>NW_027249099.1:0-1461253 GCF_030848795.1 Temnothorax nylanderi | reverse complement strand
TCTAATAATAGACAAACTTTAATAGAAAATTTATTCTCGTATAACGTGTCTCAAGAATGCTCAGCGTGTAAATGGATGGACCACAAAAATTTCACGGTATTAGAAATAGACCTTAAACCGATATATGAAAACAATATGCGCTTTTTGCAAATAGCTGTTGATAAAAAAATCCAAGAAACAAATAAAAATGTAAAAAATGTGAAGAAAATTTAATTACAAAATTCATAACAGGACCACATCTCTTTATAGACATTGAAAGTCTGCAATGCAGCGTCCTTGCTGGCAGGCATGGATATAACGATTGGTCCGGCATGATAACTATTTCAGAAATACCACTAGATATACAATTTTGCAATTACACATATAAATTAGTGGCAGCAATAGAATATATTGGTGGCACTAGTGAGGATGGCATTGGGCACTTCATCGCTCACTGCCGTCGAGTAACGGGAAATTGGGAAATATATAACGATTTAAATAAAACTCCTCTAACAGCATCAACCCCAACACTTTTACAGGAAAAGAAAATATTTCTCTTAATGTTTGTAAAACATTAAAATATATTATTTTAAAAAGATATTTCTTTAAACTCACATATAAACACACAAACACGCACAGGTTTCTTTCTTTGTAAAACATTGAAATATATTATTTTACTTACGTTTGCAATTTTTTTTACTTTCCTTGGCAGAATATTCGCCATTTTTCTTACATATCAAAAAAGTAATAATTATTCTGCATTAGTTAATCGTTAAAACAGAAAGAGAAAGGAGAGAGCTCACCTCAATATGTCAGAAACAAGGATTTTTTTACTTTCCTTGGCAGAATATTCGCCATTTTTTTTGTATGTCCAAAAAGTTATAACTTCTGCATTCCCTTTTTCCATAATATAATATTTAACTTTAATCCGTTTTCCAAAATGAAAATTATGTATTTTTTTACTTTCCTTGGCAGAATATTCGCCATTTTCCTTGCATGTCAAAAAAGTTATAACTTCTGCATTCCCTTTTTTCATAATATAATATTTAACTTTAATCCGTTTTCCAAAATAAAAATTATGTATTGTTTTACTTTCCTTGGCAGAATATTCGCCATTTTCCTTGCATGTCAAAAAAGTTATAACTTCTGCATTCCCTTTTTTCATAATATAATATTTAACTTTAATCCGTTTTCCAAAATGAAAATTATGTATTTTTTTACTTTCCTTGGCAGAATATTCGCCATTTTCCTTGCATGTCAAAAAAGTTATAACTTCTGCATTCCCTTTTTTCATAATATAATATTTAACTTTAATCCGTTTTCCAAAATGAAAATTATGTATTGTTTTACTTTCCTTGGCAGAATATTCGCCATTTTCCTTGCATGTCAAAAAAGTTATAACTTCTGCATTCCCTTTTTTCATAATATAATATTTAACTTTAATCCGTTTTCCAAAATGAAAATTATGTATTTTTTTACTTTCTTTGGCAGAATATTCGCCATTTTCCTTGCATGTCAAAAAAGTTATAACTTCTGCATTCCCTTTTTTCATAATATAATATTTAACTTTAATCTGTTTTCCAAAATGAAAATTATGTATTGTTTTACTTTCCTTGGCAGAATATTCGCCATTTTCCTTGCATGTCAAAAAATTATAACTTCTGCATTCCCTTTTTGCTTCCTCATAGAGTAAACTTTGTTTTCGTAAATTCGTATATGAACCTTTGATTGCGTATAAAGTTGGATCTAGTCAACCAAATTAAATTCTGCGCGAAGCGCAGTAAAATTATGAAAATGCATTCTGCGCGGAGCGCAGTAAAATTGTGAAAATGCATTCTGCGCTAAGTGCACCCTTATAGAAAAATACACTCAACCCATAGAAAAACCCTTAAAGTTGGGTGTGATTTCGGACCGCCAATAGAAGGTTAAATGATGGTTAATCTTCTATTGGCGGTCCGAAATCACACCCAACTTTAAGGGTTTTTCTATGGGTTGAGTGTATTTTTCTATAAGGGCAGTAATTATTATGAAAATGCATTCTGCGTTAAACGCAGTATACAATAAAATGTATCTATTATAATCAGTTTAAATAACAAACAGAAATCAACAAAAAATATGCTCCGTTCAACAACCTGTATTATATTATTTTTTAGTGGACTAGGCCTACAGGGGAAACCACTTAAAAAAAAACGCGTCAACAATAGTACCTCATGGGTGACGAGGAAATCTATTGTCGTGATTTTACAAACATAAGTTAACTTTAAACCTTAGTTTACTCACTATTCATCTCTTTCTAAGGGGGACAGTTAGAACATCTCAAGTCTCAATAATTAAGACTTCAAAAAATGATGTTTTAGGACAATAAAAAAGTGTGCAAGTAGAAACTTGCACATTGCTTCCTTTTTTTATTTGTGCAAGTAGAAACTTGCACATTGCTTCCTCATAGTTTTTAAGTGTGCAAGTAGAAACTTGAACATTGTTTTCTCATAATTTTTTAGAGTGCAAGTAGAAACTTGCACATTGCTTCCTCATATCTTTTAAGTGTGTAAGTAGAAACTTGCACATTGCTTCTTCATAGTTGCTTCCTCATATTTTTAATTGTGCAAATAGAAACTTGCACATTGATTCCTCATAGTTTTTAAGTGTGTAAGTGTGCACGGACCCTCGATAATTAACAATAAACCGCCAACGGGGTTGAACCGCCAAATCAAATATCTCGGAACCTGTATATTGTGCGAACTCGCTATTAACATTGTAAACGCTGCTTATGGTACCCATGTGACCAACGGAGTTTCGGCAGGTTACCTGCCGTGTTATAATTTTTACGAGGGCAAACGTGTTTTCGGAAGGTGAAAGTGAAATTTTCTGCGCGTGGAAATATTGTAATATCTGCAATAATATTTGCTCTCCAAATCTCGAGATACGTGATTATAAAGAGTAATGCATGCTGAACACGAATCCAGTGTAGTTTTTTCATTATCGTTGATGTCTAATATTTCGTGGGCGATCAAACCTGAAACTTATGTTTGGGGCTTATCCGCCAGTAAGCACCCGGGGCTGGTCCGCCAGTCTCGTCACTGTGGCGCGCCGGGCGCACGACTTCAGCTCACGGCTATTTCAGGTTAGGTTGTAACCGAACGATATATAATCGGGTCACGGGACGCTCTGTTTTGCCGTCTGAGTCATCGGTCGCCACTCGGTTTATCCTCAATCTACCGAGAAGGTACGTATTTACGAACTTATGGTTAACTAATTTGTTTAAACAATCCCCTTTTTAGATTCTTGACCGGGGTGCCCATTCTCCATCGTCTCCTCTCGGATCATCACCGCCAATCATCGGCCTCGGTCAACGTAGTATCGAGATGGCTTACCACCAGGCTAAGTCCCGATATGGTAAATTAAGTTAGCTAATTCTTATTATTTTCAGGTTTTCGAGACGGCTGCTTCATCTGTGTCGCCGGCCCGTGGATCATCGCTGTTGAACGCCCACCAGGATTCCCGTATACACAAGATGGCTGACCACCGCTCCACCGAGGTAAGTTTAAGTATTGTGGTTAACCAACTTAATTGTTACTACTTTTTTTCAGGATTTCGCCACTGCTGCCTCATCCCCGATGCCCACCGATGTAGCACCGATGATAAACTCCGACCAGGGTCAACGATCAAGGAAGATGGCGGACCACCGCCCAGGTAAGTATCAGGTAAGTAATCGTTAACACTTTTATTTTCACAAATGTAGTTTCCATTTATTCATAATCTTCGTTTTACACTAGCAGGTTTTCGCTGTTACAGGTTCCGCGCAAAATGGCGGTTGCACGTCTCGCAAAGTGCGAAGTTTCACTTTTCGGTTCACTCGGACCGTTCGCCTTTCGTATCGGCGACAATTAACGCTTTATGCGGGCGTTCCCGTTTGTTTCGGACGCTGTGGCAAACTTATAATCGTAATCCGGTTCGCGATCACGAAGTTTTCGCAACACGCCGAGATATACGCGCGAGAAAGATGTTACCCATACGAGCGCCCACGAGAGACTGCCTAGAGGAATGTTCCGCTCTCGGGCTCCCCACCTACGGGATTTTCCCCCTCCATCGCGTCCCAGCCGCTTTCTCTTTCAGGAATGCGCGCTACTACGCAGTAACATCTGGTGTTTACCTGTTCCGGGCGCGCCAGATGTTCGCGGTGGAAAATTCCGCTCGTATACCCTTGTTGACAACGTACTTTATTATTTCCCGGGTAGTGGTTTTCCACTACTTACAAATTTCGGGTTTTCTCGGCGCCTACCCGCGCGCACGTCATCTCCTACGTCAAAATATATAAATCCGGGTCGACTTCCCGAAGACGATGTCCGGGTCGCTCTTACGGTGCCCGCCGATGACGGCGACCCCCGTTGCCTACTTGTACGGGCCCTACCACCCTGATTCCGGCCTTTGTCCCCGTAGCCGATGTCCGGATGGGGTTCTCGCTGACCATGTCCGCGTATCTTTTGTCCGGCGGATCGGATCGCGACGGCGACTGGTCCCCCGGGTGTACTAGGTTCCCCGGGTGTGGCAGCGCAGGGTTTTTCCCGTGGATGACGGTTGCTACGCTATCTTACCCCCTAGTGGTCGGATCGCGTCGCGGTTTCGTTCCGCTCGCGATTCTGTGCTCCCGCGGTACGGCCTATGTGGTTTCTGGGTCGCTCACCCCGCTCGCTCCGGTAGCCCGTGACCGCGGTATACTATCTCGCCTCCTGCTGGTCGGACCGCTGTGCCGCTTGGTCCTGCCTGCTTCTCGCGTTGCCGCAGTGTGGCAGCGCAGTCTACCCCGTCGGATAGTGTCCGCGTTTCCGCGTCCCCCGCTGGGGCTAACTTACTCTGCGTTTTCTGCGAGCTCGCGTCCGCGGCGCGCTTAAAGAAGATTGTGTGTGGCTTATGGCCTTAATACTTTGCGCCTAATCACGATCCACGCGCATTCGAATAATAACAAAACTCTGTTCGGCCAAGCCGCGCACTAAGCGCCAAAATCACTAACTCAAAATTGTGGACCGGTACGAAACTTATGACTACCGGCTGGGCCGCTGCCCAGCGGACCTCTTCTTCGAGGCAAACTTAATCTAACCTATATTACGGCGCCGGGCGGGTTCGTGACTTTATTATATTCCGCCCTCGGAACGCATCGCGCTACTTAATATCTATTCTAGGGTCTTAGCCTCGTCCAACTGGGACTCTTCCCCGGATGACGGACTTTCAAAGTCCTCGGAGTCGTCCCTCTCGTCCGGCACGTCCGCTCGTGGCCCCGTCGTCATCGTCACCGTCTCGCGTACGGTGACGGTCGTCCTCTGCAGCGTAATTATGCTGCCACTAGGCCCTGCCGGCCCCCGGAACTCCTCCGCTCCCTCGGAGAGTCTCCCTCGTGCCGCGCCCGTGCTCGGCACCACCGACCGGTGGCCCAAGACAGCCCTATGTCGCGGCGGTGAGGCCTCCCGCGCGCCGTGTCTGGTCTCGGGACGGGGTTTTGGGTCTGCCGGCCCCTGCGCCCGCCGCAGATCGTCCGCTGACAGCTGGCGCAGCACCACTCGCGGATGCGCGAGGAGCTGCGCTCGCACCGTCTTCGCGCACGGCTTCAAGGTTTCCCTCGAGCGTGATTCTGTCTTCCCTTGCACGTGCGTCAGTTTGTGTAGGAGGGAAATGGTACGCACGTATCGTCGCAAAACGGGTGTTTTGACCGACCGAAAAGACGGCGGACCGTTGTTTTCGAGATCGCTCACGCTCACGGCACGTCGGCGAGGTACGGCGGGGCACGGCACGGTTCTGAGATCCCGCGATTTCCGCGCGAGAGTTGACATGCCGCGCGCGCTGTAGATCGTCCCGACTCCCGGCCGCGGTAAATCGTCGTTGTTGGTCAGTGACAGTCGCGTGTGCGACCGCATCGTCCAGCGTTCGCCGCATCGTCTCGGCGTCATTGTCGCCGCCGTTGTAGTGGTGGTGGTGTCGGTGGTGGTCATCGTCGTCGTCGTCGTCGTCGTGGTGGTCGTGGTCGTGGCCGTTGTCGTCGTGGTGGTCGTGGCCGTCGTCATCGTGGTGGTCGTGGCCGTCGTCGTCGTCGGCGGCGCGTCGAGGAATCGGCGCGAAGACGCCGTCGAGTCGGTAAAATGGTCGCGCTCCACCGCGAGCTTTTCTAACCCCCCTGTCGCTATTTATCGCTCCCCCGCGAGAAACGCGGCTTGGTTAGGTTGCTCGAGGGTCCGCGCTGATCCTATGGCACCGGAACGCCGTCACGCGTATTCCCCGTGGTTGCCCGCGTTGACAATGTGACGTGCCGTTGGGGAGTTTACGATTTAGTTAACCTCTGTATTTATGTGCCTAAATTGTTTTATGGAATAGGTTAACAATTATTTTTTAATAATGTTTTGCATAAAAATTTTAAATAAATTTTTATATTTTTCTCTTAAAAAACAATTATTAAAATGTATCCTATCATTTTTCAGGATTGGATGTACGTATATGTATTGAAAATGTAGTATGGCGGATTAGCCCCGGGGGGTGGCGGTTCAACCCCGGCATTTTTTAGATTTCAATTTTTCCACCGTTGTCGTTTTTGCTCTATACCGGTTAAACAAAGCAACATAGATAAGAATTTCCTATATAAATTTTGTAGCTAAAGGTTCACTCTTTACAGTGGTATACCACATTTAACTAAAATTATTTATTTTCTTGTTAAAAATCGGCACCGAAAAAAAACTGGCGGTTTAGCCCCGGTCTCCCCCTACATATGAATAGATCGTGAAAGCTTAGGCTAAAATTGGTGCGTTATAGGAACAGATAATTTTAAATGATGATCGTGAACACACACAATTTTATTAAATAGATTACGTAAAAAATATATTAAATATATTGTATATACATAACAATAAATGATTTAAATAATGCAAGGTACTTTTTATATTCAATCGTGATATATGCAGGCTAAAAGCATCTCTAAGCGTATATATTGCATTCTTGCACCAATTTATGTAACACTTAATCCTGAAAAATATTTGGGATGGAATTTACAATGACAAAATGTACGATAAATCAATTTATGTGATTTATCCAGGATTAAATGTTAAATCCTAATCTGACCCAGTCATTCCATTTTAAGACAACGAATCTATGAAACGTAATATATGTAATAATTTATTGTGATAACTTGACTCTGCAATATATTTGACGTAATTGTCATAAATTCGTTACCTTAATCATAAAATTTTAATCATCACTCACCGACCGATGCGCAACAGCGGAGTTATTCTGCAACGTCGCTACGATGATTCTGTAACAAACAAATGTAGAATCCGAATTAAAGCAGGGTACAAGAGAAAAAGAGAGACAGTCAATATTTCAAAAAATGATTACTATATAAACACTAAATTTTATATTATTGTTTATTAAGCAAATTTAATGAAATAATCTTGTAATTTCTTAAGAATACTCTATCCATTGAACATAAGCTTCTATAGAATTTCTAAAATAAAACTCTTTTTCTGTAACTTTATTTTCTGAATAACTATCCGGTTAAAAAGTAAATGACCCATCCGTGTAAGATATGATATATGTATATGTATAAATAAATTATATTTACCGCATGTTGCTCCGCCGGCGCCTGATGCCTCTCCTAGGCCTCCACCTCCTCTCAGGCTGCTCGAGATGTCCCTCGTGTTTTCTCGATGCAAAGCTGATGCTCTTTCCCGCGTGGATATTTTCTGTAACATAAAAATAATCGAATCGATTAAATAATTGTCACGCGCATCAAACATCTTATTCGTTATTCAATTTAATTTTTTTTTAATTACTACTTTGAAAAATTTCTTTACGTTAAAATCAACTTTAATGGAACTTTTCAAATTATTTCTCTTGTTACTAATTTAACTTCCGAATCATGGTTTAATATAGCAACTGAAGAATAAACGAAAAGAGGGATTCTTATAATATCTTTAGAAAAAATAAAAAGTAACACTTACCAGAAGTGTTGGTACGCCGTCGCCCGATGCCTCCCAGGCCGCCGCCTCCTCTCAGGTCCCTCCATTTCTCACTAGCACAACCGTACGTTCGACGCAACACTCGCGAAAGAGAGGCTAATTACGATCGCGCGTGCTAATTACCGAAGTAACACGCAACACTTTACGCACTCCCGGAGTTAATCGACGCGGGCTTTACTATCACAACGGAGCGAGAGAGACATACACGATCGCGCGGGAAGAGAGACACGATCCGCTCGACATCGGCGACGTTACACGAAGTGGCACGAACGTTACGGCGGGAAAGACTCGGAGAATCGCGGCGCCAACTTCACGCGCCACCCGTTTCGTCTCCCGAGAAAAAGGATTGACGCGGGCGTCGCGGGAGAGACGATCTCGTCCGAACATTCTTTCACTGTATATCACACACGAAAACTCGAATACAACTACACGTACGAGGAGATACGTACGAATTAAGATTCGAGTCAGACACCCGCGGCACCGCGGCGCTCGAAAGTACGGCGTCGTGTCGCGCGCGACAGATATACCGGCCGGCTATTTCCTCGCGAAATACGCACTTCACTTTTCGGCGAGCCGCTGACGCACGAGTGCCACAATTGTCTACACCACACGATTGTCAAATCTGACGGTATCGAGTTCACTACAAGTTGTAACGCACTGTATCAGTCACCGTGAAACATCGTCGTGACGAGCGCCGGCGCGAGCTCGATCCGCTGCGTGCCCGCGACGTTCCGCCAATGAACCATCATGGCGCCGTATTTCAGTACTGCGCGGTACTACGCGAGTCAGAGCAGCGACGCGATTTGAACTTCGATATCACTCGCGCGACGTATGACACGTATCTCGATTGAATAAATCGCATAAGTCCACACGGAAATTATACGTACACTTTAACAAGCGATCGACACTTTCAGTTCTTCCTTCAATTCACGTCGTCGTAGGAGCAGCGATCGTGAGAGAAAGACGGCCGGCGCGGCCGGCGTGGCGATCCGCGGGCCGTTTCTTGTAATCTCGAGCGAAATATCTTCTCCGGGAAAACTCGCGCAATGTATCTTGAATAAACGCGTTAATCCACACGGAAAGTACACGCGTTGACGAGCAATCGACACCTCCGCGCGGCTCTTCCTTTCTCAATTCACGTTGAAGGAGCAGCGATCGCGAGAGAAAGACGTACGGCGATTCGCGGGCCGTTTCTCGTATCTCGAGTAAAATACCTGCTCCAGAAAACAAAAACGACGTGTTGCGTAGCATTTAGCATTTATGCATGGCATCGTCGAGGAGCTCGATAGTGCGACCGTGGCATCCTTTAATTGCGAAAGAGCGATCGCGCATATCCTCCCGTGAGCCCGTGACACTCGTTTCAGCGGCTCGAAAAATAATCAATAATGCGCGGTGACGTCACGGCCTACCCCTCCTACGCGGCACGACGCAGCACGACGCGCGCGGCCGTGGCCGGTTCAAAAATACCGAAAACTTTCAACAAACAATAAGAGATCAATGTATGCCGAATCTTTCGTTAACTTTCACAGGTTTAACTGGCTGTATTCTACGTTCTGTCTCGGTGATGTCTAGTCGACGTCGCGTAGCTGTCTCTCGAAACGCGAGTGTTGTATATCGCGAACAATTAGTGATCATTAGCCTGGCGAATAATTAACTCCCACAATCAGTAATTGAGGGGTATCGAGGCGACGGTGGCTGTTTAATCGGAGCAGATATTTTTGCGCGATTTATCTATATTTATATATATTATTTCGCACCAAATCTTTCGTTAACGTTGCTTAAATTTTAGTATAGATATGTATAGAATTTCGTGGCGGAATTTAGGATAGAGTTCTGTTTATAATTTCGTGTACCGTATATTGCGAGAGAAATTTGGAAAATTAAAATACACGCATCTATATAAAATATGTATTAAAATAAATTAGAATACGCATGTAAAATTATGGACAAAATTCTTTTTTTAAATATTTGTGTAATTAATATATATTTCTTGAAAATATAAAATTATACAAATAGAATTCTTTTATATTTTCACAATTCTCGCTTCGCACTTTGAACTTTTTATTGATTTTAATGCAATTTCATTTAATTTCATGTACCGTATATTGCAAGAGAAATTTAGAAAATTCAAATATATATATAATATATATATCTATTAAAATACACACGTACATTGGAGTACGCATGAAAATTCCTCTTTCTTAATTAAAGAGGCAATTTTTGTAAATTAATATTAATTGATACTAATATAAATTTTAATTTATATTAGTATCAATTAATATATTATTTAATTTAATATTTTTATATATTATTTAAATAATAAATATACTTAAGTTAGGTATTATTTCAGTTATTATATATTATTATAAAAATATAATTTATAAATTATTTATAAATTAATTTTATAGAATTATTCCTTGGTAGTATTCTTTATATACAATGCATAAATAAACACTGCACAAATTTAAATAATAAAATAGTTTTATTTACATCGCGTCATCTTAATTTTTTCTACATCACATATACATACACATGTGTAATACATGTGTTATGTGTATATGTATGATCTCGTCTCGATGTAGGTAAAAATGTCAACGTATTATCTACATTATCATCCCATGCTATTTCATAATCGGCGTCTCTTACCAAAGAAAAAGAAGAGAAAGAAGTAAAGAAGTACGCTATTATTTCGTGAGAGGCGCTGATTCACTGATTGTTGATCAACAGGTGCAATCAGATGCAACTCCATCGGGGCTGTTTAGGATTTTCAAAATAATATTGAAAGTGGAAGAATGACGTTGTCCTACAGTTACATGCCGGATTATTTTTCTCTGACGGATATTTTGTGTACGGAGGAACGGATATCGTGCAAAGTAGAAGTCACGCTACCTCGCTTGGGTAAGCTTATCGAGATTTCATCACACCTTTCCTGTATTAAAACTAAAACACTGAAACTTGTTTATCGATTCTTAATATAATATAATATAATAACAAGAACGAGAAAAATGAAATGGAATTGTATTCCTTCACAGAAGGAGCGTTTCTGAACTGTATACTTATTGATTAAGCTTTTAGCTTGTAATTATGATAAAAATTGTGATAAAGTTTCCCAATTTAGAGCAGTATTTTAATAAAAGTCAGATATTTTATTCCCCATGTTATATTTATTTTCCACATAGAAAGTAAGAGTTTGTTCTTGTACATATAATTGTTCTACATTGTGTCCTATTGCGCATCCAGGTTTTCTGGATCTTTCTTCCGAGTCGGAGGACCTGAAACCAGGTACAAAGTTGGAACTTCCACTATGGTTAGCGCAACCGTTGAATAGAGTAAGGGAATCAATAGTCAGCGTAGACATACCCAAGACATACAAGGAAGGCTACAGGTGTGTATATATTTGCGAATGCATAGTGGAATTAATTTTTATTAAGATCACGAGAAGAATTCTCTAACAGCTTGTTTCTCATGTGTGTTGCAGAGAAATTTTATTAGCAGACGCTTGTACTGTCGTACTTAATAAATGGAATCCGTATTATTACGAACTGAGAATGTATTTGAGAAGGTTCAACAATCGCGATTGCGAAATGATAATTGACAGTTTGTTACTAGTAAGTGGTGTGCTAACTTTAAGCTGTTCGTCAACTGATTCGTATTCATTATTTAATTATATCCCGTGTCTTTCAGACCTTTAGGTCGCGATTTAGACTAGTCATGGACTGGGCACAAAATCCTGTTTCCGATCCCACGCTTAATAGTTTACTGCCGAGATTAGAGAGAGACTTATTCCTCACAGGCAGGAAGGCCAAGTTGCAATTGAACGAATGGTTAAGGAAAGGCTCGAGCGTTATCGAAACTTCACAGAGCGCTGTGAATCTTAAAAAGCGAAAACGAACAGATTACGAACTGGATTGAAACGTGCGCTGCATACGATACATGTGATAAAACAAATATAAAGTACAATAATTATATACTTACGCGGTGTAATTTTTTTATACGAATGATTAATAAGCGCGATTGTAATATTAAAATAAATATAAAATTTTTTGTCTTATACATTGAAACTACATATCCCTTTATTTAAAGATACAAATATATCTGTGTAACTTATTACTTATTAAATAACAAATAAAAACTTTATATATATGTATATATATACATACGCATTTTGTATGGAATCAGTCACATTCGAACTGTTAACAATATATAAGTACTATAGAAAGGATCATACAACAAAAAGTGATAATATCTATTTCACAACCCATGACTAAAAATTGTTAAAATATCTTAGTAGATATATGCAATAAAACACTAATATATTACACTTTTCAGTGGAATATTGTTTTATTATTAACAATGATAATCGCGCGTATTTCTTTTCTCTTGCACTACGTTATACCTTACATTAGACGTTAATGTTTATTAAACTCTTCGTACAAAAATATAAAATATATATTTGCCGGTCTAATTTGCTGTATCTACGACTTATATTAAAACATGTCTTTTTATATAGTACTATGTGTTGTGAAATATTGTTTATATATATATAAATATGATATATATATATATATATATATATATATATATATATATATATATATACATGTGCGTGTGACACTGGATACATGTCATGAAAAACCATACAAAATATAGTACCTAATGCAAATATGGTATATTCATAAAATTATTGCAATAAGAGAAAGTCAAATTATAGTCGAATTCAGACAAAAAGGAAGAGATAACAATGCTCGTACAGTTTGCAAATAAAATTATTTGCAGATTTCGATTACTTAACGCACATACATTGCGTAAATCTTTTAGATCAAAGCCCGCTCTTATCAGGCGTGCCGGATATTTTCGAGATGAAAGCGATTTGCTAGTCCGTCTCGAGTCATATTTGCACGAAATTATTCTCATGGTTCACAATTGTTCTCGCGTATAATTATAGCTCAAATCCCCGAGCGATCAATGCATGACCGATATATGTGTTTATATTACATTATAATTGATACTCATTATACTTCTCTATTTCGTTAACTTTACTTGTTATCTGATTATTATGCTATTGCTTTCTATCCGGCCATAATGTCAGTGTTGAAATTTCGCTAAAGACTAACACCGCGATAAGATGCACTAGCCATTTTTTGATTAGGCACAGGCCGCTGTGGCAGACCGGCTTATTGCTCGACATTCGCACGCATAAAATGGCCAACCGCCTGTGCATTCCTCATCACTACTAACGGTAAATTGCATTGCAATGGCGCACTTTTCATTTTGCAGAGGACCCGCGATGATTATGTCAGCGCGCGTGTCCTATCAGCTATTTTAAGACTACCTATAACGTTTATATTGATACAGCTAGAATTGGAATGTTATACATATTGTTATTCATTGCTGCATCATGCTATTTACACTATATCACGAACTACAGCGAACGCTATTCACCCAATTCGGACTGAGCAGAATAGTAAAAAAAAATATATATATTTCTCGTTACATCAACGCTGATGTTTCTTATTGTTTCTGATTACTTAACTCGACTTGCAAACATACCTCTGTATGTACAACAATAATAATCGAATATGGACTTACATTCTATTCTCTAAGTCAAGGTTCGAAACCGATATTATTTTGATGAATTCGAATTTCGATGTCGTAAGATACACCAAATTGAATCTTATTAGTCAGACGCAATGAAAGTGCTGCAATCAATGACAAGGCTAAGAGTTTTTTTTTATACAAACGAAAACCCATCGTATAGATTGCCTCGGTTTCAGTCCCTGTTCCAAATTAGTTGCTAATGATTATTGCTAATGATTATTATTGTCAATTGCACGATTGTATTACACGCATTATCCTCTAGTCCTAGCCTGGACTTCGGAAACGGCCCGAATACTGTCGCAACAGTAACAGTAGCAATAATAATGGCAAGACACGATCTTATCGCTTATCACATTCATCTTGGTCGGCGATCAATCGGTATCTGTACAGGTGCGGGCCTTGGCTAATCGTGAGCCGCAGGAAATGTGACCACAGCATGCCGCGCCGTAAAATTTACAATCATGTAAATCTGGATACTTTCGCGTTAACTCCTCTCACATGTTGCACCATTTGCAACACGTGTCGATCTTTCAGCTCTTTCTCACATCCCGCCTTATTTTGCGTACCAACGTCAACGATCACATTTCATTTGATTAACATAATACGCGCAGTTTTATTAATTGAGCAACAATTTTTTAGCAAAATAGCGTCGTTGGCTATTCAGCGGTGAGCTCAGTTCCCGAAACTAGTCAGAAGCTGGTCTCGGGCTCGAGACTGGGCTCCTGCTTGAAGTATCTAAAGTCCTGGTTCGGCGTGAGATCCCTCAGGATCATGACGGGCATCTGATCGGTTTGCGGGCTCAGATTGCCAGTATTCGCCGGCGTCAGGGGGGCTGTTGGGGCTCTCGTTGCTGCTCATATAACTGCCTGGCGCGGTGTTCGAGATCTGTAAGAGGGTAGCGGTGTCGTTCATCTCCGACGTGGTGCCGCCCAGGAATATCTCCTGAAGCAGATTGTCAATATGTGCCACCCCGAATAGGCGGACGAACTGGATCTGCTCGACCATCTGCCATGAAATCGACTGCAGAGCGGGTAACATTAGTAGGATATCACCGAAGTGCCCTGGCAGATCGCAACGGTGATCGCTGATATGATTCTCGAGCTTTACTTGGATGTTGTGGCGCAGCTCCCGGACCGTCTTCTGATCGCTCAATCCTTTCGCGTCTGCAACAAATGACGAACATATAGAAAAGAAGCGTAATTGTCCCCGATCGCAGGGAGTGGACAGTTTCAGTTACTCGGAGGTCGTTCGATCGCGACAATTCACTCTCGATTCTGAATCACGTTAATTATAAATTAAACGACGAATGAAAATACGACGATGAAATATTAAATTAATCAGCTTATTAAATCTTGACGTTTCCGTTGGAATGCGCAATTTTTTTCACTCTGACTCGCTGATATCTATAAATAAGCGATGATTTGCGTTGTTTATGAAAGCCTGGCGAAATTGCAAGGCGTGATTGCCTCAACGAGACCGAATTGATCGCAAGAGCGTAGAGATTATTGCGAGCGAATTGTATTCGATCTATATATTAACGGCACGCATTTATTGTCTATTACACGCGGCAATGTTTCTCTATTCCGCTCGATTCCACATGAATAATCCATTGCGAATCGCGGATTGTCGCACGACGATCCTTCGAATGGAGCACTTACTCGGGTCAAAGAACACGATGGCTTTGAGAAAAGCGAACTCCGTGTCGTCGATCTTGATCTTCTGAAACGGTTTCACCAGCTCGTCCATCACCCTGACGCCCACCTTGCTGATGTCCAGGTCCTGCTGATTGCTCCCCTCTACAAATTGCAATGATATTACTGATAGACGCGATACACCGTTGTTCCTTCGTTCGTCTCACAGAAACTAAGTCCGATGGTAAAAGAAAAGAAAAAACAGTATACCTCGCAGGTATTACTAAGCCGGTGCGAAAGTCGTTTTTCCGTCAAACTTTGTACCAAATAAAAACAGAAGATCACAAAATTACTTAAGAAAGGGATGAAAAATTTTATCAAACTAAAGGAGAGATTCGCTGAATATTCGTCTTCAATTTTATTTGATAAATATATGGACGGATAAGTAGACTGTCTGCATCAACTTAATAGGTATCGCCAAACCAAACATCAGTGTTCATGCATTAACATGCATTTTAAAGTGACACACAAGACACGAATTCCGGACTCAGTCAACCACCTAAGCCCCGTAATCGTGCAACAACAGACAAAACGTTCAGTTAATAAAATAGTAGATTGCCAGCGCGTGTTACGATTCGTTATTATATTATAAAGCAAGCACAAATTTCCCTGGCACAAATCAGTATTACAAATATAGCCAGGGAAATTATATTAAACGTCAAACATGAACCTTTTAGGATTTAAAGAAACTTAAACAATGTATATTACGCGATACAAGAGTTTTCGTCAACTATAATTGTCGCGCAAAATATATTATTATTATAGTTAAATCTCATCTTCCGAGTAAAGAAGATCCCTATAGTTTATGCTGTCTGAACGCGTATATTACGCCAATAAAACGAATTAATCGTATATTTATTTGAAATATGGAATTGTATATATAAAATACACAAGTCTTCAATTAGAAAACAAGATAACTACGCATAAACTTCAAGAGGCATATTTTGCATCCAGTCGACGATCTTGCAACTTAAAATTACATCGTAGGCATCGTAGCGTAACGTAAAGATGGTGAAAATTCGCAGAGGATGGTACTTGATGGACATAAAGACGGAAGAGGATGACAGAAGGATAAAGGACGCGAAGGAAGCTGCATTGGAGGCGAGACGAGCATCGATGGTAGAGCGATGCGACAACAAAATCGCACGACGTCGTTCGCAGGCCGAGCAACGAGAAGCCGTTTTGGCGGAGGAATTATCACGTGCCCGAGCAGCTGATGAAGCGAAACAAGCAGAAATTGAATTGGCGCATAGACTGGCTGCCGAATTGTCGCGGCGTAAAAGTAAAGATTTACGAATTGTACCCCGCGACCTCATCGAGAATATTTATCTGCGAAGAAATACAATTATATCCTATTCTTTTTTCTCGTATTACATTGCGCTTCGCAAAGACTTTTATCCTAGCGGTACACAAAACCGAATTTCTTTATGACTCATAGATGAAGAAGTAAAACGCGCGCTAAAATTAGATCAAGTAAAATCCTCCGCGCGATCACCACCGAGTTGTGTTCTGAGTGAAGCCCGATCGCGCCTAATAGAGGAGAAAGTTCGTCTGGAAGCGAGTCAAGCGGAACTATCGAGGCTCTGGCACGACGACAAAACCGTCGAGAAGCTGCAACAAGCCGAAGATGAAAGAAAGAAGCGGAGCTCGCGTGATGATCTGCAGAATCAATTGGCGGACGATCGTCGACGAGTTCAACAAAGAAGAACCGAGGAGGAAGAACAGGATCGTAAGATGATGGAGCGAGCGATACGGAAGACTCAGGAAGAAGATGCAAAGATGAGGAAGAGGAAGGAGAACGACGCGATTCTTTTGAGAGCGGAGATGGCCGCATCTTTGGCGGCTAAGAAAGCGTGGGAAAGGAAATATAAGGAAGCGTTGAAGGACGAAGACGAGAGGATTGCTCGCATAATCGCGGAGAAGGAAGCTCGACAGGAGAAAGAACTCGATGTGAAGGTAAAATTGGGTTTCTTTTGAGCATACGTAAGATTGAACTGGTAAATTTATAAGAAAAAATTTTCAGTGTTTGCGTTTTTCGTTGTGTAGACAGAACTTCGTGCAGCGAGGGAAACGGCGATAGATAATCTAGCCAGAGAACTGCTGACTAACGTGCACAAAGAAAGAAAGAAGCAGGAAATCGATGACGAATTGTATCGGGAAGAACAGAGGAACAAGTGGACGAAACAATCGGTCAAGCCTATATCAAGAAAGCAATGTGCTGAATCCTTCCAAGAAATAGTAAAGCTTGAATCAAATTATTCAAATATTTACCACGATTCGCTCGCATTATGGATAATGTGTTAGAAATTCATATAAAAACGTTCTAAATCTTATTGAAGGCGAAACAGAAAGTTAAACGTAAAGCGAGAGATGAAGCGACCGATGCCGCGTTTGCGCGATATTTAGCCGAAGAACGAAAGAAAGAGATCGAGAGACAAAGAGAAGACAATAACGCACGACACGCAAGAAGTAAATTTTCGTTAATGTTATATATATTCTAATATTTATGTGATTTTTAATTATGGAACATATCCATGCTATCTTAGTTTCAATCTACACGTCGAAAATTCTGAAAATGCTAGAAATTAATATTAGACAATCATATAATAAAATTATATTACAGAAATTCAATATGGAGAGGAATTAAAGGAAGCCATAACAAATAACAGAGTTACTTACGCTATGGATATTTTGGAACGGCAGTCTGAAAATCGTGTGCATGATAAAAATTCAAATCAGTTGACTGCAACGAATGCAAAACAGTCTAACGATAGAAATGATAGTAACATAATAGTAAAAAAAAGAGATAATTGACATCAAAGGCTGTGCTGATTGATACGAATTTGCAATTAATACATCTGACATAGGACTCTAAAAATTTACGTTGAAAATAAAAAGTGTGAAAATCAGGCACAAAATTTCAGTAGAAAAATGTACAAATACGTAACAATAAAATCAATAATATATATACATATCTATTGTATAATAAAAACATCATATTTAAGAAGTAAATAATAGAATGATGCTAATAAAGTTTGAAGATCACGACTGCGCAATAACGAGTGCGAAAACCGAGAATTCTGAAAATTCATTTGACGTCTAAAACACACGCCATTTTAAGTAATTCTATTAATTTTATCATATTTAATTTATAACGAGTATTTCTCAGTCCCAAAACTAGTCCCTTCTATTTTTCCATAAAAATCAAGACATATTATTTTATTTAGGAGGCTTGTACTAAATAAAAACGTGCTTTACTATATACCATACACGTGTGTGCTCGTTTTCTCTTGCGCGGTCGCAGCTTCTTCGTTCCTCCACATTTCGTCTAGTATTTATTGGTATACAGGTATGTACATATCTCGCCGGCGCGGGGTTTCCCCGCGAGAGCTCCTCCGTTATATTTTGTACAAAGTCCGTGTAAAAATACAGCAGCCCCATCTTATATCAATTATAAGTTTATGTGATACGCGATAAGAGTTAAAATAATAACAGTCTCGCCTCTCGGACGTATCAAATATTCCGAATAGGTTCGGATCGAGACCACTTGTGCCCTCGACTTTGTTCGGATCCGAGTGTTGTGTGTTGTGTCATTTGGCATGCGGGGGAACACGTGCGATCCCACCACCCCGCCACTAATCGTTAAATGGAACAAGAAGCACTCGAGCTTAACGGGAATGACTACGGCATTTAACTGTAGGTACGAGCAATCAATTTGTTGGGTGGGTAGCTAGTCGGCTCAGCCTTATCGTCACTCGCGGATCAAAAATAGTGTGTTCACTGTTCAGCTACGACTACTGAACTAAGATGCTTTCTCAGATCATACGACGAGCACACATACATACGGGAAAAGGTTTTATACACCGGTACGGCAACACCAGTAATTTTCCCTGCTAGATAATTCGCACGACAGTCTTCGATCAGCTGCTATCCTTTTACAAAAGTAAATCAATCTTTCCGCGTAAAATAAACGGAGTTAGAAGGAATCTAATTTCCATTGGAAACTTTTTAACTTTGTTATTCTGTTCTTATTCACTTAAGAAATTTGAATAGAAATCAGAATTCCTTTTAACGCCAATCTTTTCTCCTTAAAGTATGTATGTTTCGTGAAAAGTTTTTGATTCTCTTACTAGTTTTCTCTCTTAACAGTACAACTATAATTATTTTTTTTCTAATTTAGTACTAAGAATAAAGTATAGTGGTTAATATCGTGCGTAGTTCAATTTGTTAAATAAAGAGTTGCGTTTTTAAGTATCTATGCTAAAACGTGCATTAATGAAAAAATACGGATGTTATTATGTGATATTTAAAACAGATTGTTATCTATTTTTCTTTCTAAACTCATTCACGTTTCTCAGTGAACGTTTCGCTTTGATTTCGCTATTAATTGATTATTTTCTCGATTGCTAAATGTCCGTCGACATCTCTAAATGGCGCAAAATTTTTCACGTATGTATATGTTCTCCATCGCGCTCGCCGAATTCTTAGGATCGTAGAAAACTGTTAATTGCGTTACAATACGCACTTACGAATTTGATTCACTTCGCCGCGACTAAGTCTCTCGGTAGACAGACTACACAAGTGTAACAGCTACGTTTTATCATCTACACATTACAGAATCCGAATATCTGAATATTTCTGCCGTCTACCTGCTGATTCTACGATCAAGCTACACGCTTTCTTGCTTTCGCCCTCTTTTCGTTTCTTTGCCTCCTTTTTTTTTAGATTATAACGCAAATCTTATGACCAAAGCGGAATACGTATTACTTACTTGTACGACATATATAAGTATTTATCACAATATATGTGTATATATATGTATATGTATAGATGCATATAGACACAACGGGGTACGAACGAAGTTAACGAGTGTTCGGATTAATACGGATTAAACGCTCGCCGCGCTCGCACGCGAATTCGTAGCGATTTCTGCGCAGCGACTAGGCACAACAAAGTGAATCGCGCGACATGGCTCATAATCGGTTAAACTGGTTAAAAATTCGAGAATTGAACTGAGATTTCAGTGGATTTAAATGCTGCAGATGCTATATGCGAAGCCGATTTCTCCATCCTTTCATATTCTCTTCTCTTTTCAATGTGTAAAACGTATTGATTTTTCAAATATCTCAAATAGCTTGTAAATTAAAAATTAACTTCTTACTCAAAGTTAAGAATTACGTTAAGATAAATTCCCCTTTTATAGAACGCGTCCAATTTTATGAAATAAATCCCATTAAATTAAATTTTATTCAATCCTACCACGATCGATATAGCATCGAGAATTTAACTCATCGAAATGACATCGATTTCAATTCCCGATTAATTTAAGACAGGATATAACACAGCTCGGTCTTAAAAGTAAATGCACGCTTCCTTAAAATTTAAGCAATTCTGTCTAAGGGTTCATGTAAAAGTAACATCACATCTTCTTATGAATTAAGTACATTTACGGGAGCGTGTGTATGTATGTGTACACACATACACACATGCGCGCGCACAAGCGGATCTCTCTTGCGAATTGTTGAATTATGAACACCAGCTTCGCAGTTGTAGAACTAATTATGGACGTACAAAACACGGTCGGCCACGTATAGCTACCACATTAGACAAAGCACAATTTTTGCGAAGTCTTAGCTTACCTATATACGTAATAATTATAAATATTCTTATGAGCTTTGGAAGTTAAAATATCGCTCACTTAACAAATTAGGCTTCAACTTTTTACTTAACAAATGCGTATCAATAGAGTATAGCGCTAAGTTTTAATAATTGATTGACACATTCTTTGAAAAAATAAAGAACAAAATTAAATTAATTAGCGATGAGCTTTCTTTAATTCAAAATAGTACATAGTTCGGAGATAAAACTTTCACTCGCCGGAGAAGTGAATTCATTTAACTTCGAACAGTGTATATTTTAAATTAAATACGACTTGCTTACGTTAAATTATACAAGTACGCAGCCATATTAATAATTTTAGTCAAATAGCTTCAATCAAATTAAAAGAAACCTATCAGACCCTGTTTATCATTTAGTAATTTATACGTAAAATGTAGCTAGTTATTTTTACGTTATCTCTATCTCTCTCGTTCTCTCCCGCTGAATAATACTTCTTGTTAAGGAATGATACAAAAATGAATGCCGCCAACGAGCGTATTAATATTATTAATGTTATTATCCTTGAGTATCGAGTCCGTATCGATCCGACCTTGTTACTTTATTATACAAAGCGACTCCTCATAGTCTCGACACGTAGAGCCGGTGGTATGAGAAGTCGGCGATCGTAAACGGATCTTAAAGAGGATGCATTAACCGTACTCATACGTGTTGGCTAATAAGAGCTAGTTTAGTCGATTTCATAACGATTAACCGAGCCGGCTTATCGCGGTTTGTCGTCATGGGTGAAATCGTGGGCAGCTCAGGGGATCGCGGCGACACACCCGAGGGGAATGCACATGAAGCTGACTCGTGAAACGCGAACACGCGATACTCTGTATCGAGATATGCTTTTAGCTCGAGTGCACGTGCCGCGAGCGCAAGGAACTTAAACTCGGCAAATACATTCGACAATGCGTTGCGAAAGAACATCAATTAAGCAGAATCGATATAGAAGTCCATTTTGTAAATGTATGAATTTTAAAACGCTTGTAATACGAAGCAAATGGTAACCGTATCTCCTCAATTTAATTTTGGAATTAAAAATGTTTTCTTCTACTTTGAGTATTGTACAGTAAATTTGATTATATGGATATTTTTCTGCAAAAATTTCTTTGACAAAAGAAATTTAATTATAAAAGAACAATTATCTATCGATTCTAATTAATCAATTATCTTTTGCAGAGCGAACAGGAATGTCTGAGCGATAAAACATATGTACAAATAGAAGTTACATTCAGAAATGCGGTCAGACATGTAAGAGGCATAAGTACCAAATGATAGTACCAGATATTGGATTTGAACATTTGAAGATTGAGTATGAAATAGGAGAAACAGCACGTCTCCTCCGTTAACAATCACGAGCAACGGAAATCGCCAAAAGTCGGCGTAATGGGTGTCACTGAAGATATTTTGTATAGTCTTAAAAATATAAGCAATATCCGTTGTCGGCTCGTCTCGTGATTCTCACGGATGTACTGAAGATGCAAAGTATATCCGATAAGATGCTTCACGAGATGCGATTAGAAATTGTCGACAATAGGAACCACGAGTGAATAATAACGTTATTTTAACGTTACAGGCAGATCGGGCGGCGAAGAAACAAGAGAACCTCTCGACGATCTGTTCGGAACTTGCCTGACATTCTACGGTTTCTCCTATTAATGTCAGATCAGCTCTAATCGTGGTACATTAAGTTTTGTTCCTCTGCGTCGATACCATAGCCCTAGCTAATACGTTACATTATAGCAATAGCTATAATATAGAGTTACGTGTTAATTATATCATAGCTAAAGATATAATGTCGTAATTTTATAATGTATTTTAGCTATATTATAGCTAGGGCCATAATATAAAGTATATAATAGCTATGTTACAGCTAGGGTTAAAATATAGAGTATCTTATAGCCGTATCATAGCAACGACCGTAATGTAGTGTCTGTTACAAATACATTATAACTAGGGCTATAATCTCAAAGGGAGCGACTAATAAAAGTTAGTCAATCAAGGCTGCCGACGCAATTTTGTCATCCTCTTACGACCGATATATCGCCATTTAAATGAAAACTACGCCATTTCTCAGACGTGATTTTCCCTAAGCGTCAGAAAAGAGGGTACAGAGTAACAGCACAGGCACAGTGTAAAGAGACTTTAAGATAAAGCATTACTTTCGACGTCCCAAAATACCGCGTTTGCATTTTGAGATTAATGTTGCGCACTGATCCCTGAAAATTTAAAGCTACCATCGAAAACGAATTGTAATCTGCTTTTATAGCATAGTTCCGGGAAATATTAGACGAGTAGATCATTATATATTTGCGGCGCTTACACCAGTCGCACTTTAAACGATGGATTTGGCCCCTTTCTTTGGAAGAAGAAAACTGGCTTGATCGTTGAAAAACTAGCGCCGACACATTTTATACGTTCGTCAGCGCAAATTCCGTTCATCGCAATCGCACGTGAGAAACGTTCATCGCCGATCACAGCGCGAACGTTCGCAAACGTATAATCTGTCGCCGCGCTATCGCTCCACTCTAGAGATGCGGAAAGGAAGAATGACGAAAATCAATGTCACGTCTTTGCGACGTGTGCTTAGAGCGAACAGTTGAAAGAAAAACGAACCAAGATTGTTCGACAAATCGGGCAACTAAACGAATCTTCCCTTCCACGTTCTCGGACGGGATTTTTCCACGCACGAGCTAGCTATTCAACGCGAAACTATCTATCATCCCGCGCATCCTAAAGTATTATTTATTCTCGCGCTCGGATACAAGGGATGAAAATATGCAAGACCTACTTAGTCGCGTAGCGATTCGAAATAAAGTCAAACAATATCGAAATCCATGGTCACGTGTCCGAGAAGAGAAACTCGCTCTCGGATAGCAGTACTTCCAGATCGGAGGGTACGGTGTGCAAGTCGGAGTTGGCCGGTTCCGGCAGATCACTGCCACTGTTTCCGATGCCGGTAGGAGCGATTTGTCGTGCTCTGCCTATCCTAACTCGATCTTTCCTCTTGACCGTTCGCAGAAGCACCCCGGTTCTCGGCAGTTTCGTCGTTCTGCTATTCGTATGATTTACAGCTGTGGCCGGTGCCTGCGCCACTTTATCGGACTTGCGTAGCTTTACGCTGAACCGGAACGGCGGCTTGTACACCACCTGAAGCCTCGCACGTTCCTTCCTGGCGAGGGAATTCGACGAGTTCTTCAGTTCCGCACCAACCCTTCCGGTTTCCGCACCAGGACGTCGAGTGGATGTCAACGCCTGTTGCCTCGACACCGGCACTCTGGACCCCACTGCTCCTCCGCTAACCGTCAGACCCACCGGGGTCGACTTGCTTTTCGGCAAACCATTGACGTTGGTCCGTGCACCGATTTCTGGTCGGCATTGCGAAGATGCCAATAACCAAGAGCGCACCTTGCTTTTAGGATCAGCGTTTGTTTCTGGTTCCTTATCCGTTTGCATTGCCGAATAGTCGATCACCTCCTTTCTGTGTGTCTTCTTACGCTTTCTCTTGTCATTATCGCCGCCGCTGCCGCCGCCGGCCGGATTATTGCTGGTACTTTGTCCTTTATCTCTAGCCGATGTAATCTTCTTCCGTTTGTTCTCCTGCGCTGCAGCAGCCGCAACTTCGGCCGGTCTTTTTCGCGCAAAATCGTCCACCTGTCCGGTAGATGATCTCTTCGTCTGTTGGTTTTGCTGTTTTTTCTTGGCGTCCTTTAAATGCAAACGAAAAACTTAAGAATTTAAATTCCGAGATACAAATATCAAATTAATATATTAATATAATCAAATTAATATATTAATACATCGATAATTAAAATAAACAAGTCTATTTTCTAATTCTCTTATTTAAATTAATTTTACCTTATTAGACTTGTCCGAGTGTCCACCATCTTTATGTTTGCGATGACACCTCTTTTCTCTGACCTTCTTGCTAAGAGGAAGTTTGGCACGTGCTGGTGGATGCACCGTCACTCCTTCCGTACCTTCCGGTGGAAGCCGTACCGTTTCCGTCGTAGAACTGTGGATTATCGTGACGGACTTTAGCTTCAGGTCCGGTCGTTTGCCCAGTAATCTCATGCTGGCCACCTAAAAGAAAAGAAAGAAATCTTTACGTGCTTGTAAATAAATTTATATTTTATTTATTTCTTCATTGACAATAATTGGCAGAAATACAAAAAAATAACATACTATCGTGTGTGTATATATATATATATATATATATATATATATATATATATATATACACATTTCTTTACATATTTATACGCAATATTTTATTAATAAAAAATAATTTACAATATGTAATTAAAATATGTAATTTACAATAGAAATTCAAATCACTACTTTATTCAAAGCTTTAATTAAAGTTTATGTTATCTAGAATACGGCAGCCACAAGAATTTTTGCTTCTACGCGTGATACTTTAATCAGTAATCTAATTAAATGTACGCACCGCAGGGAAAGGTATAACAATGCAATAGCAAATAATTTTTGTAAAAAGCAATTAATCCAATTATTTTACAAAATATTAGATTTCAATAGCCTACTATGCATGTGTCCCTACACTTACTCTCATTGTATTTATCTCTTTTCCTTAGTCGTTTCTGAACATTTTTAACATATATAAATATATGAAATAATTGTTTTTTGCGCTTATTTTAACGAAAATATATTTGTTCTATAGACTTGTTTAATGTAACTCATCAAACTCATCTCATCAAACTAGTTATTAATTAAAAATAATAAATTAAGATAATAAACAACAGAAAAATTAACTAAATTTTCATTTTTAAATAATCAAGTACATGAATTTAAGAGAAAATGTATGTGATGTTTTTACATACCAGCAACGATATCGCTGCTAAAACTATCAGAGCGGCTGCATACCAATGTTCAGCGACCCACCGTTTGAAAGTAGCGAGGCTCTCATCGGATAATAAGAGCTTCCTTAAAGTTGCTAATGGACCGCTTGGATCGACCTGAATAAAATATTTTAATTAACGCCGTTACCTACTATCTTCCACTATCTTCTGTGACCAAGTTCCACTTACCTCACGACATTTTTGAAAGACATCACAGTAGCCATTATAATCGTTACACGGAGTTCCTGGTTTCGAGAACATGTCGGGAATATCATATGGCGGGGAGTTCCAGTCGAAAGACGATCTGCGAAGAAAAGTAGTTGAATTTAACAATTTTTTTATGCAAATTAATCGACGAAATAATAATAATACGAGATAAATATACAGGCACGGTTGATTTTCCCCGGGAAGTCGACAACATAACTCGCAAGCCTTCGTCGACGGATCGCTCGAGCCTGGTATGCATTGGCAAGATTCCAATCCGTATGCCAGGCAAATGCTGCCAGTGCACTCCTGTAAAACACAAGTTTCGCGCACGTGAGACAGATCATATTTGTTCATTTAATAAGAGCACGTGTACGGTTTTTAATAGGACTGATATCTACCCCCATGAAGCAAACCAGTTCACGATTACAGATGGTCTTATTAGGCTTGTTAATGGACGGCGGACAATACGGAGAATCACCGTGACAGAAGCTCGCATCGCGGCAGCCGTTGTCATCTCTACACTTCTCTCCGAAACGGTACTCACACTCGCCAGTACAGCACGGACCCTGAAAAGGAAAGCAAACAAAGCCGTCAAAATTACGTCGTGTTATACGCACGATGCGCCGCGTAATTACGTTATGCATATCTGTGAGTAAATTGCCTAAAGTAAATTTAACAAGATATTGCTTAAATTAATTTCCGTAATATTTTCGACAAAATAAACGAACATCGAGCGATGAATGTGCATCGGCGAATCTCAATATCTTTTGAATGAAATACTGTATGCAAGTTATTAAACATTGTTCATTGCGTTAAATGCGCCTGATCGTGCAACAGAAATTTTATCAAATATTAAATATATAATGGCTTCATAAAAAAATAGATTTATGTAGCACATTTTAAAGATACTACTTTTATATACGTATTCTGCTATTAGAATATTTAAACAACTAAATAAACGTTTAAATACATAGCTGGATAAACAGACATTTGAAAAATTTGGACGCTTGAACGCTTAACATTTAATATTCAAGATTGAAAAAGCACAAGCGCGGCTACAAGGTCCGGGTTAAATTTTGAGCAAGAAAAGTCGTCCTAAAATTCCCCCGACAATACAGTCCAACTCGCATTTTTTACAAGCGTCATACATACTTGACTAGGACTGCACTTCGAGCCTGGTGTGAGCGTGCACGGGGTCTCCGTGGGCGGCGGATAACGGCGCTGGGGAAAGCAGCACGAGTCTCTGCAATCTTCCTCCCAGCCGCAGTCGCACTGCTCGCCCTCCTCCACCACGCCGTTGCCACACAGCGATACTTGCGGTTCTACAATAAACAATGCAGAGTACCGTCAGGGTTAGAGCAAACGGGGATAGAATAATTGGACGAGCAGATGGGAGCTGGTGCGATCAATTTCGTTTCGTTGCGACCGACGTCGCGATATATCGCGTTCGCCGTTGCTCCCACGGCATAAAACTCACCGGTGAAGCATCCCTTTGGCGAACGTGCCTTGCTGTTGAGCACGGGATTTATGGCGTTCAGGCTGCACGGGCTGAAGCGGTTGTTGTTGCGTTTGTCGCCGCTGGTAGCACGGGCGAACATTATAAAGTTGCCGTCCTCGCCGCCCGGTGTACATTGTTCCGGATCGTGCTGGTCGCGAAAGAACAATGAGATGTATGACGTGAACGTCATTCGTTTATTGACTGGACAACATCGTATAACAAGGCCGCGGAATATAGAACGCGCCGTTTTGAACGCGACTAACGGAAGTATGTACGTACCGGTGAGCCAAAGTTGTGGCCGATCTCGTGAGCCAAAGTAACGTGAGAGACCGCAGGCGGTACGTGCTTCCCATAATTTAATAGGGTCACTATACCGGTGTTCAGTGATTTCATGCTGCCGCGGTAATGCTGCAACGTTATTTCGACAATTATGTATTTTTTATTATTATTATTATTTTTTTTTTTTTTCGATTTAAGTTTCATATTCGCGACGATTTACAGTTCAACGGTCGCGAAAAGAAATCACATCATAAAAAATCAATTTTTTTGTCGGAGTGGATCAGCTGATCGCCATAAATAGGATCATTGCTTCAAATGTAACGTCGATCAGTACACATAAGGATAGATAAATTATTGTAGATTTTTTTAAAGTCTAAAATTTAATACATTTAAGTTATAATTTAATACATTTTAGTGTAATTCTCATTAAAATTTAGTTACTTCCATACTATTCGTAAATTTATAAAAAATATATATATAATCGACATTATTTTACAAAAGTCTATTAATACTTTTCACCCACGCATACCCCGTTCTTTTCACACACGCCGCCGGCATTCTTGAGATCGCCTGTCCATGCCAAACCCAGAGTTCCCATCTCGAAATCCCGATACGTGAACATATAAGCCAGACAGAATGCGTCATAATCCTCCTCTATAACACGGCAAACATCAACGTATTATCAGTTTAGTCCTCATTCGCATATTGACGTATTGACATTACGCCATATTGCGGCTTATTAACAAAGAGCGACAACGAGGTCCTTACCTGAAAAGAGCTCTAAATATTTCTCCACCCCGTAATTGCCTGGGAAACGATAATTAGAATCTCTCAACGCTTCCTCGCTGTGCACTTTGATGCGTTTGATCATGAAGCTGATGTTATCCGACCGCCCGTCTTGATTGAAATCTGAAAGCAGACGTGACGCTGTTCAAAACGCTAGTTGTTTTCTTAAATTGCATATTTATCGGAACGGAATAATTCACTTAAACTCGTACATTATTCCAGTTCTGTTTCTTGCACCTAACGTTGACAACTCCCATGTGATTACCGTTCTCTGGTCCAAGCAGAGTAATTCGCGTGTAATATGGAACTCACACAGTGTGTGTTATACATAATGGAACACAGTACGGTAATGAAAATACCATATGTACGAATAAACAGACTGGTGTACGTTTTACAACGATATAGAGTAACAAATCATTTATCAAAATACTTTAAACATTTCACACTTTTCGCGAAAAGCACCAAAAACATATCTCGTGTTAATTTTCAAATTGTACACGTACAGCTTTAAAAAATATGTTATATGCTATTCGTTTAACATTAAAAAAATTAATTTTTTCGTTATACGAAAAAAGATTACAAGAATGAATACTTTTTTTAGAATTACATTTTCCATCTAGAATTAAGATTTGTTATAGTTAATATTTTACAAGTGTTTCTCAAATTAAATTGAATATTACCGTAGAATTTGAGTAACATTAAACTGGGTTATTCACATGAGTAATATTCGAAAACTCTGTTTTGCTCTATTTCCTCTAATTATTTACTAATTATTTGCTTTTTCGCCCCGGCCTTTGCAATTTCCCGTTTCGTTTATAATTCCATCGCTTTTATCGCATTATTATTTATGTCAAAATTGTAAACGAGAAAAACAAAAAATTAGCATGCACGCCGTACGCTGTATACAAAGAAAATTTATTATTTTTATCGTATTTTCCATATAAATATCACGCTTAATTGTGCTTAATATTAAAACATAAATTGATATAAATTTAAATATCAACGAATAACAATCGAACGAATGATTTTTCATTAATTCTTCTTTTTATGAATTCCTTCCCGTATTATCATCAACCGCGGCAGAAATGGTAAAATTCCAGAAAATTTTCATAATTCCCGTAAAGTTCCTCGGCGTTCCTCGAAAAGTCTCTGAATTTCTTCGCTTTTTTTCTCATTTTACTTCGATATTCCCTGGTCATTTTAAATTAGATTCTCCCGACGTTTTTTCGCGTTCCTCAAGTAGTTTTCAATTTCCTCGACTTTTTTCTCCCCCTCGGCCTTTGCCATCGTCCGTTTTCCCGACTCGCCGCGAAAACTGTTAGGGTAGATTCCGGTAGATCATCTTTCACCGCGCGTTCCGCGCGCGCGCACGCGGTATATCGCCGCGAGGAAGAACACCCACCTGTGTGTTTGTAGATGGAGTTGACTTTCTGCACGTGCCTCGTCATCACCTCGATACAGGCTTCCTCCGTGCCGTATCGCGCGAAAAACTGATGGTCCGCTTGCAAGTAGAGCATGCAGGTAGTTTTCCGGGGATCTACGGTCGCGCGCTTGTGCAGATGCCTCGCGATCCGATCTTTGCCGCTCGCGCTGCGGACGGGGACGAGAAATAAGATCGCTTTTATTGCGCGATGAAAAACGCTCTCCGCACTCTCCACTCGCAACCTCGAGCTCCTAGTTCCTCCGAATTCTATTTCAACTTTCGCGACGCTTGTTGTCGTTTGTCGACACACACGTTGCCAGTACTTCGCTAACAATTGACACGCGAATTGACCCAGAAGACAAAATCAACAAGCATTTCACGTTAGAGTTGAAACCGTCGTCGCTTCCGCATTGTTTATTGTTCCTTCCTTCATCAAATCAGTCATTTAAAAAAAGAAACGTACGTACATATCACAACAAATTGCATTTTGAGAAAAATAGAGTCTACAATAAATGTTTCTTTACGTTACATTTGCTATATGTCCTTTTCCTCCTATTATTTCTTTAATTTTTTTGTTCTTTGTGCTCTTTAAATAGATCTTTGAAGCTAAAACATTTTACACCGGTACGATCTAGTCCAAACTTTCTCACGCTTTGAAAAATAAGTTCTGTGACGTACGATAAAATGGATTTATTTGCGTGCGTTAAGCAGGAAAAAGGTTCAGGCTTTTTCTTACTAGAAATGCAAAATACTCACGCGTCCGTGTATTCGACGTCATTACTCGTTTCCAACGTTAACACCCTCGCATTGTTTTCCCTTGAGTAGAGAGCAACGTGCTCGCCGAGCAGGGGCTCGTAGAATGCCTGAGAATTGTTGTACCTATATCTGGAGGAACAGACATCGCGAAGTTTAAATTTACATTTAAAGTCCGCCATATGAAGACTGACATGGAACGCATAACATATGATAATCCCGGCCGGCGGGAGTTTCCTTTACACGTGTCTAAATTATAGCGCGTTTGCTAACAGTATGTGCTCTTTTATCATTTTCTTCGTCCGCGAATGTACTTTCATAAAGTAGAAAATATACGAGAGAATATAAGTGCTTGGGAGAATGTCTTAATAAGGGCGCAGCCATTACGTCGCTTATATATTACTTGAATTAATCAAAAAATATATATCAAATTAAAATATTATATAAAGTCTTTAAACACGCGAGAAATCATCTTAACACAATCGTATCAAAACCAACCATCTAATATTTAAAAAAATTCCATGCAAAATAAGCTATAAATATGTAATTCTAGAAGACAACTAGAAGACAACTAGAAGACTTTAAATTAAATACGAACGCATGCCTATCGACAAAAAAGATTATACATATATATCATCATAATTCGAGTCTTAAATATATTTTATAAACTAAGAAAGCTTCATTCGCGAAAACTATTTTGACGTCATCGTCAAACTGAAAACGATCGACCTGGATTTGGTCAAAAATACGGGAAGCAGAAAAAAAATAATTGAACTCAAAACTCGTTATCATGATCTGAGGGATGGTTTACATCCTCATCTACATCGACGATCGTCGCTTAGCGATTCGAGAGAAATAGGACTCACCTATCGAAGGAATCACGAAGAGACCCCTTTTGATGCAGCTGATGACTGGCACAGGGTAATGGATGTGGCGGGGTGGTAACGTCGGAGGTGCGATAAGCTATGCTGTGATAGGGCGGCGACGTGTCTTCATTTTTATTCAAATACCTACTCGTCGGCTCGATATAGTACTCCTCGAATCTGGTCACGACACTGCCGTCGAAGAGACCGTCCTGCGTAACGACGCCCTGCACCACGGCGCTCTCGTCATCTGTGAAGAGAACAGGACACGATGCCGGTTAATAAAGAATCAGCAATTGAATTTGTCGAGAGAAAAGGGATCGTTTGCATCATATAGATTCAATCAACATATAACTGACAATTTTTATCACCTTTCTCCATTATCAAATATTTAAACTCATGAGTAATAATTAATATGCAATATATGTATGTATATATACATACAGTCTGCATACAGATATATAATATTGTATATAGATTTATAGATAATATAATCTATATACGTATTTTATAATTTTTATAAATATTAACAATTAAATGCTTTCATGTTTTCCGGCTAAAACTTGACCCTCCATTTAATTTATTATCTGTTTTACACAATTTCACAAAATTTGTAAACTATTATAAATTTCCTTTTTAACGTAATTCTTAATAAATATTTCAGTTCATTATACCATAAATAAACAATCATATCAATTCTTTTTCATGTTATACTCGTACGAGAGATGGATCGTTTTTCATTAAATTCGAGATACGTATACACGTTAACAGTATTTTTCCACGACAATCTGCCGTATTTTAATAACGCTCGCAAGAATTGAGATTACTAAACCCATTATTAATAGTTTCCGCAGAGATGGATTCGCGTTGAATGTGCAGCGATATAACCCCGCAGCTACCTTTTAAATCTGCGAAAATACGAGGGCGAATCGCGACGGCAGAAGACTCGTTCCCACGGTGCATATAAAGTTACCGTCGGGGTTAATTATATTTGTAGAAGCTTTCGTTTCTCCGTGTCGTCGTGCTTTCATTATTTCTTATGAAATTTTTGCGACTTCGCCCGAGTTAGCGAAGGCACGCGGTGAGAAAGGGAAGAGGTATATGGTAACTTTTCGGACGGAATTAGAAAGGATTGCCAGGTATTTAGGATCCGGGGACGAGCCATAACTTCGTTTCGTTTCGCTTCGCGCCGTACAAATTCCATCCGGGCGGTTCAACTTCCTGAGCGAAACGACAGATTTCCGCGGAAAATTCTTGAAATCGAAGTTTGCCGTCACAGCGACGAGCAAGAAATTCCTTCTATTTGCTCTATCGCTGTCGCTAATGCGCGATGTAGCTTTACGTAATTTAAGCATAAAATATGTGCAAATAATGTGGGTTAGGTAATCGAACCGATAAGTAGGCTATGAAATAACATTATTAAATAATTAAATAAAACTAAATTCTAAATAATTAAATATATTAGTCTCTTAATACATTAACATTTTATGTAAAACGTTTAATTTACAAAATTTAGACGTTTAAATGCAAAATTCGACCCAAGATTAGTTAATATTTTCATTCTACTCTATTTTCTTCTTTCTGTGACAAGAGGGTGCACTGATACAACAATAACAGAAAGATTGAAATTTATCTGGTAAAAGCAACGTGTACTGGAACTGTTGCTCAATATGCGTGTACATACGTCGCTTCCGATACAATTTTATAAAAACGTCGCAGATTGACGGACGGCATAGAAACTTGAGTGGAAGACGGAAAATCATGACCTCGGAGGATCGAGTCTCTTGGTTCGAAGCGAAATTTCCCGGGTAAAACGTGGGTAGATTCTAGGAATTCCAATCGTCAATCATAGACGATATTCCGAACTATCGCTAAAGGAAAGATAAATCGACTAAAGTGCTATCGCGAAGTCGGAGAAATTTACGGCCGCGTGTTACTTCCTACAAGTAATTGTTTGGATCCCTTTGGTTGTTGGCGCGCGGCGGATCCGTAAATTCACCCTTCATGGTAATCGATACCCTATCCGCCCCGATAAAAGGGACAATCAGCAGAGGGGTTTTATATCGCGGGGCAATTTAACTGCGGGCGCAAAAGGAAACAATTTGCGCGTGAATAAAAATAAGGTACAAACATGTTAGATGTTATAAGAAGCTAATTTATCACATTTAAGCTTATCGCTCTTTTTTATTTATCCGTTTAGAACGATTTGTAACTTTCAACTTGAGGTTGCAGAAATTGAATCGATTTAGCAAGAAAACTCGAAATATATTTCGAGACAAATTTTAATTCAAATCGAAAATAGGAATATAAAATTAAACGCAAATTTAAAAATAAAGAACAAGACACAAAGTCAAACATTATTTCAATAATAAAAAATTACTGAAACAAATTTAACTTAATTTATAAATTGAATAGTAGGTACCTATATTAAATATCAATTTGTCAATAAATAATTTTACCTTGCATTTTATTTGATTTCATTTATATAAGAAACTTCGGCAAAGAATTAAACAATAAATTTGCAAAATTTTCAATATCTGATACGTTATTTATTTTTAAATGTAATCTTAATATAAAATTGATTCTCTCTTAAATTTAAAGTCGAGTAAATGTAGACGAGAAATTTAATATTGAAATGTTTTCCTATTTCTTTGTAGAGATAAAAATTTACTTTTATATGAAGTATCTTGTATATGAAATATACATATATATATCTTCCAAGTTTTCTGAATTATGCTTTCTTTGATCAATTTTTTCTTAGCGAAGATACAAGTCATAATGACATCTTCTCAGTTTTACACAATATTATCTATATATATCTATAACTATATATATTTTTTAATATCATACTACAAAATAAAACTCTCTTAAATTAAATCGCATTCAAACTTAAATAAGATAGCAAAAGTCTCGTTACTAATTTGCACCCTTTGCAATCTTCTCGAAGGATTAAAAGTCTTGTCATTTTTCTTAAGCTGACCTCGGACTGCTCAGGGAACTCGTGGCTGAAATACCAACCCGTGATTTTCAGGCACACCGCGATGACGATTGCTCCTTTTTCCCGACCGCAAGAACGTCGTCGATTAGAGCCGAGGAAAAGACAGCAGCGCGATGTCGGGGATGCTTAGCGAATTTCAGATCCAGGTGGAATTCCGCGATCGGTTTGTCTAGAAAAACGCGGGGATTCTCCTCCTTCCAATCTACGAAGCTTCCGCGGCTAATTCGATCCCATTTCGCGCGATAGCTTAAGCGTGAACGACGATTCCCCGCGGACGAGTTGGAAAACATAATCGATGTGCAACGGCGTCGTCGTCTCTTCTTCTCCCGACGAGAGATCGCAGATAGAAAGTGGACCTCCCGCGAGAGGCTCGATTGTGAACCTTGGATGGGGAACGAAGAGGAAAAGTAAACGCGTAGGAAACACGGGGCGAAACTAGGCTATCGTCAGATTAAATTCGATCGCCGCGGCTTTGACGCAGGTCGAGGTCAAATCTTCCGCTCTGCGGATACTGTCCAGATTACAATCTACAAATCGGGGCATCTCAAAGCAGTAATTTAATTCTCAAAATATATAGGGATACTTTTTTGTGCGCGGTAATTGAATAGGTTATATTAAATTTTAACAAAAGAAATATTCATGGAATAATTTTTGTAACTCTTCAACACTCTTAAACACAAAAGGATACACAATCCTGATGTGTATCTTGTCGAATATCTCGAGATATATTCATTAGGGTGTAAAAATCGACTATAACGACGCCGACTGTCAAGACGTGGCAATAATTACAATGTTGCTTATTTCGCTAATTAGATATAATTATAAATTAGATAAATACATTGTGTTCCGCAGGAAGAAGAGGGATGTGGAGAATCAACGAATTAAAGACGGCCGGTAGTCTACTGCGTCCGCGCTTTTGATAGCATTTCGTCGGCTTTTTTCACGTTTGAGCGCTCAAAGCGAAGAGCTACAGCTTAATCTCCAGCGAGCGAGCGTGAGATCTCAAACAGGTGTGAGGGGTGCAGATGGAAGGCTACTCTTTTTCCTGAACGGCAAAGAACGGATAAGGATAAACGGGGGAAATGCGATAATTGCATGGTAATTAAAAAATACGCTGAGAAAATACTAATTACACGCAAGCACGATCGTACCAACGCGTGAGTAAAGCGAGGAATAGAGAATATCAAAGGTAAAGAGAAAAAAAACGAGATTGTGGAAAAATACTCTGCCCCCCCCCCCCTCCCTATGATGAAGGGTAAGCGAAGATAAAGACGAGGAAAACGTGATAATTGCGTGGTAATTAATAAATACATTAGGGAAGTACTGATTGCATGCAAATGATAATAACTATTAAACGCTTAAAGCGATAATAAACGCAAGATAAAAAGCTGAAAAGCAGAAAAAGCATGAAAAGAGGAAAGATATTTTCCCCACGATTTAAAAAAAAAGGAACAAAAGTGAAGAATTAAATTTTCCCATAATTGCGCCGTAATTAATAAATTACGGGACAAACGTAGACTAACGATATAAATTATCATATTGTACAGTATATCCGCGATTATCGACGATAATGGCAGAGTACAGTCGCAATGGGCGGAAAACTGCGAGAATTAAGGACGTTCTCCGGTCCTTATACTAGAGAAAATCGATTTTCTTTAGATTTTCTTGAAACTGTGAATATACGTTAATTTAGGTGTGCTTTATGCGTGGTATACAAATGCGGGATAAGTACAAAGAAAGTAGCAATTAATAAACGTATTTAAGAGAGACTACCAATTGTGCCAGATGGAAAATATGAATACTGAAGTGCAGGGGAAGCAGCGTGCTATAAGGGCAGGAAACAACACGATGGACAAATAAAAGTACGGGGATTATAAAACTGTCTGCATATGACCGCCAACGGTGCATCCATTTGATATAGCTTTTGTCCAGGACCCGGTCGGGCTGCCATGCCGGTTGCTCGAGACAAAAAAAAAGAGAGAAAGAAAGAAAGAATCTGCACCCCGCAGCTTAATCGAGTCTCATCCCGACGCGACAGTTTGGACAGGCGTAAAGCGGATAAAGTAGATCGCGCACGTCGACGTCGGGGGAAACAAAGAAAAATTGATATAAATACGGGATACGGCTGGACCGCGAGATACGTGGGAATAAATAGGGAAAAGTGGGATGTACAATTAAATGCGACGGCGAGATAAAAGTCTCATCTCTCGTCAAAATTTTGCATTCATTCGTGATTTCCGTAAAATCAATTGACTCGCAAAATTTAAGAAAAAAAAGTTACACGCGGCTGGATGTCGACGCGACACGCAGCTTTGAATTTGAAACTTTGTTCGACTGCGGAATCAGTATACCTATTTGGTGGATTGTTCAAGTTCGACTCGTTCGCGATGTGGATACAGTCGCGTTCTTATGGCGCGTGTTATATACGTTGATCAGAAACGCCTTGAGCGCGGCCGGCTCGATAGAAATCGCGGTGTTAAGCTCGCGTTACAGTCTGTCGCCGACACGCCGCGTTGTAGCATAACGTACAATCGTACTCCGCCATGGTGTTGTACGCCGGCAATTTATCAATTATTCATCGCGGCGTCCACGTTCGCGAAATATTATTCAGCGCGGTCGCGCGATAGTCAAATTCCCTCGTTACACGTTTACACGGTTTTACGCGTCGACGCGAGACGCGAGAAAAACATTTCCTCCCTTTTCCGAAGAGAATCGACTTCTGAAAGTAATCCCGGTGGAAGAAGCTGGTTAAGTCGGAATGACTTTGAGAGAAGAGAGATTGGACATATAGATAGAGACAGAACGGAGAAAGAACGGGTGGAAGCCATTGGAAGAAAAAGCATTTAACTCGAACGATGACAGTTCACTCATTTAATCAGCGCTGACAGACTACGGAATATTTAAAAAAGTGAATCCTTACGTATTTGACGAATAAATTTCGTCGTAGTAATTTTGTCTTCAACTTTGATAAATTCCAAAATTATCGTAAAATATAAAATTAAAATGATAGTATAGTATTTATAAATCAGATTTAATTTAGACGAATCAGATATGAATCTAACACAGATTCATAGACAGACTAACATATAAAATAGAAATCAAACATTTATGTGTGTATGAACACTCTTCAAGCTACTTACCCGGTAATAATATTAGCAGCGATTTCTTTCCAAGTTTAATAAGGTGATAGATTTGACAAAAAAGAGTAAGAATTCTGAAAGTCGTCTCTTCGAGTAATCTTGAAGGGAGAAACTAGTTAAGTCAGAATGATCGCAAGAAGAGTCGGAACGAATAGAGATAAAGGAAGAAGATTGTACATTTGTAGATGTAAAAGTGAGAGAGAAGGAAGAAAATTCCCTCCTGGGCGATGTTGCGAATGTAAGCTAGAGAAAGAGAAAGAGAGGGGGGGGAATCATGCAGAACGAGCGTCGGAGGGTCGTCAGAGAAAAAAAAAGCGATAAAGGCGGGCGAGATACAAAAGGAAAAAGCTTTCACCGATAATTAATGAATTATTCATGTTCGAATTCGTTTTTATCACGCATTGTAGCGTGTTTTCGTTCATACTTATTCATCGACGGGCTCGTCCGACGATTTCGTGCCTCCGCGATAAAATGCCCCGGCGGACATTTGAGAGCGCGATTCAATAGACTCTTCTCTCGTCGCCGATCAATTCAGGCCGAAACTTGCATTTTTCATACCTGATACGCTCTGAATCGACATACACACACTCTCTCTCTCTCTCTCTCTCTCTCTCTCTCTCTCTCTCTCTCTCTCTCTCTCTCTCTCTCTCTCTCTCTCTCTCTCTCTCTCTCTCTCTCTTGGCGGATAATGATAAAGAATACGTATCGCGATCTTTTTACTTCGACGTAAAGTCGCGTTTTAAAAAGTAGCTACTCGTTTCTGATCGCCGCGAATAAAGTGCCGAGTCGTGTTTAACGTTATGAAGTATTGACAAACGTGACGAAGACGACCGAAACAATTTTCTGATAGACGCTTATAGTTAAGAACTGTCGTTAGATATTCTGATAGACGCCATAAGAAATGGCATAGTTAAATGACTCAATTTCCTTGCTAAATAGAGAGGCTTTCGATAACTTCGCGACGTTAGAAACCGAAATGACATTAAAGTAACGACATATTAGCAAGGAAAAAAGAAAATCTGAAACACGGAGTGCCATTAATATTTTGTGCAGCGAGATCGCACGCCACCGGCGAGCGGAGAACAAAGCAGCGCCAGAAAGATACGAGCGCTCATCTCTCTCGCATCTCGAGACGCTTAATTCTCGCAGGAGAATTCGCGAAGAGCAAGCGAACTGGTTGGCTCCCGGCGTAATCCCGAGAAGTGGCGGAGCGGATCTATGGAAACACAGAACCCTTAATCGGGAGGCGGGGCCGGGACGAGGGACGAAGAACGCGAAAAAATAAAAAAAATACAGAAAAATCGTGGAACGCGAAACGGGGACGGGGACGGGGCGAGCGCGGCGAAGTTGCGCGATCCGGAAAAGTGCGGCGATAAAAGGGATGAAACGGGAAGACGCGCTCTCGAGCTGGGCGGGACGAACGGAGGTTTGATAGCCGAGGGGGATAGAGGAGCAGTCGAGGAGGTTTGCGATGGAGCTTTCACGGAGGAAAAGCCCTCGTGCTCGTTAGTAGAAAAATCCAATTTAGTCACTGAACGGCTAACGGATCGGCTCGGTCGTGGCGCGTTCGACATGTCCGTCGAATCCCGGCAAACGTAAACGCTACGCATGCGAGAAAGTGCGACCGAATGTCGCTTTATCGATCAACAATCGAATTACAGCGACGGAGCGACGCGACGGTCACATTGATCTGAATCGACGCGGAACTTAGCGTCTTGCCTCGGCTTTCACAGAGGACGTTCTTTTACGCATTATGTCGCAAACTTCCTGAAACTTCCAATCCACTTTATATCCCCCCGGAACATATAATAAAAGCTTCGCTAATTAATTAATCCATTATCGGAAATATTCGAAAGAATTATTTTTATACAAAGAAAAGCAAGAAACAATAATTACGTCAAAACTTGTGAATCACTTTCGTAAATCAACACCAAACCTACAATTCACGTTTTTCTTCTTTTTTTTTATTACAGTGTAAAGTTAGCACATGTAGTTATTTCTACATGAAAGCGTGGCAGAGAGCTTTTTACCTTTGTTTCTTTCGCGCTCTATGTTCTATTATTTGGCGCTCCACGTTCTTCGTCAATTTAGTTAAAGCGACATATGCGAATGGCCAGTTCCAGCCGCGGCCGCGCAAAACGCGGGAGTGCCAGGCGAATGAAAACTCGCGACTACCGCGTCGAAATACGCAGTGAAAATCGCGGCTGTGCGAAGTGGCCTTTCATTGGCGGCTCTCCTCGCACCCGTATATGCTCGCACTCGCATAGCAATACGCTGCGAATAGTACTTGAATATCGAATTGTTCCGCAGTCCGAGGACAACATCGAGGATTATTCGCCACCGTGTAATGTCCGACAAAAACTGAGACAAAGAGGACACGAGTCATTTATCCATTTTGAGCGCATCCAGCCCAGCTTTGGATTTCAATAAAAAGTTACACGTGCGATATAACTTCGTTCGTTTTATTCGTTCAGACACACCGAGAGTACTGGGACTACGTAAATTTCAAAAATAAACGAATCGCGCCTTTCGGAGAAATTTTTTTTAAAGTATATGTTACGCGCGCGACATAATTTACAAAGTGATTGCTGGTTTCATAGTCACTTTGCATCTCTCTCTTGTAATAGTCTATTTCTTACTAACAACTAAATATTCAAATGCAACGTAAGATCTGCGAGTACAATTTTCCTCAATCTCTCTTCATATTAAAAAGCTTTACCCAACCCTACTTAAAAGATTCGATGTCGAGCGATGATCTATGACGCCGTAAATCACCACTGCGGCGTTAAAAATATTACGCTATATATCTGGCAGCCTTTTTCGAGATATATATTACGAAACTATGCGGTGGGTAACTCTTCGTTAAACCATCCCCAATTCTCCGCAGCAATCTCTTTGAGATTGAAAAGCACGTCGTAATTTTCCTTGTCTTACTCTTACCGGCCGATTTATGCTTCGCGTAAAATCCCGCAGGTGTAGCCCCTTTATTAGCGTGCTGGTCCAGCATTTGTTCGATTTATTCTTATGTTTCTAAGAATTAATTATTAATTCCAAACAGAGAGAGAGGGGGGGAAAAAAGAGAAGATGATTAATCCCTGCAAGGAAGATAATAGGACCTTTCCAGTTTCCAACGTGCAAAATTAACAGCTTCGTCTGTGCGATACCTACTATGTACTCGTGCTATACATATGTACGCATAGCGAAGATATTTCTTTGCGGTGTCTTGCAAGCCTTAACGTAATCGATGGTAGTATCTATTTCGCCGTGGAGATCGCGATACTTAGTCTAATGAGCGTTGGTTAACCCTCGATTGACCTATTGCGGAGCTAATCGCACGGAATAATTGCCGACCTTTTTCTCTCGCGGCGCAGCAGCACAAATTACGTGTTCCTGTACATATGTACATATCCTGAGTACTTGCACTCTTGTTGATTTGCAAATCGACCTCGATTGTCGATTTTCCAACAGATAGAATTGCAACAAGCGTAAAATAAGTCTCAATTTATCGGCCGGTTTTGCTGCACCGTGAAAATATTGCTATTTACAACAAGATATTTTTGCGTGACCCGCGAGACAATTGAGGTAGATTTACATTTATCGCTAAATTGGTATTTTTCTGTAATATATACATATATAATATTATATTTAAAAAAATCCAATATAACAATAATAATTTATCAGTTTATATAATCAATTTTAAATTTTAATTATAAATTATAAATTAATTTAGAAAAATTAATTTAAATAATTTAAATAATATTTTGATTTTATCAATTATTTAACAATTCTATTTACTAATTTTAAGATAATATCTTTTGCCAAGTAAATATCAATTCTATAGTAAAGAGACATCTCATCAGATAACAAATGTATATTGGCTATTAACCGCGGAGCTAATAATTACGTGATTCCTTTTTGCTCGACCAAGCGATTTCAATTATTCGCAGTAACATTATTTATTGCTATTAATACAAAATTAACGTTGCTTATTATTGCTACATTAAATATATATAAAATTGATTTAGTAGAATTAAAACAGACGGAGGCCAATTTGAGTTCACTGATATCAATCAATAGCACAAGTGTAAAAAATGTATCTAATGTTAATTATCACATCTGTATTTTTATAAACAAACATGAAGTTTCCGTTTGTATATTTATAAAAATAAATTTTTAACGAAATAAAGGTTTACGAGTTTCGCTGCCCCTCTTGATCAAAGGCGATGTTCATTCTTTCGATAGCCTTTGCCCGCCTCGATTAATCATTTCGCAATCAAGAAAAGCGATGCGATCTCTCTCGGCGAAACCAGCTATTGTTTTTCCTCGTTTCTCGACACTCGGAGCGCCGAAAGGATAATAAATATTCCGCTCTTGATCATCGCGGCAAATTACAAACTCGAACGCGCGCAGGCCGTCGATATATCGACGGACACGCGCCGGCTGGTTTGTTAATTGATTATCGGATTATCTACCATTAAGTCGGCTCGAATCATTGCAGACAGAAAAATCGGATCAACTACTCCGGATCGATAATACTAGCATTATCGAGCACCCCGTTCGATGTACAAAGCCGAAACTTCAATTACGTTCGTTACGCAACTTACTATATCCTCCAAAGTATATTAAATAATTTTCTACAGTTCAACTATAACTAAAAATATTGGCATGTAATAATTATTATATTGACGTTTTTTTTACTCTTTTTTAAAAGAAGTTTCTCGTAATAAGTAGTGCTTTTAACTAACACATTAGCATTGCCTATTACTTAAAAACTTTGTGAAAAGTAAGTTTATTTTCGAGATGGAAAAGCAAAGGGAGAACGAAGGTTCGGCGGATAAAAACGAGCTGCGGAACGTCTGTCAAAAAAAAATTGCATGAAGGCGAAGGCTCCTTTAAACGCGTGGATTTTGCATACGGTAATTTGTAAGGAGCGCATTTCGGAAATTGCATTTTCTTTGTCAGAAGCTTGGCGTGCTTGACAATAAACGGGGCAAAAGCCAAAATCTCGGCTTAATTAGCCGTAGTAGCCATAGCTTTAAGCACACATTCTATGTTTGCGTCCTTTTGTCTCCGTAATTCGTATTCTTCGAGTGCGAGAAGCTCCGCTTATGAATACGTCGGGACAACCTGGCTGCTGGCCAGAAGGGCCTTCATTCTACGATCGTGACTTGCTACCCCTTCGCGTTCTAGTTGCCGCGTCAGAATTCTTTGTAAATCGTATCCTTTCATCAAGCACACGTTATGATTCGTTCGCGTGCGACATTTTACAAAAAAGTTGTGCCGAAAAGGTCTCCGCTGTATATTAAGAATAAATTCCAAAAAGTTTTCGCTTGATTAATCAATATGAACAAATATAAAGCAAAGTTTACAAAATGTCTTTTGTGTACTCGCTCAGCATGAAAAATTTAATAATTATTCAATAAACCAACAAAAATTTTGTTAGCTTTAGCCGATATTTGTTCAGATATTCAAAATAATTTTAATTTTATTTTAACCAAACATATTTTTAATCGAGATAAATTACATCAAAATAAAAACAAAAAGACTTTTACATGTAGGAATTAATAATATGCGACGCATAAGGATATGAAAATTGTATAAATTAAACAAAATAAACTTCGGGAGTAAAAATCAAAATCCTACTTTTAGCATTTTGTATTGCGGACGATTTTTATTTCGGCATAGTTCTGCAATTTAATTACCAAGATTATTTAAAAATAAGAATTAAGATAAAACGGGAGAGAACTTCGAATTTTATCAAATGCTACAGAAAAGCATGATTGTATGGAATAATTTCGCACCTTGCGATATTAACCTAATATAAGAATAAATTGAAACAAAAATATTGTTTCCCACCTATTATTAGGGATTCATTCCTCGATGTATTTCCATTGAAAAAGTTTTCTTTCGTATCGGATATTTTGCGCTAAATGCAGCCATTTGACTCTCAGATCCATATTACGTAATATCCAATATCAGATAAATATAAAACTCATAAAGAGAAAAATAGAAATACACGTGCACGAGACAAAACAGAGACTTGAAAAAAAAACTCAATACAATTTTATCTCCGTTTAGGAAAATATAGATATTTTGAATATGTAATGATTCATAGAATTTGTGTTGTTCGTAGAATTCATCAAATTAAAAAAAATGTCCATAAAATCGTAATAGGTATAATCTCCGTTAAATTAAATGGCTAATTTTATAAATTAAAATGACCATCTACTCTCATTACTGCCTTTTCTTCTAATTGTGTCTGCAAGTCACATCCCGCATAGAGCGCCGAATGCACGCTCACATTTACAGAGAATGAAGTTCGCGAGCAGCTCGCCTCAACGTTCCGACAAATTTGCTGTCAACAGGAATCAGAGTTCTTTCGGCAGCGAAGCCGCTGTCAAAGAGGCTTTCCTCCAACTTCAAGCCGGTTTGGGAACAAAACGGCAAGAGAGCACGAACATTTCGACAAATATATCGTCCGTTAAAGAGTTTAACTCGCCGCACAGCTCGCGGAAACAATGGTCATTCCGACAGCATCGCGGCAACTGGTATTCGCGATACCAAAGTGCGGAGTGCATTTCGCTGGCGTTGTCGCAATTCGAGTGCCGTCATCACGTTCTACGAGCCGAGGGAGAGACGAAATATGCCAAAATATCGTTATAGCTATTACCGCGGCACATTGAGCGGAGGGAAAGACGGGATTGGCCTACTTTCCGCCGAAGCCGCCCTCCCCGGAGGAGCACGGAAGAACCGACATTACTCGCGGACTTTGAAATTTCGCCTATTGGGAAACGACGCGGGATTCCGCCGACTATGACAAATGGCCCGACAATTTTTGCGCTACTCGAAAGCCGCTGATCGATTCCCGGACATTCGCCGTCCTTGCTGCAGCGCGAATACCGCGCGGATACAAGTCCATCGCGAAGAGGGAGTCGCCGCGACCGCGACGTCGTCCATTCGGCACGTATAGCGCGCGACGACAATGTGTCAAATGCGTCTCAATAACGAATGAAAAATTGCTCGTGAAATCATTCTCCCACATATAGACATATATATTCCAAGCCTGATGTCCTGAGTTCATTCTGCTAATACCGACATAATGAAGTTACGTCGAGTTCTGCGAAACTACATTAACCAATATTTAACTGCCTGGCAGATCGACCGAGAGTGCTTAAAATTTAAAGCGTGAAATTTCACGTTGTAATTGAATCATCTGTAAATTTTGAATTGTGTAATAAAAGGTGGACTCTCTGCAGATAGAGAGTGCTCTCTATTCGGAGAGCTGTAGAGAAAACAAAAAGAGTTCCTAACATTTATTTGGAGTTACATTCGTTGGTTACAATTTACGAAATGAAATATTTTGGAAACGCAACTTGGTTACACATGTAGAAATTGCTTAAAACATACTGCAAATTTAATACTTGGTAAAATATATTAAATACTTTATAATATCTGTATTTTTTTATTAAACGAAAAAATATGGGGGAAGGTACACTTTAAAATTTTCTCACTAATTAAAAGCGTATTTGTCTAATGTTCTCGATCTCTCTCTCTCTTTCTCTCAAGGTGCGCACTATACGGATATTCCATATTAAAAAAGTGAAAAAAAATTTAGCAGGAAACTTCTATGAAACTCGGGGCTTGTCGCGAGAGACATTAACATTAAAAGGATTTGTGGCCGGGAGTGGGATTTCTTTGGCGGGGATTTAAACGAGCGCGCTTTGTCCGTAATTGAATTTTAAGTATCACAAAATTCACGACACGGAGCTCACACCAATCCTTTGTTTCGCGCGGACAAATATAAATACTTGAAAATTCATTATGGTTTTCTTTTTATCCTCAAAAAGAAACAAGCGAGGGGGACGCATAAACGGAGCGTCTCGAGTTCCTCGCGCTTCTTCTCGTCTATGGATCCTTTGATCAATTTCTGCTTGACGACAATTTAATTGGCCGTAAAACGATATCTAATATATATTCTCACAGAAATTTAAATGTCTTCGTAATAATATAACCGTAGCGTAAAACAGAAAATATATACATTCAGAGATATAAATATTTATATATGCTCACAAAGAGAGAACTTTCCCGCGACTGTATCGCTTGCAGAAGAATAAACTCGCGACCCTGATACCGAGCCCCGATAATCTTTACTCTGATAGCCGGAGCCAGATTTCGCAATACCGGTGCGACCCCGAGCATAATGCGGCAAATACTTTCATAATAACTCGCGCGTCGGCATAGATTCGCTCGCTCGCGAACTTTCCAAGACGATTACTTGCTAATGGTACCGCGCGCTAGCCGCGATTCTCCATTAGCGCGAATCGGAAATCGAGTGTCCCCGGATATGCAATTACACGCGCGTGTACCGTCAATTAGGCAAGTTTAATCGCTAATCGGATTATCGTTGATACGCGTTATCCCGCACCAGTACGCCCGCTATCAGGGCCGACTCTGCAGCCAACCAGCCGGCAGATTGCGGCGCGGTGGTTTGCTGGCCGTTTGCAGAGACGCGAACGCGAACGCGCCAAAAAGTCAAGTTAATTTAATTGCCGCGTCGCTCTGCGCGTAATTACTAATTTCGAGCGTCGCGTGGTTGCTTGATAAATTAAATGACAGCCGCTCTTCAGATAACAAACGCAGCAAATACTAATTGTAAGTAGTCTATACTGAGTCACTATATCGCTATTTATCGTAACGGTTGTTCTAATTATGTATATCACGGAATATATAACGATAAACCTGCTTACTATTCCATCCTGTAATTCGTGACATGTGAGTCCTTCGTCATCTTTGTCTTGCAAAATCTTACGGAATTCTTGAAACGCTGAATTTTATTTCACTTCCAAGAGCGATATTAATTTAAAATTGAGAAAAAGTAATAATAAAATCTAAATCGTCCGTCGAAATATTCTCTCGGTTTCCCCCGATTTTCCAGAGAAATAAATCACCTCGCGATGTTATCGATTTTCGAAAAGAGTGACAACTCTCTGATATATGATGACATGATGGTATCGATATATGTATAATAATACGCTATTTTGAATACATCTTGTCACCCGACTGTTTTATGAAGCAAATATTTTACAGGTAGAAAATGGAAGTTGACTTATACATGGATGTATTCGTATCGTACCGCGTTTATGGTTGTTGCATGAATCTTGTATCAGAAAGCACATCAAGTGAGAATATTTAGAATTTAAAAAATCTTAAAATACAAACAGTTTCACAATTTCATTAAAGCTCACGATTAATTACGATCACGCGTACTAACACCCGAATATAATAATAGAATAATAGAATAGAATAATCGCACGGCACTTTATACGACACGCCCGACGTTAATCACACGTTGCGCACTTCACTATTATATATTACGATAAAAATATAAAAACATGAAGAAATTACACACGAAGCTACTATGCGTTCGCCATTCGCAACGTTTCGCATAATTAGTGTAACGGACGATAATAGGGCTAATTATAGGGCTAACTAGAAAATAATAGCGTTTGGATAATGCGACGGTCCGTGCCACTATCTGAAGGACTATACGACGCGCAGCGACCTTCCCTACCGCAACAAACACCAAGGCCATACAGACAATCATACCGCAAAATATATAACGTATTCTTAATTCCGCAAGCTAATAATTGTGCACTGTAATAACTATGAGACATGACATGGCGTTTCAAGAGATAATACGATGATACACGGAGCGGTTCGTGCCGCTGCTCGCTCGTTCGAGTCTCGTGCGAATAACTGGCCTTGTGTACGCACAATGCGTGCTGTAAAAGCAAACTACAAAACAAGGCCATGAAATATTCAATGTATTATGAAACAAATATACATTGTAATAAATATGCAATATTTTTCATTCCTCGTGATTTAAACTGATTTGGATAAATCAACGTATATTTTATGCTTTATTTTATGGATTTATTATTATCGCCCAAGATAACGACTAACTCCGTTCAATGACAATTAGTTGAGAAGATAGTGTTTGAAGATAGAAAAATTGTTATGAATTTTAATTTTGACAAGAAAGTTTGCTTTAATTTGATTAAAGAATGTATTTATACATATCTATAAATATGTATATTTAATAGCAAATTTTAACTGCTACAATCGAGTTTGGAAAAAATTAATTAAAAACAAGTACGTACTGCTACCATAACTCATTATACAATACAAGGAAATTATCATCCGGCATTATATTTTTCAACTTAATAATTGCTTCAATTAATATCCCTTTTTAATTCGAGCGATAGCGTTGCAACGCCAAATATATATAGTACATAAAATTAATAATATCTCGAGAAAAAATGTAAAATAACATAGAATATTTTGTCGCAGACTTAAAGTCAAATAAAATCTTAAAATATACAGGGAATAATACTTAATTTCAAACTTAGAAACTCAATTGTCAATTAAAGTGTCAGATATAAGAAAATTGACGCGATAAAAATAATTCAGTTTCGCGAAGACGTAATCGGTTGTGCGGAAAATAGCGTTATCCTAATTAAAGTCGTCGCGGAAGAGAATGTACAAGACAAGAAAGCAATCAACGATCTCACCACTTTGCTCCCGCGTGCATTGATAGAAGAGGAGCGAGTCAACTCGCCCTTACCGCTTTATGCATAAATGCGAATAAATTACGTGTCCGCTCCTCTTTGGCGTCGAATTGCTTACGGTCGGATCCTGTGCACCAAAGTTCAGTGTCGAGTGCAGCTCAACATTCGACCGTGAAGGATTAATAGTCTCGTCTCTCGTCTCTCGTCCATGTCGACGCTTTTCTACTCGTTATTTAAAGATGCATTTTGCGATGCAGCGAGAAAGAACTGCTCGAATGAACAAACAAAATTACCGGCTGCTCTTATACGACCAAGTAATCGTACGCGAACAAATTAATGCAACGAAATATTTCTCGATAAAATTTAGCATTGATACATAAATTGTTCAATTAACTTCGTAATTGTTCGAACGGGCGGTAAGCAACTTTTCCTCAGTGTGCGAATATATGTTTGCGCAGCACGAGTGAGCGAATGATTTCGCTACAAAAATAAATATGAGTAAACACGTGGGTACAACATGCTGTAAAGGTGCATTCGAAATATACAAGCGTGAGCGAACAAGATGGATATGCGCTGTAAAGGTGCGCTTATATCGTAAAAGCGCGATTAAATCGACGTATTCGCCTTTGTACTGCGCTGCGTAAACAAAAGAGAGCAAACGAGTATCAGCCAGCAGCGAATTGATTCGCCATAAACGTGCGTTTGCGGCATTCGAGAACGGCGAGCAACCGAATGAATTCGCTAGAAAGGTATGTTACGCGAGGACGAGGACGATGAAGTTGATTCGCTGTGACACGGTAGAAAAACGAACGGATCCATTCGTTCGCGTTCATCCCGGCATACAGGCAATCGTCAAAGAAGATACGCACGTGGCACGAATGTCGATCCCGGAAACTGTGTGTAAAGGAACCCCGTTCAATACGGAATCTAAACATCGGATTCCGATGTAAATTAAATGGTTCCATCAAGTAAGCCGGGACATTTCAATATTTCATACACCGCGGTTACCGCTGTTATATTAAGCTGTATCATCGTGTATCGACTCCAGACTGAATCAGATAAAATAGAAAAATATAGTACATATGTATGTGTGCGCGAGCAAAAAGAGAAATAATAATCAAAATAAAAATTCAATCCGATATATTTTATCCATATGTAGAATCGATACGTAATTTAAAAAATAGATATTCGCTTATACTTTCCTCCTTTACACATATTCTATCCACTTTGTATCGTTTACTCATCTCATTTTATGCGACAATCTACTTTACTTTTCAATTGAATTTTTCCTAATAATTGTCTTATTTCTCGTGGTACCTACACATATATCGAGTTTTATTCTTTATTTTGTAATGTACATAGTGTATATTTTATTTTTGTGTGTGTACCATATTACTTTATATCTTCATATATATTCTATAGCGACGAATGAGCTTGGGAATATTGCACGAGGATCTTGGCTCACTGACGCAGGAGAAATTCATCTGCAGTAGTGTAAACGTTTCCATTACGAGCCCGAGGAACAGCTGGTGCTTGCGTAAACGCACCTTAAGGCCACGGTTATAGTGGATGCACGTCCGGAGCGAAACTCATCCGGACAAATTCGTATATACCAGACGTCGGAACTAATCAAATACAGTGAACCAAGTCGAGATGACTTAAGGCGAAACCTCTAGATCATTTTCCCTCCGGCTATGGACTGCGTTTTTAAATAAATTCCGTGCTCGCAATAATTTCTTCATCATTGTCAAAATTAAATTGACTGCGCTCGTAAGCACTCATTTTATCGCAAATTACGTTTCTGTTAATTTGCTTGGAACTACTTAAAAAAGTTCTGTTATCTACTTGCATTCACGGAGCTCTTCGTAAGAAGTTTTTAGTTGTCGATTATCTATGAAAACGTTATGGTCTGTCTTCAAAATAATTATCATTTATTAGATCGTAATATTCGTATATATCCATAGTATTCAATGGGGAATGCGAAGTTCCGGAATACTCTGTAAACGCGAGATCTGATCACGTAGCGTGTAATTACCTCCACTTATCTCGACACATTTAATTAGTTCTGATCGGCAAATTCCTATGCGCGTTCACCATGCTATAACCCGCATGCAGTGTAGTAACAGAAATATAATCCTTAAGTTACCTATAAGAATTATTTTGGATCCTGTCCTAAATCGATTTATGGCGATATTTCAAATAATATAATTAAGAAGATTAATATTGATAAATTAAGATCATTAATTAAGTATGTTAAAATTATATATGTTGAAATGTATAATATAGGATGTTAGATAGAATATAGGATTTTGACATACGGTCTCAATGAATTCGCCACTCATTCTCCATAAAAGAAGATAAGTATAAGAATAAATGATTTAAAATCACAGGCGGAGTATCAAATTTCTATTGTGTTTTTATATTTTATGAATAAATGTTTAACGACTTATTTATGTAATTGTCGTTTCCATCATCGCGCACGTTTGTCACATCATTGTTTATCTTTAATTTATAATATCTAACATGTAATGTACATCCAGCTTGGTCCACTAGCACTCTTATCTCCTTTGTTAATAATAAATAATTAATTAATTAATTAATTAATTAATTAATTATTCCGTCGAGTAAAATGTATATTGAAGCAAATGCAAATAATTTAATGGGACTATAATTTTAGACGCGTCTCGGTTAATTGTGTCGCAATGACGACCGCCGACGTTAATAAAACGGATATGATTAATATATCATAGTTGAAATGAACCTAATACCACGGCTGTAATCAAATCCTGAAGTGAATGCAGATAGACTCGATGGAATCGTCATTATATCTCAACTCGCGGATGCAATTACAATAATAAATGAATCGGAATGCAACTCTCGGTTCCAACGGATTTCCCGGTAGAAATTTGTCGGCGTGCAAGAAAGCTCGTTGGGAACTCGCGTACGACGCCGTAACCGCGGCCTAAGTCGTCGAAGTGAAGACTACGACGTTCGGATATGACCCACGGCAAGGAGCTATTACGGCCGGGTTCAACTTCCCCGCAATCCCGATCGTCGAAACGACGTCGGCGACGGGGTCGTTCACGATTCACGATCCGCCGAGGCGACGGAGCCGCATTCACGATCAAGTTTCTGGTTCGTTCGCGAGCTTGCGGTTACATTTAGTTCGCCATACGCCGAAATTATACCACACGCGGACCCTTCTCTCTCTTCCCCCCCTTCACTGTCTGCTCCTATTGTCCGATGTATGTGTCCACCTGGTCCCTGCTAGAATGCTTACGGGGCTCGGACGTTGCACTAGTATCAACCATCGTCGATTCTGGCAATACCGTAGGTACATTTTTGTCAATCTAACCGTTAACTCTCACGAGGAAATTTTTTTTAAATTAGTAATCGAAATTCGGAGTCGCCGGAACTGACTGAAGTAAAGTCGCGACTCGTACGAACTAACCCGGACATGAAATCGTATTTAAAATGATATTTATAAGTTAAACATCTGTATGAATTTGATCCCTATAATATCCCGCACTACACGGAGAGAATTTTCTCTTAAAATTTACCCTGAAATCATGGTAGTTGTAGGACAACATGTACCACCAAGAATTTTATGCGAGCTATTCTGATTAATATCTACCATAATAAAAGATATTAATATCTATTACATTAAAATATAAAATATGTTTGATTAATTTTACTAAAATATATCTAGGAAATTTCAATAATTTTTCAAAATTTACCAATCTGCTTGGTAATTTTTATCACGTTGTTTGTAAAATGTCTTTTGTATATTTTAAAAATTCCTTGGTTGCCAAGTTGTCCCAAGTTTGTAATGAATTTAAGGGTAAAATATAACAAAAAATTCTCTCCGTATATTAACGATAAATAATATTTTTATTTATCTACAAAAACAGAAAATTCTCAAGTGCTTGCGATTGCGATATTGTTTCTGATATTAAAGAAAATATCTTCATGGAAAAAGAATAAGAGATATATAAACAAAATTATTGGCTATTTAGTGTTTACTTGTTTATTTTCTCAAAGAGCGCAATTATTAAAATAGCAGCTTGTAAAAATAAATGCCATATTACTTTTATTATATGAAAACAAACGATTGCGATCCGCGAAAATCGTAGAAATTCTCGTTACGAAAAGGACCGATTTATAAATCCTTCACTTGTTAAATCCGTGGTTCCGATGGTTCTAGTCACAACCATGGACGAACGTTTATTTCCCACCGAAAGTCTATGGTCTGTACTATACCCCCTTATTCGTGACCTCACCGACACAGTAACCGCACGGTGTATCTCCAATAGGGGAATCTGGCACGATTCCAAACGACGAGGACGACTACGACAACGACGCCGTCGTCGTAGCCGTCTATGACGAAAATGAGATTCCTAGTTTAATGCGGCGAGCGGCGACGGGCGTAAGGTAACGTGCTATTCAGAAATGTCAATTGACTATGATCCGCGGAAAATCGGTATCGTGCAACAATAACCGTTAACAATATTCGCCGATGCCTACTAAACAAAGAAAAAACCGTCGCACCGTCACAGCGACATGATTTTTATAAATTGTATAACGTATCTGCGTTATCATTGCAGATGCGAGAAAAACGCGCGTAATAACAACGGAGGAATCCCTTCCGGATTCGCGAAAATTCGAGCTTTTTTTCCAGAATCCGGATGAAATAGCTCTCTTCGCAATGCGCCAAACAGTATTTCGCGCAATTCACGCGCGCGGCTCTCAAATAATTTCGAATTGAAATCGAGGACGGCGCGGCCTGCATTTCCGTTGTTGTACGCCGCGCATTCCGATGCGTTCGCGGCGACGACGCGCACGCGACCCGCTTCGAGATACGCTCGTTCAAACGCGAAATTTATTTCTCGATTTCGCTCCGGGTCGCGACGAGAGTCGCGAAAAGTTACGAGGGGAATATTTGATACCGGTTGGGCGTGCAGGGCGTCGCCGATCGATCTAACCGACTCTTTCAGTCTTGCATGCACGAAAGCTTCCCTATTATTATTACTCTTCCTCTTATTATTGGTTTATTATTTACTAAGCTTTAATCTCTTTTACTACCCGGAGGAAATAAGTGATAATATTACCTAACTCGAAATAGTATTAGCAGGTTGTACGTTCTATTGTATTATTATTGTTAGTGACAGATATATAAACCCATTATATAAACGATTCTAAAAATGGTAATAAGAGATTTAAAAAAGCTGCAATAGTTTGGGAGCAATTTTTACTTATTGCAAAAAATACAATTTAAATTAAAAAATATTAAAAGCGATCGACTCGAAGGAGTTTAATAAAACAGAGGGTACGAGTTCTAATAATGTATACACAGCAAAAAAAGCTTTTACTTTGACTAATTTAATGTCAACGTTACTTCGACAAACTTTCTCTTCGAAGTTTAATTATCAGGATGTTTCATGTTGAAAATTATGAACGCATAAAGCGTCTAACTATGTTTCTTCCCACACTCGTCAAGTTAAGCGTAAGATTTCTAGTCGTAACTTCCCGCGACGTCCTATATCCGTATGCCGAGTTAATTACACGGATATAACTAGGTACGGTATCAATAAATCACTATAATGTTTTTGTAAGGACCAATCAAGAAGGATTATTTCAGCAGACGCTCTCATACGGGGACTGACTCGCGTAACACTGAACAAACTCGATTATTTATGGGCACATTAGCGACGCGAACTAACGAGGGCGTGCTCAATGAATTACTGAAATCGTATTCAGCCGGAAAACCATCTGCGGTTATGCAATGACGTTAAACAAAGCGTTAATCCTCTGATGCACTTTGGGAGTTAAAATAACCCCGTGCGTGTTGCACATAATTCACTTGTCACGCATGCAGTTTTGGGAATATTGGCTTATTAAGATATAAAGGATATCCCGAAAGACCACTATGTAAAGATAGTAGAAACCAGTTTTGAGCGTAACTTTCGAGTTTTGAGATAATATTTTCGTTGTTTATATATGTTGAAACCCCTGTGGGTTTAGAAAAACCGATAAAAATTATGAAACTTTTTTTTTCGTTTAAACTCAAGTACGGAATTATATAATGTACGGCTTAATTTATTAAAATAGTTACATGTTATAGATATATTCGAAAAATAATATTAAATTAAATATAAATTATTATGACAATTATAAAATTTGCCGATGTGCTCCTCGACCCGACGACTGCTCATAAATTCTGAAAAATAACATTCGATAATCACATAATAAACGCATTCGTTATAATATTAGCAAAATTTAGCTGATAGCATTTAGCTACGCTTTATATTTTCAACTCTTCATTAAATTAAGACTTGTTTTAACGCAATTTGCAATTCCACCACGTGTCGATTTGAGAAATCAGAGTCTTCAATTATAATCAGATTGGAACCTTTCAGTAATGTGAAAATGGATAGAGTGCATCATATATATAGGATTAAACAAGGGACCCTCAGGTGCGCCGAAGCTTGCTCTTCGCGAGTAGCGAACGCAGCCGTGCACATGTGCCGACGGAAACCGCCTCGGAATAGCGGACGCGGGCGGCCGCACGCTATCCATCACGAAGCTGAAGTTGAGGGATACTGGCTAATTACTTTGTCCGCGGACAGGCGCGCGCTCGTCGGCGTATAATACCACGCCTAATCTCGAAATGTGCTGACACTACTCTTTCGTCCGCGATCGCGCGGTGCCGCGCCGGCTTAATGACGGTAATACGCCTCGTTTACGCAATGTAATTCCGGTACGCGGAGTGAGCGTGTATAAATATTGATCTGGTTGCTGCAATGACTATCAACGGCGCTCTCACTGCGCCGCTCTATGACGTTGACACGTGGCGAGGGACAGAGAGACGGAGAGAAAGAGAGAGAGAGAAGGAGAGACACACACAAACAGAGAGACAGAGCTTCGAGATTATCGATTGGTTGATATTATCCCGATAATCTCGAATCAAGATCCCCTGGTCGGTCGAGGCATTATCTGCCAGCGTAATTAGTTCCTTTGACACACATGTTTTGCGCCTTATCGTTAAATCAATGCGAATAATCGGTCTTCTATGCGTGGACAAATACCGAGAAAATAGATTTTCCAGTATTATATATAATCACTGCGTTTTAAAAATTTGAGGAATAATCTCTTATAAGAGAAAGAGATGAAGATAATGCATAATATTTAAGTCATAGTAGTCCATGATATTATGTTATACTATTTCTGTTATCATTACGCAAATATTAAATTAATAAAACAACCGCGGCGGTGAGTTACCAGCGTCGACCAAATTGTTAAATAATTTCAACAAAAATAACCGCGGTATTAAAACGATAATATCATATAACGCAGCGAGAGATAATAATTTGATTCATTTGATTGATTTGTAATGAGATGAAAATTACATAAAGGAATACGAAATTCAATTTTATTCTAATATAATGCACTTATCTCAATTTAATCATAATAATTGATGGTTATATCGAAGTATCTGCTAAGAGCTATACGTATTTCTGCTTTTCTCCGATCGATGAAGACGATAAGATATAAGTGGACTTACCTAAAACAGTACCGACGTAGGAATGCGACGTGTCGAAAGGTATCGGTCCGTTCGTGCCCTCGAAGGATACATCCTTGCTGAACAGACTCGCGTCGCGAAACAAGCGTATCATCCAGGATCTGCAAGATGAATCATGATCGTGCATGATATCGTGAAGTATCGGGTCGAGAGAATTTTTTTGTATGGATCTCCAGTGCGGGGAGAGTAATTATCGGCGTTTCTCGCGCGCCATAATATCGGTTCGCTTCGGATCGTTACGCAGAAGGCCGATAATCTGGTAATAACATGAATAAAGGAAAAGGAATCGTCGGAGCAAAAGAACGGTGAGATAGATCATTAAAGTGTGTGCGTGCTACGAAAAACTGTATCTCACTTATCCGTACAGAGGAATTACTTTACAATTTTATTTCAGAGAGAGATCTGCCGAATATCTTTTCGACGTCGATGGAGCAAAGTACGGCGGATTCTTCGCGTAACTATAATGTTCAAAGTACGATGTTTCGCGTAGAAACAAAGGATTGACAAAGGATTCCCCGGGTATCATATTATATACAGCTGGAACGCCGAGCTAAAATCCACGACCATCTCACCGGATTTATAAAAAAAAAAAAAACATATTACTCTTAACTGAAATATATATAAGCCGGCTCTCGTACGAACTCTCCATATAGTACGTCGATTTACTCGCGTACGAAAGAGGAAAATAACGCAAGTACAGACGTAGAAAATAAATATCTTGATTTCTCCACCGAGGCGCAATATCGCTCTCGAGCATACTTTGTATGAAATGTCAGGTCAGTCTATAAGTTCATGCGTACTTTACTATGCCGGTATATTTTAATCTGTATGGCTGGAATAAAAAGGTTGCCAGTAAAATGACAACAGATTATCGATAACGATGTAACAGTCCGGGTCGTTGATTAAAAATGAAAATAACCATTCAAGACATTGCAGACATTTTAAGCGTTTAAATTATATTAAAAATATATATGCCAATATATTATAAAATACGCACAAGGATCTGCGTCCGACCCTTACTGCCCTGACTTCACATATTTCAATATATTATACTTATTATTATTATTATATTCCACAATACAGTATTAGAGAGACCTATAAAATGTTGAATATTTAAAATAAAATTGTCTCAAAATAATTCTTGCCAATAAGTAAAATGTGAATCTTCGTAATCGTGACGTATATCGCTTCTTATACCCGGTAAATAAACTCACGGGATTGACCCGATATGATGGTGGATGTTTCCCACAATTTCGAGATACGACGTTCGAAACCTTCGAACCTCCAAAGACAGCTTAAGCTCAAGACGAAACCATGTAACATCATACGGATCGAAGTGGCTTCTCGCCACCAACGGATTCAGCGCTAAATATACACGCGCTCTTTCGCTCCTGCAAGTGGCATTTACGTAACAAATCCGCCTTTAACGAGATCAAAGTCGGTTAAGATTGACGTTCGCGCCATCGAATCCCGCAGAGGTGAATATGCAAAACGGATTAATATCGTACGTTGACGTTCATCATCGAGACATTCAAGTACGACAAGAGACATGACGAAAATAAGTCATATATATAGCGCGAAGCGAGCAATATATATATATATATATATATATACATATATATGTGTATGTATATATACTGCGAAAAATATTGCAGTAAACAGATTATAAAAGTGGACAAGAAAGGCGAGACTTGAAAGCGTGAAAATCAAAATACTGAAAAATAATACAGGTACGGAAAAGTTATTGACGTTTTCATAAATATTCGCTTCTCCGCTAATGCATACTATTAAAATGCGTGCAAAAACAACGTATCGCGAAAATAAATTGTGGCTTCAAATATAATGTATCCCGGTATCCTTTTCAATGCAAAAACGAAGAAATTCTATCTATATTTTTGCAGAAAAATAATGGTTGGAACACGATAATATTTATTTTTTGAAGATATATATGTAGGTATGTTATAATAGGTCATGTATGCCATGCATGTTATAAAAATTAATTCGGCCTCGTATTACTATTTCGTACAAAATGCAGCAGCGAATAAATTATGAAGGAGACACTTTTGCAAGAGTCGATATAAACGTGCATAATATTAGAGCATGGTAAATTGAAACGTATGCCCGAAGAACTCGTTAGCGCCTTCATAAATACGCTTCGCATACATTAGTTATTTTATGTATAATCGAAATACATTCGTCCAGTTATAAATATCTAACGTAATTGCGCTCGCGCATATACTTTATATAGATTAAATACATCGCGCGACATATTTAACCAAGACTGTGTCAAGATTATAAAATCGTATGCTACAAAATACAACAATAAAATGATATTTGTATAATATTAACATGCAAAATACAAGTGCCATGTGAATGTAAACTGTAAAGAGTTTACTAATTCACCGTATTGCCAATCCGTAAATTGCATCATTTTACTCGAATTCCGACTGTCGAATTGATCTTCAATTTATATTGGATTTTACATTATTAATTGCCCTTTTAATTTTATCTATTTCTCTCTTCTCTTGTAAATCTTTGCTTGGTTGAAAGGTAACATTTTTAATAAAAATAATCGCCGTGATAGAGTCATCGCACAACAGGTGATTGACACACGATGACAATCGAAGATCAGCGAGAAACCGATGGTCATTGTAGAATGTAATGGAATAACGGCGTGATTGTCATTGAACAAAACGGTACTAGAACTTATACGACTTTCACAATGACGATGTGCAAGTACGTGGTATGCTTCCGAATATCTCGTTAAAATCCGATTCCGCGATGATGATGGATTTACATTGAGAGTCAAGTGAAACCAACCCAAACGCGATTCACGTTTAAATGGCGCATGCTAAATATCCAAAGTATACCTGAAATATAATGCTGTTGACGAAATATTATTTTTCATTTAATTAATATTCGATTCTTTCTTAATGTCGTTGGAATTCTTGATTAGCAAATTGTTGAAAAAATTATAAAATTATCAGAAAAGTATAAAAGTACCTAAAAAAGACAGGAAAATCCATCTTTGTCATTTAATTCGTGCATATGTTTCATACTTTATAAAAGTTGCGAGAATTTAAAAATATAATTGTACATACTTTAAGTTTATCTTCGTGTTATTAATTAATTTCACTTTTCACCACTTCTTTTTCAAAAAATGCCGCTCGTATAAACTCTCGAAACAGACATAATTTTATCTATAAAGAATGGAGCTCTTAATGCGTCACCAACTAGAGACTGTTCGCGCTTTTATTTAGAGACCTGCCGGGACGATCGTAATTCTTTTCGCGGCATTTATTATCGTAGCGGCGCGAAGACACCGAAGGAAGAAACGACTTTAGCGTGCCCGGCAAAAAGACGCTAAAACGCTGGATTACCATAAAGATACGCAGGGCCAGAGTCGGGACGCATTACGCGAGGAATTAGGGGAAGCATAACAATTAGTCGCGGCTCTTTATAGCGCACACGTTGCTGCTTCCGCGACAATCATTTTCATAATCCGACGTCGGCTGCGCCTTCATCGCGGACCGTACATTAAATCGTCAGCTTTGTCTTGGGAGGCTCGTTGTGTCATATCTTTGCAGCATCGCGAAAAAGTCGCTTAAGTGCCGCTTTCATCGCCAGAAGCTTGTGAATAAAAGACGAACTCTCGTTGCGCATCCAGCTATAATCTCTCGCAAGTTTGTATACAAGATACTCTAATTAAAACGTCTGGCTATCATTCGTCGGATAACTAAAAATGTGACATATGAAAAAAGACTGATATAAAAATAGAGAAGCGTTAAAAAGGAACCATTAAATCATTGAAACGTCGAAATATCGACTTTTTATTTCCGCTAGAAGTACGAATTTCTTCTACTTGGAGCTCAGCTAATATATATTCAATCTCAAATGAAAAAGGTCTTTAATGGGATCGCACCATCAAGAGATTAAATTTTCCTCGAGAAAAACTCGGCGCCAAATTCCTTTGGCAGAAGTAGAACTTCGCTATTGCTATACTTCCTTTCTCGCGGATCTATTCTACCGTCGACTTTCAGATAAACTTCACCAGTGGCAAGTTATCTCCGTTATCCCCGTTATCACAAATATTGCTCCGAGCAAGCAACTAAGAGATTGAAGCATATATTTATTAATTCAACCTAGCACTTCCTAACTGTTATGAAGCGTGCCAGTGAATTAACGTAGTCGCGCGATGGGAAAGCCGCCGTTTAATAATTCGATGATCGCTCTTTGTAACGGTTACGAGCAACGAGACGACCGTGCCGCGAAGCGGAAAAATAAGTTCGCATAATTCCCCAGTTTTTCCTCGAGGAAACTTTCGCGTAACGTTTATTTTCATAATGATTATAAGCGCGCGATATGTATTCTTTACGAGTCGCGCGCGCACGCGACACGTTGCGCCGTTGGGTAAATTTCACGAGTTTGTCACGGTGCCGAATTTCCGCAACGAGAGTCGGCTTTATTGGATTGAAGGGCAACGCTGCTGTCTTCGGAAGCAGAGGGTGGAACACGGGGTCCGGCCGTGTGCTCTTTAGCTTTTATATAACCGCCCATAACACCGCCCCCGTATGCACGGCGAAACGATGCGTTGGCTTCGCTGAATGCTGTTGCCCGGCGTGCCCACGTACGGGAAAACTGGATCCGCAACGTACCGAGAGAGGCGCGCCGAGGTACATGGACTATTCATGCGCGAAGTCTTCCACCCAGAGGCGAGCGCGCGGCTAGAAAAGTGAGAAGGTGTCGCCTGTACACGGGTATCTATTCCCGGCTTAACCGTGCCGCTTCCCAAGACCGGGTTATACACCGAGAAATCGCTTAGGAAATAACGCGAAAGTTTATTATCTCATTCACTCAAAGTTAAACGGAAGCGGTGAAGCTATTGCAAATCGTTGGAAAAAACTTCTATTTTCCTGAAACGTCATGAGAAAAATATTCTTACAATAGTTTTTTTTTCTAAGCGCTCTTAATTGTAAACGTTTTTAAAAAACAGGATATGTTAATACGTATTGTATTATAGTATATAGAGATTAAAATGTTGAGAAAAAGAATCCAAAACTGTGTTTCTTTTTTAGAATACAGATTTTGATCTTTTCTGAGAACTAACTTTTTATAACTTCTATGCAGTTCTAAAATGATTAAGTAAAAATTAACATTTTATAACGTAACGATCCGATAATAGAATGTGATAACCATTATCTTATGGGGGGAGCTCTTTGCACATCGTTCAACTATTTTTATAATCTGTCCCGCAGAATCTAAAGCAAAAGAACGAACGTATATACGACAATGCCGCGAAGGAATTCGCGAAAGACGAACGGCGGATACTTCTCTCGCGAAGTATGAGAGTAAACCGGCGTCTTTGCCGCGATATGGCCAATAAATTCGCCTGGTCGCACTAACGGTATTACCGAAAAAAGGAAGGAAAATCATACAATACGATACTCGACAAGAACGGCCACAAGAAGCGGAGACCGCTGCTGCGACGGAGAACGGCGGCGTGTGTGCCGCACGGAAACTTCTTTCTTCTCCTCTCTTCAACTATTATCTTGCCAGTTTGTACCAGGTGCACCGGGGTAGAAACGCCACCGTCGTACAGTAGCGACGGGGAACGGGGCAGGGGGGTGTTGCGCGGGCGCTTGGTACGACGACGACGATGACGACGAGGGATGGAGGGAATCGCACGGCACACTCCTGCTTTACATTTTATTGCCCGACGTGGATTCGACCGATTTACATAAAGAGACGAACGCTGTAGTTACATTGGCGGACTATGAAAGCGACCGAGGGAGAAGAGGAGAAGGGGATGGTGGAGATCGAGGGATGTTTCTCGTGTCTCCTACCAGCTTGAGAGGGGCTGCGTGCCGTTTGTCGCCCAAGACGAGAAATTTGCGATGCAGGAGGTGTGTGAAACGCGAATGCCAATACGTATCTCTCGCCCCCCCCCTTCTCTCTCTCTCTCTCTCTCTCTCTTTCTCTCTCTCTCTCTCTCTTTCTCTTTCTCTCTTTCTCTCTCTCTCTCTCTCTCTCTCTCTCTCTCTTTCTCTCTCTTTCGCTCTCCTAGTTGACTTTTTCTCATACTCATTTATTTAACATTCCTGAGACAGCTTTACGTAAGGAATTCTTCGTGAACTGGAATTCTTTCGAGACTGATACTCTCCGGAATTGCTGGAACGTAGGACGGCAGCGGATATTGTGTGCCCGACGGAATGCACAGTCGTATGATAACAGCGAGTCGCGGGGCAATGAAATAAGTGGCCTGTAACCAGGCAATCGCGATCGATGAAAGTTTATATGATCATACGTGTTGCGTAACTGACTTAGGTAGAAATCGCATATATATATATATATATATATATATATATATATACATATATATATATATATAATGTTTTCTACACGTAAAAATCTGAAATAAAATTGTCCTGATTCGATCGAAGTAATTCCATTAATTTCCGTCACCGTTTATTCCCCTCTAGACGAAAATACAAGGATACCACGTGTTCTTTTCTGGAGCATACGACTATTCCCACACAGTCTAGTTACGCTAACGGAATCGCCAGCGCCCCAATTCCACAAAACTTTAAGGGGATAAACGCGGAGCCACGAATTTCCTTTGCGGCGAATTTTCGAAAGTAACGAGTAATCACGCCAACGGGAGACGCGAAAGAAGAGGACAATGACGTCACGTTATCGTCGTCGTCGTCGTCGTCGTCACAATTAGTGGTAATTACACGCGTCTAAATCCGGCACGCGGGAATCGCGAGATTCGACCTCGCTTGCACACTCGCTCCTCGATTCCTCGAGAGGATCGCTCTCTCTTTCTTTCCTTCTCTTCCTCTTTCCCTCTCCAGGGTGCCGCAAATCCTCTGGACTGTCGGATCAAGAAGTACCCGCCAGTTAATTAGCTTAACGTCTATGAATTACGGGCGAAATTTCCTCGAGAACTTGTCTCCCTTTCCTTTTCCCGAGAGGGGAGAGGGGAAGGAGGGGAGCAAGAAAGGAGAAACGACGGCGATGGGCCCGCGCGTAAACCATTTCTATCGAGTCAACCTCGCTACGGTTGAGATGCTGGACCATTCGTTGTAACTTTGCAATCTACATGATGCACGCGGTCGTCACGGTTCCCTGCATAATGTATAGCTCGACAAATGTTTAATGTTGCTTCCCCTTTCCCTGCGGAATGCAGAATTCGGCGAAAATTTCGAACAGACCGAATCGAGCAGATTTAATGCGATTACACAGTTCGTCGAACACGATCTATATTATGGATTGATACGATTATCTCATGGTATAATTAAGAACGTTTCCGTACATATTTTAATATGTATGTAATCCTATTAATATTAATTTAAAAAGTAACAAATTTGCTTTATTTTACTGCAATTGATAAGGGATATAAATATACCAAATAAAAATAACGATAAAATATGTAATACGTCCCAGACGTAAAAAGTCACCAAAGTCTAAATTTATCATAAAGAGGAAATTAAATTACATGTAAAAGAATCAAATGGATGAAAAGTTGACAAGAACATTGAAAGACATTAATAGAACTTTATCTTATTTTTTAATTCTTGCTTTTCACATTATAAATGCCGAAATTTCATTATTACTAATCAATCCTAAAGTTACAGACTCAATTTTTATTTATAGTTATTTTAATATTTATGATGGATCACAGTTAAAAGGAAATCAAGAATTAAAATTTCGTTTGATTTAGTCTCTTTGTCTATTCTCGAACAATAAAATGGTAAAACTCCTTATGATTGACGTTTGACTTTGGAAGTTATATATATGAAACTACGAAATTTTAAAATTTACTTCGAATTTTAAAGGCAAAAGAGACGCAAGTGGCTACCTTTAGTTCAAGTTATTAAGCATTATTTTTTCACCATTAACGAAAATTATTATTAATTTATTTCCTAATTACGTCACGTAATACAAGATAACGCGTTAACAAAAGTAATTTTGCAATTCATAAAAAAGATTGTTAATGAATAAACAATATTTACATTAGGGTAGGGGATTGAGAACCTTGTAATTTTAATATACAAATTCTGCGGTACAGAAACGAGTGGATCGAAGAATTTGAAAAAGCCATATCGTATACCGTTACAATTCGGAAGACAAAACGAAGTCGGACCGTTATCTAACGGCCATTTCTTAAGTTCGTAAATACGCTGCGAGTGAAAGCGCGATTCAATATTTAAACGGTTCCGTCGTAATACACCGACACTGACTAGAGCGCAGTTTGTATTCTTGCTGAACTGGAGCGCTATCATAAATTGAACTTTCTGGCGTTGCGTCTCTTATACATATACGTTGCGTCTCTTATATTATTAAATATAACCGTGAGAGAGAAACTCCGTGATTGTCGTCCCCGATAGTAAATCTAGTTCGACGTGCGAGCATTAACATTGATATTCGACACGAGAACAGATGAAAGAACGCACGTCTCCTACAAATTTTCAGTTGTTATAACTGTAAGCGTTGTAATTGCTAACAAAAATTTCTCGTCATAGAAAACATTTCAATAATTATTTTCTGCATGTTTTATCGGACGTAGCAGGATAAGAGGAAGTTTTTTTTTATTAAAGATAAAAATGATAAATGACCTATATGATATAAAAAGCAGAATATCTATAGTGTCTCGAAACACCCTGGAAAACAGAATCACTTTTCTTTCTTCTTGATGAGACAACAACTTCCTTCTCAGGATTGGAAATTCCTATCTCAGAGAAGAGAGAGAGCCAGAGACAAAGCGCGAAAGAGAGAGAATATATATCGCATTAATTGATACGTCTAATCAATAAAATAAAATAATTTAACAATGTGAGCGACCTACACCAGCTAGCTAGCAATAAGCCACACGTGAATTGGTCTTGGCCACCATCTTTAATCGGATCCAGATACTACTGACCTAACAAGGACATACCGAGAACGTGCGGGCGGCACATATACTGGGTAACTTTGTCCACGATCGCTTTACGAGCAGTGTGTAGGAGATACACGTATTCGCCAATTTCGAAATGCCATTTGCAAGAGATTGTATAATAATAGTAACTTCAGAGATATTTTCGTCTAGATACCGTTAAATCGCGAAAAATTCTTCAACATTGTAGCCTCGAAACCGAAATTTTAAATTTTTCACAATGGTTCAAAAACATTTGTCGTATCTTGATTTAGAATTGAACATCCAATTGATGATCTCGATATTTCAACAGATTCTTCAGCTGTCCAGATTCCGTATCGATCTCTCCGTCTTTACTCGGAACACACCGCGAGCGAGGGAGGGAAGAATCCGTTGTATGTACCAAGATAGAGAGAAGCGAACGAAGGAGTTTGCTTATGGGATTCACACTCACCTGTCGAGCGTCTTCAGGTTCAAAATCAGGGGTTGCTCGGAGTCGGTGACGTCGCGGCGTATCCGGTTGCGATGTCGTCTCAAGGCTGCGGTGTCATATGTGGCTGCCTCGTAGTACCTGATATACGAGCTGCGCGTGATATCTGAAAAGCACACGAGGAGGAAACGGATGTACTATTAGTTGCCGTATAAGAAGAATGCGTTGCGCAAACGGTAAACCGCGAGTCACGCAAAGATGAATCGCGCCATAAAGATGCGTTTGAATCAGATGCTACAACAGCACAGGCGTGATTGAGGAGGCGAACGAGCGTTCATATTCTTCAGATAAATAAAAAAATTGTCCCGTTAACTTTTTTATGAGACAAAGAAAAACGCGATATAAAACTCATTCGAGACTAAAGGATAGTTTATTGTTGGTACTTTTTCTTTATAAATGCATAATAATAAGTGTAAAATTGAAAAAAAATTTTATTGTAATTTAAGAATAATAATTTTATATTGTTTTATATTTACACTGAGAGCTTATTAATAATACAAAGTCGCGGAAAAACGATCTGGATTAATTTTTCCAACATATCGCAATTTTCTTGTCAGATATTAGATATTAGTGGTACCTGAGCTCTCTGCCACGTGATATAAACGCACCTTAAAGCGTACATAATTCGTGCTCGATTGCTCACGGTGGGAAAAAACGCGATGACTATACCACGTTTTTTTTTCCTGCCGAGATCGTTGCAAAATTCGAAGGCGCGTAGGTCGGGTATGGCACTTTCACTGCGTGGTTTATTACAAAAGCATACGATAATCTCGATGAAAGATCATATATAACACAATTTACACATATCTATCTCGAAAAAATAGAATCAGATTTTGACTTTCGATATATTTTATCTTCATATTTGTCTCTGACCTCTCTTTGTGTTATTCACGACAGTCGCAATGAAAAGATAAAATCAACCAATCATGTCTATTATTATAAATGCATAATGGTGAAATGAATGGACGCATTTCACATTTACGAAAATTCTAATTCGGATCGGACGATTATATATAATATAACATGCTCTGAGAGTATGACTCCGCATAATATCCGTATTTACAGATTGAAACTGAATAGTCATATTTTGCAGCGAATATGCTGAAAGATAATTAATATATCTATTCTTTTATATGGATGCCTAAATCTTAATCATAAGAAAACGAGCAAATTGCCAGGCTCAAATTTAATTTCTTTTTTTAATAATTATAAGAAGAATCTGAGATGCACTGAAATATTTTACCATCGGCAATACTTGCATTACCTACAATTATACTTAAGTACGCAGCTACGGTTACGTATCGCGCTCTCTCATTGGACCTTCTTCTGTCGCTAATATGATTTTATTAATATCAAAGGGCCTTCTTCTTTCACCTCCCCCTATCAATTTAAATCTACTCGTGCTTCAGTAGATGCCGACGTCTCATCGCAAAAGCACTGCAAAATCAATTAATTTATTTCCGCGCGCATTATGTACACGCTGCGAAATGTTACACTCACTCCGCGGAAACTCGCTTAGTATTTTAGGATGAAAGGATCACGGAAATTTTAAGAGGAAACGAGCATTCACCACGACCACTCGACCGAGAGAACTCCTCAGAGACGCGTTTTCAGATCTCGGACGAGTGCAGCGGCCGAAGTGCACTTGTTTCGCGTCCACTTTACCAAGAGGATGCGCACACACACACATTAACCATCAGTCCCGCCGCTAGATTTCAATATAGCGAATTTAATAGCGTACCGATATTTTTATATATTGTAATATGCGCGAAAGTGATCCGCCGATATCGAAATACCTATATTTTTTAACAGCACGCGCTCAAAGAGCTTAAAAATAAAATCAATAATGTTTCACCCGAAAAGATTGAAGAATTTCAACGGATATTCCGGGAATGTAAAAAATAAAATTTAATTTATTCGATATAATTTCATTAATTGTAATCGTAGCGTAGCGCTATTAAACACAGATAGGCAAGTGGAAGGGTATCAATGCGTGAGGCTTGGGTAGCTTAACAGTCGTTTGGTAAGCGAAAACTCTCGGGTTCAATCCAGTCACGTTCGGATCCAGTTACCTGCGCCCTATATTTTTTCCTCGCCCTTAAGGGTATCTAATTATTGTCGCGAGAAAGAGCGAAAGTTGAGGAAACAAAAAAACTCGTTATTCATCATTCGATTTGATAACTTTTTATATCTCCGTATTCTTTACTTATAACTTTATACTTATGACTTTTTTTACTACCGTATTTTAAATCTTTGCTTTCATTTCGCGTCTGTAGCCGCCGATTATTTCTCCTAATCTTCTCAATTCGTATTAACCGGATGAATTTAAGGGAGAAATCTTAGCTACGACTACGACTGCATATTACACGGTGTATCTGTATTTTAACGAACGGACGTTACATACGTGACCTAGGCGACTTTCAGAGTAAATGGCCCGAACGATCAATGGGGCGACGCGAAGCGCAGTTTGCGCCACGTGGCTCCCACATCACAATTAGAGCACTGTTTAGGGTCGCGTACCATTGTTTCCGTAAATACTACCGCCGATCGAGCGATCGGGGCACAAAAGGAACACGTTGGACAAAGGCGAGTATCGGACTTGAGGCCATTACCGACGCGGGCGGACCCCTGCGGGACATCGAACGGCGCGGTATTTCGATATACGTCGTACGTCCTGAAACTCACGTGGGCACAAACGATCGCGAGCAAACCAATATTTTTTTCAATTTAACCTTTACTGAATCAAATTCAACGATTTTTCATCGAATATATCATACATTTAACACCTTATATAAATGGCTGGAATATTGACGAGATTTTATTATATAAAAATAAACGAGCACGCGCGCGAGCTCGATTTTCATTGTTCTAAAAACCAAATTTATTTAAAAATAAAGACGCATTAGTAATATCAATATACAAAATTAAATGTTATAATTCAAGAATTTAATAGCACTAATATTTAAAATATTTCAATGAGTGACGAGATATACTTGGAAAAGTAACGAAATCAAGTATTATTTGCCAGAAAATGTTCTAAATTGTTATTACCGTTCCTAAAGAGGTAATAATGAACAAAAATAACAATGCACAAAAAGACATGACCGCTTTCCCTTACTCTGTTATGACCTACTAGTTATCACTAATAATCCTTTAAAAATAATCTCGAACTTTTACATCAAATCAGAAAATTAAATAATTATGCATCAAAGAGGATTTGAAAATTTTGAAATATAATTGATCACATATTTTCACATATGTGAAAATTTTATTTCTCCTAATTTCATCACCGATTCGTGTGTGTCCTCGATTCGAAGGCACTTGTCAGATCAAACATATGAACTTTGGGGCATCGAGTCACCTTTGCTTTAACGAGTCAACAAAGAGAGCTAAATGTGACTCACCTCTATGCGGAGGTGCGGGATGAAGAGGAGACGCGTTGACGACGGCCATCAGAGTCCAGACGGGTAGGAACAACAGCACAAAGAAAATCGGACACGTCGTGATGGACCATTGACTCCTGCCCCCCACTATCGCGGCAGCCACGGAGCGCATCGCGGGCCCGCGGGCCCCGTAGTGGTGCCCCGCACGGCCCTCTGCCTCCCCTTCCTCTTCCTCGTCCTCCTCCTCCTCCTCCCCTTCTTCGCCCACGGCCAGGGCCGCAACGCGCATGGGCCCGATGTTCCGTGCCCCGGCAACGACTAATGGCGCTATCTGCCTTTTGTCGAGGAGTCGACCACCGCAGCACTTTGCCAGTCACCTACCAAGATCATTTCTCCGTCCTTCTTCTCCGGTCGTTCTCCCCCTCCTCCTCCTTCCCCTCCTGCCCTCCTGCCGGCGCCCCTTTCTCTCCGCCACCTCCTCCTCGTCTTGGTCCGTAGGTCGCTCAACCTTTCGACCCCTCTGCCGTCTCCACCACCACCGCGCCTCCTCTTCGCTTTCAGCCTTACTCTTTTTTTCTTCTTCTCTTTTTCAGCCGGTTCCACCTCGCTTTACCTTCGACGGCGGATCGACTCCTCCTCGTCGTCGTCCTCTTTCCTCTTCGACGTTCACCACCTCCGAGCGCCGCTCTCCGGACGTCGATCGATCCTGTTGACAAGAATGTATAAAATTGGTCACAAGTGCCAAGAATACGCAACATTATTTCATTCTGGATGAAATCAGAGAGACTGAGTTAAATTAAAGCGCCGCTCTCTCGCGACCGCGAAACTTACCACGCTGCGAAATTACGCGCTCGTTTTCATGTACAAGAAAGTAATAGGGGGTGGCCGAGTGTTTATCTCGTAAAAGTAAACTTGTAAACCTTAAAAGTTTAAGTCGGCGTGGGCAAGGGGGGGTCTGAGATAGAGTATCGTCGACTCGGCAATTGCGGCTGGAGAATTGTTCGCGCGAGTACGGTCTCGTATAATGTGGCACGTTAATGGTATACATATATGCAGTATGCAATAGGGACTGCAGGACGAGGAGATTGCACAAACAACTCTCTTTACGTGACAATAAATAAGAATCTTTAAACATAACCCGGAAATAATATCTTAATAATTTAGCATCCAAGAAGCGACAGTTCTGACGTATTTAGTGTTCACGAGATATAAAAATTTAATATCGGAAAAAATAACTTGTATGAACACGATTTTTTTCAATACGAGATTTTATGAGTTACTTATACTAATTTATTTGCTGAATAGTTCAATAGTGAATCGATTACTTATGGTTATTTCGGAGTATAAGAATCTAATCTTACTTCCCAATATTATCGAAAAGCTAGAAATTCGATACATATAACAATACAGAGATTAATGGGCAGCGACGATAAAATAAAAGTGCTCGTGAAATACATCAGTTTGGTAGCGCGCAAACAGTTTGCATTTTTCATGGAAAAAGTTCTGAAACATGCAAATGAAACGCGCGACTAACACGACAGTGACTTTCGTATTGCTAATACTCGACGTACGAAACTGCTTTACTTCTCTGGAAATTGTGACTTTACCGGTACGAATATAGTACAATTAGTAACAGACACCACGGTATCTACAGGATGCTTAAAAAAGACATTAACACTTACATGGAAGTAACTTTTTTTTTTTTAGAAACAAAACCGATAACACAAGATATCATAGTAACAGATGTATTTTGTCTTCAAAGAGTCTCTAAAGAGTTTTGTTCACCATCATTGTCTACACATTCTTGGAATCTTTTCCAGATGGTCTCCAGAGCCCTGAATCACATTTCTTTAGGTATTGTTGCTATCACATTTGCAATTTTCTGTCGGAAATCTTGCACATTGCAACGGTGAACAAATGGAGACTCTTTGAGGACAGGAAACAATTGTTACTATCTTGTGTTATTAGTTCCGTTTCTCTAAAAATGTTACTTCCATATAAGTGTTAACATTAGGTAACATTATTTTAAAGCACCCTGTACATCTCTATTCGACGTTATCCTTTACGTTCCGAGACACAGATCACGAAAAAATATGCATTTCATGAGTTGAATAATAATAATGTCCAAAGCGAGACAAACTCAGAATACTGTATTTTGTAAAAATATCATAAAGTACAGAGGTAATTTGAAAACTAATACATTGGAGGAAATAACAAATCAAAAATTCAATATAATAGAATTATATAACTGCTATTTGTTCCATTTTCGATCTACCATGTTAATTCGATTTTCGTAATGCAGTAAGTGCAAAGAAAGGTTCACATGTTTTTTTCACATAGTTTTTCCATGAAGTTGATCTGACGACCGCGACAAAAAAGAAACGAGTTCGCGTAGATCCGTTCGCTTCCGCACGTTTCCGCGTTTCGCGAAAGAACAAAATGAAATAATGGGCGGGATGCATTCTCGGGAAAGAACGACATGTGTGCACGTATAAACTAAATACAAACTTTACCATATCCCGACCTGGCGTGCCGTGGCAACGTCAAGAAACGCACGCTCTAATGGGTAAATAAAAGTGCATGCATCGCGACGGCGGGCGTCGCGTCGACGCGCAAGCTCGACATCACCCGGGCGATAATACGTTTTTCCACGATGACGCGACGCATAATCCGCGAATAAATCATGTTTATGCTTAAGGTTGTGAGCAATGAACAACGAATACCACCAGTGCGGATTCTTTAGAGTATTTCGCGCGGGACTTTATCTCCAAGCGTGACGAAGAGAGAGACCGAACAATAAGATTTAAAATTAATTATTCCAAATTATATTGTAATAAAAATACTAACAAAATGTGGTAGAAATAATAGATATAACAAAAGGCTGGAAAGCTGTGTCTTATTTTCTTAATATAACGCTACACCGTCCATAAAATAATTATGAAGATTAACAAGAAAAGGCTATGACTGAACTCGAGAAAAGTTGCGAGCAAATTTACATAAACTTCAAAATGTCAACGTTCCGTCGATGACTTCGTTCAAACGTTATTTTAACCCGTTTCGGCAAACCCGAGTTCCGAGTACAGCAGAGACTTTGTCAAACATGGGATCCTGATCTTGTTCATCTTCTCGCTCGTCGTACGTTCTCGTTTCTCGAGATCCGATGTAAAGTTCACAATTAGGTAGGTAGGACGCGATATTTCAAGGAACTCTAAAGTTCGTTGCCGAAATAAATTACATGGGGCGCTGCTGCGGAGCACTGCGGTCGGATACACTTTCCCGGTACACTGTGTAGAGGCGGTCCCCGAGCGGGATAGACATTACATTCCGAAAATGGAATGTCGACGCGATGTTCGTACGAGGAGGAGCTTTATCGCGCCTCGTCCGTGCAGGCGGAAGAATGACCTGGCGCGGCGAAAGCCATTACTCGCATTTCGCAAGTCCTGGCACGGCGAAACGGCGAATTTACACGATTCGCATTTGACGATCATTTCGCGACGAGTCACCCCCAAAGTTCTTCTCTCGTCTATCATTGATAAATGAGAGAGAAAGAGCGAGAATACGATATTATTTTTATAATAAAAATTGTAAAGACGCAGACATGTGTACGCTTCTTTAAAAATAATAATAAACTTTCTAAGTTTTTTATTTAAAATCGCGGCATATTGATAATAAATATAATTGTATTTTATAATAAATGTATTGGTAACAATAATACAATAAATACTAATAATAGTAGGAAGTGACATTTACTTTTATAAGGTATTAGTATAAGAATGTTAATGAATATAGTTTACTCAGAATCCACTAATTTATCTGCTGCGGCTATTAATAAAGTTCATATTTCAGTAAGTGATATTTATTTATTTAAGTATTAGTATAAAAATGTAATACACTCACAATGCACTAATTTATCTGCCGCAGCTATTAGCAAAGTTCATATTTCAATTGGCGCAGCCAATTTCTATTTCATCTCTAAATGCGGATGATTACCTCTGTGAAAGGAGACCTTTCGTTTTTATCTTGCGAGGCTTTTTTTTCATCGAACGAGAACCCCAATGAATTCGCCTTGAAGAAAACCCGTTCCTCCGATGCATTCACTTCGAATGATTCATTCGCGTGGGCACGGACGGAACCAGATATTTTTCTCAAGAGAATAGAGAATAGATGAATCTTTATAGCATACAAAACTCGGAGTTTTCTCATAAGCCACGGCCACCACAATGGAATATGGAACATCCGACCTCGACACCTCGCGTGGCGTTAAACACGAGCGCGCATCTCTCGGCTTATCATCTATTAATACCACGCCGACGCTCTGTCTATCTATTATATATCAGGATCCGACTGGGATCAGTGGGGATCTCTCGTCGTCGTGAATACGTCACCGAAATTCCACCGTGATAGTCCGGGAATATCGATAGACGAGGAACCGACATCGGAGAGGATTAGCGTGTCGTAAGCGTCCGTTCGCGTTCGCCGGCGAACACGATCGGACAATTTTCCGTCGAGCGCGCCTCGCTGAACCGTTACCTCGCAACGCGCGCGCCGGCAAAACACGTTTTGCGTAATGTCCAAGCGAAAGAGATAGAGAAAACCCGGACGAATAGAATAATTACGAAGGAGCCGCGCCACGCCGTCCGACGACGATCGAACCTTCTTTTAGAACCGCGATGAATTTTACGCCGTCTTGAAATTCGATCACTCACAAAACGTACACTATTACACTGTTAGATCTCCGACAAAAGATTCGAAATCTACTTTTTACCCTGAATAAAATAAAGGCAACTTAATTGTAAATGTAAGAAAGCGAAATTATGGTATCTAAAAAAGCAAATATTTTATCGCAACGTGTAATTTCCCCAAGAAACAAAATATCAATATTTAACTACAGAGTGAAATTTATTTACTGCAGTTTATGTACATTGACTTCCAACTGAATCAGTTTCAAAAGTTTCATTGATCTCTCTCGCTCTATGGATACTTTCTATAATTATCGATCAACAATAGCCGGGGGGAGGGGGGGAACACGTTATAATTCTACCTTCCAGCGGATCTCTTCCATTCGAGATAAGTACCATTATGGAACCTTTCACTGTGCTTGTCGCTAATTGTTCTGAATTTATGTGAATATCTATTCAGTTCGAGATACGTAATTTTAATGGTATGTTGCATTACGCGAAAATGGTTCCAGCAATGACAATGTCCTTGTAATTTTCGAAAATTAATCCGTATAAATGTCCGTATGAAAATCTGAAAAATTCGAAAACGCAAAACCACGCCTGAAATCATCTATTCTCGTTGTCGTGTTTTATGCAGCTTTATTGGAATTTTCGTGGTTAATCTTAAGGGAAAAAGTTTTGTTTTTAAGTTTATGAAATTTCTATGGCAACGTTATACTTATACTATAGAAACACTTGTGAATTAGACAACGCGTTAACGTCCATTACGTTGTCTATAAAAAACGCTCATTATATCGTTAAGAGTGATTTTACTACGTATAATTCATTAATTCCATTAATATTTTATACTATATCCTCTCATGTATTTGTCTTCAGGCTAAGACCTTTAACGACTACGATCTATATAACATTCGGTATATATTTCAGAAATCTTTTCCGGAGCAAGTATATATCAAGCTATCCAAATAACAGGATTGAGGTTCATAATGGTAATCGCGTTTGTGCGCTGCGCGATCCATCGAGATTTCAGCATGTATTATGAATTTCTACCCCAGTTTCACATTTAGTTGGAGAAGCAAAGTCAGAAATTCAAAACAATCGTGCATTCTGCACCGCGTCTAATTACTTACAACCGAAAGGTCTGGCGCGAAAGAGAAAGGTCAATCTTCATATTAAACCGTATCAAATTATGCCCGGGGCACGGGGCACGCAAAATTGATACTCAAAACACGCGGCTCCGTATTAACCCGCGGCGGACAGAAAAGCGTTTTAAAACGCTAATTGTCATTTCTCGCTCCCGATAGTCCCGATACGCGTGTCATAATTCCCGAACGCTTTCAAAAACCCAATCGCTATTAATTTTAAACACCATTTAATTCCCGCGGCTGTGTTTTATTTTAATCCTCGGCAGATCCGCGGAATAATAATGTAACCCGTAACCCGTTGTTACGCATCTGACGGATACACACGGCGATTAACTATTCCCGCTTTTCCCCTATTATCTCTAACAATAAATGTAGCATCGCGGTGCGACGAGTGCCTTTCTCGATGGCTTTTTGGCATAACATAATAAAACACTCCGCGTTTCCCGAAGAGCACGGGAATTTTGAACGTCGACGGCACGTGTCTGGGCTTTCCCCTTTGGCCTCGCGATCGTGCTTTACTCAAGAGCCTTGACGAGCTGTTATACCAATTTCTGTCGCAAATATTTCCCGACGTTTAGCGCGTTCTCTTCAGAACGCCGACCCAAGGCGAAGGCGAAACTAGCTCGTCCCTCGCCGTCGCGAGTCCTTTAAAAGGCGCGTGTAATTTATGCAAATTGTTTGGCATAAAAACGACGTGTTCAAATAGCGCGGGCCAGGCGCGCGAAGGATCTTTGACGGTTTTTTAATTATCTAAGCCGCCCCCCCCCCCCCCCCGAAGATGCTTTTATCATAGTACATCTAAAAGACCCATCATCACGGAGACTTTGGAAAAGAACACAAAAAGGTGAAGAAAACGGCGAGTCCCTTGCAATTAACTTTTCACTCACACCAATACAAAAACATTTAAGTTCATAACATATAATAATAATTAATAATACTTTAACAATTTCGACAATTAAGTACGTGGTTAAATATTTTGTATAATTCATCTGTTTCCTAAGATATTTCCTAAGATTCTATACCAGACATTTTTAATTTGTTGTATATACTGTTAAAGGATAAAATTTAAACCTTGAGTTAAATAATATTTTGTTATTTTTAACTACCATGTGTGTCGAAATTTATTTTAACACGATCAGTATCATTTTAATTGCATTAATTTAGTTAAATTGAGTTTTAGTTAAATTGATAGTTTTAGTTAAATTAACGAAATATTGGATAGGAACAGTGACGACTTATAGACATGGTTAAAAACGACTCAAATTGAGTATAATTGACACTACGAATTTAACAGTGTAAGTTGCTTTAAATTAAAAAATAGCTTTACCTTCCTTCTGTTACAATCACTTTTGAAATTAATAATAACTCTGTAGTCTGTAATAAAAACGTCCGTGACCGATTAACGACCAAAAGATCGCGAGATTTATATTTGATCCTGCATGCAGGTCATTATAATCATTCGCGTAATTCCATTGTCACGTAACAATATCCCGTCGCGGATTTTGAATGCTATTTTATGCAAAGCGTGATTATCTTCTCGTTCCCCCTTTTCGGTATAATACAAGTCACGTTGTCTGTTCAAAACGAATTCTCCTTACTTCGTTCAAATTGTTACACAGGTGTCGGAAGTTACGGTTGCAGGCCGATCCGACGGGAACCGGCTTGTCACGACAAGTCACAACCAGATTCGTCACGTCGAACGCGCGTCGGGGACGCGCGCGCGGCCAACTTCACGCGGCTCGCTTCCACTCGCCTCGCGAGAGACCCGGCGCGGCGAGGGGCCCGCTAATCACGTTCCTTTCATTCTGATCGGAACGCAATGCGGGGGGACGGCGCACGAGCGCTCGAATGTGACGAAACACCGGGGATTCGCAACGTAAACACGCACAAACGTGCGAGATGCCCATTGCCCCGTCGTATTGCCGCGTATCCTTTCAACGGCGCGACGGCGACGGCCCGCGCCCCGCGCCCCGCGCCGACGAAAATGGCGGTTATTTCGTTTTACGATCCGCGATCGCAAAACGGATTCGCGGATTCCATTTCAAGGGCGAGCGGCACGAGTAGCGGAGTGTTTACCTATCAATTGTTAATTCCGGCGGAAAATGGAAGTGGAATCTAACTCGGCGCGCGCGACGCGTTTGACGTGCGGAAATTCAAATTTGCGTCTCGCGGAAAATGGCGCCACTTCCCTTCGAATTCTCGGCCCGTGGACGCGAGCGCGAGATTCGCTACTCCGACCGCTCCGAAATTCTTCGGAGCCGGAGGACACGCGGCACGCCACCGGGATACATCCCGGTGCACGCGCGCTCTCGTCTCGAGTCCCGACGCGTACAGGGAGGGGGGAGTTCGGGGGGGGGGGGGAGCAGCGCGCCTGCCCGGCTCGACGGCCGACGCGGCGCGTCCTACGTCCTACACACACTCACCGAGGCGCAGCTCGTCGTTGCTCCGCTCGTCCTGGTGCCGCTAGCTCGCCGCCGTGGGGGATTCCAGCCGCCCGACGACGCGCACCTGCACCCGAGGAGGAAGTCGGCTCGCAGCCCCGCGTGTCATCGGCGCTCATCGCCGCGTGACGACGCCGTCGCCGCCCGCGTAGACGCCGGGCATCCGGAATACATGCACGCACAGGCACGCGCGCGCACACACACTCGCTCACACACGCACACACCCGCGGGCGCGCGCGCACACACACGTGCCGGAGAAGAGAGAGAGAGGGACCTTCTGACGACGACGACGGCGGCGTCGCTTCTCGATCCCGGCAGCTTCGCGACAGCCGGAGCACGACGGCGACGTCCGCGTAACGCGAAAACGACAAGGTAGCACGCGCGAGCGCGAGCGCGCGCACACATACACGCGCGAGAGCGAACGAGCGCCCGACAAGCAGCAGGACCGAACGGAGAGCGCGTTTGAACGCGTTCCGCAACGCACTGGCGACGGCGAGACCGCTCGCGGACGAAGACTCCCGACTTCCCGAGGCCAACGACTCCCCCCACCAATCGCGCGCGTTCGACCCAGCTATATATCCCCTCTCGCGCCCAATCCCGCGCGACCTTCCCCCTCTTCCTTCGCCCCTTTCTCGCTCTTTTTCCTTCTCTCTTCTTTCTTTCTAACGGCGTGCTCCGAAACGTATTTATTATTGTTAATGTGTTGAAGATAATTAAAGCCGGGCCTCGGCGTTCCGCTCCGATCGCGGGCGATTAAATTACACGCGATGCTTAAATATATTTTTCTTACGCACTTCCGAGGAACAAACGTTTCCTCTCTCCTTTTCTGTCCCTTCTATTCTCCCAAGTCGCTTCCCAGTTCCCATCACGACGCGGAACGGACTTATTCAACCCCCTCGCATTCTCCCCCGCCCTTCTTCCCGCCGCTCTATCTCGCGGCGAACGCGCGTCGCTCACCCTATATCGCCCCGCTCGGTCTCTCTCCTCCGTTCCGTGCCTCCAGCCTCCAGCCTCCGGCGTGCGAGTGCAAGAGGAGGAAGATCGGAGCAACGGAGCGCGGGCAGGACGAGAGACGCGAGCGCGCGAGTGCTAACATGTCGTCCTTCCGCGAACTTTCTCCTCCTCGCGGCCCCTTTACGCCGATATTCCGCTCCTCTCTCGCTCAATTCCTGCCTCTCTTTCCCTCTGCCCCATAGATCTACATCTATTTTGAACCGCTGCCGTCCCCCTGCTTCTCCCGCCTGTCGCGCTATATATTTTCGTATCTGTCGTTCGGTATATTGCTTCTACCCTCGTGCAACCGAAACGCGCCGGCGAGTGCACGTATACCCTTCTTACGGGAGGAACGATTTATCAATGAAACAAAAGGAAACGCGCGAAGGCGACGAGGACGGGGTGACAAAAGGGCAGCGGCGGTGTAGCGTTGAAGGGGGAGAGGAGGAGAGAGAACGGTCGGAATCCTTTCCTCTTCGCCCTCGTCCCCCGCTCGCCGGTCGCCGGTCGCGTCGACGGCGCGAAACCATTGCCCCGGGAATGTTGCGCCGTGGATTAGTTTGATTATCGACATGCGGCGGCGCCGAGGCCGCGAGCAATTTAATTATGGAAACGGTATGCTGCAAAGGACGAACCCGCGATATCCAATTAGTTTCCACGGGCCGCTGCGAGTCCGCTGGAGCGCTCTTAACGATTGCTTAACCCTCCCGAGAGGAACGCTAACTGTTCGTTAAATTATCGAGCGCGGACGCCACGCCGCTGACTGCCGCGACGATCGCGTTTGTTTATAGTTTACGAAGTAGCGAAGTAGCACGGGGATTGCATTTTTGATGAGGGATCGACGCAGATTTGTAGCCGTTTGCGTTATAGCTATTAATCGCGAGAGGAGACGCGTCCGTTTGTACAAGAGCGTGATAATTGGAGAGAGATTAAATTTCAACGTCGAAATAAATTTCCATGTCCGAGTAAAGATCGTGCCGAGGCGCGAATCTTTATTATCAATTTTATTTTAGGATTCAGCCGAGCAGATAATTAAGTTAAGGCGATGATTAGAGATACTCGATTATACGAAAATACCGGTGCGGATCGAGACGAAGCTCGAGAGAGCGCTTCTTGAGTTGAAGCGCGAGATTCTTTTACGCGCGACGTAATCGTCCGATATACAATTTTCGCTCGAGTCGCGCGCCATTAATTCGCAATCGCTGTCGCGCGCGACAGCGAGGAGCCGATATTATTCCCCGCCGTGGCGAGCCTCTCTCGCGTTTCCTTTGACGTTACGGGGACGTAACGCGAATAACGTCGAGAGTCGTCGAGTCACTCCCGGGGATGCGAAAAAATTGTTTCGTCTCCGGGAGACGGAGAAAGAGAGTAATCGTCAGCGCCTCGTAAAAGGCGCCGAGATTGATGGCCGAGGGCCTTTTTAACGAAGCGCGGAGGCGAGGAGCGTTAATCAATAGCCACCGGCGGGCACCAGGAACCCCCTCCCCCCTCCCGCCCCGCCGGCATATTTGAAATAAATTCTAATACGGCCGCCGCCGGAAGGGAGACGATTACCGCATCATTGTTCCGTTCGGCTATTCTTTTCCGGCCACGCTGCCGCTGCGCTGCACCGCGCGCGGCTCTCTAATTTTCCTTTTTTTTCTCTCCTCTTTTTTTTTCGCCACCGTCCGATAGCGGCCCGATCGCATTAGTCGCAATTAGCGCGGAATTTATTCCCCGAAAAGTTGCTCTAACGCCCCATTTGATTAATCGCTCTTTCCCGACCCCTTATCACCTGGGCGAATTGTTATTAGGAATATGCGTTAACGAGCGAATAGATAATTACTAATTAATATTGTATATATGCTTTCGTCTAGCGCGTTTCATCGGAGAATTATAAAAATTAGATTGCTCGGGGTGTGCGACTATTGCAGAGATACTTAAATGTTATCGTTTCTGCAATTGAACGCGTCACGAAATCCCGTTTTGTCACATAATCGAAATAATTGAAAAATGAATCTTATGAATTGCATCTCATGAATTTTATCGAATCCTTCACTTTAAAGTGGAATTTAGAATTTAATAACTCTATAATTTTACATACGTAGAACATGGAAAGGGACCGAAAATCTAACCTAAATTCTAGATCTAAATTCTAGATCGTCTAATTATATATGTCGGGCTTAATTTCGCCAGACTTCGTTTCGTCTTAATTTAATTCACAAACTCGCTGCAAAATCTTGAATAAGTCAACCCTTAACATCAGCTTTTAAAATCTTTCTCAGTAGATCGGATTATTTTGTATGATCGAATTATGCTAAAGTTCTCTCAAAAGTTGAAAACTCGACGTCGAGGATGCATTGCAAATAAAAACATAGATAATCGCGACACGAATAGACAACAATTGTGCGATATTAATTTTAGGAAGCACATAAAAAAATGTTCGTGATTTAATTCGCGGCATTTAATTTTTTTCTCCAATGTCCCTGGATCGCCCTTTGGCTAAAATCTTTTCCCTTTTTCGAGGAGCCTTGAGCTCTCTATTCTCTCAGAAGCATCCGATTTGAATGTATCAGAATCGCTTCTGCCGCGAAGAAAAAGTTTTTGCGGAATTTCGTTAAAAAATCAGCGCATTCTAAAATTATATTTCGACGACAGGAGCAATAGGAACGTTGACCGATCAAACCTTCCCTTCCACAGACTCGACCAGGATCCCTAGTGTACCTTCCCGACGGACGATGTCGCTCTCTTACAAGAACAGGTGAGGTTACGTTCGCGTCGAACACCTGTTGTCAAAATCTGACGTCCCGAGGGAGAGACACGGATCCCCATAAATCTAATCGACCATGGTAATTTCGATATACATTGCAATTACGTTCAACAATTCTGCAATCCACTTAGAATGTCATAATGTCTCTATTCTGGGACTCGAGCCACTTTCTTCGTGTCTCATACGCGATTCTGTTTGGCTTTTCCTTTTGCACAATCAATTTACTTAACATTGCGCATTCTGCTTTACTCTTCCCCGTTTCATCCGGTATGTAATTGTTGCAGGCGCGCTACTTCAGAGAAGAGGACATAGATGGTACGTTGCGAGATCACCCTTGCCTGTCGTATGTCCGAAATGAAATCGAACAAGCGGTCTGAAATGATTGTTTTTGCAGAGTTCCGAGAGTGTTTCTACCTGTTCGCTCGAAGCGGCCAGATTCGCACGCTTGACGAGCTCACTATAATTATGAGGTCCCTGGGACTGAGCCCGACCATTGCGGAATTAAACAAGTACATGAAGGACAAAGGTAATGTCTCACGATGTCCAGCTTTCACCGGGGAAACCTCTTACGGAGAGAACGGAAATCGTTCGTGTTGATTCCAGGTGGAAAGATGTCCTTTGCCGATTTCTTGGAAGTCATGCACCTTCAGACTCGCGCGGAGGACCTGCCGAAAGAAGTGATCAAAGCTTTTCAAGCTGCGGATACCTCTCACAGTGGCACTATACCAGCACGACAGTTGGCGCATATGTTGCTTCACTGGGGAGAGCAATTGAGTAGCAAAGAAGGTAAAGTGAATGAATAATTTAATCGTAGCTTTTACGTTTGGCAATACTGTCCTTTGTTGCAGTGGAGCAAATCTTCCGCGAAGCCAACGTGTCTTTAAACGGACATGTGAAATACGAAGATTTTGTAAAAATCGCGTGTGCACCTGTACCTGATTATTATTAAGAATTAAGCGATTTTCATATTTATACACCACGTTCCATGATTTTATGCTTCTATATATTTCTACGAAAGGCGCGAAAGAGGAAAATACTTTTACATAAATAAGAAAAGATCAGTTTAAGCTTTAAAAGGAGCTTTATAACTTAAAAATATGGTTGTGGGACTTCTGGTTATCGGATAAATAAAGTCTATTTCATTATTTATTCCCATTATATCTTAAATTATACTTTCAACCCTGTTTAAGTACATTTTAATTTTTGACGATACATTTATTATTTCATTACGATAACGAATTCTCATCCATAAGGAACGCTCTCTCATTTTTTCTAAATATATATTATTATTTTATGTCGATAAACACATTTAGAGCAATGATGAGCTTTTATGAGTTTACTCTGTCACTAAATTTATACATTCTGTGACAAATTCGATCTATATATATTTACAGTTTCGGCTACTTCGAAATTATTCTCGAATTGTTCGTTCGATATAAAAAAGAAAACGTTGAGAGAGCAGAGGCGAATTTAAGTTATAATTCGAATTATGTACGTGAATTACGCACACTCTCAAAAGGCTAATTTCAAATTTTGAAAGAAAAAAATTAATTTGTTGCCGGGACTAATACACACAGCGGTTTTATATTCCTTAAAGTCACCCTTGATCGAGAGATACATACTTCGTTTTCTAAACACGTTACATCTATCTAAAACTAAAATTACACATCTTTACGTTTATCCTGTGCAAGAAACATGCGAATGAAAAGAAATCTGATTTGTATCAAAATGATTTTTCTTTCTTTCTTTTCAACGATACCAGCAAATGGAAATAGAAGTTTCTATTAATTTCTCAAAATTCACTTATTTTTTGCACGAGTTAACACATATCTCATTATAAAATAAGTAACGAAGAATATTTGTTTATTCTTCGCATCGACGAGTCTGCTAAATTTAATTTTCTTCGGTACACGGAACAAAATTAACTGGATTGAAAACCATCGATGATCCTCGAAAGACGTTCCCCGACCATCGAACGATTAGTCGAACCGGTAGTCCAAGGATTACTAATCTTTGGGTACATCCGGGGTCGGGGGCGAGCCGCATAAAATCACCGCCGTGCTGACGATCGTCGTAAGTAAGAAAACGCACAACAGGGCACGATCACTGACCAAAGCGACCTGTTTCCAATCTAACTCTGTCCTTTCCCGGCGATCCTGCTCGACCAGGCGCCGCTCGTTCCTCTCGATGGTCGCGTGCACTCTTCCCAAGACCCGGGACCAGTGCGCTTCAAGGCCGCCCTCCTTGCTGAGATCTGTGCGATTGTTCGACACGATTCATAATTCATCGCACGGCACGAATTAGCTGGCTAAAGAAACTAGACCAAACTGGAAAGACTACCGTAGGATATGCGCAACGAAGGGATATGTTCAAAACAAAAAGTACGAATGCGAATGAAAGTATAGACATTTCTCACAATCAAGTATTATTACACATCGCGCAAAAACGATACGATTTTTTAATAAAAACATTTCAGCTTTCACGAAACGTTTGTAATTTTTCGAGTTACGTAAAATTTCTAGTATAAATTTGTAAAAACGTAGAAAATTAAAAAATACATATAACATTACGATTTTTAAATCGTATACTTTATGTGAAAGAATGTAAGAAAAATTCATTTTATTCTGAAAGAAAATTTACTTTTAAACAATTCTTATAGTATAATATACAAACACTAAAGGTAATAAATACATTCAAAGGTGAATAATATAAATGCTTCTTCGAGAATGGCGATGTAAAAATGTGCAACACTGAATGTTAAAGAAACAAAAATTACGAGAATTAAGGGTGCGGAGTAACTTCATAATTTTTAATAAGTAAATGACATATTAAATTTAATTAATATGTCTTATAGCGAATTCGGGCGCTTGCACTAGTGCACACTGAGTGCGCACTAAGGCTTGTTCTTAATCAATTATTATATTTACAGATCATCTTAAATACTTAGTCTATAAAATGATTTGTACAGCATTCATATAGATATTACAGAATGTTTTATTGGCTAAAAAATTTTTAAATGTGTATTTAAGCGACTTTAAATATAAGAATAGATTATAAACAAGCCTTAGTGCGCACTCAGTGTGCACTAGTGCAAGCGCCCGAATTCGCTATTACAGACTCACCTAGACTGGGACTAGAGCTGTTACTATCATCTTTTCTCGATACATATTTGGGAGATACGTGCTGCTCCGGCAGTTCGGGCTTGCAGTGCAGCGGACAGTTGTTCTTCCTTCTCGAGAATTGTTCCGCCGGCTCCTGCTGATATAACAAATCACTGTGATCCTATATTGATGATCGCGCCGTAACTTTTCTATAGAACGAAGTAATAGCGGGCGCGCGTTTAGAAATTGTATCAACCGCGAAACTTTCTCTCGGCGAGGCGCAATACGGTCTTCGTTTGCGCTCGGGATCGGCCACAGACGTCCGTGCGTCTGTCCCTCAATCTATATTTATCGTAATTATTTCATTAATAATTAATATCTATTTCATATTATACATTTCTTCACATTGTTCACAATTCACATTGTTCTCTTTCTTTTATAAACTTCTTATATTTATTTTTGAATCGATTTGTATCTCTTCTGGTTCTTTCGTATCATATCCATTGTTTTATTCCTCCCGCACAATATTGAAGATAAATATCTTACCGTTACATCTTTTCACTTACGTATGCTGAAACGAACGTCTGAGGCTGATCCTGTTTACCCTATCTGCCGGAAGCTGCACGACTCTCAGAATTATTATCTGACTGATCTGATTCTGAGAAACGCGCGCACAATGGTATATTGGCCCAATTTTATTATATTCAAATAGGTTTTAAGAGGCCGGATGGCGATTTGCAAGATGCCCCGCGTATTACAAGGTACAATATGCATGTGCATTACGTGCATCCGTTTTACCGATCTATTCTCCTCTTGGAAATTCAGACATACTATCCTGGCTAATTTGTCTAAGACCAGCGATCTCACGATACTCGGTACGCGTATGCCCCGCACACCACGGTGATGCAAATTCAATGTCACGACCGCCAGACCGGATGCGAACGACACCAGGCAAATGCTGACGCCATAGTAAAGACCTGAAAGCACCGAAGGGACAGAATAGATAATTGAATTTTTATCTCTCTTCAGTAACTTTTCGAAAGATGCAAAATAATTTAAGTGATTTATATACAATATTTGTCTCTCTTAAAATGTGTCGGACAGAACTGAAAGGATCGGATGAAATAGGAAAAAATAATGTTGTTTTTATTATTCGAAGAAATTTACTAATTGTGACTATTGTGAGTATAAATATGGTGCGCTTTCTATAATTTGTCAAAGAAATTGTCTGTCATATTTTCTCGCACAAACGATATCTAACCATTAAACAAAATTCTTTCTCCACTTAGATAACGATTCTGAAACAGCTTTTATTCGCTTTTCTCGCTGTTCTTTGAGTACACTCCTTAGGAATCCCCCTTTGAAGACTACATTAGCAGAAATGAGACGGTGTTCAGTTTTGCGGAGACGGCTAACCGCGTTTCAAGAAAGTCCCAGGTGCATTTTCCCGCGGGTTTTTTAATGAGTAATGAACAGCTCGAACTATAAAATCGCGATAATACTCTTTGTCGAACGATTTAAAATTAATACAATCGGACGATTTGGAAATTCGAAATTATAATTCTAAAGAGATATTCGCGATAATTTAACTTTAACATAATAATAGAATAGGAAGGATTGGCGGATCGTGACATTTTGAAAATATTTTGAGTGTGTAAAGAATATTCTCCAAGTTTGAATTGAAGATCCGACCGGAAACGACCAACGATGTACTCACTTATCAGCGGCGTCTTCTCCGTGGGCGGCAAAGTTTCGCGAATGGTCATCAAGAACACCGTCATGGAGAGAAGGGCCGAGATGCCGAGGGTGACTTTCTCCCCGGACTCGGAGGGCACGTAGAACACCAGCAGGGCTGGAGAGCAAACAGGAACAGCGTCCGCGAAAGTTTTATCCTTACCGCGAAATATTGAATCCGAGGTATTCCGCGAGACTTCGATTCGAAGTCTCGTGACAAACTTGAAAGTTTGTAGTAATCGAAAATGGAACAAGAGCTGCGGGAAGGGCGACAAAAGAAAGTGCGAGGACAGACTCAGGTTTGCTTTTCTCTCAGAACTTCCATAAATTTAAATTTTCTTAAGTTTTCCGTATTTTTCGTTCACGCAAACGTGCATAACGAGTTAATATCTAAATTCTTTATTGATTTAATAATAAAATTTCATATTTTATTTTATAGAATACCGGTTTTCCGCAATTTCTGTTTGAGTTTCAGTTTGCGAGAAATATAAGTAAATAAATAATGCGATAGAAATACAATTTTAATTTTATCTAGTTTTTGTCGTGCTATTGTCATGTAAAATTCACGAATTCTCGACCAAATGAAACCACGCAAAGATCTTCCGATAATTCACACATGTCATTTTTTACTGTTTTACAATAACTGGTCCACGATAACCATCAATTTTATCATCGGAAAGCCATAGCGTTGTCCCATTTGTCCGACAGTTTCGATTGCCCCACTGGGTCTTATATTCTGTTGTTTCAATATTTGCCTTTTTATCTATCTATTTCTATGTATCTTGTACATTGATTTTCTTTATTACGTTAACTTTAGTCTCTTAATTTTTGTTGTTAGTATCCTACTTTTTCACTCTTTCTGTTTATAAAAGCTCTTTCTTAAAAGAGATAAAGTCAATAGGCAATTGCTGTTCTACAAGCTTGGCTCTAATATCCAGCAAATTCTCGGAAAATTTCTTTCATTATCGATAAATGGCAGCAGAAATGTAATGAAATGCTTCAGTTTATGCCGTCGTTTCCGCAATGACTTAATTTGTTTTCTCCTCCTCCTCGTACAAATCCTAAGGCTGTTAGACCCAGTGGCCTATAGATTTTTTATTTTTCAAATTCTCGTCTTCCCTTCCTCCTTCGTATAAAATTGTATTGATATTCTTCTTTGATGATCGTACTTTTTACAATTTTGCAAAAAATTAACAACGTATACAAGGCAATTTTAGTATTTTAATAATTACGCTCCTTTTTGCTTGCTGCCTACATATTATAGTCGTTACGGTGTACATTTTTCTTTTTCTTAACTGCATTAGCACGGTGTTAGAATACATGTAGAATGATTATAGCGTAAGTATTTTAGATAACAGAAAGAAACAAGAAATTATAATTTCTTTTCTCTGAATTATTAAAAAATAAACTCGACAATAATTTTAAATTGACTTTAAGTTTATCAAGTAATTTGTTTCCAAAATGCTCTTCGATATGTTCCTACTGAAATATATAATCTTATCAAAATTCCGAATCTCTTTCAAGCATGCATATAAAAAGCAATGATTGTCTTGCCTTTCCTATCGAGCAATAGATCTTAACTCGTAATTTGATTGCCCGCATAGTTATTAATAAAGACGCCGTTTTTTTCCCCGGGATTGCGAAAACTATTATGCAAATTCATTAGATCGACATCTCGTGTTAGTAGGGACAATCTCAATTTTCTTATGCAAGCAGGTCGTGCAGGAGAGTGCGGAAAGATCGGAAGAGAGAACCTAATCTCGTATATAACTTCTCATGCGGTCTGCCGCTTCGTAGTCTCAAGGTTTATTTTTGAAATTTCACTTCGTAGCTAACGGTAAGAACTGTTACTTCCTTCATTAATAAACGAGGTCCTCGAGAATTGCATCACGTTACCGCATATCATTAATTCGCAATCTGTGAAAGTTTACTTGCGAGATTTAAGGTGTCTTAAAAAGTTTCGTACGCGCTCTTTTTCTGTAAAATGAGATGCTCTACTAAAGAAAGCGGTATATAAATTATTTTAATTACTTTTCGCCGAACATGATGCGACGTACGTATTTCATGAAAATCGACATTTGAGCATGGCCGTATTGTTTACCAAAAAACTCTTCGTATTTTTATACAGCTAGTAATAATGTAATTATTAATTATCCTAATCTTTAAAAAAAATTTTTTTTGAATATAAGATAATGAGATATAACGCCACTAATTATAATATCAGAATTTTCTTTCCCAATGAGATATTTATAGAAGTTATAGTAACTCTACTTTGAATACATGCAAATACCGAAATGCAATTATTACGCTCTTTGATATACGAACGTTAGTCTATTGCTGGTCGCTAACTGATGGTATGCCACGCATTTGTGCGCTCCACTTACCGACGCCGTTGATTAGTATGCAGGGCAGGATCAGGTTGAAGACGTAGAACATCGGACGTCGTCGTAAGCGGATCTCGTAAGTGATGTCGGGGTACGGCTCCTCGCAGCAGGAGTAATACTCGACATTTCGGCGAGCGGTGAAGTCCAGAAGATGGAACTCGCCGTTCGCCTGATAATTGCTCACGTCCCCCTGCTCGCTCTGGCTCTCCAGCTCGAGCTGATGCCAGTAAAATTTCCACGGTGTTAGTTACGCGCGACATATCGTGATTCGTGATGTCCGACGGCGTAAATTGTCGCTGTTTTGTCCGCGGCAGGCCGGCGAATTTGCAAGTAATAAAAATATATCAAGCGGGCGCGCAGTTTATTGAACAATACATCCTTTAACAGCTTTAACTAAACACGAGCGGAAACCAACGGACGAGGGTCGAATCGGTTTATCGACTAAAAGTTAAACTGGCAGCTGACAGGTCGAGTGTCTTTCGCAGCGATTTAGATTGTTCTGTTTATCGCGTAATATATAAACTCTGTTTTGCCGAGCTGCTACGTGCTTTATTAATAATGACAAATCAAGACATTTATTGCGGTAACGAATGAAAAGAATTAAAGCACGAAAATCGGATTTTAAATTGGAGTAGAATATTACACGAATCTCGAACAGACATTCTTAATTGAATTTCAATATATATAATCCTTGTGTCATTTTTTACTATAATTTTATCGTAGATCTCATAATAACTGGCTCTGTCGTTTATCAGTTTACTCGATCGACAATTCCTTGTTAATTTAAGCAAGAACTCGATCGACTTTTTTTTTTATTAAAGAGAAACCTTATCGAAGTTTTTGCTCGGGAAATTAATGATCAAGGCTGAAAATCCGGTCGCGCGGAACACGAGAAATGATTAATGCGCGAGGAACTTTGAAAGATTCTCCTGGACAAATATTTTAAACCACGATGACGTCTTTTACACGACGAAAGGGTAAACGGGCGGTGTAGCGACGGCGCGGGCGGCACGCAAAGTGTATTCAGCGCGGAGAGATAGAAAATGGGAAAACTCTCTCTGTGAAAGATAGGCAGGGTGCTCTCAGCGCAGAGGCGAACCGAACGGCTCTCGTATTGAATTCTTCTCGCGATGCTGGGATTAAGCTCTTCGATCTGCCCGAACCATTTTCACGACTTGACGGGCCGGCGTTTTCGATTCCACAGCTGTGTTAAGCGTCCCCGAAAAAAGGCCGATCGGCTTCGTTTCAACAACCCTACATTTCGTTTTTTCTTTCGTTTATTCGCGTTGCACGCACAATTCGTCCTGCGTCGAGATATTTTTTGCTATGTATCTTCCATGTAAATCTCACCGGAAAAAAAATTAGTTTCTGAAGCACGAAAAGAGATAAAAATGTCCGCGATTCTTATAATAATTTCAGGATGAATCTAAATGTAAAATTTAATCTGCAGTACTCATTCACCTTTATCTTTATCATTCTAATCGATATGGTTTCGCATTTGCATGAACTATATAATATACATATATGTACGTATACCGATACCTCAGTCTTCGGATAATCGATACGGCATCTCGCTGAATGATATCTACCGAAACCGTAAAATATTCCGCGGTCTTAAATGAAGGTGAATATAATACTGCGAGGAATTACGAATGGCTGAATTACGAACGTAGAAATTAATTCGATTTAGAAGGAAATCTGTAAGATGAACGGGGTCGCGCGCCAGTCGATAATTGCCCTGCCTCATTTTTAAACTAAAGGTTCATAAGAATCGACGAAAAAATCGGCTAAGTGGAACGTATCGCTCGGATTATCATATAATAGTTAAACATAATATTTATTTAAAATATATCTCTGGCCCGACAACTCAGCTGAAATCAATCTCTTAAAATCATACGGTTTAATAAACAAATTTTGAGAGTCAATGTGATACCGAGCGGAATTAATCGTTATCTTAGGCGATTCTGATCGGTTCCCACAAAACGGAACGCAAAATGCGAGCTCGTTTATCGAAATTAATTTAAAACACAAGAAATAGAGAATATTCAGCATATATAATTACATATAATTTGTAATATGTAAAATATTTTATGACCCATCTTGGTGTTTATTTTTGTTATGACATATAGTACACATTATGCGCAAACAGGGCCATCATAGACAAGCGAACAAGCAACGGCATGAATCGTTTCGTGTACTATCGTATTATCTATCGAAACGCAATCGTGTCTTATATTATAGTTATCACAGTATACGATTATTAGCTCGCGGAATTAAAACCGTTACATATACCCTCGAATAACATGATTAATTGGTTCAGTTATTGAAAACCGTGTTATTCGAGACTTAGAATTCGTACAATTTTGGAGATCACGTTCCGTTAACGAAAACCGTGCAATTCAAGACTCCAGATTCATATAAAACTGGATATTTGGTTCCAAGAAATTATTTTGAAAAAACTTTTAAAAAGTAGGATTGTTACAAATTTTTACTATGCTATTCGAAACTCCATGCAATTCAAGTAACATGTTACTCGAGGATCTCCTATATTTTATGCAAGACTGTCTGATGCACGATCTTGGTGTTTGTGCGGTGAGCAAGGTTGCTGAATATTTCCATTGCGATCGATACACAATTAATAGTAATTAATAGTGCGCGTGAATCGCGTGATTGACAAAATGTTTAATCAAAATGTAACTATCTATATCTCAAGATTTGAAACTTTATTTCGAGTGTTATCTCGTAAGGATTTTTTATACCTGATTGCGTTTTAACCCGAGATTCTCATGTCATGATTATAAGAGGGACTTTAAACGCGTTATCCAAATCTCAGTTAATTGCGATAGAAGACACATTTGCCGCGCAAATTTTGCAAATTTTCACAATTTACATCGTTGAATAATTTATTTTAACAGAACAAAGTTCGAACTTCATCTTTTTAAGAGAGAAATTTTTGATACGCAGCGCAGCGACCTGTTCTGTTAAAAATCGGATATTCAATTATGCAAATGTAAAACTTTGATAATTTGCACTCGAGCGAGTGAAGATCCAAATGTGCGAGATAAAATGCAAGGCGTTATAGAATGTGAAACTTACTTGGTACCCGTCGTACGTCCAGGAGGCCCATTTCAGGGCACACCGTTGCTCGTCAAAGGGAAAGAACTCTACATTTATGTCGCAGCTGCTGCGAAAGATACCGTGGCTTAGCCAGACCACCTCGCCCGTATGACTGACGATCACGTTTGTATTGATGACCGCTGAACTATATTGTGGATCCGCGCTGTAACCAGAAAATTGAAACCGCGACGAGATATATAAATTTCTTTCTTTTATTTCGAACAGCTTTGAACTCCGTTCCTCTATTTAAGAAATTATACTATTCGATTTAGGAAATTATATTTTATCTTCTCTATAATGCTTTTAAATTTATCCTAAATTATTTTTGTCTCCCGTCTTTATTTTCTTTCTGTTTTATTATTCTACCGACACTGAAAATTGTTACTTTCTAAAATTACTCGCGAGCTTTTCTTTTCAATCATATTTTGTTCAGGATCACCTTCAGACTCTACTTTATGCGTATCGCCGCAAAGTATCCCGCAAGGGATCGAAAGAAGTTTTCAAAAGAATAGCAGGATCTCAGGAGATCTCAGGTGGATGTATAAATCATTACTACAATTTGTGGAATTTTTTAATATCCCCGTCGGTTGAATGCATGAACTTTTTTCTTGCGGTATACATTTTTAACGTGCAACAGCGTAGAAAAGTTCGCGAAAAAGCTCATTCCCCGATTCGAGATGAATGCTCACTTGTTATACAAAATCGTGTCAGGTCGCCAGACACGATTGTATGGAACGCGGATTACTCGAATTCCAGCGAATTCCGAGGCATTCCATTTCAAGTGATGATCGGTCCAAATCTGCGTAACCCAACAGTTGGTCGTGAGTATCTGGTTCTTTTCATCCTGTAATAAATAATATAAAGCCGTGAGACGTAAAAAAATATAAAGCAAAACGATCTTCGTACAAACGGTAATAAATTCGTTTATAAATATAAATGCCGCGCGCGAATTATTTATTTGTTTTAAAGTGAAATTTAATTTATTTTTCCGATAATGCGCTTCTTTCTCGCTTATTTACTTATCTTTTCGCGGAACACGATTTACTTGAAGAAATAAATTAGACATTTATTTACTTAATCAGTAGCTTATTTCTGTACACGTACAACGGAAGATCTTTCCCGGAAGGAAATTTTATAATTTGTAACTAATTTATCGTGAAATATTTAATTTGTATTTAATTTGTTACTCTTAAAAAGACTGCTCTCTAAAGGAGGCCGTTGGAACTGACCTGTGTGATTAATTGGAGTTTATATATAACAACGAAACACGAATTGTCGACGATATGGTCGACAAACAACAGGCAATATATATCTTTCTAGTTATAAAAAATATGAGCAATCTCTCACAAAATCCGAAACAGTTTTAAAGCCACGTCGTGTAGTAATATTATTCTCGCAATCAATTTTAATAAATTCAACGCTTTATCCTCAAATAAAAATAAAATAAATGCAAATAAAATTAATAAAATATTTTAAAATCAATTAGTTTTATTGAAACTTTTGATAATCTTAAACACGACAATTAAAAATGAATAGAATTAGGTAAAAAAGTGCAATGTTGATAAACTAAAATTATTTAACTTATATTAATGTTCTACGTAGATCTTTTTTATAAACTAAATAATTAGCTCAGATTCTCTTATTATAATCGTTGACCAGTTTCAATTTATTTTTCCGAAATACGTTTCGCAATTCGTTCGATAGAAACAATCCATTATATCTTTCCGCTTCAAGGAAAATGAAATGTCAAACGTTACTCTTGCCCGCAGACTTTTTCTTACTTTTGCTAACAGTATAAGACGCTTAATTAACGTCAATTGTAAAATTATATGAAGCAGTTCCGCGGCATTTAATTGGCCACCGCAACCGTGCGAAACCCGGAACCTTACGAATTCCGCGGTGAACGCTATCTCGACAGAGATTGACGTTTAATCGATGCAAGAATTTTTTATAATTACTTAGATCTCGTTATTTTGTACGCAGAGCATAAATATTCACAGGTTCCGGTACGCGCTGTTTTCCTCAAGACCTTTACCCACCGACTCGCTCTATAACCTTGTGAACTTTTAAGAGATCACCTGCGCTTGACATCTCAAGATTGGATTCCTTTAATTAAAGTAGCACCAGTAACATTACGATACATATTATATCCTTAAATCGCTCATTAAAGCACAGTTGCATCGATAAATAATTATTGAAACTAAATTTGTTGTATTAACCGTTATAATAATCTTTAATTATAATTATTATATCTTAATTGTTATTATAACTCGTTTATTCTCTTTCGGAGATGAGAAGAGGAAATATTTTTAATTATTATAGATTTGCAAGTCAGACAAACCATTATTCACTGATATTCTTGTTAAACTTTTAATACTTTTCTTCCCGTTTGACAAAAGAAAAATTATTTAATAATTCCTTTCTGGACAATTTAGTGAATTTTTAGTTTACCTGAGTAGTTATTACCGTGATGATAAAAGAAGATGGATAATGTACGGAGTAATATAGTCTCCGCGAAGGAGCTATATTATTCTCACTTAATGTTTGACGTCCATCTCCATGTATCATCTTGAGACCAGATACTATGGAAAATCAACGGAATGTGTAATCCAATAGCGCATGATGTAACGAAGATACTATCGTGAAACTATGTATAATGTTTCAATTGCAGGCCTTAGGTATGTTGAGAATTTAAGCGGTAGGAATTTGTAGTTTGACGAGCAATCGCGATTTCACGAATTTAAAGTTGCATGGCATCTGTCCATATAAAAATGTATAGCCTTCGAATGAAATGAATACAAATCATTAATTGCAGCTGGATAATGGGTCATCTTTCGAGCGACTTATAGTGATATGTGCAAAGTTGCTTTCTGTAAGATTCTCTTTTGCTCTGCAAATATACAACTTATAATAAAAATGCTATATTTAATATAATGCTATAATTAATATAACGATAAATTTTGCGAATGAGAGGAAATAGGATTCGCGCAAAGGTGGTCCTCTCGGTTATTACTCAATTATCTCTGTTTGTTTCACGAACAACGAAAGGTTTTGATAGATTCAGCGGTTGACGAGACTCGACTCGATGGGGAAACCGCGTGATATTGCATTATCATCAATATTATCAAACGAAAAGAAACGGGAAGGGGAGAGACGAGCCGGATGATCGACCGTATATTGCGCGATAGATGTAACGAGAGCTCTCGTTAGACGGTCTCAGGCCTCCCTGGGGTGACCGGTCGGTTACGTTGCGCTAAAGGTTGCTCTCGTTACTGCCATACGCGAAACAAATGCCTGAAACTTTCCCACCGGCTTACTTATTCTCACGCCAATTTATCTCGCGTATCTCCGATTACCACCGGGGATCCCGTCACGGTCGCGGTGTTTCCATTTTCGTTACGATACGCATTTTTCTCAATTTTACCTCGTGTCCCGTGATAAATCTAAGGGAAGACTCGAAAATCTCGCGCGATATCGAGGATAGAGGTAAATCAGATAAAAGGGAAACTAATGAAAAATTGATAAAATTTAGCAACTTGATTAATTTAGCAATTTTTATGTGGACTGAATTTATAATTATATTTTTTGCATGCTCGTGTATCGTCACACGAAAAAGCGGTGAATAATGTTATTATATTACAGTTTTATGAGTCTTCAAATAAAAATATAATGAAATTTGTTTATTCTTTACGAGCAGTGAATTCAAACGTTATTTCCACCGTTTGTTTCGGTGGGAATTTTTTTCAGCCGCACGGGCAGGAATTTATTTTATTAAAGATCAAATCCGTTTACTGAGAATTCTGTTTGAATGCCAAAGCGCTGATAAAAGTCGATAGCAAAAAAATCCATAGACGCGAATGCAAGTATCGTTAAAAACCGAGCAATCGCGCGTTTTCATATTTTTTCTCTCTTGTATTTAAATTATTTCTTGTTCTGTGTGAAATTCGTTGAGAGGAGAGACGTCTTTTTTCGATTGATTACGTCACGCGTCACCGTTATCTCGTTTATACAAGGAAATATTTTCTCATGTGGTTATTTTTATTATGCTATATAAAGAATAACAACAATGTAGTGTCTCCGCGGGATTCCTCGAATGGATGTACAATCTCGATAGTAGAAAACGAAAGAATATGAAAACATTTTTGAAGAAATTCCACGCGTTTTCGCTCGGCCTCGCCTCTAGAGAGGGATTTCGTGCAGCCAACAGTTCTTTAATACATTTCGATCGTCGTTGAACTGTAAGAATTTCGAGAAATTGTTGGAATTTCCGCTAATATTTCTGTTTTACAATCGTCGTCAATATTTCGGTCGCTTATAAAATACGTATGTGGTTCTCTCTCTCACTCTCTCGTACCGTATATTAATCATTAAGATTATTTAATGCTTGAATACTCACGACGTCGATAATATGATGAAGAGAGAGTCCAAAAACCACGACCAGAGGCTGGGACGAATTTTTAGCTGGCCTCACGCCGGCGTCATATCCATCCAGCAAGTACTTCGTCAGTCTATATTCGTGCTCGTCGCAAACACCTGAACAGATAAAAATGAGATTAATGATTAATTTCCTAATTGCTTTTATATTAAATCGCAACTTAAACTAAAATCTTTAAAAATATATATTCAATATCTCTTCTCGTTAAGAAAAAAATATAATCGTATTGATTAACTTAGCTAGAGAAACAGAGTTAACGTAATAACATTTACACTTTCATAATTTTATTATTATTATTATAGAATTATTTATTAGTAAAAGATAAAATATAAACAGATCTTTGTACGATAAATTTATTTATCTTTATATATGTATCTTTATCTTTCTAAATAAATGTATGTATCTTTATAAATCTACAGAAATAGAATAGCTTGCAGTGTATTAAAACAAATATTTTTATTTTATTAAAAAAGATAAATTTATTGGCTGCAACTAGAAAAATTTCATACGTTTAACTGTACGGTCGTTAGTTTTTTATATTTAATTTAACATTCGTTATATATTCGTTATTTCAAGATATATTGATGCTCGTGAATATTGAAACAATAGGTACAATGCCCTTTAGCCTATTCGGCTAGAAAAGTTTCGATATTCCTCTCTTTCGAGACTTTTAATAATCGTTATTTTTATCACTGGATATTGTCAATAATTTAAAGAAAAACAACTCGATAATATAAATAAAATTTATAAGTAAATTGAACCATGAATTTAGCAAGTATGAATACAGTGTGGATAGATGCGACGACACATATGTGCGAATCTAATATATGTTTAATTATTAATTATTAATAATTTCCAATTGCATCTCTCTTTTTTAATTTAATATCACGCGGAAAGAACAAAATGTCCGCGTAAAGAGTCACTTCACCGTCTAATCGCGACACAAGTGATACCCGAAGGAATAAAATGCGGAGAATTGTCAGAATTGAGGATGGCGCAAGGCCGAGCGCGAGAAGCGGCGTAAAGTCCTGGGAAGCAGCCTCGCAAAAAACTTAAGAGATTCCTTTCGCCGGGCCCTTCTCTCTGATCAGTGATCACAGCTCTGATCCGTTTCGTTACGTGGATGTTCGTCCATTATAGCGATCGGCTACATGATCAGTAACGTCAGTCCACCTCCCCATTGTAGCGACCATTGTGCCGTGAAGCGTGGTGAAACCTGTCAGAGGCCCGAGCTAATCTCGGCCCGAAGTAAAGAAAGGTATAGGAAGGTACTACTAGAAAGATAAGTGATACTCGTCGCGAGGATACCGCCCGTAATTAGGAGAGTGAGTTCTTACGGTCCTATCGAACTGTAAAAGCTGTATCTTCAAACGACTATGAGTACCGTCTTTAATGCCGACGTTTGAACGACGCTAAAGTAAAATTATCGGCAATTTTGCTGGTACACAAGATATAGTACCATTATTTCTCAATAATAAATCTTTTTATCAATTTACAAAATCATTTAATATCTTGTTCTTATGGAAAAAAATGTTCAGACTACTATAATTTTCCAGCAATTTTAAAATAATTTACGAAGTATAAAATTAAATATCTATTTTTCGAAAGTATCGCTTAAATATCTTTTCGGTAATATTTTCAATACAAAAATATATCCTATTGATTCTTATTACATAATAAAACTTTAAAATTTCTCGTATAAACTATTACATAAGAAAACATTAGCAAAAGATATTAAAAATCGTACATAATCAAAATTTACTAAGACGTTTTTTATTTCTCCGACGAAATAAATTTTACATTTCACTCTTATTATTGTTTCTTTCTACGAGTCACGCAGCAAATCTCAAAAATAAGACTTAATAATTTATTCCTCATTAAAGGTAAAAATGATAGATGTAGTCCTATGATTGAAACTTGGTTCTGCTTTCGTCCTTTCGATTATTATTAAGTAACTGTGAATAATTTCAATATATATTCAATATATTTTAACGTCTCGTTTTCATGATTCTCGCATGTAATTCGAATCTTTCATCTCTGCGTGGGGCGAAATAATCCCCACAAGATTCTCGCAGATCGAGAAATATCGGCCCGTCACCATCGTCGGGAACGTAAATCGAAAAATCTCACAGATTTGTAATGAGATCGTATGTCAAATGTCGATACTCTGTATGAGCTGCGGAATATCTCGCGGGATCTCGACCGACCGACATCGAATTTCTTCGGGCAGAACGGTTCGCCGCTCGAAGACATCCGTCTCCGTCTGGAGAGAGATTAACCCCCCCAGGATATGAAGATGTTCGATTATCCGAACAATTGGAGCAAGAATAAAATTCCTACATCGCAGAACAACAATCAACGGAACATCATACGGCTAAATAAACAAATCTGTCGAAAGATATTTATTTTTCTAATTTATAAAGTATAAACATCGTAATTACATACATAATAAAATTACTTACAATATATTCACACTTTGCTAAAATACTACCGCTTGAAGAATACTATACGCATAACTGATGGCTTATACAAACAATTTGTATTAATTTAATAAGATAACCCTCTCGAAAATGTCTCTTTTGCCAAAATAATGACACGATTTTTGTTTTCCTCTCTCGATCGATTCGAACTTTTAACCGTATCGGATTTCACTGAAAACACTGAAAAAAAAAACATTGAAGAAAAACATTGACTTTTCTTGCACACGGTTAGCCGCGTACACGGATAAAATTTGTGAGCGACGAGGAAATAATCGCCGATAGCGGCTGTAACCCGCTAAAACCTCGGTACGTAAACCGATTTACTAAATGCATGCACAGGCCCCGATTCCGACGGATATGTAAATTCCACCCGGGCGTTCCGATCACCGAATTTCGTGCCACGGAGGAGGCGTCAAATGGCCCCTTGACGCGATTGATTCGCAAACGTTTACACTACCAGATGTGACGCAAACATACCGTAACGAAGTCCAGTTAAGATCGAAAGCTATATACATCGTGGGTCACACGTGAAACCTCTGCCCCTTATATGTATCTCGTCAGCTTTTCTCAGCAAACTGAAGCCGTTCGTTAAGCCAAATTACTTACGTGCATTATAAAATTAATTAAATTAAATCATTAAATATAATTAGAAAATTACATAATTAGTTTAGCTTAAAACTAACAAGAAGGATGATTTTTAAAATAAGTTTTAAAGTATGCAATTTTGCTGGGTTGGAAAGAAAATTAAAATTAAAAAACGGTTGAAGAATTAAGAGAATGGGGACGTCGCGTTCGTTGTGTTTCAATATGACTTCAATCGGAAAGCAACGTTGTTTTGTGTCACTAAAAGCTGCAATCAGTATTAAAAGTTTCGCGAACCTTTCTCTTATGTCTGGCGCAAATTATGCCGATAAAAGTAAACTCACAGGATTCTACTTGAATACGATTGTCTGCGCTCTCGCAATTGACTTTCACGCCGATCACGAATGGAATTTTCTACTGAGCCGGGAAATCTGGAATTTGTGCGATCGACAATTCGTATTTCGTATAATAAAGTATTTATTTACGCGTTTATTAAATTGACTCGGCTGATTCCTCGAGAATGTATCTATCTTCAGGGGAATATTGCGAGTTAATACGCGCGCGGGAAAAAAAATCATCGAATCGTCAAATCCTTGAAAACTTCACGGTCGAGAGTTGTAATAAAAATCGCGAAACCATTCGCGTGTCGAGGACGCTCTTCCTAAAAATGGCCTGCGATTTGTTGACGTTTCAGCCTTGATTTGATCGCGTCGCTAATTTACATCTCAGACGTCTTTGATATCAGCGGTTGTGTAGTCCCCGGCCGGGCAAAAGCTATGACGAGCTTTGTGACGTCCGACAATATCTAAACAATTCCGAAACGCGCTGCACTTGGGCACCGAGAGGGACGAGAACCTTGGAACTTTATTGACGACGGCCTACATCTTTCTTAGCTTCCGAGATAATCCGGCATTATGTAGGAAAAGGGCAAATAATCGAGTTTCTGAGGACGTCTCGAAGATGACAAGTATCAATAATCCGATTTCTCGAAACGAGATAATCATTCTCCCTCGTGCGGTGTTTGTGTTATTTCATATACATGAAATTTCCTACGTCAAACGCGAGCTCTGTACTGAGCAAAAGAATTTTCACTGTGTAAATAAGATATTTGACATAGATTTATTCAAAAATAAGTTTTCGTGAGACACAACTAAACTTCTTAGACCTGTTTTTCGAGAAGACTTCAATTTTTCAATAACTTCTTAATTTTGTAAAATATAAAAAATATTCTATGTAAATCATGCATGTATAATTATAAGTTTATCTTGAAAGATATCCAGTGGAGATAATAGAAATAAAATTATTAGCTCTTTCAAGCTTGAAGACATTGTTAAGTCTTATTGTTATTACAAAAATTAATAAGACAGTTTTTAAATGACTTGAAAATGCATTACAAATGTTTCATTGTTTAAAGGAAAATCCATTTTATTTCAATCATTAAATATTAAACTTATATATGCAAAAATTAAATTTAATATGTCAAGTAATTATTATTAAGTAATTATATTAATTATTACAAAATTTAAATGTGCAAAAAAGTATCTTAAAAAAAGTTTCTAGCTTATCTGTTGATCAGTGGATATAAGATTTTGTTACTTATCGATCTTAAATCTTGAATTTCTAATTGACGGAAACTTTTTAATCTCTAATCGCAGTGTTGATTTGCGAATGTTAAACTGCCAACGAAATCAGGGAACAGAAATGATTCCAGTCGCGAGTTCGCGGATACTTTGTACGAATTATGCGATAAATGAAAATAGCGCGATGCCGCCAGGCACTCACCATTCCCGAAGGCGATGATCAGAAGAAGCCCGTATCGAAGGAACGGGACGGGAGACGGCGACATGGAATTGAGGGCCTGCTCGTGACCGCGTGACCGCCTACGTACGACTGGTACACGACGGCGGTTTTCAACCACCGTGCGATTTCGCCCCTGAATCCCGCGCTATCCCTACCCAGAGAACGCGCGGGTTCCCGATTCCCGAAGGAAATTCGCGCAGGCGTCCCCGCCGAAACGACGCGGGCGGCGGGATCACGCGAAATCCGAACGGACGCTTGAAGGTACGCGGGCACGCATCACATATATATCTCTCGTTGTGATCTTCAATTCGGTGCCCAGATGGTGAAAAGCACCGAAATAACGACACATCGATATATTTACAAAAGATCGTGGGTCATATTTTATTTTTAAGTCGACAGGAAAATAAATCATAAAAGGGACGTTTTGTCGCGATCTATTTTTAATAATTATTCATTAATTAATATTATTTCATCGATCACGGACAATTTTACGCTTTGCAAGTCGTGATTTAAATGTGGAAAAATATAGAGCTTTATAATTAAGTTTCTTTAAAATTGTATTTATATATATCTATATAAATAACATTTTTTATAATATATTTTACATATACTGTGTGTTAAAATTACCCTCGTTTCGCATTCGCAACCGTGAGTTTTCAACAAAAATTTTGCTCTGCAAGTCATTGTAAATTTCGAAAAAAATAAAAAAGATTTCAGAAATTACAATCTCGTAATATAAAATTTTTTAAATAAAATTGATTGTCAAGTATATTTCATTTTTGTAACAATACCAATTTTTTAATGAGATAAATATCACAGCCGCGCGAAATTTTGTATCTCTAAAATAATTGGGTTTAACTGGGATTGATTTACTTATAGCACATTTCTACGCAATTTTATACACACCGCATAAATGCCATGTAATTAATCTACATATTAATTCCAGTGGTGTTAAGAAATGAAAGTATTTAATGTCGTATCGTTACAATAAATTACAAAACGTTGTTACGGATTACAAACGATTCATTATCATTACGTAGTGCATTAAATTATGAAAACAATAAATAGCACGCACGACTTTTGAAGCAGGATATATGTATATATTTTTACAACCAATCGTGAAACAATCTTTTTACAAATATGCGAGCGATGAAATAATGCTTGTTAATAAATAGATTGCAGGCGATACAAGTCATGGATCTCAAAAATTGACAACTCATCCTAACGTCGATTTCGCGTGGACGTCATATCAAAAAGAGTAACATTTATCGTCGCATAAACTCTGATAAAAAAAATTGGGTTTACAATTTCTCTAAGAACTTCCGCTATATTACACTCTGGCACTTGAGATTAGTGATACGAGATAATCAAATATCCTGAGAATATTGTCTGGACGCGTACTTTAAGTCGTACTAGAGAGAATATAGTCTTATAAATATTCTCGCGATATATATCAATATATAGATACTTTTATTTTAATATTCTCAGGATATACCTCAAAGGCCCTTTTCCAGAGAATTTTTTCCAGAGAATTCCAGGATATTCTCCTACTCGGAGTACTTTTTTCCGAGAATATTTACATCGCTACTCGAGATCCTCGATACGAGCGACGTTGTTGACTGGGTTGACATCAGCTGGAGAATCCAGGGTTAGTGTGTTCTATGACGCAACGTCGGCAGTAGCGTTTGACCGCGCGATAGCCGACCCACGTGACCCTGGGGCACTCGCCGATGTTGAGCTGCCGCAGGCCACGCACGTAGTAGGCCAACGCTTCGAGGCCGGCGTCGGTGATCCTCTCGCATCCGCACAGGGACAGCTTCTTCAGGTTCGGACATCCGGTGGAGAGTGCCTCGAGGGTCGCGTCGCCGATGTCGCACTTGCCTATGTCCAGGGCGCGCATACGCGGGCAACCGCGCGCCAAGGCGATGGTCGCGCTGTCGCTGAGCGCCTCGCAACCGCGGGCGTTCAGGTAGCGCAGCTTGTAGCAATGACGGGCGACGACCAGCAGACCGGCGTCGGACACGCGGTCGCATTTGCCTACGGAGAAGTAGCGGAGGGACGGGCCGAGACGCGCCGCCACCTCGCGCACCCCGAAGTCCGTAACTTTCACGCAATCCGAGACCGATAGCTGACGCAGGCTGGCGCAGTAGGAGGCGATGGCGACCAGGCTGGCATCGGTAATGCGGCCACATCTACGTAGGTAAAGGCATCCCAGGTGCGGCATGCGCGACAGGCTCAGCACCAGGCCGGAATCCTCGACGCCGTGACAGTCGCTGAGATCGAGCGACTGCAGCTGTAAAATAGTAGTACGACCGCAGGCGCGAGTGACATTAGGACAACCGGTCAGGTCGAGTTCTCTGAGATGAGAGCAGCTGTCCAGCACGGTGGTGACGTTGGCGTCGGTGACTCGACGCGAGTGTCGCAACACCAGGGAAGTCAGATTAAGGTACGGCAGCTGGGCGAAAATGCCGGGCAATCCGGTGGCACCTTCCAAGACCAGACGACGGACGCACGTGTGGCAGCCACGGCGCGTCAAGGCATTTAACGCCGCTGTGGCGTTCTGTGGATAACGCACCTCGACCTCTCGCCAAAGCGCCGGGTGCCACGCTATCTCCCAGAGGCGTCGGCAGGTCTGCGCCAAGGAGCAGCGGTCGCGGGTGTCGAGCCAGCTGAAAATCCTCAGCAACAAATTGTCATCGAGTTGACAGAGGTCATTGACCGCGACGTGGTGAACCAGATGGTGCTTGGGCTGCGGTAGCTGTTGCTGCTGGCGAATCGGCGTGCTGGACACGCCCGGGGTGGACGAGGACGACGACGACGTGGTGCGACAAGCATTGTTGTCGAGGGTGTGGTAGCCCAAGTCGATGGCGTCCGCACCTGGTCGATAAACGCCGACCTTCTGCGAGTAGCCTCCTCCCCGCTCAGAGCCGCTCTGCTCCCCGAAGCTGGGAAAGAGGAGTGGGCATGATCCTTCCATTCCATGCTCCGTTCTGCAAATTGGAAACTTGTTTCAAAATACAATTGTGTTTTTTACATTCATGTTTAAGTAAAGATAAAAATTATTTGGGTCATTCGAGGTGGCATTGCAAGGCAAAAGATTTTCGCTTTTTAATCTTAAGATAAATAATACTTAATAAATAATACTTTATTTAATGGATAATATAAAAAAAATTATACTTAAAAATACATTTCTTCACCTGGATTTGCTCAATAAAAATATATAATTTCAGAGATATATAAATTTTAACAATTGAAGCATTCAAAATTGGCCAATCTAAATTACAAATAGAGACCGCTTTCGAATGCGTATCAAAGAAAAACAGAAAAAATTTTATTTGCGTAATTATATTAGCTTATGTCGAGGAAGACACATATGTCATAACATAAATCTACGAATAGACTACTCTCCGAATTTATAGAAGCAACTATATAAAACTGTCACAATTCCACGTTTCTCGATTGAACTTTCGTGCTGGTTCAACGATAATTTCAGCATATTCGCTTTCGAAAAAAAATCCAGCCACCGTGAATCTCGAATTTTGCGCGGGGAGGGACCTTGTCGATGCGTCGCATACGCGACGCGTCGCGTAGCCGTTTACGGCTCGAGGCTCGACGTGCGACGTTCACAACTTACAAACGGGATGCCGAACGGGAGAGTCAGCGACCGTGCGTGACATCACCGAGCAATATCGATCTATTCGCCACCACCTCCATGTTGATCCCGCATTCCAACTCTCGTAAAGCAGCTGCGGGGCCCGAGCGCGTTTCGCTCCGCGCGGGGGGGACCGACGCGACGGGCCGCGGTGAACGGGATCCGCTCTCGGCGGTCGCGCGTGCCTTGGAATTCGTCGAGTCGCTCGTGCGGTCGCCGTGGAACGTGCGCGATCGCGTTTTGCGGACGCGGAACGGAAAATCCGACATATGACAGGCCCCCGACCCCCGACACACTTACGGGGCCCCAACGCTGCCCAACGCGGTGGATCATCTCCCCCCTCTCTCGTTTCCATGATCGAAACCCCTCTCCAAGTCGATCAACCGGGACTTCTAGCTTCTAGCGGGTCCCAAGTGGTCCCAAGATGAGAGGTGCGTCGCGAGAGGCGCTTCACCTCATTGGCGGCGCAGAATCGGGCCCAAAACGCCAAAAAATTAGTCAGATTTCGCACGAACGTGAATGACAGTTTCTACATTCAAGAAAGACCAAAAAATTCATATTAAACGAAAAACAAGCGTAACAAATGATAATAAAATAATGAATCGTTGTAAGAAAGTAAATCGTGCGCGATCGCGCAAAGATTTGGACAAACCAGCACGTTAGCAAAATGGCGACTCTATCCCCTTATGTCTTATTCTAAAGCCGAAATGTAAAGCGGAAATCTTATTCGTTTTTCACGATTTTTATACAATTTTCGACACAATAATTGTTTCTTCCAATTTTTATGCTACTCTTAAATCTAGCTGCTATAGAGTTCATATCTGCACACCATCTGCTCGCTCATTTTTTTCTAAAGCAATATACATCTATTATATTTCATTCTATTTCTTTTTTCCGTCCAAGACTAGCATTATTTCGTTTTAAAAATACGTTTTAAAATTTCGAATAATTACAGAACGGACTTACGAACGATTTTTATTGCGGAATTCGTACGTCACGTGACTATTCGCTTAAAGAACGACTTCCCGCGTTCGTAATTCGCGCGGTTTATATCGCACGGCGCCGGACCGAGCGAAGATCAAATCCGGCCAATCAGAATCGTCGTTCCGTCGCCGCCGTCGTGTGTCGTGTGCGGCGGCCCTCATAATCGGTGTATATATGTATCGCACCTAATGCTCTCGGGAACGAATTATGGCATTGTCTTTTATCAGAGCTAAGGCACTACTGCACGGAAATTCGCACTTGCGTCTCTTCGCCAGCGTATCGACCATGAAGGTAATCGCGCGATCCTCCCTCGTCCACTAATGCGGCGCGTTCGCTTCTCGAGACGGCGAGACGGCGAAATTCCCGTCTCGTGGGGAAAAATCCGACAAACGTAATCCGACACGATGCGATCCCGTCGTCGTGTTCACGTATACGAGGTTCACCTCGGACGAGTTATCTATGCTCGTTCTCGTCGACGTCGACGATCGAACGTCGACGCCGACTCGACCCCCCAAATCCTCGAATATGCTTTACGCGTCGACGACCTTGTCACCGTTGTCGCCCGCTCCCCTGACATACTTGACCCCTTTTTTTTCCGCAGACGGGATTGGTACTGGGTGTATACGAAACCGAGAGCGAGGACAACGTTGTGCTCACCCCCACGGCGGCCAAGTACAATGATCTGGTCAACGGCAAGCTGCTGAAGAATATTTTGCTGTAAGTTCCCAGTGTCCGCTACTTACCACCGCTGTAAATCTCTTTTTGTGCATCCTCGCGATTTTAGAGAGATACGGCATTCCACACTGCAGCGCGCGTCTGTGTTAGTATCGTTCTCCTTTTTTTTTAATCATCTAACAAGGCTGTGCCCCTTGTGTGCGCCTCTGTTGTGTAGAATATACTCTCCAGACTATTCTGCATTGACACATATGTTTGTTAACTCGACACATCGGAACACTCCTTTTTTTTCTCCATATTGTACTCTTCTGTCAACGAAGTTGACCTGTGTTTCCTCATGTATATACACGTACTCTTAGCACATACCTTGTTTAACAAGCGCGTACGCTAAGGTGTATAGAACTGTATGATAAAGACCTCTCCCTCCCCCCCCCGTCCATACACAGCATTGCATTTCCAAATTGTTGTTTCACTTTCGTTTCGTCATACGATATAACAATATGTTTAAATATTTTATTCATATTTCCAGCCTGAAACAATTGTTATAATGCTGCCTGAGCTTTTATCTGACATTCAAAAGTGCTTTCCCTTTGTTATATTCTTAAAATTCTCATATGAAGTATTATTTCTGTTATTGAAAATTTTTGAATTTTTCAACGATAGTCGTGCGCCTCACGAGCTCACTGGCATTATTTTCATTGTTTCAGGAGTGACTAGAGAGACGGTATTATAGGCATGATATGAAGTGCAACTTGCTCCGCACAAGGATATCCTAGAAACACGCTGCGCTTTATAAATGAGAATTATAATACTGCCTGATTTATGATATATTCTTTTCGACGCGACGTCAGACAAATCGAATAGGAGATTTTAAGCGGTTAAGTCGTTCAATTAATTAACCATCACTGCTTCGAAGACTGACAGAAATCGAAGTAGAGTAATAGTAGTAATGTCGACTCCTGGCGACGGTAATATGGGGAACGATAGCAGCGCAGGGAGCAGTGGTGGATTAGGCGACGGTAGCGGTAAAATTAATAAGCCTCATCCGCCTACGAACGTGCTACAGAGGATGACCGGGATATTAGAAGATAAGAGCAACGATTACATGTGTCCGATTTGTTTCGATCTTATCGACACGGCGTATATCACACGTTGCGGACACACGTTCTGTCACCACTGTATCGCAAAGTGCTTAGAGATTAAGGATCGTTGCCCGAAATGCAGTTTCACGTTGAGCGAGCAGGACATTTTCCCGAATTTTCTGTTGGACGAGCTAGTTTCCAAGTATAAAACGAGAAGTAAAGGTCTCGCTCAGCTAGGCTCTTACGCGGACAATAGTAGGCACCGAGCGGCGGGTGGTGATCTGTCGGCACCGGCGTCCGACGGATTGAGGAGCATCGTGGCAGCGGAGAGCGCCAATCTCACTCTGCCCGACGTAAATGTGATGCTCGAGGTGCTGACTCAACGGAAGCATCTACTCGAGGCGGAGACTTGTACGGCGCAGAACAAGCTTCTGCACGAGTTCCTCAAACACTTGCTGCAACAAAAGGAGGAACAGCGGAATCAGTTGCAGAAAGAAGTGGCGTTGATCAAGAAAGACATGGAGGAAGTGGAGAACATTCTGAAGGACGTTCAGAGCAAATGTCCACGGGTGGAGGACGTCAAGAAGGCGAGCGAGAACGATTCCGCGCAGGTATCGGCCATTAGGCGGGAGATGCTCGGCCTTTTAGACATAATAGACTCGAATATGGTGAAACCTAGCGACAAGGCGACCGTCGGTCCCGACACCTTCACCAATCCAAGCGTCAGTCACCCCGGTGGATCAACCCTAGCCGTACGTAGGAAGAGGCTGCACGCTCACTTTGAGGATTTCGTTCAATGTTACTTCGACTCTCGCGGCAAGGAACTATTGCTCGGCCAGAAATCGCAGCCTCAGAGCGAGACTCACGGCGGCGTGCACAGCACGAGTTCTGGTCTAGACGTCTTTCGCGAAAATCTCGTCAAGTTCTCGAGGTACAATTCTCTGCGTCCAGTGGCCACTCTAAACTACTCGTCGGACCTCTTCAACAATTCCACTATCGTGTCTAGTATCGAGTTCGATAAGGACAACGAATTTTTCGCGATCGCCGGTGTCACCAAGCGCATAAAGGTATTCGATTACGGTGCCGTTATACGGGACACCGTCGACATTCATTACCCCTGCGTCGAGATGGTCTCTAGTTCTAAAATCTCGTGCGTCTCGTGGAATTCCTTTCACAAGGGCATGCTTGCGTCATCAGATTATGAAGGTACCGTGACGGTATGGGACGCGACGACCGGTCAGAGGACGAAGACGTTCCAGGAGCACGAGAAGAGGTGTTGGTCGGTCGATTTCAACGACGTGGATACCAGATTGATCGCGTCCGGCTCCGACGATGCCCGGGTGAAATTGTGGGCGTTGAATACCGATTATTCCGTGGCGTCGTTAGAGGCGAAAGCAAACGTGTGCTGCGTAAAATTCAATCCGCGTAGCTCGTGTCACCTGGCGTTTGGATCTGCGGACCACTGTGTACACTACTACGATTTGCGCAACATGAAGGAGGCGTTGTGCATATTCAAGGGCCACCGCAAAGCCGTTTCCTACGTCAAGTTCATCAACAAGGAGGAAATTGTATCAGCCAGCACGGATTCTCAGCTGAAGATGTGGAACATAAATAATCCGCTTTGTCTCCGATCGTTCGTCGGGCATGTGAATGAGAAGAACTTTGTCGGACTCGCTACTGACGGCGATTACGTTGCCTGCGGATCGGAAAATAACGCGCTATACGTATACTACAAAGGGTTGACGAAGCAGTTGTTCTCGTACAAATTCGACGCCGTTCGAAGCATATTGGAGGTGCAGGACAGAAGAGAGGAAGATCTGAACGAGTTCGTGTCCGCGGTGTGCTGGCGGCAGATGTCTAATATCGTAGTAGCCGCTAACTCTCAAGGAATTATCAAAATATTAGAGCTGGTTTGAGACAATTAGGTAAAAGCAATTGAACTTAACTCGCAATGAGTGAAACGCGTATTCGATTACTATAAATTAAAACGGGTCTAAATAATAAAAAAAGATAGCCAAAAGTATAAATATAAGAATAATGATGAAAATTATATTTCAAGAGAAGAAGAATTTTTACCGAATCTTCTGTTATTTTTATGTTTTTCTTATATTTTTAGTTTGTACACTTTGGCCCGTATTCATAATCCGTTCTTATTTCAAGATCATCTTGAGTGACATTTTAAAATGCTAATACGGCTCTATGAATACGGACCTTAGACCCTTTTTATTTTATGTTATCTGTCTTGTGATTATTTTAGGCGTGAATATAACAACGAGAAGTAATGGAACCATTCTAAATAGCGTAATAATTTATAATAATGATGCGAAAATTTCTACCATTGACGTAATCTATAATAAATCGGATGGAAATGGCATCGGAAGAATGCATTATCAGCGAATAAAACTATTGCAAATGGAGATCTTCGATTGATCCATGCTCAATGTATCAGAGAGCACAAATATTTTCTCTGGATTGTATACTATGTGTAAGATGATTAGGTAAATCGGTACTGTTAATTATTACATTTTCGTATCTTAATTCTATTTTCTAATCTAATTTAGATATAATTCTAATCTCAACAGACTGAATCGTAACGATAAAAAGTTTTGCATTATTACATCACGTTCGAAAAATATTCCTGCGTATGACTTATGAAAACGATGATCTTTCGTAATTTTACGTTATTGATACTTAACGCTCGTCGGAGATACCCATAATTGCACGCTTGCTCTAAATTGTATTTTATGCAGATATATATATATATATATACATATATATTTTTAAATATGATTGATGTGTGGTGTGAGAATGACATTTATTACAATAAGTACAATACTTTTGGAAGCAGTGTTCAAGGCTGCAAAAATTTACAGCGGTGTATGCGTGCGTTCGAGATGCGTGATTTTTCCGATAACGCTTCTTAATATCCGAGTGGCGACTGTTCCAATATCTTAATCCATTACGAAATCTGCTCTTAATGCAAAACTTAAAAACGATAGACACGTTTGATAACGGCACAATCTTCTTTTTATAAAATTTTCATAGTAAATTTAAAATGCACTTGTTTAAAACTTCTCTAAAGATTGGAAAAGATTGAAACATCGGAAACCATCAAAACTGATACGCGTATAATAAAATATAATATAAAATTGATATACTACATATGTAACTTCGACTGGCAATCGTATACAAATCGTACCTGTATTTTCCTAGAAACCACCTAGTAATCGCAATATCGATATTTTGAATACCGATAAGTAAATAAAATATTCATGTTTTCGCTACCGTGTGATAGAAATCTCAACAATTCAAAAGATTGTCTGCAACTTGTTACTAATAAAATTTTCAGCTTAAATTTACTTGGTGGTATCATGATTGCACAATCTTGTAAACAGAGACATGATAAGGATAATCAACGTCTTAAATATTGTTTGCACCGATAATTGTACATATAGATAACGCATATTTTTACTGAAATTTTCTGTTTTGCGGTATATATTTTTACCGCATATCAAATGTTTTGTATAATTATATTATAATCTTTGTGTTTGACTTTGCTGTCAAAACTATTTGCAATATTACGTTAGTCTAATTGAAATATTGAATAATTGAAAGACAGATTTTAACGCGAAGCAAGTTATTGTCTTAAATATGAACGTTGTAAAAAGAGAAAATGTACAAAGAGCAAATAGAAAAATAAACAGGTATTGCGGTAAGAACAACACTCGCATGGATTTTCGGAATGTGTAGAAATGATAGAACAGTGAGTACGTTTTACATTCTTTTTATAAAAGAAAGTTTAAGCTTCTGTCATATCGATGAATCTTGGTTCTTGTTTGCGATAAACACGTAATTATATGTAAATCTGTTTTTTACTATTTAATTATGTTCCACTATACAACTATGGCAATTAAACCCCATGACAAAGTCACATTACTACTTATAGTGTTGCTGTACATAAAACAAATTAATAATGAAGTTTATCAACGGATATTTCATTGTATTTATATCTTAAGCCGCTGGTATAGGTTGTAATATGCTCGTTTCAACAATGTTAGTGAGAACTGAAATGTGAGAAACAGTTCCGTAACGTAATGTATCTACGCTGATACTCAGTAGCTCAGAAACACAGCAGTTGTGAATTAATGTGTAGCTATAATCTCCGAAGTGAGTAATTGTAAATGTACCGATGTATAATGTATAACTGGACAAAAAAGAAGAATATTCTAGAATAAAGAATAGTATATTTTTAGAGTGTATTTTAAAATTGCAAGTATACCGTACACATGATGGATGTCAAAAGAACGCCTAGATTCTATTGTAATTAATAAATTTATGAATTTGTGTCTGGACATTTCTGACTACTTAAGTGCGTACTACTATCGCGTATCTTTCCTCATAAGTTGTTCCAATCAAATCTTTTCATTAACTTGGAACAAATGTTTACGCTACAGAGCAGGACCAAAGATCCCTAAAGGTCATGCTAGAGTGTTTTGGGGGTTGGATGAAACCGATTACGCCGGAATCGCGGTAGTTGGACTGGGGAAGCAAGGCCTTGGTATTAACAAACTTGAAGAGATCCATGAAGGAAAGGAAAGTGTACGTGCTGCTGCAGCAGGTAATCTTTATTATTCAAAATATATATTATGCAAGTATAGTCGTTCCACTTTGTTATTCAAATCTCTGTAGATCAAACTTCAAAATTAAAATTTCAATATACATAGTAGAACAATTTTGATACTTTCATTTTAATAATTTTAATATATTATGTTATTGTATTAAAGAATTATATTAGTTTGTTTTGTACGTTCAAGATTATGATATAATTATAATTATAATAGATGATTGATCTATTTTTAAAAAATAGATTTTAAATTAAAATTATTAAAGAGAAAGTTATATTATTATAAATATAAAGTATAATAGATTCTATTAAAGTTTTATTGTTCTAGCGGGATGCCGCGCATTGGATGACGTGGAGATAAAGGACATCAAGCTGGAAACCCTGGGAGACGCGGAAGCCGCTGCCGAGGGAGCTGGTTTATCCACGTGGCTTTATCAAGGATTCAAAAATGAAGAGAAAAAAAAGAAGTTACCAAAGATCTCGCTGTACGGAGATGAAGGAGAGTAAGTGATGTTTCTTTATGCTCTCGTCAAAAATATCCATTAAAATTGAGAGGTCTAGATTTCGTTTTACGAATACAAAACTAATGGTTCGTCATTTTTTTAAGGGCGGAATGGCGAGTCGGTATAATTAAAGCCCAGGCGCAGAACTGGGCTCGCGAGCTGTCGGACACGCCCGCGAACCTGATGACGCCCACGATATTTTCGCAACGGGTCTGCGAGGTCCTGACGCATCTCGGGGTCGACGTTCAGGTGCGCGACAAGAGCTGGGCCGAGCAGAAGAAGATGGGCTCGTTCCTCAGCGTGGCGCGCGGTAGCACCGAACCGCCCAAGTTCCTCGAGATCAGTTACAAGGGCGCTGAGAATCCAAGCGAATCACCGGTGACGTTCGTCGGTAAGGGAGTCACTTTCGATGCCGGTGGCATCAGCCTTAAGGTAAGTCACTCCCTTTCTCCGTTTACAAAAACAATGTAAGGAGAAAGTGAGACTTGAGGACGAACGGTTGCTCACAGCCGTCGTCGGAAATGGACGAGATGCGCGCCGATATGAGCGGCGCCGCCTGTGTGGCCGCCACTATCCGAGCCGCGGCCGAACTCAAACTGAAGAAAAACATCGTCGGACTGATCCCGCTCACGGAGAATCTGCCGTCCGGACATGCTACGAAGCCGGGAGATCTGGTGCAGGCGATGAACGGCAAAACCATCATCGTGGACAACACCGACGCGGAGGGCAGGCTGATTCTCGCCGACGCGCTGTGCTACGCTCAGCAGTTTAATCCGAGGTTAGATTAAGATTAATCGTGTGAGCCCTGATATTTGAATATTATAAGAAAGCTACGTCTCTTGAATTCTAATTATTTTATCAACGTACTATTATACTTCAAAAAGATGGTCTTATGAATTCTCCCATATTATTACTGTGTTATGCACTATATTATATTTTATCGATATATTCGACAGATATATTAGAAATAATTATAAACTGATAAGTCTTCAATCTCTCTAAATAGATTTATCTTGGATATCGCTACGTTGACCGGTGCCATGAGAATTGCCTTGTCGAACTCCGCGACTGGAGTGTTTACCAATGACGGCAACCTTTATGAAACTCTGAGAAATGCTGGCACGGTAACCGGCGATCGAGTATGGAGATTCCCTCTGTGGCAGCATTTCACGGATGAAGTGACGAGTGAGTGATTTAAGGATTGCGATTATTACGTTATCCATTTTATATTCTTATCGGATTATTTTAGAAAACTTCTTTAGAAACTTCTCTCTTTATATATTCAGCAAGGGGTTACTGTCCCTTATGCATTACTGAAAGCCGGGACATAACGTCGTTATTACTTGTCGCTTACATAAAACTTGAAAATCTCTGTCATGATAATTTTCAGAAAAAGTCAAGGGTGCCGACATAAATAACCTCGCGAAGTGCAAGGGTGGTGGCTCTTGTACCGCCGCTGCCTTTTTGAGGGAGTTTGTTAGCAAGGACATGCCGTGGATGCATCTGGACATAGCTGGTGTCATGGGCCCCGCCCACGACGAATTACCGTATATCCCAGCCGGAATGACCGGGCGCCCGACACGTACGCTTATACAATTCCTACAGGCGCTCTGTTAAACGATCTACTGATGGTCATTTTACGTAACTCGCGCGTCAAACGGGTTCTTGTAATTTTCTATACATATATATATGTAAAAGTTTACACAGAAGGATATGTATATAGAAATATACATATATATATAGGGGAATTGCGCCTAATATGGAGAGGGATTGTATTGGACGATCTAATCAGACTTAATATGATAACGTTCAGTGATAAAACGCATAAACAACTTACCGCAGGCCAGTAACAGCATTTTTAACGTCTCACTAAGCAGATAACAGGCTCGTTGATCAGGTTCCTACGAGAGTTATTAATATCACGAGTCTGAATATTCAGTAGACAGAAACTTGAGTTGAAAAATCTAACAAAATGTAAGGAATGCTAACGAAGATTTTATGCTATAATACATTGCCACTATTATAAGAATATTTGGAGAATGTACATGTTAAGTATATTACTCAAGGTTTATACGTATGCATTTTTAATTCTTGATATGTTTCATACATCAAGATGTAGATAAGATGACTTATCTCAAATAGTTACATTTCTATCTGACGGATCATTATCGAAATGCTTGACGATTATACGATCCCCGGAATCAAAGTCATACCTCACCATATTAGGCAGTGCCTACATCTTTTAAGTTACCACTTCTTATATGATTAAAATATATAACCCATAAAAATAATGTATACATGCGATAAAAAGGATGTCGAATAGAATACTTAACATCTAGATGTGGAAGTTGCTCATTTCAACAACAATTTTCACATTTGTCGAAGACAAATCCCGACATCTCCAGATACATTCGGTATCATGAAATTTAATAATTATGTATTCATCGCATTTTGACATATATGTTTGAAAGACTTGTCATAAACTTTTTATTAGTAAATCTAGCTTCAAAACTTTTTTTAAATCCATAACAGTTGATCTATATCCCATTTTCCAAAAAGAAATCCAGCAGAAAGATTTTTCCTCTATTAGACACCGTTCCCCTATATAAAATACAGTTTCCAAATCGAAACTGACAAATCCCACTTTATACATGCAACTATCACGTTTGATTGTCCGTATATAAAACGACAGTTTTGAAAATAAGTTTTATACAACTCTTAGAATTTTGTACAGTCGAATTGCTTTCGCGTGTAAAGCTCTTCTTTTGGTAAATATTCTTGAGGACCTTATCACAATCAGGATTTAAAACTAGCTGGAATAGTGAAAATAAGAAAGCGTGATCTGTATATGTATATAAGTAACATTTGTATCAACTATATGTGTATACTACAGTGCATACAATATAATATTGTACAGGATGAAAGTTGCATACATGTATATGAGTACATCGGATCTAAAAAATAGCGAGTAATATAAGCATTCTGTCCTGGAAATGCAAAAGACATGATGTATAAAAATAGGCAATTGTCTAATGATATGAAAAATAGATGTGTATACATATTGTCATATCAAGTTGATAATTTATATATAAAATATTTCTTTTGGTTATCACATTACATAAAAAACGAGCATAAAATTGCTCCCTTGTACAATCTTTTCGAATAGTTCATGTCTAACACTAAACATAAAATAAATAAATTGCAAATAAAACTAAATAATATGTCTTGCAGTAATTGTTAATAACTGTGTACAAATATTTATTTTTTGTTTAATCCATAATGTTTTACGATGTATCACAGTATAAAATTATTATTGTACTTTATAACAATATGCGCGTTCATAGAATATATCGCATAAATACCGTATGGCATTTGATTCTAATTTGATTGTATATCACATAAATACTTATTTAAAAAAAAACACTAATGGCACATAATACAAATTATTAATCGTACAAAACTAAAAATATTAAAAGATAATAGAATATTTAAGATTCCTTGGAAATATTCATTGTACCTTGAGATTGCTCGTTTTATATGCATTAATGCATCTATATCTAATGCGTAAGTACATTAGTTACAGGCACACAGAGTGATCATCACGCTTTGAAGAATTATTTGAAAATTTATACAAACGCGGGTAAAAATTTCGAGTTTGTACGTAAATGTCCAGGACGGATGTTTATATTAGTGCGACCAAACATGCGTAATTTCCTTTTTGATTTTGCACAGTACACTAGGCAATGTACATTTTATTGATATCGCACAAACAGTACATTTGATAGGTGTCCAAAGGCACTGTAAAAGCGATGAACGCAGTTTATTATAAAAGTGTCGGCGATCTCGGAGAACCAATATCATCAACTAATGATGCAGTATAAAGAAATAGAAAGATATCCTTATCCTTATGTGTACAATTAAAAGTATCATGTTCACATAGCACATAATCTCATTATTATGTACTGTGTCTTATTGCCGCTTCAGTTATAAAGTATTTATCGTACTTTTCTTACTCTACGTCGCAATTTCGTACGTTCCACGTACGTACGTAAGTATGTACTCGACCCTATCTTACGATTTCCGCGACTAGTACAAAGAATGTAAAACGTCTTTCGCGTACATAACAGTTTCAGGAGGAATGCGAAAGAATGTCCCTGCAGGCGCGTAACGTCAATCCATAGCTGGATCACAATAAAACTGGCACTGTTAAAATGCATTTGCCATTGAGACCTCAGTAAGCTCATAAATTATATATACTTATATGCATTAGTTGTGTCCATTTTCACAATATAACGGTAACGCATATCAACTGCGCTTCAATCATCAGCATTATCATCACTATCACTGATGTGGCACATTCAAGTCAACGCAATCTGACATCAAATGCACAACACAACACCCATGACAACCAAATGTGCTCAACCTTGGAAGTATAAAAGTCTTTCATACGTGGTCTTTCTCTCAAGAGAAGAAATTAAAAATGCCACACATTACGTTCATGTGCAAGGAGGAGGCTGCTGTTGCGGAGAGGGAAGGGGCGCGACTGCGGCGGCGGCGGCAGCAGCAGCATAGGACGACGGGTCTGAGGGATCGAGAAGCGGTGGCGGTGGCGGTAGGCCGCTACCACCGCCGCCTCTTCCTCTACCTCGGCCTCTTCCACGACCCCGACCCCGGCCCCTCCCCCTTCCGCGTCAACTCCGCCTCTCTGGCATCCCTATGTTGCTCGTTGTCTTTTCCAGGTAGGCCAGAGGCCCCTGTAGGGCGCTACTGCCCATACCGCCAACTGGGAACCCGGTGGCTCTACCACCGACACCACCCTGCGCCATGAACATGCCCTGCTGACTGACGGGTACACCAACTCCCTGAAGACCTGATGTAGGTGGTCCACCAGAACCCTGTTGCACCTGCAAAGTCACACTAAATGAGGATGTATCGTTAGGAACGCAAGGGAGAATTTCTACTGGCACATGTATATGTGCAGGGAAATGTAGCGGGATATGTAGAGTGTATATGTAATGCATGAGAGTGTAGTGAGAAAACATAATACAACAAAAACGAAAAATTTCTACTCGATATCTATGTTTGTCTCTGATATGATATTATAAAGAAGAGAACTGTGCAGGCTGTTCGCGAAACAGCTATCCAAAAATATATTCCATATGCATGCGTACTGTTCAGAAAGATAGACACGCGCGGGCGAACAGCCAGAATCGGATTTGTCGGGAATGATAATACGTAGGCGAGGGAAATAAAAAAAAAGCACAATGTTATTTTTCTTTCTTCTTTTTTGCAATGAACAAAGATATTTATTCTGTCGTGACATCTATTTGCAAGTCGAGACAATGTAAGTGAAACAGATCCAGACGCTATCCAAATTGCAATGGGTATAATGCTCCTTTTATGAGTTATTTATGAACTTAAGATTTAAATGTTCTATATATCATTAGTATCATAAAGATGAGTAAAGAAATGTATCTTTATCCGCGGAACACACTACAAAAGGAACTCGACGGTATTCTAATTTACAAATGACAATGTTTTACTACAGATTTTTGTAATCGAAATGCAGTTTGTAACGTTTCTTGATGTGCATGCAATATCTACATGCAAATTATTTTATGCATACAGAGAATGACGCGAAAAAATGTCACTCGTGAGAAAAAGTATTTAAAAAATAAAATAAAAAACCCTGTCTGTATGTTCATCGTTCCGTTATAAAAATGTGATCTTTTTTATGAAATGTCAAATGTGGTCACTAGGTCTTCCTATTAATGTAAAGTATATATATATATAAATACTCCTAAGTTTTATTATTGCCATTATCAGATTTATTACATTTCTTCATCTTTCTTTTTTTTTTACTAAGTATTTGTACAAATTATTGTATATTGTATTCATTGTTTTGGCACCGTCTTACAATAACTGTTTGTACATATAGTTAATTCTTCGATACTTTTCTCACGATGAAAAAATTTATACTTTTGTATATATTCCTATATTGTAGGTAATTATAAAAAAAATTTAATCTATTATCTTTTGTACAATACATTTTTACGTTTGTGTATAGGAATTGTATAAGGCACTATCATACGCAATATTATAATCGTCGTGCGTATGTGGGGAGACCCGATTATTTTCTCGATGATCCGTATGAAAAATTTAGCGATATTCTATAACATTTTAAAGTGAGTATTTCCGTCATCAAGAGAGGGAGACAGAGAGTGTGTGTTTACTTAATAATATATGATTTTCATAAATGTGATTCTCCAAACACATGCGTTTTCTCTCGTACAGACATATACTCACACATGTAAAGCAATCATACATTTCAAATGCAACGAATAACAGAAGGATATTACGATGTATCATTATAATGATTGTATAATTCTTTATTATCTTTCAATAATGTATATAATATTTCTATATTTCTCAGTAATATATATAATAATATATTGCAATATCCTCCTGTACATATATATGTACACAAATATACATTATAATATATACATTTAGTATATGTATATATTACACGTAATTAATACGTATAATTACGATATATATTATAAAAAAGTGAGTCTCGCGATATAAATATGATTACCGTTGTACAAGAATAGATTTAACATTAAAATCTCATTAAAAAGAAATAATTAATGAATTATACGAACAATTTGATCAATTTACGATTTAAAATAACTACACGAAATGAAAATCGCTTAATGACGCAAAATCGCTAAAAGGTATAAATAATCCCGTTTCCTCTAATATCTCCACGTCACTATCGCTCAGTTCAATCGTACTATCAGTCGTATCTTTCTCACACTCGTTTTCTTCTTCCTTTTAATTAGTAAAATGTACGTTTAATATCAAATTTAACAACACACAATCTACTTGAATAATAGGAAAATTTTAACTTTGATTGTAACAGCGTCACTTAAATACCTGTGATTGCAACGGATGTTGCATTTGCTGCTGCAATTGTTGCTGCAATTGTGGATGCTGCTGCTGCTGCTGCTGCTGTTGCTGCAGTTGCTGTTGCAATTGCTGCTGATGCTGCAGTATCTGCTGTTGTTGCTGCATCGAAGCGTTACCGCTACCACTCGCAGTTTGCGGATTCTGCCCGCTTTGATTTCCGTTTGGTAACCCTATCGACATTAATACCAATGTTATTGAGCATCTCATTGAATTAGGTAACTATCGTTAGTCTTATATTACCACTGGGTGCTGGGCCTTGAGCGGGCGACTGCGCCCAACCCTGCAGATCCGACAACATATTCTGCCAGACAGCGATCTTCTCGTTATGCCTTCTTATCAGGTCCTCCTTGCGCGCCAGCTCTGATCTCAGATCTTGGATCTCTTCCTTGACACACAGCTCGGGTTTTAGCGCAGACAGGAGGAATCTCTTTTGCAAGAAGAAAGCCTCCATCTGCCTAGCCAGGTCTATGAATCTCATGGTAGCCTGTTCCATTTCCGCGCGACCTTCGTCTTTATCCACTATCAAACCACCAGATGCGCCAGTTCCACTGTTGCCCAATCCCTCGTCCTTTGTCAATATACTCAAACATTGCTGGAAAGCAATAATTAACATTCAATAAACCATGCTGACATTCTAGAACATTTCAGAAGCGTTAATATGATCTTTTAAAGACACGTTTGAAAACAAATTTAGAATCAGATAACCCCCAGACCTAGAAAAAGATATATTAATTACTTCGTTATATTTAACTTATATGAATGTTTCTTTTAAGAAATCTTTCAAGTATATAACAGGTTCTCTTGTGTTCTTAAGAAAATTATAAAAATTGAAAAAATATATATTCCATTATATAATCTATATATTCCATTTAAAGACTGAGACTTTTATCTCTATAAATATTTATATTATTAGAATTATTTTTCTGATATTTTTCGTTTTTTGCTGTATTTCAGAGTTAAAGTTCTAATAATTCTATAACTCTTTTTCAAACCACTTTTACAATCAACACTTGCCAGCAATCACTTTCACTTTCCAATTACATAAAGCCACATCTATTTTTTCAGGTAAAAAAAAAATTCCATTTCCATTTGAACAATGCTACGAAATCCTAATAGCGATGTATGTACATACGTCAATAGAGCAATGATGGAGCACATTTATTCGACAATTCTTTGAGCTTTACATCCCAGATATGCTACTTTTGCGAGGAAATGCCATCGAGCTCCTCAATTACGCGGACATGAATAACGCGCGATACATCAATCAACGACGATACGGAAAGATGTAAATAGCTGAATTCTACCTGAAATGATTCTTCAAACTCATCAACGAGGTTACCACCACTGTTAGTCGGCGTCGCCATCACACAGGTGTATCCGCGCGGTCGCGGATCCGCGCGCGAAAACAACCGTCTCGATTCCGCGCCGCGCTTGACGACAACAGGCTCGTGCTCCTTCTTGTGCTTGATCCTGTGCGATCACGTGCGATCACTGTGATCAGTGTGATCCCGTGCGTGGCCCCCGTGGGAATCTGGCGAAACTCGTCACTCGTCCCGCACGCGACCCCTTCCCGCCGATTTGACACGGTCATAGATATACGATATCTATAGGCTATAGGTCGCGTTCAACAGCCAAGCCGCTCAGTAGCAGTCGAACGTGATTGGCTCTTACTTTTAGAACCAACCAATCAACGTAGAGTGTTGATAAGACGAACTCAACAGTTGTGTCTGCTGAACGCGGCCAATGATGAAGACACGAGACAGAATTTTAAGTGTTCGGTATTGATAAGTCCGATCTTCAATTTCACATTGGGTAATTATCAACGACATTATCGATGAAATTATGCTCAATCGACGCGTTTTTGCACGAAACGAAAGAATCTGGCAGAAAAAAGTGTCGCTCTGCCCCGCGACGCGAGATATTAAACATTAAAGTTGACGAGATGTAGCAACACTGAACATGCCCTGCGGCCACATGCGCATGCTCAGTGGCCGCACGCGCATGCAAAAGTGCACGAATTTGAAACGTATGTATACTTATAATGCATCACATGTTGTTAGCTTTCAATGATGAATATATCTTATATAATCAAAGTACATGCGTGGGCGGGAGGGTTGTGCTCCCCTGCACCCCCCCCCCATGCATGTGCTTTATAATTTCGCTTTACAACTTAGCATTTATGTATTTTCAGTTGTAAAGCGAGGTCCACGCCGTGGTCCACGCTGTCTACCGGCGGAGGTGGATGCAGGAGGAGGGTCCCCCCTGCACCCTCGAGGTATTAGTCGAAGACCAAAATATGTTGTGAGTGCGATATGCCTCCGTGTACATATATCGTATACCTTGCTTCGAAATATATCGTACAAATAAACACCATTATTAAATGTATGCATAAACATCACAAATAAAAATTTTCTTATTATTATCGTAAATAAAAAATTTTTTCTTACAAAATCCTTCTTATGGATTTATTTGCATTTTTTAGCTCTGAATTTCGAAAGATATTTTTATAACGATTTTACAAAAAATATTTCCATATTTTTCAGTCAAAATTAAATATAAATAATAATTTTTTGAAATGTACAGTTATATGAATGTTTTATACAATTTTTTCATTTTTGTTAGCCGGACGGGAAGCTAGTTCCATAGTTTTATGCGGGTTGCTGAATAAAAGAATAAATACGGATTCTTAATTGATAAAAAAAATTACTATGAATAAGTGAGGTTTATTTTTTCGACACTGTGATATACAAAACTCACATTAAACCGTTCCCGGATTTAAAAAGTCGTCGTCCTCGCACACGTCGAAAAAAACAACGAATGCTTATCGATTGCAATTGCTTTCTGTGGTGAAGACGGACTTGTGAAACATTCCATCCACACATACAACTAAAATTACAATAAAATTAAAAGATAAGGGAAGAAGCGCGGCGTATCAGAAATATATATATTTTCTCGCATAAGATAAATACGCTATCTATCATAAAATTGTATGTGTCAAATTGAGTATAATTTGATACTACGAATTTTACAGTGTATAACTTTCTTTTTATAGAAACTGCAGAAGCGGCTGATCCTATATAAACTCATATTACTATTAACCGCGGTTTCATTTTCTTCCCTCATTCAAGACATGTTACAATAATTACTGGCGAATGTCAACCTTGCCATCGAATTAATAGCACTGTACTATAAACAATAGCTTTCGCAACGTCCGCGTTGATTCTCAACATTTTTATAGGGAGTAATAATTTGAAACGTCGTCGGTCATAAGTGTATCAGATAGCCTGGCAAACAGTAAAATTACAAGCGCAGACGCATTTTGGAGGTACTGTGAAGATAGTGTTATCATCGTTCACGTACTTACCTTAGGAATACGATAACATTGAGAACTCTTAGAATATGATATACTCATATCTTCCACGTACTTATTTCAAAAATGTAATAACACTAGAGTAATCCCTTAGGATGAATCATTTAGACTAGACTAAAGCTTTCCAAAAAAGTGAAAAGATCCTTTTTGGTTCCTATAAAAAGAGAAGTCTCGAAGACTGTAGAGACAGTTGCCGAGAATTTCTTGTCAGTTATTCTTTAAATCGCGGTGCGTATTTACAACATAGTTTATATTTCATCGTGTAAAGTCTATTGCAAGTATAAAGTTGTGCTATATAAATTCCTTTTTTGTGGAATAAGAATTACTTATAACGCCCACTGACTCTCAACGTAATTGTTCACAAAATAGCTATGTTTGAAAAGCTAAAAAGCAAGAGAATAATATATCACACCCTAGAAAAATACTGTCACAATTCAAAAAAATTCGATTTTGAGTTAAGCCCACAAAAAGTAGTCTAAAATGTTATGTGTCACAAATTTATATAGGTGAAATCCATTTCACGAGGCAGAAGTGTTGTTATTCTTTTAAAATTGTTTTAAAAGATTTTGTCGTTGATTTAGAATTGTTTTTATATCTAAATTTATTTTATATCCGAAGTTTTTTCTTTATTTGAAGTGTATCGTGATAATAATATTTATTAATAACTATATATTGCAAACAATAATTAAATTAAAATTAATTTGTGAGATTGCAGTCGTACTATTATAATAAAATTTTAGAGAAAAATGTCCGAAGAATTTATTTGCAATAGCGGATTCAGATATTTTCACACGATAGAGGAATGCCGCGTTTGCAAAAATCGCCTAACTGCAGGGTATAAAGAACTTCTCCCATTTTGCGCTCTCCGGGCCAGTCCGGGCCCAGTCATCTGCAATTATATATAATTTTCTAGATTATTATGGTAGTATTAAAGAAGAAATAGTTTAAATAATCTTTAAACCCCCCGCCGCGCCGGAAGCAGTTCTGACCACCTAATAATGTCATTTTTATTCGTTCGATGGCTCGTCATCAGAGCTATCCAAGATGACAAATGCATTATTGCTATAGTCAGAAGGTATCTGATGTATATTAAAAAAAAAAAAAAAACCAGCAGGAGCTTGATTCTTGAATTAATCTCAAGAGAAACGTATGTGCAAATGTTGTTTCTTACAGAAATGTCGATTGGCTGTCGCATAATTTTTAGCCAATCAACCTGCAACGTTTCTGTAAGAACAACATTTGCGCATACGTTTCTCTTGCGAATGAATTCAAGAATCGAGCGCCTGGTATGTACATCCACCGCTTCATGCTCCCTCCGCCCAGCACAGACTTTATTGGCATCGTTGTCATCTGCTGAATGTGTCTAATACCGAAATAAATACACGATGTTTTTATGCTTGCAATCAACTGATGAGTTAATTCTTATTTTATAGTTAAACATGACTCCCAGAATTCTAGTTTTTGTTTTTATCCTCGTTTAAAGATTTCTGTTTGCGTTCAAGCCACCTCCTCATGATAACAACGGCAACAAACAAAATATAGAATATCTATTTTCCGGTATATTTGTTGGACGCATTTGCTTGGCTAAGTTCTTGATTTTATATTTAGTTAAGTTATATTTGATTAAGCAGACATTAATTTTACTAATTCATTATTTTGTCATGGTAAAAAGAATCGAAATCAGTGACACAATTAGTGATGTCCATACAACGATAGTAACGATGATACCAATGAAGTCTGTCTTAGGCATAAAGCGACGGATGTACCAGTTGTTTTTTATTTATTTTTTTTTAGTATAGAGGTATACCTTCCGAGCATAGCAATGACGTATTTGTTATCCTGAACAGCTCTGATGATGAGCCATCGAACAAATAAAATGACATCATTAGGAGGTCAGAACTGCCTTCGGTCGAGGGGGTTTGAAAGACCTAAAATTATTTTTTCTTTAATATACTACCTACATTCTTATTACCTACATTCTACAAAATTATGTATGATTAATGACTAGGCCCGGATAGCCCAAAACCCTCGCCAAAACCTGTTATAAAAATAGGCGAAGTTCTTTGATTTCGTGTGCGTGAAATAAATTCACTTGACTTGCGACATTCTTTCATACCACATTTCATCATTTTGACCCCATTAAATTTCCATACATTAGCGACAATAGAAACACTAGCGACAGTCGCACATTAAATTTTGTTAGAATAACAAACACCTCTTAAAAATTACAAAAATAACATCTGCGAACTATACCGACAATCAACCAAAGATGAATAATATTAATAGAATTTCAAAGAACTTGTAAAAGTTAATAAAGATTAATTAATAATGCTTAAATTTTCGAGGGAAAAAGGTCTCGAATTTCTTTGCGCTTCGTGTCTCGAATTTAATACATAAATAATCAAAAGTCCCGATTTTTACCACAATACCCGTGGACAATACAACGGCCATAAAAAATACCTTTAATAAAGACACGTATGGTATAATCGCTTCAATTATAAATAATCGAAAATAATGTGCACATGCTAGTGTCTTTTATGCAATAATATGGTATGTATAATATTTGCATGCAGTATTTTCCGGAGTTTTCACATCTAATACAGCTCACAAAAACGTTGTCAAAAGTGTTAATAATTTTATTAGTTGTCATTATTGCCCGAATATTGACGCAACTGCATAATAATGGGAAATTTGCAGGCACAGCACGCAGAACAGACTATCATGAGTCCGCTAAGTACGAAGGTATTACTGTGCATTGTACTCTGTTTGTCAATGTGTCAATATACTCAAAGTCTGTACTTGGGCGACAATCCCATCGATGCTATCGTTCTTGACGCGAATAATGGTAAGACAAAGCAAAAATTAAAAAAGTTTTAGTTAATTTGGTAATTATTTAGAATAGGACCTTTTCCGAATTTTGATATTTTTTTGCGGCTCTCTTGCTACAAATCTTTATTTTGACTCTGACAGTGATAATCAATCGGGGGAGCCCGAAAAATATGTACCCTACCTACTTTTTTATCTATTTTTTTTTTAAGCATTGTACTTTCCGCATCATCATTTTTCGGGTTTTCAACTTTCCACGCGAACCGAGATCCACCCCCACTGACTTTCTCCTACACGTGTACTGTCTATACACACATATCAGCAAATTACTTCCTTTAATATTGACACAAACTATTTGACACCGAAATGACGCAACAAAATAGACATGATTCATGAATTACTACCGGTTCTTTTCAGGACCAAAATCGGTCCTTTTAAGAGCCACTATATATTTATAACGTCGGAAGATCCGGAAAGCCACGTCGGAAAAAATAGGTAAAAAATAAGTAAAATAAATAAATAGGGTACATATTTATCGGGCTCCCCCGATTGATTATCACTGTCGGAGTCACAACAAAAATTTTTATCAAGAAAGCCGCAAAAAAATATCAAAATCTGGAAAAAGCCCTATTCTAAATAATTACGATCGAATTAAGCTAATAATAATCATTTCTCGGTACACTGACATTTTTTTTAAATAGATGAAGCAATAACTAACATAACGGAGGGATCCACAACTGCGTTAAAGTTCTCAAGCATTCCATACATGGTAATGGTGCACCCATTCTCGAGCGACAAATCATGCCGGACACCGTGCGCCGGCACAATCTTATCCAAAAGATGGGTTCTCACAGCCGCCCACTGCGTCGAAAAAAGCGGAACAATTTTCGTAGATTTCGGCTTTGACGTGTTTGACATTAAACAGATTATTTCTCGACAACTCGGTACGTCGATGATTGTGACTCAAGCGTTTATATATTTGCAATACGCCAAAGGGCTATAATGATATTGCCTTACTCTATATGCCACAAGATATTCCTTTTTCCAATATATACATAAGTACACTTTTCGTAGTGTTCTTACTCATCAACGATTTTGGAATTGGTCACGGTCTTCTTCGATCCTTCAGCAGTGTCCTGATGATTCCGACTCAAGCGTTTATACATCCGCAATACGCAAGGGCCAACAATGATATTGCCTTACTCTATATGCCACAAGATATTCCTTTTTCCAGTAAGTACATTTAAATTGATATTTCTCTTTCTTCTTCCTTTTGCGCTTATTTATATGTCGGCAGTATTTAATTATTCTATAGAAAATATGCGGAAAGTTAATAACGATTTGAATAATAAGGTCTTATAAATGTGGAACGGAGACTCGTGGAAATAAAAAATCGTATTGTATATCTACGTACAGCTTTTTTTATAATCTTGGATATATACTTTGATGCATACTAAAAAAATGTCACAAATTATAAAACTATTGAAAAAGTATTACGAATGTACCTATATCATGCCTTAATACTGATTTTAAGAAATTATTAGTTAAATATAATATTTCTCTATTTTAGATAATATTCAGCCAGTAAAACTCGCATATTACGAGAGCTTCGTGAACAAAGATGCGTATATGGTCGGTTGGAGAGAAAATAACACGGCTAGCGAAAGTATAGTGGAACCGGTGGAACCAATTAAACTTAAGTACGCCACGTTCCCGATTATAGAAAATAATGTATGCAGGCAATACTGGCCCATCAACGACAACCACATTTGCACGGCCGCAGGATTTGGACAATTCGCTTGTCCCGAGGTAAAACATAATCACAAATAATAAAGTTATTGTTTATGATAATATACTACAAAAATTGCAAGTATAAGTGCAATATTCTAACGCGCAGCATAAATCATATTATATCGTTTTAGTCAGCTTTAATAAATAAAATTCGAAAGTTTCTTTCTTTTCGTAACAGTCATTTAATATTTGTTAAATAATATTTTATTTTTAGAGAAACAACAGTGATCCTCTCATCGTAAGAAAAAATGGCCAGGACTTTCAAATAGGTATTATGATTTACTCAGACTCTTGTCCTAGCAAAAGACCTTACTTGTTTACTAAGGTGTCTTCATATATAGACTGGATTCGCGAAGTCATGAAGCGACATTAGTGCATACATATAATATTATTCATATGATCAATAATTTAAATGTATCATGTATATTGTCTTATAATGATCACAATTCTTTATGAAAAATGTACATGCATTAAATGTACATTGTAATACCGATTTTTTCATACGGATACGATCATTGATCGATAATTTAAACTTATCAGTCGGTATATTGATAAGTCGGTATTAAAATTTACTTTTTTCATAAACAACAACTTTGCTCGTTATGAAACACAATATAAAATGTACTTTCAAAATTATATATGTACGGAAAGAAGTTAGTTTTGCTAAAATTGAAATATATAAAAATTTAACCTGATACAGATTTGAAAATTATAATCAAATTGACCATTAAAATAAATATATTGAAGGCTCAAACACATATGATGATAATTCTGTAAAAAGTTTTGATATTGTAGCAATCTGCTTGAGTGTCTAATATAATTATTCATATGATTGGATATAATTATTTTTAGAACTATATCTGACTTAGTTTTTAAATACTTTAGCACAAATCCATTCTTTTGGTATATAGTGATAAATTTTAATGAAAACAAATTAAACAAAAAGAAATTGAAAACCATGTCATTCATTACAAATATAACTAAAACATGTATTGTAATACATATGTAATTAAGATATAACGGAACACAATAAAGAGATAAATAGGGCGGCAGTGTGGTCTAGTGGTAGAGCGCCAGACTCGTAATCTGAGGAACCAGGTTCGAGTCCACTAGAGCCATGGAATGTTTTTCCGAAAGCTGCGCCCCTCCGTGCAAGATTATAGGCCTCTTGTGCGGAGCAAACTGGGCTCCGTCTTTCGGAAAGAGACGTTAAGCAGTTGGTCCAAAGGGTTAAGTGAGAGGAGAAAGAAGGAGGTACTAGATTGTGAACCCTACGGGGATATACAATAAATTGATAGACGCAATAAAGAGATAAATAAGATTACAATTTGATTTGAATTAATATAGCGTTATGCAATGAGAAATTTTCGACCAAATATTCTTGATTGCCTCAAAATTATTAGCTGAAAATGTAGAGACTAGTCCCAAAAGAATTAGAATATAATTTTTCCAACTTGGTTCGTCATTTGCTCCCCTGCTTTGCTCCCCTGCACCCCCCCCCCCCCATGCATGTGCTTTATAATTTCGCTTTACAACTTATCATGTTGTAAAGCGAGGTCCACGCTACCTACCGGCGGAGGTGGGTGCGGGAGGAGGGTCCCCCTTGCACCCCCGAGGTATTAGTCGAAGACCAAAATATGTTGTGAATGCGATATGCCTCCGTGTATATTGTATACCTTGCTTTGAAATATATCGTACAAAACATTATTAAATGTATGCATAAACATCGCAAATAAAAATTTAAATTTTCTTATTATTATCGTAAATAAAAAATTTTTTCTTATAAAATCCTTCTTATGAATTTGTTTGCATTTTTTAGCTCTGAATTTTGAAAGATATTTTTATAACGATTTTACAAAAAATATTTCCATATTTTTCATTCAAAATTAAATATAAATAATAATTTTTTGAAATTTACAATTATATGAATGTTTTATACATTTTTGTTAACCGGACGGGAAGCCTATCTAGTTTTATGCGGGTTGGGTCTTGGAACCATTGAATAAAAGAATAAGTACCGGATTCTCTCTTAATTGATAAAAAAAATTTCTATGAAGTGAGGTTTATTTTTTCGACACTGTGATATACAAAATTCGCCTCAGGCCGTTCCCAGATTTAAAAAGTCGTCGTCCTCGCACATATCGAAAAAAACAACGAATGCTTATCGATTGCAATTGCTTTCCGTGGTGAAGACGCGGACTTGTGAAACATATTCCATCCACACATACAACTGAAATTACAATAAAATTAAAAAATGAGGGAAGAAGCGCGGCGTATCAGAGATATATATTTTCTCGCTTAAGATAAATACGCTATCTATCACAAAATTGTATGTGCCAAATTGAGTATAATTTAGACACTATTTACAGCGTATAACTTTCTTTTTATAGAAATTGTAGAAGCTGCTGATCCTATAAACTCATATTACTATTAACCGGTTTCATTTTCTTTCCTCATTCAAGACATGTTACAATAATTACTGGCGAATGTCAACCTTGCCATCGAATTAATAGCACTGCACTATAAACAATAGTGCTTTCGCAACGTCCGCGTTGATTCTCAACATTTTTATAGGGAGTAATAATTTGAAACGTCGTCGGTCATAAGTGTATCAGATAGCCTGGCAAACAGTAGAATCGCAGGCGCATTCTGAAGGTACTGTGAAGATAGTGTGATCATCGTTCACGTACTTATCTTAGGAATGCGATAATATTGAGAACTCTTAGAATATGATATACTCATATCTTCCACGCGTACTTATTTCAATAATATAATAACACTAGAGTAATCCCTTAGGATGAATCATTTAGACTAGACTAAAGCTTTCCAGAAAAATGATAAGATCCTCTTTGGTTCCTGTAAAAAGAGAAGTCTCGAAGACTGTAGAGACAGTTCCCGAGAATTTCTTGTCAGTTCTTCAAATCGCGGTGCGTATTTACAACATAGTTTATATTTCATCGTGTAAAGTCTATTGTAAGCATAAAGTTGTGCTATAAATTATTTTTTTGTGGAATGAGAATTACTTATAACGCCCACTGACTCTCGACGTAACTGATTGAGATTCGGCAAAACGCATTACTCCAACGATCAGTTGAAATCAGATTGTTGTTGGAAGAAGTACGGTTGAAAGAAGTTGTCTTCTTGGAAGAAGACAATTTAAAGTAACAATCTTATCTCACTCTTGGAGTCTACTTGGTAAAGTAAATAAATCATATTTTCAACTAATTCCTGTGCAGCCAAACGAATAACATCTTGATATATTAATTATTATATGCTCAATTTTTGTAATGCTTTGTCTTTGAAAACTTTTGCTGTTATGTGTTGTAATTTTTATTGAAAAAAAAAATATATATATATCATACGTATAATATTAGGTACAATACAATATGAATTCGAGAGATGATTTCGAAGGAAGAAAGTCAAAGAAGATTATAGTTTAAACGTTACTTAAAAATTCGGTATACAATAATTTGTTTTTAAATACCGCTGTTCTTATTATTACTATAATTAAAAGAATAAAATTATTATGATATATATAAGAAAAACAAACGCAAAAATAAAAGAAGGGGATTTACAGTTAATAATAAATAACTAGTAATACTATAACTGCGCAAAACTGGGATGTTTATACACGTTACATGACAATTATAACGGGTCACGCGAATTAAATGAAACGTCGCGCAACGTTTTTCATATATATATATATATATATATATATATATATAATTTTATTAGATTTTCTCCCAAAATCGTCAATAATATATAATTAACGGATGTATGTATTATACTGTGGATGCACGTACTACGAACATTTATTACAGGTACAATTATTTACATTCCTTTTTAGAAGCTTGTTGACAATTACTTAAGGATAATCGATCTTATCATCAATTTTACATTAATTATACTATTACAATATACGCTCAATCATAACAATAAAATATTAAAAAAAGAAATATATTATAATTAATGACCACCAATATTGGCGAGGTTTGAGAGAAAATTAAGACACTTTTAGTAATTCGTTGTTCCTCGATTGCAATGTCTACATACGCTACGTCTTACTACAATTGTAATGTCCACATATTATAATTGACAACCTCTTTTCAATGAAAATTACAACACATAACATATAACATATAACACATTATATATATATATATATATATATATATATATATATATATATATATATATATATATATAGAGAGAGAGAGAGAGAGAGAGAGAGAGAGAGAGAGAGAGAGAGAGGAAAGTGCCCTAATATGAGATGGCGGGGTTTTTTCATGGTGAGATCAACAGATGGGGCCTATATAGGGCCTTTTAGCTTTACATTTCTCATATTAGGATCCTGTCTCATAATAGGGCACTTTCCTTTACATATATATGTATAATTAATTTTCCGTATCAAATTTTTTATTCTTAAAGAATTTTATACGGAAAATTGATAACCAATAAAGTTCGTAAGAAAGGAACTTTTTGCGTTTATGTCATTTACACATTACAATATCATAATAATTTTATTCTTTTAATTAGTTGGAAAATGTCGAGATTGATTCTAACTGTTGTTTTAATAATTATTGCTTGTGGTAAGTTTATATTGTTACAAATTGTCACTAACATTTGTCACTAACCTTTTAGTAAGTAGCCGTTATTTATAATTATAAGATATTATTTTAGGATTGGAATATATTACGGCTACCAAAACGACTAATCGTACATATACGAGATTCAAAAATGCTTCATCGTTAATTACTGAACCAGAACTGAATAAAACGACATCAACTATTACAGAACATAAAAGTGAAACATATGAAACGTATGAAACGTATGAAACAACATCTGATACTTCTAACATTTTTACATTAACTGGAATATTTAATAATGAAACGACTAGTAAGAATAATTTTTCTAATTCAGTCCGAAAATTAATTGAAAGTTTAAAAACAATAATAAATTATGTGATGCGCTTTATAAATGAGGCAAAGCAAAGTAAGGCAAATTCTCTTTACGTATTCAAATAGAGATATTTTAATTAAAAAGTATAAAGATATTTAATTATTTTTTAAGGTACCTTTACGTACTTTAGATCAATCTTTACAAAATCATGACGATTTAAATGATGGACGATATCCAAGAAGTAATTGACGACCCGATCCCTCTGAATGAATCGCAGGACTTTGATTTAAAATATTACTATACTCCCGAAGAAATGTACGATAATCTGGAAGAGATGGCCAAGAAGTATCCCAACAAAATGCCTGTCGTCGTAGGCGGTAGACCATATGAAGGACGCGAGATTAAAGGTGTAAAGATAATCTCTGGTGAAGAGAGACTTGAAATCTTTATAGAAGGAGGCATTCATACTGAATGGATTTCGCCGGCGGCTGTCATGTACATCCAGCATCAATTATTGACTAGCAAAGATTCAGATGTGAGATATGTGGCTGACACTAAATAAATTGGTTCATTTTTCTGGTATTTAATCCCCCGACGGATATGTATTATATATTTTTATTTGACTAATAATAATAAATATATTGCATAAAGGAATTTTTTTATGTAATCTATCGATAAATGACAATAAAATTTCGATATTATGTTATCTAATTATGTACGACGTTTTAAATTTCCTATCCTGTATTATTGTTATTAACGAAATTTCCTGCACATATATACGTGTGAAAGCATTCGAACTTTTACAATATTTACTTTTACAATATTGTTTCTTGATATCTTTCATCAGAATTTATAGTTAATAAATATAATTATCAATTTATTTATTTTAGTACTTACTATAATTCTTGTTTAAATCAACTTTCAATCAACTGTTCTCGTTTACAATAAATTAGAAGCGACGTTACACACATATAATAATCTTCAGATTATTTAGATTAATATATTAGTTAACAATTTAATAAATTTAAAACAATTTATAATTAATTTTTAATATTACTGATCGTTACGAAACAATAAAACATTATGAGATTTGCAACAATAATATCGTTCGTAGTTAAATTCGGTACTCCATTTTGTTTAGCGACTCGTTTAGCAACTACTATGAACAGATTACTGATAATATGTATATAAAGAGAGCAGAGAAAAATTTGGATATTTTATAATTTAGTTATAATACAGATTTTACTCCCTGCATATTTTACTCACATATGTATATATTTATATATTTCTTCTTGTATTTATAGCTCATGGAGACTTTACTAATTTAATAGCGTTAATATAAGGCTGATTTATCGTTATTTATATTCTTGTAAAAATCTAGCAGCTGTAGTAAGGGTGCAGATTTCAATACACTAGCTGCATCAAATTATATAGGCATATATACATACACACATACATGTACATTTATACATGTACATGTACATTTATTTTTATAATTTTATACACACACATTACTTCTAGGTTTAGAATACTTATAATTTAAAATTTAGAACTTAAACACCTTTTAGTAGTAAAAGCTTTCTCGTTGCGACAAGGTAGATGTACGAGATGATATATCGAGAAAAGTTTTTTGCGTTTTTAATTTTTTTGTATTCTTTCTAGTTTAATTTTTTTTAATTTTTAATTTTCTATTGTAAGTCGTGGAGTCGCGTTTAGTTTCAGCAACTTCCCTGGAACACTTTTTTTATTCGTTCGATCAATTTATTGCAATCTCATTTGCTATCATCTATAATCTTTGTTAAAATAAAGATGCTAACATGTAGACATGTAGTCCAACACTCCATAACGCTATATTAATTCAAATCAAATTGTAATCTTATTTCTCTCTTTATTGTGTGCCGTTATATCTTAATTACATATGTATTACAATACATGTTTTAGTTATATCTGTAATGAATGACATGGTTTTCAATTTCTTTTTGTTTGATTTGTTTTCATTAAAATTTATCACTATATACTAAAAGAATGGATTTGTGCTAAAGTATTTAAAAACTAAGTCAGATATAGTTCTAAAAATAATTATATCCAATCATATAAATAATTATATTAGACACTCAAGCAGATTGCTACAATATCAAAACTTTTTACAGAATTATCATCATATGTGTTTGAGCCTTCAATATATTTATTTTAATAGTCAATTTGATTATAATTTTCAAATCTGTATCAGGTCAAATTTTTATATATTTCAATTTCAACAAAACTAACTTCTTTCCGTACATATATAATTTTGAAAGTACACTTTATATTGTGTTTCATAACGAGCAAAGTTGTTGTTTATGAAAAAAGTAAATTTTAATACCGACTTATCAATATACCGACTGATAAGTTTAAATTATCGATCAATGATCGTATCCGTATAAAAAAATCGGTATTACAATGTACATTTAATGCATGTACATTTTTCATAAAGAATTGTGATCATTATAAGACAATATACATGATACATTTAAATTATTGATCATATGGATAATATTATATGTATGCACTAATGTCGCTTCATTACTTCGCGAATCCAGTCTATATATGAAGAAACCTTAGTAAACAAGTGAGGTTTATTGCTAGGACAAGGGTTTCCGTAACTCATAATACCTATTTGAAAGTCCTGGCCATTTTTTCTTACGATGAGAGGATCACTGTTGTTTCTCTAAAAATAAAATTATATTTAACAAATATTAAATAACTGTTACGAAAAGAGAGAAACTTTCGAATTTTATTTATTAAAACTGACTAAAACGATATAATATGATTTATGCTGCGCGTTAGAATATTGCACTTATACTTGCAATTTTTGTAGTATATTATCATAAACAATAACTTTATTATTTGTGATTATGTTTTACCTCGGGACAAGCGAATTGTCCAAATCCTGCGGCCGTGCAAATGTGGTTGTCGTTGATGGGCCAGTATTGCCTGCATACATTATTTTCTATAATCGGCAACGTGGCGTACTTAAGTTTCATTGTCTCCGATACACTTTCGCTAGCCGTGTTATTTTCTTTTTCCAACCGACCACATTTCCAACCGACCACATACGCATATTTGTTCTCGTAATATGTAAAGCTCTCGTAATATGCGAGTTTTACTGGCTGAATATTATCTAAAATAGAGAAATATTATATTTAACTAATAATTTCTTGGCATGATATACATTCGTAATACTTTTTCAGTAGTTTTATAATTTGTGACATTTTTTTAGTATGCATCAAAGTATATATCCAAGATGATAAAAGAAGCTGTACGTAGATATATACAATACGATTTTTGATTTCCACGAGTCTCCGTTCCACATTTATAAGACCTTATTATTCAAATCGTTATTAACTTTCCGCATATTTTCTATAGAATAATTAAATACTACCGACATATAAATAAGCGAAAAAAGGAGAAGAAGAAAGAGAAATATCAATTTAAATGTACTTACTGGAAAAGGGAATATCTTGCGTCATATAGAGTAAGGCAATATCATTGGAGCCCCTTGCGTATTGCGGATGTATAAACGCTTGAGTCGAAATCATCAGGACACTGCTGAAGACTCGAAGAATACTGTGACCAATTCCAAAATCGTTGATGAGTAAGAACACTACGAAAAATGTACTTATGTATATATTGGAAAAAGGAATATCTTGTGGCATATAGAGTAAGGCAATATCATTATAGCCCTTTGGCGTATTGCAAATGTATAAACGCTTGAGTCACAATCATCGACGTACCGAGTTGTCGAGAAATAATCTGTTCAATGTCAAACACGTCAATGCCGAAATCTATTAAAATTGTTCCGATTTTTTCGACGCAGTGGGCGGCTGTGAGAACCCATCTTTTGGATAAGATTGTGCCGGCGCACGGTGTCCGGCATGATTTGTCGCTCGAGAATGGGTGCACCATTACCATGTATGGAATGCTTGAGAACTTTAACGCAGTTGTGGATCCCTCCGTTATGTTAGTTATTGCTTCATCTATATTTAAAAAAAATGTCAGTGTACCGAGAAATGATTATTATTAGCTTAATTCGATCGTAATTATTTAGAATAGGGCTTTTTCCAGATTTTGATATTTTTTTGCGGCTTTCTTGGTAAAAATCTTTGTTGTGACTCCGACAGTGATAATCAATCGGGAGAGCCCGAAAAATATGTACCTTATTTATTTTTTTTACTTATTTTTTACCTATTTTTTCCGACGTGGCTTTCCGGATCTTCCGACGTTATAAATATATAGTGGCTCTTAAAAGGACCGATTTTGGTCCTGAAAAGAACCGGTAGTAATTCGTGAATCATGTCTATTTTGTTGCGTCATTTCGGTGTCCAACAGTTTGTGTCAATATTAAAGGAAGTAATTTGCTGATATGTGTCTACAGACAGTACATGTGTAGGCGAAGGTCAGTGGGGGTGGATCTCGGTTCGCTTGGAAAGTTGAAAACCCGAAAAATGATGATGCGGAAAGTACAATGCTTAAAAAAAGATAGATAAAAAAGTAGATAGGGTACATATTTTTCGGGCTCCCCCGATTGATTATCACTGTCAAAGTCAAAATAAAGATTTGTAGCAAGAGAGCCGCAAAAAAAAATCAAAATTCGGAAAAGGTCCTATTCTAAATAATTACCAAATTAACTTAAACTGTTTTAATTTTTGCTTTGTCTTACCATTATTCGCGTCAAGAACGATAGCATCGATGGGATTGTCGCCCAAGTACAGACTTTGAGTATATTGACACATTGACAAACAGAGTACATCAATGCACAGTAATATTTTCGTACGTAGCGGACTCATGATAGTCTGTTCTGCGTGCTGTCCCTGCAAATTTCCCATTATTATGCAGTTGCGTCGATATTCAGGCAATAATGACGACTAATCAAGTTATTAACACTTTTGACAACGTTTTTGTGAGCTGTATTAGATGTAAAAACTCCGGAAAATACTGCATGCAAATATACATACCATATTGTTGCATGAAAGACACTAGCTTGTGCACATTATTTTCGATTATTTATAATTGAAGCGATTATACTATACGTGTCTTTATTAAAGGTATTTTTTATCGCCTTTATATTGTCCACGCGTATTGTGGTAAAAATCGGGACTTTTAATTATTTATGTATTAAAATTCGAGACACGAAGCGCAAAGAAATTGGATTGCAAACGCGGCATTCCTTTATCGTGTGAAAATATCTGAATCCGCTATTGCAAATAAATTCTTTGGACATTTTTCTCTAAAATTTTATTATAATAATACGACTGCAATCTCACAAATCAATTTTAATTTAATTATTGTTTGCAATATATCTATTAATAAATATTATTATCATGATACACTTTAAATAAAGAAAACACTTCGGATATAAAATCAATTTAGATATAAAAACAATTCTAAATCAACGACAAAATCTTTTAAAACAATTTTAAAAGAATAACAACACTTCTGCCTCGTGAAATGGATTTCACCTATAAATTTGTGACACATAACATTTTAGGCTACTTTTTATGGGCTTAACTCAAAATCGAATTTTTTTGAATTGTGACAGTATTTTTCTAGGGTGTGATATATTATTCTCTTGCTTTTTAGCTTTTCAAACATAGCTATTTTGTGAACAATTACGCTGAGAGTCAGTGGGCGTTATAAGTAATTCTCATTCCACAAAAAAGGAATTTGTAGCACAACTTTATACTTACAATAGACTTTACACGATGAAATATAAACTATGTTGTAAATACGCACCGCGATTTGAAGAACTGACAAGAAATTCTCGGAAACTGTCTCTACAGTCTTCGAGACTTCTCTTTTTACAGGAACCAAAGAGGATCTTATCATTTTTTTGGAAAGCTTTAGTCTAGTCTAAATGATTTATCCTAAGGGATTACTCTAGTGTTATTATATTTTTGAAATAAGTACGCGCGTGGAAGATATTCGAGTATATCATATTCTAAGAGTTCTCAATATTATCGCATTCCTAAGATAAGTACGTGAACGAGGATCACACTATCTTCACAGTACCTTCAGAATGTGTCTGCGTTTGTAATTCTACTGTTTGCCAGGCTTATGACCGACGACGTTTCAAATTATTACTCCCTATAAAAATGTTGAGAATCAACGCGGACGTTGCGAAAGCACTATTGTTTATAGTGCAGTGAAGAAAATGAAACCGCGGTTAATAGTAATATAAGTTTATAGGATCAGCCGCTTCTATACAGTTTCTATAAAAAGAAAGTTATACACTGTAAAATTCGTAGTATCAAATTATACTCAATTTGGCACATACAATTTTGTGATAGACAGCGTATTTATCTTATGCGAAAAAATATATATCTCTGATACGCCGCGCTTCTTCCCTTATCTTTTAATTTTATTGTAATTTTAGTTGTATGTGTGGATGGAATGTTTCACAAAGTCCGTCTTCACTACAGAAAGCAATTGCAATCGATAAGCATTCGTTGTTTTTTCGACGTGTGCGAGGACGACGACTTTTTAAATCTGGGAACGGCCTGAGGTGGGTTTTGTATATCACAGTGTCGAAAAAATAAACCTCACTTCATAGTAATTTTTTTTATCAATTAAGAATCCGTACTTATTCTTTTATTCAATGGTTCCGAGACCCAACCCGCATAAAACTAGGCTTCCCGTCCGGCTAACAAAAATGAAAAAAATGTATAAAACATTCATATAACTTTCAAAAAATTATTATTTATATTTAATTTTGAATGAAAAATATGGAAATACTTAAAGGTTAGTGACAAATGTTTCATCAAGTTTGTCATTCTAAAATGAAATATACACATATTATAAACAACCTCTTTTCAATAAAAATTACAACACATAACATATAACACATAACAAAAAGAATTAGAATATAATTCTTCCAATTCGGTTCCTCCATTTTCGTGTGAAATATCAGATTCTGTTTCATATGATTCATTTTTATATTGTCTAATAATGAATCATATGAAACAGAATCTGATATTTCACATGAAAATGGAGGAACCGAATTGGAAGAATTATATTCTAATTCTTTTTGTTATGTGTTATATGTTATGTGTTGTAATTTTTATTGAAAAGAGGTTGTTTATAATATGTGGACATAACAATTGTAGTAAGACGTAGCGTATGTATAGACATTGCAATCGAGGAACAAACGAATTATATAATGCAATGTAATACTCCCAAGCTCCCCAAGCTCCCCAAGCTTGACGACCAATTTCTAAATTTAATGTCTCCTCCGAAAGATAGCCCAGTTTCTCCGCACGAGCCCCACTCGTGCGGGGGGTGCAGTTTGGAATATAAAAATTCCTGTGATCAGGTGGACTCGACCCGGTTCCTCGGAGTTACGAGTCTGGCGCTTTACCACAAGACCACACTGCCACCCTAGATACTTCCTAGATATCGTCCATCATTTAAATAATTTTGTAAATAATTGATCTAAATTACGTGGAGAAACCATAAAAAATAATTAAATATCTTTATACTTTTTAATTAAAATATCTATATTTGAATAAAAGTAATAGTTATTATGTACGTAAAGAGAATTTGCCTTACTTGCCTTATCACAAGATAACTAATAGATAAAATCTATTAGTTTATCCTGACTATCCTGACTATATTAAATTATAGATGTAATGCATACACACACACACACACACACACACACACACACACACACACACACACACACACACACGCGCGCGCGCGCGCGCGCGCGGGGTGCAAGGGGGGAACATTCGTCCCCCCCTTCCCGCACCCACCTCCGCCGGTAGGCAGCGTGGACCTCGCTTTATAACTTAAAGTACATGCTAATAAGTTGTAAAGCGAAATTATAAAGCACATGCATGGCGGGGTGCAGGGGAGCAAAGCCCTCCCGCCCACGCATGTACTTTGATATATTATATAAGATATATTCATCATTTACTACGTTTACGCGAGCGTTACTTATTCTGTAGTAACTTATGATAATTCCTTCGCGTAAACGGGATTTTGTAGTAACTTACGATAATTTACTCCGCGTAAACGAGTGAATTATCGTAAGTTACTACAGAAGTAACGCTCGCGTAAACGTAGTAATTGAAAGCTAACAATATGTGATATGCATTATAAGTATACATACGTTTCAAATTCGCGCACTTTTGCATGCGCGTAGGGCCACTGAGCATGCGCATGTGGCCGCAGGGCATGCTGCTGGCCACTGCTGGGGCCATGTTCAGACTTCAGTGTTCAGTGTACTTGCTATTATATATGTTCTGTGCTTGCTACATCTCGTCGGTTCGATAGAAATCATAACCTGATTCCTGTCAACTTTAACGTTTAATATCTCGCGTCGCGGGGACAGGGCGACACTTTTTTCTGCCAGATTCTTTCGTTTCGTGCAAAAACGCGTCGATTGAGCATAAATTTCATCGATATTTGAGGTAAGGCCCCTAAGGCCCAGTTCAACAGTGGCCAGTTAGCTTAACTAGTAGTTAACTTTCACTCTCTGTCTCTTTCTAACCTCAAAGGTTAGAAAGAGACGAAGAGTGAAAGTTAACTACTAGTTAAGCTAACTGGCCACTGTTGAACTGGGCCTAAATTGTATAATTACCAAAAAGTTTACAAAGAGTGGAGTTGATCAGTTTGACTTCTGTAAGGTCCAGATACTTGACTTGCTTCGATCAAATGACATAATTGTGTTTAATTCCACATAGATATAGATATATACATAATATTCAAACAGCATAATATTCATTAATGGCCTAGTTTACACCGTGCGTTTAGGCCGCGACCTATACCTTATATTCAACCCAAACACGATAGGTCGCGACGATGTAAACAGTTGCGACCTCTCTTGGGTCAGGTCTCTTTTTCGCGTGCCCTGACCTAAATTAGGCGTAGACCTAAAGTAGGACGTAACGCGTGTAAACGCAGGTGACCTAAAGATCGCCTAAAGTGCAGAGAGCGTACCAATAAATACTGGATACTGGATTTTTATCTATATTCGACCAAAAGTATCATAGGTCTACATGGTGTAAACGTTTTGTTTAGAAGCCTATTTTAGGTCAGGGCATAGGTCAGGTCGCGATCAGGTCGCACGGTGTAAACTAGGCCAATCTGTTGAGGTAGTATTGTAAGTACGATGTTTTCTCAAGCCTGTCGTGTGTTGACTGTCGTTTGCGGGATGGACAGTCAGGTGTGCGGAGACGGCAGGCTGATAGACGTGATCGACGAGGGCTGGCGTAAGGAACGTCTACCCATCGACGACATCTCGACACCGGTGGCCGAGCTGCCGGATCCCGAGAGCGACAACGGCGACTCGCACATGACATTGAAGGAGTTGGAGCAGAAGTGGAATAATCTGGCTTTAAGCTCTCTCAGCGACAATCATCTGCATTCTCCGACACCACTGCACAACTAAATATCTCTTCCTGTCTTCCTGAACGCCGAAAAATTAAGTACATTATCCGAAGTATTAAATCCAATTATAATATTGATATCCTTTTGTTGCTATAATGGAATTTCCGGCGACTGGCGAACAATGTTCGGTGGCGGACTGCAAATTGTTGGACTTCTTGCCGTTTGTGTGCGAGCGTTGTCAGGCCACCTTCTGCAAAGAGCATTTCAATATGGTATCGCACGAGTGTTTAAAAACGGAGACCGCAAAATCCGTTGCAGGACAATCGGCAAGCTTTCTGTGCTCTAAAGAATCTTGCAAGGATACATCGCCGGTCGAGATGCCTTGTATCAAGTGTAAGCGGCATTTTTGCGTGGCGCACAGGCATCACGAATGCTCGGAGCTGAGTGAAACGGAGAAGACACAGAAACTGAAGAAATGGCAGATACCAAAGAAACAGTTTGCAGAAGCAAAAGCTATAGTGGATCAACAAATCGCGGACAGTTTGAGGAAATCCAAGAATACAACACTGGCAAATAAAGTACTATTACATGTTATATATAAAACAGAAAATATATATTTTAACGGAAAACGTAAGCATAGATGTGTATTATACATAATTTTTCTCTGCTTGCAGGTACAACTCATGCGTGTGAAATGTTCCGCGATTGGTCCTAAAAATGTACCAACGAGCGAGAGAAGTTACTTCCTTGTGCATTTGCCACTCACAGTTAAAAATAAACACATAGGCACGTCGAAAGGCACCTACGTCAACATGCACTGGACGATTGGCAAATGTATAGATTCAATAGCGGACACACTCAAAGTTCCGAATAACAATAATACAGCCACCACGAATAAATTGAAACTCTTCCGTCATTCTACCGGAGATCTGATATGCAACGAGATGGACACACCTTTGGCAAAATTATTTGAAGAATCTGCTGTTTTCGACGGCGAACGAGTTATCTTGGAATATTCTGATAATGTACCTGATAATGTAATAGATCCATCTTTGTATAAATAAGTATTGTATGTATGGTATTTTGTTGTAATGAAATTTCTGCAAAAGAGAATAATAGGCAACAATCCACTAATTGGGCAACTATTAAAACAGTATGATATTTTTTCGTCCCACTTGTGATATATGGGATTTTATACGATTCTCTGTCGACATAATTTGACTTATCGGTAATGGCGAAAGAACACAGCTCTTAGAATAATACTTGTTTATTACAAACTAGAAGGTTTTATATCAGTTTTACATTTATTCTTGACAAAGAGACACCTAAATGCATTAAACAAATCATTTATACCAGATTATTGTCAGATTTGTTAAAAAAAAAGAGAGATATTCTGACTTTGGCACTGGACGTTTCTTGTCTCATATACACGAGTTATGCTAATATAGCAACAGAGAAATATAAATTAATAATATTGTGTTCAAATAAATGTGCGCTCATGATTTCATAATACAGATATGGCATCGCATACACTACGAGTGAATGAGAATCACCATTAATAATTATCAATATCGTAAGTTCAACAGTGCACGTACATCCACTTATTTATAGGAGAATAATACATTCGTAATTATCAATTGTAAAAGAAAAAGTATAGAAGCAAAAATTGCTTATATACATGTTGCTCTATGATCGAACGCGTTTAATGCTTAAAAATATTTAAATGTAGAAAAAGAAATCAAAATAATCCGACGATTTTACACCTAGCTAATGGAGCAAATTAATTTCTGAAGATTCAATTACACAGATGATACTCTAATCTCAAATTCATTATGTTCTAACTTACATATCTCAATGGAAGTAACATATGCGAAAATGTGAACACGACGTTATCGTTATCTGAAGTCTTATGAAACAAGCTCCTATGTCACTTATTAATAGTACATCAATATTAACCATTAAAACAACTTTGTGTCATTGTGCTGCAAATTATGGAATTCATACATTGCAATGAACTACGCGTTAGAAAGATGACATCAGATCTGAATGTTTTAATTTAAGCAAGTTACTTTTGCGTAAAGTCATTGCATAAAGTACATTGAAATCGCGATGAAAGTGAAAAAAATTTGCAAGATTACAAATTGGCTCGATAGAAGAAATAACGCTCGAGAAACAGATGTTATATGTAATCATCAAATTCAGGGATTTTTCTATAATGCTATGATGTAGCGCAATGTAACGTAACGCATCGTGTAGTGTAACATGCTTATTACAGAATTTATCATGGTAAATGCCTCTCACTTTTGTCTTTAATTGTCATTTCGAGTTACCAGTCGCATGTACAGGAACGAATGCATTAATCGTGTCCCGTGCAGCATTCACAAGAGCATGATCGCATGACACGTAACTCGCCGATGCAAGCGCGAAGCATTTCAATCATGCAATTAACTATGTAAGCAAGAAGGTATGCTTTCCTGAATATTAAAAAGAGCTTTTACCGCTGATTGTAAACGCACACAGGACACCATTTCTGCACCCGCGTATGTAATATAATCTTTATGCAAGATCTTTATCGATGCCTTCGATCGCGAACGTATCCTCTAGCGTACGAAGACAGCTCGTCGACTGCCGGCGACGTATTATCCTTTACTAACGTACAGGTGAAAGTAATTCTTGAAATAAAGGACGAGCTTGATGAGGGACAAAATGCACAGTATATATAAAGAGATCGCAAAGAGGACGAGGAGTGCCATTCGCGCGTTTATATTTGTCTCTGGGTCCTGCGATCCGCGCGATTGGCCGCCGCTGGCCACCTGCCTGTTGGCCGCAGAATGTATCTGATATGAACGGTAGGTGGCCTGAAGTCAAGCTCAGGAATGCCAGCGGGACTTCTGCAGCTCGATCTGGCCCTCCAGCGTTTTCGCGAGGTAGATCACAAAGAGCTGGCTGAGCGCGATGCCCAGAGCGATGCCAGCTATCGTGTAGAGATTACGTTCCGCCCAGCTACGCACGATCTCGATGCATCCGCTGGTCCACACCTTCTTGCTTGCTTCCGACACTGGTAACATCTGGACTTTGTAGCCGCACATTATATTTACAAGTCCGCTCTGTGAAAGTTGAAATTATCTTATTTGTACAGTGTCAAGTAGCTTTCAATCTTTGGTTTTCCATACATAAATGTGACAATATACGTACGGATATATCAGTAGCGTTTATGCAACAAGAGAACGGTACACCGCAACGTTCCACACTGGGGCTAGTGCAATTGAAATATTCATTCTTCCCCCAATCTAGGTATCCCTCTTGACTCAGGCCACAACACTTGAACTGCAACGTAAAATTTTACGAATATTTTACTGAGTATACGACATTGGATAACTTGTACAAGCATGAGAAATGTATTTTTTATCATTGTTAATAATTTCATCGGTGGTCTTTACTTCTTGCTGGCCGAAATCGATGAAATTCTGCAGATCCGGATCTTCTCTGTACGTCTGAATTATTTTGTCCGTGAAGGACTCTTCCAAGAGGGATTGCAACGTGTGCGGGAACACAAAACCGACGATCGCCACACCCATCTCCAAAAGGAAGAATACCAGAAGACACAGCGAGTACTGGAAAAAAAAAATTATTCGGTTGGTCAATCGCGCGTGTTTCACGCGGCTTGAAGGAACATTCTGTATACAGAATACTAACGAATTTAAGAAGGCATGTGTTTTCGCGAAGGGCTCCGACGCATCCCGCAAAACTAACGACGAAGACTACTCCGCCGGCTATCAGCATCACCAGGGAGATATTCAGGACCACGTCGTAGACGTTCTCTACCCTGACAGATCCAGTCGCCTGCCATTTGTCCACGAACGCGTAGAGACCTACGCCGATTAGCAGTCCGCCAAACAGCTGGGCATAAAGAAAAACCATTTGAATACAATCGTCGCCGTTTTTACATCAGGTTTGTTTTCTGTTGCCGCACTTGCTAGACTAGTTCGAGAGGTGTACATATACATTGAAGTATATTGAAGTATGATATTTTAGGGTACCTATATACAATTCTTGAACTAATGTAGCCCGTTTAGCAATAGAAAACTAACTTATTGATTATCTTTAACTCTCGTTCCATTTTATCTAATCCATGTAAAGGCGCATGGAGATTTCAGCTAAGCAAACAATTGAGATTCGAAAGTGACACAAATGTGTGTCTACGTCTGCGAGGAAATTGCGAATTCGAGAGTACGCGGCGTGGATCAAGCGCGACGCGAGGGACGCGGAAAGACGAGTCCACGGACGAGTTTCGCTTACCCAAAAGACGAAATTCAGCATGAAGATCATGTACTTGACGCACGAGCTGACGTACGTGAAGTTGTTGCTCCGCCTGCGATTATTCATCATCGTGTCGCGGCGGGGGACTCGGCGAATATCACAAACGATCGGCGTCCTCGCGACGGATCCTCGGCGTGGCGCGTGACTCGCTCGCTCGTTTTTACGCGTCGCGGTCGTCTCAACTCACGGCGATGAGGCGCAACCTGGGTCGACGCATACTTCGGTAGCCCCCGCTCGTTCCGCCATTACGCCGTTCTCCCGTCACCGTTCCTGCGTTCCGGCGTTCCGTCGCGCGCGAGTTCGAATCGCGATCAGCTGTCCGTCCGTTCCGCGTTCCGCGACGGCGGGTCTCCGTTGCAGATGCAGTGGATTGTGGAAGTGGAACTAAACTTGGTTTCCGATTATTTTTTGAACAATCGCGAGGCAAAGTGCGGCGACGGATTAATCGTAAATTGAAGCTGCGTCGCACGTACCTCGTGAATTACAGTGAATCTGGAATATCTCGGAAAAAGGCGAAATGACGTCCATGCAAGACAGTAAGTCCGGCTTTCGAAATTTTTCGACGCGTTTGACGCGAAAGATGCTTGACTCTTATAGGTTAAGACAATTGTATTGAGTATTCCAATGAATATTTTGGTTTTAAACCAACTTTTACGTAATTTTATTATATATTTGTCACTCATGGATAATACGTTATTTTTAGCTTTTAAAAGGAGACGGATACTTTGACAGACACTTGGCACGAATTAATAAGGTTTTTCTAACCTATTAACCGGGCAAACAAAGAATATTAACGTAAAAAATCTTATACTCTGGTCTTTTAATATTTAATGTAAAATGTATATTCAAAAGTTAATTTAAGAGGAAAGGAAAGAAAATAGTGAAGTAAAAGAAGGAGAGAAAATGTAACTAAAATAGATTTAATGTATCAATATACTTATAATTTTTGTCTTGTGACAAAACTTTTACAAAGTTGACGATTAAAATTAAGTTTAATCAATTTTATAACATTTTCATGTGGTATTTCCTGCCATATGAAAGGTCGTTACGTAGTAGTTACACACACAATAGTTACATAGTAATCTAATTAAGAAAATAAATTTCAGGAATGAAAGTCAAACGTACAAACTCAACCTGCGACACATGGACAACCCGAGAACAATTGTGTCTCGCGTCAAGCGTGCTGAAGTCTGGAGATCAGAATTGGATGAGTGTGTCCAGGTCGTTGAAGCCATTTGTTGAAAAGGAACCGGTAAGGCCTGCAGACTGGTTCTCTCAAAAGTCATGCGCCATACAATACGCTTGTCTACTGGAGAATGCCGACACGCCGAAGAGGAAGAAGCGGGAGAGTGGGGAGACCACCAGCGAGTCCATAGTCAGAAAATTGACGCAGGAGAGAATAGGCGAGCTGAGCCAGAATCTGACCCGTCAGAAAGAAGAGTATTTGCGACTCAAGGCGGATCTAAACCACCTCAAGTCCGGCGCAATAAGCGACGAGAAGCTGGAGAAGATGTGGCTCGATATACAACAGGAGGAACGTGAGTCGGAGCAGAAGGCGCGAACCCACATAGCGTGGCTGGCGAAACGTCAACAGCAACAGAAGCAAGAGATGAGCTCGCCGTCCGTCTCGACTTCCATCGTAGGTCAAACTCGCGGCGCGGGAGGAGCGGCGGAGGTGGCGCAGGAATCTGGGGCGACGGAATCGCCGGCGGAGAACGACGAGGAGAAGAAAAGTAACAGGGGCGGCAGGTCTCCGTTGCTGACGAGTCTCCTGAAATCTCCCAGTCCGACCACTCAGACCGTGCAGTCCTTTCCGTCCACTCCCGTTCAAGTGAGCTCGCCAACCATCACCAGCCTACTTGGGTCCAGCCCTAAGATGCTGAACGCGCAACTGACGCAGAACGTGTCGCCGCAATTGCAGCAGTTGGTGTCGACGGCGATAGCCAGCGCGAACGCGGTACCGGAACGGCCATCCGTCGGCGCTCCTACGCTTTCCATGCTGCTGGAAATGCCTGCGAGCACGCAAAGAGGACCTCTAGCGAATTTGCAAACGACATCTTCCAACGCGATCGTGTCCCACGCGCAGCAACAACAGACAACCGCAACCGTGGCCGCCACTACCTCTGAGGTGCGCAACTTCCAGCAAGCCGTGCAATCGCAGGCCCAGGTTCAGCAAGTGGCTGTTCAGAACGAAGCGGCGACAGCGACGACGATATCGGCGACAGCTCCGGCGACTGCCGTTTCGGCAAATATACCCGTGTCGGAGAACATGGTGCAGATAATTGACCACATAGACGTGATGCGGAAAGACATAATGGCGGACGTGATAGATAAGGACGAGATAAACGACATCATCGACGACATCGAGGAGTTGATCAAGGAGGAGATAACCGGTAGCCCGCAAACGTTGGACACAAGTGGCTCGACAACGACGACGACGACGACAACGGCAGTCATCGGCGGTCTTGCGAGTGTGCCCCAACAAGCGACGGAAATGCCGATAGCGGCAACGGGACCAAGGCCGCAGCCGAGGGATGTGGACGAACCCGTGTCGTTGTCCGATTCGCCACAGAGCGAGATGGCGATTGAGGAGATCGACTCCAGTACCTCGAATATCGCCGAGATTATTGGGACCGTCGCCATAGATCCGCAGGAACCCAAAATTATCGTCGCGGAGATCACAGAGACCGTGTCAAACACGTCGGAGACGAAGTCCGAGACGAGTACTTGTGATAAGAGGACGACTTTGACAGAAAAACTCGTTTCGGAGGTAAAAATCAATGACGAAGAGACAAGTAAGGATGCTCCAACGGAGGAGAAACGACAGGACGTTGAAGCGAAATCTGTGGACACCTCGTTGAACGTAGAGCCCGAGGAGAATAACTCTAAACTTCCGGACGAAACGAAGGAAACAATAGACGAGACCATGGACGAGCAGGTAGAAGAGGAAGATGAAGAGGAAAAAGAAGAAACGGAAGTGACTCCGCCTGATGGCAAAGAGTCGCCCGGTAGCGTTAAAGAGCAGAAGGAGCCTCTAGAAGACACTGAAGGTAAAACTAATGCGGGATTAGATCAATTAGAAATATATCTGGCGAAAATTACAGGGGATCAGCAGGACGTGCCGTCCGCGGAGATTGTCAGCGTCTCTTCGGAGGTGACGAACGACCTACCCAGTGGTACCGAAGACACAGAAAAGTCACAGGATATCAGCTTGATCCTGGAGGATGAGGAGAGCAGCCAAAGTATGGGGAGTAAGAAAAAAGCAGTGGCGGAGGAGCAGGTTCTCATCGAGAACACGGCCGAAAGCACTGAGTCCTTGGAATCGTTCAAGGAGGAATTGGTCCTGGTAAAAGAGAAGATTGTCGTGGAGATAAAAGAGGAGCCCTCGGTAAAGTCACGGGCAGAAGGAGCGAACGAGGAAACATTGGAGATATACACGGACGAGTTTAAGAAGGAGGAGGTCAAGGACTCTTCGGAAGATACTACGAGTTCCATCTTGCAGGATGCAGAGGTCAAAGAGGAGGAGGTCGGCAGTGAGTCGGTCGATAGAAACGAGGATACTAAGCATGTGGTAACCGTAGAGGAGGCGAAAAGTGTCATGACTGAGCCAGTCGAGGCGACGACAACCGACGCGGAAATGAGTATCAAGAAAACCGAGAGTGCGGAAGTCAAGTCCGAAGAACCAAAGACCGAAACGGCACCGGAAGTTACCGGTCCGTTCCACAGGAAGAGCCCGCTTCACGGTCTATCAGAGGAAGACAAGAAAGAGACTGTGGAGGTGAAGGAGGAGAAAGGGGAGAAAACGGATGTCAAGAAGAACGCGGAGGGCGAGCAGAACATAAAGAAGGAGATAGAATCCACGGTCGTGGATGAGCCTGAATTGGACGAAGAGGAGTCCCCGTTGAGCAAACTGAACAGCGGCCGGGCGATGAAGACGTATTCCAAGAAGCAGAACGTCGCCGTAGACAGCGAGCCGGAGAACGAGGGCACCGGAGAAGGCGCGGATTACCGTGCTTGGAAGAAAGCGGTCATGCTCGTCTACAATCGTCTGGCCACGCACAAGTACGCGTCGGTGTTTCTCAGGCCGATCACGGAGGACCAGGCGCCTGGATATCACTCGGTGATCTTTCGACCGATGGATCTGTCGACCATCAAAAAGAACATCGACAACGGCACGATTAGGTCGACCATGCACTTTCAGAGGGACGTCATGCTTATGTTTCAGAACGCGATTATGTACAACAAACACGATACGTTTATCTTTAAAATGGCAGTCTCGATGCAAGAGGAGTGCTTGCAACATATGCAGGTAAGGAAAATATTCTGTTTATTAGTCATAACTGTAATTTATACTTTTTGCTAACGGCTGCTGTGATATACTTGTTTAAAAATGCGTTAGGAAACTGATTAGAGAAAAGCAATACAGTACTCGTGAAAAAATCGTTAAAGACGTGCTAGAATATTTTTTTCATCATATTCTCTTTCAGTGTGCATTTTATTGTATCTTTTTGAATGTATTTCAAATTTTTGAGCGTCACTAATGTGATTTATTTGTCAGATATTGGTGCAAGCGACGGGAGAAGGAACGTTTCGGAGAGAGACCAGAACTGCAGCAAGCAGTAGCAGCGAGGCGATCGAGAGTAGCCTTAAACGGAAACGAAGTCACATCACTCCGAGTCCCCACGATACCGACAGTCCACGTTCGAAAAAACGCAGAAAATCCGAGAACGATTAGATCGTGTTAACAAGTTGTACAGTTGTAAAGATACGCTCGTGCGTGAAAGCAATTGAGAGCGAAAGAGTGAAATGTGGCAGAGATATTTTTCAGACATTGACGAAGTATACGCACTGATGTGTCGTGTACGTGAATAAGCGGTACCCAAAGCTTACGAGAAAGGTTTATTTGTGATATAAACTGATTTGTGTCATAAAATTAATTTATCTCCTTCGTATTTTGTAAGGCCAGTTACGATACAACTATGTGTGTGACAGCTGAGAACTGAGATAGTTGTAAATAATAAGCTGTAAAATTTAAGCATTACAAAGCGACACTTCTTTCAGTTCAATTTTTCTGTCTTTGACTCTCTTTATCTTTAAATATAATAAGAAATTATATTGATAAAAAAAAAGATAGAGATAAGAGCAAATCTGTTTCAAAGGTGTCGATTGTACAGTTTTGTTTCCTGCAAACGTGTAATAAACAAAAATTCAACAAAGGATTAACGGGTTTCTCGAAACCAGGTCCATAAAAGAATTATCTCGCATCGCGATAAATCCGATCTGCGGACTCTGCGGTACCTGCAAGAAAAAAACACTACACATCTCGTACAACTCTTATAATTGCTCGATTGATTATCCGTGAAAATTCGCCAGTATGTCGGAACAATAATTGTAAAATGTGATAAATTGCGCGTGATAATTGCAGCGGTGCGCGATTTCTATGCGAAATAGGAGGATGGGCTACTATTGCGCTTGGGGGGACGCGAAGATGACGTGCAGCTCCGAGGATGAGGGTTATGAAAATCGTACCTCCGACGTCGGAGAAAAGGGAGGAGGACGCGCTTCGGAAACCCACGGGGAAGCTGTGAGCGAAGCTGTAACGAGAGAGCGAATACATAGCGCGCGTACACGACCCTTTATGCGCGGGCCATAGAATGATTGTTCGTGATGTTTAAAGCCACCGGCTCCGACTCCACCGATCTCGGACGATACCGATCGGCAATTCTGGGCGGAGGACGAGCTGAGCAGCTCGGAGTCGTCGCGGCAGAGATCAACCGCGAAGAGGAAGCGTCGGCATAGCGTTTCCTACAGGAACCGCGCCGCGAACAGGAGTCGTTCCTGCATTCCCCGTCCCTCGAATTCCAGCTCCGATTCGATCGCGGAGACCTCGCCTAAAAGTAAACTTTAACGTGCCTGTCCACCTTATTGTACGTTCCATATTCGTCGCGCAATTGCTTAATGTTAAACTACTGGACACACTCTTTTTGAATGTATGTATATAATTATCTGTGTCTAGTTCGCAGAACACGAAGACGTTGGTTGAACCCTAAAACAGAGAAATTACAATCGGGAAAAGCATCGTCTACTAGTATCGAGGAAACGGTTTGTACATTAAACACAGTAGTCTCTTCGGAACACCATCAGGCTGCGTCCACTTCTGGCTCAGGTCTCAAAAGTCGTGGAGCGATCTTGTCGCATGTAAATCATTGTGAACGAACGAACAACGAGTCACGGAACGTTAAGAAAGCAAAAAGATCACGTGGCAAAAAATCTAAACAGAAGTAAAATCAACGATATCCGACTGATTGTTACTGTAATCAGAAAATTTCTTTATAAAAGAGGTAAATCGTGTATACATTTTATCGGACCGTTATTATAATATTATTAGTCTTGAAGAAACTATCCGAATTATTCAGAATATACGAATTATTGAAAACAATTATTGAAACTTTTCAATCCGCGCATTAATTCATGAATTTAATTTTTAAATACGAACAAATTTCCTTTTCTTCATATTCTTTCTTTTATTCGAACGGCAAAGTGTTCGTTTGCGAATTAGTTATTCGTCGCGATGATCTATTTTGTTTTGCAGTTCGTCTATTTATTTCTCGATTTGCATCGGAGAAAATGAGGCGGAGAACAGTCTGTTCACTCCAGGTAGAACATAAAGCTTATAATGACGCTATCATGACTTTCATTACATAAAAGTCACTTGAACGCTACTTTGACATCACTTTGATCTCATTATGATTCTTTGTTCTGCTTGCATGGGTTTCATGTTTCATCCCGGCCATTCCGCCCGCCTCGATCGCTCTCGCGGCCACTCGCGGCACGAGGCGGAAGCAGGCGGAGGTTGGTGGAGGTTCGAGGATTCAATTGTTCACAGAGGATGCGCAAAAAGAGCGGCGAGCGTGCGGATTGACATTCGCAACTTCGTCGGTCCGGCCAGGCTGTGGGAATCTCCTCGACGACGATGAGCTACTTCGCGAACAACGACTGGGGCAAGAGCCGGTATCAGGAGCTGAGCGACTCGCGCGTACGTGGCGGTAAGTTGGGACTTGGGACTGGGACGCATCTCTGTGAAGGATGTTAGACGAACGTTACGACTCGTTACGTGCCTTCGCTTTTCTTGCTCTCGAATGAATCACCCCGTCTGAAACGCTATATCAATTATCACGCATTGACGTAATTGCGCGCATCCTGTCTTTCTTTGCGTTACGTCGCCGACGGCAAGCCGCTAATGAGACCATCCTGCCGCCATGCTTACCGGGAAACTCCGCGTCACGTGGTCGTGTTTGAACACACATGTGCATACACATTATATTTTGTTGTTCTGCTTATCACATTTGCAGATATATTGATTGTATTTATAGATTTATATTTATTGTATTTAGAGTCATATTTATTACTTTTATTATTTTTATATAAAGTTATATTTATTACATTTACAGATCTATTGATTTCACGTTCATTTCTTGCTTTATTAAATGTATTTTTTTTTAATCTGCTTTATTGCATAATTCCTTTGCTGTGTTGTGAAAGTAAAAGCGTAAAATTGTAAAATTCTTTGTAATATGTTAAAATAATCTCAAAACCATACATATGTTGCATGTAACTATTTTTTTTATTTCTCAATATGCTTTTTTCATTGCTAATAAATTTTGACATGTTATTCCCATTGCAGGCCCAACTGTACGCTCTATACTCTGCTGCACCGCATTGGGTCTATGCTCGACGCTATTGATTCTCTCGTTATGGAGCTCCAATATTCATCCTCCAATCCATTCCTACGTGTTCCATTTTGACAGACAGCAGCCTCTGTTACACATCGTCTCCGATAAGTTCTTATCGTTCGGTCTCGACACATCTTTACTTCGAAGAATGAATGAATTGCCCGTCGGACAGGAAAAATTTGTCAACTTGGCCCGTCACTTAAGCCCGGCTTATGTCAGAGTGGGTGGAACCTCTGCGGATTGTCTGACATTTGTTCAGGATCAGGTCGGTTTGTAAATATGACATTCTTTATAAGTAACACAAAAAGATCTTGCAAATTGTGATACAGACTTATTCACTTATTCTACTTATTTTGAGATTATAGAACGACATTTAATTATAAAACCACTTGAAGCTTCAATCTTGCTGTTTTAATGCACGCATGACTATTTCAGATGGAACAGAGCTCTTCTGAGAAGATCCTCAGTCCCGTAGACGGCCAGGATATCAGCAACTTTACCATCTCCGGTGCGGATTTGCTCGCTATCTATGATTTTACAGTGAAGTCGGAGTTACGAATGATCTTCGATCTGAACGTATTGCTCAGAAATCCAGATGGGTCCTGGGATGACAGTAACACACAGGAGATTATCGCGTTTGCTAAGAATCAAGGAATGCTACTAGATTGGCAATTGGGAAACGGTAGGCAACTTTATAAATGCGAAAAGTCAATACATGTAAAATGTGATTGATATATAAATGTCAAATTAATAATAAGTTAAGAAGAAAATTTTAATTACATGAGAAAATACCAGTATAAATATTAATTTATCGCAAAATATGTACACACATATACAGAATGATACGCGCGCATACAACCTCTGATACTTATTTTGACATTTTCAGAACCAAATTCCTTTAAACACGTGTTCAACGTGACAATCCCTGCGACCGAACTCGCGAAGAATTACGATCATTTAAGGGAATTGCTGAACGTAGCGGGGTACGTCGACAGCATCCTCGTTGGACCAGAAGTGAATCACGTCGGAGATGGTGTGGGGGAGTATTATGCCAAAACGTTTTTGAGTAGCCAGAAGAACACCGTGAATTACGTCACTTGGCATCAGTATTATCTGAATGGACGAGAAGCTAAGGTCAATGATTTCGTGAATCCTCTCACGTTCAACTCGTTACTAACGGAAATTAATTCCCTGAGACAATCCATTACCGAGTCAGGAAAAGACGTTCCTATGTGGTTATGTATGTATCTTACATCGTGAGACTTAACGTTAAGATATTGAATTCATTTGCAAGTATCACTTTTCTGCCTTCAGTTTCACTCTCGAGGAATTATTTCTCTAAATCATAATGCTATTATAATTACACGTATTAAATTATACATGTATAAATCTCTAAATATGTGATATCTTTTCTTGAAAACTGCAGATCTTCCGATTTTAAAATATATCTTTTTTTTTTACATTATTCATCACTCGCACAATCTTTTTAGGATGGATTTCTCAATTGAGATTATACTATTGCATAACACAAAAGGCTGCATTCAATAGAAGATCTAATTTATAGCGGAGACCAGCACTGCGTTTGGCGGAGGTGCGCCCGGATTGTCCGACAGATTCGTAGCCGGATTTCTATGGTTGGACAAATTGGGGTACAGCGCTAGTGCGGGATTAAACGTCGTCACGAGACAATCGTTATTCGGCGGGGATTACGCTATGGTATCGCCGGATCTCGCGCCAAACCCCGACTGGTGGGTCAGTGTCTTTTACAAGCAATTCGTGTCGGAGAGGGTCCTGCAATTGGTCAGGCCCAATTTCGGCTACGTACGATTGTACGCGCATTGCACGCCGAAGAAAGCGCTGATCGCCCGAGTGCCGGCTGTCACGCTCTATGGAATGAATATAGGCAAGATCGCCGCCTACGTGGATATTCCAGAGTTGTTTATACAAACCAGTAAAACCGTAAAGATCTTATATTACGCTCTGACCGCCGATCATTTGCAATCGAGGTATGTATAGATCAAATGAAACTTTATAACGGATATTAAGCTGATTGAATGGCAAATTTGAGTTACATTCGTTTTGCAGCGAGATAAAGTTGAATGGCGAAGCTGAAGCGCTGAGGCTGCAACCGAACGGAGATTTGCCGCCGTTTCGACCTGTGATATTGGATCCTATAAATCCCGTGTTTTTACCACCATATTCTATGGTGTTCATGATAATTCACGGCATTGATGTTCCTGCGTGTGCGACATGAATAAAAAGTCTTAAAGAAAGCGACAAATCGATTTTACAGGGCGTTTATATTGTATGTCTTATACATTATATTAAACATTTATATTATATAGCTTATGTTACATATTTTTTACAAACTCTTATCAACAAGGAAGCTTGTACAGGCATATAGAAGGCGTTTATCCAGTAGAAATTATTCGCCTACCGTGTGACGGTTCTCAGTTCACAATCCGCCTTTTTTTAACTATCGTTTTTTGAAATAATAAAACATTACATTGCGCTATAACAGGCAATAACGCAGCTGTCTCGTTTGCACCGTGAGTTTACATGGCTAATTTATTTTTCTACTGCTTATGATATTCCTGTTTCAAAGAACACTTCCCGTTTATATCTTTAATATGATATATGTATATTGTGCTATTTTCACTCACTCGAAGGATTTTAGAACTTTCCATACGCAGGACTAACATAAGAAGTTCATAACCATTATATCATACAAACAGCAAACGCACAATAGCGAACAATATATAAATATCGAAAGTAAGATAATATTATACAAAGGAATGATATATTTATACATCGAGCGAAAGTTCTTCGTAATGAGACTAGTATTATCGTTACTACTAAATACTCTCTCGGTTTCTGTGAAAACGTGTGACACTCAAATCGGGGAATTAAATGTTCAAGACGATAATCGTCATCTTGAACAATCGACACGATAATTGTGATAAAGTTTCGCACGAGTACTCAATACCTATAATTGCATTATAAGTTTCCATTATTATTCTACTCCGCGCTGGAGATCGTAATAGTTTTCCCCTTAGGATCGTCGAATCTGTCCATCGTACGGATATCCATGATCATAGTCAGCGCCCATATCATAATCAGGCCCAGTATCGCCGTAACGAATATTCCCGTCCAAATCGGTATACTGGTAAAACCGACGCAGTCGTACGCATCACTGAACGTCACGTTCTTGGGATCGACTTGTACTTGCATATCCGAGATGCTCAAGTACACGGAGCCGTTTAAGAATACAGTTTTCGGCGAGCAATGATAAGAGAATTTGAACGGGAAGGAAATGTCCCGCCTGGTAAACAGAGCGATGTTGTCACTCGTCTCGTAATCCACTCTGTTCAGCGTGTAGTAGCCGACGCTTTTGATCTGGAAGAAGAACTCGAGCGTCATATCGCCGATGTTCTCGACACCGGCGAACTTAATGGTCAAGATCACAGTTTTCTCATCCTTTTCCTTGCGAGTCGATGCTCCGGAGACTTTGGATTGACCAAGTTCCACTGGCTCCGACTTGTCAGATGCCTGCAACAAGATACTTTAATTGTACCTTCAATTACCTTTAATTTCTATTTGTCTAATTGTTCGACATCGAAGATGTTCGCGTTTTTCGTAAGTTTTTCCCCTTTTATCGCTTAATATACAAGTATCATAAAAAAAAGTCTCAAAGCTTTATGAAATTTGCTTGAAGATTTCTTGCGCAGTATTAACGTTAGATTGAACAATGTTGTTTACCTTGAATAACAGTGGCTTAGCGGAATACAGAATAATTCTGTCTGTTTTTATCTTGAACTCCGTAGAATTGTCCGCAACCGCTTCTCTCTTTATCCGTTCGGCGTAGCTGTAACGGCACTGCTTTCCCGTAATCGCTATGCATGAATTCGAATCGATGTCCTTCAGGGCCATGTTGAGCTCGTGATCATCGTTTATATCCTCTATCGTTTTTATCTCGTAAATCTTCCGGTAAACTACGTCCGGCGTGATGACACATGGGAAATAAATGATCTTTGAGCCGTTGACGGCGTTTGACAGCACCTGCAATAGTTGTATGTTCATAACAATTTCATCTTATAATCTCTGGAAAGAAGCAATCGATATAACTGTGTTCTACGCTCTTAATTATAATTATTACAATTAATACAGCACACAGGCACGGGATACGTTATGACATACGCTTGTAGGATGGAACATACATTTGTAGATCATAATGGAACAAGCTAAAACAGTCCTAGCACATTAAATGTTCCACGCAAGATCTATTCGTCTTAGGTACACTTTCTTCTTGTGTACCTTCTACTTTCAAATTGGAACAAATGTACATCCAGAAACCAGAGTCAGAAAGAAGTGTAAGAAATGAGGTGACACATTTAAACTTTGTGGCAATATCGTAACGTGAACCAGGTGCAATCTGCTTGTCGAGATCCTCCTTTTCTCGGTTCCTTCCTCCTCTTTTCCCCTGTTCCTCCCCGAAGCTCCGAGTAAAGCATCCTTTTTACCCCGAGGTAGACGAATAACCAGGAGGGAGATCAGCGGGGGGGACTAACCTTGCTGTTCCGCAGATCCTCGACGCACAGCTCCTCGGCGATGATCGCCGGCTCGGTGACGTTGAGCTCGACCAGGCCGCCCAGGAAATATTCGGAATTCAGCTTGTGCAGCGGGTTCGACGACACCACTCGGTAGGCCCCCCACAAGCTATACTTCTGTGAGATACTCTCGTAGTCCTCGTGCGGGCACCAGATCACGGCGGGCGTGCAGGCGCGGACGGAGTCGAAGTGACAGACGACGACGGCGGCGAACAGCGCGAGGAACGGCGCTACGCGGACCAGGCCGCCGCCGCTCGGCTTTCCCGTCATCCTGGAGGTCGGAGTTGAGGCCAGGTCGAACGAACGCGAACTCACGCTGAACCGTGCGCTGAACGGTGACACGGTGACTCGGTGACTGAGACACTGAGAGCAGAAGGCACTCCGAAGCACCTGACCACTACCACCTCGTGACCGCCTGTGACGCGTCACGTGGCCGATGCACTTCCGGATTTCGAAAAGGCGCCCCGCCTTTTCACGATTGTATAATTTCTTACATACGGATCGTCTTTGTCGTTTCATGAGAAAAATTGCGATTAATGGAATTATCTTATCTATTTCTCGAACGAGAGAGAAGAGAGAAAGAGAGAGAGTATTCTTACTTCAGGCCAGTCGTGCCTTCGAAATTGCGCTGAATTGCGCCTGTATCTTTATTTGCTCTGGACGTGGAAAGAAATTTACGAAATTTATCGTAAGCGATCATGGCTAATGTAAAAACCGAGAAAAAGACCGTCATGTACTCCGTAAATATTGTTGTTATTAAATATTTTGTATGATATTCCAGTTTAAACAATTCTGTCAATCTTATATTGGTCAGATGTATATATGCTAAAAAAAAAGATAAACTGTTTGCATTTTATTTGATAGCACGCACAAGCGATTGAGAAACAAATTTAGGATCTTCCCTTTATACCATAAGACTTATATTTATTTTCGTTTGTGTTATTATTCATGTATTTATTATTGTATTTAGCAACTGCAGCCATGGAGCACAGTCGGCGTTTTGCCGTGCATGGAGCAGGTCGCTGGCCCTCCGGTTCCAGCCAGAGTCGGAGAATTCTATAAGACCCCAAGACCACATCCTTGGCGTCCTACTTTGGGATACGAGGTCGTAGAAGCAGCTCCCTTGTGAGTGACTAATATTTCCAATGTTCGAAAGCACAAGCTGCAATTTAAAGGTGTCACGCTATATTTTTAGTACAAAGGATAAAAATTATTTTCAAGAGATTATATATGCTCTTCATAAATTGTAAGAAAATATTTTTCAAATATATATTTTAATAAATAATAATATATGTTATATGCATAAATAGGAAATTATTGTATAATACTCCTCGTACTGTTTTAAAACATATTTCTTTTATTCGAATTAATCTTTATTTAGGCCTGCGCAGCCCATGACGAATCTGCTGGTGGATGCTTGTCGCACGTCGCATGGATTGGCGACGGAGCCGCTCAAGTTCCCGAACTTGGTGACCGGTTTCGATCGCAATCCTTCGCACGCGGCACGTGCCGCGCTTTATACGCGATATACACCATGTGACTGGGTACAGGACCAAATCAAGCTCTACAATGAAGCGAATGCGAATAGGAGCTATTCCGAAAAATTGCGCAAGAGTACTGCATGTTCTGTGCGGTAGGACTTGAAAATTTTTCCTTAATGAATTACATATCTGTGATTTGAGGGTATTTCCCGAAATATATTGTTGCTGTAATATCTACCTTAGAGAAGCCGACGAAAAGGTACAGGAGGGACAAATAGAGAGCGGCCGAAAGCTCGGAGAAAGAATCACGGACATCACTTTCTGGCGGAACGAAGTGGCGTCGGAATTGGAGAGATTAATCGTAGAAAACGGTAAAATGCAGGAGTGTCGTCGCGGCTTGCAGGTTGCGATTCAAAATCACGAGGGACAATTACATATCGCGCAAGAATGTCTTTATCATCGGGAGTCGAGAAAAGGTTCTTCGTTTTCTGACAATAGATCATAAGAGATACAATGATGTATCAAGATTGAAAATAAACAATCAATATAAAAAAGAAGAATAGAAAAATCTTGTAGAACTGCATCACTTAGGAGATTCAATTAATCAGTCAATATTAATAGGTATTGATTTGGTACACGATGAGGTCGAGAGAGCTTTGCTGGAAGAAGTCGAAACTGTGAGAAATTGTGAGAAGAAATTGGAACAGTTCGTGGATAGATGTGCCAATCAAGTACGTTGTAGGCTTGTCGATTGCAGTGTCGATTTTGAATAACTCGCCCTATGATGCCTTTCAGTTAACAAACGGTAGAGCTGCCCAACATCAGCTGCAGATTGATGTGCAGAACAAAGAAACGGCACTAGGAATCGACAGCGTGTGTCACCAGATGAACAATTTTAGTCGAGGCCTGCAATATTACGGTGGCATAGAAAGATATAATCCTAGGTAATTAAATTTTTTATTTATAGATATATCTCTCTTGTAGTATTTAATTTGGGAGAACGGAAGACTAAAAAAAATAATTTTTTTTTTTTTAATAAATTGATATTTGTATTTCACTTTACTAAATAAGATACGTTATTCCGTTATTCATACACTTCATATACTTAAACGTTTCTCTACTGACTGACACATGACTGAAGCTATAACAATTGCGTTTACAGTGTTATCGGAACTGAATCTTGGGCGGAAGCGGCAAACAGTATAGTGAAGAAATCGCAGACAGAGCGAGCAAAGTCGCGCAAATTACGGAATGACGTTGACAGTGCCATAAACGCGGTAGGCGATATATGCGAAGCTTGGACTGAAACCAATAAAGCGCTGGACAGACGAATCAACGAAATGTTGGAAGCGAAGGAAAAACTACAAACGCATTTATATAAGGTAACAAACATTTTCATTTACGTAAAGTAAAAGCTGAGATGGGAGCTCGCAAATAGAGGCATGTAAATTTTTATTAACATTATTAACAGTATGAAAATCCAGAAAGCGTCTAAAGATATCTGAAAAGATCGTAAAATCTTCATAACAATCTTTAGATCTTTCTTGTCTAAAATCTTATGTGCTAAATTCAATATTACGTAATATGTGAATATTTTAGATTCAAGAAGAGATTTTCGACATCGAGAAGAGCATGGTATTAATGCAAAAAACTATCGCTGATAAAAGTTCGGCATTGAAAGTTGCGCACACGCGGCTGGAAGCTAGGACGCATCGTCCAGAAACTGAACTGTGCAAGGATCACGCCCAACTCAGGTTTGCTAGAATCATTTACGTATTCACTATTCAGACAACAATATTTGCACGTTTTATAGGATGATCAAAGAAGTGGAAGATATTAATAAAATAGTATATGATATGAATATGAAACTGCAACAGTATGAGGCGCAACATCAGCAGCTCTTACGTACGAGATCTAATTTGGAAAGTAATTTGCAGTCTAAAGTAGATGCATTATTCATTGATAGAGAGAAATGTATGGGACTCAGAAGGAGCTGCCCAATTTCGTCGACCGTGAAATACTGAGTGTACATAAAATCTTTACAAATTTTATAATGCAGGATACATATATATACGTATTAATAGAGATACTAAAAAGTTTGTATTGCAAGAGGTACTAAGCGAGATGTTAAATTGAATCAAGAAGACTATTAAAATATATGCACACAAAATTATTTTTATTAACAAGATAACTACAAACATCTTTCTGTGATATGTACTATTGTCTATTTATTCGTAAAAATATTTTATGATACAACCAACTTAGATCTATAGTTTAATCTTGCATTTGTACAGTTTTACATCGTGAAACAGGACTTTAAGTATTTCATTGTGAATGTGAATCGCGCTTTTAGAAACATTCACAAGTGATATACTATATCGTATTTTTTAAATTTTTATCTTCGCTCAAAGAAGCTATGTACAGGCTGTACGTACTTAAATATGTATTATAATACACATACTATTTATAGTTGTGTACTTAACACACCCACGAACAATGTCCGTAAAAAATATTGCCGGATACCCGGACGTATATCAATGAGATTTTATAAAAGATATAAAAAATAGTGATTCAAAGACTCTTTTTGACTAAAGTAGGAAGTATCATCACGTTTTAATCCATATTTCTGACCCACTTGAAAGCTGCTATGGTATCGTACACATTTTTTGTTGCCGCATCCGTATCGCAATCCTCTTTCAAGTACAAAATTTTAACGTTATCTTGCATGTGGCACTCCAGGACATTCCATTTTTCGAAAAGCCTAAAGGAGTTCTTTATCGGATCGACGCATAAACTCTCTCCTATTAAAAAAATATTTCAATATAAAAACAACATTTTAGTCTTTTATTCAGTCATTTAGTCATTAATTCAACGATTCAAGCTGCATATATTATTTTATACTATAAGCAATTTTGTCCAACGTAAAATGATATATATGTATATATATATATATATATATATATATATATATATATATATTATATATGTATAGTCAACAGAATTTACAATCAATACATAATTATATTTTATATTTTACCCAAATCTATAAGTGGAATCGCTGAGTTTATACATTATATAACTTACCGTAACTAACTACGCCTCCGTCTACTTTGGTTTTGATTTCGCTCAATACTTCTTGAGTTAACTCTCGTTCACTGAGCGATCGGCCGACCAACTTCCTCAAATTGAATGCACTGCATGTGTACGTGTCAATTAACGGACGTAACATTGTATGTAGAAATTCCATGCGACTAGAATGTTCTGGCTTTAAGCTCAGCTAAAAATAATTTAGAAGCACATATAACTCATCAGATTATTCTTAACACATTTATATATATATATGTGGTAATTTAAAGATTGGTACATAGACGTTATTAGCGATGTTTAAGAAAATAAATTTACTTTATATTCAATCTTTTGGATTTCCCGTTCTCTCGAGTACTCCTCGTCCGAACTATCATCAAAATTTCTCGCGTATCTTTTGCTCCAGAGCTCATCCTCCAGGTAAACTTCCTATTAAATCATTTTTTTTTGTTATTATGATAACCCACAGATTATTCAACTATCTATGAAAATAGATGTACCTCTTTCTGCGTAATAATGCCCTTATGCGAAAGATTCTGTATCGTTTCAATAACTATGTCTCTCAGTTCCTGGCAGGGCCGGGAGAAAATAAACTCATACCTAAGAATGTCACACAACTTAAGTGCTCGCTCGAGCAGACTGTTTTGTAACACCGTAATATTGTTCTCGGCGATCGCGATCGGATTATTGAGCTGGGACTGCAATTCAGCATACAAACCAGTTACTGAAAATACAACAAGATTGCGTTACAAAATTAAGCGGCTCGCCCTCCCTGATTGTTTGGTGTCTTACCTACTATACTATCCATAACATAATACAACAACATAGTATTGCTGTAATACGACAGCTCGATCACATTCGGTAGAATCGACACAGGACGGATCGCTATGACGACGTTTGATTTGTAGGATTGATCGCCGTTAACAGCCTCGGTGATTTCCTGTCGCTGTTGCGTCACCAAACCCGGTCCCAAGATATCCAGCTACAAGTTTGACAATTAATAAATTTGTCCGTCTTTTCTTGCAACCAAATCGTTTCGCTTATCGTCTACCAACCGCGTGTTTAATGATGTCAACGCTCTCTCCGCAAAACGCTACGTTATTTTCAGCAAATTCCAACTCTTGTCTCATTGAGTCAAACACTTCGACCAGTTTGTCTAATGTGCAACCCTCTCGGAACTTATTTAATAATAAAAATGCCACAACATTGGTTGACATAATCGGCATAGATTTAGACGAATCTGAAAGCAATTAAACGATGACTTCAGATAAATTCCGTGAGAGATTATAGGAATATCATATTGCAATCAACAGAAATATATCTATGTCAATAACATGTTTTATAAGATGGTAGAGTCGATAAAGCGAGTAATAATCATCATCTCGACTCACCATATACAACATGTCGGGCGATGCTGTTCACCAATTGTCGTTGTTCTTCCACGATTACATCCGTACCGTAAAGAGACGAATTCGACATAGTGTATTTTAAAGGTCGTTCCGATGGACTTCTTAGAGCTAATTTATTTTGCTGAGCTTGGAACGTCTTTACCATTTCCTGTTGAAAATTATCTCTCCACATTAACAGTTCTCAATGTCATCGATGATGACAGTGGATCAATCTTATTTGAGAAGAATTATCTCTTTCTCTCTCTCTTTCTCTCTTACCCTGAGGGAAAACGGTTGACAGAAATCGATTTTGACGATACCGTAACGACCCATTAACGTTGACCACATGGCTTTGATCGTCGACGAGAAAGTCTCCATTTTCTTTGGCTGTCCCAATTGTTCCCTAACGAAATTTCCGTCCACCAGTCGTTCGTAATTGATCGCTATAGGTATCAGAAACGCGTCCTCGATGGTGCCGTCCATGTACGCGTCGACGATAACACTCAGGATGCCACTCTTCGGCATACAAGGTTTCCCGGTTCTCGTGCGGCCACCTTCCACGAAGAATTCCATGTTATGCCCGGCACGAAGATTCTCCATGATGTACGTTTGAAGAGTTGCGCGATAGAGAAGATCCTTGCGTCCTGATTCTGGGTCGATACGACGTTTTATGTAGAAAGCACCCAGACCTCTCAGAAGCCATCTGTCAACCGATATTGAACGTATTGTCGAAAATATTCTCATAAATGTTAAAATCCTAAAATTAAGATCCTAAAACTTAGACTAAGATCGATGTTAGATTCTAGACTTACCCGAAAAATGGAATCCTCAAGTTATCCCCCGCCGCGATCAATGGGTTCCTTATATTATTTGCGATCATAAGGAAGCTGATCATTATGTAGTCCAAATGGCTGCGGTGGAGCGGCAGCAGCACGAGCGGCAGACCGGTATCATTCGCCTGCTTCAGCAGCTCTATTTGAGTGGGTAACATGACGGCGGATTGTAAAAAACAGGGCAACAGTTTGTACACCAGCCACGCGACTATCTTGAGGAGGGTGTCGCTGCATCTGCTCTCCATTTGCAGCAATATGTTCCTGGCCCTGGCTTTCGCCTTCGCGAGCGCTTTCTCCTCGCTGCAACCCTCATTATTGGCCGTCTCCCACGCGGTTAGCTTGATAGCGTCTTTTAATTTTTCATCATTCAAGACCTAATGGCATAGCGAGAACGAGTTTAACAACGATTATTCGGTCTTCTTCTGAGACTCTGACAGCTCACGAAAGTGAAACTTACCGTCCCCGTGACCATTGGATAGTCATATCTCTTGAAACTTAAGACACAAGATACGTAGTTGAATACCCTCGAGAAAAGCGTGGAACCTGGTGGAACCAACAGTATATTTATACCGTATGGCTGCTGCTGCTGCTGCTTGAGCACGGATTTTACTAAGGTATCCTGAAACAAGAATCAGAATGAAAAATAGCCTTTCGTTCAGATTTCATGAAAAGAACGTAGAAAATAATAAAAAATATGTAAGGAGCACATATGAAACATATAAAATACACTAGAAACAGCTAATTTTAAAATAATTGAATGTGCTTCTAGTCTTTTAGTCACTACTTTTTGAGTCCTATTTAAAAAATCCCCTTTTCCAACGAAGATTTTTAAGACATTCTGTATAAGCGTCATAAAATTAATTGTTATATCTTTACACTTTTATTAACTCACATTGTTTTGATATCCGCGAACGATAACAATGCGCCACCATCGTGATAAAAATCCACGTGATTCCTCGCACATGTTTCTTATCATCAAAATATCGAACACATGCTTATCAATATATATGACAAATTATGTATTATTATTATTAGACGATAACGATTAGCTCGATAACGAACGATCGTTATCTCCAATAAACATGTAGGCCGCGTCAATACTTTTTCGCCGCTTCAAACACAACTTTGCATATAAAAAAATTTTCAGAATATAGTTCCTTACATCTGTTTTCTATAAAATTGTCATCGAATTATCGGGATAATTACAGTAAAAATTAAAAACAAATTCAGAGTTGTTTAATCATTAATCATAGCTTGTTTGAAATATACGTGGAACAACGGATCTCCCCCCTACGAATCTACTTTGGACAGAATTTTTCCTCTTCAAGATTAAGTGCCTCGGCACGAAGTTCACATTTATGCACGCGTCAATGCGTGCGTGCCTGCGTGCTAATTGTTCTTATCCGGAGAGGGTCAAGTGATGAAAGACAACCGAAGCTTCGTTACATAATTAAACACGTGTCAGAGGACGTGTCCTCTAATTAGATAATAAGGCCATAACAGCTGCACCTCTACGTCTGTCACGAAACCACTGTCGATTTACGCTTGATCATAGATTTCGGTTTATTGAAAGTAGAGTCCTACGGAATCCCGTTGGTCACTCGTTGCGCCATACACGCGAATGATTGCACACACACACACACACACACACACACACACACACACACACACACGCACACGTGTACGAGTTTCGCTAATTAAATGATCACGTTAAAAAAAAAGGTTTGTCTCGGGACCGGTTGGATGTTTAAAGACGATCGGTTCTTAAGCGACTTATTTGCGTCGTCGTTACACGTTGTGTGTTCTCCCACACCGTTGCAGTCTCTCTCGCAATACCGAAAATAGATCGCGACCGTAGGTGTGAAGGCGCGAACAAAACGCGCCTCGCAGACACTCTCCACTTCTCAAGGCGCGACTAGCGATTAACGCGGAATGTTGAAGGAAACAAAACCAAGGAAGATGCGCGAAGGTTTGTCCGCGAAATCCGCGATTCCGCGTGGTTAAGAGACTGATTGTGAGAGGCGCAGCATCCAGCCGAGCGATCTCGATTAGATGTATTTTTAGTGAATGACCTATGTGTTGTTTGACGACACAGGAACCTTCCTCGCAATGTGAAACACCGATTACAGAGCTCGCGGCTATTTCTCTCAAGTAAACTTTGCTATTGCGACGATGAGACTATCGTAACATGTATCGTTTTCGTAAATCAAAATGTAATGGATAATGGTTCTCGCGTATATAGATTAATTACCCTAACTTTGGATTCTAAACAGCATGTAAGATAGCCTAGTACACCAAGTGAGTAGACTGAATTCTAATTAAATAAACGTAATGTGTCTAATTGATCCTCAAAGCAAACTATAAAATGCCTTCATTTATTTAAGCATAAAATCTTCCCATTTAAAATAAGGTTATAATAAATCTTGTATATTTTAAGCGCTATAAAAATAAAAAAATGTTTTTTCTGACAGTAAAATGCTAAAAATTTTAGAAAAAAAGGAATTAAAAATATTTATTTAGTACGACATAAAAATAAATCTAATAAATAATATACATAAATAAATTAAATATAAATGAAATAAATCAAAATAAATCTATAAATTATATATAGATGTTTTTCGACTTCGTTATAAATCATGAATGATATAGCTCAGGATAGAGTCTCCGTAAACGTCGCACCTGTGTCAACTTTATCGAACAATGGAATCGAACAATCGAAAACGGCAATCAAAGTCGGAGCGACGAGGTCACTGATATTTAACGATAAGTTCGGTAAGTTAAGTGGGTTAACCGGCTGCTAGGCAGCTCCAATTCAACGGGCTCCGTACGCGCCCACGTGCGACGGATTAGATTGATGACGGTGAACACGCGAGGCATGGTCCGCGCCTGATGATCATCGCGCGCGTCTCGCTGAAAACAACGGGTCGCTGACGCAGCGGACTTGATAACAAAAACTCACCCTGGAAGCGGGCGTGCAGGTGCTGCAGCAGTAATGCAGGAACGAGGCCCTTTGTTTGATCAAGGGCGCCAGTGGTTCAGTCTCCTTGATGCTGTACAACGAGCTCTCGCGTACCTTGCGCGACTGCTCCCGATCCTGGATCTTCCTTCGGTGGAACTGCAGCCCGGCTCGTCGGAGACCTGCAATTGTATGGCGTTTAATAAGTCGAAAGTGCATCTCGTCGCGAACGGATTTCCGAAGAGATTCCTCGTCTAAATGAAAAACGAAGAGGACTTCAGGTGTCCTAAGTTTCACTTCTAGAATATAAGATATGATATATCAATTTCAATATAAAGGCATTAAAACGAGGACTCGTAAGATTATCAGATTAAATTGAAGATATGAAGCTGATAGACCAGAACCAAGATAGACAGTCTGTCACTGATATGAATAAGTAATAAGTAGACTGCAGAGTTCTGTTTGATGCTAACTCGAAAAAAAAAGACTGACAATGAGAGTATATAATAATTACGTTTTAAGTCTGTGAAACGATAGTTACGATGTTTTATGACTCGAAACATTGCGTTAAATAAGGGTATCTCCCATGTTGCAATCGGGAAACGCGCGTTCCATACTCGTTCGAAACACGCTGCGAGAGAATGGTCAGACTCGCGCGCCGATGATAGCTATCGATTGATCACAATTGTATATTCCCGCGGCACGCATTCTTACGTAAGAATAGCTTCGGAACGAAAGAAAAGAAAATTACCTTCCAGGGAAAATCGAGTGGTCGTCGGTTCCGCATTTCGCGTCACTTCCGTCCTGGTTTCCCACTTGGCGTACACCTCCTGCAGACGCGTAGACAATACGTCTACCATTTTATTGGGTCTGCAATTAAAATACAATCAAATAGAAATTGGACGAGAAGGGAAAAAAAAAGACGAAATTGTTTAGGGGACAAAAGGGGATATATACGCCGAGGGAAAATAGAAACTCTTAGAGAACGTATAATAAACGTTCAAATACGACGAACGATGAAGGTATAATTATTGGTATGGTTGAACGGAAATTGGACGAGAGGCAAAATTGAGAAAATTGATTAAGAAAAAAAAATTAGAGAAATGTAGAGAAAATAGAGACAAAGGCTCGTTGAAGATAAACGTTGAGATACAACGAATGATGAAGGCGCAATTATTTCCACGTGGCGACACGACGCACCCTCTGCTATTATGCATTTGATGAAAACGGATGCACACACTCCGTCGCGACGCAGCGATTTATCGATTAAATTAATGAATAGAGAAACGCGCGATCTGCCGAGATGCGAGATTGCGAATTGTTTTATGAAAGGTGGATATACGGTCGATCGAGCCGAGATTCACGATAGCGTGATCACGCACGACGGACTCGACAATCGTCCCACATCCGCCGCGTTAAACGATCCGTTTGAAAAATCAAGGAAGGCGGAAAAGCTGTTGCGCAACTACAAAAGCAGAATGTAAAATAGCTCTTCAATCTTTGCTTGAAATAAAATGGATTGTAGTATTGTAAACAATACTTATCCCTTCTTGTACTTTCTCTTTCTCAGATTCAAAGATCGGAGGAAAAATATGCTACTCGTTTCTCCATGCCGAGAGCACATCGAGAGTTGTGAGCGATTGAGGAAAGTTTTAAAGGATTTTAAAACAAGTAACGATTTCCCGCTTGAGGGACTAACATTTTTCAATAATGATTTAATAATTTTATTTCCGCTTTGAGTGAACAAATAACAAGAATTTTTGGCAGCTTAAAAATTCTAATTAAATATTTATTAAAACGTTTCGATGTTAAAAAACTTAAAGAAAGATCATCAACATGTACAGTTAAATGAATCTTTTCGAAGTTCGGAATATTGCGATTGATATTATACGTATAATTAATTAATTATACAAAATTCGAAGTATAGGTTCCAATGGAAATCCGCACGAATATAGAAAACGGGCTAACTAAGAATCAGGCGCGGTAAATGATGCGCGAAAGTTTTATTTATATTTTTATTTTACATATTTACCAACCCTTTTGACTGCGTGCCGACTAGATTTGTCAGACTTGAAACACAGCTCCGGTTGGAGTAGTAAAATCCCCCCCTATACCTAATTAAATCGATTCGATTTAATTTTTAATGCTATTATGCATCTAAATAACTGTAAAGAAATCATTGCGAAAAATATTACCTCAGCCAGGGTTCAAACCTGGAACTTCCTTCATTCCGTGAAGGTGACGACACCTTCTGAGGTAATATTTTTCGCAATAATTTCTTTACAGTTATTTAGATGCATATAGCATCAAAAATTAAATCGTATCGATTTAATTAGGTGTAGGGGGGGGGGGATTTTTACTACTCCAACCCCGGAGCTGTGTTTCAAGTCTGACAAATCTAGTCGGCACGCAGTCAAAGGGGTTGATAAATATGTAAAATAAAAATATAAATAATTTTTCTATATTCGTGCGAATTAATTATACATTCTACGTGTCTACTTGGCAGATAATGACAAAATGCAAAAGGAGGAATCATTAAACTCGTTTAATTGCATGCAAAAATCGTTCATACGTGAAATGTAATCGATTCATTCATAGACGACAAACAAACCGATAAATAATTCCGTTACGTGTTCTTAATCGATGTGACAGCTTTAATTACGAAGCGATACATCTCGCGCAATGAATTTTCACTTGTAAATCACGCAACCACAGCGCAGCGCGATGCTCTTTAACGTTTGTTCATTTCTAACACAATATACAGCACTTTGTATTTACGATTTAACTGTGTGATTTCTTCTGAGTTATCTGAGTTTTCGCAGTATTTAAGCGCACGTTTAAGCGCGGTAAGCAAAAATATAAAATATTCTACGCAACAAATGCTTTTTCTCACTTTTTCTGCATACGGCGGCGTCGCGTGATTCTCGGCGTATTGCATCGTACGCAGCAATCGCCACGGACTGTACTTCATAGTGATGGTTCAGAGGCGAAAGATTGCCAAGAGTTACCGTCGATTAGGCTCGTACGATCCCGACAATGGCGTAGTAAGTCTAGGGTTACGCGAGAGAAACACTCGGCTGGGAGAAAATAGAGCGAGTACCTCCTCAAGAAAAGCCTCAAGGAAAAATACGCTAAAAATGGAATATTAATTCATGAATGTTATAATTGACGCGTGACATAATTGTCCAATTTTTTATCGTTTAAATTTCTTTTTCCTTTGTCAGCGATTATTCACTTTCGAAGAGTACTTTTGACAAGGTCGAAACAGATCTTATCCTTGCCCTCTTTTCGCGATACAGGCGATACCAATTGGTCCTGGATGCTGATACTGGGTTTATTTTACATGAACAACCACAGTTATCACACAGCCGCAGTTTAATAAATGCTCAAGTTTAATAACTGATTATTAATTTTATTACAATCCATTAATAATTCTTTTATTTTTTGCTCGCGTATATATTCCGCTTTTATACATTTCGCGTCTTTTGTCCAGAATGACATTTGTGCACGGATATAGATTTAGTTTTGAACATTTCGTATACAATAATAACTACATATGCACATCGAAATTCAAACTCGGCCAAATTACAGCACAGTATCAGCCTCCGCTTTGTGCAATTGCTCTTTTCATGTATTACGAAAAGAAAGAGAAAAACATCCCTATTATAAAATAAGAGTGTTTTGGACATTCGCCTCGGAAAGAAAGGCAGTCCAATAACGTGATAATTGTCACTTTCCTCTCCTCCTTCGATAATAGCAACCGGGAAAAGTACGCTGAAACTAGCCTGACTTTTCTTTTGTTTTCAACGCCTTCGATGTCGGAATACTCCGTGACGAGCGCGATAACGCCGACATGTGCGCGCGAACGTAATATAATAATTGCCTGTTCGAACGACCTTTCAAATTAATCGTGCAGTGCCGTTTATGATTAATTTAATACGACTTCTCTCAGCATTAGATTAGATTAAAGAGGTGAAAAAAAAACATAAGTATCCCCGATAACTCCGAGACACACGTGTTACATATGTGGTGAAGCATCGCGCGTATTAATCGCGACTTCTCTGACATTCTGGAAGATAAAAGAAAAAGAGCAGGCTGCTGCAAAGTGTAAATAGAAGAACTTCTCGTATGTTGATGTATGACGAAATATAACATTTTCGTGTCATATTCGTAATGGCCGGCGACGATTGCGCAACGACGAGATGCATTATCGAAACGACGCGTGCGTCAGTATCAATGAACAACTTTTGCATGCGGTAGAAAAGAAGCTTGAGGTCTACGATCTTTTACAAAAGTTTTAATCCGAAAGCACGTTCAAATTGCGCTTTTCTATGTCTATAACCGAAGAGAGAGAGAGAGAGAGAGAGAGAGAGAGAGAGAGAGAGAGAGAGAGAGAGAGAGAGAGAGAGAGAGAGAGAAGTAATAGTTAAAATTTACTTATCGGGGGAACATTGATAAAACAAAGAGCAACATAGTACAATTAGATTTTAGAGCTTTGAGTGATTTTCTAAGTAGCAGTTTTAAGTAGCTTTTAAATAGCTTTAAGATAAGCTTCTAAATTATTTGGAGAACAATTTGTTTAAGGAAGAGGAAAAATCAAGAAAGAAACTGTTCTTTAGTGATTATAACCTATGTTTATAATTTATATCTGAATGTGAAACGCAACAAAGAAGCCGGGCCGGAGTCCATTTTAGAGTACATACATAAGCAAAGGTAAAGTGCTACACGTTATAAAAAAGACTTTATATTTTTCTCTTCTATCTAACTTATTTCTTAATACGCTTCGAACCAAATACAAGTTTTTAATCGAACCCGTAACACATAATCGCTCAAGTAAATGTAAGCCAATGATATGAAAAATCGTGAACTGGTCTCGCATGTTATTTCTGCTACGAGTTTGTTTGTGGAAAAGTCGGTTGATTTAATTTCAAGAGAAAAAAAAACGCGAAATCAATCAAACGCGTATAGAATCTTCGGTCACACGATCCTTTCCGTGCGGATGTAATATATCGCATATCGGTTATATATATATATATATATATATATATATATATTATACATAAACGGGGACTAGATGTTGTTCTCTATGTGAGAAAGGAGTGCATCTTGCATTCGCCACCGCGCGATCTCGCAGCTGATCTGCAAATGTCTATGTGTATGTATCATTATACGTATATGCGGTGCGCAATTAAGTATTTAAAAAAATCGCCTCCGCAGAAAATGATCCGGTTATGCCTCTGCGGCTCTGTACCGCAGACAGGATGGTCATTTTACAAAGCGAAATATGTGCTTATTACAGTCCTTCTACGTTCCTTTTATGTAAAAAAGATAATAAGATGTCACGGAGGTTAATTAGAATTTCCTTAAAGCTAAAACATTACAGGCATAATCAGGTCAGAAGTTATTTGTTTTTAACTTCCCAAAATATAATTTAGTGATCGTAAGTGAAAAGGCGTTCATTGTAAGTTAATTAATTAATTTATCTCAGAGGGACTTAAAAAGTTTAAATCAACAGACTTTCGCAAGAGACGAATGGTTTCAGAGAATAGGAAAAAGTGTATCGATAGGGGAGTTCTTCAATATCAAATGTAATATTGAAATGTCGCAAAAAAGACGAATGTTGTACCACGATATTGATGATCATGCGGATGACCGATACCCGACGCACTTCAATGATACATCAGAGGACGTCGGCCGTGTTTACAGCTGCTAAAAATAAGACGAGTAAGAGTAAGAACCAAGAATCTGGACCCGGTTAACAATAATTGCCAAAGTCCACGCTGATAAGTCTATCACGCCGCGCGTGTAACGCGCGTTCACGAAGGGAGAAAAAGGAGTCCGGGGGAAACGAAGAGAGCGGAAGAGAACGATGCCGCGATTGTACGTAATTCAAAAGATGGAGATTGCCGCCGGACTCTGAAATAAACACTCTGAAATAAGCCATTAATGGCTCTTGAACGTTGGACGGAAATGATAAACAAGTGAGAATGCGGGAACAAAGTATTAGTCACTTGTGCATCCTTCAGTTCTTGGAGCGTCCAAGAACTTTATATTAGAAAAAGCTTAGAAATGTCCAAAAAAATTATTCTTTTATTCTGGTTCCGATTATATCCCTTCGAACTATCCTTTAGTCTATTATTTAAAAAAAATGTCTTGAGAGATCAGCTGATCCGTCATGGAACAATTAGCTTCCTTTTAAATGTTAGAAGAAAATTATTACTTAAATTTCATAAGACACATTTCGCAATACGCATTGGATGCAAATGCGTCACAGTATGTTATCACGAGTACGTTATTGCGTCCACAATGCGTTCCCAGCCAAAGCAAAATTTATTTAAATTGTTCGTCCGGTATGGCTCGAAAAAATGATATAATGTATAATCAATATTCAATGAATACGAACAAGCAATACAAATACCAATACAAACAGCTTTTTTTTTTTAGTAGATAAGAATTTCTTGTGTATAAATATGTATATATAAATAATTCTTATCTACTAAAAAAGAATTATAAATTGATAGATTATATTCAGCTTACGCGAATTTTCTTTTTTTATTACCATACTAGTGCAACGAGTAAATTGCAAACGTCAGGAATGTTGAAAGGCTAATGAACTGGCTCGTCTCTCAGTTTCCTCTTCGCGTATTTTCGGTAAACCACCATAACAGTTCTTTGTAACCAAAAGATCAAACGAGCGTGCTAAATATTAGCAAACAATGTTGTGTAAACTGTGCTTTTACTCTGAAATCGCGGGACATTTATCTTGAGCGTAGATCACGCTCATTAAACGCTCGTTGCTGTTTTATTAGTTTCCTCGACGAAGATCTATGAACTTATTTCCGTCATGGCAGGTCAGGTTATCGACATCGGAACTCCTGCATAACAAAATGTAAATCACGCGCATCTAAGTCACGCGCATTACGTCACTGACCTACATAATTCAATGGTTAATCAAATGATACAATCACAATGGAAATTACCGATTAATCGCAACAAACAATGAGAGTTTGGCGTACGTCAATAGCAAAATTAAAAATACTGTTACTGAAATTAGATAAATAAAGGATCGCTTGATTTTCGCGGTAGTAGTTTTAAAATGCAACTTATCTCTTTTTTACTAAAATTTATGACTCCCAAGAGATTGCAACAACGATCGAATTGTCGTCAAGAAAAGGAAATGTTATGTAACTAGAATAAAACTGGATTCAGATCTAAATAATAGCGTAATTATTATTTTGGACAATTCAGGTGAATTATTCGAAACAAAAATATATTTGTCGGAGCCCCGATTTGGCATAAACGTTAAATATGTGGCGATTACGTTGCCTGCGCCGCTAAGGGAAAGGAAAATACCGTGGCCCTTGTATGTATCAGCATAGGAATCATGCTCGACAAGATGCGGCTGGCGAATAATGGAGAGCAAGGTCGCGGCGAAATTGTGCACAATGCACGTTTGCATATATAGACGTGCGTTTCGGGATAATGGGTGAGCGGCAACACCAGGTGGATAATAATCAAATCGAACGTGCGTTTTCGCGGAATTACGGAATCTACTTCTCTAACAAGCAGTAAATATATCGAGACTTCCGAGCATAGCTTCCGGTAGCCGTCAGCAAGTGCACAAGCACTCATCAATAGCTCTCCGATCAGATTTCACAATCAGATTAGCATTCGAGTAATTAGAGTGATTCTTCACAAGGAGGGTTTATTCTAAGAGACTACCTTTAAGCGGGTTATTAACAGAGTTAGAAACCAGAACGCAATGAATGAAGTTTCTTCAGTCTGACTGAAAAGAGAGACTACAAAATAATACATATTTTATAAAAGTTTGTTATAATTATTTTATAAAAAGACGCTACATACGCCAAGATTAATTTCGTTAATCATTAAATGTTATTCATGCAGAAGCAAAAATATTTTGACTTTATAAATAAAAAATATAAAATATAAAAATATGGTGAATAAAAAATAGTAAGAGATTATCGAAAAGTATTTGTCAGATACTGTAAGCGCTAAGAGGAAATAGATAACATGTCTTTTGTGATACACCTGGCCTAATCATCAAGAATATTTTTTCGAGTCAATCTAGCATCAGCATACGAGGACGTTCTCGTCAACGACGATGTCATTTCCGATAACAAAATGAACCTTCCTATCACGTGAACGTTCCCAAAATAGGGAGATAAATTATTGAACATTGGACTAAAATATTGTTGAACATTGGACTAAAACAATCAGATTTAAAGTGGATTAAGTAGATGTTGTCTTGCGTGATTTATCATTAATCAGGGAATCAATCAAAATTATTTTACCACATGAAAAAATTGTCTTGCGTAAACGAAGGAAAAAAATATAAATAACATAGCGCGTGCCAGATCTATGTTCTTCCCGATGTTCCTTTAATTGTATACATAATGGAGTTCTAACCGAGAGAAATGGTAGTTGCTCGACGTAATAATAAAAACTAAAAAGTTTTAAATTAAATCGCAGACAGGAAGAAGTGTAGTTTGATGTTGCAAACGCAACTCCGTTTCTCTGTTTTTATTCAAGAGTCAATGAAAGACGATCGCAAAGAGCGAAGGAAAGTGAAATTCTTTGTCACGTCGCGTCGGAAGCGCATGACTTTAATACTAAACTAATTATTACATTTCAGAACGTTGTATATATGAAAATATCATATATAAGGGTACTATAAATTATGTGATAATTAGAAAGTATAAAACATAAGAAGTTTCTGTTTTCTATTGAGTCATTTAGCGTTCAAGCACGAAGGTATATCTTCATCAATAAAATGAGCATAAAATTGGCGACGAAACTAGACACAGTGTCTCTTCTTCCCCACAAACCTATTTACATCATTGACAATCCGAGGCTCGATAGCCTACATTTTAACGCTGAAAACGGTTGTTTGATTCGTGCTAACTTTCTTTACGAAAAACTCGAAATCAGACAAACGCATTCATATTAAATCGCGCATGAATATGATAATTTTCCATTCATTTGTGTATTTGGTGATTTGATTCCTTTTTTATAAAATCGCCAACGCTTTTATAGAATGCAACGTGTGGACACCGGTAATTCTATAAAAGATTTGAAGGTTTTATAAAATCATCGCTTTTCAATCCGCTTTTAGGAAAACATCTAAATCACTGAGACAAGAATCATTAGTCTTATTTATAAAACTGATTTACCTGAGATTAAAGAAATAGCAGATTACTCCGCAGAAGAGGAAGATCTCGATGAGGCCGTCCATCCTCGTTTACGACGCGAAATCCGGTGCAAGTGCAAAAAGAAAAAAGAAAGGAAAAAATAACTGTTCTATGCGCACTACACCTCTGTCAATCGATCAGATGCTGCACGTCGATGCCATGATCGTTTCCCACGATCGGATCAGCAGGGTCGCGGGATCGTCGGCACCATCGATCGTGCGGCCCGTGAGATCCATCGATCGGGGAGTTGCGCAGATCGCTCGCGAGCGAGTGAGCGGAGGGTCGCGGCGATCCCGAATTTCCTGACGGCCGGCGATTAGGTACCGTACGATCGCGCCAGTCCAGCCCGGTCGATCCGGTGTCGTCGACTATTGTCGACTTTCTACCGCAAGTACGTTAAGTAACCACCGAGCGAACCGAGCCAAACCGAACCGCTCCGCTCCGCCGCCACCGCCGCCACCGGAGGACGGTTCACTGACTCACTGACTCCGCTGCACGACGATGATGATGGTGCGGTGGGCCGGCCGTATTGTTGCATGCATGCGTGCGTGCATGCGTGCATTCGAATGCGTTTTTCAAGGTACATCCGTCAAGGGGAGCGGAGCTAGCGCATGACCTTCTGGATCACGCGAGACGGAGAGGGGCCCGAGCGGGAGCTGCGTAAAGGTCCGGATCGCGGAGAGCGCGGATTCTCCCCGTCAGTCGGTCTGAACGCAGGCCGGCCAGATCGACTTTAGCTGTGGAACGTCCGGTCCGATGCAAATTGCAGCGCGATCGACGATCCCTCTGAAGAAGCACGAGGATAAAAAAAAATAGAATAAAAGAGCGTTTACTCGCACGCTCGCGTAATTCTTGAGAAAAATTATGTTAAATTATGTTACTCTTTGTGACAATTAGCTACGGTTGTCGCCTAAGATCCAGCGCAACTATACCATTTCTAATTCAAACGAGCAAGTCTAAAAAGATCAAAAGATGAAGATTATCAACGATGTTGATTATAATTAGTAGCGTTCTAAAAAGAATATATGCGTAAGAAGACATGTAGATTTTCAAGTTACACGTGTCTTCTTACTCTATACAATTTATTGGACGATCTTTATCACGCTGAAAGTTTCTGCAACGATGTAAAGGTGAGAAACATGATAAATTTCGAGGGACGAATACTTATATACATGAAAAATTGAATCGTCTTCTATTCAGGAGCAACCTGAATGCAAATTGTCACCGAGCAATAAGAATTGTCATCGTGCGGTCAGAAGAAAAGTGAAGAATTACTTCTCAGCGTTTTATTGAAGCAGCCTCAATACAGTCATCCTTAGAAGTTGGGAATGAGAAATGCGGACGCATTATGGCACATTCAAATGGATTTTGATCAATAGATAAAAGAACAACGTTATTTATGCGTACGATTACTTAGATGACTTTAGATTTTAATTGAAACACTCGGCACGAATGTCGTTCCTCTATAAGTACGTATAGTAAACAATAAATATAAAGATATACTTCGTTTTTTATTTTTGCTTTAAGTGACGGCTATTTTCCTGTTTTACCCTACCCAGGATTTTATGTTATACTCGAAAAATTGATGCAAGTCTATTTCATCATTATGATTATATTTATTGATTAGAGATTCATAAGTCTTTTGGTTCTCTTAATCACTTAACACGAATCGTTCTTGTAACAGGAATTTAATTTTACTAAGCAATGCAACTTGCAGGATAATACTTTCTCGCTTTTCCCGTTTAGTGCCTTATTGGTGAACTTGACTACTCGATTTTGCTCGCTTAGATACCGCGTATCATCTACTAATCAGTAATACGACTTTATTCTATACTCTGGTTTGTTAAAAAAATCTATTAAATTAAAACTGAGTTCAATTTAACTCTCTTTCGGGCCCTCTGTCTCTCTCTTTCATTTTTCTATATTCGCGTCCACGAATTTCCTATCTTATTTCGTGTATTCGTACATATTTACCGCAATGTTTCATCTCGATATTTCACTCGTTCGAAACAGTTCCGAGATAATTGTAGAAGCTAAAACGTGCTCCTCGACCCGTGAGACTTTCTCTGTTCGTTGGGTTCTCGACGGTCTGAAAGACGATCCCCAGGAAAACCCACGACTTTCACGTGTTTAATAAAAAAAAACCACACACACACACACACACACACACACACACACACATACAATTAAATGAAAATTAAGCTCGAATTAGCGTCACGCACTCGTGCGATGCGATCGTGGAAATTCAGAATGGAAAGCGCACCGTCAATAGCGGAAGTTTGTCGATGAACTCTAGCGATCATTAACAAGATCGACGAGGCGAGTAGAATAGCAACGTTGCAACGAAGACATTTAGATTGCGTTCCAATTGGGGAATCAATCGTGAAATTTGCCACGAGGAGAAAGATTTTCACGAAAAACAATTAATGAGACCGTAATATATCGTGCATAATTTTTTTTTTAAATCGTAAGCTTCGAAGATGAGGAAGATGTGGACCACCTAAAGTCGATCTTAAACCTTCTGAAGCCTGACGAAATCCTCGAACGACTCGAATTGCGGATAAATCGTTACGCGAGCGTGCGATCAATGCGGGGGTGTCACTTGTCCGATTAGCTTTTTATCGACAATTAACGGTGTTTAAAGATGCACGTCATCCGACGACGCGGCGATCTGCGGCTCGTTTCGACGTGAGTGCCGGAGAGCGGACGGACCGCGACTGCATCCGACCGCGTTCACGGGATGGCATACAACCGAGAAGAAGGTCGATGATGCACTCGTGATCTACAATGCGTTTCTACGCGATTCCCCCGGAGTTCCGGTTTCCGGTACCATGGAATCGAGAACTTTATAGCTCTCGAGCCGTTTTGCGCCACGACGCGCTCGGGGCTCCCGAGAAATAAAAGAGGAGACGAAGAGGAACCGAACGGTGACGTTTCATGTTTTTAATCACGGCAGAATCGCGTTACTCGGACACGACCAATCGGGTTACACCAGTACTTGCGACAGAAGCGTGCTTTTAATTGCCGCTGTTCCCGATGATACACCACTAAACAACCGCGTGTTTATTGCGATTAACGAAGAGAATGCGCGAGAATGTATAGATACAAAAGCGTTGAGATGACGTCCCACTACCTAAGTCTCTACTGAATTTAAAAAAGAGAGAAAGAGAGAGAGAGAGAGAGAGAGAAAGAAATTAGACTATTTAATGTGTATAAAAAAGAAATACAGCTTGTTATCATCTTATGCGATTTTTTTATGTACAATTCTTACGTACAAATAACGAGATGAGTGTCCAAAAACAGATTTTCTTCAAGAGAGAGAAAGAGAAAGACAGAGCAGGATAACAAAAGTGTATCTATCTGAAGGTCCTTTCTCAAAAATATCGCATTCCTAACTAGAGTAGACACTCCACTGGTATAATTTTGATTAATATTTCTTTCTTTTTTGATTAATATTATATTTCTTTAACATTAGGAATTGGTAATTCTACTGCTGGCCAGCTGACTGGCAGTGAGAAAATGAGATTATGTATGAAGATATTCCCAGTGCGTGTATTTATATAACATTTATCTCATATTTAGATAAGTGGGCCTCTCGCGTTATGCGAAAATAAAATGCAATAAATTTGTGTATGAAAGCCACAAAAATATTAAAAAAAATGTATGTTCTCCTAATTGTAACATAGACTCTGAATAATTTGTCCTTTAGTATTTCTTTTTGTTATATTAAATACAAGATAAAATATTAGTTTTATTTTTTAATTATAAAAATTTACTTTTTTTAACTAATATTAAAATATTAATTTGCTAATATTTTTGAATGTGCACGATAATGAAAAGCCCTTGTACTTTACATTTTACAATTGTTATTAAATTTTTGCAAAAATGTATTATTATTTTTATCAATGTTACCCTATAAATTTAGGGGTAACGTGGGGTAACGTTCCCCAAATCCATGGGTTAACACTCCTAAAATAATAATACAGCACTTATATCCAATATTCGCTACGAACTCCACTAATGTCCATTTCTACCAATACCGATTAACTTTAATCGCGGTTTAACTTATAGATAAAAAGTAAATTAAACCGAGATTAAAGTTAATCCGCATTGGGGTAGAAATGGACATTTTAGGAAACTACGTAAATAAAGTTGTTTCAGAAAAAGGTTAATGTTTCTCTAATAGTAAAATCGTTAATATCGATCGAAATTATTAAATTAATTTAGTACGAGGCGCGTATACACGATCGAAGTCTATTTTCGTTTCGTCGATTGTACGCGCAAGGACGCTGCCTTGTCCAGCTTCGGACTCTACTTAGAAAATGCTGGACGAGATCCGACGTACCTACCACGACGGCCTGTTCCGTGCCGCGCGAGCCGTGAATTAATCCCATTGAAAGCCATTAGGCGTTTTATAACGGTCCTCATTGTGCGCCAATTTGCGAATGTGCATTAAAATCGCGGATCGGCCCCCGACCGTCCGGGAAGGCTACATCTGGCTATATCTGTGATTTATGCGAGATATACTAGCTTCGTCGCGTATGAAACGTCGATTTTACGCTAATATCGCGCGATGTTGATCAGGAATTCGTTTGTTTGGGTAAATATACACGCACATGACGCGCCTGTTAAGGTCGTTGTACATTAGTCGCAAGCAGCCAATCGCACGAACGCAAGCAGTATCACTTCCGGTCCCATATAGCAATTGCAAGATTTGATCAAATCCAAAATTTGCGTCTCTGCCATCATCTTCATGAACGTTCACGTCCAGAGATTCATCTTTTCTCCATTCCAAATCACTTATTATTAAAATAAAAATTTTTAACTTATCAATATCTTTGCGGGTTACAATAAAACACGAAACGAACGAGCAAGCCAAATAGACAACGGAGCTCGATGCCATGACAACGGAGCTCGATGCTCATATTGCCTGTCACATATCGCAGAGACGCAAATTTTAGATTTGGTCAAACCTTGAGATTGCTATTTGCGACTACGTTACAACCGGATGTGGTACTGATGCTTGCGAAGAAAGCAATACTACTTACTTGTACTATTAGCAGTTCTGCTTGCTTAGGACATGTTGATAACGACATTTTTACAACAAATCTTTTCTTTGATTGGCTGTGACTTAGGTACGACTGCAGTGTAAAAGGTCAAATTGCAAGCCTCTTGCGACTTGCGACAATATGGATTGCTTGCGACTAATATAGAACGACCTTTTTACGTGCCATTCGAAACAACTTTTTCTTCGCGTTTTTATCAGTAACGAAATCGTAATTCTTGCGACCCACGAATGCGTAGTAATAACATGTTACGCATACATAGGAATAGTAAGAAATAACTATCTTTGTTGTTACTTTGCAACGATAGACATGACAAAAAAAAAAGCTATTACGCACAAGTATGTTTATAAAGGGCAATTTTACAAATGGATACTAATGTTTCTTTGTAATTGCTTCTACTGAAAAAATTTCGGATATATATGTTCTTTCATAGCACATGAAAAGGAAACACGAGTTCGATCGTTCTTAATAAGATGACGAGGATAATCAATTGCAATTAGTGCAAATCGATTGAAATGAATACGTCATGAAATAAAAAATCTCTCATTAACGTAATTGTATAATTTGCCTGTTTTATGATCTGCTTAGGTTAAATTGAGCGGTTCAGTAGATTTTCGGTGTGTTGTCATGAATTTAAGAACAAGCAGATAAATAGAAACTTGATTATCTGAAATAAGCGATAGAACGGAGCGAGACGAGAAAGCGTAACGCAGGAAAATATAGAAATTTTTTTCAAATATTCACATCGCTTGATTTGTTGCAATAGATAATGTTTATGAAAAATAAGCTTCCAGTATTTTTTCAACTCAACTCAGTATTGATTTGTAATTCTATTTTTTTGGAGCTTAACTAGGTATTAATTTATAATATTTAATTAAAAAAAAAAACACGAATTATGCATGCATGAATGTATGCGAATGCGACAACTACCTTCTTGTAACACTAAACGTAAAAATGGCTACTGCTGCGCGCAGTATAAATGATTAGGTATCAAGCATATCAAAGCACTTGTGATGCAATTTTATTGATAGAAAATTCATGTTCGTAAAATAACATTAAAAACGTATTGAAAATTAACAAGATCATATGCAATTAGAGACTAATGTTAATAATACAATATCTGTTAAAACGTCATTTTTATCGGTGTAGATATATATGTATATAAGTAGGATCAATAGACGTCGTTAAGTCTAATGACAAATATACATGCTTCAGTCTTTAAAATTTTTAAACTAACTTCTTCAAAAATCTCTTACTCCGATAATTACTAGTTAATCTTATTATTATTTCATTATTTTATTTTAAGTAATGAATTTTATTATAGTATATACGTATACTGAATATGTAAGTATATTGAATATATACGTAATTAATTAGTAAAATTATAATCAATTATAACAAATATATACACAATTAATGTATTAAAATATGCTACCAATATTTTCTGACTGAGGGAATACCGTTCACAAATTTCGGTGAACCATGGTGATTACGTCCGAATCCATGGGCGGTATTCATAGTCGGATCTTATATCTAAGATTAGCTTAAGTCTGGTCAAAAGCAGTCTTAAGACTTAAGACTCCGTCCAGCCAATCAAATGACCGTATTAGCAACTTGAGACATTACTTAAGGCGGTCTTGAAATAAGATCCGACTACGAATACCGCCCCATGTCTTCCTTGAAAGGAGAAAGTTAGTCGATTTCAAACGTAATATCTGTAATTTCTCTCGTAATACAATGAACCTTTTCCAACTAAACTGTTATTAGCACGTAACTCGTGTTACCGTGCGCATCAGATGAGATTGGAAATACAATCGAGTCACGCGACACGCGAGAGAGCATTTCCGGACTTCGGGCTTCGGAGCTACGTGGTGAAGTCGCTATATCAACATAACCTCTCGTGTAACGCGGTTAAAACGCGATCAAATGTGATAACGGTAACTCACCTCTCTACGAATGCTCGAATAGGATTCCCTCGCTCGCGATTCAGCTACCGTGAATGAGAATCGGACGATTCCACGTGTATCACGCCATCAGCTGACGTCTTATTTTTATATTGGCTCCTGCCTCTCTCTACAGAGGTCAATACGGCTGAATACAGTGAATGTGAATACGGCCAAAATATCAGCTGACGTAAACGTAATGCACGCATGGACGCCCACGAATCCGAGCGGTGATATATATGGCACATGAATCTGAGCTGATTTCGAATGAAATCGCGAATTTCTCTTTCCTCCTCCCGCGAATTCTACTATCAACTAAATCCGAGGAAGGAATTTAAGGGCGTGGTACGTTACCTTTCACCAATAAAGATGCGTTTAATTGCACTTTTGGGCTATTATTTCGTCGAAAAGCCTCGCTCGTAAAACGTGTTTTGAACTCGCGTGACGCCATTTGTTTCGTCATTTGCGCGAGGCGAGAAAGACAATTGGTTTACTGTCGATAAAGTCACTAATGAGTCGGCCGATAATGTTACTAGCGACTTTACCGACCATTGATGTAATATTTGGTATAAAATTATATCGGCAGTTTCTGTTCGAAACCGCGGCAAGGTATTCGATCAGCTGAGAGACGGCATTTCAGTGATTTATTGATATTGCGAGAATCGTTCTAGATTTATTCGAAAAATTTCCGAGATTCTACGTACGACAATTATAACCACATTATAATGCAGTCTCAGGAATTTATAAAATATCAGGCATAATGAGACAGCTAGGAGGTAGCATAATTCAGTTTTAAACTCACTTTTTCTATACTACACTTTTCCTACATTTTCCATTGTTATTTATAACATTATTACTTCCATTTATATTTCATTTTACGCAATTTGCAATTTTCTAAATATATTTTTGTTAATATATAGGAGAGTGTGTATGCTCGCGGACAGAAAGGTATTTCTTTTTTCAGGTTAAATTAAATCGAGGAAATCTGAATATTCACAAGAGAGGTACGAAATATCTTCGTACTTACCGATATTCATGCGACTATCAAATTTTTCTGCGAGCGATTATTAGCAAATGCGCACAAAGCTGAAAGCGCACGAAGCGCGAGCGCGAGGAAAATGGAAATATGGCCGTGATGGCTGCGGTGCGTGCTCCTTGACGGGATTGACGGGGACGGGAACGGGAGTCTGCCTGCCAGTGTTGGATCGGTCAGGATGATCGTCTTCCTCGTTTCGTGACGTGCGAGGTCTGACCTTCGGTAACTAGCGTTCCCAGTTCCCAGCGACATGGAGTTAGGCCTGTCCAACACGGTGCTGGCCGGTGATCCACGATTGATCGATCACATAGTGGGCGAAGTTAAGTCCCAAGGTATTTTCGATCAGTTCCGGAAGGAATGCATCGCCGATGTCGATACGAAGGTAATTCTCGCGGCCGATTCCTGACAACGAGCTCTTCGCTAAAAAAAGAATCGAACCTTTAATCTTTGGTTTAGAGGTTAGACGCGATTAGTTGGAACATAAGAAATCTTGATTGCTGTTATTATTTTTACAACAAGGTGGATACTTATGCGATATGCAGTTTTATAATACTTTATGTAAAAGATTTTTAATGAGTCTTATATATTTTTTTTAACAAAATTTTGATTCTGGAAAGCTTGACATTTTGCTGTACTATTTTTAGAGCCAATGTTGCAATATATATGTCATTACATGAAAACTGTGGTTCATTTAATAAATCTTATGTACTAATGTAATGTCTAATGGCACATGTACAATTTCAGCCTGCGTATCAAAATCTGAGGACAAGGGTTGAAGGTTCCGTAAACTCTTTTCTTAGTAAGCAAGTATGGAAACCAGATTTGAACAAGAATCAGCTCAGGGAAACTTTGCGCAAGCACATACACGACGCACCGTACCTAGATGCTGGCGTGGAGCGGATAGTGGATCAAGTGGTGAATCCCAAGGTCTATTCGGTTTTTATGTCACAGATAGAGGATGTAGTGTACAAATTTCTGGGTATAGAGAGGCCAAAGGCGAAAGAGAAGAACGGCGCTTGCGGTCTTAAAGATTTGTTGCCTAAAGATTTGGATCCAGTCTCGCCCGAGTCTGACAAGAACAGCTTGAAGGACGAATCTCTCGAATCCTTAGATATAAACGACGTAAATGATTTTGACAGAAAGCAGGATGAGAAAGTCGACGAGCAGAGGCCACAAGACGAGGAGATGTACAGAGATAAAAACAGAGCTGGTTCTGAAAATGGGCACATTTCGTTGGAGGAGAAAACATCGGATGATGCCTATAAAATTCTAAGTAAGAATGGAAGTAATTCAAACCTAAACACATCTGCGAAATCGGATGATAAAGTGGACGAGGAAGAGGAAGAGGTCAGTCCAACGTTTGAGCCTATTGATATCATGAACTTAAATGAATCCAACATTTCCAACGATTCTCATTTATCGGGAATATCGGAATTAACGAGTCACAGATCTAGAAGCCCAGATTTTTCGAATGAATTGTCGCGGGATAACTTCGAGTATAGCAATCAAGATTCTCAGCTCAGCAAAGTTTCCTCGGATTCCCGGTTGTCGATAGTGACGGACTTCGGTTCCTCTAATCACGCTTTAACACCGGTACACGATTCATCAAGAGATGAAACAACGAAGGACAAGTACGAGACTAAATGCAGTAAGGATAATTTCAAGGCGATCAGAGAGGATTCGTCCAAGAACAAGACGACTAAGAACAGTTTTGACTTTGTTAAAGGTAAAGATGTGCAAGATTATAAAGATACGAAAGATTTCAAGAGTACTAAAAGTGTATCTTCTAAAGAAAATTCTCGCGATGCCACGGATAGTAGTATTAAAGATAAGTATGATCATAAGAGCAAAGAGAAGAGCAAGGATAGCGAGTCCACCAAATTGTTGAAAAGCACAAAGGAAAAATCTGCCAGTAAGGATGTAAAATATTACAAAGATAAAAGTAACGAGAGAAAGAGACCGAGTAGTGAGAAATATGATAAACACAGCAGTGAGAAGTACGACAAACACAGTAAAAGTAAACCTAAAGATAAAATTGACCAGGCGAGAGAAAGTTCTGACAAAATTAAAGATATTTCAGAAAATTTGAAGGATAACGCCAACAAACTCAAAGACGAGAAGCTCAAGGAAATGGAGAGGAAAGATAAGGATAACGTTAATAAAGAAGTGAAAGATTTGAAAGATATGTACAAAGAAAAAATTAAAAAAATTATAGAACTTCGGGAAAAGATAGAATTGACGGAGAAAGAAAAATTAAATAAGGATAAAGATGTTAAACTTATTAAAGATACTAAGGACAGAAAGGATTCTCTTAAAGATAAAAAATCAAATAAGAAAGAGCACAAAAGTTCGTCGTCGTCGTCGTCATCGTCATCGAAAAATCCTTCTATAAGTTATCACGAAAGTAGAAGCAGCAAGACGTCGGAAAAGATTGCGGATGGAAAAGATAAACGATCCGATTCGAAAGACAAAGCAAAACGAGATGAGAAACGATTGTCGAAAGAGAGTAAAGGTAAAAGTCATTACAGTAGCAAATCAGATTTATCGGACAAATCTGACAAGTCAGATTCAAAGAAGATTTCCAAGAGTGAGAAAGAAGATAAGGGCGGGAAGGTGGACGCGAAAAAGGATGTCAAGGCGAGCGGCGAGAAAACGACCAACAGTAAAAAGGACGCGAAGAGCCACTTGCAACAGGGCAAGAATTCGGATCGCGTCGAGAAGTCGGACAGAAAGGAGTCAAAAACCGACGGTCCGTCCAAGGATAAAAAGCGTAGAGAAGACAAAAAATCCAAGACGAAGGACGATCATTCGAGTTTACGGAAAAACTCGAACGATCGGCGTTCTACCGACAGAGACGGTTCGAACGGCTCGAATAATAAAACCCTACCGCCCAGCAATTCGAATTCTAACGTAACGAGCACCAAGTCGGGTACGTCGAATTTGACGAAGGATAATCATGTAAGTAATTCTAGCAGCGAAACGTCGGATAGTATCGAGGAAACGCAAGTGAGTGATTCGAAGACATCGCATCAGTCGAATTGTAAATTATCTCAGAAAATCAGTTCGCAACTACCGACAAATGAAAAGAGCCATTCGAAGATGGAGACTGATACTAGCAACGAGGCATACGATAGACAGGAACAAAAAGAAAAAGAAGAAAAAAGCGCAGATTTACGTGACACGAACCTGCCGCTGAAGAAGAGGCTGCTGCCGGATAAAGATGGTGAATCAAGCCCCGACGTGAAGCTCAAGAAACCGAAATTCGCGAAAAACATACACGAAGCTAAGAAACTGATGAAAATCAGGAAACAGATGGAGAAGCAGAAACTTAAGGAGGATAAGAAAGTAGAGAAGAAAGTTGCACAGGAAGCGGATCAAGCGAGTCAATCGAATACGAAGAATAATCTCGATAACCTCGAGGGCGTGCCGGACGACGAACGGGTTCAAATTATAGAGATCCCTGACGAGGAGTACGAAGAACCTTACCCCGAGAAGTACGAGCCCCGTTTAATGTTGGACGAGAGATCGATAATAATGCCAGGAGCCGAGTCTTGTGCAAACGATCTCCTAAAGGAATTGTGTACAAGGCAATCTTCAAGCGGAATGGTGTCAGATGTGCCATCAAGCGAAGCACAGGCTACACAGGATTCTGACGGGAAACATAAGGATTTACACGTTGAAGGTACAGAAGATTCGCAAGCCTCTAAAGAGACGCATAAGGACGACTCGGAGGAAGCTTCGAAAAACGAGACAAAACGTACGATTGTTGACGAAGAAAAATCTCTACAAGTGAAGGAAACGCGTGTTTCGCAAAAGCTGGGAGAAGCTGCAGCCTCAGAAAAATCAGAATCTCTGAGCCATAATGAGAATAAAAACGTAAAACAATCGACGGAAGTGAATACAGCGACACGGGATTGTAATCGAGCGGAAACACAGGATGATAATGAAGAAAGGAAGAATGATGTTACATTGGAAATACCAGACGATAATAAAGAATCATTGGATGAAAAGCAAATAGAAATGCGTGCGTCCAAAGCTGACACAATAGAGTCGCATGCCGATTGTGTGGGAAATAAATCTTCGTCCTCCGCGATCAACGAGGATAACGAGGATTGCCGTTACTTCAAGACTGACAACGAGAAGTCGGAAAGGTTCTCCAATTTCTTAGAATCTTTAGAACTTGTGGAGAACTCGTCTTTGGAGGATATAATAGAGAGTCTAGGCGGCAAGGTGGTTTCTTCGATACCGAAGTCCATGGCACCGCCGTTGCCGAAATCGCGCAAACGTTCGTCCAGTCCCTTGTCGGACATACTGATGAATAATTCGGACAACAACAATGACGGTCATAAGCAGAAATTGTCGTCCTTGCCCAACGAAGACGCGGTACATTACGTCAAGAAGAGGAAATACACCAAGAAACCGAGATTCTCGAATTTGTGTAATACCCAAGGGATCTCGAATGGCGAGAACTTCGTCATGCCTTTGAGCCCCGACAGCGACGTGTCCGCGACGAGCGATAAAACGGCGTCGTCTAACGTGATCAAAGAAGAAAAGAGGTACGTTACTTGTTTTCGAGATTTTTACATAGTACAGGGTTCCACATGTATCTCGTTATCGTTTTGTCGTTGTTTTTATACATGCTTTGTACCTGTTCTATAAACGCGCGGGATTGACTGTATTATTCTAAATAAGTATTTTCTCGAATGTAATTCGAGGGGGGTTAGTTCCGTCTAACATTACTAACATTATTATTCCTTCAAATTGCAGCCGTATTAGGACCAGTCATCAACGATACTCAAGCGATGATTTATATAAACCACGTCCGTTATTTTCAAGTTCTTCTCGTCGAAGCAGACGATCTAATCAAGCATAGCTAGCGCCCCAAGGATTCAGGTTGAATTTGTACAATTTCCAAGCATATTTATTTTGTTTCATTATACAGTAATATAAATTGTATTTGATTACAATAATTCCTTATTTAATTCACCATAATTTAAGAAATTGTTTTGTTTCTTCTATTGTTTTGTTACTAAACAATAATTACGTACAAGTATGCGCATAATTGGATATTTGTAATTTTGAAACTCAGTTAATACATATCGAATTTTATAACATTTTAAACGTTTTATAATATTTTGGACATTTGTTTATACCTGAAATTCTGAGTACGAGCTAGGAAGTGAATTTAAGTTATAAATTATAAGAACTTATTAATCCATGATAATCTAGTTTAACAGATATAATTGATTAAAATATCTTAGTCAGCTCTTCAATTAACGAGTTTACTAGAATAATCCTTTAACAAATTTATACATTTTGAGATAACAAAATGTTGTCAGTTTTAACTAACATCTTCCATGTAATATCTAAGACGTGTTAAAGATTACGATGTTGAATATTATAACAAGATTAATTGCGTAAATCTCGGGGAGAGTGTGAGCGTTAAAGGAAATATGTACTTTTCTTTTCGAAATAGTATACTCATCTGCGGACTGTCCACTTTTGTTGAGAATGATTGTCTACTTGTACGTATGTATATATATGTTTATGTACGAACGAGTGTTCGCGAATACACGTTATACGCAATTTTAAAATTATTAAAATTGTTAAGGTTTGCACAAAAATAATAATCGACTCATTTCTACGATCACGTTGGACTTGATCTGACAATTGTTTCTTTACGTAAGTTAAAATCGGAATCCTTAAGAGGAACCCGTCCTTCCGGTTCCGCGCGTAGATCGTTATTCACTAGGATGACATTAAAGTGTGTTATACGTAATTTATTACACTATTTATCTGTGCAAGTTCCCGATTTTAACGACGCCAACAACTTTTTATAATCACGTACGTAATTAGATGCACTACAGATGTATGTACAACAGTATATACATATATTTATAAGGTTTCCACAGTGTGTGCTAGACTAACTTTCCGCTTATATACCAGTTCTGTGGAAGAAAATAGTTCTTATATACATTTGTAGTTTTTATACCGCTAGTGATTTAGCGATTAATCTTTTTCAGAAGCATTCTCTTAGGCAACTTCGACACTGCGTGTGTGCGTGTACATAAGAATTAAAAGAATACGATGCGGATCGCCTGTAAGATAACGAAAGGGATCACCGATAAGATAAAAAAAGCATTAAGTAAGCGCCATATGATGTAAACTAATCTTAAGTTCTTAAGATTCAGTTCGAGCTATATCTCACGTCGTTGGAAAACTGATAAAATTCTTTTATAATTTTCACCTTCTCTACATCTTCGTCTTTTCACGTTATTTATACCATTGTCTTCTAGCGTAATTCGTTCATTCCTCGAATGATACTGAATTACAAAGTAATAAAAAGAAAATAACTGAAATCCAATGTCTTGTCATTTACGCAATTATTCATGGCGATACAAATGTTTCATAGAAAGAGCAACAGCATAAAGCCGCTATTACGTCACGTATATTTTTAGATCTATACTTTAAGAAGCGTATTCTTGTTTTTGTCGGTAACAGTAAGTTTGTATAAACATGTACGTACAAAAGGCACGCGCGTCACATATTTTATTTCAGCAAGAATATCGTGAGATATAATTTTGTATTTTTAAATTTCCACTTTATTTGTCAAACAATTGGGCGTGCCATATCCAAAAAGTTTATAAATTTCCCACAAGCATTAAAATCGCTTTCCAATAAAAAATAAATTTTATATGTTTATTATAACTAATATTCTCTCTGCATCTAGTAAAATACATATCAACAAGTATGTCAGGACTTTAAGCGAAGTAAACAGTGAAAGTAATTTCTACTTCGTGAAACTCTTGATCTGCGTCTAATTAATCTCGAAATTATCCAGAGCGATTCAATGATGTTGCGACGAATTTACCGATTTCGCTCAACGTGCAGCCTCGAAGCTCGTGTGACCAGCGTCAGTTTTTCGGCGAGATACCGCCGTTATTGATCTCGAGACGTCAGAAGGAAGCGCACGAAGAAGCTCTTGTGCGTTTCCTTTGGCTGGTCGCCGGTTCGATTCAGCCTCTAGCCGCCAATCGACGAGCCAAGGTCGTCGCAGCTATGTGCGAAGATTAAGAACGATAGGGCGACGACGGGGATTAGATATAATAAAGCGACGGCCGTCGTTGCGGGCTTGTTTATACTTTGCGCATCGCGAGTAGCATTTTTGAATCGCGCATGACACATACACCACCCGTAAGAATTTTATATAATAGTATAGATAAAAGATATTCATCATCCATATAATAATATCTTCTTCTATGTGACTCGCTGTTAGGATATTAATTTAATAAAAAGAATAATCTCGTAAATTGTTAGAAGCTCGTTACTGTAGGTGCGGAATGCATGACCGGATTTCGCCGAATTCCTTATCAAATATGCGAGCATATCGAGCGCGAGTCTGCCTTAATTCAAAACATAGCTATTTCATCGCCTGCTGCAAAAACGAGCCGATGATAACGTTTCGATGACGCGTTTCGAGCGTGGAAACCGTTCCTCGGCCGCGGCCGGAAATAAACCAATAGTCCAGTCACTATGTACATTTAAAAAAGACATAATTCTGACCCAGGATTTTTCTTTTGGGTGGTGTTGGAGGGATCAAGAAAAGCTTAACCGGAAGTTTTCGACCTGTTTCCCGCTTGCTTTTTTTACGGGAGTAAAAAATGTGAAAAAATGGTTTTTTCCGCGATAACTCGGTTTCTAATAAAATTACAAGGTCGAATCGGAGCTCATTTTAAAGCTTTTTTTACGCTCTACAAATTATTTCTGTATCCGAGACCTGGCTCCATGCTGGTGTCTCTGATGATCTTGTGGCTTTGGATAATTACTTTTTAATTCGCAATGATCGAGTTGGTCGGATTGGCGGGGGTGTTGCCTGCCACTGTTTCGTTTGTACCCGATTCCGAAACAGCATCCGCTTGCGGATTTAAAATATCTCTAAAAATGACAAAGTTACCCTTATACGAATTTTCACCCCCTTGTATCTTCGGAACCGTGCCTATGCTCATCTTAAAATTTTACTGGGATTAATGTTTCATCTAATAGTACTATTTGCCATAAAAAAAGTTTGAAATTCGAGGTCCAAAAATGGGCGAAATTTGCCGTCACTCTTTTTGCGCTAATGTAAAATCACGATCCCAATTTTGTGACTTTGTAACGAAAAGGTATATTGAAACTTATGCAAATTATAATTTTTACAGTGTATATTTGTTAAATCAGTCTAGTAAGTAGTTTAAATAATATATTATTAAGATAGTTTGGAGAAAACGAATGCACGTTATGAAGTCGACATACGGGGTTAATCGGATCATCTTTTTCGGGGTGATTTGGATCATAAAATTTTTCGACATTTTATAGCTATTACAACAAAAGTGTATTTATAGATAGTTTGCACGTACAATCGCAAATCAACTATACATTAACTTTTTTTACAACCTACTAGCTTACCAGATAATTTTTACAAAGTAACTTTGTAAGTATGGAAATTTAAAAAGTAAACGTAACTAAAAACTAAATTGATATGTCCTAAACTAGTAAACAAAAATTATTCAAATTATCAGTATTTGGCTAGTAATTAATTATTTATTTTGAGTATTAAAATTATTAAAAACAGTACTTTTATTCATAGCCAAATAATCACTTACAGTATTAAATTTCTGGAAGGTATATAGGTTAAGAATCAATGTGGATAGTTCTCAAGAATCGGTCATAACGAAGTCACATATATTAATGTCCATTTACAATTGTATTTTCTACTGTCTACATTATTTCAACGATATATTAAAGCAACAGAAATATTTTGGAAACCAAAGAATGCTTTTATCTATATAATATAGCGTACAATTTCTTTTTTCATTTTTATATAATTTTTGCGTCATTTTTTATCAGTGACTTTTAAGAGAGAAATAAAGTCATGATGATATCCTAATGATATCATTATGACTTCTATGTTCCATCTTGGTATTCGTCGTATGTATAGACGGACACATGCGGATATCTCTCTTTCCATTGATTCACCAATTGATCGCTTATATGACAGCTTATAAAACAAAACTCTTGCAGGTTAGGACATTGTTCAAAAATAACGGAACATTTATCAGGTGTATGAAATTTCACAAGATCAAAAAATAACTTTTTCAAGTTTTTGCACTGTGCTAGTAATTCCAACTGGTGATCAGTGAGGGTAGCAAGAAAAATAAAAACTTCTTGCAAGTTTTGATAAAAGGAAAGTAATTTAAATAAGCTATCACCAGTAACTGAACATCTGAATCTGTAATAAAAATTACATAATTAGTACAGTACTTTAATTGCAAAGAGGAAATTTGTGTAATTTTTTCAAGATGCACACAAAAGAAGCAAACAAATTTCAATAAAGAATACAATAACATGTATTTTAAAAGAAATTGTAACATACTTACTCCATAAAAGTAAGCTTCACTTCTAGTATATTCTTACAGTTAGCAAGGACACTAATGCCATGAGGTGTAAGACTAGGTGCATACAAATGTATTACTTCCAAGTCACGACACGAATTTTCCAACTCTAGTAGAACTGCTTCTTCGTTTATAACCGTACCGTAAAATAACTCACGCATCCGTTGATTTTTTTGTAGTATTTTGCACAGTTGTTGAGCGTTTATACCTGTATTACCAAGGTTTAAACGTTCCAAACTTCTTAGCTTCTCGAGATACGAAAATCCTTTGTCGTCTATGAATCGACAATAACTTAGATTCAATTCTAAGAAAAATTTGTATTAGTTATATGCAATTTAACCATAATCTTGATAATTATATACTATATGCACATATACATACCTTTCAAATTTTTGCATATTTCTGAAGTTTTAAGTAGGGCAGGATTTAAATCGACATTGCAGTTACTTAATTTTAAGTGCGTTAAATTTCTGCCGCAATTATCAAGAAAGTTTACGAAATCATTAACATCAAAGTTGCTTTTTGTAAGATCTAACTGTTGCAAATATTCACATCTAGCTGTAAAGCAACAAAATACTTTGCGCGTAATAAATTTGTCAGTCACACGTCGAATGTTCAAACATGTATAGATTAAAGGGTCCTGTGTTAAATAATTGAAGCGTTTATCTACTGAACTCATGCAGCATAACGTCGTCAGATCTAAATTGTTCAATATTTTTAGTAGTATTTCATTCTGCAAAGATAAAATATATAATTTTAATACTCGAGATGACATTACAATAATATATGATGAGAAATAGACCACTTATAATACTTTACCGGAAGCGTAGATAAACAGCAACGTGATAAGTCCTTGGATTCATCCGAAGAGAGTTTCATACGCTTTGCATAATTGGAATGACTAAGAGGTTGCTCATAACAAGGGATTACCTCCTGAGATATTTTTTGCTTTAAATTACTCTTAGAAGAAACCCTTCTTATATCGCTGCAATTATTATCGGAACAAACTTATTTTCATTATTAACAGAAAAAAATTTAAATATTACTTAACGTCGACGATAATAATACCTTTTACGAATACAATATTCGGGAAAATTCTGTTGCAGATGAACTATATCCAAGTGTGCACTTTTTAAATCTGCTGTTAAATTATGAACATCATCATGGTATGGAGAGTACATGCTGTTAATTTTTTTTAACAGATTAGTTAAACTCTCGTTAGGATTTCTAGAAAGGATCAATTCTGATGTACCGATGAGCATCACAGCATCTAGCTTTGTGTAAGAGAGACGTGAACTGTTTTCAAATGTTAGTTTGAGCATTTTGGTTTTAAAGTTACACCGATGCGATAACGGTGGAGAAAATAATCTTGATGTCGGCTGTACGAAATGAGACGATTTATCCCACAACTTAAACCACTTATTATTAGAATGTTGAGCCGAAATTTGAATTACGCTTCCAGGATGATGTATTTCGTAAATGCAGACTCTGATTGGATATACAGCTTCATGAAACTCGATACCTTCAAAATAGAAAATATATAATTATACTCTCTTCTCAACAAAAGCATATCTTCTTTAACAATATCTCATAATTCAAATATTACATACAAATATAACTATTTTTCTTCGTCTTATACCGCCAATTCTGACAAATATAATCAGCAGCCCTATCATGAAATTGTTCCTTTTGCCATGGAGATATTGAAATCTCGACATCTTTATTGACTGAATTCTGTATTGAAGAGTCAAGAAGTGTCAAATACTACAAACTCTTGTAAGTTTGAATTGCGATTACTTTTTACTGGACAATAATGTATAATACCAGAAAATATACATACCCATCTGTTTTCAAAAAAAGAAGTAGGTAAATGAAATAGTTCTCCATAGTTTTGAAATTTGGGTGGTCCAATTATGTCAGGGGCAGTGTGATATATGCTAATATTCTGATGGTTCATGGGAACAAATCTCTTCTTCGCAAATTGATAGATGAAGTCAACACTACCCTCCTCTCCTACGGATACTCTGCCGACATAGGGATATCGACTACAACTCTCGCAATATGAAGGTTGATAATGGGATGTCATATTTTCTCTCTGAAAAAAAGACAAAAAATATGAAGAATAATAATTCTTGCTTTTGTAGTATATGCTAAAATGCATTGTATATCATCTATTTATAATTATTGCGGTAAGATTATATAATTAGATTAGATTATATAATCTAAATTTATCCTGTTTCCATTCACATGGCTAGTACTGACATTATTATTACATAGTCTGCATGTATATTATTATTAAATATTAAATAATTAATTATTTTAAAGAAAATTACATTTTATTAATATAGAAAAATGTTTTTTTTATAAATTTGAGATATCGCGAGCTCTGTGTTAATTCATCACGCGTGGTACACGTGTACGAGCACAAAGGAAAAAACAAAAAAATTACAAAATTTATATTGCTCAAATTCGCCACAATTAGGTGCGCTTAATTTCTAAATATAATTAAGGTCTAAATAATTAAGGTTCTAAATATAATTAATTCCGTATATAAGAGTAGATGTAAAACGTGAACACTGTAAGCAGTAAGCTATTGACTAATAACATTTTTACAATTCAAGAATAATCGACTGTAGTTGGTCAATTTTTACTGCTTATATACGTCTTACCGCATACTCTTACAGCTATTGTAGGACGGGCTTAAGATTTTCCGAAATGTATTATTTATCTTACTTTAAAAAAATGTATCTTCTATTTCATTTTCCGATACACGTTGTAGTGTGTTCCACCACGTGAGAGAAGAACATACGGCATACACGCATGCACGAGCACCAAAGAAAAAAGATTTCAAAATTTAAATTGCTTACGTTCGCTATACTTACGATTCTAATAGACGGAGAGCTGGCTACAGAGAAAGCGACATGCCTCTGTCCACGAAATATCTTACCTGGAAAAGGTTGCTGCCGGCAAAGCGAAAGCCCGACCGTCAGAAGGCGCGCTGGAAGCTAAGTGGGTGCAGGGCAGGCGATCAAACGTGTAAATTTTCCGACAAAAAAAACTGTCGATCGGCACGGCTGAAAATTTCTTTCGGCGCGCGGCGCAGCGCGCCCAGTGGGCCGATCTCGCTTTTCTCTTGATTTTCACACCGAACATATTTCATAGCACTTCTGACAATTTATCTGAATATTCATAAAGGACTAAAAAAACTATTATTAAAATGTCAGAAGTCAATTGAGAAGAATTAATAAATTTAATTAATTTTTTATCGTAACCTTAGCAACATTTTGCGTGATTTTTATTATCTTTAATAAAAGCATATTGAAATGTTGAAATATAAGTGAAAAATAAATTTCTGAATTTTCGAGTTCGAAAAGTATGAAATAGACGAAGAGAAAGTTTTATGAGGGGATTATAGATGAATATCTCTCTGAATGTCGTTTGGCCTTTGACCTGTGTTTCAGGTATACGAAGCGCGCGGGTTCTTGCAAACATCTGCTCGTTTGTTTGCACGTGTACACGAATACGAAGTTTTTTGCGGCACTGTTGTAAATTTTCTTCCGTAAATTTCATAATTTTACCGGAAACAGCTTCACAATTAAAAACACAAGATAACTTAGAACTCATTTTGTCGTTTACAAATAACTAAACAGAGAAACAACTATTCGTCAGAATCTTTTAAGGAGATGTTTTGACCAAGCAACATTTACCATAAACAATGAGCAAAATTGTTAGTTATAAAAGAAAGTTAAAAAGTTTAGTGCATACATGAGTCCGTGCGAGATCTAACTTGCTCGGCAACGATATATTAATTTTTCGTAACGGCTCTGAGTCCTTCCCTTCTCCCACCTACTTTTTTCAGAGAAGGGAGCCGCCAGCCAGGTAGGCTGCTAATTTTACAGTTACAAGCAGATATTATTTTGGCTCGAACGCCATAGACCCACGTATGAATACGGGGGGTTAATTTGTAGTTTGGCATTATTCAGACACTCCATAGGACCGAATTGTGAAAGGGTTCATAAAAAACGACATTGACTTTGTTAAGAATACAATTGAGTAGATGAAATGGACAAATATCGATGATAAAATGGGAGAAATTTAATAAAGCTATAGCAATCATATTTAAACACGAACAAAGCTGTAATATGTATTAATTAGAAAAATTATAAACATTGTTAGGCGTCAAGTAGTTGTATAGAATAAAGAATGCAACAATGAAATAATTAGTTTTAAAATATTAACTTTAAATTCCAATATTACTTTAAATTCCACTGCTGGATTAAAAATTGTAGAAATAAAGTTTCCAGATATCAATAAAGAAATTAAATTTTCTGAAAAATTAGCGGAAAGTTTGAATACTGAATGCTTCTTACATATTTTTTGTTATAATTATTTTTTGTTACATTTACGAATATAATAATTTAAAATTTTACTCCTTTCACTTTACCTGAAAAAGAAGTAAAATGGCGATGAATAAAGGCACACTGAAAAGAGCGAAGTAAAGGCACGTGGTTCTTCTTCTTCTTAATTTATGACACCTGGTTTCCTGCGTGGATCCACTATAATCAGCCTCTTTTTTTTTAACTGAATAGAGCCAGTAAGCGTCTTGTGTAAATTGTGAATGTCGATTGGTCCAGACACTTATGATGGTCTGGCACATGTACGTAAATTGTTAAGAAAACAAAATATGTTATGAAATAATAGCATGTTTGAGACAACATTAAATATTTTTAATATAGCAATATGAATAAAATTAATATAGAGATATGAATAAAATTAATCGCAATTAATTCATATATATATATATATATATATATATATATATATAATTATGTTTTGTATTTCAGATCAACACCGATGCAATAATTACATATCCAATGCATAGTTCTGTAAAATTAATCGCCGAAAACACCGACCAACCCATCTACTTTTATGTGTCTTCTTATCAAGGACGATACAGTTTTGTCATGTGGAACAAAACCACACCATACGTTATTATTTTTATTCTTGTATTTTACTTTTTTATTCAATTTGCTTGATTCAAATTGTTCAGATTGCTTTATAGCACATCACGATTTGATCTTTATAACTTCTACATAAATAATGTGTAACTAAATTTGTTATTTATTTTATCATTCAAGGCGTGGTGCATCATGACGATTTGCAATATTTGTTCTTCATGAAATTCAAATTTCCATTCTTCGAAAACGATTATACATCAATTACATACATCAATCATATTACTCAACAAATGCAAATACAGTTATATATCATTATTTTATATAAGAAAAGTTTTTTTTTTAATAAAAGTTATTCCTGCAAAATTATAATATTTGCAATATTATTTTTTAGTATAAAAAGTATTTATTAATAAAGTTTCGATACTTCACTATGAGGCAAGTTGTACTGGCAAGTTAAGGGAAATTATTATTAAAATGTATCTTAATTACAAAAGATCGTCACATATATAACAAATGATAAAAATTATATAAAAATTTACAAAAAATTGCATTTAAATCTTCGGGTCTGATGATTGCAACCTCACCAGAGGCTCGCTTAATTTCCACAATTTCTTGCCTTTAGCAGGATCCTTCACAGCATTCGATAATCCACGTTCCTAAAATATATTTAGAGTGTTTTAAGAAGAATTAAGGAAAAGAGCATTTAACGTTAAATTAAAAGAATCAAAAGTTATAATCAACATATATCGCTAAAATTCTTGAAATATTGAAGTTTTTTTTAGGAAAAGATCAATCTTCAGAAGATCAACATAAATTCTTACAGCACAATCCATAAAGTATTTTCCCGAAACTCCGTTAAGTTCGTCAGAAACTGCGAGATGAATATATAGTCGTCTGTGCGCCTTGCTCGGGTGTTTTGAAGAAAGCCTATTAATTTCAAACCCCAAGATAACGGAGCGGGTACGTTTCGCCAGATTCCACTGTCTATCATCCCCGGATGTAAGCAATTTGCCGTCACTCCCGAGCCCTCCAAACGTCGATGTGAAGACTATATCCGCATACTTTGATACGTAATACAGATACGCCGGCAAGGTCAATGTTGGATTAATATTGTCAAGATTTAAACACGCTAATCGATAGAGTTCTGACGCAACCACTATGATGCGACTTGGTTTCAATTGTTTCAATAAATCTGTAAATAATGAGATTTCCTCGTAACGAAATAATTTACGTATATAATTATAAAGAAAAATACTTTATCTACCGATGAATGACGTATAGATATAAAAATAATAGCGCTTTTTATTATTTCTGAAGATTTTGCGTAAATTATAAAATAAAAACTGAACGGCCTCATTATCATACAACTGTGATTTCTCATTAATCACTTCTTATCATTTATATTTCTTGAATATATATATTCAGAGAAATAAATAGTAAAAGGTGACTAATTAATATATATATGTCGGAGGCCGATCTCCTTCCATGATAATACGCCTCTTCTTCTAGTAGGGAGCAGGCGTGGAGTAAAGAGCTCAGAGGATTATTCTTTTACAAGATCGCTTTTTATTACAACGTACTTATTTTACTACACAAAGCAAACTCTTTTAAATTCACAACAGAAGTTTAGCTAATTAGAAAATGATTAAGTAATTATGAGACGTGAGCGATTCGTGCGAGACCATCCGACGTTATCCGTTTCCTAGACAACCATCCCTCGGCCATACGCTTCGCTAGAGCGATCCTCTTCTCGATCCGCTCTCGTCTCTGAACACCGCCGCAAAAATCCAAACGCGCCGTCACGGCCAACCTGACACCTGACTTCCGTCCACCCCTGTGCCACCTCGCCCTAACGTGTTACCTTCGCTTCACCGGTTTTTTGTCGTATTCTTCGATATTTAGGGTAGTACTTGGCGGATTATAAAAATTGTAAGAGGGCTATCCTTTATAACTCATTTCGGACCCAATTTTTTATGACTTCAGGTGGCAGATCGCTCTGACTGGCCAATTCTAAGATTTTTTCTTCGCCAGGAGAATTATTAATATCGAAATGTGTCTGTAGTATTTTTAGATGGTCAACAGTGATACGTGTGCGCGCTCGTTTCTGCGATGCAGCTGCATTTGCCTGAAAGATCAAAAAAATCTCCCGCTAATTAATACGATTGACATTCGACGATTGATAAATCCCGCTATACATCTCTGAATCCTGTTTATACATAAATAAATAAATATGAAATAGATAGATAATTTTCTGTCTTCCGCGTATAAACAAATCAAGACAAACTTTCTTTTAAATTTGTCTTAATTTTTGTCATGATTTTATCTCTCACCGTGATTATTGGCTATTAATGTTATTTACATATCAACACTATTTTGTATTACTTCTGTCACGTTCGATATTCTTATAATTTCATTTGCATTTCTTATCAAAAGCTCGTTTTCATCAATGAGTAAATAGATACATAAATAATTAAATATTAAGTTAAAATTGTGGGGAGACGGCTGGTCTAGTGGGTAGAGCGCCAGATTCGTAATCCGGAGCAGTCGCAATAACCGGGTTCGAATCCCGCTAGACCGATGAGATTTTCTCAGGAAAAAACGCTGCCCCCCCCCCCCATCTAGCGGTGGTATCCCTAGATGGAAAACTGGGCTCCGTCTTTCGGAAGAGACGTTAAACCGTTGGTCCAAAGGAAATGGTAATGGTAAAGGAGGAAATGATAGGGTTGGGTACGTCCCTTCAAAACCCCCTTTAAGGCCCCTTCGGGTATAACCCATCTTTAAGTTAAAATTGTGACACAGGCGTTCTACTTACCGCTGCCGCTGCTTGCTGCTGTTGAAGGCCAAGATGCTGCTTGATTAATCGGATATGCAGTAGTGGCACCATCATACGGTGGTCGCGGTAGCATCATTGGCACTAGAGGTGCAGGTTGTAGTTTCATGGCAGCTAAAGCGAGCATGTTTACCCCCCATGATAGTACTCTTATCATTTCCCTGATAAGTCTCTCATTTTGTTGTGAATTCCACTATTCAAATACAGCATTTAGAGCAGCTTGCATTTCGGTTATCTGTTGCGGGAATGAAAGTTGAGCTTTTGTTTTTTTTTTGCTTCCCGTAGGAAGAGGGGAAATGCCTCGCGCATCTTCCCGGGCCCCGGCACCCGAGGTATGTGGGGCTTGCACCCACTAAAACCCCTCTCCCTGAAACATAGCACGCTGGACAACAGTTGCGATACGCGGAGAACTACGGGGCATACATCACGTACCACAACGTAACCAGACAAAGTGGAAGTTGAGCTTGCTGTTGTTATAAAGTTGTCTTATTTCGAATTATTGCATTTATGGAAATCGCCGTCGGAGAATACGCCGCGAATCTGGATATAAGAATAACTCGCCTTGCGCTCGGGAGGGAGGGACGCACCCCCCGCGACGGAACTGCAATTGCAAATCGCCGGCTCGACCTTGTCACTTACCATTTCCTCGCTCAGCATTTAGAAATGGCATAATAATGCCGCGACACGCGATCGTGCGTGCGTTGATTTTTTTTTAGCGTATTATTTACGGAAATTGGAATACACTCGAGGGGGAGGGAACGATAATTCGCGACGACCGATATCTCATTACGCGAAACCGTGTTTTTTTGTAAATAGACCAGCTGATTCCCGATGTTCGCGATATATTTACGATTTCTCCGAAGCGCATTCGCATAACACCGACCATTGTCTCCGCGAATTGTGTTTCGAACAATAGACGAGAAAAAACAGCGTTATCGCTCGTTGCGCGCATCGGCCGGCGCGAGAAAGATATGTTCGCGAGGCGAGGTGAAAATATCGATAATACGACGCGATGCGTCTGTAATAACGCGTTGATCGCATCTCGATGCTCCAAGATCTGATAGAGATCTGATATCTTATTATCTATATTTGATAATAAACGGCTGAATAATGAGGCCAATTTCTTAATTTGTTCCCAATTGTAGATAAAATAGAAGAAAGTTTCGCTTGGATCCTCGATTGAAACGAGCTGCTGTTCATCGGACATATTTTCACGATATTTCGAAGTTTCGCTAATTTATTTGAGATTTATTCGCCAAGACGACAGTCGTCGCGATCCGAGGACTTTTCACTCCAATTAATTGCCTAAAAAAAATATCAATCTGAAATATTATTTATAAACTATGTTTTTGAAATTAAAATAAATAAAATCTTGAGTAAAAAATAAAAAATTGCTTGTTGGTCTTTGGTTTGTCAGAAATACCTAGACCTCGCGATGGGCGCTACATGGAATCGATTTAATTTTTTTGCCGGAGACCGCGGTCATAAAGCGACACGTCCATGTTGAAAAAAGAGAGAGAAATGAGAGGCAGAAAGAGAGAGAGAGAGAGAGAGAGAGAGGTAAAAAAAATCGCGATACCGGCGCATTTACGTCATCCGATAAAATATAATTTACGTAAGCGGCGAGAGTGCATTTCCTGTGGCGCAACGTGGCGCAAGTCCTTCTCTCGTTCGCTCCTGGCAGCCAAATTTTATTCCCTCGATGGTCAATCGTGATAATCGGCGCAGGGCACACTCTGGCCCGCCGCGTTCGTTTTGCATTACATGAGAGCCTCGATTTCAGAAACGGTGAGGGACTTTAACGCGCTCGCTTTTTTATGCATTCAATAATACGCAGGCGAACGTGTATGCGTGAAGGTTGCGTAAAATTTTCCCGGAACGGTTTCCGCTTAGCTGCACTCTCTACATTCTATGCACCTTTCGGATAATTTATTATTTCTTAGTTGCCAATTATAATATTCGATCGACGTTCATTTAGTTAAAAAAATCAAAATCTGTTTTTTATAATAGAAAATCAAATAAAAAAAAACGCTTTCGGCGCATCGAAGAAATTTAAGCTCCAAAGTGTCATTCTTTTTCACGATGGAGTTGAGGACCGCGCATCACGTCACTCAAACTGACGCGATTGCACGAATTGTCTCGAGATTCCTGGATGATTCAATAACAAGTGGTTTTCGTATTTGCACGCGAAAGTTTCGGCAAGTCACCGCGGTGGAGAAAGTGCAGCCGAAACAAAAACGAATTCGCGGCGAGAAACCGAGACTCGGCCACTCGGCGAGTATACGAGACGATCGCGAGGCGCGGAAGGAATCGTGTGGGCGGGAAGCGGGAATGCGCCGTGACGCGTATTCACGATGACTTGCCGCCGTGCACCGCCGTCTCTCTCTCTCTTCTCTCCTCCCTCCCTCATTCGGGAAATTACTGACGTTATCATCGTCATGCCGGCGCGGCGTCGCATAGGATGTGCAAATTCACTCGGTATTCCGTGCGCTCTGCGCTCAAACGCCCGTCCCGAGGAAGGAGCGTTTCGAAGCGCGGACGGACGGGACGGGGCACACGCGGACCACGTGGTCGCGCACGACGCATGCGCGGCACGTGCGCCCGGACCTAACCTCGCGTGCTCGCGCCGTCCTCGGTCCTCGCCGCGATCGGACTCGTTGCCTCGTGGGCCTCGTGACTGTCGCGCGTTATTTCGGCCGTTTCGCGGCTCGATCCTCGCGCGTGCCGCGTGCCGATGCACGCGACGAGTCGGCCTGTCGATCAAACGAACGAACGAACGAACGAGTACGGTCGCGGACGGGCAGGTGGGAAGGGGTTACTCGTTACTCCCCGTAGTCCCCGTACGCGGGAGTGGCGGGGACAGGAAACGGGGAGCCCCCGAGCCTTCTCGCGGCTCCCCGATGCAGCCCCATTAAGAAACGATCGACGCACGCGGTCACATGTCGGAGCGCGCGTAACGTGGGCGCCCGTCCCGCCGCGATCCGTCCGTGTGCAAGTTTATTTCTCGCGACGCGATTCCGCGGAACGCCGTGGTCGTTTCCTCGCCGCCGCCGATAGCCGATACTCGGGCTGCTCGAGCTGCTCGAGCATCGAATCGGTAACGCAAACGTGTTGTCGGCCAGCACGCGAGACAGACGGAGAGTGTCGGAGAGAGAAAGAGAGAGAAGGAAAGAGGAAAAAAGAGAGAGAAAGAGAGAGAGGATAGATTGCGCGACACCGTGGCGGCGGACTCGAGACTCGCTCACGAGCTAACGCGCGAGCAACAGCAACAGCCTCCCCCCCGTGGATCATGAATATGGACGACTACGAGAGCCTGCCGACCAACTCCGTGGCCGTGCACATGACGGCCGGCGCCGTCGCTGGGATCATGGAGCACTGCGTCATGTATCCGTTTGACAGTGTCAAGGTACTGACGGCGGCCCCGCGCCGCGCGCCGCGCCGCATCGCACCACACGTTTCTACCCTTCGGCGATCCTTTTACATAACCTCCTCGCCGCCGGCGGCGAGATCCGCGTCCGCGCGACGCGACGAGAAGCAATGCGATGCGACGCGACGGCCCGTGGAATTCCCCCGGCGTTCCGTCCGTGAGCACCAGGAAAAAGTCACCATCTGGTGACGTCGTCGTCGCCGTCGCCGCGTGACTTTTCCTCAATGCCTTCCTGGAACCGCTTGGCAAACGGACGTTTTATCTCGTCTCAATTTATATCCGCCGTAAATAGACGCGCAGATAGGCGACGTTTGTCTCGTGGAATCATTGTTTGCAGATATACGATTCAATAACGCTGCCGCTCACGAATGTCGCTTACTGGCGTTTCTCTCGCTTTGGACGAAGAAAATTGCTCAATTATATAGGATGACAAAGTTAAAGATAATAGATAGTTTAATGGACCTGTGTGTATGTGCGTGTCTCGCTTTGTGTAATATACATGAGCTAGGACATTTATAGTTGCATTAGAACTCATGCAATTTGATTTGATTACTGTAAGTCTCACAACGTTGATGGAGTTTATAATATAATTTTAGAACTTGCTCGCGATTAAGAAAAGGAAAGTTTGTATTTTCTCTTGTTCACATTCTGGAATTACGTGATGAAATAGGTTCAGAATGTGTATGTGCCATTAATGCGCGTCCATTAGCGCGCATTATCATGTTAGTCATTCCTGTCTTTTTGCGACGTGCATGTATTTAAAGATATTAACATTTTATCTGTGTATTTGCTAAAATACCATTATCCGTATCTTGCAACATAAGCATATATTGTAGAAATTCACTTCTACAGTATACACTTATTTTCAATATATATATATATATTTATATATATAAAAAAAGACGAGAAATTTGTTAGGACTGCAGCTGACAGAAGCACTGTATCGAATATTTGTTGAATTAATTCGTATTTATGAGGTATGGCTCGTTTGATGGCATAATCATACATGTAAGATGTTATCATACAATTTCATGGAGTATATACATGACAGTTGAGACAATAGTTACTTTGTATCAGATAGTGGATGCAAGAGGATGCGTTATTGTGCATTGCAAATGATGCATTATACTAGGTTCTTATACAGAATGCAAGTGTTTACTATTCATTATGTAACACAGTTCGTCGGCAGCGAGTTCTATTTCTGGTCTCCTTTTCAGACTGCTATCTATACTATATATGCTTTCCTGTCTTAATATGCCAGGGCCTTGATTTCGTTCATTATGCAAATGGATAACAGATATGTTGTTATTCTACTTTAATGCAAAGTAAATTGACGTCTGACTGAAATCAATTCAATTTAAATCGTTCGATGCTCTCACTTATGAATACTACGATACTTGACAGTCACTGTTCTCATTATCAGCAAGTCATCCCATTTCAAAATAATTCTGCGGCAAATGGTAATTTCATTAAATGGCATTGCAAAATCTTCCGCATAGCTATTTGTACAAAAATATGTGCAAAAAAGAATGGAGTTAGTTTATTATTGTTTCTTCATTATTTCTTTATTCTTAATAGTGATCTTTCTTATCTATTGTGCGTCCAGACGAGAATGCAAGCATTGACTCCTGGTCCAGGAGGAGGAGGAGGTGTGGGAGAAGTGTTGTCCCGAATGATACGACAAGAAGGTGTATTAAGGCCAATTAGAGGTGTCAGCGCAGTGGTTGCCGGTGCCGGTCCTGCGCATGCTTTATACTTTTCTTGCTACGAGTGTCTTAAAGAAAAGTTCAAGAGTACGAGATCTCAGTTCAATCATCTTGTCTACGGGGCGGCTGGTTGCGTAGCAACAGTTCTGCATGACGGTGTCATGAACCCAGCGGAAGGTTGGATATAAAAACTACTTTGATATGTGATATGTGATATTTGATACTCATTTGATAATGTATATCATTGTAAATAGACAGATAATCTTGCAATCTGTGTGCTACGCTTATTGTTATCACTTAATTGATGAAGATTATACACAGTTTCTTATCTAATCATGAGTTGAATATCACCAATCTCTTTCACTATTTTAAATTTAGTAAAAAAATATATAGATTCTTAAAATGTTACATTTAGAGAAATTCTAGAAATTAGATTATCTTAAAAGATTAATCGTGGGAGATGTAGAGATTCATGTAATATTATTTTGTTACAGTGGTTAAACAACGATTGCAGATGTACAATTCCCCTTATAGGAATGTGTTGAGTTGTATACAACACGTGTATCAGAAAGAAGGGATATTTGCATTCTACAGGAGTTACACGACTCAATTGGCTATGAATGTGCCTTTTCAGAGTATTCATTTTATCTCTTATGAATTCGTGCAATCCATTACAAATCCAGAGCACGCTTACAATCCAATAGCACATATCGTATCTGGTGAGTCTTTTGATTATCCATAATATAAATTTCCTACATTTACATTTTTAATGTTTTTGGAAAAGATATATAACGTTACCTTTGCAACAACTATATAAAAATCAATCTATTAACATATTATTCCGAAATATTGTGAGGAAATATAGTTGATTAAAGTTTTAATCGATTTTATGCAACCAGGTGCAACAGCAGGTGCAATTGCGGCCGCTGCAACAACCCCTCTGGATGTTTGCAAGACAGTGCTGAACACACAGCAGGACGGCGTGCACGCTCAAGGCATGATAGATGCATTTAAACAGGTCTATAGGTTCGGCGGGGTACAGGGATACTTTCGTGGACTACGCGCACGTGTCTTATTCCAAGCACCAGCCACCGCTATCTGTTGGGTGATGTAAGTCAATCGACTTTGTGTTTCTTTCTACTGTTTTTTGTTAGATTACTAAGATTACGTAATATTCACCGTCTTTATGTCGCGTCGCGTAACGCGTTTTTAATCTTCACGACAGATACGAGTCATTCAAGTATGCATTACGGGGCAAGCAAGATGATGACTATAGCGACTCCGAGCTTGACAACGGTATGAGCGGAATTAATCAGAACCCGACGCTCGCATCAAGATCCAACAGTTTTCAAGGCGCAGGTCTGTACTTTAACAACCACGCCTCGCCGCCCGTGTTACTCAAAGTGACTACGAGTTAGGCATGTAAAAAAATCGCACTGTCGATTGTCCATTATGAGAAAGAAAGAGAGAAAACTATTTCATTATTCAAGAGTTGTTTATGAAAATAGCGATATCTTCTTTCTTTATAAAAGTCTATTGACAATGAATATTTCGTTGATTCGTCCATTATTTGAGCGGCATTCTTACGTACGTTCTTTATCGCAAAGAAACGAAAATTGATGCTAAAGAGAGACAATAGCAAGCAAAGGTACGGGACCTAGATTTATTGAATGTTAATATGTAAATTTCTTCAATTATTGTTAACATAACTGCGTCAAATAATGGCGCTAATAATGTTATCTCTTTTCTTTTTAATTTTTTGATTTCTGATTATTGAACGAGGATGATTGATTTTAAATAGCAAACCTGCAAGTTGGAGCAAGAAAAAATATCATTTCATTAATCTTTATATTATTATCGTACCTTATGCTTTCAATAGATTTTCTGTCATGTATGCGAAATTAGTATGGAAATAATACTATTGTTTTAGAATATTTGCAAAATGACTTTATTAGCAATACTAAATTTGAAATCATGAAATAATCATTAATCCTGGTACATTCGCTGGCTGCCATCCAACGTGTATAATTGAAATAGAATGCTATTATCTATTGTACTGTTCATGATGGAGTATAAATGAACATTCAGTAAAATGTCAATTTGATGTATATCAAACTTGAATGTAAATAATCTGTCTGTATTATTTATCTTTTGCTGTAATTTCCATATTAATTTATAAATAAACATTTGTACATATCTAGCTCAAACAAATAAATCTGAATATTTTATTAGTAATTTATTCAATATTGATACTTAATTGGATTAATATGGTAATATTTATTGTTTAAAGAACACCAAGCAAATATATTTATACTGTACAGACGGATTCACGGTTATTTAAAAGTAGATACAATAAATTACTGTTGAAAGCATGATGCAGAGAATCAAGCTAACATTTTTTTGGCATTATTGAGTATAAAAATCGGATGTTTTTTAAGAAGAGAGGAAAGATATGCTCCACTTGAATAGTTAAAATAGGTTACGCACATAGTGCAATTAGATTGCAGCCCACTCCAACACTGTACCATTAAGTAAGTTAAGAAAACAGTGGGATGCATGCAGGAATTTCGTCGATAATAAACTATACTTTAGAGAGCATAATTAAGTGCGCATAATTCATGCAGGATCATTTCGCAAAATTAGACAATTGTTATTAAGAGGACGTTATAAAAATTAATCAAATATTTGACGTTAAAAAGTTACGAAGACTACTTAATGAAATTCTGAGTTGAACTAGAATACGATGTAACACTTCGTGTTCGGATTATAGGTACGGATTGGAGTGAATTGAATTAACACAGGGCATGATTGGCTACCCTAAACAAAAGGAATTACAAGTGTTGTAAAGTAATTATTTTATAGAAGACTGTAGATAAAACTGTAAAATATATTACAGATGTACAGTATAAAATACGAGAAAAACCAGTGTAGAAAAAATGAAACTGTTATTTGTACAAGTACGATTCCTCTTGATTACTCAAGTACAAATGATAAAATGCTCCTTAGTCATTTTGTAATATAAATAAATTATGTATCTAAATCATATACGATATAACTACAATATTGCTTCCTATGGCTGTGATAACTGGGTCATTTGATGTTGACTTTAAGAGGGAGTAATATCATGTAAAACTCATATTTCACGCCATATTTATTTATTGTTACAATTTTTTAATACCCTACGTCGTTGCCGAATAAATCGTTTGATATTGTTGAAGAGAAAAATAGCACAGTATTCATATATGTAAAGCTATATGTAAAAGAGAGCGGCATCTAAATTTAAACATAACTTTATAAAACGTATATTTAAATTATCAAAATCTTTTCTTATTTTTTTGGGAGATTAGCAGCTAATCTTTCGTCCGAAACATTTGTGCAGATATGCATGGCTGCGTCTGTTACACGCGTTCATGTATTTTGCATACTAATTCAAGCATGCAATTGTCAGTATGTTTTATTAAATTTAACAGAGAGGACTCTCAATTCATTGTTTATACTTTTTATTGTAATCTGTTAATCTTTGTATTAAACACTTATATCTCAAAATTCTCTTTATTTAAACCTCAAATAGATGTTTATTTCTCAGGTATTATAAGATACTATAATACTGTACAAAATATGACGCGTTTATCAATCTGTTTTTTTTTTATTTATTACACAAATTATTATAGCCACGTATTATTATATAAAATTAATCGACTTCACATTTTCTATGTTTTCTCTTTTATAAGCGTTTACTTTTTTGAAAAAACAAGTTGTATATAGTCGATATATATGCTCCCACTGGTATTATAAAAAAGTATAAAAATAATGTAGGGTACATATTAATAAGTATATATTGAGTTTGTGTAACACAGTGAAACGCATTATACATAATAATGATGTAAATAAATAATTCTACAAAGTATTATGGTGTATTTCCATGTTTGATTCATCGCTTTATCTCTCGTTTTCTTACAAGTGTGTGAAGAAAGGAGAAAACATTTGAGAACAGTGACATTTTGAAATCTTACTTCAGAGTTATTTTCCTTAAAATACTTTTTGATGGCTGTGTAAATTATTCGTAACAATCGTCTATTTTACTTAAAATATACAAATTGCAAGAGCGGAACATGGCGAAAATTCCTGGTGATGTGGGCAACGCTCGTTTTCAATTATTTCACGACGATCTGATAAGAAAGGAAAACGCGATACGGATAAAGTGGTTTTTAAAAAATCAACAACGATTGATAGATCAGTTAAAAGAGCCGAAATTCACGAAACGAGCCAGGGAAATAATTGCGGAGTCTAAGAAACGAGCAGCAACTCACGTTGATAAACCCATTGTAATTTCAATCTGTTGATTCACGATGTCTCATGTCTTTTAAACTTTGTACGCACGTAGGTACAACGGAAGCCCTTACCTCTTTGGAGGCCACCCAGATCTGACGGTTCCGTCAATATAGATAGCATGAAACCGATCGATCCCGATGTAAGAGTCATCCTTTATGAGAAAGGAATCCCAACTTTTATCACTACTCACAATTATTTAACTGAAAGGTAGTGCATAATACAAATCAAACACGGCGCACAGATCTATGTTTGAAAGGAATTTACTCGACTAATATAAAATGCTTTTTGAAAATTTTTTTTAGATATAAAGAACCCCCGGAGAAGCGTTTCTATTTTCCCGATTGTACGAATTGGATATACGGTTGGCGACTTGACGATTATCCTCCTGTCCCACTTAGCAAAGTAGGCCTGAAATCTGTCATGTTAGCACAATTTTATCAGCGTAAGGCGTATAATCTGGAGCGAGATCCAGAATGGTTTCGTGGTTGTCAAATGAAGAGTGCGAGGAATTTGAGTGAATCATTGACATTTTAATTAGCAACTAATGTCTACAATCTAACACTTGTACAGAATTATAAGTATATCTATTACGATCGTCGATATTTCGGTATTATATTTTCTGTGAATAGTTTGTTACATATTTTAACATAACTACAATTTTTATAATAAAATAGGTAAATTTTATAATAAAATACGATAAATTGGTACGTGCAATCATTTATTCCGTTTATTTAATTACAGATATTACAGGTATTATTTAAGTATCTGTAATTTTAACTAATCATACAGAAAACGAACCCTACGATATCTCCTTTAAAAGAAAAATTATTTCTAGAATCTAGAATTTATTGATATTTGCAATGTAGTATGATTAATAACAACATATTTTTGTTATATATGATACAAATTGCATATTAGTAATATCAATGTCGACAAAATGTTGCCTCAGTTCCACCAGATGCTACTGTTCATACAACTCTTTAATTCGACTATCATATTATAAACTATTATATTCGATTAATTGAGAAAATCTGAGTACCGCATCGAGAAATAGATCAGTCCATATTGCCAACAGTTGTCAGCAGTTATTGTTTAATTCTTCTTCACATAGTCTTTAGACTTTACAAGTATTTGCTGCCACACCTCGGGTAGATTCTCTAAGTACCAATCACGTACTTGCACCAAAATTGATCTGTGCCCGTCAGCACACTTCTTGCAGTCAGTTTGGAGAGCTTCGCCGAACATTTCTGAAATCAAGAGGATATTTTTTTGTACTTGTTTATTCTAATTCATAATAATCGACATCTCTCCTGATTAGCAAGTGTATAGAATCTGAATACAATAGAATTAAAGCTTGAGATACATTCAGAAAGCTAATGTTCTTCATTAATTTTGTATTGATCAAAGAGTCTATCGCAAAGGAAAAAAGAAATGTATATAACATAGAGATATAAGAATTTATTCTTATATCTCTATGGTATATAATTCGGTAATAATATATATAGGTATACCTGACATCAACCTCTGTTCTTCTGTGCACGGCCCTATTTGCAGGTAGCAATTGAGATGTTGTTCTCGGCTGTTACGTAACATATCTTGAACATCGAACTCCTCGTATTTTTTAGGATATGTCTCTTCCTCTGCGAGAACGCACATTAATACGTTCATAGCGATGATCAACACGACGTAGCTTAGCCGAGCCATTGTTCTTTGCTGTAGTACTTGAGACACTAGACGGCTAATGAAATGTACATTTTATTTATACAGATTAGGTTAAAAACATTGCGTGTTAAAAAATATATGTAAAATATAAATATAATGATAGACTTTAGCAATGATAGACGATAGCAATTAGACTTGATCAGAGATTGAAACATACAAATTATGTAAATTTTTAAAATACGGATATGTCTAACTTCTTATTCATTATTTCTAATGATAGATGATCTGGTTAATTTTTGCTAAGAAAAAATTAATTGAATCGAGTCATCAATAATTTTTTTAATTATGAGCGATTGAAAAAAGTCTTCGCAATTTAAATTTCTAGAAGCTAAATAGGTTAAAAAAAATTCTTTCAAGCAAAAATTTTATTATACTATAATAGAATTCTAATTTAAAATTTGATTACAGAGATATATAATATTAAAGATTTAAATAAATAATAATTTTATTGACATTTTTACTAAAGGACAATCGGCTTCAATTTGATATAATTATTGTAATTAAAGCACATACAGATTAATAATTAAATTACGCGTTATGCGGAATGAATTTTTTTGAAAACGTTGACACTAATAGATGCGTAAGGCAAATAAGTTCTTTTCTCATAAGTTATTTATTAATATTATGATATGAAATAATTAATTAGGGCTAATGTTGTCCATTGCATAGATAATTGCGTAAATAAATGCGTACATGTACATCAAGATTTATTACATGTCTTATGTTTCCAGAAGGATCACTAGACATTGTCAGGTTTATCAGATTTAAATAGTCATGTATTATGCATGAAAAAATACCTAATAATCTTAGATTACAGAATTGTTGAAGTACGTATATTACATGCAATATGCAATTACTGTCTCAGAGAACATCACATAAATATTAAAAAAGATTGTTCATAAAATGATACATTGATGTACTTTTTTTTGCTTCCTGTTGTAAAATTCGCGAAAATTATTACACCAACATAAGAATTTATCACTTTTCTGACAATAATACTTACGACTAACAGTTCGACCAGGTCGTGTGTATAGTGCACTTGAGAGCTTGTGGAACTGTGACTGCAGTCCGAGAGCTCTCCCTTTTATAGGGCCAAAAAGTTCTGGAAAATTCCTACTCTCTAAGTTTATTAACCTTTCCTGTTTTCAGAATACATATAGGACAAAGGCTGCGGTCCACTTGACCACATTCCTTTTCTCCTTTATTTCTTTCAATGAAGAAAGAAGGAGAAGAAGAACGCTTCGAAGCATTTGTAGCGTCAAATGGACCGCAGCCAAGGAGTATCTTATCCTTAATTACCTTAGAAATACTCTGATAACATCTGGGAACCACATGGTATCGAATCCCACACTATCCCCATCCCTCGCCCCAAGGGACGGTGGTGTGTTTGTCTTTGGGAAATTCCTCCATGTGTAAAAAAAGGAGCGTTCGATAAAGAATATCTTATTATAGTTATCTTGGGAATATCCTGTACGCCCCTATGTGAGCGATGATCACGCTGTCAAAGTAACAAATGCAGAGATTCATTTCTCAAAGATTAATATTTTGACCAGTTATAATTCGCACTGTTGAAAACATGGGGCAAATATAAATAGAATTATATATATTTAATTTATTAATGCAGAACAACTGAAAATAAAACTTTCGAGTGGCATCTTTTAATTCTGATAGCTATATTCTATCTATTATATAATTTTTTATTACAATAAATTTCACATTTTTTTTCTTCTTAAATTATCGTTTTTTATCTTGCTTAGTGTTCTCTTTATTTGTGCTATTAGCAGAAAGCAGATCTAATGGCAATAAAAAATCGGCATGCTCTGGCAAAGTATTAAATGCAAAATTTATAAATTTCTGAAATTCCTTAGTAAGAGCATCGATTTTTTCTTGAAGCATTTTATTCTTATTGCGAAGTTTTGTAATCTTTTCCTTCATTGCATTCATAATTTCTTCTTGCTTAGCAATAAATTCATGCAAGGACTTGATTTTCTCCTATATATTTTAAATATATAATTTTTTGATTAATATTTCTCATCATTATAGTATCTCTAGGTATACAAGTTATAATATGTATATATGTATATACGTGGTCTGTCTAAAAAGTAATGAGACTGAATTTTTTGTTAACAAACGGTAACACTGTAAAAACGAGACTGCAGTAGACTGAAAACTTTATTCATACTCTACCTTCAGTTAAAATTTCAATTTGATAACATTAACACATGTGATTCTACAATCATTTGTATAACTGTATGTTTGGGTGACGTGTCACGAAAATGGAACACTAGAAAATTAAGCAGCGTTATGTGAAGTTTGACACAGTAAATTCTGTGTCAAATTTCAGGATAATGTGACAGAGAAACATTTGAAAAGTTGACAGTGAAATGATTGGTGATCGATTATATTAAATTTGAATCACGAAATTGTTTATGTCATTGTTGGTCCAGAACGGGATTCATCTTCATAATTTCACCGTCATCTAAAAATGTCTTGTCCCCGGGATAGAACTTGATCTCTGTAAGTCTGTTTCAACTTCTTAAATATTTCCATCGCATTATCTTGGAGTTTGACATAGAATTTGGTCGCATAACGCTACTCGATTTTCTTGTGTTCCATTTTCGTGACGTGTCACCCAACATACAAATATTCTACAATTATACAAATGATTGTAGAATCACATGTGTTAATGTTATCAAATTGAAATTTTAACTGAAGGTAGAGTATAAATGTAACTCTCGGTTTACTGCAGTCTCGTTTTTACAGTGTTACCAGTTGTTGAGAAAAAAATTCAGTCTTATTAATTTTTAGACAGACCATGTATATATATATATACCCTAGCACCCTGACAGAAATATTTTACTGAAATTCATTCGAAACAGATAATATATTTACCTCAAAATGTTTCTGTACCGCTTGCAGTTGCGAGCTGCTACGTAATTTTTCCATGCAAAAAATATAAATAATATTCATTACATTTTGTATCTCGAGTTCACGACGTTGGACATGCAACTCTTCCATTTTCTTCCTCTCAATTTCTCTGATTCTTACATCCTGTTTGAGATACTGTTTCCTTCGTAGATAAAAACCAATTTCATATATTTCACATATTAGGATATTTTGCCGCGCGTCGAGAACCTTTCAAAATTTGTTATATTTCTACAGTATCTAGATACCTCATGATCTTATTAAAATCAGCAATCATCTTTTCTCTTTGCGCGCGATGAATTTGCTCAAACTCATTGTAGAGAGACGTAACGACCAAGTTTATTTGAGGCCGTATCTTTCTCAACACGTCGTGCGTTGTATCTATTCGCGCTTTTACGATGGCCTTTTGCAGTTCCTTGTTGCGTTTCTCATCTGTATCCCTCAACTCAACCTGTTGCACAAATATATTATAATATAATTAATTGTCCCTTGTTGTGTTCAATTATGTATGCTGTTTTATGTGTACCTGCAACTTCTCCTCCAACTCTTGCTGTGCAAACCTGAAATACTCTTCGTATCTGGCATGAATTTCATCTGCGCTGCGTCTAACAGCAAATCTCTTTTCAGCTTCGAGCATATGACGTTCTTCCGCAAACTCATCCCACAGCTTCCTCTGTGTCGCCGCTTCAATCTCCGCCTGAAATTTCTTCAGCTCACCTTCGCCCAACGCTGTGAGCCAAGAATTGAAATATAATAAAATATCAACAAGCATATGTACAAAACATGCCCGGTCCATCCGATTTCGACTTATTTAGATTTATTGAGGTATTACCTAGAATGTCGCTGTGCAAGTGTGACTTAAGAACTTCCTGTTTTTTTGCCCACATTCCCATCGCGTCCGCCTTTAATTGACTGTCCTGCGTGGCGCAACATGATCGCTGTGAAAGTTTGGTAAGGGGTAACGGGTCCAACAGCTTCGCCGCTTCCTGGTTACTGTAGTCGAGGAGAACTTGTGCCAACGAAGCGCCAAGACGCCGCTGGATCTCCGATCTCGTCGGACTCCCGTCTCGCGTAGCGCATTCCAACTTGCGAAATTTACGGGAGATACAAACTGCGTGAACACATTTGCAGAAATGAGGTCTTTGTCATCTCTAATCGAACGATACCTTCCGTTAGCATCAGATTACGATATACTCGTCGTGTATATCTTAGCGTAGCGTCGCTTACACATTGTGTTGTCAAGTAAGACGGCACATAATTCTTTTTATTGCTTATTTATTCGATGGGAAATTTAACCCTCTGATCCTCGTGCAGCGTTGTGCGTCATTCCTAAACATGAAGAAACAAGTGAATAAATAAGGTATTTTTTTTTTATTCAGATAAAAAAGGACCATGGGGAGAGCCCATATGGTCCCATAGATAAGGTATAGTATGTAACCCTGGTAAAAAAGATTTTCATATTTTCTCAGAAATTTTCAAAGAATTTCTCATATGGTTTAGATTTATAAAAATTTCTGAAAAAAATATGTCAAATTTCTCAGATACCTAATTGAATTTTTCAGAAATAATTGGATGAGGATTTTCGGAATATTCCAATATCTGTACGTATGAAAATTTTTGATAAATTGCACGGATTTTTCCATATTTATTCAGATTTCTACAACATGTGTCGACGGGAAAACTCTGAAATATTTCATTATTATTTTGTCGGAATTTTTCTGGAAGATGTTCCAATTTGTGTAAAAAATTTGATTAATAAATAAAAAATTCTGAGACATTTTTCCACCAAGATATGCAATACGTCTACATGTCTCGTTTTGCGCATTGTTTTCAACGTTAATTTATTTACAGACGTTACCAGCGAAGTGCTAGCAGCTTGTTATCGAATTAGAGTGGACTATTGCGACAGAATATCGGTGTTCACATCAATTACAATCCATAATCATCCGAAACCATTCACGATCCACTTGGAGATCGCGAATGAAATTTTCGCGCTCGAGATGGTTGGTCGCGCATGCGCAATGGCGGCGAGACTGCAGCGAGTGCAGCGACTGTCGGCGGATCCCACGTGTCTGATGTGCGTGTATGTGCGTTAGGCCACATATATACTGTGGTTAGGCCGCGAGCCGTGTACTCCTGGTGCTTAGGATGTTTTGACAGCAAGATTTTGTTCGAAAGATGATACTTGTAAAGTGTGCTACGATGGAGCAGCTGATACGAAGAGGCGCCTTATCGGCGGTGGCATTAACACGCAGGTACATTTTATATATATAGCTTAAAGTTGTTTATTATTAGACATTTATAAACTTTACAGAGTATTTCTATATTTTGATCGTATCTCTCTCTTATCTCCTTTCTGCGAGAATTACCTTTCCAATGGATTGCATACTTCAACAACAAGCTGTATTGAGAATTACTATGATTCCTATTTTATTTCATCATTTGTCGCTAGGTCAACAGCACTTGGTACGTGTTACGTCCAGCCATGCAGAGGCAAGAAAAGCGATACAAACGACAGCAATACAAACGTACCGGAATCTCTGTTCCATCCTGTGCCCATCAAACCGAATCCAGATGATATAAACGTTGGCGCTGAATTGACTGGGTCTTCGTTGAAGAAGACGGATCTCTTAAAGATATTGAATGCCTTCTCGCAGAAGACGGAAATCAAGGAATTAGCTCAGCAATACGGATTGGATCGTGAGTATCAATAATCAAATATACATGCACTGATCATGGTTTCTGACTACGGCATTAATTTCAGACTATCTCCAGGGACAGGCTTTCACAAACTTTAAACAGTACTGTTTAGGAACGGAACCATTACCCGTAGATCTTTATGTAGTCCTGAGCGATATCCTGCAGGGTGCTGGAAATGTCGCCGATATTTTTCCGTACTTCATAAGTCATGCCAAGCAAATATTTCCGCATATTGATTGCTTGGACGATCTCAAAAAGATTAGCGATCTACGAAATCCTGCTTCCTGGTAAGAAAACGTAGACTTATATAATATTAAAGTTATCGAAATTTACTACCTTATTATGCACAATCACTATTATTTTAATTTAATATATATGTGTATATTTTAATATATCAAGAAGAACATAAAATTTTCACAAAGTGATAAAACTTGACTATTGCTCTTTAGGTATCCTCTAGCAAGATCAAAAAGTAGAAAAATAATTTTTCACGCTGGACCAACAAACAGTGGGAAGACTTACCATGCTCTAGAAAGACTTATTACCGCAAAAAGTGGGGTGTATTGTGCACCGCTAAAGTTACTTGTTGCGGAAGTATTTCATAAATGCAACGAAAGGGTTGGTATCATATATTTACTTCAGTTATATTTGCCAAAGATAAGATAAAGGTAATAACATATGTAACGTTAATTTAGGGAACACCATGTGATTTGTTAACTGGAGAAGAACGAAAGTATGTCAAGGGCCACAATAACGCAGCGGATCATTTATCTTGTTCCGTAGAAATGGTGAATCTACAAAACAATTGTAAGTGTTATTATTCTGGCATCTTCAACACATAAAAACAGTTGCCAATACGATCATAATTTATTGCAGATGAAGTAGCTGTAATTGACGAAATTCAATTAATGCGTGATCTTAATAGAGGCTGGGCGTGGACGAGAGCCCTTCTGGGAATTTCCGCGGATGAGATACATTTATGCGGCGAAGCTGCTGCTATAGAATTAGTACGCTTTTTATCATTATATTGTATATTTAAAAATTATGTACCATTAATTGATGTCTATTAACCAAAAGTTACATGTATATACAGGTAAAAGCCATATGTGTTTCAACGGGCGAAAACGTGGAAGTTCGTAGATATAAGCGTTTAACGGACCTGGAGATAGAAAATCAAGCTGCCGAAACGTTGAATAACGTTATGCCGGGAGATTGCATAGTTTGCTTTAACAAAAACGATATATATACTGTGTCACGTTCCCTCGAGAGCAGAGGAAAAGAAGTGGCTGTAATATATGGCAGTTTACCACCAGGTACCAAGCTGGCGCAAGCTGCAAAATTTAATGATCCTAACAATTCTTGTAAAATCTTGGTAGCGACCAATGCCATTGGAATGGGTTTGAATTTGTAAGTTTCATGCATGTGTATTTGTTAAATCTGAAACTGTACGTTTATATTTTGAAGTTTTAAGTGATAAATGCGTATCATTGAAAACGATTGATTAGTCCACGCATTGTTATAGGCATATCCGGAGAATTATATTTTATTCGTTGATTCAGCCAACGTCCAACGAAAAAGGTGAAAAGGAAATGGACGTTATATCTGTGTCAGCGGCTCTGCAAATAGCGGGTCGTGCTGGACGTTACGGCACAGTTTGGGAAACAGTGGGCATAATCCAATTTATCTCTATTAACGCTACAAAAAAGACGATGCAGAGAAAAGTGTAAAATATTAAAATACACTTTTGCTTCGCAGGGCTACGTAACGACGTTTAAACGGGAGGATCTGCCGACTTTGAAAAATTTATTGAGTCAAACGCCAGAGACAATAACGCAAGCTGGTCTCCATCCAACGGCGGATCAAATTGAGCTGTATGCTTATCATTTGCCAAACTCGTCATTGTCGAATCTTATGGTGAGTACCGTGTGAAAACAGAAATGAAATTAATTATAATCGTAAATGATGCCACTCATAACGCCTCATACATTTTTTTAAAGGATATTTTTGTGTCGTTGTGCACAGTCGACGATTCTCTTTACTTCATGTGCAACATAGACGACTTTAAGTTCCTAGCCGACATGATACAGCACGTTTTGCTGCCACTCCGTGCGAGATACGTATTCTGTTGCGCGCCGATTAATCGGAAATCGCCATATGTGTGCACCATGTTCTTGAAGGCAAGTATTATATTACTACTGACTCTTAAAATTGATTAAAGTATTATTACGAAGAAAGAGCTCCTGGGGTTAATATAAAACCTGCTGTATTTTTAGAATATAATTTTCATTTTTACGCTTTCTTGTGATATACATAATTGTGCATTTTTTTCAGTTTGCACGTCAATACAGTAAAAACGATGCGATAACATTCAATTGGTTATGCCAACATATCGGATGGCCCTTTCAAATGCCGAGAACTATCATCGATCTCATCCATCTGGAAGGCGTCTTTGATGTATTGGATCTTTACCTCTGGCTAAGGTATAATGAGATTGTACCTTAATTATGTGTCTTTCTTTTTGCGTTCTTATTATTCATTTTATTATCTTGTATTCTGTAGTTACCGTTTCATGGACCTGTTCCCGGATGCTGAAATGATCCGTGACATACAGAAGGAACTTGATGCACTCATCGAAGCAGGAATAGTTAGATTAACGACTTTGTTGTTGAATTCAGATGCAGGTAAATGTGATTCTTTTGAAACGAAATATTTACAATATAATTTATGATCTTCCGCTATTCTAATTTCTGTTAGTCTAATAGAAACATACGTATATTACGTATGTGTGTGCGTGTGTAAATTTTATCTTACATATTTTATTAAGATCGATTTTTATAATATTAGTTGTGAAGTGTTTAACATACAAGTCTTTTTCCATTATTTAGGTGGAGAGCCCGATAGTTTTGAGTTGCAGACGCAAAAACAAAACTTTTACAGAGGTAAATTTTACAGAGGCTGTTTATAAAAAATAACTCAATTATACATTCGTGATGCCTGAGTACTAAATTATATGGATCATTTTTTAGATTTTAAAGGACCTGGCAAACGTACTGTAGGTAAAGGCAAATTGACTGAAAGATTAATAGCAGAGGGACTCTTAACACCACAGATGTTACGTGAACTGCAATCTGAATGGATTAGGTCAACAAAAAAGAAAAAATAGTATAACTGTATAGCGATAAAATGTTAAAATTTATTAAATGAATTTCTTTTATTGCGAACTGAATTAAGAAAGGCACAATTAAGTTTACACGATATGAATAATGATATAATACCTTTAAGAGAGTATTGACATTGCAAATAATACCAATGTTACATACAATTTAATGTATAAAAGAATCATGTCATTGTAAGTATTATGTTAATATTCTACGTATCGCTTTTATGTAGTTTCGTCCATATATATATATATATATATATTTTAAACATTTTCCTACAAAAATATAATCTCCATTTTTTACCTATATATAAGCTTTATACTCTGTAGATTTTATTTTCGTAACTGAAAAAAAGATCTGATCATTCTGGTTGCACATTTTAATATCATGATACTGTTTTCACTCGTGAATTACAATAATTTGACATGTATTGACATAATCTTCATATTAAACGGATTATTGCAGTTAATTCAATTTATATCAATTAATCGCGTTGCGTTTGCATTCTCTGCATTTAACGCGCAATGAGTGCACTCGAAATTTGGGCGAAAAAAAAGACAGGAATAAATACGAAAAATAGTCATCGGGTGGCTATTTCAATTGAAAAAGAAATCATCGCGTAGATTCGGCATTCGCACATTGACGATCTATTAGAACGCATATTTCGCAAGACTTATTCGGCCGAAGATGTATCGCGCAAATATTAAAAGTAATTATATATATTATATTATTATTATATATTTAACTTGGATCATAAAGTCAAAAACGACTGCTACATATAAGGCAAACGTATTGTTACAAAATGAGAAAAATTTATAAACGCGAAAGTAAAAACGGGACATGTAGCGGCGTTGCATCGGTTTTGGCGCGTGAAGTTGACCGCGCGGGAAACGACGCCGCGACGCGCCCTCGCCATAGTCGCCATCTTGATTACGTTCTCCTTCCATTACCAGAGGCCAGACACGTTGGGCACGGAACGGAACGGCTCCGGACGTGTAGTGGCGTTGCGACTTGTTTAATTGGAGTAAGAGTAACGTATATTAATCTTGCACTTATTATTTAATGCAGTATCTATCGCGTAGTACACATTTGACGCTCGGGCATTGATAATTCTCTGAAAATACACATTTTGCGGTACTTGTTCGGGCAAAAGCGCATCGCGCGGTGAGCAATCGCGAAAGTGAGGATATTTTCGAATGTCGCGGATACGTATCAATAAGAATTCTAATACGCTTATTCGCGTTAGAATCATAATCGCGTTAGAATCATAATCGTAGCAAAAGGCGAGCATGCAATATTTCCTACTCAAAGTTCGAAAAATTTATAAGCGCGAAGAAGAGCGGGATGCGTAACGACGCGGCGCGGGCGGCGCGGGCGGCGCGACGGCGCACTTCGCTTCGCGCGAGAGAGAGACGAGCACCTCCGCCATGTTGAATTACGCTCCCGCTTCCATTTCCAGAACGCGACGGACACGAGACAGATCGGCTCCGGAACGAGAGGCGTGAGAGGCGTCGCGACTCATTTAATTGGTAATAAGAGTATAACGTCTATTAACTTTTATTATTTACTACAGTATCTATCGCGTGGTATAGATTCGGTGTTCGGATATTGATTATTCTTAAAAATACGTATTTCGCGATACTCGTTTGGTCGAGATGATGTATCGCACGTCGCGCGGACAATCGCGAAAATGTCGAATGCATCTTCGAATGTCGCGAATATCGCGGATATATACCGAGAATACTAATTAATACGCCTAGACTGTAAAATAACAATTTTTAATAAAAGGCGAAATAATATATTTCCTACTCGAAAAAGCGCGAAGTTACGAGCGGGACGCGTAGTGACGGCGCCGCCGCGCCGCGCCGCGCCGCGTCGCTTTTGCCGCTAGAAGTTAACCGCGCGCGGGAGACGAAGCGTCTCCACCATGTTGATTACAATACCCTTCCATTTTCAGAACGCGACGGATAGACACAGCAGACACGGGATGACGGATCGACTCCGGAACGAGTGGCCGTCGCGACTTATTTAATTGGTGAGTATAACATGTAAACTACCTTTGCATTTAATATTTATCACACTGTTAAATTTATAGGGTTAAATTAAACTCAATTTTGAGTAATTTTTAACTATTCCATAGATCGCCACTGCTCCTACTCAATATGTAGTTAATTTAACTAAAACAATGTTAATTTGACTAAACTAATGGAGTTAAAATAATCCTATTTTGTTTTCAACTAATAAATTTTGACGCACATGGTAGTTAAAAATAACAAAATAAATCTAACTCATGGTATTGATTTAAATGTCAAGAGCTAACCTTTAACAGTGCACAGTACCTATCGCGAGAAGTATAGATTCGGCGCTTGGATTGATAATCCGTTCGAACGCCGGATTCCATATTGTTCGGTCGAAGATCTATCGCGCGAATCAATTTGGCAACGCCTGCATTTTTATTTGTGAAATATCGCTGATATCGAACGTGCTAGAATTTTTTCTCTTATTTCTCCGTTGTCGCAATATGATTAAATATCGTAGAAAGTGTGGCAAAGCCGCGCGATCATTGTATTCTAGTGTGATTGCTTGTAATCGCGTTTATTTGTAATCAACATTTTGTTTGTTTTAGGAAACAAATGTGAGAGCCACGAAGAAATAACAATGGAGAAAGAAAAAAAAGGAGAAGCCGAGGAGGCGGCCAGGGGTAACAGATAAGGTAAGTTATACTGATGGAAATAGTTGTTTATTTGCGCAGTATATCGTTTTCAAATCACTGTATATTACTGTAATAGAATATCGAATGTTTAATACATTGTGTAATAAATAAAATATTTTTTTAACGGTTTTTTGGTAATTTGATTGTATATCTCATATTATACGGTCGTATTCCATTTAATTATTTCACTTATTTAATTAAAATATTTTAGCTTATATTTTAAGATTTTTAAAAATATTTAGTAAATTATTTATGACTTAATTAATATTAACAAATATATATAAAATATTACTTGTTAATATATAAAATATTTCTAAATAATTAAAATTAATAATAGTTTAAATTACATCAGGATTATAATATATCAGAATATTTATTTTAGACATTATTTTTACTTGAATATTTTCGTATGTTACAGATCAATCTTGTATACTCCTCTGTTGTGTGATGTAAGAAAAAGGGTTCAGATGGAAGAACCCGAGAGGAGGATGAGGAAGCCTAGGAGAGGCATCGGGCACCAGCGGAGCAACTTTGCGGTAAATATTATTTTTTATTTTGCGTCAGAGTAATTTTTGTCCTGTTTATTCTTGAGTCGTTTCATTTCATCATGATTTAGATATATAATAATTAAAGAAAAAGAAGAGTAACTTAAATTTTATAAAAATTTGTTCTTGTGAAGATCTTTTTCGAAACATGTATAATTATTTAAATAAATATCTAATTGAATGATTAATAAGAAGTTCTTCGACACGTAAGAATTATTTAATCGAATTGCTTATTTTTATGTTTCAGAAGATAAACGCGGAAAATGTCGCATCGAGGGAATCCAAATTAACAACCCGAGAGGACAGCCTGAGAGGAGGAGGAGGCCTAGGAGAGGCATCGGGCATCAGCGAAACAACATTGTGGTAAATATTACTTTTTATTTTGTGTAAAAATAATTTTATTTTTTGCTTATACTTGAATCGTTTTATTTCATCATAATTTTGAAATAATAATTAGAAAGAAAGAATTAATAAGTAATTTGAAATTTTATAACAGTTTATTTTTCTAAAGATGTTTTTTGGAAAATGTATAATTATTTAAATAAATGTCTAAGTGAATGATGAATAAAAAGTTTGATGCGCGTAAGAATTATTTAATGTCAAATTATTTATTTATATGCTTCAGGAGATAACGACGCGGGAAGTCGCATCGAGGGAATCTAAACTAACAACCCGAGAGGACAGCTTGAGAGGAGGAGGAGGCCTGGGGAGAGGCATCGGGCGCCAGCGGAACAACTTTGCGGTAAATATTATTTTTACATTCTACCTGACTTTGATTATCTATTGTATCTCACCAACAAAAGATTTTTCTTTACTTTTCATTCTAACTCACAATACAGTACAGATAGGAATTCCATTCGCAACTGGTAAAAGTTGCCCATAAAAGCAGTTGGTTTTTAAGGAACTTCTATAAAGGTGTTTTTTTGTTTATTAACAGTAAAATATGTCATGTAAAACGTAGAATCGTACGATAAAAATAGAAAATATAAATATTTTTAACAAACCGCGATTAAGGAAAGTAATCTTGTTCCCTGAAAATTGTTCGAGATAGACGATCGTGATTAACAAGGCGTTAAATATTTATAATTTCAATTCGAGGATAATACGAGCCTCGAGCACGATAAACTGACGGAGTAAACAGTAATTGTTTACTCAGTCCATATCTATGATCATGCATGTAAATGTTTTACATAATCTTTCTCTTTAAGAAAAAGATTACCTCTCTTCACTCAAAGTTATAATTCATAAATAATTTTATAATGCGGTATTATTGTTTAGTTTTTTAAACGAATATATTTCTGTTAGTATACAATACAAATTGAATGTTAGTCAAGATAAATTTTATGAGCTGTTTCTTCAGCCCCATTAGATATTATCGTCTAAGTAGTTTTGAATTATCGTATTATGAATTATGATATTTACTATAATTACATCGATTAATTAGGAAAATTCGGGCGTGACACGCATCAGGAGATCCATTAGATTATAATTATGAGCAGTTATTGATCAGCGTATTTCTTCTTTAAATCGTTTATAGTCTTCTCAACTATTAGCCGCCACTTTTTGGGTTCATTCGTTACGAACCAATCGGTTACTGCGTTCATATTTTCTATTTGTTTTTTAGTACATCTCCTGCATTTAGTTTGGTAAGCTTCGCTGAATACCGCTGAAACCAAGAGAATATTTTAGTCTTTTATATTTATTAATTCTAGTTACAGTAATCGATTTCGCTCCTGATTAGTAAATGAATATCTATCTAATCTATAAATACGGTGAAATTAAAGCACAAAATATATTCAGAAACCTGATATCCTTCAAGAATAAGGTTTATACATATAGTACCGGTCAAAAGTATTGCATCACTTATTGGAAAACGAAGTCGTTACTTTAATAAAGAAAGACGTACTTAATTAATGTTAAAAAATTTTATTTTAGTACTGTTATTTTATGCTTTAATAGAGGAATATTTTGAGAAAAAACAAAGATCTTGATGATTTAATTGACGTTGAATAATTATCATTGACGTCAATTAAATCATTAAGATCTTTGTTTTTTCTCAATGTATTCCTATCAAAGCATAAAACAACAGTATTAAAATAAAATTTTATAACATTTATTTATCATAATGATTTAATTGCGTTGTTTCATATTATCGTCAACGACAATTAAAGTCAAATTAAACCTTTGTCTTCTCGAATGTTTGACGTATGTCGTCGTTGTTTCAACTTCTGCACAACTCTTTTCAATTTTCAAAAATTATATATACTTATAGTTGAGCGACAAATTAAAATTTTGCTAAGATAAAATCCGAGAGTAATTGGGGAATATTACTTTGTTATTTGTTTTCTCTTCTAATGCTCAGTTTCGTAAAAAAACTTTACTTGAAGTTATAGACTTTTTGAGAACTATAGATACTTCAACGTTACCATTAATAACAAAAATGATCTCGTGTTGATCAAAGAAGAATCCGTCGCAAGAAGAAATAATTTAGTAAGGGTAATATATAGCTATACCTGATAATCTCTGCTGTGCTAATGTCGTGCACGGTGCTATTTCCATAAAACATTTGTAATACTTTTCTCGCAACTCGTCGTTTTGGAGAAGAGCTCGCACATCGAGATGATCATATCGATTAGGATAAAGCTCTTCTGCGAGAACGCATATCAGTGCGTTCGTGGCAATAATTAACACGATGTAACTTAGCCGAGCCATTGGTTTCACAGTTGCGATACTTGAGACACTAGATTGCCAATGGATCGTCAATGCATTTATATAGATCTTCCTTGACAAAAAAAATATTTCATAACATAAGATATATGTATATATATGCAAGATATATGAACGAAAGAAAAGGTTGACCATTAATCTTGGTTAAAGATTAAAAATATATGCGCATGCATATCTATTAATATGCCTTATTAGTGTTTTCCAGAATTAGGATTAATAGGCAGTATAAATCAAGTTTATTGTATTGTATTTAGGTATTTATTACGCAGAAAAAATGTGACTGATAACTTAAGATTCCGCGCTGAAATGTTAAAAAAATGCGGTGCATAATTTTTACATCGTGGTATTATAAAAATAAATATTTAAAAAAAATTGTTTACAAAATTTCGCACCGATGTGTCTGTTGCTCTTGCTTCCTGTTGCAGCAACACGACTATCGATGATATTTATTATATTGTTTTGGCTACGGTCCACTTACGTAACACTAGGTATACAAATGCTTCGAAGCATTCTTCTTCTCCTTTCTTTCAATGAAGAAAGAAGAAGATAAAGAACGCTTCGAAGCATTTGTAGCATCAAATGGACCGCAACCTTAGTTAAAAAATTAAAAGAATTCTTCTGTTTTACATTATCATTTGAAGGGTACAGAGAAAAAACGATCAATGTCCATCCGGAGTAATTTCGAAAAAAAAACGCAATTTTAAGTTTCAAGACATCAGATATCTATTGGATTCTGATGGTTCTTCCTCATGCGCGTGGATTATGATCGTTTTCCCCTAGCACGGTACATCGTTCGGCTTTATTTCCAATGAATTGTAACTGTTCTTGATCAAAACAGATAAAAATTATAAAAGTTCTTTGAAAATGCTACAAGATAGCATGATCAGATTAATTTTGACAAAAAAGTGGACTTTGATCGTTTTTTCCTTTGTACCCTTCATTTATTATTATTTAGATCATTGTTTTTCTCAGTCTAGCCGCAATACTTTTTAATATAAATGAGATAAATATTTTGCAAGTTGTGCAAACTTTTAAGAAATTATTTTATTGCATTTACACATAATTTTTCTCTAGCATTTATAAAAAAAACCCAATTTCTTTTTACAGGTTATGTTCCATTACATGTCCGAAAGCAGATTAGTAAAATATATCGAATTTGTTCTCGTTTCGTGCATTAAATATATATATATAGATTAAATTGTATATATTTATTGGTTTATATATAAAACAACTAGAGAAACAGATTTTTTACATATCTTACTCAATCTGTGTTATTGAACGTGAATTATAAAAGAACAAATTAATTTCTTTCGATATAAAATCTATAAAGATATAGAATGATTTAGGTATAGAATGAAGTCTTTGTGCAGCTTTAAAGTTTCCGTTCTATACAGGATGAGTCAGGACAGGGAAATATTTTGGGAGATGATAGTATATGGGTCATTATAAAAAAAGATGTTTATCTGAACATGGTCTCAATATGTTTTTTGATTTACAATAATACCTCAAATCACTATTCTAGACTGCAAATTATTTAAAGAGAGAGTTTTTGTTGAGTAAACAATAATCTGAACATGTCTCCTTAGAAAGAAACCCAATAGGTTTAAATTGAGTGACTGTGATTACCAAAAATCGACCCACTTCTTTCAATTAATTTATTAGAAAATTTTTTATAAATAGATCATTCTTAATACATACTAAACTTTACTAAATTATAGTGACAATGTTTTTGACAAATTAATTTTATCACGTATAGAACGACTAGGTCTAAAAGTTTTGAAGCTGGACTTTTATAAATTACCTTTATAACAGAATGGGGAGCATTGTATTTTACAATTTACCGCCGGCAAATCAATAATTGATCAAGTAAAAATCATTACATACTTTTAAGGTTTCAGTAGGGAATAAACTTAATATTGTCTTCCTATTTTTAATAAAAATGTATTATTCGCTTGTGCGTCATATACAAAATGACATACATTGATTTTTACAAGTCTTATTCGTTTTTCGTCACATGCACATATCAACTTCCACGAAAAAATCACTTTCAAACGCGTAACTCAAACTACGAACATAAAATAACGCGGGATTTTTTTTTAATATTAGAGAGATTCATGGAATCCTATATCGTCAACGTGATAGGTTGCTAACATCACATTTGTTCTCAATTTAAAATTATTTGATGTAAAAAAAACTTAGTACTTATAAATAAATGCCAAAAATAAAAAAAATTGCGTGGTCCATGTTGGTACTTTGGACGAGAGTAATCAGTTAGGATATTGGTAAACACTATTGTCCAGATTGTAGAAGGCCATTTGTTCGTCGATCCATCGACGGGCATGGGCTATGTTAGCGTAAACGCCGGGAGTTCCATTTTCGCCGCAGCCAAGTCCCCAGGCTACAATGCCAGCTTGAACGTATCTGGTCGGATCATTCTGTAGCGGACACACGAGTGGACTTCCACCGTCGCCCTGCAAATAAAAAGATTGAAAAATCACTCTTTTCTTTGACCGCATACAAAATAGAGAGGAGAGGAATATAGGAAGTTTCTTTGCAGAAAATTCTCGAGAAAAAGCCGCGCTTATCTTGAATAATTTAGCACCAATTCCTAGATAATTGTTATTCCAGTTTATGCTCTTCTTTTTGCAAAGTATAATTATATTAAGCGCAAGAAGGAGTTAGAAAACATTCGGCTCTGAATTTTATCACGCGGATTTTCTAAAAATAGATTTCCTGAATTTAGATTTTTTTTATTCGAAGAAAATGTTAAAGTCTCTAGAATTTTTGTATTCTCCTTTTGTGTCGAAATGCTGTACTATGTAGATGCAGATAAGATACGAATTTTATAGAATCTCCGGAGTTAAAAGAATTTCCGTGGAAGATATCTCAAGTTTACCTTGCAGGTATCTTTTCCTAGTTCTCCACCCGCGCAGATGAAACTTCTGTCTAGAACAAAGTATTTTCCCAATCTGGTGGTACGCATAATGTCTTGACACCTATCACGATGTACTATAGGAAGTTCCACCCTCTTTAAGATCACTTGGTAACGTCCCTCTTTACCTGTAATTAAATATAAAATTATTATGCCGGTTGCATATTCAGGTCGATCTAAATCCATTATTAGTCGATCGTTGCGAACAGCTAACTCTAATAATATATTAAAGTTAGAGCTATTGCGGAAAGATTCAATCGATCGATATTCATTTTTTCGCACACTGAAAACATATATAAATGACGTACCGAATACGTCTTTTCCCCATCCGCTGGCGAAGCATCTGGATCCGTCGAAGTTCGCGTTTATTTCCGGTAGACACACGATATCAACGTTCTCCGCGTACTCGATCGGGGTCTTCAGGATCAGGATAGCGTAATCATTGTAGAGCGCACCCGAATGGAAGCCCTCGTGAACCACGACCCTCTCGACGTCCCGATCTTGATGCGGATAGATCTCATTCTTCGTCTGTGTGTCCCATTCTCCCGCGCGAACTTTCAGCTCCTGTGGTTGCTTCCTATTGATCGGAATGTATTGTTAAATTAGAGAAATAACGAGTGACAGGCGTAACAGATATGAATGCAAAATAGTGTCTATTCCCACGTTCGAATGTAGCGCACCATGGCACGAGCGAGAGTTATTTATCCATATTCCTTGATACTTGAATATACTTGAAATATCTAAGGTCATTTAATTAAGTTTTATTAATCAAGGTTATATCGAATATCTGCAAAAATACTATTTGTTATCGCAAAGATATTCACGGCAAGACTACTGACCCGTTGACGCAGTGAGCCGCAGTGAGAACGGCTTGTCTGTGGATAAGAGCTCCGCCGCATTGATAAACATTCAATTTCTGGCCGTTAGCGCCAATAGCCTCTTCCTTCAAAATGGCCACCATCCACGGAAACTCGCCGAACTGGGCCTCATTATCGGTTTGGCCGGTGATCCTGAAGCCGACTCCTTCAGGATGTCGCTGTCCACATCCGGTTCTGGTACTGGTCGGTGGAGGTGTGACTGGTGGCAGGAGATCCGGCGCTTTGCAGCAAACATCCAAGTAGTTGTCGCATGGTCCAAGACCTCTAAATATTCCACAATGTGATCGTGAAAACGTGAGGACCTATTATCCTAATTAATTTTATGCAAATAGATCCGATCGTTTATTCGCATAGATAACATATTAATAAAAAAGAGATTTGAAAAATATCCGAGAAAGATTAAAATAGATTTTGCAGCTTGTACTTTAAATTTTTAATTTTGATAACATTTTAAGAGCAACGTTTTTCTAGCAATGTTAAATTATTTTTTTAATCCGTTAAATAATGAGAAAGAGTCCATTTAAAATTATGTTATTAATTTAAGAAAAGTTTTTCTTCTACAGTCAAAATAAAATTAGAATATGATCATAAATGATTTAGATCATTAAGTGATTATTAAGAAAAAAGTAATTATTATTTCCGACAATTGTTTCTTCTCCGGTTTAATTATCTACGTGAAATTGTGCTTAAAGTAAAGACAGCATATATTATTTATTAGCGACTCCAGAGGAATTTCATTGTCCAAAGATAGTCTCATGCTGCGAAAATAGTGAGGCGGCATGCTAAAAATAATAAACCGTCTAAATTAAAAACTATTACAGAGAATATTTATTAAATTTAATCTTAACAAGATAAAAATATCTATATATATGTATAGATGTATATATATACAAATTCAGCCATGGATTAAGAGTACTTTTATCAAAAATTAATCGCAAATTGTGCCGACTTTTGATTCCGGAGTAATTAATTTTGATCCGTTTTGATCGTGATACACGTTCCGGGTGTTTCAGTTATATTTCAGTTTCAATTTTCCAACTTGATCTACAATTTCAATTGCAATGATCAAAATATTTCACTATTGCATCAATTAGAACGTTACTTTTTCGAATATTATAACAACACAATATTCTCAATAAGCGTCAACTGCTATACGGAATTTTATTTAATTACGTCATTTATGAGTGCGCAATATTGTGTCCAGAGTCGACAATCGCATAACAAAAGAAATTTCAAACCATTCCTGATTTAGCAACATCGACACTTCCGCTTTCCTTCTAACACACTCACTTTCTATATACGGTTCAAACTACTTGTAACTACCAAGCATGCCATAATCATATTCAACGACATTATTTATTGTACATTAGGAGGACTTAAAGGAAGGAGTAAATAGTATCAAAATTTTATATCTGTCAATTCGCACAGAAAATTTTTGTGGCTGAATGTTTTGCACTTTTAAGAACTATTCTCTAAAAAACATCTTTACATTACAAACAATATCTTATTCGTTTTATCAAACTATTAAAAAGAAATTCTCCTTTTTGTGTATTATTATTATTACACTATTGAAAAAAAACAACCAATAATTATAAATAAATCAGAAGGGATGTGCGAGTATATTTAATTTTAAAATCTAAAGTATATATTTAAATGCGAGATTATATTATTACTATTACTACGCACATCTTGGTAATAAAAAATAGAGCCGTGCATGGGATACCAGTACCAATTTAGTAATTTAGTTGAAAACGAGGAGATGATCATGTGAGTAGTTTCTTGCACAATTCAGTGGGAAAAGACTACTAGTTATCGTCGCATATCTAACTCTACCGAGACTAGTTGTGGTTAAAGTTTTTCCACCTCGATTTTACGATACCAATGGGAGCGTTAATCGTCTGCATCTGTCTGAACGAAAATTTCGCGGCATGCCGTGGTCCATCGCTATCCGGTGAAAAAACCGGTCGAGACTCCGATCTTTGGTCAATAAACTCACCCCGGGCGCTTCTCATCCTTATCACCAAAATCGGACCTGATATCGATGATGCCGACCCCATTCTCCACGATCTTGCCTTCCTTGCATTGATAGTAAGGCACGCACTCGCAGTCGGCAGGTTTCAAGGGTGTTTTATTCTCTATGCCGAGGATAACATTTCTGGGGGTAGTGGTGCTGACATTTCCGTTCTTGAAAACGTCTCGAATAAGACTATCGAGATCGCCACCTATCTGGGGCACTGACGGAGGTGTCGTCTTAGCAGTGGGGAATGCCTGGGCGATGAGAGCGTCGAGGCTACCGTCGTTTTGTTGCGCCGCGGGCAATGCCGTCACCAAAGTCACGCCAACCAAGGTCAATGCGGAAACCAGTTGCCACATGGTTTGCGTCAAGTCTGGTCTACCTGAAGCAAATACGAAAAGTGGTATAACGTATATATCGGTGGGAACGTTGCGGAACGGATCATGGCTGATTTTACGAAAACTCCTCGCAATGGCAATCATAAAGAAGAGATATCTTTTTTTTTCGAAGCTATAAATAGCGATGATATAGCGGTGCGCTTTAAGTTAGAAAATCGAAGGAAGTGAGTGCAAACTAAGTAACTCGTGAGATCTTTGACGATATTGTCTTTCGTGCGATCATTAACGTGAAGCGTTTAGTCTTCGGCAATTCTCGGCTATCATCGAGAAGCATTATTGAATAAGAGAATGCTTGAATATAGATAATATGTTTACGTGATGCACTAACAGATAGAGGTATATTAAAACGTGTGGAAAGAGAGAGAGAGTCTCGAATATTACTGCAATATAGAACAGGCTTGTTGTTTTATACTTTATCTTATTACAATCGGATTGGTCTCCAAATAAAAACCTTTTATATTGAAATGAAAAAGATTAGATTTCGAAAACTTATAATAATTACAGATTAATAAAGAAATAAGAATACCAGTAATAACACGTATTTTTTCTATGTGATTTGGTAAACTATGCAATTTTCTCGGAATTCCGAGTTATCAGAATATGAGATTAAATTATATTATGCGTTCCACAATCCTAGTAATTCCTGATAAGCATAATGGCTACGTTTACACCCAGCGACCTGATCGCGGCCTGACCTATTTCTAGTCAACATTCGTTTACACCGAAAGAGACCTAAAAATTAACGGGATCGTATTTGGGATCGCCCTGAATTGCAGCGAATCCGAACAAGCAAATAAAGCTTTTAGGACGCGTCGCGCGCAATCGCGCGTTTACATCGCAAATGATAACGGCCAAAATACGGGTCGCCTATCAAGTGTTTACAGCAGGCGACCTAAATAATTTAGGTCGAATTTGAGGTATAGGCCGCACAAAGAAAATCTAAATATCTAAAGTAAAGTCGGGATGTTGGAATTTCTGTAATTATAACTGTAACGAATAAATTATAACTGTAAACAAATAATGGTACATTAACGGTTCTCATGCATTAATTACCTCAAAATAAATATTCTTTTTTTTATCTGTTCTGTAAAACATTATAAGTTTCATAAAAAATATTAATGCACGAGAAAAATTCAATATCCCACTTCTAAGGTATTCTTATAACAGTAACAGTAAAACTGTTTCAAACTTCCAATACGATGTTAAATCCGAGAGAAGGCACTCGATCCTCTTTCAGGCAGGATACTTGTAATCTTTTCTGAAAACTACGGAATACACGCAATAATTTGACCACATAATTATCCAGAACATCTGATGTTATCAGATAATTAGTATTATCTTCGAGGTGCTTCCGCGCCGCGCCTAATGAAGATGCGCACGGATATGTGATATGTGTCATCATACAAAAATATTTTCTTAATTTTATTTGTGCGCATAACACGCTCGTAGCGCGAGACTAGAAATATTTTGCTATTTATTCCGAGTATTCGATGTTTTCTTACCACGTGAATCCCATTTATTTGATAACCGATGCGTCAAACAGCACATTGTGTAACAGTTTCAGTCGTAAGATCTTCTTACGATACACTTATTTAAAACTACTTGCCACTGACCTTGCGGCGTCGAATGATCACAAACTAATAGATTAACATATTTCGTTAAACCGGTATCACCGTCGGGCTATTTATATTCAGGAATTGCAAAAATTTTGCATCAAGGAATTGCGAAAGAAGATTAATTTATCATAGTATAATTTTACATATCGAAATTATACATATAATCACTACCATGATTATATAAATTAATGTAATAAACGCGATCTGCGAATATACGAATATTAAAACAAACAAATAAATTCGACATTATCGTTATTATTAAATAATGAAAATTTTTCGTTGAAATTTAGATTGCCAAGGTCACGTAAAAAAAATCATACAACATAATATTCAGACTCCGATTTCCCTTTCTGTCTCTCTCTCTCTCTCTCGAATAAGCGAACAAATGACAAACTTTATTGACTATTATTCAAAAAACACTCGAACAAAGTAAATCTATTTAAATCCTAGTTAAATTTGGCATGGTCACTCACCAGAAGGAAACACCGAAACACGACGAACAGCGAACGACACCTTACACTCGAAGGAGCGATGCCCGAGTGTAGAATCGTGATGTCCTCTGTACATTCACATAGGATCCCCACTCCGAGCACGTTTATCATGAATTCTCCCCACTTTCCTTCTGTGTCATTACTACACCGAGAACTTGGAGAACCGGCATTTCCCACCTACATTGACCCTGAGGATCGACGTGATTTTCCTGGAAGTTTTAATAGAGAAACTCACGCGTTCCCTTGATGCAAAATTCCCCTTTCTCGTGACGCATACAACATACGAAAAAAATTCTTTGAAAAAATATATATGTATATACTATTGACCCAACTGACCGTAGGTCAATAATGACCAAGCGAATCCTTACTGATATGTTCCGCAGCAAGAAACTTTTCGAATTGGGTAAATGAGTTTTTTGAAAGGTCTGATGTCAGTTCTGATCTTTGTCCAGATCCTTACAAACCATAAGAGGCAACAGTTTATTTAACTATAATTGTGAGCGGATATACATGATAAATTAATGGTCTTTCAGTTTATAAGTTCTTACTGGACGATTGCGAGCTTATCTTATCTTATGTAACCCGTTTCGTAAAAAGTTTGGGATTCACAAATTTTTTGTGTTAAGGTCAAGTAGGTGTGTGAGCCTGATCATTCTTTAGAAGGCATTGTAAACATGACAACGGACATCTCGTTTTTGCCGTGATATTTCGATTTTCCTCCGTGCAGTTTGCCACAAAAAAAAGAGAGAGACAACGACGATAAATTTGCGGATTTCAATCTGAACTGAAAAATTATGAAAAAAGTCATTGCAGGTCACTGATATTTATATTAATATGAAAATTTATTTACATAATTCTATTTCTCTTTTTATACTAACACGTAATATCCGTATATCGTAATAGTTCGCCGTTTAAGTTTTCTTAAAGCTAATAGGAATGTGAGAAGTATATAATGCAGACAATTTCTACCCCGATTCGTTTAATGCCTCGATAGAGGAAAAGCGTCTTAAAAAACTGAATTTAGTCAGCAATACGTGCTACCTAAACGTCATAAATGACGCACGTCGTTAAAAAGAGAGAGATTGTCGAGATTGTCGTGCCGTTTGGTTGCACACGATTCGGATGACACGTAATCATCGGGTATTGTCCGCAAGTGTTGCAACAGCGTTTCATTCGACATTATATCTGATCGGAAATGCCACTATCCTCATTTTACCGAACGCGAGAATATTTATCAGCTCGATTGCGAACACTTTGCAAAAATATAGATGAGTTAAAAATATTAGGATAATATTCGCGAAATCGAAGATTCGTAATATTTGAGTTTGGTTGCGCAATCAAAAAACAATTCGTTTCTCTTATAACTCTTTCATGAAAGAAAATGACGAAGCTGCTATTTATGTATTATTTACAGTAATGAGTACGACCAGAACGCGGAAGGAGTTGCGAACGTTAAAATATTTTGTAGTCATCCAAAAGATACCATCACGATAATAATAATAATTGTTAGCAGGAAGTCATGAATACATAGCTTAACGAAACGGTTGTCTCTTTTCGTCAAAAATGCAATAAGGCTAACATCATTGGTAACTATTTCCCATGTGTGCATCTTTACGTAAAAAGTCGATAAAACGCTTTGTAGAATGAAGTATTCTTAAATATATAATTCAATTTTACAATACTGAAGCATTGCTTAATCTAAGATTGAGTGTCTCTTTCGATTTGTTTTAAAAACGTAGCACAGATTGATTGTTCCGATTTGATCAAAATTTAATTCTCAAAGATAAATAAAATAAAACTGTATGTGATAAGCAAAGTTCAATATTTGATGCGATAAATGCTGCACTATGCTTTGCACAAATATTGTTATTACGTTATCATCAAAGACTTTGAACTCGGTGAAATTGCGCTGTGAAAAGCGCAAATATGCAAAATATAGTAATTACAATGGATACTATTTCTTTATTCAATTTAATGCATAAATATGTAACGTTTCTAAAAAAAATGTTATATATTTATGCGAAGGAATTATTAATTTCTATAACAAAAATCTTACATTATTCTCAATATACGCAATTATTTTAGTATAAGTAATTTAATATATTGTATGATTTATTGTATAACCGTATTTAACGAAGTATATATTTAATTATTGGAAAAATATTAGGTCGGTGGAAGTCTTCTACTCGATTCTCCAGTTCTGGAGTCAGTTCTTCCAATAGCCGTGATCGTCTAGTGGTTAGGACCCTACGTTGTGGCCGTAGTAACCCAGGTTCGAATCCTGGTCACGGCAATGTGAATAACATTGTCACGGTGGAAGTTTTTTTTTTAATTAATTTTCGTAGTAACATCAAATTGTGCGTTTGAAAATCATAACCACGCGAAATTATGTGCTTAAAAAACGTTTTTCTCTACAAAATAATTTATCGATCTTTTATTCAGATATTCGTGTTTTGTGGAGAATAACTATCAGCACCGTCAACTGTCAACTGTCAACTATTTACTTTCAGAATTTCTTGAATTTGTATATCGAATATATGATAGAAAAAAAGAGATATTTAATATATTTAAAATATATTATAAAAAAATATTAACTTTTGCAAAATTCTGTAATTATCTTCGCTACATACAATTATCTTGTTATAAATAATTTGCCATATTGTTTATTACAGTCGTCTTAATCAAAGTATATATTTAATTACTGAAAAATTTGTTTATTTATCGGCGCAAACATTGTGCTCAGTTTCCGAGACTCCATTCGATTCTTCCAATAGCCGTGATCGTCTAGTGGTTAGGACCCTACGTTGTGGCCGTAGTAACCCAGGTTCGAATCCTGGTCACGGCAATGTGTATAACATTGTCACGGTGGAAGCCTTTTTTGTGAATTTTTTGATTATTCATATCCAGATAATATAGTCGTGCAAGTACGAAGGTTTGCCATGTTTCATAGATTTTTCTAGGGCAATTTTCTTTGGATCTGTAGATTGGTCTCGTTGTATCAATAAATCGTGCTCAACTTTGTAGCGAATAACAGTTTGTCGCATAATTCAAAATACATACGAGAAATATTTGCTTTGAAACTAGAACAACGATATATGCTTGACCTCCGAGCTTCTTTCCCACGCTCGTCGTGCCGTGATAAGCTTTGTGTTACACAGCTATCGTATTAACTAAAACAAATATATTCAGATATTCGTTCTCGGAGAATGTGTTTATGACGCATTGATTACTCGCTGTATGATCAGAAGATTGAACAAAATACAGATGCTCGAGCGAATTAAGATAAATAAAGTATACAGTTAATAAAATATCATTGCACTTTATTATTATAATAATTGTCATAAGTTATGCGAGTGATATTAGCATACGTAAACGGCACGTAATCGCAGTCGTTGCATTAGAAATCACTAAATATACTACACACGACACACATCATTATACGCCATAAGTCGCGAACTGTTGATCTATCCATTGACTATGTTGCGATACGCTGGCGTATACCGCAGGTACATTAGAAGCTCCGCAACCAATGCCCCATGATACAATACCAGCCTAAAATAAGAATTTATTCAAGTCTATTTCTTTTGTTCAGTAATATAAAAATTCAGTAATAAAATTAATAATAGATTGTATAGATAAACAAGAATTTAAAAAACAATAATGAAATCTTACTGATTAAAAGAGCATAATTAGTATGACAACGTAAGTCACGCGGATGCTTAAAATAGGGAAAACATTTGAAAAAGAATTAAAGAGAGTATTAAATCTATCCATTCCGCTTTGTTCATTGCTGAACTCTTTCTAATGTGTAAGATATTATTTTTATTATAATCAAGCTCACCTGAAAGAATTGTCCCGTAGCGGCTTGACAAATCAATGGTCCACCACCGTCGCCACGGCACGTGTCCCTATTTGTTTCGCCGCCGGCGCAAATAAACGATCCATGCAGTTCAAAGTATTGACCCAATTTCGTGCTTCGTAAACGCGTCTGACAATCCCCTTGATCGATGATAGGAAGACTCACCTTTCGAAGCTCGGCATGATATTGTCCTTCCGGTCCTGAACGTGATTGTGAATTGAGAATTGTGAATGAATACTTGTTTTTGATAAGCCGAAAGAAATGATAAGTAGAAATCTGTAATCTCAATTCGAGGCTCACCGAACGAATCGCTGCCCCATCCTATTCCGTAGCATCTGGTCCCGGTCAAGAAGACCATACCTTGTTCGGGCAGGCAAATCGGCAGGACGTTCGCGCTATAAGTGACTGGTTCTGCCAAAACGAGGACAGCTACATCGTGAAAAAGTCCACCGCTATAATACGACGGATGCACAACTATTGTGAAGATTTGCGCGTCTTGAGTAGGCAATGGTTGTGTATTGTTTCCCAAGTTCCATTGTCCGAAGCGTGCAATTAAATTCTCGGGCTTTTGGCTGTCGGAAAATTGAGACGAAGAAAAAATGAACCGATTAGAACCAACGGAACTGCGAGAGATCTTTTGAAAAATCGCTTCTTGCGTCTTTCTACACGTACTTCACAACGCAATGGGCGGCAGTGAGGACGGCCCCGTTACTGATCACTGAAGCACCGCAGTGGAAAACGTAAGGACTGCCGGTCGCGGACTTTAGGAGAAGCGCGACCATCCATGGGAATTCAGCAAAATAGGTTTTCTCGGAGTTAGGGGGGAAAGGCTGCGCTGTAAGCGATTGCTATCATTATTGTTCGAGAATTAATGATGAATTAATATACTGTTCTGAATTTATACTTCACCTAGACTACGTGCTACGTCGTTGACACGAATATAACGACTACGGCTTATACTTACGCGGCGCGTAACTATTGTCCCGTATACCACAAGCGATCTGCGAGGACGAGCGATTGGATGGTATGTTCGCGACGGGACTTCTGGACGAGGACACGAGAGTTGTGTCAGCGTTGCGAAGACCCTGAAGATCGATCCCTGCGAGCCGACAGCACACTTGATCTGCCGACGAGCACGCCGTGAATCTCGAGTCAATTATGCCAAGACCGTCCAAACTGACCGTGTTTCCTTCAGAGCATAACCAGGTCTTCACGCAGTAACATTCCTGCGATGTACCCGCGTTCTTTAACGGGCCCAGGTTCGTAATCGGCGTGTCTGATGCCGTGTTTTGACAGGACGGTATGCTCATTGCCGCGCAGACATTTCCGTCTGACAAGATCTGAGAGAATCTGGGATCTATCATGCCACCACCGCCGGGTGTAATGACAGTCACGCAGGTGAAACATTGAGTGACATTGCCGCATACGAAGCATAGTTGTGTCTGTCCAGGTGGTGCAGACGTGGCCACCGTGGGTGGTACCGTGGTCATCGTGGTCGGAGGATTCGTCGGTGGCTGCGTCGTGGTCACCAATATCCTGCAGCAGACCAGGTTGCCGGGGCACAATCCGTACCGCGGATTTATTATACCCTCGCCAGGTATGGTGACTATTCCGTTAGGATCGCATAGCGATGTTACTACGCAGATACAGTTCGGAAGTACGGTCGTGGGAGGATTTGGAAATGTTACTGTCGGTGGTGTAGTTGGAAATGTTACTGTCGGTGGTGTAGTTGGAAATGTTACTATTGGTGGTGTAGTTGGAAATGTTACTATTGGTGGTGTAGTTGGAGGTGTCGTAGGCATTGGTGTAGCTTTTCGCGGGTAGCAGCAGACATCCAATTCCCCAGGACATATTCCAGCGCTGCACAGTCATTTTATTTCTATATTATTAAACACTTTTGATTTTATCAATGTCGACTAGCTTGAAACTTAATTTAGCTAGCGAACTAAATGTAATACTTAATGTAATACTTAAAATTTATAACTTAAAAAGAGAAGTAAAAATAAATCAGAGTTTAGGACTAAATAAAGTATAAAAATTAAAACTCGATAGGGTAAAGGCGAATAAAGGTAAAATAGGTAAAATGAATAAAATTGAAATTACGATAGTTATAAAATTAAATTAAAATTTGGTATAGATCAACTGAACTAGATTAAAGTTAATTAAGACCTGGATGCTCTCTCTCTCTCTAGCGGCAAGTAATTAGATTAATTAAGAATTTTGAACTTTGATGATCAACTCACCGCTCGTCGATTACTCCGCTCCCATCGGTGATGATTGTCTGATTACTGTCGCATAAATAAAAAGGTACGCAGATGCAAGCTCTAGTTACCGCAGCGGCAGTAGTAGTAGGGATCTTGTCTAGCTTCTGATACCGCGGTTTATACTTGAGCAGATGCAAGAAGAATATAGACGATGAATCAGTAAATGGCTCCACGTTCCGATTTTGAGGAGAGACTATACTATCAACTCGCAACGGTCTTTCGATCTGATCGAGTCCGCGATTCACTTTTTCGGAGGTGATCGCGACGCTGATCATCGTCACCGCGGCAGCAACTACGTTCACCAGCAACACGTAGAACCGCATGACGACGAGTCGTCGTTACTATCCGGTGGCTCGCTGTCTATTGAACGATTTTTTAACACGAGCGCGGGTTTATGTATACAGGATGTGCTAGTATTTCCCGGGTTTATGGGGAACGTTCAGATGCAGATATGACGCTAATAGCGTATTATCTTTTGTCATACGACCAATTTTCGAAGGCGCAATATAATAGCAACGCGTCATGCATCGGCGTGCGTTTAAAGAGAGTAGGGATTTGCAAAAAAATAAAATATTTAGGTGGTAATAATACGGAGAGAGATCACAAAATTTTTATCCGCTTATAAAAAAAATTAAATCGATAACTGTTTTTTATTATATAATTAAACATAAAAATGCTTGTTCGAATAATATAATTGTAACTGTACAATTGTATTGTTATGAAACGAGAAAATGATTAATCGGGTGAGTACAAAATAATTTATCCGATAGAGGCGAAATTTGAAATAAGCGCGCTGCAATATTAATATTGATAATTTCACGTTTAAATAATCTAATTATAATTCTATAGTATGTATGTACGTGTGTGCGCGAAGGACGATCCATTTAACTGGTCAAATATAAAAGATGTGACCTACTTACTCGATAGGCGACAGGTAAAAAATAATGTGCTAATATCCTTTGCAATTATATCGAAATTTTTTGACTGCTAGCTGCATCTTTAAATAATACAATTGCTAAACTCTATAGTAAAAACAAAAATAAAAATTGAACTGATGAAAAAGTATGTGTTATGATAATGTTACAATAATTCATTTTATAATAAATGACAATTAATTCAATAAAGATAGCGAATTTTTAATCTTCTTTGGTTTAAGAATAAAATAATACAAAAAAAGTAGGTCACCGAATGAATTATCAAACTGATCTATGTGGGTATTATACAGATTATCGTAAAAGGTGCAGTCACGTACTATTTAACGATTTACTTTCAACCTGTAATAGGGGTGCAGGAAATATTACACATAGATCCCTGATAAATTCTGTTGCGTTATATAACGCGTTACTATTGAATAAAACTTAATAAAGAGCGATATACCGTTGTGACGAAAACACACCTTTCATTTTCAAATGTATATATTCTCTATGAATCATTATTAAACATAATACAATTTTGTACAAATACATTTAAATAATATATTAATATAGCGGAGATAATAATAATAATAATAATTATCCTTGGTTATTACAAATATTTGGAATGGCGAGATGATTATTATGACAATATAATCTTAAATACGAACGACTACAAAAAGAAAAAGCGTGTCCAGAATGCACAAGATTAATTCCGAATAAACGGAGATCTATAATACGGTTAGAGGGGAGAGCGGGGGGTACAAAGAAAATAAAAATCCAAAAGGTTTTTATTGCGCGAGCACGCACGCGTTTTGGATGAGTACAACAAAGCTTTTTGGGTTTTGCGTAAAATTTAATCAGTCGATAGATTCCAACACTCGCAGGCGGGAACGTGTAATCGGGTGAACCTCGATCGACATCGGAGGCGGAAATTGCGACAAAATAAATATTATTATACAATTTATAAAACGTGCAACTGGACACGCTGAATTACCATGGACATGTCCGAATTGAAATTTGCTTTCTCTCTTTTCGAATTTCTGCCCATGTTATATAACATGAAAAATCCAGTTCTTATTCGTACTCCTAAACCGTTATCACCTGTTGTCGTTCTTAATCGCGAACGTTACGGCGCGGTCTCGGATTTCTGTAACGTCATCTCGCGCCTTACTATGAATCAGTCCGGTGTATTATGACGGCACCGCGTAATCTAAACTTCGGCCACGTATGCCGTTAAGGTACGAGACGCGCATCTTACAAAAGTAAGCACTTATTCACACTATTAAATGGTAGGCCTCGTAATACAAGTTACAAGTAAATACTATGTTCCAACATTTTAGAAACATAACACTTGGCACACTATAATAAGTCTTAATTTCTAGTAGGAACATTTTTGTAATATTTGTACATATCATTCAACACTCCGCAAAAATGGCGATACAAAACTGAGATATTCATCGCATCGTCTTTTCTAATATTCGAATATATGTTATATTTTTCTTTTCTCTTGTAGATATGAAACTTTTAAAACATTTCAATTTTTGAAAGAAGCGAAGATAATACGCGACGTTATGAAACAATCTCACAGCAAGATTGAAAAATACTAGATAGTTTTCTTCTGACATTCTTAAAATTCTTAAGGCTTAAACAACACATCTCGAGATATATTTATTTTTGTTGAGATGAAGATATTATTATAATAATGTAAATTATGAGTAAGAGGAATCAAATACCTCTTTTCCTATACTCGAGAAATCATTTAAACATTCTTGAAAATCACATATACAAATTACATAGATGAAATTATTGCTTAGATTATTATTAATTAAAATTCATAAGCAGAAGATAAATTTTTAATCTCTTTGAGAGAGAGAATTGAAATGTTTTAAAGATCGTGTAATTAAATAACAAGTGCTTGTGATGTGTGATATGTTAAATGTCGCAAATTTGCGAAAGTTACTTAAACATTAGCCGCTTTTATCTATTATCGAGATAAAAGGAATTAAACTAACGTGTATACAACGTTAAATTAAGTTATCTTATGCTATATGTCTTACGTACTACATTTAAACATTTTATTTTATATCGCATAGATAACGAAAAAAAAAAAAAACAGAAAAGTTCCCAAATTTCACTGAAATTTCAATGTTAAGTTAACCCGTAACAATAAGTGGAACGCTTCAAACTTATCTAATGGGTGATTGACAGTTTTACGAAGAAAGGAGAAAAAACTACACACTTTCTGTCACGAAATTGTCCTCACGTAATTCACACAATTTGATAAACTTTTCAAAATAATAATAATTAAAAAGAAAATCATATTTGTTGAGGAAGCTTCAGGAAGTTTAATTTGTACGTTCTCTCTCGAAAACAAAAATATATTAGGCTGAAAAATATATCATTTCTTCTGCTGTCTTCACAGTCAACGAATATGATCTTTGTACACATTTACTTCTTTTAATATTTAATATATATGTATGTATAATAATATTTAATATACTTAATATATATTATATATATATGTACATATACATATATATATACACACAATGTATATGGCAACGAAATGAAAGCGAAACGTGTCCTTTAGTGAATTTTGAGGAACATCGGAAATCGTCGACTGGGAAAAAACCATACGCCTTCCACGAACTGTCAAATCCGCGAAGCGAATGTCAGCTACGTATACAAACACGGGAAAGGGCGGTCTTAGCAGCAAAGCTTTTGTTTCGACGGCCTTGACAATATCGTGGTGAAACTGACAGTGACAACACTCTCTCCTCTTCCTCTCTCTTCGACCTAATATTCCCTCTGAATATGGAAATAGCTCGTAACAACGTATGGAATTGAGAATAAGTTTTATAACAATGGATGAATGAGAGGAATGAGAGAAAAGAGGGGCGCGATAAATAAAATATTCACGGAAACGTATAAAAATTATAGGCACGATTATGGGTTACGGACTTGTGAGGAAGAGGCACAGGATATCACGCAAAAGACACGCTTCCACGAACCAAACGTTGACATGAAAGACGGTAACTCATGCGTACATAAAATTTATACATCTTGTAACGGTACAAGATGTGTTCAAATTAATATCATTGTTGAAGTAAGAGCAAACGGTCACTTTCATGTCTCCAGTCGAAACGTTTGATATCGGCAGATAGTCTCACGTTTCCGCAATATAGATTTCAAAACTGTCGCGAAAGTGCACGGATTTAAATTATGCGCATAGTTATCTCTCGTACATTGGTATAACTTTCTTATACATGTATATATATATATATATATATATATATAATTTATTTATATATGTGTATATATATACATATATATATATATATCAAAAACTTATATCTCTTATACCATATATCATAAAATATAAAAATTGAACATTTCGTTAAGGCACATGTTATCATCACAACTCTTATTTGAGGAACTAGTAATATAATATGTATACACATATATATATATATAATGAAAATTAATAATTTTAATAACAATTCGCGAAATAAGATGCAATCATGACGTAAATCACACAATTGTCACGAAACGTTCCGCTGAACGCCGTAATGAAAAATAAATAAAAATATATAAAAATAAAGATGCGCGTGTGTCCTGATTGCAAAAGTTTGGTGCTAACTTTACGCTACGAGGAAATAAATTTTCAAATGGAAAATAAGAGACTAATGCTGAGACTAAAATGTCTAGGCAAGGCTATAAGATTTCTCTTTTTTCTCTTTAAAAAATCATTGTCATTTCAAAGTCAAGGCAAATTAAGAAACGTGATTTTCTTTCTCATCTGTATGCGTGCAATGAATAAATTTTGTACAAGATTTTCGTTCGAATACGTCTCCGAAGTCAAGCTGTCGGTATTGTAAATGCTGCATTGCACAAAAAGGAATGCAATCCTATATTCCTTGATGATTTATATCCGGTTATAGAATACACGGTCAAAAATATCGAGTTCTTCAAAAGTTAAAGAAAGTGCCAAACCATATTTTCATATACGTCCAAAATATAAGTTCTAACGAGTTTCTCTTACGCTGAATCACGTCAATCATCGTATTGATATTCTCGACGAATAAAATCCAACAGTAGGATGTCATAAATGGCATAAATGGAATATAAATGTGAGTTATGTCCAAAATGTGATACGTTCATAACTCGTGTAGTCCTTTTCAAATATAAATCCGTAAATACTTAAAAATGGATCTGGCGATTTATAAATCTACCCTGTTCTTATCGCAGACCGTTCAGACTTGTACTGAAAATCTTTGGAATGCAGTCTCCTTATCTAAGAAATCACGAAAGTGTTGTCGAAATACGTTTCTGCATAATCGTCTAAGAAACAATCGGATATTAAATATCGCAATTAAGATATTAAATATCTTGAAAAAAATTGTTGCCTGTCGAGGACGTAATACCTAAACCGAGTTGGTATAATATTTCCCTCTATACGTTTAATCTACACGTCTCTATCCTTCAAACAAAATTCGCGATTAACTCTTAAAGACATGTCGCAATAAACACAATGTGCATATAATCGCTGAATCGACTCAATCATGCGACTCTCGAGATACACAGCTTTCGTTCTAAATCGACATTCATTTTATCAGTGCAATTTTTGCATTGTAAATTAGACTGCAAATAGGAAGAATGCGAGAAGTAGATTACATCACGGGTCATGTTAAAGATATAAAGATAAGGATATTAAGATAAAAAAATGCGAGAGATAGCGAAACAACTGATAAAGTCAAATTTCGATCTCGATTTAGAACCGGTGTTACAGCGTATTCGTGAGGGTGCGAGATCACGTCGGTTGTCAGTATTCACGTTTACAGACAAATGTAAATGTCAAGTACGAGAAGAGAAACATTGTATATAATAACCTAGAGAACTAGATTGACTTGTTGGTACTTGGACGTATGCGGGGATAGCCTCTATTAGCAGTTGATATCGACATGCGAAAGGTAGCTTGTTTCGTACTTCTTCCTAATAAAATTCTCGCCTAGAACACATCATTATGTCCAAGATTTATTTATACTTATTTTTGTTAAACGAGACAGAGACGATGCACTAAGCGAGGAAAGAAATGGTATATCGCACAAGTTTTCAAGATAATAATATTCACTAATTAACAATAATCATAAAATGAATTAATTATTCTCTTCCGTTTGTACTACATATATACACATAATATAAATTTAAATCTAACATTTCTTTCATTTCACAATAGTTGAGCTTTGATATTTTTTCAAAGAATAATATAAAAATGTAAAAATCCTAATGTAAAAAAGGAGTTTACTTTCGTTGGGGGGATGTTATACTTTCTTAATCGAAACTATACTACGTATGAGATTATTATAAATTATATTTTAATTTATTGGAACATTTTCTATTCATTTACAATTTGTTCATTATTAATTTACAATTTGTTCATTATTCATTTACAATTTGTTCATTATCTATGTACAATTTATACATAGACATGTAACTGAAATACACTCGCGTGTATTTACGAAAATTCGCTCGTAAAAATTAAAATTTATTACTAGAAGCAAGAAAATGTTCCACGCTTGCGTGGAAAGTGGCAATAATTCTTACTTGCTACGACGTTTGCCCGTGGAGTTCCTCAAGAGCTTAAAGGCATTCACTGTGCTTATGGTATTGGGATTATACGGTCCCTTCGGACAGTACTTAACCGTGTGTGCCTCGTCACCGGTCGCGCCGCAGATAGGACATGTATAAGCCCTACCAATCAAAAATATTATCTTCTATACATTAACATGTAATAAACACAAGATATTTGACGTTAAAAAAAGAAGAGAAAACAAATTCCAAATATCATGTTTCGTGAAATTATCCGCTGAAGAAGACTTTAAGCAAGACTTTTCTTTTATATTTCTTCGATTATAAGTAAAATCGTTAAGAAAGTGATTATTATACGAGATTATTTAAAAAATAATTTTTTTAATTTTAGACTATCTTTTTATCCTTTCTTTTTATTTTAGACCCTTTTTTTACGCAATATATCTTTATTTGGGTTTTTATGGGTGCTATTCTTCTTTAAATATAAATGTACGGCAACTATTTCGGCTATATGTATTCTCTCGCAACATAATCGCATATCACTTTACATGAATTCAGATGCGAATTATATGGATATGATTATATGGATAAAACAATGTATCGTAAGATGAAAATCGTCTTCGTTTTTCTTGCGCAGGATTTATAAGAAAAGAAAAGTATTTATGACGATTCTGGAGATATTATAAGATATTAAGAATAGTTTTGAAATTCACAGATTGTATCTACGAGGAATTTTATTAAGAACAAAAAAAAACGTATGACTGGTAAGAACATATGGTCAAAACTCAAAGGGGAAAAAGGTCTTAATTGAAAAAAAAAAGCTTTTCTTTTCTGTGCATTTTTTTCTATTTATTTTTGGCACGCCTATGGTGTATAATGGTTTATGCTATGGTGAATGTAGTCTAACTTACGGTCCCGCCCAAATTAAGGTTCCATAGTGTCCCAGTGCTATGGGACTAACAACTTAGTAAAACGGAGAAGTAAAATAGAGAAGATTTATTCACACTAATTTGGTTTTGTTTTTCATATTTCTACTGAAAAATGTAGAACGCCTGTACTAGAATGTCTAGCTGTGCTTATGGGAAATATCTATGGGGTATCTATAAGGTATCCATTTCAAGAACAAAGTTCCATAGAACCCACAAATTTAAACTAAAGATTAAAAGCACCCACTGTAGAGGATATATTTAAAGAAAGAACATTCAAGAAAATTTCGAAATATTTGAAACGTCTATCTGTGACAGTGTAGTAAAAAAATAAAAATGTATCAGATTTTTAATACATACCTGAGAACAGGACACCGAACTCGTCCGTCGACATCTTTCAGCAAGTGCTCCCGATAGTACGTCTCCTCTTCACCGTTATTTCTGCAGAACACGCACTCCGTTGGCAAGGGTTTTTTGTTTTTCTTTCGCCGTGATGCAGTCTGTTTCGACATGTCTGTCTCCACATCTGGGCAATATTCAAAGTCGCGACCATTGTGTCGAAAGTCTTCCATTATCTCTTCAACTGCAGTAAAGCACAAATGAGATCGTTAAAAAATTTTAATAAATGGACGAAAAAAAAAATTTTTCTTCCTACAGTTTTAACACAAGAGAAAATTAAGATCTAACAGCAGCAGCAATCAAGCAGCGAAATCTACAGGTCAAATCTATGTAAAATAAAATATTTAACATCTTTTCGAAGTCGCAGTACCGAAATCATTTTTCGTGATGCACGCAGAAACGTATGTAATTCGATAGGCCGCGGGTTTGTAAATACACACGGCCGTTTTCGGGTCGGGTGGTTTCGAGTGTTTATATCGAACACGGCAATCACATCATCGTCGTTGTCACGTCGTCATCGTCGGGAATCGGCATCGTAGGATAAACATATCTGCACGAATCTCAGTAGGCTTTTGTCCTCCTCGTCGATAAAATACGCTCTTTGCGGACGATCACAAGTGGCCTTCGCAAAGCGACCGATATATGCGACGAGAGAGATGCACACGTGCGAGATGCGAGAGGAGATTGCCGGCAATTCGTAATCGGTGCGTGCCATGAAAAGACAAATCGACAAACAAATAAACGCGGTTTTCTTCTTGCAGCCGGCTTCGACGCGAGCGTAAAGGGTCGCGAAAAAACCTTTGCTGCACCGCGCCCGACGAGTCCCGGAAAAATTTCGTCAACGAGGGCCGATATCACAGTCTCCGATTAACGTGATCCTTCGATTAAACTCACTCTGCATCTCTTTCTAACTGTCCCCCTAGAAAGAGACGAAGAGTGAGTTTAATCGGAGGATCACGTTAATCGGAGACTGTGATATCGGCCCCGAGTCGGAAATAAATCGACAACAGAGATATTATAGCAGAGTAACTAATATATATATACGCTCTTACGTTTGTTATGATTCCGTATCTCTTATCGAATCAACATAACGCTTCTTTAACGAACATTTCTCGTCATACAAGCTCCGCGCATTCAAATCTCCGTGAAAGCGACCGATACGTCGATGCGATTGGACCAACGATGAATCAAGCAACAAATATTTTGATGATAGTTATATAGGAAGAAAGTTATAAAAGAATTTATCGTTATATATTTACGCTTGGAAATTATTGCTTACACGAGAGACCTAATTCATACATATCTGGCTTTTGAATGAGAAATAATTCAATTATACTGTTTTATGTATTCTTTAATTTTACCGATTTTACGCCACATTTCACTCAATAGGCGATATTCAAAAATTCAAAAAAATTCTCAATTTGTTTCAGAAAATTCGCGTCGCTTCTTATGTCGTTTCTTCCATTTGTCTTTCTTACTTTAAACTTTAAATTGATTACTCTCGCTTTAAGTTTCGTTTTTCTTTTTAAAAAACTTCCAAACGATAGAATGTTTAGTAATTTTCTATATTATTACTTTTAAACAGGAATTAATGGTTTTTGGTCAATGACAGGAAATTCTCAAGAATCCTTCGAGCACTTCGAAGATTTATGAAGTACGTGCCTCTGCACCCAACGAAAAAGAATAGGATCGTAAGATGCATCTGCGAAATATGATCTTCTTCGAGTGTTAACGACCGAAACGACCGAAACGATCTTTGACAGCCTTCGAGTTATATTTTTTCTGTCTTTAAGCATATTTTTTTTAATTTTTACATTTAAAATGAAATAATCATACATTATTGATTGGAGAATCCCGGCTTGATTGGAGAAGCCGGGAATGAAAACATTGCAAATACTGCAGGTACAATTAAAAAAGATCGTATCTCACGCAAAGATAAGTAAAAAGGAAGTACAAAACAAAGATAAGTTAATTTAAAGTTAATAAATGTAATAAATTCGTAAGATGTAAACAGACGTAGTAAAAGCCTTTATTTTCTCTATAGTTTTTCGAGCTTTATACGTGACAGGTAAAAGGAATCCCTTTTCTCGGGATCCCTTTTTGCTTCCCCAAAAACTATAAAACGTTAAAAGGTTTCTGACCAATGGCAATGCTAGTTTCAGTTCATCAGAGTTTTCATCGGAGAAAGAATTTGTCAGTATATTTGGATACACGGAATTTGACTAAATCAAGTTATAAGTAAAACAGAGAGTTTTAATTATAAAAGATAAAAAGAACCAAGTCCGAGGAGACAGACCGTAAAAACACAAAATCAGAAGTCGGTTAATAATCAGAGCAAACTATGAATAACGTTGAAAGAATGTTTAATCACACGATTCTCAAATGATAGGCGTAGATACGACGCGAGGACGAGAGGACGAATTTTCCAACGGCGTTAATCCACAAAACCGTAAATATCGCGGTATTATCCCGTAAATGCAGCGTAGATCCTCGGCAATCTTCATAATTACACTTAAGAAATCGGCGATAGAAGGGGGCGCGAAACGTACCGTTCGGCATAGGCCTCTTGTTGGGGGTGACGTCGAAGAGCCGTTTAATCTCATCATCCAGACTGGGATTGAACGGGAACAGAGAATTCTCTTCCAGTGTGGGTAACATGCCGCACATGATCCGTCGCGCTACGACGCGACGGCCCGTAACAGATTCGATGCGAGCTTTCGCGCAAGAGCTTTTTCGGAAATCGCACGGACGCACCGTGTCACGTGTCTCGCCCCCGAGGAACCGACCACTACTGACTGCGACCGACAGAGTACTGCGTACTGCGTGCGACCGGTGCGACTGCGAGCGACGAGCGACACGAGCGTGCGAGCGCTCGCGCTTGTTGAGACAACAAGGCTATGAAGATTCTCTTTCTCTATTCTTACGACGTAGAGGGGGGGGGGGATTCCTCTCCTCTCTCCTCTGGCGTCTCGGCCGCGACGTTAGAAAAGTCTTTCGTAGCGCACGTGGAAAAAAAAAAGAAGAAAAAACACAAAGCGGCACCGTCGCGCCGGTTCAAAACGAAGCCGCCGTGTTTACGCGACCTTACGGCGAATAAAGGGGGACTAGATATGTTTCGGCATCGTTTCTCGGAAAGAGACCCGACGCACGGCGACTCGCGCGTGTACCACAGGGGGATACTGAGCCAGCGCGTCAATATAATAACTAATAGCGCGGTGAACGCGATCGTTCGATCGACTGGACGAATTCCGACGGCGAGACGGGGGACGAGCGACGCGACGGTCCACGTCAAACATCTCATTCGTACCTTTAATTCTGCCGAGATCGGCCGAATTGTTCAATGCCGGTGTAGAACATGCGGTTTATTTGGGCGTCTTTCGACATTTCCACGCGATCGTATACATTTATATCAAACGCGTTGGATGGTACGACATATTATTATATATTTATTTGTCGTTTCCATCTTTGCTGAAAGGCTTCGTTGACTTTCTCTCACAATTTTGTTAATACTTTTCTAATGTAATATTTCTGTTTCATCTTTCGCATATAAAAAGTCTCTCTCTTGAAAACTTTAAACCGTAACCGTAAACTTAAAGCTGGCCCGTGTACACATTTTTTCTTTCCTTTTTACTAGCCGAAGCTTTCTGTTTTTCGTTATCCCGCTGAGCAAGACGAAGAACAAACAAAAGACAATAAGTAGACGCTGGTGCTAAATCCATCATACGTGTTTACTACTGTAAGCGTCGATTACCTTTAAGAGTTATTTAAACATGATGTTATCTGACGTATTGTTTTTTTAAAGCATTGGATATTCATAGAAAGAAAGAAAAAGCTTACGAATGAGGGGGCTCGTTTCGTGCGGTGAATTTGAACAGGCCAGCTTATGGGTTTTTGCACACAAAACGCAACATATGCGGCATGATAAAAAGCGATATGGCAGCTAATGATAGCTTCTTTGGGAATAACAGATACATAATAGAAGGGGATAATTGGTTATCACTTCTTGTCACGTCGCGAACGTCTGCCGTATATGAATTAGACATTTAATTAATTTCGCAGTATTTCATTCAAGCTAATATTTATAAATATTTAGAAACATTATACATGGAATTTTTTTAAATATTACTATTACAATGTTTCTTTTCTTTTTGCTTCTAGGTAAGTCACATTGGAGATCGGCGGGCGGGGACTCGGGGGATCCGAGACAGAGAAAAGAAGTCAGGTGATTTCACTAATCTTCATCTTTATTATTACTGTGTAAATATGTAGGCACTGAACAAATAATTTCATAATTTGTTTACAAACATTTACACTTACTGATCTTCATCTTTTGTTCAATCAATGAATTATTCTCCGCGGAGAGCCGCAGCCCCCGGTTGGGCAACCGAGGCTGCCTATATGTATATATACGTGTGTATATTTCGCCGTCTATACCCGAGCCTTAATAATTCTTAAACGGTAAATATACCGGTTGTCGTCTTTACGGCATTGTATGCGCTCGACCCCAACTTCTATAAATTTGCGACCTCAATAATTACTTTATCAATATATATGTATATATATATATAATATATTTATATATATACATATACATATACTTCACTTTTATGTATGTATACTTCAACTCTATCAACTAGGTATATTGTTCTTCTAAGCTTAAAATTACCACGTTTATTAAGGTATATATATATATAATATATATCTCTATCTATCCTCAGAGAAATTATAATTAAAATTAATAGCAATCATGATAACGTGTCAAATATATACGTCGTGTGGGGGGGGGGGGGACGGGGAAAAGGACGAAGAAGGGTGGACGGGGATGGGGGGAAAAGAAGGTACTAAGAGATAAAAACGCAAATTCTAGCTTTGGCTAAGAGACTGACATTTCACGTTTTCGGAGCGCGACGTCGGAACTCTTCCAAGCTCGCGCGAGTCGCGCGATCCGCGTGTATCCGCTGTCGCGCTCGCCAGCTTCGAAATGTCGGGACTAAGTGAAGAGAGAATTGGTACAAAGTCTTGTGAGAGATTAAATGAGCTCGAGAAAACGCGTGTGTGTACTTCGTCTCCGCGAACGTGTGTGTACGCGCGACTCGCGTGTCCGTGTGTATGTATGTATACAATGATCGCGTTCATCGGTGAAAGAATGTAACTTTACATAGGATCGAGGTCGTTCGAAGTATCGTCGGCTGATTCGCTTTTCAGCCTTTTCCGTGTCTCAAGTATAAAACTAAGGGAGGCGGCCGGAGGCGAAGCCTTTTTGTAAAACTATATTCATATATTTTGTTCTCTCTTTCTCTATCTCCTTCTTTCTCTATTGCGCTCAAGGGGGTGCACGTGTTTGTTAGAAATGTTTCTTTTTTTTTTTACACTCTGCAGGCAGGTCGACAGGTTTGACTATCGTGCGTGTTATACATGAGACACTCCGTAATCGGGCGTGTTATCCAACGCGAAATACGCGAATGCTTTTGACGTTATCACCGATGATAATGATGATGACGATGTTGATGATAATGGCGATGATAATGACGATGGCGATTAATGCGCGGCGTGAGTGTCGTCGATGAATTTCTCTTGCATTAATTTAATGATCATCCGTAAACGTCGATGTCGCGGTGGTCCGTTTTTGGAATAGCTATAATAATTATTATAAATATATATATTTATATGTATATTTATATATGTATATAATAGGTCCATGCGTTTTCTTCTCCTTTATGCGCGTGTAATGCAACGTGTATGACAGTGAAGAGCGTGTATACTAGGAATGTACATAGTGTACGTAGAGATATTTAATTAGGTTGTGTATAAAACGATGATACATACTATTTACTCGTTACTCGTTTATATCAAACGACACATAGTTATGATATTGATTTTTTTTTTAGTCTCATGGTACGACGTTCCAGGGCACACGGCACGTCGCTTGCCAATAGGCTAATAGTCTTGTCCTGTCTTCTCGTACAATGTGATCGCGCGGTCACGCATTCACGCTGACTCGCACTCTCTCTTTCGCCCCTTTCACGAAAAAAAAAAACAAAAAAAAACAATCGCGTAGTTTTATGATACAATTAAGAATCTCCTCCAAATGAATGGTCATCAGTCTTTGAGCACACAATTTGGCATAACGCGTGCTTCTTGCCGACACGCTATATTTTGGACTCGTGGGCGCTTTGTACTTGAATGAAAATTCGCCGGTGTTAAAAGAGAACAAAATTTGTATATATTCAGGTAGAGTCAGAAATTTGTAAATGTTTCAGATTAGTGTGTAAATTATATTTATTATAATTATTACATGTATAATATATAATAATTTTTAGGTAAAAATAGAGAGAACGAATACATGTAATTTTAAAATTTATATAAATTCTAAAACATTTACAAGTTTTCAAATGTGTCTAAATTTTTCTTCTTATACATATATTTTTTTAAATAAAATCGCCACTGCATATAAATTCTGTTGAAAATCTCGTGAATTTTATATAATAAACATAAAAAGTTTTGACACTAACAGTATATAATAATAATATAAATTACATATTAATAATAAAAATAAAATTAAAATAATCCCAAGATTTGATATTATTCCTCATTTGTTCCACGGCTCGACGCTCGAAAACGTGACCATCCATCCGAGTATCAATATATACATATATATATATATATATATATTGATCATTATTATTAAATATTAATACTTCTAGTCGTATACTCTTGCTAGAGTAAAAGTGGTCTCGCGCGTCCCAGATATAAACATACCCGAACGCCATAGGCAAATACAGTGTGTATCAGCGCATGTATTTTTGCTTCCATGATATGCGATAGATACTAACCTAACGAAACTTGTCCTTACATTTCTCATTTGGTATGTCTTAGTCTTATTTTATTTTTTTAAAAAAAGGAAAGTAAAATAGAAGAGAAAAAAAGGGAGAAGTTACTCCGTCACTTAATACAAAGTTTCGATGAGAAGATACAATGAATCTGACGAAAGTCATTAAATTAAACGGTGAAGATGAACAGATCTATCTTTTTTCTTTCTTTTTTCCTCTCTTACAATTTACGAGTTACAAATAAAATTATCGTAGATCGTGCGATGTTGTTGCATATAAAATCATACACATACGCATGTGATAAAAATGATCGGTCCGGAGCACTCGTAAAGTAATCGAAAGACTTCGCTCTGCCAACATCCGAAAAAAAAAAACTATATTTCGTGTTAAATATACAAAGTAGGCTAAAGAAAGTACTTAATTCGTCGGATAAGTCTTCGGCGCGTCCGCCGGAAATACTTTCTCTCGCAGAATCCACAACTGTGTGTTTGCACGTGCATGCCTGTGTGTATCTCGTATCTGAGTGCGCCGCACACTTAATCGAGAGTCTCGTTACGCTTATCGTTACGCTTTTTTTTATATTTTTGTGATTTTCTTTTTCTTCGTTTACCTTAATAGTCAGTCGACTTCGGGGTCCGTTTAGAAAGAGAGAGGTACATACATGCCCGCATTCGCGTGTCAAGAGCAAACGATTGCTCTTGATTTTTCGTTTCTAGTAAATATCGTACACCGCTATATTTACACACCTCACGATACTTTTAAATCTTTACGCTCCTTGCACTCGTCACAATGAAATTTCCACGGCCACGAAAGGGAAGCCGTTTCTCTTCTTTCGTTTCTTATCGTACTTCGTACGGTATTACTCCGCTCGTTCGGATTACTTTACAAGTACCCTCCGCGATAATGAATTCTCCTCTTTAATGCAACTAAGTCTTATATCATCGAAAAATATCATCGGAGATACCTCTACTATACTATTAATTCTTACTTAGTTTTACCTTCGAACAGGAATACTCATTTCCAGTCAATGTCTCATGGATATATATATATATAGCGCTGTCTGGGTTTCCCCATTTCTTTATCTAACTTAACGTAAATATCGCGCCTGTGAAAGCTTACGAAAAAAGTAAACTAAACGGAATCGCGAGTTATATTATATATAAATAGGGGGGAACAACGATACAGTGCGTAACAGCATTACCGTAGGCATTGTTCATTGCAAATATCATTCAATGGCGTTTTTATAAGAAAAATCCATAATTGCACCAGCAATTCTTTCTATTTTTTAGTTCTTTTTAATGTACATTATATGCCAAATAATATTATTTTCGAATATTGCACTCTATCTAACGAATGTTTTGATATTAGTCGACGATTATCATTCCAATAAAAGTTATTAAAAATACTTTCTCGTAAAAGAAGAAGAAATAAAAAATATATCTCGTATATACAAAAGTAATAAACATCATTTATAAAATAAAAAGCACTGCTAAGTGCAGCATTATATAACGGTATAAAAGAGAAACAAAATAGAATGGTGTACACTATTATACGCTATTATCGTGTTCCATTATGTACACAAGGGACTATCCCATTAAGGGACTTAACTATCCCCACGTTACGAATACTCGGGAAAAAAGGTGAAGGCGCGATTTTTGTAAGACGCGCAAAAATCATTACCCATCGCAACGCTTTTGCGTTTTTAAAACTTATTGTTAGCCGTTTTACGTACCGTTTTTTAGAAAATATCGGTAACACATGTAAAACAAATATTTTACTCAGAAATTTTGTCAGTGAATCAATGACGTGGAAAAAACAGTTTCTGACAGGCTTTCATCACGAAAATATTTTTAAATCATAAACGATTTACTATTGGACACGTGTAGCTTGAAGTGGCGATTTTTTCTCACTCGCTCTCGTTCTCTCTCTCTCTCTCTCTCTCTCTCTCTCTCTCTCTCTCTCTCTCTCTCTCTCTCTCTCTCTCTCTCTCTCTCTCTCTCTCTCTCTCTCTCTCTCACTCACTCACTCACTCATTCTCTCATCCTCTCACTCTCTATCTCACTAAATACTCTTTTAAATACAAATGGCTGAGAATACTATCTACAATCGCCTTCTTTCTCAGGTTTTGCTTCCGCTTCATATATATTTTCCTGTGTCGCGTATCGCATATCGCATATCGAATGGACGCCTTTTCCAATAGTACAAGCTTTATGATTTAAATTCTCGAGTTTATATACGGGCATTAACTGAAACGTGATCCTAACGCGATCCTAACGACGATCGCACGTGGAACATATCTACGTCGAAGGACCATTATTCAGCTTTATTTCTCTCTCTCTCTCTCTCTCTCTCTCTCTCTCTTTCTTTCCCCTTTTCCTCCCTTCCTCCATTTCTCTCTGTGGTGTATTACTATGATGGATCTACTTGTGGTGAATATATTGTCGCTCTTTACCATACAGACACATGCGGCAGAAAATAGGCATTCTTTGTTGCGATAATACACTCTACATCGTTATTCAAAAGGAACTTCGATTGAACTTTTTATTATACGCTTTATCCCTTTTGTTGCTTCTTTTGCTTTTTCATTTTTTCTCATAAAGGCCAAGGTCGTATGCACACGCGTGCTTATCGACCTATGTTGATCAAAAGCGAGCCCAATTTGAATTTAAAACAGGAGGAATTTTGATACTAACTCCGCTAGGAGAATTCGCGACGTTAATATTCTTCTTAATACGTGAAAAATACGACGATAAGCCGTGGTCGCGCGGGAACGCAGGATTCGGAGAATTCGCAGGATTCGTCCAAGTTCTCGCTTTATCCGACCCGCCGCAGCCACGGCTCGCCGTCAATCGCGAACAATCGCACGCGAGATTGTCTGAGGCTACTCTTACGGAATCCGGCGTGCGCGGAACAGCGATGTCTAGCGTCGCTCCTCTTTTGCCTCTTGTTCTTTGTATCTACTTCAAATGAAAATTCGTGAGAAAGCGAGTAAACACGTTGGAATAGAAACTACGCGGGCACTGCAGGTCGGATCTATAGCTGGCTCCGCTTGGCGCTACGCTGCGTGGATGATGGTGATTCGCCGTAGGTGTCAAGTAGGGTCTGAATAGTTAGGGTTTGCTGTTGTCGTTATTTAACGATAACGGGTCGGGGAGCTTCTGCTGCTGTTGCTGTTGCTGCTGCTGTTGCTGCTGCTGCTGCTGCTGCTGCTGGCTGATCTCGCTGACAGCACCGCCGCTCATCAGCTTCGCGTTGTTGTTCTCTGTGCTAGACATTTTCGAATATTCGCGTTTACGCAGCATGTTCTCCGTTTTGACGATCGTGATGTCCGGATTGTTCTCCAGCACGGACGTGGTGGAACACTTCGACACTGCCGTCGGCACTTCAATGTAGCCGCCGCCCTCGCGTTTGATTGACGTCGTGGTCGCCACGTTCGCGTTGATCTTCTGCAGGATGTCGTTTACGGACTCGCTGTTCTCCGTCGTCGTCGATTCTGTTGCGTTGTTGTTGCTGCCGCTGTCGATGCTACCGCTGGACGCTACGTTCTCGGCTAACGTAATTCTGTCCGGGCCTTGCAGCGTTGACAGATAAGTCGCGAGTGTGTGGACGGTGACATTGAGGAACTCGGCGGCCCGGAATAATGTTATCTCCTTTCGCCGCAATTTCGCCAACACTTCCGCGGGGCCCGGCTCAGACCAAAAATCCCTTACTCTGAAAATATATATCCGTATTATTATCTCAATAATTTTAGCGAAACTACCATTTTTTCTAATTTGTTCTTACGAATTATTTCAATTTGAGTTTTGCTCTAATTTATGTTTTTCTAATGCAAAGAATGGAGTGTTCGCGGATTAAGATCCTTAAGTGCAATTTTTCATCTACATGCACCCATTACCTGTACGGGTGTTTAAGGCAACCATAACTGTCGCGGTATCTGCCGTAGAGAGTGCCGTAAGAGACGCCGAGGATTTCAGCGGCGGTCTTCATCTCCAACTCTTTGCTCTTGATGGCGTCCATAACGCGGCGCGTAAAAGGTTCCTCCCAGAATTCTTGTCGACGTCCCGTCGTCAAGTAATCGTTCATCTTTATTACGTCTCGGAATTGTTCGGGGATCGACAGATTTGTGGCGTTAGAATTTGACGGAGTGCTGGGCGCTGTAATTAATATTCAGTAAATATTTACAACGATTGCTAGAATGAATACTGACGTATCTATAATCGACATTAAAAAAGAATAGAAGAGGAAAACGTTCCGGAAGACAAAAGCATGATTAATTATTCTGGAAAACGTATTTCCTTGATGACTAGCAAAATTCATTAGAAGAATTCGGAATCGTTAAAAAAACGTTCCAATTTTTTTTACGCCGATTATGTATATTATGACAAAAGATATTTAAAACAAAAAAGATTTAGCAGCATTTATTCGCGCTCAAGCCTTATATTTTAAGGAAAATAATATTTCTCAATATATGTATTATGCATTGTTTTTATTATTGTGCATATAAAATATAAATAGAATGCCTGTACAAATAAAATAATAAAATCTGCATTGTTTTTTTGTATATAAAATTGTAATAACAATAATAGTATTAATAAAATATACAAGTAATTACAAAATATAGAGATATAATAAAACATATACAGGTTTAGTTAGAGACAAGCTAAATTAGACTAGGCAAAACTTTCTGAGAGTGGAGAAAGGCCATACGTGTGTGAGGTGTAATTGTAGAATGATCATATATACCTTTCTTTTCTTCAGATGCGTCATCCTTGGACATGTAGGACAGCTAGAAAAAAAGGACAATAGTTAAAATCGTTGAACGGAATATTCGTGGAAAGAAGTAGTCTAATCTGATGGTTGATGCAGGAGAAAGTAGAACGACACTTCTTTTAATAGATTTCAATTTAATTATGTGCGCGCACTCACGTCTGCAAGTGAAGAGGAACAGGGAGAATCATATCTAACGATAATTGGCCTTACCACCGGCAGTGGTGTTTCGTTATTCTCGGTCGTCATCATCATCTCGTCGTCCCAACTCTCATGGTCGCCGCCCTCGCTCATCATTTCCTCCTGAGAAAAGGTTCGACGTGACACATTAGAGTCGTGCGTGGGTATCCCCGCATACGTGCTATACCCGCCGCTGCGAGTCTAACAAAATTATCGTATTTTTACATTCACGACAACCGATCGTAAAGCGTTCATCTTATGTGTTCCGTGTAAAGCTCGGTATCGTTGCAGTGCAAATCCTACTCCTTTCTCTCTCACCTTCTTGTAAACATCTTAATCGTTTGTTCTGTTTTATGTCTTTGCATCGAAATACAAATGTTTCGAAATTTGAGAGTTCGAAGATTTTGAATCATGATGCAGTTGTTAGGTTTCTGGATTTCTATATTTAAAAGAGTTTTTTTTTTATTAGAGTTATAATAATCAAGATGGCAGTGTATAAGTGTGTCTGTATTTAAACATCTAAAAACTTTTTTGATTTTATAGATTAACATCTTATTGATATCATGAATCAATGTTCAGAACAACGTTCAAGATAAAAGTTCGTTAGTTATTCTAAAAGAACTTCCTAATAAAAAATATTATAATAACTACACCCTTACAATTAATATGAGACATTTTTATAAGGCAATATTAGTTTCTTTGATTTTTTGCGGACGAATTTGCGAAATGCTGCATGGTGCAACAGTACCAAGCTTTACACGGACCGTTTAGCCCGTGATAGCGATAAGAGATACGTACGTTCCCGGTGATACAAGTGATCTTGGGTGTGAATACGTCGTGTGCCGACGGTGGGTCATCCAGAGGCGGACGACCTCTGCGTCTCTGTTTGGGGGCTGGTGGATCCTCGGTTTCACCTTCCCGCAAAACCGTCTCCACGCCGGGCGTCCCGCTGCCGGGACTGTGGCCGGTGTTATTTAGGTCGTTTTGCGTGGAATCGCTGCGCCAGCTCACCTCGGCGAGCCCCTTGATGTGTAAATCCTCGGCAGTTTTCAGTAACGACGACAACCTCGTCTACAAAGCGAAACGGACGAATATAATTCATTTTTCTCTAATATCTCATTATCCTGCTTCAGTAATCGGAAACCTTCTCATACGTAATTATTATTTAAATCATTATCGCAATTACTATATGTATTTATATTAAATATATTAAAATATTATTTTTATAATTTTATAACGCATCGAAAGGAGGAATACGAGTGAGATTAAAGGTAAAAGTTCAGAAAAAAAGATAGATATGTGTAGATAAATATGATTTGTGCAACTGCGAAACTCGTTAAATCCGTTGTAAGCTTTTCCGAGGAAAACTAAAAAAAACTGATTGCTTATTTATAAATAAGTAGAGCGAAATATTTACTGAGTTGTATAAATGAGAATGCGTCACAATAATATCTGAACTAAAAGCTTAATATAAAAATTTTGAGATATAGTTAGAGAGCGTGTTCTTTAGAAAGTGATTTGCTCTGTAGTTATATATATATTAATCCGTAACATAACTGTATATATATATATCATATATATGAATATATTGAATTTATGTCTGAGATTCTATCGAAATATTTTATCATATAAAATAATTTATGCAGAGATAAAAATTTAAAACTCTTCTTCAATTTATTTATTTATTATAGGACATACTTTTTTACGTCTGAATCAATCAAAGTTAAAAATTATTAATTACGAAAACATTACGAAAACCTAATGCTTTTAGACAGGATGTTTTTTAAAGCTTGAAATACTGTAAAAGGGGAAAATATAAAAATGAAAGACAAGCCCATTACTTTCGGGTCGCTGACACGGACCGCTTATTTATTTTCATCAGCATTATTTTCCCTCGCAAATACCCTTCAGATTTCTCCCCTGGAAAAAAATACCCCTATGTTGTACTGTAGCGTACGGGAGCGGAGAAACTCGCGCGATGTACCAGACGAAAAAAGAAAATAAAGATCGCGAACATGTACGGGCACGTATGGGGGGAGGGGGGAGCAGGAAGAGGTTTGCGACAACGGGTCCCAATTATTATTTGCTAATTTTCACCAGCGCGGCGGCGATGGTGTACGTTCGCCGCGGCGCGGCGCGACCGAATGCTAAATAATATGAGAACTTTCTACAAACGGCCGTGTGCGGCTTTCTATCGGCCACGGCTGGAATTGGAAAAATGCCTATGTGGGTCAGCGTCGACGCCGCCGCGGAATAACGTATTTCAGAAATATCGCCGCTTTCATTTCTTGCTTGCGCGGAAGCGAGGTGGGGAAAACGGGGGCCGCGCGTAAGAAAAGGGATCGTGGGAAAAAAGGACGACGTGCCCCGCGTGACGCAAAGCACGATCTAAAACCGTTTTGTAGATCTCCCCTCTCCTCCGGTGCCGTTCAACCAGCGCTCCGTTCCGATCGCGAGGAGAGCTTAAATCGCCGCCGATCTCCAATCCGGGATCGCGGGCCCTGGCGATTTTCACTCGACGATTTTTCGCGAGCCCGATCGGGGGGGGCCCGCGCGACACAAAACGTGCCGGTGAAAGCTCCCGCGCGGTTGCGACTGCCTCATCACGACTAGAAATCAGGAAGAATTCATTCTCCTCGGAGGAAGATAGGTACCATTGAAGATTCGCGCAAAGAAAGACCGCCAACTCCGCGAGAGGAATTGCCGAGTATCAAAGCTGTCGCGGATGCTGAACAGATGGGAGATTTTGAAAGTTGCCTAAGACAGATTTCTGAGAATCTTTTAAGAATATACATATATATTTTTATCTAGTTACACGACACACAACCACGGATTATTATATGAATTGTAAGTAGTTGAGAGGCTCAAACTTCAAACTGTTAAAGCAAATAAAAATGTGGCCTATTATTAATTGTAAATATTTAAATATGAACAGTCAAAGAAAGTTGAGAAAGAGATGTGTTAAGGAAAAGATTAGACTTATAAGAAATCATTCATAAGAGAAAAAAGTTAGATATACCGCGGAAACACATATCTCAAGAAAATAGATTTTAAACTCGCGAAAATTTCAATAAGAAGGACATATTAAACTGGTCGAATTATCGCAGTTTAATAATGCAAAGCAGGCAGCCCCAGAATATTTGGAGGGGTAAAAACGGAAAAACCACAGTGGTGTAAGTCAAATTTTTTAAAATATTTGACTTACACCACTGTGATTTTTACCCCTCCATTTGGAGATATCTCGGAAAAATCTCGGGGGAGCATATTTTTCTTGAATGTACGCTGGGCAATCTCGAAAAATTGAAAACATAATAATATCGCAAACAAGATGCTGGAACGGTCCGCTCCGTTCTCATTAATAAAACCAGATGCAAGGAACAGTGCAATGGAATAAATATAAATGGGCTTTCGGGGATTATCTGTAGCGTTATTATTATATTCTCCAACCGCAGACTCTTTAATCCACGACTAAAAAGTCTCAAGGATTATGAGAAAACAATTACCGAAATGTATGATACGAACTGTATGGTTACCGACTCTTGTCGTTTTATAAGTATGTATAAATAATATGTACCGCCACACTATATTTTAATGACATATCGGTAACCAATGATTTTTCTTAGTAAAAATAACGTTTCTAGCAATTTTTCAATTTTTACCATTAAATATTTTAACAGCCTCCGAAAAAAATTTCTATTAAAATAGAATTCATTTTAAATTCATTTTAAATTAATTAAAAATAAAATTTTATATTAAATATCTCTATGCAGATCTACCTCGAAATTTTCATATAGAAAAAACCGACTTTGAAATCGTCAAAGTGTCGGACGCAACTGCCTTTTTTTTATAGATTTCCTGAATGGATATCACCGCGTTTCCTTATTTTTTGTTTTTAGACTAGGAATTCATCCTGACAGATCGATATTCCCGACATGTTATATATACGATGGTCTTGTCATAACATGTCTCGGTGCACTCGAACTTACGATTGTCGTCAGTGCGAATGAGAAACGTTAGTTTTTTTTTGCAAGATAATAGGTACCGTAAAGTTCTCTCGTTAACCATGGCTGTCACAGAGCGCGGCGGCTGTTATCTACGCGAAATTGTTGTTATTGGAAAAGTGCTGAGGAAGGCGGGGATTTATTGTCTGAAGAATGGCGGGGTTTTACTGCTTAACTTTATTTCACAGCGATGTAATAAAACGCCCGCCGCAAATAGCAACATTAATGAGCACGAAGTGAAAATATATCCAAGATATGGCTTAGAGAGAGAGAGAGAGAGAGAGAGAGAGAAAGAGATTATCACGGTCGACAATATTTAATTCGTATCTTATAAATGCAATACGCGTCAATCTCCTTTGTCAATCTCTCCTAGGAATTCCATTGTAACTTTTGTACGAATATATTCGTGTGATTTATTTTTGGATATAATTGCTTCGCAAACTTTTCGTATTTCTGTATGATCTTTATTGCTTCCCAATCAGCTTATAAGATTACCACGTCGCATTTGCCTATTTCTATTTACAATCTAACTTACCCTAGCTTATATCTATATATTCGCAACTTATCTAATTTACAACTAACTTAATTTAGAATAATCTAACTAAATATCTCCACCTCTCTCTCCATCCTATTAATCTAGCCAGACCTCCGTTTCTGCGACCTTTTCTATTTTATCTTTCACACTCTCTCTCACTCTCTCTCAATTTTCTCTTTCATTCTCTCTCTCTCTCTCTCTCTCTCTCTCTCTCTCTCTCTCTCTCTTCTCTCCTTTCAGATTTCCATTAAATATGATAATTCGAGAAATAACATCTTTTCTTCAATTTTCTCTCTGGAATAAATTTCTCAAGCGGGTTGCTCGCTTGAATCGATAACGATATGAAAAGCAGACGTAAAGAAAAGAAAATCATTTACAGAAAGTTGTAACACTCACGTGATCGATGTTGATCTCTCCCTTGTACATGAACTCAACCAGCACTTTGATGTCCGAGAATTTGACGTCACGCATGATGACGATGGGGTCCTTCTCCTCGTACTGCGATAGAATCGTGTCGAAGTATGTGCTACACGCCGACAGTACAACCTGCGAACATGCGAGTCGGCGCAATTGTTAATCATTTATGCGGCGATTTTATCTGCGAGAGCGCGAAAGGAATCGTGTAAATAACTCGCGTAGTAAATAAGTTGCAATTTAAATTCTACATGCGTTATGAGTAACTGCATAAGGCGTTTCATGTCGGACATATCGATAACGGGCGGGTTAATTGCGACGGAACCAGGAGTCTAAGCCTAACGAAGATAAGCTTCACGGAACGTCAGGAAAAGAGATGCTGTATCATCGTATCGTCCTTTTTCCGTTTAACGCTCTAACGAAACCGCGCGCATTCATTATAATGCTCCACCCAACGTGCGCGCAGTTAATGAAAAATGCATTCGCTTTTCAATTTGCGATATTACGCTATTTATTTACCGAGGTCAAACTGATCCCGCCGCGTAGTTACGTTATCCAAATTTAATCATAGCAGTCGAGGGTTGATTGTGAACGTGCCGCACAATGTGAAACTAAACGACGCGACGTATCGTAGGACTTTGGAGTTGCCGTGCTGCCGCAAACACCGTCGCGCGTAGCGTTGCGTCGAATTTCACCGCGGCGGAAGTAACTTCGTTACCACGGCACACATAAATGTTGCAGTATCGTTTATTAATCAGAAAAGTCGTTGTATAAGCTTCAATTTCAATGTTCCCTGATTAATTTGCATTAATTGACACCAGGACGTGACACCAGGAATTGGAATCACGGGCAATTTGTCGAATTTATAATTAGCACAGAGAAACATGTAACACTATCTGTTTTTCTCTTTTTTTTTCTGCAGCTCGCGGTAAACGTCACTTTAGTTTCACGTTACGTAACACGATCCAATTTATTCGCTTCGGCAAGTAAGGACACGCGCGCGCCGCGCCGATCCACACGACAACGACAACGACGATGGCGCGCGGCGGTGGGCAACGGCGCTGCGGTGTATGGCCGCGACGCGTCGATCATTATTAATTACCGGCGAAATGGAATTGTCCGGGAAGTCGTATTGACGTCGCGTAACGAGCGTGCTAACGTAATGTATGGATCGAGGCGCGCGTCACCCGATAAAATATGAATTCCTGTCTGCACATTCAGGGGATTTTTGCAAGACCGTCCCCCGGACTCCACCCGACGTAAATATCTGGCATGAAAGTCAATGAGGTTTCCTCATACTCCTTTAAGAATTCTCCGTTCGCGGCGTGGCATATCGTTTATAACCCTTCCGAGCGCGATAGCCCCGCCTCCGATGAAAATTTATACAAAGTGGTGGTACGTCTTTGATCGATGGATTCGTAATATCGCGATTCTAGAGCGGCGCTGTCGTGACGTTAATTTTCCGAATATCTATCTCCATAATTTTTTTCAGATCGCAGGATTATCTCTCGCGACTCGGAATATTGAGCGTTTCTACCGTATTGCCGTTTTCGCAGAACTCGAGTTTCCAGCGAGTGTGCGAGTAGAGATTTTTCCTATCTCGATCGACTTTTTGTGTCACGAATCGCTCCGGGCGATCGTTGGATCTTATTCAACCGTGTGTTGTTGTCGTCGCAACCTTCGATTAATTGCACCTCTTTTGTATGCTAATTGGCCGATGTCGCCGCGCGTATTGCCGTGTAACACACGGAACGGGAATAGGTAAATTGGTACGAGACCCTGCGCGCGAACGAATGTCGTGGGAATTTCCGGACGGTTGCGCGAGTTTCTTTCGCTAATAGCGTAACCGTCGTTAGGGAGGGAAAATATAATGGCACGAGAGTTTTTATAAATCGAGGCGAAATTCCCAACTACGTTAATTTTAGAGAACGCGTAATTGTTATCACAGTCAAATATTTCTTATAAATTTTATCTTAACGCAAGAAAAATTTTTCCCTTTATCTTTTTCAATTTCATTCCTTTTTTCCAACTTAAGGACGTTCTCCGGTCCTTATACTAGAGAAAATCGATTTTCTTCAGATTTTCTTGAAACTGTGAATATACGTTAATTTAGGTGTGCTTTATGCGTGGTATAAATTTCAGTACCTCTTCCGGTATAAAAAATAAAGATACTGAGCCTCAAAGTTTCAAAAAAATTTTTTTAATTTAATTTTTTTTAGTTTTGGCATTTTTTCCTTATAGAAATCGACGAGAGGAGCAACTTTGGTCCTCTTGGCCAACCTCGTATCTCTTACCGTTTGGCCTGGAAAACCTTTTCATTAGTAAAAGTTGAAACTTTGAGGCTCAGTATCTTTATTTTTTATACCGGAAGAGGTACTGAAATTTATACCACGCATAAAGCACACCTAAATTAACGTATATTCACAGTTTCAAGAAAATCTAAAGAAAATCGATTTTCTCTAGTATAAGAACCGGAGAACGTCCTTAATCATGATCTCGATACAAGAATAGACACATTAAGGTTCTATTTGATCTTCTTTCTGCAAACGGCGGCGTCTCTCTATTACGACGTCTTCAGCATGTGTATTAGCACATGTACTTTTTTCCCATCCCGTTCATATATTCCTCCCTTTTATTTCCTCCCCCGCGTATTCGTCCCGTATTCTCCTCGTTAATCCATCGAGCCTTAGCTTCCCACTAATTCGTCGTTCCTTCCGTCGCGGACGAAGGGGCCGTGGAGGGACCGCGAACGACTATAGTGTATAACTTGGCCCCGCCCAGTCAATAGCCTGAATATTTAATGTTAGAAGTTCCGTATTGATTTTCGCGATTTTTACGTCTCCGCAAATAAGGCCGTAAAGACCGTCTCGCGGGCGGAACGGGGCGGCCGGCGGGGGAGGGCGGGAGGCCGGGGGTGACGGGGGAAGAGAGACGCATAGACGCGTTACTTTTCAGTGCCAGCTATATAACGCTTTTTATTATGCCGGGGCGCTTTTATGGGGAAATACTGCGATGAAAAAAGAGGAAGACGTCGAGACGAGCGGGGGAGGGAGGAAAGGGCAGAAGAAGAAAGAAATTGCACTGCCCGGGTTTCATATCGAGTCATTACGATCCTCGGGCACTTTCACCCCCTCCCCCTCTCCTCGTCACCGGCTTCCTCCCTCCCAGCCAACCCTCCCGCCGTCCGCGACGTCTTCTGACATTAAACTTTTTATCGTGCATAACGGCGCTTCGTCTTTCGTCAAGAGTAAAAAAAAAAAAAAAAGAAATATAAATGGAAGAAACCGGCGCGGCGGAGAGAACGACCCTGCCTGCGCGGAAAAGGGGTGCTTCGTCAAATTTGTCGATCTCCCTCGTCGGTCTCTTCCCCCGGCCGCCCTCTGTTCCCCGTCGCTTCTTTCTTGTTTTTTCTTTTTTTTTCCTTTTTACAGCGGACGCGGAAGCATGACAGGCGCGCGATCGATCCCAAGACGCTTTACGGCGAAATGCGGCAGCGAAACGCGGAATACCGACGGAAATTTACATTCGTAATGGCGCGCAATAAATATTTATTCGACCGGACATTATTCCAGTTATTTATATGAATCGATATAAAAGCGTATCGCGAGTGGATGGACGGGGGCGGACGGGGTCGTAATGACGAGTATTGCCCGCGGCGCAAACGTCGAAGCGAGGCGAATCGGTATTTGCGAAAAATCACGCTGATACTCTGAAATTTTAATCTTTACGATTTTTACAATTAAGCGACTTTCGCATAAAAACAACGTTTTTACCATTTTGTATTCGGAAATCTTGATGCAAAAAAAAAAAGTAGCCGTAACTATTTCGCGTCGGGAGAAAGAATATTTCTCTATGCTCGTATTTTACATTTTAGATTACGTTATCTGTCCCAGACATCGAATAAGTAATGCTTCATTATTTTGCATATTCTAGATTCTAGAAAATCGACTTTACAACGTGTGAAGTTAAAGTCAGACGGGATTTACTTATCGTAGCGCCGGTTTTTCGGAATTTCCATCTTCCGCGGATTATATGCCGATATTCGCGAATCAGCAAGCGCGAGTTCAGAAAACTCGGAAAGTTCTCGAAAGCGCTTGCAAGATAAGCGAAACACGATGTGTTATCGCAATGGGAAATTCCGCGCGCCGAGCGAAGAATGGGGGCATTGATATCAAAATCTGTAAATATCGATAAATATCGCTGCTCCAAGAAAAGTAACGATCCCGGGAAGTAAAAAAAGAGTACAATATAAATATCTCACTCTCTCTTTCTCTCTCTCTCTGGGCTGTAAAACCTTCTATTGTAAAATACGAAGTTCCCGTGGCACGTAGCGACTTTTTCAAAAAAATTGCAATAATATTTAATTAAAAAAAAACTACGCGGGCGCGAAAGTAGATGTGTAAACTTGATATGTAAACTCTCTCTGTGAACAGGCAGCGAGAAGAATTATTTCTGAATAATGGTAAAATAGTAGAAGTAGAAAAAATTTACTTCGCACTATTTTCTAAGTATTAATTCTCATAAGTCAAGATATGTGATAGCGCCGTAATTACCGATCGTAATTACTTGTCGGTACTCAGTATCGATGTCAGCATTCCCTGCTAAAAGCTGCGCTTTCGAACGTTCAGAAAAGCCACAACTCATAACGTCTATAACGTCTATAACGATCTCAGGGACATTTCACTTGCGCGGCGAAGTTCGTTATAAAAACGAGATTACTGGCCCCCGCCTGCAGTTATGTAATTCGATCGATAGTTTAGGCGTTTCCCGTTTCTGGCGGACGAACGACAGTGCCAGTGGAAGGAAGAAAAAGGAAGAGAGCGAGAGAGAAAGAAAGAGAGGGAGGAAGAGAGAGAGAGAGAGAGAGAGAGAGAGAGAGAGAGAGAGAGAGAGAGAGAGAGAGAGAGAGAGAGAGAGAGAACGCGCGCAAAGCGGTAAAGAATAGAGAGAGGAAAGGCAGGATGGAAGAAAAAGGGATACCCTTTTTTGTGTCTGACGCGCGGGTGGGATCGAGACAAGAAACTTAACGAACCTGTTTTTTTTAAGGCGCCGATCCTTCCCAGAGCTCGTCTCGGAGCTTTGTAAAAATCGTTTTCGCGAGCGATTATCTAACGGCGATGAACGTGTCACTCTATACAGCGTGTTCTTATTGTTTTCTTCAAGTACGGATTGTTCGCGCGAGTGACGATTTTTCCTTCGTGAAAATGTCAAAGTGGCAATAGAAAGAAAATAGAATAATTATACGTCAGAATAATAATAATAAAATAATCGAGTCAAAATAAGGTGTTTTTCGAGAATTAATTTTTAAAGATGAGAAAAGACAGTAAAATCTTAAATTGAATTCTCAATAGATCTTTATTTTAACGTTTAGTTATAAAGGTAATCAATATTAACAGTCACGAGGTCACTAAGAAGTATATGGCATAACATCATATTTTTAATAAGGAAAATTAAACTATAATTTAAAAAATAGCATAAGCAGGATTTTTTTATTATTGAGTAATCTAGATTCGCACAGGTTTTTCACCTTTACATTAATTTATCGCAGATTATGAAAATTACATTGTATTATGAACTGAAAATATAGTTCAACTACATTATCATCGACAACGGAAATGAGGGGCGACCGAAGATTCGAGTACCGAATGAGAATGGTTGACGTCTTGACGTGTTTAATGACGACGAGAGGTCCGCGACGGGAATTCAGATAAAGAAGTAAAGAGAAAGATCTCGCTCGTTCATGCGCTCGTAAATCGGCCCGGGGCAGAAAAACAATCTTACATAATTCTATAAATAATGTATACGCGCGATTTCCATTTCAGACGCCGACCGGTATCTTTCTTGCGGAAAGTTCATCGTACTACGCGTCACTAGCCCGCGAAAGGCGAAACTTAAATTAACGAAAATCGCCAGGCAGGGTCGTCCGACTTTTTAAGGCGATCCACGTCTGGATAAGGAGTGGCATTTTTCAGGAATCACATATTTGTCGCTGGAAAAAATTCACGTGGCGAAAACAGGCGCTGATAAAAAGCTGATAAAACGAAAAGGATGGTCGTTAGTGAATATCTTCGCGTTAACAATGTGACTTCAAGGAAAAAAAAAATAAAAAGATAACGTGACGCGTGGCTGTGAAAGCGGTCGACTCGTAGTCGACGGGTTCCAACCCTCATCCCATGTATGGCCTTGGTTTTATAAGAGGTTGATGTGGTGAATTGAAGGTTCGCGTTCTGAGTAAAGGAATATGAGATGAATAATAATCCATTCCGGGAATTCCCATATTTCAAATAAAGAAATAAAAGTGACGGACGAAGCTTTTTCAATCGAATGAGGAATTCCGGAGTTTGTGTGTGCGTGTCTGCAATTTTGGTTTCCAAATCTACTTGTAATTCTGCCGAGAGAAGGAAGGAAAGGCGGAAAACGATCGCCGCGATGGTACTTCCGCATGTACAAAATTGCAGGATCGATACGGAGATAACTTGTTTTAAGGAATTTCGGCCGGAGTTGTGAAGTCACGTTTGCGGAAGGATGTTAGACGGTATCTCGAACCCCGATTTCCCGGAATTATATAATAACGTTTACATACGCGATATATTTTTATCCCGGGACTTTTTCGAGACGCGAGAAACGAGTTCTCATGCGCCAAGGTTGAATTCCGGTGTACGGAAGTACGGTCTGGGCAAAATATCGTCGCTATAGCTCATTCTCGATTCTCCGATTTGAAAATTCGCGATCGTATGTATCGCGTAAGAGCTGTTGATGTGCTTAGGAGACAAGAATTTCTAAGAGACCCGAAGGCCATGGTCACGAAGGCCGTGGTGAAAAGTGGGGATCAATATTTTTGAATTTTTATTGTTACTTTGAGAAGCAAATGAATGACAAAGAAAAAGAGAAAAAGGAGGAGGGGAGAAACCGGAAGTGCGAAAAGAAGAGAATAACACTTAGATATTCTTATCCTTTCAATATTCTTTATACATGTGCTTGAATAGAATGTCGCACACGCGCGTGCATATCATATTTATTTGCATTACCGCGAGTGTTCTGTGAAAAATATACCCCAACTATATGTAATATGTATGTATCTTCATATTTCTGAATTTAGTTTTAATATGGTCTTATCGAAAGTTTCGTCATTAATTTATCATCGATTTGTTTCTTAATCACATGATTGAGATATATCATTATTAAAATTGCGATAGTTGCATATTGCATATTGTATACATGTATAACATAATACAAATAAAAGATCTGAAGTACAGTGGGATATAAAGATAGAAGTAAAATAATATGTCAGAGCAGAAATAAGACCATCTGAAATCAAGTGTCGTTTTAAGTCTTACAGCTCTTTTCTTAAGTTTACTTTGAGAATTTATCAGTAATCGTTGTAGATTTACCTTCAATTAAGAAGGTTGCATGCATTTACATCAAGCTGTCAGCGCTATCAGCGTGACAATCTCCGATCGCGCTCCCAGTCGCTTTAATCTCGCGGGGACGGGGATAAATCTCTTTCGTCCTGCTTATCCGTTCGCGATGGCGCAAGAAAATTTCTTATCTGCCGCGCGTAAGTCACGCGCGGATTTTCTAATAGTGCACGCGGATCTCGTTGTTTTGCCGCGCGTCACGCTCCACGGGTTTAACGAGCAAGAAAACACGCCGCGCCGCCAGGTCTTGCGCCGGGTGTGCGTTTTAGAGCGAATGAACTCCGAAGTATGCGTAAATACCCGATGCGTCGGATATCCGGTGTGTGCGTTCACGCACTTTCCGTCTGCAGAAAACTGTTCTTCGACATTTTCCGAAAACCGCCTGCCGCCTCTCCACGGAAAACGTCTGGGTAGACCCTCGAAATATCACGGCGCGCGTATAAATAGCCGCAGACAACTCAAAATCATCGATCATTATAATTATAATTTTATTCGCTGATTTTGCAGACGCTTTTTTTCTTGGTTCTGGAGGCGGTTCATTATTTTCTGGCAATTTATACTCCGGTAGTTAAAGCTGCGACGTTAAAGTTGCAAAATTCTGTGGAACCGGATTATAAAATTATGTAACCGCAAGAAATTTTTATAATCCTCTATACTTTATACATTTACATTTTGCATGTGTTTTAAAATAACCTACTTCCCCACACAACACACCATTCTATCTTTCATCTCCTTTTAATTCCTGCATTTATAACTTTGTACCGTATTTTTTTATTGCATGAGAGAAGCAGAACTCACGTATTTCTCTAATTACGTACAGTAGAATTAGAAGTGCAATTTCGGTCTATATTTTATTGTGCACTGCTCTCAGGTAAAAATGTGTAGCAGAAATAACATATAGCATTCCTTGAACTTTAAAATCAAACCAATTTAATTAAATCTGCACGTGCAGGAGATATTTTCGACTCCACGATAGCCCTCGGAGAGCGTGAAATCTGTATTCATATCACTTGCATGCAGTTTCCCTTAGTTTATTCGAAACTTGGATTTTTTTTTACTTTTTTTGAAACTTGCAACACTCTACCTTCGGTTTATGATTTTCGCGGTGTACCTTTTTTTCACGTACTAATGGCCCAGCGCCGATTTTCGCATCGGTGGCACCGCGGCGGAACAAAACGCGAACTGTGCCGGACGCACACGTGTCGCGTAATGTAAATGAACGTTGATACGAGCGACGCCGGCGCAAGTGGGACGTGTATGCGAAACGGCCGCTGCGCTGGTCTAATGTAAAATATTAAGCCCCGATAAATATTAGCGTGCATATGAGATACGAGTAAAACAAATTAATCTCTTACGCTGCACACCGTCAACGCACAGCCACGTGCAGGGTGAGGGGAGGAGAGGAGTTGTTCGCATTTTTATACGTGTGCATGGGGGCGAATAGTGTGACGAATTCATGTGGCAGCCCTTAAAAGGTAGGATGAGAGGGGAAGGGATATATCCGCTTCATCAGGGGGTAGAGTAAAATAGTCGAATAGACGAGACGAGGGAGATAAAGAGGTGAAATGAATGTCGGTGAATGAGGAGTGAGTCAGCGAGGGAGTGAGAAACGACGAATGTATATGTATACGTGTAGACGAGAGAAGGGGGAGAGGCGGAGAGGGACCGTCGGGGAAAAGTACTCATACCCGTACGAAAATATCGATTATACTTTTTTACGAGTTCACTCGCTCCGACGAGTGTTAATTTCGCGAAACGATCTCTCCTTCGCCACACGTCGCTCGTAAAATCCTATTAGCGCACGTGCGAGAGCTTCACGGCGCCGCTCGTTCAGTTTTGGGACAAAAATTCGAACAAGTAACGCTGGAGGATCTCGTCTTTTCCTCGTCATTACCCATCTCGCGCATGTGTCCTTCGAGGATATCCTAATCCCTCATAACGTCTATGAAAGGATTCTTGAAAATTGCTCCAAGGAATTACGTAAGAACATTTATTCTCCGATTCATTTCAAGCGGACCTTACTTTGACAGAATTGTAATTCAAGGATTAATTATTACAAGAAGCTGCAAAGAGAGAAAGCTTCATCGAGAAAAATCGTTTCGACTCCGCAAAGAGAGAGAGAGAGAGAGCGCGCGCCTTCGATCTGCGCCAACACGTGCATCTTGCATGGCAAGGGTCGATTCCCAAGCAACCGGCTTCAAATTCGAGACCGCGTTACGAGAGCGGGAACGTCAAATCGTATTATTACTTGTGCAATTAGAGAGAGGCCTGTCGCGTTTTTAGAACGCAGGATGTCCGGGTTTAACGACCTTAGCACCTGGCAGCCCCTCTGTACGCCGGCACATAATTACCCGCAACGCACCGGGGTAATACCCGGTGTGCATCTTGAGAACGAGACGTGGATATCGTTACGGTCGAGAACGCGTGGAATCCCACTGTCGTTTTTTCTCGTTCTCTTTTCACGCCGCGCGGCAACTTGGTCGATAGCGTACCTAACTAACATTAACACACATATTCCGGTTAATACTGCCATATAATCCCCCCGCCGCGAATGCCCGAAATATCGCTTGTCATCGGGCTCGAACTCCGCCCTACGTCGAGACACGATCATCGTTTTAGGTATATATCTGCTTCGTGACGTCAATCGGCTAGCTAGCGGACGAATAAAAAAAGCTCATGCTTTGTGGAGCTCACTTTGAAGATATTAATACATTTATATGCTTCTAACGTATCATTATATTTAAGATACTTTTTACATTTTATACTTCTACGCAGCTCAAGATATTTTTCTTAAATAATATAATTTTATAAATATATAACGTTATATTAATTTTGTAATTGACGTAGAAAAGTGCTTGAAACGCGCATAACAGAAAGTGTCTTGTACATATAATTTATACTCTGTATTATATCCTGATGTATGTTATTGAGTGTATGATTTCGCGGTATCTGTAAGTATACTTTGATAGCGACGGATAAACAAACTTTCGTCCTTTTAAAACGTAAAATGATTTTAATTTAGACTTAATATAACGGAGATATACTCACGTATGAATGTATATCTCTCAGTTTTGGTAAAATATGAGTTGTTGGTTTTTCGCGGATGGTAATCAATTCAATCTAGGATATTTCGAGCTCTTTGACATCGCGACGTAATATTTATAAGCCGGAATTAATTTCCGTGTCTGTCGCGATGGTATGATCGGGTCGAAAACTGTTCCCCACACAATGCTATCATAATAAATTAGTTCTTTCTCGCGAACGTTTGTTTCGCGCTTCAATTGCGTATCAAAAGGAGAGCAATTAAATTGTAATAAACCTGTGGTTAGCAGCAGGCAAATAAAAGTTTACACTGTGGAAATTACATATCGTACATTTTCGCATTATTTAAAATTAAACATCGCGTATTTATACGCGAAGGATGGTTATGAAGTTCTCCAATTTTTGTAACGCTTTAAAGCGAAGAATAACCGCGTTTATTCCAAATATATTTAATAGTAATGATAAAAATCTCTTACTCCGTCTCTTTTCTTTCTGCATTTGTGCGCTTAAAAAAAAAAGACTCCTCATTATAACGCAGAAATAACCGGTTCCACTTATAACTACTTCTAATGGAAAAGAAACTGGAAAAACATGTCTGGTTAAACGGTTACTTTTAATAGAAAATGGATTCGAACGTCGTGAAATCTACAGGAGCGGTTACTTAAAAATAGGTTTAAAGAGAAAATTTAAATGCAATTTTAGGACACTCATTGCTAATCGCGAGTCCAATAATTATTCATTATAGGTGCTGATTTGATTAATTAGTTATGGCGCGCGCGTTTAAAGACAAATTCGTTAAAGTCCAACAGAAAAGTCCGTTTGTTTCTCTCTTTCTATCTTTCTCTCTGTCTCCATCTCTCTCAGACGTCGAGTAATTCAGTCAGTCCTAGTTTTGGTCGTTTGCGCTAAAAAAAAAAGATTCCCGGAAAGCATTATCGCGCTTACAACCGCGGATAGGGAACACGAGCGATTAACGAGACGTAGTCATCGGAAAAAGCGATGTGTTGCATAGTCCAAATGATAACTGGTATTTTTACGCTCTCGAGATTCTCGACTTAGAAAGGAACGCGCTCGGGTGATATTCTCTTTCGATGACATTGCATTTCGCAACTGTAATTAATAATGACGCGATAAAATGTGCGCGTCGCTTTTTAATCGAACGGTTATTTTAGAGAATTGTGCTGCTTATAGAGAAGCTAGTCTCTTATATTTAATGACTTTTTATTAAACCGTAACGTGCATGTAGGTCTTTGGCTTAACAGGATCTTTTGTTGGTCAAGTATTAGTAATAATTGAAAATTAATGCAATTTCATGCAAAGAAAATTAAATTTAATCATCAAGATAATTATACATAATCATATATAATATATTTATCTACGTACTTAAATTTAATAATAAAAGTTTATATTGTTCAAAGCATAGCTCTGACGATAAGACGGAGTTTATATTCTTATCACTATCGAATATTCTTTTTATCAATTGTTTAATTTGAGCTGATGTTACGGTAAAATGTAAGAATATGTTATTGTCGAGTACTTTTATCAAATATGATATTGCTGCGTCGGTGAAATATCTGATAAATGAAACAGAAACGAATTTCCCAATCGCTACGGCCCTGCGTCGGAAGATTCATTTATTCTTTCGTGCCGAGGAGAGATTCTAAATCCCCGGGTCGGGGGCAGCAAAATTAATTATTCTCGCCGAATGTATCTCGTTCCTGCCGTGTTTCGCGCACATCAGTGCAGATACTTGCAGTACGCGGTATCAGCGCGAGGGAATCAAGAGAAGACACGCGAGAGAGTCATCCGCGCGAGCGAATATAGGATTTTCTTGTTCCCGCGCCGCGCGCCTTTCCTCTTTTTCGCATTCAGAACGTCGTTTAAAGCATCTCAAAAGTTCCATCTCTCGCTCCGTTCCCATCCCTCCCCCTTTCCCTTTCTCTTTTTCTCTCCTCGCCAGGCAATCATGCGGGATAGAAATTTCCCCGAGAGCTCGGTCCGGCGGGGATACAGGCAAGTACAGGCCGATAACCATCGGCGTACAAAGTATATCTCTCTCGCGGAGAGATACATGGGAGTTTTTGCCGCGGGTTTTGTAATCGTATCGAAAGGAGTCGACGCGCGGACGGACGAATCTTCTTTCGAAAGTTCCGGATCGCTCGATATTACGAAAGTTTCACGGCGGAGCCTTTTTTCGTGCCACTCGAAATAAGGCTCTGCGTCTGCGATATAGCGGCCATGGTTTCACCGTGTATATCGTTCTCCTAATGCGAATCTTTTTCCTCGAGCTAGCTACAACCACGTCGGGTTTATTCGTCTCACCGCGTACTTGTTAACAAGTAAAAACCGGTCGCACATCGATAATGGGTGCACTAAATCTTTTTTCCTCCGCTCATTATAGCTCGAGCCGCGAGTAACAAGAAACAACTGGACGAGATTGTTAATAACTAATTTTAACAAGATAGGTAATAAAGAGACAAATATGTGCAAGTAATAATATCGAAATATTTGTAATTGTGGTATGTAAAAAAATATAATTTATAATTTAATATAATATATATAATAAATAATGGCATTGCATGTATGTATGACACTGAAAAATTAACTACATCTTTTCTTCTTCTTAAGTTACAACTAAAATTGATCCAGGAGTAAAACTGTTAGTTCAGTTATAGTTAATTAAAACTGTCGATGCGCAACAGACGGTTCTCTGAATTCTCAGTTAGGTGGTTCGACGGAATTATCTTTCTCTACCGCCGCGCGTAGTTGTTTACCGGGAAAGAGTAAAGCAATCGTTGACCAAAGTTAGTTAAATGAGGTTATCGACCTAGATAGTTCATAAGTCGTAGAGATAGAGGGGAAAGGACCTCGAAAAAGCCACGTCATCGAGGGTCGAGCTTTTCCTGTGACCATCTCTTTCTTTTCATGAAATGTGTCTCGCACGCACAAGCGAACTGGGTGCAGGTGGTGCTAGACGAGGAAACAGCTGTCCACAAAGCCTCCCGCCCGTTCATTCCTCTTTCCCTTTCCCTTTCCCTTTCCCTTTCCTTTTCCCTTTCCCTTCGACGCTTGCCGTGTTGAACTTCTGTCGTCTCGACTCGACAGTCCCTTTCGTTTTCGTCGTCGTCGCCCGGCATCTCGAGAGCTATGCGATATACGTTAGCATCCCATATACTTCAGTTCTCAGGTAGTCATATCAAGTTAATTTCGCGCGACTAAAGAACTTTTTTTCTTTCATATATATTCTGTTTTATATAGAAGCAATTTCTGAGTCTTCGAATAATTCTCCTGTGATTTGCATGTCTTCGCAATTTTCGCATATTCAAAAATGTACGAAGTATAAAGGCACTCTTTCTTTTCTTCTTACGTGTCTACCAATTTCAAAGGGAAATATGGAAGAGAGTATTTTATTCTCAATATTCCGAGCCACGTAGCTATGAATATTTCGCTATAAAAAGGGTATTTAAATTCTAGATAGCCAAAAATGTATTTAACCCTTAAATACTTATGTATATATATCTAAGTTTAAACGAGCTATCTCATATTACTCTAAATATTAATACTTTAATTAAAACGATGTTATCGCCCGCCGTGAGAGACTGTGCCGGCGGCCGCGGCATCGCCGGAGGCACGGCGGGAGCCGGCCAGCTGGTCAGCTTTTGCCGGCGGCGGAAAAGGGGGACGAGACGCCGGCAAACGAGCACCGGGAGTTAGGTGAGTCGCCGCGACGCGCGCTTACGGGAGAAAGAAATGAAAAAGCCCGCGCGCGTTGTGCCGGCAGCATCGGCGGCGACGGCGACGGCGGCGGCGGCGGCGGCGGCGGCGTCGCCGGCATTCTAAATTTAGGAGGAAGTATTGATTTTACAATTTGGACCCCTCCCAAAGTAAAAAATAAACCAAGCCGAACGTACTCTACTTTGATAGAGTGCCTCTCCTCTGCGCGGCTCGTTTCGACGCACAGGCCGCCGCCGGAGAGAGAAAAAGAGGGAGACGCGAGGAATGAAACAGAGCAGGAGGAGACAGCGGAGAAGGAGGTAAAGGAGGTGAAGGAGGTGAAGGAGGAGAAGGAGGAGAGCAGGGGGCGACAGCAGGGAACGAGGAAGAGGGAACCGACGAGGGAAAGAAACAGGGTGGAAGCGCACGCGGGAGCGGCAGAGGAAGGGGGTAATAAAGAGGAGGGAGGCCGACGGGCGAAGGGAACGGGGAGGAAAGAGAGTGGCGAAATGCCGTAGTTCCACCCCGGTAAGAAACAAAGAACAGAAAATTGATCGTTTGTTAAGTTTTATGTTTCTACGAGGCAGGCGGCGAAGCTCGTCCGTCCGTCCGTCTCCTCTCTCTCATCCTTCCTCCTCCAACTCCTGCATCTCCTTTTACCCCCTCTACTTCTATTTCTCGGTCCTTGTCCTTCGTATGGTCGACGTATTTCTCTCTCCCTCCCTCTCTTTTTCTCGTCGCGACGTACAATAAGACGAATCGAGGAAATTCTGCACGGCGCGCTATGGGAAAAGAACCACGGAGCACGCAGAAAAACGCGAAAGGGACTGGGAAGAGAGAGGGTTATAGAGGAGGGAGAGACAGGTACGGAGCCAGCAGGAAGGGGAGAAAGATAGGGGAGCGAACGAGAGACACGTGTACGCGAAAAAAGAGCAAGAGACCGGGCCCGCGGACGGGATTGCATTCGTCGTCTGCTACAGATCGTCCGGGTTTTTTGGCTGGGAATAGAATCCAATTATCAGGAGTCGGGTCGTCTCCATCGGGTCAGACAGGAAGAAGAGAGGGATGGAGTAATGGTGATCGTGGCGGTACTACCCTTACCACGGTTCCCCCACGGTTTCCTCGTTTGACCCATACATATACATACATATACGCGCGGATACTCCGTCACGTGTCAAACCAACTTTTGATGATCTCACCACCCGAGCGATCTGATTGCGCATCTATAATTAGCGACGGCGAGATAACGCGCCAGCGAGATTTCTGGTTTACGGGAGGGTTTGGACACCGTGATTCTCATCGATGTAAGCAAGTTATCGAGGTTTCCTAGCCGTAATTCGAATGACTGGTTGCAATAGTGGGCGTATCTAATTTATATATCAGATGAATGTGAAGCACAAATCGTTCTATTGGAAACAATTGAGCATAGTTATGCAACACGGAGTTATTCTTATTGCAAAATGTAATCTAGGAGTAAATGATTTCGGAGAAGTGGTTGCGACAGACAGAGTCTGACATCGATATCTTTATGCTTTAAGAGCGTTTATTTACAGCCAAATTTTATATTTAAGATCGTCTTAAGTGATCTTAAGATTCCATTAAGCCAATGATCTATACGATCGTATCTCGAGATCGTATTTTTGGGTTACGAATATTGGCCTAAAAATTGGAAAAGAGCTAATCTCTGATAAGCTCTAATAGTAGCTAACACGCGACTTGAGCTTGTTTATTGATTTTATTAAATAAACGTGGAAATACATAGAGCATACAATACACACATGCAAAATACAAACATACTATAGAACAGTGATGACGCATTGTTAGGGTCCTATTGTTGGACTTAGGGACGTATAGGGTATTGACTCGGTTTATATTACTACTATTGAAACAAATTGTAGTTCGACGATTATGTTCGTCAAAGATAAGAACTTCAATTGTCTCTTTTTTAAATTTCCCTCCATGATAGTCAAAGAATATTGCGGATGAAAAGAATCATATACTGGGGAGCTGGGATATCATCTGCATCAAAGACATCCTAGACGCGATTTGGAAGGGAGATGCTCAGGGGAATATTCAGTTAAGTTGGGGAGAATGGCACTTTTCAAAATTGTAGTCTTTTTGAGGCGAAGCTCGATATATCACGATACATTTGGCCGGGCAGCATTTTCGAAATAGTTTCGGTAATTTCGAGAAGTGCTCTTCTCCGAGGGAAAATAACGGCCGACTACCTGAGTCACCTTGTACGCTCGCGCGCGTGTATGTGTGTGTGTGTGTGTGTGTGTGTATGTACGTATATGATGAAACCGTCATTTCGCGATGCGCTCGAAATGGAATTCCGAGTAAAAACAGGATTTCGAGACGGTGTTGGCAGCGCGTAGTTACAATTTAGTCTTTCCCTCGGGTTACCGAAAACTGTATTAGGCATTTCACGATAACCGTGTTTTGACAAGAGACGAAGTCACAAGGACGGAGCTCTAATTAGCGACGACCAAGTTCGTTTCGGTCGCGTATACACGCAAGTACCGTAGCTGCCGCGGAGCTTATATCGACTCGATTATTTTAATTGAAAATTGACAAGATAACTCTCACAATGCAGCGAGGGACCTGAGCTCGTTTCGAGCCGGATTCGAGATGAAATATCGAGGAAAATGGCAATTTTATTATATATTTCCCGTAAATCGAATTGTGAAATTCCACTTATCGAGTTTCAGTCATAAATCCAATTTCACGTTACAGCAAAATTCCGGAAATCGAGTTTCCGCGTATCCTGAATCACTCGCGACTAATTTCTCTATTTCGCGATAGGACTTCTTATATCGTCGACTTTCATATCAAACGCGGTTCTGTGCTACATGTTTCCGATTGATGCTTATCGTCACGGTGAATTACTAATCAGCGTATTAATGCATCTATTCATGTTTACATACAGCAATCGAGCACGCGTACGATATCAAGATATCCGTGTTACGAGTTAATCTTAATAGACTAATAGACGATTAGATTATTTAAAGAGATTATGCAAGCTAATCTTTATTTTCTTGCAAGAAACGCATATCTGAAAAGTGCGGTGTAGCTTCAATGTGTTCAGATTTTTTTAATTACAAAAAAAATGTATCATCAATTCTGAAGTTGATGAAGATTATTAATAACAGAGACTATTCAAAAAAGACAGAAATCTATATTTTTCCATATATATTATCTCTCTTTATTTTCCTGGTTTTCAAGCGTAACAAAAACGTGAATAATTTCGAGTCGTGACGACCGCCGTGACTTTTCAAGCAATGCACATGGGATATGAGAAAGCGCCTCATTGATCGCGTCATTATCGCGTCATTATCGTGATGATCTCTGCTCTGTTTACCTTGTGTGCTCGCAACGTTTTGCCTTCGCAGGCGAGCGTGACGTCGCAGTAGGCCTGCCGCTCGAGCAACTGCGAGAACATGGTCTGCAGGTTGCTGTGATGGTACTTCCATCTCAGGCAGTACTGTTGTGGGAACATGTTGGACGATGAAGATGAAGAAGATGATGCTGAGCTGGCCGTCGTAGCGGATGCGGGTGTCGTTGCTGTTGCTATACAGCCTCGTTGTTGAAGCATGCGCGGCCCAGGCGCCGCCGCGAACTCCTCCTCGACCGAGCCGGCCACCGTCGCGTACGCTTCCGGTTCACCGTACTCTCGTCGCCCACCCTCTCTTCCTCTTGCGTCCCGCCAATGTCTGCAACGTCGGAAGAACTCGTGTCAAGGGAGTCAGCGCAAGGACACCTTATCGGTTTTCACGAAATTTCAAGAGGCGTAAAAAGAGACTAGTCATCGGTTTTAGAATGTACAACTTTTCAAGGGGCTTCACGACAAAATTTATCATTATCGCTCCTTAGATATCTGGTTTTTTATCTGGTATATATAAAAGAAACATATAAGGAAAGGGAGAATTTCTTCATGTTCAAATACGTTTGCGTTTTGATAAAAATTTGTTTCATGAAACGAAATTTATTTCGACGAATCGTTATTATACGCTAGAATAAAAAGGAAATTATATCGAAGCATGTAATATGAATAGTGGATCTAAACGTTTTACATGAATTCGCGCGAATGTGAGCTTGCAGTGGGACATGCGTTCGCTGCAGATATAGCCCAACCGGTCATTGTCACACCGGTATCGGGCTGGCCAGGAAGTTTACCGTCACCGAAGGAAGGAAAGAAGCGCCATCGCGTATCGGATAGGATAACCATGCGTGAATGTTTATCGCGCTATCGTTCTTTCTTTATTCTTCATTCTGATAGAATGTTTACGCTTCAAGAGCATATCGCTTTTCGTACCGTTACTGATACTTTACGGAGAACGCTGAACCCTACAGCAAAATTTTTTTCGCTCGACTAATGTACAGAAAGCGTATATTGTAACTTTTATTTAGTTCAGATTAGTTCATGGAATGCAAAATGTTTTAAGCAAAAGTTTAAAAGTACAAATTTGGTCGCCACGGTTTATGTAATTTCTAAATAACTCTAGAAGAACTTTTAGGCTTTTAATTATTCAACACGAAATTTAAAACAAAGCTCTTCCGCTTTTTCTTAATTTTACCTTTATTTTACTTGGGAGATTTTTTTTACGTAGAGTAGTCTCATATATCTTCTTAGAGATCTTGACGGACGATTGCTCATTTTTATTACTTACTAAGTAAGTATTCGAACCCCTGGCTCAGGATTAGACTTGAGGGACGGCTCGTTCCTCCCTCCGTAATACCCGCGCATAAACTAAGTTCTCGGGAACGATTTCCTCCTTTAGCCAGCGATTCGCCTCACCTGAAACACAAATAACAAAAACGCACGTTTTATTACACACGTTCTGGAGTGTCATAATCACATCGATTAGCACGCGAACCAAGATTGACGTGCGATATGACGAGCAACTCGTCGCATGTTCGAACAGTGATAACGGTCAGCGGTATATTAGATCGACGAGCACGATTGGGGCCGAACAAATGTGTTCATTTTGAGTTGAGCGATGATAGAAATGATAGCCGGTGCTCATAGGAAATATTTGCATTAGTCCCGTCAGTATGGCGTATTAACGGGGGACCTGAAACCGCTAGGATTTCGGAATCAATTTTCGATGAGATATGGGGAAGGTCGCGTTTCGTTTATACGTTCCCACAGCAACCGCAGCACAAACTCAACGGAATTACATCAGAGAATTGACATAAAGATTGGCGATTTCAAGAACGTTCGAGTCCTTTTAATTTTCATTTCCATCGATTATCATTATCACCCTTTATTTATCACCCGTATGAAAATAATCTGTCTCATATAGGTATTTCTGAAATGTTACGTTTTATTTTATCACTTGTACATACAGAAACTCAGAGCTGTTGCTTGCTCACGCAATAAATAATTCCTTTGCTGATGAGTCTGACGTTATTGAAGCGTATATGACAAACCCTAAGTACTATAAACGTAGCGTTATTTTCCCAACTGCTATGTCTTTGTAATAAAAAAAGTTTTAAAATGGTTTTGAATTATACCAATTTTATTGGTATATTCCAATAGAAATCTAATCTAAAATATTTTTAAAATGTCGTGTTGTCACGATTTAAGCTCTCAGATTAGTTCGGGTTCAAGAAATCTCACCTTAATAGTCGTGCTACATATTTTCACTTTATTACCGGATTAAGCGTACATAGGTTTCTAAATTCGGGAAAAAGGTGTAAGAGATTTAGACGATTTTATCGGGGCGAGATAACCGGATGGATCCTTTCTGCCGTGTCAACGTATGTATGTACGTCGATTACGAGGATAACGGCGCAGCGCGCCGGATAACGATGCCCGGCAATTACAGTTAAATCGATTTCTATCCGCGCGGCAACTTGTCGATCGCGCTATATACGCCGCACGCGCTGTGTTCTCTCCACTCCACTTTTTTGCATGGGGAGATTCGCATTTGCTATAATAATACGAACCGGAGAAACTACCCGGCGGCGAGAAACCTTGGCAAATAACGCGCCGAGGAGCTTTCACTGCCGCGTTTTCTAAGAGAATTTTCGATAGCTCCTTTTTCCTCGGTTCGGCGCGGCGAACTTTCACGGGAAGGACGAAAATAAATCCTTTATTCGCGTCGATGCGTCAAAACTAGCAGTCGGGCGCAGATTCGTAGGAATTGCGCGGTCGACCGGTTCGAAGTAGAAACGATTCAAGCTCGAATGGTTCAAACTATCCATTCAAAAAACCGATTGCTTTTCTGTGGTGGCCTTTAGTGGTCTCGGAGAAGCTTCTTTCTCTTCAAAATGCTGAGATTCGCGCCGATATAAAGTGGATCTTTCGATTTTCGTTGATCATTCAAAGCTCTCTTCTCAGGTCAAGGATATCGAGGACGATTTTTGTTCGGATCTCAAGGTTAACACGCGCGGTCGTAATTTCGTCAAGGTAACATAAAAAAAAGGTTTCAGAGAAGAAACGAACAATGAAACCGATCACATTTGGTGGGAGGCAAACGCCCATATTGTGGTGCAGTTTCAATAGTAATCCGCCTGTGGCTTCGAGAGAAAAATAGGAAGAACGAAGTTTGAAGATTGTCAATTTCTTTTTAAGTAGTGTTCATATAAAAATCGATACGATATGTGATTGCTACTGTACACATTGACGCGTATTCCAGATTTATAAACTCGCTGTGCAAGTAATAAAGTGAAATCAATGCTATTTAAACAAGATATATATATATATATATATATATATATATAATTTCAAAAACACCAGAGAACGTTTTTCTTTTAAATCTCGGATCTCCGTCTTATTAAATATTATTTATGTACCATTCCTCTTATAAATATAGAAATTGTTTTATCTGGAACTCTGCGAGATTTTATTGAAGCTTGAAACTTTGGTAATACAGTCGCGTCGCGTCGAAGTAATCAATTAATCAGGACCCTTGATTATAAAGGAAAGTTCTGTGATGACCTGAATATTTCTTTGATAAGTATATTTACCGAACCAAAACATTTCATTTATTAATTTTCTCTTATGGAGAACGACGGAATGACATTTTAGCAAACATCTAATTCAATTGTTAGAAAAAAATAAGAAATATTTGATATAAAAATGTTTCAAAAAAACAATACTCGCATGCGCAGAGACAGTTAATATCCGATATGGACGGTATCGGTAAAATGCAGATACAATGCAATACAATTCCGCGCGCGACGTTGCGATGTAACTAACCCTCGACATGAACGACACTTAAGTCCATTTCTCGCCGTATCGATTAGCATAAATATATCGGGAGCGATGTGATGCGCGCGGATACCGGGCGTAATATCGACACCCGTCTATCGTCGTAATCGTCATCACTGTAATTTCGTCGCTTGAAACATTTACGACCAGTGTAACCGATAACGAAAACCGATTAAGGCCGATTACACTCAGAACTTGATTCCGCAAATCCGGTATTTCGCGTAACCGCGTTTATCCTTGGTAACTTCGTTACCGGAGTGAACTTTTAAACGCATTCACCTTGCCATATTCCGTTCCATTGCGCAACGTACGCCGCATTGAAGCCCATGTCGTCTTAACAGTTTGTAATACAACTTAAAAACACGTTGTAGTAAAAAAAAAATACTGAAAAGAAAAGTACTTAAATTAACAAAGATCTGTTCAACCGGTAAAAGAAGTAAAGAAGGCTTTAAGAATTAATTATGTAGAAAAATGTAATTTCACGTAATCCAATGTTTGAAATAACAAAGTATCACCTACAAAGAATATGTTTCTTTTTACCTCTGTCTCGTAGAAACGAGAAGAAAGAAACAATCGGGAGAAAGTCAACGCGAAATTTGTTTCTTCCCAATATTCGCATTAAAAAAAGAAGAATTGTAGTCATTTCACATTTAGCTTGTCATTCGTGTAATTTTCTACAGCGTTTTGAAACGCGCGTGTTCCGAAAAAATGAAGAAGGAGAAAGGGAAGAAGGGAGAAAAAGAACTAATCGAAGTGTACTCTGAAAATTAATTTTGCAGCGAGAAAAATACGCACTTTACATTTTACATTTCGCCGCGGTAATCCCCGCCTGCCGAGGAAAACAGCGGCGACGTCGATCAACACGCTGACGGAGGATTGTCAGAATGTTAATTCGTGCCGAGTAACGAACGACGCCAGACGACGCGTTGCATTATTGAGGTACGAGCTCGTCGCGATAATTCGTCGATTAAGAGCCGCGACCGCGGCGTTCGTCCAGGCATCGGGGAAAACGGGAATGCGAATGAGCGCTCGTAAAAGGGGGAAAAGGATGGTTTTGAAGAGAGCCCCCAACTACCCGCGTAGGCATCGTAAAAGCGTAATTGCTGTGGAGGGAGAGTGCTTGTGTCTCGTGATGCATCGCTTGGAATTAAGACGCGACTTCGGTTTTCAAATAGCTCTTTTGTAAATTGTCCTTACATAGGAACGGAAAACGTTACGAACCAGTCGAACGATGCCCGATGGCGTATAATCTCTCGTATACTTTCTCCCGATAATAATAATAATAGGGACGCGAAGAAATAATCATTGGAAATGTGAACACCATGTAGGAAACTAGCTTCACATCATCATACAGTGATACTATGTTGTTATAAAGATATGAATTACGATGTGTGTGAATTACAGTGATTATTTGACTCTTGACTCTTCTAAGAAAAGATCAAATAAGAATAAGAATGTCAAGTTGCATTTATTGTATCAATTAATATAATAATTTTCCGAGGCTCTTAAATTGCTATCGACGTAAGCTACGTATGAGCGGTTTTTTAATGCACATATAATTTACAAAATACAAATTTACTTGCATTTCTGACATTTTCTGTTTACCCGTATTTATCAGAATACACTGCACGAATAGGATAAAGGCTTGACTATCCCGCTAATTGTATTCAAATTGTATTAATTATAATATTTAGCTGACGTTCCCCTACCTCGCTCTTCAGATACTTATTCAAAATGGTATATAAATTTCAATGGTATATAAATGGTATATAAATAGAAGCACAGTATGTATCTTTCTTATATAGATTTCAAATAGATTTCCTCTGACGTCATCGACGTATATACGTACAACAGCTGAATCGATCATCTCACCATTTTAATGGTTTTCCGCTTGAAGAGCCGGATGTCGGAGATTTTTGTCATAATTTCAGGGATCGCGGCAGGGGGGAATGCGGGCGAAAGAGAGAATGGAAAGAGGGATACTGAGCTCGTAGGTATTCAGGCTTCGGCGCAAATGCGAGGAACACCGCCGCGAACGGGACCCTCCTCCGGTATCCTAGATTCCCCAGTGCTTTCTATTGTATTTACGGATCGTATAAGAGCACCTTTCGCCGAGAAAATGCTTTGCTCCTTCGCTATACCAACAGCATCCTCGTTCTGGTGCATCTCGCCAACTTCTCTTTCATTTTCCCTTTATCTCTTCGGTGGGATACAATCAATCTTACAATTAGTATATGATGACAGCGTGCTATAGTCTTATTATAGCTTCTTCGTGAATTACAGCACGTTCGAAATTAGAATTGTGATTCATCGACGTTTTGTCACTTCGCGATTTCCACATTTCCATTGTCCTGGTGGTGAATGATTGCTTTCGTTTTAGCTGCTAACGTACTCAATAATAATTAGACTAGCAATCGATCCCCTTTACATCGTAGCTTTTAACAAAATTTGCTTGAATAATTAACATTAATGCCATACACCTTTCTTATAATGGATTTCGATTCGACAAAAAAATCGAGACTTGCTTTCGAGTGCTTTAAAAGCATACATCACTATTTTATATTTATATTAGTAGGCATAAAATATACGATTATATATTTACATTAATAACCTAATAATTACCGGCATACGTATGCACATGTATCGATCAATATTGTGCTGTACTAATATTAATCGACAGTCGCCTATTAGTGTCAGGTGGTGTAGCTGACGCTATTTTGAGAATAGCAACTTGCAAATGACTGACCTTGGAACTCGTGGCGTCATCCACAATAGCTGACGCCCACCCTCTTTAATTTCCCTGCAAGCGCAGACTTCGTCACAGAACATCCCGCTTCTAATCGCCCGTCGTTTCTTTACACGATCGACCGGATCCCTCAATCGCGTTGTCCGGAGGTCTGTTACGCCTTGTGGTGCATTAACATCGTCGATGAACGGTCTCCATCGTTCGCAGGGTACTGTTATAATTTGCGTAATAGACGCATCTGCAATCTGCATACGCCGCCAGCGCGCGATCGCAAAAATAGCCGAAGCATGGGAATCTGGTTATCATGGTTCTTACGCGGAACGCCGCATCGATTGCGTATCGCACGGTCTCTTTATATACCGAAATTGACTTCATCCCGGCAGGATTCCGTCATTGAGACTCATCTCGAAAAAGATTGAATTTTTTGTTTTAATAAATTTTTCATAATCGACGACTATTGCGAAATAAATATCTCTGGTCTGCCTTCAAGAAATATATATCTTTTTGGCTATTAATAAACATGAGGCTTTATGATTTTTATTACAATTTTATTGGAGTTTTGTTGCTTTATGATTGTAAAAAAATGATATACAAACGAAACGTGTTGACTTCGTGGATTTATCATTTGAAAGATACCGCCACACAATTAAAATACAGTTAATCGAGAATAAAACTCCAGTACCATCCGTGAGCAGCGTTATCATCATTTCTTAACGATTTTATGATAGCCATTAATACATTCCAATCTTTCGTCACGAAATTATCATGCTGTTGAGTTTACATCACTGTCGCTATTATCTAGACTGACGCTTATCTGGGATCGATATACGAATAAATCAGTTATTGCTCGTTAGCGTAAGTGATCTTTAACCTCCTCATTAATTACCGTTATCTTAATTAATGTTAATACCGTGTTGGCGGTATTAGTTATGCAGAATTCTTTCGCGAAGGAATGCCTTCCGTCACGATCGTCGCCTCGACACCGCGATTCCGATAACACGACATAATAACGGGAATGCACCGAGGTAACAGTTGCACCGACAGTCGCGAGTAGGAATCGCGCCGGAGAATGCGCGTATTTCGAAGCTCGACTCTTTTTCGAGGATCCGTTAAGCGTTTCGCCGTATGCTCGTCTTCTGGCTAACGAACGCGAGCGAGCCTACCGTTAAGAAGACGTAGTTATCCGGCCGCACGATTCTTTCCCCGATGATGTTTGCACGAGGTTCCTGCATATAGGAATAACGATGCTTCGGCATAACGGTTCCGCGGTCGCCGCGCCGCGCCGCGTTGTTTTCGCAAGAAACACGGGATGCATCCCATCGGCGGAGATGCGCATCGTGCGAACCGCCGCGCCGCGCCGCGCGGTTCATCGCGCGGATCCATATCTCGTATGATATCCCACGAAAACCGACGACAAGATTAAGCTTCGGGTAACGAAACACTTTTGAATCGCGGAACCGTCCTCGCGGATTTCGCGACTTGGAACATCCGTCGGAGAACGCACGCACATTGATATAGCGCAAATTGAGAAGGGTCATTTTCAATTTTACCTATACTTATCGATAAGGGGAAGAGTAAAAGAATCTGCGCGTTCTTCAAGGATATATAATTTTAGCTCTCCCTGTTGCTGATATTAAGAGTAAATAAGCGAGGTAAATATGAAACTTGTGTATACGTATCGACGCTAATACACAATGAAGATGAAGTATAAGATAAACTATGTAATTCCCCGTTTGCCGTGTTAACAAAATGTGCGTGCCTCAAGATTGACTTTTACTTGTATTCCGGTTTACGAGTGTTCTGAATATAACACGATATCAGTCGAATTATAATAAAACCAGTCGGATCGACTTTATCAAGTTTTGTGCCTGCTATAAACATTTCTTGTTAGTTCTTATATTAGTTTGATTTTAATATCCAGGTCATATTGGGCAACAAATTGAGATATCTGTCAATGCCGCGACAAGTTAATGAAAAACTGTCGCAGAAATATAGCACGATTTGCGTTTAGATCGTAATAAGACAAATTCATGAAATTCTTTCAGACTTTTTAAATATTTAAGCTACGCTAACATAAGCCGTTTTTTCGGTTATTCATAATTAATATAAATTATGTTAAAGATGTCGCCCAGTCTGCATTCCGACTGTAATAAAACGAACCTGTCAAGGTTTATGTAACTGATTAACATATAATGAACGCTAATGTAAGATATCTGTTCTGACATCATTACGGGTGTCCTGGGGATTTTATAGAAAAAAAAATTATTGGAATATATCGTTCATTCGTTATTTGCATTCGGATTGTAATGAGACGAGCCATTTGATTCCGTATATCTCATAAATATTCAACATCGAGCATTAACGCGAGACATCTGCTCTAGTAACGCTAGCAAGCGTCCTAGATAGCAGCAAAAAAAAAAGAATATTAGAAATATCGGACTCGATTTGCATTTGCGTCGCAATAAAGCGCAGTTAATGCGTTTTGTATTCTGAAACGCCGGCGACTGCTCGCAACGTCGATAAATGCCACAATGTCACCGCGTTCCCATGAAATGACAGGCGTTTTTCTCTTGTCGGTGTGTTGCGGCGTTTCCGCAAAAACAACGACAGAGACAACACGCGAGCGGGCAAGACGCGTGTTGCGATTTATCATCGCCGATGGAGATAGACCGATGGATCGAAAGAGAAAGAAAGAGAGAGAGAGAGAGGAGAAAAAAACGTGAGTAAAATCATTCAGTGTAATTGACGAAACATATATTATTTCGCTCCTTGCGTCGGTGACGTAAAAAATAAAAAAAAAAAGATGAAGAAAAAAGGGAGACTTGTTTATCCGTACAATATTGTGTTGTAACGCGAGCACGATGTCGGAGAGATGGACGATACTCTCGAGATTAAAGTGCAAGTTCGGTGAGCAAAGTATCGTAGTTGACCACTTGCTGTACGCTGCCCATTGTGCCGCTATATTACCGTGAAGCGGTGTTGGCATCCTTTCTCCTTTTTTTTATTCTTCGCCGAACGGCGACGCAGTGAGCGACGAAAACGGCGATAGTGGCTTTATCGCGCACAGATAAACTTCGGTGCATACGCAGCGTTGGAGGCCTCTCTCTCTCTCTCTCTCTCCGTCACTCTCTACAGCTGATCGCTCTCTCTTTCTCCATCCGTCTCTCTCTCTCTCTCTCTCTCTCTCTCTCTCTCTCTCTCTCTCTCTCTCTCTCTCTCTCTCTCTCTCTCTCTCTCTCTCCTCTCTCCTCTCTCTCTCTCTCTCTCTCTCTCTCTCTCTCTCTCTCTCTCTCTCTCTCTCTCTCTCTCTTCCTCTTTCGCGCGCATAAGGGGGCGTGTACTGACGCTCGAGTACGCACGTGGCACACGTTGTTGCAGTCGCCGCTGCATCTCGACGGGAATGGGTTCCTTTGACGATTAATTAGCGTACATCAGGTCCTCCGAAGTTCCCGAGGATGGGGAATGCACCGCGGCATCGCACGAATTTCTGTAATCCGAATCATCAGCGGATGAACTTTCGAAAACCACTTACGTTCTATTTACGTATTCTTCGGTGAAAATGTAAATAACTTCAAAATAAATATCTTAATAAATAGATTTTTAGCGATGAAAAAGATGAAGGCATAAAATATTCAAATAAAGTCATATGTAGTGATTAAATATTTTCTTGTTATTTTTTTTTTACATAGCTTATATTTACATAGTTAAACCTATACGGATTTGCGAATAAAAATTATGTATTAATTAATAATATTACAAAATATTTTTATCATATTTCTCTTTATGTTAACAACTGAGGCTCCGCCCCATTCCCACCCCCAAGCATTCACTTAAATATACAAAGATCTTTCTCATCGTTCAATTAATAAAAAAAAACTATGTGAAAATAACATGTTAAATTATCAATGTTCACATACGAACATTAATAATCTATTTTATGTATGCTAAACATTGCTAATTAGTTTAGAATTTTTAGTTTAGAAAAAAAAATTTTTCAGATATTACATGGCTTTAAACTTTTGTCACGAATCCATTTAAGAATACTTATTTCGAGGTCATTCAAAATATTTTTACCGAAAAATACGTAAATAGGCCATGGGCGGTTTTCGGAAGTTTATCCGAATCAGCTGGCACGAGGCATTCGAGTTATCAAATTATCGAGTCGCAAATAAATGGGCGTTTAGACGCAGTAACAAAGAGCCGTGCCGTAGTGGGTTCTGAGATACGTAGCATCTTTCAAAAGGAGTTTGTTTTTCAAGCAAAAGCTAGCAATTTATGTAATCTCGCTGTCACTTCTGATAGCGCCCGCAGGCAAAGACCTTGGTAGAAACTTGACTCCGCTCCTTAATCACTTAAGTGCTTGAAAAATAATTTCCGCTACTGGAAATTCATTATACAATATAATATTACACTGTATCGAAGTTGCACTTTATTAGATAAGGCATATAGATGGCTCAGCGCAAAAAGATTCCTAAGGAGACTATAATCCTTCTCTGTACGGGTCTTAATACATTATACGCTGCCTAAATTTTAAAGCGCAAATACCGATTTGTTTCTGCTTATGAAGAATTTATATTTGACATATTCTATTAAAAATTTAATACTTATTTATTTTGTAATAGCTAATATTCAAAAGGAGAGATCAGAGATTTAACAATATACTCAAAGTACAAAACAACAAACGCCGATATTTTTAAAAGAGATGTCTTATACATATTCAGTTTTATACGAACTGTTTGGGAAATGGGAAGGATTAATTAGTAATTTTCTTTTGCCTTGTGTTATGCCGGATTTTCTTCCGAATACCATCATTCAATCAACGTTTCAATTTCTGCGCGAGTTCAGTGTGTGCGAGTTCTTCGCCGTAGCTGTTTTATTAATAAAGGCACGTAAAAGGTTATACCTCTGATTGAAGATTAGCGCAATGCCGTTACAAGGATTATGTTCAACATACCGGTAAACATCTACACACAATTCTGTCGCTGCAGCAACGACTCGACGCGAGACGCATCCATTAGCTCTAATAACTCGAATATCGCACTTTTGTACCAAACCATCGATGTGCCGTTATTATCAGCAGAGAGACTTTGTTGCATCTCTCCTTTTTTCTTCACGCAAAATATGACGACCCGCACGTCATACGTTTCGTTAATTAATTAATTGACACGCCGACGCGTTTCTTTATCTCATTGCTAGTCATGTTGTCTCGACAACGCGATTTCACCGCGCGTTTCCGCGGACAACACTGTAATATCATCTGACACGGACAACGATATGATGCTCCGACGGTGTCGGAAGTCCGCACGGCTTCAGTTCAACCGCAGTAGTTTAACTTTTGGCGCGTCCCATTCGAGGAATTTCGCACCACCACTTCCGAGAGAGGCGATAAATGTGTACTCTGGCAGCTACACGAGTGAAATCTTGTTTTCCTCCGAAAGCTCAATGTTTTTGCAAAAAGAGACACGACGAGATCGCGAGATTAGATCACTCGTCTCGACAACTCTCGAATTCGCGTGACCGCAAAAGTATCGTCTACGTGGAACATAAGAGAGAGAGAGAGAGAGAGAGAGAGAGAAAGAGAGAGGGAGATTGAGTTCAGTTGATGAAAACGATCTAATAAATTGGGAGCAAAATCGGGTACTGATTATTTTATTACCGAAAAAAATATTTAATAAAGATATATTTCGGAAAGTTACGGATCAAAAATACATAAAAAAAATTTGAAAAATCAAGAGCTATATATACATATGCAAGAGCATGTATGTTGTCTTTATTTATTGTTGTATCTATTGAGGGAAAAAATATGGTCTAACATCTATATAAAAATATCTATCGACAGAGTAAATGTTTCTCTTAGTTATTTGTAAAATCACAGTTAAATGGTCGTAAATAGTGACATAGAGTATGCCACTAGTTCTATTCGATATTTCTTGCTTTTTACCCTGATAACTCACCAGCGTAGCTAAGAAATCTGTCGTCTCTAACAAAAAAAAAAAAAATGAAAAAGATGAGCGCGCTTTTAAAATCTCGCGATTCGCACCTTTGAGTTTCGGGAGAGGGCTTTGGCTCACACGGTCACGAGCCCTTTTGGGATACGAAATGCGTCCTTATTACGATGCATGATCTTGTTAACGATTCGATAGCAACGACGGCGGGATTACTGTGCACGGCCGGCCGCGGAAATTAAGGAGGTTTGCTTAGCAAAATGCAGCGACCTACAATGCTACAAATACCGCGGAACCGCCGTGTGTCTCCTCTGACCATTTCCTCCACGCCGTTATCCGCCACCCCCTCTCGTTGCCCCCGTCGCGTCGCCGCCCGCTGCCTCCTTTTCCACCGCTCGCGCTCTCGGAACATATCCCTCCTCCTTTCAGTTTTTTCCTCCCCTTAGCAGCCCCTTCTTAGGCCGATGGCCTCCCCTCTCTGGATCGGCCTTCGCCAACCACCCCCCCTCCCCTCCCACCTCGCCCCCTCGCCAAATATGGCACTACACACCGCCAGGAACGTACTCGATGTCTGTCGCCACCGAGAGAATTGTATTAGATTGTCTCTTTGGCGAGTAAGAGGAAGAACACCTCATAAATTCTCTGATGTAAAAATTACAAATCATGGTTAATTTAAAAACTAAAAGTTTTATAATGATTACTTTAATGAATGATCAGAGGTAGACTGGAATAATTTATTACGTCCTTTATATCGACATGATAACTCATTAGATTACACCTGTGTGAAATCTGAAATCGCATCTGAGATCATAGTAACTGATAAATTTATATACGATGATCCCGTAGATAAAGCCGGCGATCTAAGTAGTTATTAGTGTTATCGTAATTAGTAACATTAATTCGTTACCGCGCGCGGCATTATTATCGTGCAGCGCGATGTAGCGCGCCAGTAAAACGTAAATAAAAGCACATGCGAGGCGGGATCAAAGCTACAATGTACAACGCGCGTCATAAATCGCCGGTTACGTAAAAAAAATAAGGAAAAGGAAAAAGAGACCGGCAAAAAAGCCAGCCGGTCAGCGTGGCTTCACGCTCGGTGCTCGACTGCGACACCGAGAGCGGACTTCGCGATTAACGCAGGACGCTTACGATTAATCGCGGCAGCCGGCACCAGCGAGAAATTGCATCGCGCCGCCCCCGATAAATCCTGAAAATATGTATTTTTTCTCGAAAAGACCGCGAGAGTCTCGCGCGCGGGGGGGGGGTGACCCGGTGACAACACTTACGCCTTATCGTTCATTCGCCCAATCGACGTCGAAGTGCGTCTAAACACGCGCTTGGGGAATTGATAATCTCTCCTCCTCTCGTCGTTGGAACTCTGCTCTCGTGTCAAACGCACTCGATTTTTCTCAAAAAACGGAGCTCGTATTGCCGCATCATTGGAAATTTTCCCGCGAACAACGAGAATGACGAGGCACGACGCAATGACGTCTAAGCGCTCGGCAGCCTCGTACATATTTCAGAGACGGTCCTCCGATCGCCGGGTATCTGAAGCCACGAGCACGATATTGTGTAAAGAAGGAAAAGCTTCAGGTTCACTGAACGTAAATTCGTGGGCAGCACGCGCGAAGCGCTGATAAGAAACCAGGCGTTACTGTTCTCAAAGTTTTAACGTCGTGTTCAGAATGGAATGCACGGTGAAGAAAATTTGCTCCAGGGGAAAAAAAGAAGAGTGTAAATTGTCGTGGAACGTAGCGCTGTGTGCCACATCGGAGATTCGCGAACACTTGGAGTCGAGACAGACCGTGGCCGCATCCTGTTAACGCGATGCACGTAGACATTACGCGCGAACTCCCATCCCATCAACGCGACACAGATCCCGAGTGCTGATTACTCGCTGGATGGATTCGCGCGCGAGCCCGGCGGACTGTTCGCGAAACTGGCAACCCGATAGCGGACAATGCGTCGCGTCGCAAACTGCTCGGCGCTTCAAAGTGAGAATTCCGGATAAGGAGAAACTCTCTCTCGCGTGCGGGAACAATCCAGAACGTCGTCGCCTCGTAGCGGGATTTGTTCCGTTCTGGGTCATCGCCACCGAGTCTCGCGAGCTGTACGATACGTTTCTGTTTACGATGACGTACGGGTTGATCGAGAGACGCTGGAGCGCGATAAAGTGCGCGAGAGAGGGCACGGAAGCTTGTTTTAGCTCTCTCATGTTTGTTTTAAGAAATCGTTCAGGGATATTTCAGAATAAAGCAATAATACAGACTCGCCGTTGCGATTCAGACCACCAGAATTATATTGCGTATTTGTGATTATTTACTTAGCAAAAAGTTCGTCATTATTAGCAAGCAGCTGTAAATTGCGCGGACAGAATAGGAAATGCTCCCATAATTGAAGAACTTTAATTTCCATTACGAATGATGAAGAAATTCTTGGAGTTTTAAATCTGTCATTAGTACAAAGTGAAATTTTAATAGGAATTCTCTTCATTGCCACAGTCTTTTTTAGGTGAAAATAACGTTCCTGCCATCAATCTTACACAAATCTTGGAAGCGTAAGAGATTTAGAATTGAAGTTTTTACATCAAATTTCGCGAAACATGCAAAGAAACAATGCAATTTATTCACTCGATCACGAATAGTTTCTGCTTTAAAACTAGAACTATAATTTATTAGATAAAATATGCTTAACTTTGAAATGCAGCCAATCCGCCGTTACATTTGTGAACGAATAAAAGAACGCGAGTCGATAAAACAAGCTTTGAACTGTATTCGAGGAATACAATCGGTAAGAATCGATACGTTACAATTGTCTGATCAAAGTCACATTAATCTTGAAGCGCCATTAATAATGATGCGACGGTCTGGATTATTGAAATCTATTTTTCCGTCCGTCTCTTAGTTACCGAGAGTTCCATTTTACGAGGCGCACTTTTCAATGACATTAAACGTTCGTTATTAATGAATAATGATATTGATAAGTCTTTAAAGACGCTGCGAAACATGTTAAACAATAAATAATAAATCTGAAATTACAATAATTTGCTGAAAACATTCTGCATTTTTGAAACATTTAAATTGTCCAAATTGACACGTTCAAGAAGAAAAGTTGTATTAAAAAAGTGAAAAGATAAAAAGTAGGAAAAAATATACGAAGTAAATTAAATAATTAAAAAACAGATTTATTTACCAATCTGCGCTACAATCTGTATTTTCGCAGGTAAAACAAGCTTTCAAGAATGTAAGTACTAAATTTTGCAGAGAAACGTTTTAAGCTTTAAAGTCGATTATCCAAAAATTGCATGACTCCGCACTCTAACCCAATTCCTCGAAAGAGGCGAATTAAATAGGAATAAATCAATTATTAAAAGTGTTCTTAATCCTGAACTTACCAGAGTTCATTTAAATGTTAAACGAAATATTTAAAAAATGGGTCACAAGATAGCTTCTAAATGCAATTATCGTTAAATGTCGCATGTTTATAAATGGGAAACGTTCAGCTGGAAAGAATGGTATAGGTACAAACGTTTCTCCGTTCAACTGCATGTTCTAACTCCAAGATATTTTCTCACACGAAACGCTGCTTTCCCTAAACAATTACCTATTCTAACTTTTTTCTGAGTGGATAAAAATGTTGAATTAATTTTTAATGACAGAGTCGCTGCATCTCGACAAATCGAATCGATTCCAATTCCAGATGGTTAAATCTCGCAAGAAAACTACTTTCCCTGGCCGATGATCAAGCGGAACCCTCATGAAACATAAAGCACCTACGAAATTGTTTTTCCCGATTCGACCTTGCCGGTTTCGAGGCAAGTAATGATCGATCGCGCGCGGTAACGGGCGCGAGAGATTCGCGAAAATCGCGCGTTCGCGTCGGCATTAATTTTTCAGTGTTGTGACGGAATCTTTCTGCGGAACGATTAATAATCGATCCTCTCGAATCCGGGAGAAGCCGCGGCAAAGAGCGAAGGCCGAGACCCGAGACCCGAGACCCGAGACCCGCCAATCTCCTTCGCTCGTCCTAGATTCCTAAATTCGTATAAGCTCGAGTAATTTTAGTCGCGGGAATATTACAGCGATTTTGGAATAACACGACCGTAACATGTCCGCATTTAGCGATCCCCGATAACGCTTACCGCCGCCAATGTCAATGGTGCTTACACCGATAACGGGCATGATAATTACAGCGCATCGAGAGCGCGCTAATCTTATACGTGACGAATACATTTTCATCATTTAGATTTCGTTTTCTGCCCTCGGTAACGACGCGTTGCGATTTGTTACAATTAAATTTAACCTACTGGATGTCCCACTTTAAAATGTCGATCTTAATTTTAGTGACGGATTCCTTGATCGATGGAACGACGTAGAAATATTCGCACTCACAAAGTCGACGAAATCTAGATCGACCTGAGCTCGCTCCGGGCCAAGGGTGCGTGATGCACGTCACTGGAAAGATACTTTTCTGGATTCTTCGGAGTACCTGCTAAATAATAATACGCAGCTGCTAATGGAAACCCACTTCGCGCTGGCTTCCCCTAAGTAGGTTTCACGAAAGGGAAAAGTGTGTCATGCACAAAAGCCTTTTTCAAATCGCCTTAGAATTCCGTCGTTGTTATCATAACAATCGCGATATCGCCGAGCATACGAAAATAGAATGCATTCGTTCAAAAGACAGACACTGAAAATATGAAATACAATACAAAATTCTATGTTTCGCGTTCCATTTTTTTTAGCGTATTCCAAAAGCGTAATCCTTTCAAAGAACCACTTTTCAAGTTATTTTGAGAAGTACTTTTATGAATATTACCTACAAAGGCACAAATTTTTAAATCTAGTTTCCCCAAAGCGCTATTATTTCTTTTTTTATAAACTCTTTGCTCACGTGCTATCATGTTATTGCAAAAAAAAGAAAATAAATGATCGGCATGCGAATAAGTGCATCGCGATCTCGCGGTCGCGACTATTTCCAACAAATACCTTCCTCATTACTAAAGCACGACATTTTCATTATTATTAAACCCGACGAAAACGACCGACGTAACCGGCGACCGAATCGGGCCGAATTGCAGAATACTATTACGAGCGAGAGACAGGCAACCACGCATTATAATATCGCGACAATAATTTATCGTAATTTAAGGCGCAAAATTCCCTCGAGAGATTTCCATAAAGTTACCTACAACGTTTACGTTAAACGGCGGCACACGTCGCTTCGCAAATACTCCTCGAACGCGAATGTTTCAGCTTTTCCGCACGGCTAATGAGACTTTCGTCGATGTGGAAATTCGTGGCCTCTCGAAATGCAATACTTTGCTGCAGAAACAATACTTAACGATTTAACGTCCTAAATTGAGAATAATACATCGATTACCATGGTTATGCAATCGCCATAAAAGTCGCTTTGCAAAATTTCACATTCGGCATTCTCTATTTTAATATTTTTATCGAGTCACATTTAGCACGTAAAAAATTATGCGTTTATAAATTATATTTTATATTTCATAATAAAAAATTTAATTACATTATTTCAATTTCAAATGTTTGAATATCACAAAAAAATTTTAATTATGCCCAACTGAATAAAAAAATGCATTAAAAACTGAATTAAAAAAAATATGACAGCTTTATGGCTGTTCATAACTCTCGTGTTATAACGTCAAATACGACGTAATTAAAAACGTAATAAAATTAAAACTTTTAACAATCTATTTTTAACGGGTAAAATTGTCGTTCTTCTAAAAGAAAGTATTCGTTATTGCGAGAGGGTTAATCGGATTCGAAACGGAATGCTCGGTACAGGCATGAAACTCACGATGAAAAGATGAGAAGTCTACCATCTCCCCTCCCATCCTGCCTCTTCCTCCGTTCTATCTCTCTTTCTTCCTCTCGTTCCGTCGTTTCGGCGTAGATACAACCGGTTCCCGTGGTGTTCACCCGCTTTTGAGAAAAAAATTGAACCAGTTTGTAAAACGAAAAAAGCTCCCCGCCATCTATCTCCAGGGGCGCCCCCTTTTCCCCGCTCTGTCTCTTTCTCCTGATTCTCCCTACCTTTTATCCTTCGCGCGACTGAAACTCATGAGAACCATAGCGATTCCCGAGCTCCGAGACAACGGAATTTCGATGTCGCCGCGTTGAAAAAGCTGCCATCGCGATTTTAATCGCTAACAAAAACTACGATTTTTTTTTCGAAAATTACTCGACCGCGACTCGACGCACGGACTCGTCGAAAGATCACGGGCATAGCATAATAATCTCGCCGCTTTTTTTGCCAAGTAAAATTTGCAAAAGAACAAAATCGATCCGAAAGTGGCCTTCAAGTGAATCTTCGAACGTTAGTTCAAACTTTAAATCGTAATTAAATAGAAAAATATGTATCGTGTAGCGACATCATTATTCATATTCATATATAAGACCTCACGCGGTCTCAAACAAATCCTAACCTATTCTATTAAAAAAAACAATGAGAACGATAATAATTCAAGTCGTCGACCATAAGTTATGTTATTCGCAAACGATAATTTATATTGCCGACACTTGAAGTGTCGGCAAAACAAAAGAGTTTATTAGGTATCGTCATTTTGTCCGACTGGATAGAAAATCGTGACCTGATGGGCGAGACCGAGCGAGCATTGATGCCTCCGTCCTCGCCGGCTAAGTAGAAACAGACAGAATATGGAAGACATCACATTTTCTCAGACGCTGAAAAAGCCAAGCTTGGAAGGCGCGGCGCAGGCCGTCTCGGCGCTCTTCCCTGCGGCGGTGGCTATTGATTTTCGAATTGGTTCAAAATTTCCATAATACCGCGACGGCGGCGGACGCGAGGGTACGCCGAGTACATCGGCGGGGTCGACGGGTGGGAAGGAAGAGGAGACGAGCAAACGAGAAAGGAAGGATGGAGAGAAAGAGAAAGAGAGAGAGATATGGCAAGAGGGGGTAAGGGGGTGAGTCATGCCGCGATGAGGGAGAGAGCGATGCGAGGGGGATGGAGTCGCCATCGGCCTCGGACGGTTTCGAACTTGGCAAAGTTCAGGCGGCTCAAAAGAGACACCCCTCGGCACCCACTCCTCTGTCCTTTCGACTCGCGGCACCCCTCCGTGATTCACCCTGCTCACCCTCTCGGCCTGTCTCTCTCTCTTCCTCGCTCATTCCCCCAGCTCCCCTATCGACGCTCAGCTCGCCTTTCTCCGCGGCTTGTCTCGTCCGTGGCTCACCCTCGACTGCTTCACCCTTCCTCTGTACCAAGCGCACCTTCTCCGCCTCACCGCCACTCCACTGATCGCAGCAGAAATATCTATGCAACGACGACGACGACGACACGACACGAAGCATTATTATGGCCTGTTCTACAATATGTCGTATGTTGCTGTCGGAACGTAGCCGATGATCCAATGAGGAGAACTCGTTTTCGAAAAAGAAATTCTCTCATTGATTCCGACATCCGACGTGTTGTAGAAGAGGCCTATGTTGATCCTCGTGCGACATCGTTGGATTTAGCTGGTTAACGTTATTCCTTCTCATTTCCGATTCTTTGTAATATTGGTGCACATTCGTTAATTATTATTGGTCTATATTTATATGGCTAGTATTAAGCATATCATACAGATACTAACATATTCACAATGTCCAACGTTAGTTTAAGGACGTTCTCCGGTCCTTATACTAGAGAAAATCGATTTTCTTTAGATTTTCTTGAAACTGTGAATATACGTTAATTTAGGTGTGCTTTATGCGTGGTATAAATTTCAGTACCTCTTCCGGTATAAAAAATAAAGATACTGAGCCTCAAAGTTTCAACTTTTACTAATGAAAAGGTTTTCCAGGCCAAACGGTAAGAGATACGAGGTTGGTCAAAAGGACCAAAGTTGCTCCTCTCATCGAGTTCTATAAGGAAAAAATGCCAAAATTAAAAAAAATTAAATTAAAAAATTTTTTTTGGTAAAAATTGAAACTTTGAGGCTCAGTATCTTGATTTTTTATACCGGAAGAGGTACTGAAATTTATACAACGCATAAAGCACACCTAAATTAACGTATATTCACAGTTTCAAGAAAATCTAAAGAAAATCGATTTTCTCTAGTACAAGGACCGGATAACGTCCTTAACATATGTATATTGGCGTATGTTGACTATGTTATATACCGGCCAAATTGGTAGCTAATATATTTGCTATCGTTCATGTAGATCGGTCGATGAACCTTAATGGCTAAGCTCTTTCGTGCCGACTAAACATAGCATTTTTAAATATAATTTTTAAAAGTGATGATTAAATATTTTAAATTATATAATTTGTATAAAAGCTTGTTTGCAGAAGAAACCCTTATAAAAATATGTTTAGTTTCGAGCCTTCTTCTAACAAGGGAAGGTTCAAAATTGGGAACGCCGTTTTTGCGTGAAATTTATACCAAATTGTAGAATTCGATGAGCAGTTTCCAAAACACGGTTTTAGGCGTATCCAGACAGTAGATTTTATTTTTATTTAAGAAAATTTTATTCTTATTTGTTGCACAAGCAAGAGATCAATATATACAGTGTCCAATTTTAAAGTTTACAGTGCTATATTCTCGCGAACCGATGATTTTATTGAAAAAAGTTTCCTACAAAAGTTGCATGATTTGGAGGGGGACACATAATTCAGACGTGAGTCATGTCGTAGATGTCGTCGTTTTCAAGAAATTTTAAAGGCGACTAATTTCTTAAATGGAACTTGATTTTATCCTTGAGATAAAAGTTGTAGATCTCATCGGGACGTTTTCAAAACACTAGAATGAAGCTCTCTTTTGTTAAGAATTTCCGGAGATATTTTAAATTTTGTCATAATATTTTTAATATAAAATATGAAATATCTTAGTAAGTAAAGTATTCATGTTTCGATGACTTTACTTTAATACTTTTATACGTAGATGAAAGAAAACGATATAATAATATTAATTTTTATATTTGCAATTTTGCAAAATTGCATGCATCTACAAAATGCAATCGAATTTTTCAAAATAATATTTTTTTTTTCAACAATCAATTCCTTTTATTATTCTACGTATAAAAGTATGAAAATAAAATCATCGAAATATGAATACTTTACGAGATATTTCACACTGAAAAAAATCTAGTTTGTTCCACTAGAAAATACTGGTTGAATCTACCAGAATCTAATTGAATTAATAGAAATTCTGGTTGCATTAATTGGAATTTCTGGTTGCATTAATTGGAAGAATCTGGTTCGTTCATTTTCCACCAGACGTCCAGTTAATTCAACTAGATTTTTTTTCAGTGCATATTTTAAAAATATTAGGACAAAATTTAAAATATCTCAGGAAATTCTTAACAAAAGAGAGCTTTATTATAGTGTTTTGAAAACGTCTCGACGAGATCTACAACTTTTATCTCAAGGAAAAAATCAAGTTCCATTTAAGAAATTAGTCGCCTTTAAAATTTCTTGAAAACGATGACATCTACGACATGACTCACATCTGAATCATGTATCCCCCTCCAAACCATGCAACTTTTGTCTGAAACATTTTTCAATAAAATCATCGGTTCGCGAGATATAGCACTGTAAACTTTAAAATTGGACACCCTGTAGATTTACATGTGGGTCGTTCACGTGGCTGTGACTTGAGTGACAACGTGCGAAATTCGCGCGCGAGAGATCCACGCAGGTTCGATTCCTGACACTGTACGATTTTTTTCTCATTCTTGTGCAATAAATAAAAATGAATTTTTTCAGAATCTACTATCTGGATACGCCCAAAACCCGGGTGTTTTGGAAACTGCTCATCAAATCTTACAATTTGGTATAGGTTTCATGCAAAGGTAGCGTTTAATTTTCACGGCAGGCAATTACAAAGTTAAAAACTGAGTACAGTCTACCGACAGGAATACCTGGACATAATACATATACATATACATATACATATATGTCATACACACATCGAAATGTCCAGGCATTACTGCCGGCTGCCGGACCAATGGATGTACAGAGATGCACATGAGACTTACGTGAAAAGCACATTGTCAGCACTAATGGTGGCGGGCACGTTTGCACACGTTTGCACACGGCCGCCAGTGCTGCCGCAGTGATTTCGTGGGACGTGGGCCTGTTCGTATTAGCTAAACTTCTTGCACGGTTCATCTTTTCTCCTTTTTTCTCTAACGTGAAAAGAAAAAGAGGAAAGATGAACCGTGCAAAAAGTTCAGCTAAAACGAACAAGATTATGAAAGTGCATAACATATCGGTGTAGCAGAAGTTGAAGCAACATCCCACGAAATCACTGCTTACTTACGAAAAAAAACATTGATTGGCTACTGAGTCACCCCTTGATGCGTGGTAAGCGTTTCCACGTCCTAGAAATTGATCAAAGAGGTGAAAATTACAAAAATAAGGAAATTCACTAGAGTATCTGCGATTTTATTGATCAAAATCTAATAAATCTGATTACTTTTGTAATTTCCATCTTTTTTTCAAGATACATAATCGACTCCGTGTCCAGAAGTCATAATAGTTTTGCTTGTAACATATATCGTATAATATTTATAAAACTACAAAACTATTGTTATTGAAAAAAAGTAACAATATTTCCCAGGATGCGATAACTGCATTATACGTAATGTCATCGCAGATAATTTTTATGAAATATTTTATGATGATCTTACATTTAGCGAAAGTATCCGAATGGAAAGTTCAGCGGGAGAGTAATAAAAATTGAGAAGATTAGAAGGAATATATAGAATCGTAATTAAGTTAGTGATTAAGATCACCAAATTTAAGTCCCGTTAATATTTAAGTGATAAAAAGGTTAGCGATTTTAAATGTACAGTTTGTTACCGGAGAACACTTGAACATAACGAACGTTATAATAAAACTAAACGTTTAACTTTACTCAAAGGCATACCGGGTATCGCATGCGCCTAGCTTTCTCTTCGCTTTTATAACGCTGGTCCATTTTGTCATGCGGAAAAAAAACATAAAATAAAAAGATATTTGTGACAAATAAACATGACGTGCAATGCACTCGATTGAAATTTAAAATAAAAAATCGTTGAAAAGACGATGAAATGCTTAACATTCATTTAATTGATTTCATGCGATTGTCGGAGTTAACCGCTGCTAAATATATAATTGGACTAGAAACCCACAAAGGTAACAAATAATACAAATATCTCAAACACGCGCTACTACCTGCCGATCGCTCTGGTTTTTACAAAATAGAATATTTTTGCTAAATATTATCTTATCGCGTAGTCTGGCACCTTGCCAGAATAAAGTATAAAATATTTCGTAAACTATTAATTTTTTGATAACTCTACTTTAATATCTTTATATGCAGAATAACTAGGAGAATCATATTATGTAAAAAAAATCATACAATTCTATTTAAAAAAATTAAGTTGACTTTCGCATCTCCTCCACACCTCCACCTACAAAAAGCTATTGACATCAAATTATGTTCCCCTTGAAGTTAAGCAAAATTTGATGCATTATTTCCTATTACCAAAAGTAGGCGAGTTATTCAGGTAACCTGTTTTAGGTGTATAAAGAGTGACCCTCAGAAAAAATTTTCGGAATAGATTTTCTTCAGTTCTACAATTCCCTTTTTGTGGGTCAGTTTCGTCCTTTTTGTTGCCTTTATGCAGGATCGCTTCATTCTCTTTTTGGTCCTTCATTTTCGGTTAGGTTAGGTTAGATTAGGTTTCACTATCAGGTAAGAAGACTTGCATAGGCCCAGAGAGAGAGAGGGGGTAGAGGAGGGGAGGAAGTGAGGGGGGGGGGAGAGAGAGAGAATTGTAAGCGAAAGAGACAAAGAATGACAGAAAGGGGAGAGGAGGAGAAAGTGATGCTGTATGGAGAACTGCCGTGAATCAAAGCATGACCTATCCTAACTTAATATAGTGTGGTGAACCACTTTCGCGTGGTTGCGATGATGCCTGGTGACCGGGAAACGTCTTATAACGGACTGTCTCGCGATCTCTTTTCAATTTTCTTCTTTTCGAGTTCCTATTTATCGATGTTTATCGATAACGCTTATAAAATGTAATTTTCTGCCCTTCAACAAAAGAAAGATACGACATGATGCAGATTTGTTTGATTTAGGTATAAATGTTCTTATCATTTTGATATCAAACAATAATTTCATGTAAAAGATAATTCCGTAACATCTTGAATATTTTTGTGATTATTACATACTACTATTGATTTTGATCAATCTATTCATCGAAACATTTTTTCTTAATTATTAATATGTAAGATATTGATAGAGAGAGGGGGGAGGAGGAGGGGGGATGAATGGGGAGGGGAAAGGAGAGCGAGAGAGAGAGAGAGAGAGAGAGAGAGAGAGAGAGAGAGAGAGAGAGAGAGAGAGAGAGAGAGAGAGAGAGAGAGAGAGAGAGAGAGAGAGAGAGAGAGAGAGAGAATTCTAGGGGAAAAGTACGTAATGATGTTTGAAAATCGAAAAGTACATTAAGTATAATGAAAAATAAAGTGAAATTTCTCTCTCGACTTTTTTGCTAAACGATATTATACTATGTTCTTTGCAGTAAACGTATTTTATTGAGTTTATTTTTACAGAGAGATTTAGAATCTTTTCCTTGAAACGAGGAAAGTTAAAGGCTCATTTGAGCGAAAACAAGAAAGTTGGCCGAGCGAAACGGCAAGTTCGAAATCTAGATCGATGATCCGATTTATTAAACGGTAGATTACGAGTCTGTCGTTCGGTAACGGACTAGAAATTTCACTTCCGCGGTCGAGAAAAATCTGAAATACATACACGTCGGTTTTCTTTAAGCGGCAACACATAATTTCCAGACAGGACCCACATATTAAAATTTAACTTTAAATAATAACAAAGAAGGAGTATTTCAATAATTAAACACATTTCAAGTTAGAAAGGGACAATCAGGAAGTAATTACAATGAATAATCATAATGCTTATAATAATCATGTAAATAGTAATAATTATTATTATATATAACAAATAATAATAAAAATTGAAAACGATGTTTTGATTCGTCACGGTGTTTGTGTTATGAATGATTGATTTTCGCCAACTAATTTATTTACGCTAACAAAACATGAGCCAAACACGGCTTCTACTCGAGCAGGATTAAGCTTTCTCTGCTAAAGGTCAGTTACAGTTCGCGCATGTGAAATTTGATCGTTTCGCTAGCAGACTCATCCGTCTCACTACGATACTTTCCTCGCGCGAAGCCCAACTTTCTTCGTTAGACAAAGGAGAGACGACTTTCGTGAAGACGCGATATTTATTGTCGACGTAAAGCATCGAAGATTCTTTAACGCGTGGGACGTAAAAGCTGTCGCGCTTTCTCTCTTGCCTGAAAATTCTCTCTTGGTCGAATCTGGAGTAGAGTTCTCTCTAACAAGAATTTAATTAGACGCCGTTCTTTTTCGTAACTTTTTTAATTTCCTACATTTAATTTTCTAAGTTAAATATTTTGGCAAGCAAGTCTCTGATTAAAAATTCTGTACGAGTGAAATTTGCTTGGAAATTAAGACTTGCTTTTTACATATGTTAAGTCGCCAAAAATTTTTAATTACTCGCACTAATATTTTTAAATTAGTTTCTGCTTCATAATCACTGTGTGTGTTTGGAAAATTACTTTAAGAACACAAAGATAAAAATTATAAATTCATCGGTTCTTTGAAACGATTCTACTTATGTGTGCATAATTTTGTATACCTGCAATTTATACTTTTGGGACAGTCCTCCAATTTCGGAATCAAGACAAAAATGACCTGAAAACAGGTTCGGCACAGCATAGAAAAGCATAGAAAAGGTGTAGAAAAAAGAATGTAGGCAAATCGCGTAGACAAAACGCATAGAGGGATAAAGATAGAGATAGAGATATACATATGAAGGGGTAAAAACCAGAGTGGTGTAAGTCAAATTTTTTAAAATATTTTCTCGTGTGCATAGATGCAATTTAAATATTGTACAGATTGCATCTATGCACTATGCATCTATGCAAAATATTTAAAAAAAATTGACTTACACCACTTTGGTTTTTACCCCTCCATATGCATACATGTACATATAGGACAGAGTTCAGCAAGAAATTTCAGCTAACTCCGTCTATAGCGTTAGATAGAACCAGTTGAAAATTGGCCGAAAAATGCATTTCTTGCCGAGCGCTGATATAGGGGATATTTATTTTTATAAAAGTTTCTACCTTAATATCTTCTAAAGTATACGTTGTATGAAAAATGTTGAATATAAAAGTTGTAGGGTTTTGAGTGGGATATATGATGATGATAAAAAAACAAAGGAAAACGCGACATCGAAGAAGGGACCAAAGAGTAGTTCTCTCGCTGCAAGATCAAGAGCTAAGTCGAAATCGCGGCGAGATAACGAGCGAAACGTTGGACTAGCCGAGCCAATGAGACTCGGACGAATTAAAACACGCGAGAGCATTGTTTATGTCGATCGCGATCGGGGATCTCAAATGGTTGAAACTCTCGCCGCGATTATCGTGGTTTTCTGCTGCCGCAACGAAAGTCTTGAACGTTGTTCATACAAAGGACGACAGTGGAAATGTCCGAACCCTGCACTTGACAAGTGATTTAGAGCCGGTTTCACTAAGGTCGGTTAGCTTTAACCACGGTTAATGAAATTTTATTTCTCTGCGTACGGCGTTACGTAACGGACAACGTTATGTGTAGCACTCGCCAGCATACAGTACTGTGCAATAAATAACGCTATCATAATTAGTGCCACGATCCAGAAACGGACGATGATTAGAGGCGAATTACAGTTGTTAAAGCAAATAGTGATAATGAGAAGCAATAGCAGAAACTAACCTTTTAGCAGACGAATGATAAAAAATGTGTACTAGTTTTTGTAATTTGCTTTGCGTTCGAACTGCTCTCTCCCTTTCCTCCCCCCCCCTCTCTCTCTCTCTCTCTCTCTCTCTCTCTCTCTCTCTCTCTCTCTCTCTCTCTCTCTCTCTCTCTCTCTCTCCCCCCCCCCCTCTCTCTCTCTCTCTCTCTCTCTCTCTCTCTCTCTCTCACTGTTATATGGTCTACAGATATGTCGAAATAGCATAAAATTTTCATTAAAGATATTTTAATAATTATTCAATTATTAATTTAATTACTAATTAAATAATTAATTAAGTTAATTAAAATTTGTAATAATAATAATAATGATGTCAATGGCTTAAAGCCGGTTTCGACTTCGATTATTGTGAGTTCCAACTCGGAGATCGAGCTTAATTAACTTTAACGCAACGAATCTGACGTTGGCGATAACTGTCCCTTTCCGGATTAAAGTATGAAGGTAAGGTAGCGGCGGGCAAAGAAAAACGGAGCAGCAACGGAACCGAGCTCGTGAGAAAGACAAGTGCGTGGCCGTTCATTTTCCTGGTACGCTAATGCGAATGACCGGTGGCGGAGAGCGTCTTAATGCGCGCTGATGAGAACATAAGCAGTCGGTTGCAGCTGTCGGCATAGCAAGCGCCGCCGGCCGTCCACCCGTCAAGAGCAATCTACGTGGAATATCTAAATTATACACGGTGTCCCGGAACTACCGGGTTATCTACAACTCTTTTCAAATGGTTTGGCTCATAGTCCATCTGTGCACGAATTTGCGAATGTTTGGAGACAGAACGTGAGAACGTACTGGCGAGTTAAGCGATCGAATTGAAAACTCGCATATATGACAAAGTTGCATTTTTAGACTATTTTGAGATGAATTCAAGAAAGGGAAGAGAGGCGAATGGGGGAGGAGCACCTTTGATGAAATTTTACTTATTAAGAGGTGACCAATATATTAAATGAATAATTTAAAAAAAAAACTAAAAATTTAAAATTTTTTAATTTAAAAATTTTTAAATATAAATTATTAAATATTTTAATTAAATTTAGAATTTAAAAAATCATAATACAAAAAAATTAAAAAAGCACCTTTTGAAATCTTTGATAACTATTAGATATACATATATTTTTTATGCGTAGATTTTCATCTCTAGCATTGTGTTCAGCTAGTTGAATGTGCTATTGTCCTTCCTCCTTTTACATTAGGTATTCCTAAATTTTTGATGAAACAAAATGTCGAACCATTATTTTGAGACTCTTAACAGCGATCCCTGAAAATCATCAAAATCTGAGATAGACGTTTGTGAATGTTTCCCTGTCAAACAGAGACCCATTTAGCGCTAAATGCGAGACTGGAGTATGCGTAGCATAGGCGGAACAGACGCGTACCTAACAGCGAGTGAATAGCCATAGACACCGGTTCAGAAGCGCTTCATTATGCTGCCATGAAACAATTGAGCAGAACTATATTCCGCCGCGTTCATCGTACCATCCTACGAAGGGACGAGAGTGCGTTTCATGCATTCGAATATTTAGCGTAAAGTGCTTCGTCGAACTAGTTATCGCGCGCATGCGAGCGATATATCGTCCCGCCAACGCAAAGAGGGCTTGACACGACGAAAGAGTTTAACAGAGATCCGATTAAAGCAAAACCTACGTAATTTCTACGCGTATATATTAAATTCTGAGTTAAATGAGCGATTATAAAAATTTAATCTGAATAGACCATATGTAGATGCTATTAAAATTTATTAAATGTCATCACTCATTTACTTACATCTTAAATAATCGATCCACAGTAACATAATTTACTTATATCTTAAATAATCGATCTACAGTACTCATTGTTATAATTACGATTTGCTAACTCCTTCAACTTGAAAAATTTTTCTGTCGAACTCTGAAAGCTATACAGATTGATTCGAATAAACTCATTCTAATTTTAGTTTCAATTTAAAACATATTCAGATATTCTTTTTATCTGTTGTACTTGCGTTGCGATTGCGCTCTTCTCGTATCAGCTCGTTACGTACCAGCGATATTACATTTTACTTCCCGATCCCGGTGTAGAACTACATTTTTATATTTCGCAGTGTCTAACAGGACGAAAAGTGGATGCGCATCAACGCAGAAAGAGAGAGAAAGACTTACGGCGCAGCTTTCCATTTATAGACGCGTGCTCGATGCGAATCCGCGGCACTGTACACTGTAAAAAGTCAATGATGATTGGATACTTGCGCGCGCGAGCGAGCGACGGTATTCAATCGACATCAATACACACGCCGCGGGACGCGAATGTAATTGAAAAGCCGCGCTCGTTCGAACCGCGAACGAAACGGATTTACAGAGTTTGCGGATTTTTATTGCCGACGATTATTAATAGGTAATCGAAGTTTCGATTAATTAGAAACCGCGCGCGCGCGAGTGTGTCCCTTAATGGTACATTCGGATTCCTTTGTTCAGATTCTGTTGCCAAGCTGTCCCCCCTCGATGGTATATAATCGATACCATGTTGGCGCGCGAAAGTCACATTGCGATTCATCGTCATGCCTAATGACGATAACCGGCAGCGAGATTTCGTTACGCTGCAGGATATGTTCCATATCTCGTTGATATATTTGTTGGTCCCGAGATTAATTCGAATTTTTGCGAGTACTAGTTGCAAATATTATATTCACGTTAAGAGATATTAACGTATTAGAAAATAAAAAAATACTACGGACACGTGAAAATTATAACGAATGTACGAAAGTTAAATACAGAGTAATATAATAATCTAATAAAGTATATCCCACATTTATTAAAAGTAATATACATAGAGAATGTAGATTTTCAATATATGACATGTTGTCATAGATTTGCTTCTTAATTTGGAGTCGACCTTAAATTATTCATTGCTGTAGCTGATTTATTTTTAACGTTTAATCTCTTGATAATGAAAATGTTTCAAATTAAATTTCTGCTGAAATAAATTCTGCTCCGAATTAATTGAAAAATGGTTTTATTACCTCATTTATATTTATATACCTATTTGCGCGCTCCTTACAGCTTAAATTGCCATTAATTCCCCATATTAGATAGCTTCCTAATTAGACTGATTAAATTATTGCTAAGGGAAGATCGTCTGCAAACTTGTTAGGCACTCATTAATATCAATATCTATGTTGTGAAATATACAGAGATTTTCGTGTCACTTCTCGATGACAAGATCAAATATTTCTGACAAACGCGAATTTTCCCAAAACAATAATCTATTAGCAAGAAATCTAATTAGCATTGTAACATGTAAATCAAACACACGATTCAAATTTCAACATGAAATAAATTGAAAAAAAAAACATACCTTTCTCTGTTAATTACAAGTAAAATCTAATTTAACGAAAGTTTATTTCCAGTCACGATTGCCATATTTAATATTGAAATTTAAACGTGCATGTGTTTATGGACCATATGTGTTTAACTTTCCCGAAAGAAAAATTCACTCTAAAATCCTTTTTAAAAAATATCATTAAAAAATAATACGTTAGTTTTGAAACAATCTGTATGGCATACGTAATATACGTAGGGATATGTAATTGATGATTCTGCCAAGCACATTACATGTTTTGACGTAAATGGCCGACTCGAAAATTGCTGGTCGAGAATTGCTGTCGATATTTAAATTATTTTAACTACATTTTGTGTGCCGTATAACCGGAGAACGTGAATCGAGTTACGCGGAGAGAAAGATAGGGAACGAGCGGGTCGCGGGGTGAGGGGACAGCGAAACGGAAAAAAAGGATGGAGATAGCGAACGAGGGGGACTGATCAAAGCGGAAGAGTGGAATTCGCGAAGATGGAAGAGAAATGAGAAGAAAGGCAAAACGGGGGTAGAAAAGTACACACAGATGAAGAGCGCAGAATGGGGTTACCCAACGCGTCGAACACTATGCAAATCATAAAACGAAACTAACACTGGGCGTATGTACCGAGTGTCGCAGAATTACAAATCTTCAATTTTTATTCGAGGCTTTAATTATAAGAATACCAGAAAATATAACTCGGTATTGAAACTGCCGAAATCCTAAAGAACAATATTTTTCGACGAGGAACGTTACTCCGGTCATTAAATTTAACGCCCTGTACTAGGAAAGCGCATGTCGAAATGTTAGAACTTCATGGATCGTCGACGAGTAGCGGTCCGATTACATTTCGGCGGAACCGCTTGATTCTTTATTTCCGAGGCCACATCGCGCTCAGCAAATTCGCCGCGTTCCATACGCGGAAGGCGCACGCGGACGAGAATGTGCAGGTGCATAATGCAAGGCGGAGGTATACACGTGCGGGGGCGTGATGCGCGCGTGCACGTGAAGAGGAATCGCGTGCACGCGCGGATTCGTCCGGATTCGACTGGAGTCGACCGGGCCGGCGCGGCGGCCGGGCCGGGTGCACGTTTTTCGAAACACAGAAAAGTTATGAAATATCGCGAGCGCCGGGCGAAACTTTTAATGCGCCACGGTCCGGTGTAGTTGGCCCTCGCCACTCCTTTATATAGGATATACACCTGCCTGTACGCGAGAACCCGTCGCTATATACAGAATGCGGGAGCGGGAGCGTGCAACTTTTTTATTAAAAAAGTTTTTCGAAATAAAAATCAGACGCTCGTAGGGCGGAGAGATACGGCCGCACACGTACGTACGTACGAATGTATAGGCACACACGTACTCTCAGCTCGATTACGCGCGCGCACGAAAGTGCCTTCGAGGAGTTGCGCTTGTACGGTCATACTGGAGGATACGCTTCAGGGGATGTACGTATTCAGAACCTGGATATTGTAATCGAATCGACAGCGGAAAGCGGTGTCTTCCGATTAATCAATAAAAAATATATTTTCGTTATGACTTGAAAAATTGATCAGTGCAGTGTTTTGAAAGTTTTAAAAAATTATTTTCAAAAAATTATTCAAGCTTGGTGTAAATTAAGCTGTCGAAGAGGTACGATTTCTAGTAAGAGATTCTTGTGAGATTAGTTTCTAAGATGCTGTTACGCAATCAAAGCCTTAATACTTGCTAAGGTAATCCGTAAATTTTTTAAGATGCTCAATTATCATATCTGTGCAATTGAATGATAAAAAATCGTACAAGAAATTGGCGGCGCTGTTCAAAGGAGGTCTCATACACCATCGAAGACTCCATTCAGGAACGTGCGGCTTGCGAGAATAAGGCAGAAACGTATATTACCAATTTATATTACTAATCTAGCTCCCCGGTAACTCGGTGGAGACCGAGGGAGGCTCGGGGGCGTTCTTTTCCTCGGGAGGAAAATAATTTCGTTCGCGGATGGTTAACGAGAACGACAACGATCGACTCGACGTCGCCCCCGTCCTGCAGAAACCGCGCTCTCTTCGTCATTCCACCCCCTTTCTCTTTCACCCATCCCGCACATATATATACAATATATATATACACCCGCCCCGCCTTACCACCCTAAAATCCTCCACCCGATTTTAATCTCCGACCGACGGAGCTTTTAGCTACCCCTTCGCGCGCTTTCGCTCGCCGGGGTGCAGAAAAAAGGTAAAACCGCTCGGCGGCGAGGGAAGAGGTCCGCGAGGGATGAAGAGAAAGGGGTGACTCGCCGCGTCTTCTTCGGGGCCGCGCGAGCGCTCGCTCTTCCGCACAGGAAACATTTTTCTATCATGTAAATAAAATTTTTTCCGATAGCCACCGCTCGCCCGTTCTCGCGAAACAAACAAACAAACCACTCGCCATCACCGGGCGAGCGAGCGTGCCGGGGGTTGGCGAGTGGTGCGTCCGGCCAGGAGGCCCCTCCCCCCCTTCGATATGGGTCAAACTGAAACCGCGCGCCTTCCCCGGATCCCCCCCGCCCGTGCCGCCGAACCGCCCCTGTACCTTCTCGCGCGCGCCGCATACAATACCCACCTCATGCAAATACAGAGACAAACTCGCGTACAGGTACCCGCAAACACAAACAGGTACGCACGTGGGGCGCGCCTACACAATCGGAGAAACTGCGAAAGCGACGGCGTCGTATCCGGCGGCGGGGAAAGCAGGGGATGGAAGAAGAGGAGAACGAAGAGGACGAAGCACGAGACGGTGGAAGAGGACGAGAGGGCGAGGGCGGCGGCGGCGGCGGCGGTGGCGGCAGAGGTGGCTTGTTCGGGGGATCTTTATCAAAGTCAACGCACGCCGGTCACCATGGCAACGAAATTGGATTTTTTTTTCGAAGTTTTTTCGGCCCTTCTCGCCGGCGCCCATTCCCCCGAGACAGGGGGGCAGTGGTGGCGGCGGCGGCGGCGGCAGCGAGGGAGGCTCGACGGAGGAGCCGGCAGCGGTGGCGGCGGCGCAGGCAGAGCAGACGGGGACGGACGATACGGAAAAGGAGGGAACGAAGGAGAGAAACGGAGAGAGAGAACGGGTATCGAGAAGGTCGGGGAGACTCTGACGAACGGCGACCGGGGAAGCCAATAATTCGAATTGAGAACAGCCAATGGCCGTGCATCTGATTTTTTGTCGTATCATCGCCGAGGTCGTCCGCCCTCTCCCGCCGCTTCGTGCGCCGCTACTCCCCCCCCCCCCCCGCGTCGCCGTTCGCTCGCCACCCCCGTCCTCCTCCACCTCTTCGTTCTCTCCCTGACCCCCCCGGTCGCGTCGACGAAAGGGGCCGCGCTCTCTGCCTGACTTTTTGTAAAAACTCCCCCCCCCCCCGCTCACCTCCACCGCCACCACCGCCATCACCTCTGCGTCCTTCTCATTCTCTCTCTCTCCTCCTCCTCCTCCGTCTCCTTCCTTGTGCTCCGTCTACTCTCTTCTTCCTCCTCTCCCACCTCCTACGCCACCACTTTTTAACTCTTCGTTGTCCCGTCTCTCCTATGGTGTTTTGCTGTACACGCTCGGATGTGCGGCGTAGATATATCGCGCTATCGCGGCGAAGAATTTCCAATATGATGGGCGCGCGGGCACAGTCGCTCTCGATTTTCTCTTTCTCTTTCTCTGTCTCTTCCTTTCTTTCTTTCTTTCTTTCTTTCTTTGCTTCCTTCCTTCCTTCCTTCCCTTTCATACGGACGCGTTGTCGCGTTATCGCGAATTCAGAGAGGAAGAGCGCAGCCCGCAACCGGTTGCTTGAGGATTATGTTTGCCGCACTACGATGATGATTCGTCGAGTGGGCACATTGTTGAATTCCGTGGCGTACACGCGATGAATAATCACATATTGTCACGTACAATTGTGGAAAGTGGATATAGCAGGAGAAAGAAGAGAAGAGAGAATTTTCAGGCAGAAAATATCGCAGAAATCTTGGTGTCATAATTAATATTTCGTGCGATTATGAAAATACGTTTATACGAGCAAAAACCATTTCATTAAAGTACTGAAAATTCAAATAAACGTGACGGAAAATAAAGAAAATCTTTATATTTGGTGAATCGTATCTTTGTGATGAAAAAATAGCATGGTTCATGAACTATCTGTATAAACGACCTCATAATTGATTCTTGTTTTGTAATAAATATTTAATTCTTGCTGAAAATTAACAAACTATCTTAGTATGAGATTTAATTTTTGCTAAAAAATAATGAGCTATCGTAATTTTTGTGGTTATAGGATATTAATATATCTAAATTTTCTGCCTAGATGATTTTATTTATCTTCTTACGATTGATATTTTGATATTTATCTTCTCTAACTTCAGTTATAACTTATTCGTTTTAGTCTTGTTGTGATATTACATCACAATATACTCTTGAAAAATCTTATAAGATTCTAGAGACCACAACAGACACATTATTCATCCATTCGTGTTTATAACCGTTCATAAGCGAGATATGAAAACTGCATCTTAATATATCCTAGTCTTCCGAAGAATAATGTGTCTCAACTCGCTCAGGATTCCCGCCAGTCGTACGTTTTGCCCGGCGAGAGCCAGAAAAGGAAACAGAGAGAGAGAGAGAGAGAGAGCGAGAGAACGAGGGCAGACTAGACGATTTTCAGCCCATCCTCGCGAAATTACCATCCGAGAGGTGGTTTCCGCGTAACGAAGTGCGGTCGCCGCCTCTCGCATTTCCGCACGTTTCCAGGAAGAACGACTTCTACGAAACTTTGCCGAGAGCCAAGAGCTTCGTGTCGCACGGCGGTGGCGGCGACGGCCGATGAAGTTGGATAAAATTCATTTCGCAATTTAGCCGCCAACAAAAACCGAACCGCCGGTCGAAAGGCAACGTTACGAAAACCTGCTCTCTTATATTAAAGTTTCTCGATATCATCCTGGCGAGTTCCATTCGTATCTTTATTCATCGATATCGATTGTCAAAGCTCGAGCTTGAAAAAGCTCGATACGCTAATCTTATTCGTATGAAGCGGGACGAAAGAGCCAGGGAGTCGGGAAGAATGACGTATACAAAGCTCTGAGAAACAACTTACTCAACTATGAAATTGGTTTTCTTAAGGTTTAGAAAATTTCTTCCGTTTATCGTAGGTTACTTGGAAATCGATTATGTTTATAACGAAACTATCAAAGCGATACTTGAGCATAAATACGGAGCATTATTCAATTTCTTGATAAAAAAATTAGCGCATAATTACCGAACGATTAAGCCAAATCTGAGAATACAAATACAAATTAATAAGGAGATAAGATTGATTCACTTTGTGTATCGAGTCGCATTACTTTATCACGTCGATGACACGAGTGGGTAGGTGATATACGACGAGCTTTTCGCTGCCAGATATAAGCGACCTAGAATAACAGAGCACGCGATAATGTCAGCCTTTCTCGGCGAACTCGTTAGACGCATCGATCTCCACGATTCATTATTACGAACGCCGTTCTAGAGCAATGAAATATTTTCTTCAGCCGCAGAGTCCGCGGTTGAAGAACATAAAGTCGATTTAGTTCTTAGAAAATATGATGAAAGATTTAAGAATTATTCATTTCGATGAATTGATCGTCGAGATATGAATAGACAGTTTTGTTAATTAATTGAAGGAGAATTTAGTTCGGAAATAAGATTCGGAATTCGACTATATTTGGCGTGAAGAACCGAAGAATCTTCGTCTTTCTTTGAGCATGGAAAAAATGACTCCGCGATAAAGTTACAGTATCGTAACTCGTACGTGTCTTCGAGATACGGCGGCATTGTTGAAGGAAACGTTGTATAAAGGGGTTAACGTTCGTACAAATATTTCCGCAGTTTTTTAAAGAAACTTTTTTCTCTTAGATACGAGGAAATTCTATGCGAGTGGCGGTCGAGTCGAATGTTATGCCAGCTTGAGTTTCGCCGGAACTCGAGAGAACGACGCAGTGAATCGTCCTCTCCAGGATCTCGCGAGTATCGCGTACCGACGTGCGATGTACCTGAGCTCCCCTCGTTCGCGCCTCCTGCCCCGCCGCCCGTTCGCCATTTCTACCGTGGGTTCAAAGCTCGTGTGAGAGTGCGGGAACTTCCGGTGCGATTTGAGCGCATTCCTCAACGACAAACCGTGAGTTTGACGAGCGCTGCTCGGGCAGAAAATCGCATTTATCGCATTGTGATGGCGTTGCTTCGCAAATAATTTCGCTCATAATCTCCGAAGGCCTTTGCTAATCTTTCAAGAATTTAAATCGCTCGTTTAAGATTCCGCTTTTGTACTCACGGGTATCAACTAGCAATGGCTAAACGCGATATGTGGACGCATATATATGGAAATGTATAAAAGGAAGGCGCGAATAATTACATACTGCCCACTTTGAGATTCAAGGTAAGACGTGTTTCGCGACGCGAATATCCAGCGGCCTAGCCGTTGGAGAATCGAGAGCGGAAGCGTGCATTTTAGAGCGCTCGAGCGCGCTCCGAGACGACCTTGTCCATTGCACTCGATCGCCGTTGCGGTTGTGTTCCCTTTCGAGATTGCTCGAGCGGCCTCTCGCGATTTTATTCCGTCGTCGATCGCGCGGGGAACGATCGCCGAAGGTCCGATATCTGTTCGGGCGAATCTGTTTACGAAAATACAGCGCGGAAGGAACGCACCTCGCACGTGAGATCCGTAGACGCGTCGTGCGCGAAACGCGACACCCGGCAACACGAGAATCCACGTGCGAACAAACGAACGAGAAAACGCCGCTGCTGATTCTCGCCTGTACGCGTGTGAATAGACGCGTACGCGTGTACGTATACGTATATACCGTAATCTACCGCGGATGCTCCGTTTGTTCGCGGCGGTTACAATCCGTATCCGTAACGCCGCGAGAGTTTCCACGGTTCGTGGAATGCGCGTGACAAAAATACGCTTCGCCTCTCTTTTCTCCTAATTTACGGATTTAGGAAGTTTGAAAAATTCCCACGTGTGTTACCGTATTCTATCTTATCGCTGAGCTAAGTATAAATTTCTAAAAATAGGATATAAAATAAGATAACGCGGCGATAGATATGGCGATGTTAATGGTAAAGGTGTGATATCATCGACTGTCAACAGAAATAAAAGCTTCATGCGTAACGGTTAATCCTCGTGCATAACGTTTGGAATCTTTCTCCTCGTCGCGAGTCGCGAGGAAGCTTCCAATAGCGTAACCTGAATTTTATGGTACGTTGAGTGCTCCAATAAACCTTCCTTATCCTTACGTATTCTCGAAAAGAATTTAGACATCGATTTCCCGTCCGACGGCGCATTCACACGTGGGCCGGACGTGTCAAACGTGTCGGGCGCGCGCGCGCGCAGCTACGGTAGCCGGTAGACGAGATCGTCCGATTTTTACCGTCCGCGAAGAACTCAATTTTTCCGCGGTATTATTCATAGCGCATTACCGCTACCGTGTACTACCGCACCAGCACGGAATTACCGGGCCGCACGCATACACGCCATTATGCACGGCAACTTGTTCAACGACGCCCACTTGTTCAAAGCCGCCAGCCCCCTTTTGTCGACGTACAAATGCGCCGTAATTAGAAAAGTGTACGTGTAAGCGGCGTGTTCGTTGACACTATACCGCGGGCTCCGCTTCCCCGTCTCGTTTCCCCCTCCGTGCTTTCCCATACTCTGCGTGGAAGAACGTGGTTACATTCAATATTTTATGCATCACGCTACGCGAAGCCGTTGCGCGCCGTTGCCTTCTCTCTTTCTCCTTTTTCTTCTTCTTCGCCGTTATTATTCGTGTCAACCATCTGTGTAAGCACGACCGCCGCGGCCGCCGCGCGTCAGCCACGATCGGCTATAGTCAGTAGATGAACTCTCATTCGCGATCGATCGACTCTCCAATTCCCCCGGTGCGGTATCTCCTTACTTCGCGTTTCTGCACGCGACAGTCTTTCTTCTTGCTCGGTCCGAGCGATAAAATCTTTTCGCTGAGCAAAAAACGATCTGTCCTGCCCGGAACTTGATTAAAAATAGGAAACGGCGAGATTCGAAATGTGCCCCTTTCCCCTTACCCATGCAAACGTTGCTAATGAATATGAAAGTATTTCGTGATGAATCAAAACATTTTCTAATAAATAAAGTTTCAAAAAATTCAAAGCAAAAGATAAACGAAAACAACAACAAATTAAATTAAAGGAATTAAATCTGGCAAAATTTAATTTAAAATAAATTTAATTGAAATGAATGAATTTTCGAGATGAATTTTACCAATTTATTGAATTAAGTTATTATTAGTATCATTATTTAGATACATATAAAATTATTGCTTGAAAATCGTCTGATAAAATATTTACAATGAGAATGCGATTTGAAAAATATATACTGTTTTAATTTTGCATAATCAAGCGTTATTAAGCATAAAAATTAGATCATAAAAATAAAAGATCAGCGACGTCAAGTCTTTCCAATGAAAGCTCTTGTAAATTAAAAATTTGTGTTCTACCGCCGTAGAGCTAAGCTGATTTTCGGAGAATCGGTTGCGCCGTTAAAATGCAACAGGTTTTCGAGACGGGACGGATCCGCGTTCCCGATCTTACAGAACGAACATTCCATCGAGTCGATCAAGGCCTCGCCCTTTTCGCACGGTCGGACGGAGAATCGCTTTTGAATTCTTAACTCGCATGTATTTTTATAATATCAATATCTATTTATTTTTATAACGCTGCCATTATTTTTATAAACATGAATGATAATATTAAATAGATCATTATTGCTTAAATTCTTGTTTGCAAGGAAAATCTTTCATTAATACGAAGAAATTTATTTTTTGCGTATTTCTTGTAAACACAATTCATGAACATTTTCACGGAAATCTTGTTATACTAAGTGGATATTACTTAATGAACACCTTTGCTGCTTGGTAAAAAGCTTGTTTGCAAAATATTCATTAGATACTTAGATTATTATCATAATCAAATGCAGTGGCATAAATTAAACTAGGAAATAAATGCATCGCGCGCTTATTCGCGCGAACATGTCAATGGGTTCCCTTTAACGCATAGCTCTCCTCTTTCCTCCCCCCCTTTCCGCTCTCCTCTCGCGTTTATGGTAGCTCACAGTCTCGGTTGTTAGACCCGTTTATCTGTCACTGCGCCAGAGTCCCCAACCGTCATTCCCATCGTCAGCGAATCATAAAATTTCACCGACCAGATATACGATACAATTCTACGTCTCGCCCGTACACTATACGACGCAATCAAAATGAGTATAATGAAAAGCGGTGCAGTATCCTCGTAAACAGGTAATAAGACGCCGCTACCAGCTCACCACGGCTGGATATCCTTGAGAATTGAAAATACTTATCTGACGAATTTCAATCGACAATTTACGCGTGGGAATAAGACGCGAACGGCCGATAATACTCTGCAGCCACTACGCTTCGCGACCTATGATATTCTATTGTATTTTAATGTATTTAATACTTGTGTTGTTCTCCTTATTCCCTGTATTATCTTATCTAGCGCACGTCTGCTTCTTTTGGAATTTATGTAGTTATATCGTGTAATTAGTGTACGCTATTATAATAAATTTAATATAATAATAATAAGCAGTTTATTTTAATATTATAAATATTCTCGCAGCTCCGTGCGTAGAACTCCCCCCCCCTCTCTCTTTGTCTGTCTGTCTTTGATTAAAATACATTCCTGCCTTGCTCTATAATTGTAATTCTGATATTTTGCTTCCCTACATTCCGTGAGGAATTATTTGATTATTAAATATTCTAACGATGTATTCCTACAATCTGAAAATCTCATTTATCAACAGGAAAACGGAAGAGACCGTGGGATGAAATTTTCCTAGCGCTCGATAATTGCGAAATGAAAAAAAGATCACAAGACGCGCGATCATTTCACAGCTCTGCAATAATTTTATTTCTTGCGAATTTCTGCTGTTTCATCTATTTACGAATCAACATTAACCTATGACGTGCGTGATTACGGCACTGCTATATTTCAAGTGTCAATTATGATAGCATAGCTTTCCCACGATTTTCTCTCTCGCGATTCGACACAATTCGACGTAGCAGCTTCGCATAATTCTCTCTCTCTCTTCACCCCCGTCGATTAAAAATTTCTCCCCTATCTCCGGCGGATCAACCGGCGTCACGCGACATCCTATCTCTCCCTAGCATCGGCAGGAAGGAACAAAATCGAATCGCGCGCTACGAGCCCGATCGATGCGCACAGCTGGTTTCCTGCCGCACACGCAAATACGTCCCGTACTACGTACGCGCGCGCACACGCGCGCCGGCGTCGTCACGCACGTGCGTGTGCTCATGCGACCGTGTGCGTGAGCGTGCCCACGCGCGAGAGATGCATACGCGCTCTCACGCACGTACGTATGACGCGGCGACCCCCTCGTTGTGTGGCTGTGTGCAAGTCGCTGCGTGAACGCGTACACGTAGCGTGGTTCCACGAGGAACGCACGTGTGTAGGTCTGTCCGCCTCGTCTCCTCTCCTCATCCCTCCGATCACCCGTTCGCCCCGCTCCGACGAAATCCGCGCGCGATTGGCCGTTGCCGCGGACTCCCTTCGTCCCAACCCTCCGCTAGTCAACGGACGACCCATTCCATTCAGTCACCCGTACGGATTCGAATGTAACTACGATGCCGCATGCTGTCCTCCTCCCTCTCTTTCTCTCGTTCGCTCTTCCTTCTCTGTTACACTCACGAAAAGCGATGACGTCTTTCTCTCTCTTTCTCTCTCGAACAACGCGTTCTTCTCGTCTTCCTCCCACCTATAGCATGCACGCGGGAGTGGCGTGCGTTGCGGAAACGTTCGCACAGGTTTCCAACCTGACCTACGCGAGCGAAGCATGGCCAGGGGCGAGATATCCCGACGCAATGTCATCTGGTGCTGGCGAGAGGTAGGACGAAAGATAGGCAGAGGCAGAAACCGGGGGGAAAGAGAAAGATGCGGTTTTCTTCACCGTCTTTACCTTCTCTTTCTCCGAAGTGCCGAAGGGATGTTTATCGAAGGCCCTAAACGACGATCATTGGCCGCTTTTTGGCCCTAAAGGTCCTAAACGGCCGTCGGCGGTTGCTTTAACTCCTGAAGGCCTCTAATCGTCCCATTTGTCACGACAGAATGCAAATTCGCGTTTCGGGGTCAATAACCTTGACTACATTCCTCAAAGAATCTGTCAGTTCCGAATATCACTTACTAAAAATTTTCTCTCAATTATATTTTGGAAGTTACATAAATTCTCTATGCTTTAAAAGGTTATAACTAATAAAAACGTAACGCAAATATAAAAAATATGTAATGGATGAAGATCAAAGAATGCCTAATGTATCTAAAGCTTCGCTGACAATATAAAACAAACTTGCGTAATTATCATTTAAAATACGTATAATTATCTACGCATGTAAAAAACTTCCTTTCTCTGGTTTATTTTATAAACATAACGGTCGGAAATACTCCGAAAACCCCGCCGTTTCGAAGATGTAAGTGATACTGGGAATTATAGGGTTTACAGTGGACGGCAGGGAAAGAAACACGATGACATATGGTTACCTATGCTGTTCCTCGAACTGCTGGAAACCGGCTCGAACTGCTGAGAGACTTGGTGAACGATGGCGATGTGTATCAGTCGGCGGTTCGTTTCCGGATAGCTCACCAAACCGCCGATCAGTCTCGTGATTCAGCACGCGAATCACTTTTCTCGTCTTACAAAACTGCACTGCTACGTAAATCAATTTGGATCACTGAACAAGTCTTTCCCCGATTTAAGGACATTCGACGAATATTCCGGGCGACGCGACGGAAAGATAGAGTGGTACTTGTTAGAGTTTATCTAATGCATAATTACAGACGATTGTAATAAAGAAAAAATTAAGGAGCAAAAAGTGTAGCTTATATACGGAATATATGAGATTGTGGCAGAATGATAAAGAGCGTAGCACAGTTATCAAAGAGGCAACTAGAAAAAGAGACTAGCAGATGGCGGATAATTTTCACCCCGAATCAGTTTTACACAATGTTACGATCATAATGTTTATCACTACTACGGACAGTGGATGTGATATGCGTTATCGAGGGCTCGCGGATATCTAATCGTATTTTTACCAGTTAAAGATTAAATATATTAAGACGGGAATGTAAATCGTCCATATTCTTGGAATCATTCTGGAGATCTAAATGCGGATGAATTTACGAAAAGCTTCCTTTGTCCACAGACCAATATTAGGATTATTTAGAAAACGGCAGTTATTTACTTTTATTCTTATCCACGTGACGATTATAATACTGGAACTGTATCGTTTGCAATAGCCTCGCGATGAATTTACTTTTGCGCGAACTAAACGACAGACGCAAACTGCTTCGCTAAATAAAGAAACTATCTTATAGTCTCGGGATGCTTCTAATCGCGACGCGAGAACGTTACTCCGTCACTTGCCGCGAATGGGAAAGCAACGGCCGTTTTCCACGTTTCGTCGGTTGCGCGATACGTTAAAATAGCCGACTATAGTCTCTCGAGGCTCGAAGAAGCTCCGGTTGCCCTCGCATAGATGTGCGCGAACGCACGCCGTCTCTCCCTTTCTCCCCCCTACCCTTTCTGTCTCCCTCTTTCTCTCGTACTCTATCGTCCCTGCCTCGTCTCTCCCGTACCCTTTTGTCCCGGTAGAAGAAACGCGGGTCGAGGAGCTTGTGCCCTCGCCGCCGCCGCTAGGTACGCGAGCGTGGAATTCGCGATTCTATCGCGGCACTCAACGCTATACAGGCTGCTTCAAAGTCAACATTTCTTCCGACATTACGAATCTAACAGATCCCAATAAGCAATGGAATGACGTAGGACAAGTTGATTTATTAGGGAATGATTTCGTAATCTGAAAAGGATTTTTCTGTTTTCCTGTTGCAATTTTGTATTGAACGATAAAATAAAATTTTACGCGAATAGTAGAAGTTTACGCGTCGTGGAGAAGTAAGGTTCTACATGGCACAGGATGTAATAATCGTTAATGCAACGTAAGGAAGCATTTTGCATACGATCAGAAAGAGACCCGAAGGAATACACGATAACTATGGGTAATCCTGTACACTATAACAATGCCCGATCGAGGCCGCGGCAGGTCTCTTACATCGGCGCGGCTTCGATCTCATCTTTTCCGCCGTGTGATCGATCGATATTGACGAGCGCATGAAACTTTCACCGTGGCGAAGCTTCTTCGATACGAAAAGCGAAACGGAAGCGGGGAACAACAGGCTGGAAGGAAATTGTTGAAGAAGACGAGCCTCTCGAGTACTCGAAGGCACGGGGCGGCCGCTAATAAGGCCTCCTATTCATCTCCCCGTTCGCCGTTGCGTATCTTCGCTGAAGCGTTCCCCGGCTCGTGGATACGCGAGATAGATCCGCACTGGCAGGAGGAGAGGAGACATCTGGTAGCGGCGGTTTTTCCGACAGCCGCGAGTACGCGCGACGCGCTCCACGCATCGCCCTCGTCACACTTTCGGACGGCACGCGTGTGCGCACGCACGCATCGCGGCGCGGCACGGGGAGGCGAGAGGAACACTTTGGAGACGGGGATAGAAAGGGACGAGTTTATTGTGTTCTGGAAAGAACTTGCCATAACAGGAAGTAATATGCAATAAAAATAAAGCGCGCACGATAAGATAAGGGTATCGAGACCAAGTATGCATCGGCGTACGAGACCAAGAAAAATGTAATAAGAGATAAAGAGAAAGAGTTAGAGAGAGAGAGAGAGAGAGAGAGAGTGAGAGAGAGAGTGTGTGTGAGAGAGAGAGAGAGAGAAAGCGAATTTATTTTTATGCCCCGGGATCAATCCCCAATGGTCGATAGCAATAATCATTATATGAAACTGATAAGTCCGTCCAATAACAAAACCCTAGTAATGCCGAGGAGAAAAGACAAAACTACGGTACAAGTACAAGCCCAAACATTATGGCATTTGAGGACACTTGGCAAGGCGAACAAAGACGAGACCGCGAGACGGGAAGGAGACCGGAGGAAAAAAAAGAGAAAGGAATGAAAAAGGAAAAGGAAGAATGAAAGTCGGCGCGCGGACAGGAACGAGAGATGCGAGGCGATCGCGAGCAAAGGGCACGTGTAATTGGACAGCGAAGGGCACCTCTCTCCTCGTCGGCAATGCGCCCTCCCGCGAGACGGGGGGAGGGGGCGGTGGGGTGCGGCGGGGTACGGCGCGGCGCGGACACTGTGCGGGGCGACGAACGGGAAGCGTGGCGCGGCGCAACGTTTGTATATACCTCTCTCCGTGTAACGCGTTGGGCTCTCGCTCCGTCACACGCGCGGGCACGGAGCGTGAAAGAGTCGCGGGGTACGCGTAGAGCCTAGGCACGATACTGAGGACCTCCGAGCCGCGGCGGCACCGCGCTTTCCTCAAGAGCGCGGCGGAGAGGCGCGGGAGAAGGCACACGACGGTGGAGAGGGGATCGGTTGAACAGCGGGGGGGGGGCAGACGCACGATAGGATGGCAGGGGGGAACAGGAGGGTGTAGGATAGAGGCACACACACAGGGGTAGAGAATTCTCTCTGTTATAGATTAAAATTTTTTACGGGGAAGATATTGATTGTTGCTTTTTATTAATGTAACATTAAAGTGGTGCCCGCGGCGGTGGGGACGATCGCGCCCCGCTGTGCGCGCCCGCCGTGTGGTGGGGCCCCCCTTCCGACCGGAGCAGAGCGATCGGGTGGGGATGACGAAGGAGGACATGGAGGGGTGGAAAGAGGGTACGGAGGCGCGCAACGACGAGCCGAGGAGAGGAAGTAAGAACCGACGTGCGTTTCGCGAAACGACGACGGTAGGGGAACGTAGAGAAGAAGATCTGGGCGGGGGTGAGGAGAAGGCGAGCGAGGGGAGAGGAAAAGAGGCACGGGAGAGCGATTCGCGAGGCGCGTCGGCGGTGGAAGGGACGGGCGGAAGGGCTCGAAGCGGCGGAAATAGTGCCATAAATACGAACATTTTTCGTAACGTCTTGCAGCCCTGTTTTGACAATCATCCCCACCACCGAGGTCCCGCGTACCCTCTCCGTCATGCGATTCCTACCAAGCGACCCCCTCGGAACCCCCCCCCCTCTCTCGTTTCCTCCTCGGCCTACCCGCTCGCGCTCGTCCCCCTTTGCCTCGCATCCCTCGGATCTTAAATACGTAGATACACTTACACACGCGACCGAACGAGCGGTCCCCCACGCGTACACAAAAAGGGGCGACGTCTCTCGCACCCTCTTCGCCTCACCTACCAAGTACCCCGCGCGGACGCGATTTCCCTTTCCTCTTCCCTCTCGTCACCTCCTCATCCCATTCGTACTCTCGGCCTATTCTTCTACTCGCTTTGACATTTTTCGCGAGTTAAGGCCCGCACGAACTTCGCGGAAATCCATCTTGCGCTGACTCCGCCGCGCCCCTCTCGTACTTACTTTTCTCCTTGCTCCTCTCCTCACCCCCTACCAAGCACTTTTTCCGTCATCTCTTTTTTTCCTTCGATTCCTTGCGTCTCGGCTTTTTTTCTACGGGGGAGCGGGAGAGAGGTCGACGCGGGACAGATCGATGCTTCCTTCCGAGACAGCGACGACAAGCGGAGAGAAGACAGGGCGAGAAGACAGGTTCCCCTGCTCCCTGTTCTCCGAGCCGGAGGTGGGCCTTCTAACTGCTGATTTACCACGCAGCGATATGTTTAACATCGATGTAACGCGTCATCGCGTGTCGCGTATAACGTACACACACGGTGGATTGTAATTGAGAGTCGCGAAGAGATTGCGAACGGGAAAATGATTAATGGCGTCACACGCGGCGTGATCGGATCAGAGGTGAGATTAATCGAGGGAAAACGCTAATACGAGTTCATCGCTCGCTCGATTACGTGTGCAACCGTGTGTACGCGTTAATGTACGCCAATCTTCATAATCCCGCGCGCTGTCGCGCCGTCGGTGCATTCCCTGGTCTTTATGGGCGCAATTCCGAGCCGTTAAAACCATTCGAGTTACAAGCATCGAACGCGCGACCTCTCGCCGCTCCGCCACGACGCCGAGGGACTTTGTTTTATCGCACGTTTGCGTAACAGGGCCTGTAGGCTGATTCTCTTTTTTGTTGAGAGAGGCGAGGCGACAAGCGCGCGCGATTAACGCGCTCCCATTCTGTAACATTATTTTAAATCGAAAAGAACGTGCATTTAACTTTTTGCTCACGGTCCAATACACAGTCTCACTTTTAATAACGCTAAGGAACGTTCTGTTGACTCTGGGATTTTCTAAAGGGTACCTCGGCGTCCCTTCGTTCTCTCGGATAGAAACCATTCTTTCCAAATAGTGCCCAGAAAATATTGACTGCTTAAACACCCATGACTGCACCGTTTAAAGCCGCTCTTCTAGGAAAAAATCGCTAAACACGCCATCAAATTTTATTTCTCCCTTCGGCACGTCGGACATAAAGGATTAACGACAGGAAATTCGAAGAATTCGGGATGGATCGGGCTTATCGTTTTACCACATACGAAGGAAATATTATTTTCTAAGGGAACGTCGCGCGTGTTCCGCAGAGTTTGCCGTCACTATCCATCACTATATAAAGAGAAGGACTCGCGAAAATGTCTGCTGCACTCTCTCGCGACCCTCGTTAAAGGGGACAAGCCGTATTACCTCCGTCGTTCCACCGACAGCGGAAGCTCGAGAAAAAGAGCCGGAGGAAGCCACTTCAAGGACTGCCAGATTGTATTTCGGCGTCGCCATTTGTTTGGCACCCGCCACGAGATCGAAGCCTCACGCAGGAAGGAAGATCGAGGGAGACCCGACTGCGACTGCATCATCCGTGCAGTCGTCACGTAACGATCGATTTCGGGCTGATTTCGATATCGCGCGCTCAGTCGCCGAAGAACCGGATGCTAACAATACCCGGGGTATCTTTTCAGTCCGACATTTTCAATATTTCAACATCCTCAATTGAAAGTAGATTCCTACAGCAATTTAAATACTCGAGATATTTTCTTAAAAGAATTAATCTCGAAAGCATAGTATATCGTTTAGATTTAAAGACACCAATATCCTTTTCAATATCGAGTCGGTCTTTCTTGTTACTTTCTTTCATAATTATGCATATAATCTGAAATATGTTCATAAAATATTATTTTCTGCTTCGTTATGAGTATGAGAATTACTTTGTAATACTCGAAAATTGTAGGACTCGTTTCTAAAGCTTTCTAAAGCTATCGATTTCGAAGATAATAGTGTTTGAGTATAGCGATATTGTTTTCAATGAAAGGCGCGACACACTTCTCTTTCGTTGTCAAGAGAATATTCACACCTCAATCCGGTTTACCAGCACTCTTACATGTCGTTCACACGGAAGAGTGCCCTTTTTAGCTGACACGGGTTTTCTTTTCGAGAATAGAACGCTCTTATATCAAATATCAGAATACCATTAGCTATCAGGAGTTTTGACACGTTCGCGCGTTGCTTCGGTATAATTCTATCGCTGGATTTAGCGTCATAAAAGTTTCTGCCCTACATCGCAACGGTACTGTCGTGCTTAAGCCTACGAGTCTGTCCATTTCTCTATAGCTGCGTTTTTCGGATTTAAAGTTAAACGAGCACGTTTCCAAACGACGAAAGAGGAGGAAGCGGAAAAAGGAGGAAGCGGAAAGCGGAAAGCGCGACCAAAGAGCGAGCGGGCTTCGTTTTGGAGTTTCGAAGTGAAGTAAAATCACGAAGAATCTTGCGCTCTGGCTAACGCACTGCAACATTACGGCACTAGTCCGCAAACGAGCGATACTCTAAGCATGACGTGGCGTTCGGCGTAGTGCGCGGACGCTGTTCCGTGGCTCGTTATAAAATGACGCCGTCCGTCTTCGTTTCGAATCGCGCCCGCTCGGATTCGCGTTACCCGCCGGTTATCTTATCGCGTTACGGAAAGGAATTTCGATTACGACGTAGGCAGGTCGGGCCTCCCTTTTTTTTTACGACCGCGATTAGCCGATCGCTTTTTTTTTTAGCGAGTGTGCTCACGCCACGATCCGGGAACCGGGAGGGTGAAATACCGGATGAATAAAGGGGGCAGACAGACGCGGGAAGGAAAGAGGAAGAAGGCGAACAAAGGGAGATTTATTAAAGCCAGAGAGATGATGCATGATATCGACCGTTTTCTTCTCCATTCTTGATTGTGCTGCTCCTCGCGGGAGTATTTCGTCAGATTTTGATCGTGACTCATTGTCAGAAGAGTAACTCTTTTGAGAAACGTACTGACTCTTAATTCCTCACCTTGATGAGTTTCGGTTAAATCAATACAGAAATGACGCAAAGGTTTACAAATCGCGGAGCTTATCTCAAGTGTGAGGTCACTTTTGAAGAGAGTTTACAAATTTACGATGTACTAAATTTCCGATGTACGATTATTACATTAAGATCGCCGATGCAAGGTTCTCTAGCTTTCTACACTCGCGATTGATTCCGCCGATTCCGTCGAGTTTTTATCGGGAGAAGATCGACTCCGGCAAATTTATGTCCCTGGCACCTCGCAAAGCAACCTGCATTCTCTTCTCTTCCTTCCTGGAGCATCGTCTCGTTTATGAATCCACCATCCTGCCGTTCGTCCCCACCTCGACGCGGCGCGGCGCGGCGCGGTGGGCCGAGGCCAAGTTTAATTCTCAAAGACCGATAGCAATTTCCCGAGGAGAAAAAGGAGCGGGGACATGCGCGCGTTCGCTAGTCGCCCTCGATCGATGCGTCATAAGCGATTAATCTATTTAACGTATCCGCGGCGTCGCACATCGGCCGGCCGAACGAAGGAACGACGAGTAACGACGTTATCGGTTTCCTCTTTTATGACGAACTACTTAAAGCGAGCAAATTTTTAAATTATAAAAGGGAAATGTCGGCTTATTTTAATGAAAACCCCCTCTGCTCTCCCTCATCGTTTTAGCGAGAATTATGAACATAGAATGTATCAAAATTAGAGGAATATTTCACAAGTTCAAAAATTTAAAACATACTAAAGCTTGATGAAAAAGATTATCTTGTTAAACATACGATCGGTTCATTTCGTAATCTCGAGAGTAAAAGAGTGATGCCTGAACGTTTGTCGTTCAGAATGATAAAGTATATTTAATAAGACACACAAGAAAATACGTTTAGCTACACTAGATTTTCGAACGCAAGAACGCATGCAAGTCTCGCCTAACGTTTACAATTAGACTCATAGTTGGGAATTGCGTCATCCGTGTCACGTCATCAAACGAGATTGTTTGAGATAACTCTCGATCGGATTTTAACGAAGTAATTTGAACTTTTGTCGGCGCGCAATAGATAACATCTACGCCTATGTGTACTTGCGCAATCTACATCGAAAAAAGAAGAAAGCAAGGAAATCGTGGGATCGAGTATCTCGACTGTGGTTCGCCGGCGCGGCGTCTGAAAAACGTTGGAAAGAAGAACGTTCGCTAAAGTTGAAGAATTTATGTTTTTATTGCTAAATTAACGAAGATGTATTTTAAAGATTTATTCAGATTTATATGGGTTTTTTTTTCAAATCTTTTCACAATCTTTTTATATCCAATTTGAAAAGCGTATTAAGACCTACTTTCTATTTTAATTTGGTAATCTTTAATTTCTCTTTCTCGAAAATCCTGAATCTCTTATGTCCCCCCTCCCCTCTCTCTCTCTCTCTCTCAAGCTGCTGTTCTAAAAAATTTCGCATACATTATTTTTTCCTTATTTCACCAATTTACCAGAAATTTTTTTACGTCGAAGTTGCGTAACGATTTCGCAAAAAGAAGGTCTCTCGCTTGTCGCGGTGTCAGTAAAAATTAAGATCAACGGTCTTGGGACAACCCGTACACGCGATCTCAACCACGGAAGGGTTAAGGACGAGCTCGCACGTGATCCTCGTCACGCACACGCGCGCGACGAATTAATAAGAACCGATTATGCAGTATGTTGTTTCTCACGTTTGACGTGCGTTACGCGATCGCGGTTTAACCACGCACGGTGATACCCCGACGTGCGTTTCGCCCATTGGGAAAAGAACGGGTGTGCGGACAGGCAGGTGGAAAAAAAAGAGGGAAATGAATCGTAGCACTGCGCTTTCTGGCCTTCCGGCGTACATATCCGTGTGTACATCCGAGCTGCGAAAAGAGCCGCTCGTTCGCGCGATGAATGGTTTTTCTAGCGTACGTTGCCGCCGTAGCTGCCGTTGATGATGATGCTGGTGCTGCTGTTGCTGTTGCTGCTGCTGCTGCTGCAAATGCGCCGCGTAGAAAAGTCACGGAATAGAGTAGTAACATTATTATACGCGGTGGATTTAATTGCTTTCGACTGAAGCACAATATCGCTATGACACTTTACTTTATTTGTCCGTCTTTTTTGGCGATTCATATTGTTTTTAATTACGTGTAACTGACAACAGTCATCGAAAGCGGCAAATACGTAATATCGTGATAAAGCAGAATGAAGGACCGTGCAGCAGGACCGCCGTGTCACCGGAAAGGAAAAAAAGCACTGAATCTAATCTCAGGATACTGTAATCGTGCTTACATTGCAAATTCGTTGTACCTTCAACGCTTATTATGTATTTTGAGTGTAGATGTGTATTCGTCATGGGCATTGTATTTTAAATCATGGCACATAAGATCGTATACATTTCCGTTATATTTAATAATGTGACGAATAATATAATTAACAAAAATCTTCTCTCGAGATTCGTTATCGAAAATTATTCTCGAATGGATTCAATTTAATGCGAGCCATCGCAATGGCCGCGCTGTAGGGAATTGGTTTCTGTTTTAATAAATATCGCGTCACTAATTCTCCGCTGTCTCTAGGCTCTGTTTCTATAGCGCTCCAAAAAGAATCGCTCGATACGTATCAAGCGTTCGCGTACGAGAGCTCCGCGATAAAAAAAAGGGGGACGGAGGCGGGGAACGGAAAATCGCGTATCGGCGAGCCGGGCCGACGACGACAATCGCGAAATCAATTCGCATTATTCGTTTAAAAGTATGTACCGCCTGGTGACGTCAGCGACGACGAGAGAAAGATGGGGGGAGGAAAAGAGAGAGAGAGAGAGTGAGAGAACGAAAGAGTAGGCGTGTGTAAAGGGGTGTCGAGCGGAGGCAAGTGGCCCCGTCTGCCTCGTCGATGCTCTCAAACAATCCCTTTCCACCACCGTTGCGCTCGCTCGTGCCACCACTAGCACACACGACCACCTCTTCCGTCGGGGGTGCTTTCCACCACCGACCGCCGCCTCCTCTTCCTCCGTCGAGACACCCTCTCTTCCTCCGTTTCGAGCGCGCACCACCCCTTTATCATTCGCCCCCGTAACCCCGCCGCTTGCACGTCCCTCGTCGTCGTATCGTCGACAGCCCCGTGCGCAACCCCTTTCTCTATCCCTGCTTCTTATGATATCGCGAACGCGCGGACTATGAGCCTCTACGTTATTTTAGATCGTTCGCAGCGGGTTAAAAAATTTTAGGATTCCTGAAAAGTAAGGCTATCTATACGCCGAAATTGTGTAAAGTAAGCGTAAAAAGCGCACAAGTTTAATAAGATTTCTTCCCTCTCTGGCAACACTTTGATAGTAAAGTTTTCTTTAGAGCTTGGCAAAATCCACGTCAGCCTTTCTGCACATGATACATAATTTATCGACTTAAGACTTTCGTCGTTGTGTAAAATATCAACTTTTGCAGGTCGTTATAATTTTCTATTTAATAATTAGAAACGGTGCATCGGAATATACCTCCGCTATTGTTCGAGTCAAATTGACTTCATGCAAGATTTGCCTCGGCCGACCTTCGATCATGCGCTGCGCTTTACACACACACACATACGCACACGTATCTAGCGGCTCATTAAATTTTACAGACGCGCCGTCGCCGTCGAGCGAGCGTCTCTGAATTTTCGAGCGAGTCGATAAGGGCGAGGAGAAACGGCTGCTTACTTTCGATAGCGCGAATTATCGCCGACTCATTCACGTGCCCGTGCATTATTACCGAATGCCCCGCGAGCATTAAATCGCCCGATGCCCGAAACGTTGCGCATTACACATCCGACACAGCGAACGGACATGTATACTCGCGATAAAGCGAGCGCGCTCGGCTTGCGGCTACTTTATCAACGTTTTTACGATATTAGGTTGCGGCAAAAGGCTCGTCGCTTTTTCATTTAACGTCATTTTAAATTTGCGATATCAATTTGTGCCATTGATTGTCGCAACAGCGGGTGTCCGGCGCGGGGGCGCAACACGTGTAAATATAAATTCGCGGACATCACGCGTTCCTTTTGTAACTTCCAGCGAATGTTTTAATTGCACGTAATACACAAAATGAATGCCAACGTGTATTACCCTGAGCTATATTTTATACATTAAAAGTAAGAGACATAAAAAAAAGCATATTATTAATACAATACCGCGGAAAGAGATTAATATACCGTTTCAATCAGCGCAAGTTACAGGGATGTTCGACCTCAAGAGGAATTAATACACCTGCAGAGAGCCATTATAAATCAGATCATTAAATAAAAACGATATTGATTACCGATTTTTAATAAGATAATGTGCATAAAATTATTTCGAATAAACTTATATGCTGCATTGCGCGTCACATTAACATTTCCGAATAATCAACAAATCATTTGCATCTTTTTGGAATAATACAACAGCCTTCTTTGGTGGTGGGGGATGAGCTTCGGAAGCGCGCGATGAGGGACAGTCACATCTCTCGGCTGCATTTCGTGTGGAGGGAGAATTATTGTCTCGCAAAAGCTGACGTAGACGTTGCGCTTTTACATAAATCTTACTGGCTTTCTATCGTCGCGGATGCCGAGCCGGTATTGGTTAAATGGGAGAAGTTTCGTTTTTAGCGAGCCAATTCGCAACGGTCGCGAACGGGAAGGGGACCCGTGGAATAGGGATGGATCGGTGGGGCGGGCGAGACGGCAAACAATAAAAGTAAGGTAAAAGCAATAAGAATTAAAATGTAATATTGCCGATACGCGATAAGGGAATGACTGCACCACGTAGCAACCAATCAGACAGGACAAATGCGGGCGAACATAAACGAGTATCTGGGCTCCTAATATGCGGTTTGTATATCGGTATACGTTAAGTTAAATAAAATATCGGAGCGCTGAAATGTCACGAGATAACACAGCTGTATTACTTGATTACAATTAAGTGAAGATGGCCTTTCTGTAAATCGTATGATATTTTCATACGATTTATAATAAACCGTAACAAACAAATGCTTAATATAAATATTACATAAAAATGTCATGCGATAAATTACGAATGTAAAACTTTATATTTTTTCCTTATGTGCATTTTATTGCGTTTCGGACCATGCAGCGAGAATATCTTTGAATTTTAAATCTCGGACGCACGGAATATTAGCTATAAAAAATTTTGTCTGAGCAAGAAAATTCTTCTCTCGCAAAATATTGGCGGTAAAAAAATTCACGCGCAAAAAGTTTTAGCAAGAAAGATTTAGATTTTTTTGAAAGAAATTTATTTGTAAGCAGTTGAGAAACTTCATTATTCCTTTTTCATCCAGGAGGCAAACTTTATCCTTGGTAATTTAGTCGAAAAAGTAGCTCTGCATTAAAATATTGCAAAGAATAAATTACTCGAAGAGGACACCCGCGCCTTCGTCCGATGTCGGTGTCGCTTGAGAACGAAAAACCGGCGGGTCTCTCGCGACCGAATCGTCCTGTAAAAATATGTCCGCCGTTGGTGTCACCGTCGCCCCCGTTTTGACCGCGCGCGACACCCCCGCGGGATAAATTTACATCCCGAAGTTACGGGCCGACATACAACCAAACGAACGAACGAACGAACGAACGACAACGCATTCCGACGAATCCACGTTCGATGCGCTGACGTCACATGACCGGCGAAATTGATTTTTCGACAGCGAAAGGGGGACACGCGGAGGGCTCTCGCGATCGTCAAAAAGTGCAGATCCTGAATATTTTAATGGACAGCTCTCGGGACGTGCAGTCGATACCGGGGAATATCTATAACGGCCACGGTATCATGTGCCTTAATTAAAACGCTTACGCGTTATATTTTGCAGATGAAGCTCGACACGGATCGGAAGCGGATGCACTGTGTACACGCAATGGCGTAACTGAGGGGTCCACGGAACGGTGGGGGCTTGAATCATGAGGGATCAGGTATAAAAGGAGGCTCCTCGAGAGACTGAAAAGAGAAAAGGGAAAAACAGAAACGTAGAATGCAATAAAGGAATAAATTAACAATTTATTCCGAGAGAGAATAATAATTTATTCTGCTGTAGAGCATTAAAAATTGCTCTGTGGATATTAATATAATTTTAAAGAAGGAAGAAAAAGAGAGGACGAGGAAAGAAAAGCGAACATGTAAAAAAGGAGTGACAGAAGGGAAGGAGCAAAGGAAGGAAACAAGATAGGGAATAACGAACGTTACAAAGGATGCTGAATTCGTCATCTGCCATAATTATAGCATTGAATCATATCAACCACAATGTTATATTTTTACTTTCTTTAGAATATGTCTTGTCATATATTATTATTATAAATTACTATACATTATCATAAAGTACTCGAGTTTAGGAACGAAATTAACATTGGCATTGTCTGGGGGAAAGCTCTCCGAGATGATTTTAGATAAAGGACAAAGAATCCCTGAAATTTTCCGCAAGGGTTTCCCGAATGTTATTCACTGCGTTCACGTAGTATGTACATACACATCCGATATGCGCTTTGTGTGAAGCGCAAGCCTCGATATCCGGGCGGCACTTGTTCGCCCTAAATTGAATCGCGCGATGATCCGTTCGAAAGAGCGTTTCGCCGAGAGCGGTCAGAGGGATCGACAGGTGCTCTTTCGTCGATCCCGGCGCACTGGCGTACACGTGCCACGCGTCCCGTGAGAATTAATTCCAATGGGAGCCACGCGCCAGCTATAACGTGGCCGGACGCGATATCGCGACGCGAGAGGCGTTTGACGACGAATTTCCCCGTATAATGCCTGCCGCGTCATAATTTTTCGAACTGCGGTTTCGATCTTAAAAAAAAAAGGCACAGGTATAGCTGTACGTGGTATTCACTAAATCATAATGAAATGCCAAGAAGACTCCTCATGAGAAGGAAAAAACCAAGCAAAAGACTGAATAATCTTTTTTATTGGTTGTATGGTTCTTGGAAAAAAAAACACATAAAAGTAGTATGCATCTATTACGTATTATTTTTAATATTTCCTACTTGTTTTTTCACGAGGGATCACCTTGGTTCCACTGTAATTTATTGGACATTCCATTATCTACGCGCATTTTTTAACTATCTTCGGATTTTGCGCTTATAAATTACGCGAAATGGTCAAGCGTATCGAAACAATTCGCGAAGATCCGTGAAAAAAGTGATTAATTATACACTAACGATTATCTGCAAGAATTTTTATTCGCATAAAAGTAAAACTGCACGAAGAAGTAGCGCGTAAATCGGGCGAATTAATTTTTTTATATTAAGAAACTAATTGCGGACGGTCACGATTGTCGTGACCTACTTTTGTAAGACTGCAAAACGAAAAGACGCGAAAGTGTTATAGATATGCTATTCTGGTTTACTCATATTGTTTATTAGCAAGATAAAACGCTATTTCTCCCCCTAACAATATCGTCTTTTAAGAATCATAAGAAAATATCCAGCATCCATAAAAACAAGTAAAACCATTTGCTTTCGAAGAAATTTTTATCGAAATTGGGAATAGAAAGAATTTAAGGCGAAACACTTTAACATAATTTTCAAAAAATTCCGTCTGGTTCGAGTAAATTTGATTTTCCTCTCTCTTTCAAAAATATTAACGTCGCGCTATTTCTGACCTTTTCAAAGTTCACGATCTCTCAAATTATCCGCTGAATTACGCGGGACATTGCACACAATTTTATAATTGACCGAGAAATTCGTCACCGCTGGAATGCATACTCAAGAGTTAACCATATCGCTTAATGAACTTCCGTGTAGGAAGTCGATATGTTGCAATAAAATTCCGTATTTCGTGCCGTTGATTATCGATAATTTCGTCTTTCGATGCGTTTGAATGTTTCAAGCGTGCCGTTGTTGGAAGGATACCGAGCCAGTCGTTTCTACAAATCGAGTGAATTTCCAGGCCGGCCAGATATAGCAAATCGCGGGAAAAAAGCTTCGCGCCGATCGATAATCTGGCGGTAACACCGCTCAGCTTAGCTCGCTACGTACGACGCAGAAAAGACTTTTCCTTTTCTCGTTTTACACTGTAGAATCGTTACCCTCTTTCCCCGAAGTGCTACGAAGTATCAATCTCTTTTTTTCCCTCTTCGTTCGGTATAGCACAAAGACTTCAGATCAACAGAACTGAACTTTCACGGAGAGTTCCACGAGGAGTAATATATACGGGGTGTCCCGGACAGTGCAGTTAGAAATCCCCAACTTAACTTGAAAGAATTTTTTTCGAGGCTTTTGTTTCCTCTTACAGAAAGAATTCCAAGGAAAAACTTGTCGCAATTGTTAATTAGTCAGATTATTTACCCTGGCAATTAAAATTCCGCAATGGCAAAGTCCATTTGGATTTGAATAGACGATAAGACTTTGTCATTTTAATATACTCATGTCGGAGGTTGTAAAACTTATATTTTATTACTTATAAGTTGCCAGTAGAATTCTGACTTACAAGGAAAGGTACGGAAGTGTCCCCTTCCGATTTTGATGAGCAAAAACTATTAAAAAAATAGTTATTAAGAGTTGTTTTCTAGACAAAAATAAGGGACATGTATTTTTTTATACGTGCCCATACGCATGTTTAGGGGGTGAAACACCCCTTTGAAAAAAATCAGCTTTTCTCTTTCGGGCCGAATATCTCCAAAACTATATATATATATATAAAAGATAGAAAAAAATTTTTGTATACAAAAGTTGAATGGTTCGAAGAGTAGGTAATAAAAAATTTTTAAAATTTTTATTTTTTAATAAAAATAAAAATTCATTTTGTTATTATTCTAAAAGTGCTCTTCAAACCATTCAACTGTTGTTTAAAAAAAAATTTTTTTTTTTTCTAGTTTCGGAGATATTCGGCCCGAAAGAGAAAAGTCAATTTTTTCAAAGGGATGTTTTATTCCCTAAACATGCGTATGAACACGCATAAAAATATACGTGTCCCTTATTTTGTCTAGAAAACAACATATTAAAAACTTATCAAAATCGAAAGGGGACACTTCCGTACCTTTCCTTACAGTGAAATTTATTTTAATATCGATTTCAAACTAATTCAAGAAATCGAGCATTGTAATTAAGTTTGGTATCTCCAGGACCTCCCCCCTATATTCATCTAGAATATCTCAGCAGGCGCGGAAACGGCTGAATTAAGGATTATAGTTAATTATACCGAAGTCGAGGTCGTTTATTAATAATTGGAGTACTCGCACGATCTCTCGCAACGTATAATCGTGGAATTTACGATGGAATCTTTGCTCCGAGAAACGGTGAATCTTCCGCTCATATGAAACGCATATGTGTGCAATTAGTGGCAATTAGAAAACACGAATCGACTTTGTTTGGGGACGCGAAGATTCGAGAGATTTCTCTATTCTCGCATGCCCGGTCGTGTGACAATACGACCTGGGTCGCACTGTATAATAAGTACTGTAATTGAAGTAATAATCTAGACCTTCGTTCCCATGATGGTTTGCAAAGACGGTTCAAATGACATCAAAAATACCGTAATAGCGTGTGCTTAATTTTTTAATAATGATAGGTAATATGTAGCGTGTTCTGTTTAAAGCGAAATACCTCCTAATTGCCTTTTGCTTATCTTTTTATTGAGTAATGGAAAAATGTTAAGTGAGGATGAACGGTATAATATTTTAAAAATAAGATAATTGCTTTTTGAGATAAAACTTGTTTTAAAAAATATGTCCAATAATATTCTTGATAAAATAACACATTCAGCCAATTATTTTCTCTAATTAAGATTAGAGAGAATTTTAAGAAACTTTTGTGTTTCACACGATAAGAATTCTATAAATATATAAATATAAAAATCCTAAACAATATATTCAAAAAATTCAATATATAAAACTAATTATACTGATAATATAAATTATGACGACAATTAAGGTAATAATTGCTTGCGTGGCTGATGATGTGTCAATCAATATGAAATAAAGTTATAGAGACAAATTTCTAATTTTCGAAATGTCATTTTCCCGTGTGCCTAAGTTAATAATCGTGCTCGTTTTACGTTCTCGACATTACCTACGTTTCTAATATACAATCTCATGTGGGTCCGTTTTGCTACGTAGCCTTATGAGCGTTTAATCTTCCGTGCCGTCCATGGCGGGTAGATCGATCGACCGCTATTTGCGTTTTTAATTAACGACATTCCATCGTCGCACGGAGAAATAATTTACGCCGCTTATATACCGCTTACGCCTTTTCACATATATAGGCATAGACTCGGCTATATTACGGCTTTAATCGCTGTTATTTTTACTCACTGCAAAAGAGCCAAGATCGTAAAAATAACGCGCGGGCGATCCCGCGGGAATATCGATGAATCACAACCCCAGCAGAAGGTTACAACGGAGGGGAGGAAAAAAAATTTATACGGAGTATTTATATCGACACAACCGCTGACTATAATCTAGACAGCACTGACTTCTCATCGCGAATTACATCGATTTGCATGAGTAACCCCTTTTCTGAGAATCGCTCGATTTTTCGTAGTTTGCGGTCAAAGTTTCAACCGTACACTCACGAACACGATGTTGTGTGTATCGATTAAAAGCCGCACGTATATTCAAAAGTAACTGTAACTAAGCAACCGCGGTAAGACATTGTGTGTGATAGCAAGTGTAATAATTTCAAAATCGAGCCGTTCTCGGAAAAAGAAAGTTACATTTGCAAAATCGACCTCGTGCCGCGCGACAAGGTGAGATTTATTTTTCCATTTGCGTCACCGATTACTAAACCCTATCCGATCGAACGAGCGGGACGCGAGCTAATCTAGCGTCTCTTGATCGAGAATGAGAGTGCTCTCGTTCACGGCGCGCACTGAGCATATACGCGAACAAGGTGTAACGATTTCAAACTTTCTGACATTACGCCAGTAACTTTCACGCAAAATAAATCGGCGAGCGTGCCCCTCGGGGATTTCTCTCCGGTTCCATCCCGCGCCGCGATTTTTTGTCACACGCTTACACGCGCCCCGCTCGCTCGCACGCTCATTCCGCTTTTCCGTAGGCGGACCGTGCTGCTGCAGCAGCAGCCGGAGAATGGCGAGCGTTAGTTTTACCTCCGCCGGCATTAAATCATAGACGGCGGTTTCGCTCGCGGCGTATCCTGGCGGTCGCGGAATTTTCAGCTTTTTTTGCGATGCGCAACGGGGAGGGAGAGAAAGCCGGCGACTTCGCGCCGTGGTCTTGCGCGTTTTGAAATTCGAGCCACTTAGCGTTAGCGCACTTTCGTCACCTCGCGTCCACTCCGCTGACCACATTTTTTTTTGTCATCTAACCGTGTAATTTTGTGTCCGAATAGGCTTTTACGTATGATTGAGAATAAATAATAATCAGAACGTCTGCCTTACGTGCACGAAAAACGCAAGTGTGACGAGTGTCTTTTATTTCAAAATATCTCATTTATTAAAGATTTAATATCCCTCGATAAAAATGTCCCTTTGCACATTTCGATTTTCAGGGAATCGAATTCCAATCTCGCGGTAATAGCTATTATCAGATTCTTGCGTATATCTTTGCGATTGTCAATCGCTAATTACGCGATCGACTTCGAACGTGCCCGCGCCGCGCGCCGGCCCGTTATGCGTGAGAAAATCTCTGCGCGACGACGGCGCGTTCCCAGCAACTCGAGTCCCGCATTTCCTCGTGGAATTAGACGTGGAAAGGCGCGAATCGAGACTCGATCAGACGCTCAACAATACGCACGGCGTGTACTCGGCACTCGGTGTTAGAAAGTACATTAACGGCCAATTATCGCGAGCGGCAACAATGGCAAGAGACTCGCGTTAAAGCGCTAATGATAAATCCGTGTAAAATATTCCGTTCACGACATCCGCGTATAAGCTTCTCTCTTTTTTTTCCCCGCTGCGAGAAATGCGTCGCTTCTAAAACATTCGCGTCGCGTCGACACGTTCGCCGGGTTTAACGACGGCGATTAAGTTCGTTTAACCAAAATCTATTTAAACCCATACGGTATAATAACAAATTTAAACAGAGTACAGTTTATAAAGTTTTTTTAAATTAATATTATCTCATTTTTAAGTATATTAGAATTCTATTACGCGGTTACGTGCTTATTTCGACGATGTCTATTCCACTGTCGGAAGTATTCTTAGAACTCTTCAACTGAAATAACTTCAACTGAAATCAGGTCGAAACTATTTTTACATAATTCAACGGATGCTTGTTGAGAGCATTTTTTAACAAGAAAATTTGATATTGATTCTCCGTTCCGTTAAAATATCACTTGACATTTTCCATAACGAGAGACGAGTTTATTAAACAATTGCCGAGCGCATTGTTGACACGTATTATCGAAACGAGACGTAGAATGTAGCGGAAGAATAAGAGATTAATTGCATGTTTTGTCACGCTTCCGGTTTCGCAGGGCCGTTAACAGAAAAAAAAGGAGGGTGTCCACGGACTTAATTGTAGAATCGCGTATTGTCGCGCGAGTTATTTCGAACGAGTCATCGCACGCGCGCTCTCGCCAATTCCTCGGCACCGCGTGTGTTCCAATTATCGATCGCCGCGATCGATTTTTATCTCGGCTACTATTCCAGTCACGCGCCGGGATCAGACACACCCTGACCTACCCGACGTGGCGAGAACGTTTCCAGCTTCCGAACAATAATCGCCGCGCCGAGCTCGACGCGGGATGAGGGAGACGTAACGTTGCGTTATATACGATCGGACCTCGTTCTCGGTCGTCGTTGATGATAATTTAGTAGCTTTGCCTGTGCCTAGCTACTCCGAAAATATTTCGTTTTACCGGTTCCGCGGTAGGAATGTCGATGACCTTGCGGCTTTATAAATGACGAAATTCCATACTAGCCGATATCCATGACACACGTATATGTATATATTATATATATATATATATATATATATACACACACACGAGTACCAAAATTCCGTCAGTACGAAATATACGATCGATGAATATTTATGTAACGCATAAGAACGCGGAATTTTTCCCTCGTAATTAATAGTACATTTGGTTGTAGCCTTCGGCCGGTATATAATTTAAAACACAAGAACTTTCGCCGTAACGTAAACAACAGTCGCTCCTAGTTCTATTATTTTGTTTTCCCTTCGGCTTTTTATGTGCTCGCACGACTTTTATCCGGGGAGAACGGGAAAACAAATCCGTCACGACGATCGTTAATCCACGGCTCACGGTAAACGCGTTCAAAGCGATATAAATATTATGCGAACGTTTCGTACACCCAGTTCGCGAATATTTCCGCGGCAAAACACACGACCGGCGGCCGTTCAACCGCTCTAAAACGAAGCCGGAGCACGGCTAAGGAACTTAGAGCCGCCGCTGAGGCACGTCGCTGCTCTCGATCATCATCGGTATTGATCCCTCTCTCCTCGTTGCTCTCTCTCTTCCTGTCTCTCTTCCGTCTCTGTCCCCCATCTCCCTCCCCGACGGCTCCGCCATTCATTATTCACGATGGACGGCATCAAAACAGCGTTATATTGCGATATATTGCGCGGCCCGATCCGACTGAGTGCAATGTTCTTACAGAGGAATGCCCCTCCCCCCGGCCAGTTTTCAGCAACCGGAATACAAACCCACCCCCCTCGATTTTTCACAAGGGAAAGACTCGACCGATAAATATTCATTATCGCCTGTAAATTCCGGGATATTATAACATCGCGCGCATAGCTATATGCCGCGCATGTATTTTCATCAAAGTGGATTTTTTCCTCAAATGTCACGTGACGCGTCAAAGAGCTTTCTAATTGCAAGCACCTAAAGGCGAGGGATTTTTCGCGCAGACTAAGCTTCTCCGAGTTGTAATCAAGTGTTTTTTTCGCAGAACTTTAATTTCACGTTCGATCAGATATTTGATAACGAGCGTCGGAATTTTTCCTGACGAAAAATCGACCTCGCCGCGAGTCCGCCATCGAGTTGAGATTGTCGTTTCTTTGACAACCTGCGTTTAACATAATCATAAAATATAATGATATATCGCTCGTCTCGCGATCTCGGTCACCGACCACTCGCTCCATCGCGAACAATGTCAATGTCGGAATATTGACAATAAAATATCGATCGTCCGAGCGTCGGACGTACCGCGGGTTATCGTTATCGGCGTGCCGACCGGCGACTCCTATCCGATGTATGCGCGCGAGTCGAGTCGAATCGAGTCGAGGTCGTTCGCACCGCAGCGACGACGAGCACAAGCCTGCATAATATGCCGGCGCAGTCGCGACGTGCGGCACGGAGCGGAGTGGAGCGGAGTGAAGCGGAGCGGCGTGCCTCTCGCAGCCGCGTGACTGCGTCAGAATCGTACGGTTGCGCCTCCCCTCCCCTCGCGCACGGCCCTGATCTCGGACAAGCAACGCGTAACGAGGTACCAACTGCACCGTAAAACCGAGTTTACTAAACTGGCGGCCGCGCCGCGCCGCGCCGAGCCCGCCCGTCGATCAAGTCGGAGATCAACGTGGATAACGCCTCGTCTCCCGTTCGATTGAAAAATTCAAGCAACAACAAAGGTTCTCTTCTTTCAGGGATTTCCATTGATACTCCCTGGCCTTTACGGGTCGTGCAATATTATTAAATTGTCCATACTGCGGTTAATTAATTATTTATATATATATACATAATATATATATATACGGTATTATATTTAGATGGTGGGTCTAAAATTTATAAATGAATGACGAATTAATTAATATATTTAAGATTAATTATCACAGCTGCGCAATTTGATCTTTGCTCTCATTGTAAAGTTCAGAATATATAAGAGATTTTGTATTTAAGTTATACTTGCATAAAGTATAAGTTGATTGTAAAATAATATTTAAAATATAACATACGAATTTTGAAATCGGTCGATTACTTTCACATCGTGTAGGCGAACCGCACTCTGTTAGATTGTTTGATTTCGTAAAACGACTGTTGCACTCGTAGGATGTGCATACCATGAAAGAGGGATTGCAGAGAGGAAGGGGGATACGTGTGCGGAATAAATTGGCGGATTTGAGTATGTACACGATACTATGTAGCGATATCATGCATTTTTGAAAACATGCCATTTCTACGTAACATAAAAAAATTGCATATTTTTATAGTTCAAAAATTTATCGTCTTCATACGTTCGCCGTTAAAGCGATAATATTGCGCTGGAGTTTACCCGATAATAACGTAAAATTTAGTACACATCGAATAGTTTTTACGAAATTCTACGCTTTCGAAAAATCCCGAGGTCTACACAATTTTGAAGCGAGGCCTCTTAAGAGGTGTGGCTCATCGTACGCGAATCTATTATTTTTTATGTTCAGTTTTAAAACTATAGGACGTGTTATTTACATCCGCGTTTCAAAACAGGATTTATACCACTTTTTTCCTTAAACTAAGCAGTCATATAATGCCATATGATATTACACCACGTCGCTACTCGTTTTGCCGGAACAGCACAGCAATAATATCTCCACAACAGCAGCTCGATGCCATCACAGAGTGTAAACATTTAACGCGTAACGGATATAGCGTTCCGAAGCATAATCGTGTCCGATTACCGCCAATCGGTTTTTCAATTATATCCCGCAGGTGTAATTGAGTTATAGCAGCGGTATATGCGAAACCGTCCATTATCCGCTTGTTTGCCGATTATCGACGATCCTTAGGATGCTTAGGCGCCTCTCTCGTCGCCGATCGATGATTCGCGTTCACGTCTGTTCCGGACCTATCCCTGAAGTACTTGGGAACCTAGGATATTACTCAACTGCCGCTATATTTCGATGAAGGAAAATTAACATTATAATGTAAAATTATACTATAATGAAAATTAAGGCAAAATTACTTTAATCTCGCATTTTCTTGTGTATTTCTAATGCCACTAATAAACCCGATAAAAATGAATTTTAAACACTAGTTTGCTAAGGCATAAAATTGTTCAATAGTGTTACGCCGTACTAATTAAAAAAACATTAACTCCTATCGATCGATGTTTCTTTTTGGAAAAACCCCGTGGACTTCGATGCGACAAATAGAATCGCAATGCAGTTTGCGTGACGAGAAAATCATGTGTAAGATAGGTGATCGCGGATGACGTCAAGTAGCAGCTAGTTTTCAAAGCGTTTTACAATTTGCAGCCACAATGCGTCAACGGGAATCGTGACGCAAGGTCCGCCGTGATAACGCAATTCGTGCAGAAAAAAAAAGGTCGAAAGTTTTTTTCTCGACGATTAAAAGTGGTTTAATCGATTTTCAGTGCTAGCGAGGAGTCGTCGTGTCGCATTACGCCGCGACGCAAAAAGCGATGTTACGGAACGCAAAGAAAGACAACGAAAAAAAAAAGAAGAAGAAAGAATTATTGCGTTAGTCATAGAACTGCTGAGTGCTGACGCTTGTCAGCGCTAATCGTGTTAAAATAAATTTTCAAATGTCGAGCGTCTGACAACATCGCCGGCGCCGGCGCGAGAAACGAGGCTTATTTCACATCGATGAGAACAAACATTTCATAGATTTCCTGAAATAGTATTTGGGTCTCCTTAAAATTGGTGGTCCTGTCAAAGAAAATTGAAAATTTGGGATTTTCCTTTGATAGCAAATTGAAACGACTGCGAGTATCACAATTGCTTTCTGAGCGATAATGCGACCTTCTTTTGTAAAAAATTGCGCAGATAAGATTTATCTTAAATATTCTCGGATGAATGCAATCTTACACGAGCGAGAAAATATACGAAGGAACGAAAGAAACTTGTCTCGGAAAGTCTTGGGGAAAAAGATGATCCTTATTCCTCTTTCCCGACATGCAATATTATTGCGTAATGCATATCTGATTCGGAGTTATTCTCAGATCAATATTAGACGACACTTCAGAATGACGAGTTTGTCGTCCACGAAGAAGGCAAACACAGGGTATATGAGTACAGTGTAACGATGAGATATTATTACAACTTCAATTTGCGCGTCGCTCGCGGGACAAAAAGTATAGGCAAGCCTGCCGTCATTTTTCCCGGAAGCAAAAATCCCCGTCGCAAAAATAATCGTCGCGCTAACTCGACGCTCGCAGTTTTATTGCGTGGCGGATTTCGAGGAAAAGCCACTCCGTTATAATCTCGATTCGCGACGCCGCGATGAGTCACCGGCACTGAAATTATATTCCGTTTTGAAAAAAACTGCACGACAATTTTCGCATTTCGACTCTTCGTTGACGCGCGATGGCAACGCATGGATAAATTAGGCGATCTCGTCCGCAGGCAGGCCGAGAGGAGAGGGATCAGTCACGCTAACGGGGCTGGTTAACTAACGCTGATTAGAGAGAACCGAGGCACAAGATGGGACACAAGAATAAGATATAAGGGGCGAGGAATAAATATACGGTGTCCCACTTGCGTGGCGTTAAAGTTTGACGACGTAGACGAATCGGGATTTGACCTTTTGACGGGGAAATTTCGAGGGACACCACCGGAGTCCGGCTTTTTAAACACGATATTAAATATCATCATAATTAAACATCGGATATGCAGCGAAAAATCTGATTGACTCTACAATAGTGTAAATTTCGCTTGAATTTAAAATTTTAAATAAAAACTGTCGCAACGTTTTATATTTTATCCGGCCAATATTGACCCCGGTTGTCCATATTATATTTATTCACGTTAACCGATAATGTACCGTTTCGAAAGTGCGCGCGCTTTAGCTACGCTCACGCCTATGTTCTTATATATTTTATTGGCGTTTCGGAGATCTTATAAGAGTTCCGTGAGCCTCTCTTTGTATCGCGGGTCAGTAGCTGTGATATAAATAGGCGAGGAAAATTCAGTCGGCGACGATTAGCGCTCTCGGTAAACGTCAGTAACGTCGGTAACGTACGGGCGCGATCGATCCTAAGGGCCTGTTGCATCGCCCTTCACAGTTAACCAATTCAAACGGCTGTCCTTTTCAAGATCGGAGCTCCGATACGGACGGGGGAGAAGTATCGGGGTCGAACGCCCGCGCTAATCGATGCCGGCTGTACTATTGGCTGTAAATAATACGTCTCCGGAGTCGTTCATCCCGCTCGAGAGCGCACTTGTCTCGATTGCATTTCCCGTGGCTGCAGAGCGACGCGGACGTAATGAGCCGGCCGGCGCGGCCGCGGCCGCGGCCGCGGCCGCGCTCCACAAACGGGGGCCTTTAAATTGTGAGAATAGGCAGACGCAGGAGCGTAAAGAGCGCGCGTCTCGTCAAGATCTTATCGTTAACCCTTTCGAAAGTTCAAACGCGAGGTCTCAGCCGAGTGGACTCGGTAGACGCTACCGTAAACATAACGTTGCCGGCAAAAAAAATAGAGGAGTCACGGTGTCGTTCGCGCTATGAATAAAACGTCCCGTTGTTCTTATATAAATTATTGTACCTCTAGATGTTTAAATTCGTATAAAGCTCCGGAATAATTACATAATACACTGTTACAGTCGGAGATATAAGCCGGCATACCACGTGCGATCGCCAGGAGCAAAACGTTTCCCTTTGTCTCGGGGAGCGAAGTAGTTCGCGCCATGTAACAGTCATCGTGTAGGTTCCTAAGTTAAAGAAACGCGACGGGGGGAGCGGTAGGGGGAGGAGGAGAGAGAGGAGGAATTATCGCGCTGCAGTTCGCACCGCGAGAATCGCACGCGCGAGAGAGAAGCCTCCGGCCGTTCTCCCGTCTTCCCCCGAAGAGGGCCCCCCTCGCCCACGGTTCGGTCCCGAAAGGAAACGGGAAACGCGTAAGAAACGCGCGCGCCAGACAGACATACAGCTACATAATCGCGCGCGCGCACGCACATGCACGCACATACGCGTGCAAGCAGCAACAGCAGCACTCGCTTAGTGCCGCGGGGGCACCACGCCGCGCGTTACGACCCGTATTATTTTTCTCTCGACGGCGCGTCCCCACTCCGCTCGGTCGCTCGCTCGCTCGCGCTCTCTCCCTCCCCCAACCCTTCCTCGAAGTGTCGCTGCTCCGTCCCCCGCACCGCCCGCCTACCCCCCGCTCCTGGCGCACGCACGAATTACGCAGAAACGGATAAACAACACGCGAGAGAGCGCGTCAATGAAGACGAAACGGAGGGAGGGGGGAGAGGTCGGTCGCGCTTGACAGCGGCCGCTGTCGTCCACGTCGGCTCGCCGTCGCCGCCTCCGCCGCCGCCGCCTCCGCCACCGCCGCCGCCGCCGCCGCGCCGTCGTCTTTCGTTGTCAACATCGCGCGGCGCGACGCGGCGCGCCGTCGAATTTTGCGATCGCCCCCGTGGTACACGCATTCGCGCACGCATCCGACGGGAGAGAGGGAGGGCGGGCGGGAGGAGAGATAGCGGAAGGGAGATACGAGCGGACGGGCGGGCGGGGAGAAAAACTGACGTAGCGAGAGCGAGCGAGCGAAAGAGAGAGACGGTTGTATGGGAGAATGAAAGGGGAACAAGGGGGAAGGAGGACAGAGACACAAAGACGGAATGAAAAAGGGGAGAGAGAGACGCCGGTCAAACATGGCAGGCGATGTGCCTTGCAGGCGGAAAAAAACAAGTTTTAATGTGAGCGAGCGTGCGTGCGTGCGTGCGTGCGTGCGTGCGTGCGGGCGCGTGGGGACGAAGGGCAGGGGAGAGGGGAGGGACGACGGGGGCCGAAGAGCGGCGCACCGAAACGCGAGACACACGCCGAATTGCGTACATTTGCGTAAGTACTCACGCTCTGTCCACCGGATCCCGGCTCCGCTTGTGCGCCTCCCGGTGCGAGAGAACGTCGACGTCGGACGTGCCAGCGGAAGGATTACAGCGGAGGAGTCGTTATATATAGCGGAACACCCCGGGGAACGACGACGTCGCCTGTCGCCGTTGCCCGTCGTCGTCGTCGTCGTCCGGTGTTTCACACTCACGCGCGGGGGTCACGCACTCTTTCTCTCCGCTCCGCGGGTGACTCGTCTCTCGCCCGCGCGACCGAAAAACAACACCCGATGTCCTTTTCCGTCCCGGGTCGCCCCGTCCTCGTCTGACGCACGGGGCGCCGTACTGTCACTCCGTCTTTCTCGCACCCTCTCGTTCTCCGTCTCTCTCGCTTTCGGCGCGGGCGAAGGAGCGGATTAAAAAATTTAAAAAAAAAAGAGACGAGAAAAAAAACGGAAACCAAACCGGCACCGCGCACTGACAACGCGCGTCACGGTTTTACGGCGTATACGCGGCACGCAAGTTTATACGGGACACGTTTTATATTGTTTTTCTTTTTCCTTCAGTCGAACCAACCGTCAGATGTTGATACGAGACGACGCGCTGCGCGGCCGCGGAGCACATGCGACGTGCTCCGTGTTGTTTCACGCACGAGACTCCTGTCTCACTCTCGCGACGCGTGAGTGGACGATGACGGTGACGACGGCGACGTAACGTTGATCAAAATGGCGTTTGTCGGACCGCCCGCGCGCGCGATCAGGTGGAAAATGCCGGAATGCCGCCGCTAGGAAAGATCGACTGACTGCCGGAGGTCCGCGGCCCTAAGTGGTTTGACGTTAAGAACGAGCGGAGCGAAGCCAGCGAGCGGGTGCGAGCGAGACGTCGCAAGACGGCGGGAGAGGGATCGAGCGAGACGGAGAAGGAAGACGCCGCGGGTGCGGGAGTGGAGGAAACGGCCGTGCGAGCGAGAGAAACCGACGGCTCTACCGCGACTGAGTGGGGGTAGACGTGTCGCGCGGAGTAGGGATAGCAGGGGCGCGATTGCGCCCCTCCACCCACCCCCTCTTCCCCCCGTCCTCCCCTGAGCCGATCGCGCGCTCGGACGACTTCGACTGCCTTCGATTGCTCTCGACCGCGAGACTCGCAGGGCCGTCTAGAGCGCGCGGTTAGGCCTAAAACGCACCGACGAGCGGCCGAGAATTTTCTCCGCATTATTAAAAGCTACATTTACGGACCTCTCGTGCCCCGCGGGCTACGTCGCTTACATCGCTTACATCCTGCGACTCTTCGCCGCGACTTTTCCGGCGGGGGAGGTGTACCGCGATAAATGTATTGCGGGACCGCGAGGATCGCAAAGACGGATGTTACGATTATCCCCGCGCTTCATCGGGAACGACGGGAACTTCGGGGCGCGCGCTCGAGGGGATCGGCGAATAAAGAGCTTGGTAACGCACCCGCGTCCCTTTGCGTCTCTCTCGCCGCCTCGTATACGCTCTCACCAATAATGCAGATTCGCTCGCATCAAGGATATCCCTCTCCGCGCGCGCGCTCGCCCTAAGGCGGCCGCCGACGCCGCCGCGGCCGTGGGTGGTTCTCGCGCGCCGCTTCTTCCCTCCCCGAGCTTCTTCCTTCTCCTCGCCTCGCCACGCCGCTCTTATGGCCGGTGCGCTTCGCGCGCTCGTTCGGCCGTCTCACGAAGAATTTCTAAAAATCAATATACGCGTGTGAGGAGACGAGAGAAGGGGCCGCCAAGCAAAAAAAAAAGGAAAGAAAAAACATATTCGATATCCCGTTCGCCCCGGCGCTCTTCTTCCCCCCCCCCTCTTTTTCCCTGGATACGTCTATCCCGGCTTTCCTTTCGTCTCTTCTCTTTTTTTTCATTATCCTCCTGCGAAGCGAATTGCGCGCGATCTATCCCTCTCCTTCCTTCTCTCTCGCTCGCTCTTTCGCGATATGACGTTGCGGACGTTGGCGATAGAGAAAGGAAGGAGAGCCCCGATCGGTTTCAACGAGGAGAACTCGTCTCGGAGGAAGTCGGAGTCGGAGAAGATCGCGCGCGAGCCGGGCCTGGTGGAAGCGCGGGAGAGTTTATTTTCTCAGAAGATCGCGTCGCACCGCGCACTTGATGGTATAGTCTAGTCTCTGCCGCCGTCTTGGCCTCCCGAATAAATTTCATTCAGAATCGTCGGCCGCTCGCAAGCGAGTCCGGGGAGCCCTTCCCTCCTCCGCCTTTTCGTCTCCCACCCCCCGCTCCCCTTGCCGCGCCGCGTCGCGGGCGCGATGCACACACACGTCGGGCACGCGGGTGGCAATTAAACGGGTTAACGACATTTCGGCTTATATGTTCGGCTGAACAATGTAATTCGCGTCTCGGCCTCGATTTAATTGGCAGGAATCACGTCCCGTGAGAAAGAGATCGGGGCTCGATCGCGCGAAAATCGGTCCGCGCTAACTGTACTTGGATGATAATACATCAGTTTACTCATTTATCACGTCGCGATACCGATCTATCCCTGAACGTAACGTGTACGCCGGTGTCTCTTCGCTGTACAGTTATCTCTCGCGGTAACGGGGGCTACACATACGCTGGCAATTTCGAGAATTACTCCAGCATTGAAAGCAGAAGTGGCTAGTTAAGCCTCAACAGCGTATAAGCGGATAACGCGACGTTGTTCCACGCGATTAATTTCACAAGTGGGCCTCAAGCGGGGATTTAATTCCAAGGTTGAAGCGTCACGACGGAGAACGTCGGAAACTGTAGTTGGAAACTTCGAAGAAACGTTTCCTCCTCGACGAATTTGACGCTTACGGACGATTCCAAATTCGTCACGTCGTTTAATGAGACCCGACGTCTCTCGTCGGGCGCGATTACGATCGTAGAATCGCGCACCAAGGCAGAGTTGATCGATCAAAGCCGCCGGGAGCGATCGGGCCAGGGAGAGATATCGCGACCGGATTCTGTGTTCGATTGTTCGATTCGCGTACGCTTTCACCTTTCTACTTCGGACCCGATGCTCTTTTTGCAGGCACGCGCTTAGAAGCGATACGCCGCTCGATCGCTCGCGAGAGTACCAAGAAATGCGCAATTCTGGAAACGATTCGGTTTTTTCGGGGATCAACGGACTTTGCGCTCATGGATTTTTTTTCTGTTTTCGCGCTAAATAAAATGTAGCGAGATAGAGAATAGCTTCGACGCGAAAAAAATCTCGGTGCTAATTAAATTATTGCATGAAAATAAGGTAGAATTCTCGGCTACCTCATAAAATTGTATAAAATCACTTGAAATAAAAATTATTATAATGAATAATGAGCTCCTGTTTACTGCGGTTTAAGTATAATTCCTAAAAATGTCGAATAATTCACAGAGGAATATTATCCAACAAAAGACCGCAGTGAAACGTATTTCAAAGCTGCAAATTCGTCCGATTTCCCAAAGGTTAAGAAATTCTAGTTTAATATATATCTTTCTTCGTTTCTTGGTAAAGAGAAAGATATCGCGTTTTCTCTCTTACCAAAGGTACTGGCTTGGAAGGATGTAAGGATGGCGAACGAAAAATAAACATGAACGACGCGGTTTCCACGAATCGCATCGTACAAGTCGCGATCGAACGGCATCGAAAGGGAAGTTATCTGTTTCATCCCTTGACACACTTTCCGAAATGTTTATCTTGTAAAGAACATCAAACAATTATCTTCCGCAAGTTTCGCCGAGGCGCGAGATTGAAATGGACGTGAATCGCGCGAAAATACTTTCTACCTTCGAAGATCACATCCTGGAAACAATTTTCTTTTAGGCTTTCGAACGAAAGCTGTGTTTTTAAATGACAATCGACACCGATATTACGTTGACTAGCTTAAGATTTCGATGTAATGGAAACGCGAAAGCAATCTTTACGTTTATTCGTGCGACGATAGGAGGCGCGTTTTCGCGTATGTACCTGCAAACATTGAAAAATTACCTCGACAATATATACCGGCTTCATTTCCTGCTTTCGAGACCCCGAGAGTCACGAGCACGAGGATGGCACGTCTTACGGTCGATCGTTAGCGCAGATGCGGCGGGATTGAGTTATGGGCGCCCCGCGCCGCACTCTCACGGCCGTAAACTCACGTCGACATGATTAAAGGTACGGCACTACTTAGCAAAGAGCGTATATTCTAAGGAGGCTTTCATTCCGCAAGGGAGTGCCGATAATGAAGTGTACGTGCAGTTGGGAGCATATAATATATGGTAATTTAACGCATATGTAATATATATATCAATGTAGCACCCTAACCACAAGTACTCGCCCGTTGAGTTTATATGAGTAATTGTCTGAGGGTCTATTTTTTTCATTATTGATAAACTTAATCAAGCTGCACAGTAAAAATGAGCCGAAGCGTTGGTTTCGTGTGCGCTGAGGGGACCGAGGGGGGTGAGAAAGAAATAATATAAATATCGGCTGGACCAAATGTAACATATCGCAGCCGCAAAGAGTGTGTGTGTGTAACTGCCCCCCTAAAAAAAAAAAAGAGAAATTAGGGGCCAACACCAAAGTTTGTAGAACGGATTGTGTGTATTTATTATATGTGACGTAAGAGGGAAAATGATAATAGCGAATCAGCGATTAATCAGCGGTTCAATCGCAACGAAAATCGCTCTGCAATCTGCAACGTTGGGTTTCTCTGCGCGCGGGAGAGGAAAAAGAAAAAGAAAAAAAAAGATCGACAAGAGATCGATTTCCTGTGCCGCAACACAGAGAGCCGGGCGTATAAGTATCACCAAGTCGCCAAGTCGAGTGGCGTTTCGCGCGCGCGGCGATATTAAAAAAAAAAAGAAAAAAATAAATATACATACAAAAAGAGAAATGTAGACGGGAGAACAAGAGATCGATTTCCTGTGCTGCACAGTCACCGTCGAGTTGCGTTCAGGAGCCTGTTTTATATTAAACGCCGCGATAAATGTGCCGGCAAATTCGCCGGGGTATTTTCTTTCGCGTGGGACCGGCTCCGGAAGGGGGTGCGAAACCGGAGTTATTTCGTTGAGATTACATCCCGATGCTGGAGACGAAAAATCATGTTTTCGTATATCTCAAGTATCGACGAACTCGTCGAGGTCGGACCGATCTCGGAACTCGCGGAGTGCAATAACCGACCAGCGTCGATCGTGCGAGAATGTTTCGCGATAGTGACATACCGAAATGCCGAAGAAAGGTGTATTAGTTATCGCGTAGTTTATGCGTGGTAGCATCGGACGAACGAAACCGGTCCGATTTTCGGAGAGTTCGGACTCGGATGCCACTTGCAGGATGATCCTTGCCGATCGGTTACACTAACACCGGTTTACGATTCGTTTCAGTTCTCTTAGTTTCTTTTCACGCACACAAAACTAGGAAACCGAAGAAAGACTGGTTTACCAATTCTTTTTTTAAATCTAGTTCTGAAATAAAACTATTGAGAGCGATCGTAAATTTTACGGGGAGACGCCACGGTCGGCGGTCCCTTTTCTCAATTCTCACACACTTACGGCACCGTTCTTTGAACTTACCGAAACTGCACCGGGAATTTCGATCGTCGATCGGCGATATTAGAGATATTTCGATTTTTCACAATTTCGCGGGAAAAAGCCGGCCCGTCATCGCGCATTTGGCACCTACTTGCAATTCTCAGATGCTGCCGCTGCTGCTCGAACAGAGTGCTGGGAGGACAGTGCTTGCGAGAGAGGCGAAAAACAAGTAGAAGTAGAAGAGAGGAAGAAGAAAAAGAAGAAGAAGAAATAGAGAAAAATCGGCGTTACCTGCACGCTAAACTCACCAGGGGCCCCTGCCGCTTGTGGGGAATCGGCCTGTGGTCCCGACCGGAAGCGCCCGGAAGTCGCGGTTGGTATCGTGGAGAACGCTCAGCCAATCCCGCGCCACCTCCTTTAGCGAGCGGGGGCTTGGGATTGGCTGCTACTCAGTCTCAAGGCCGCTGTTGATGCTTCTCCTTCCTGCCCTTCTCCCAACAGGCCCCGAGTGTGTGTTGTGCGCTACATGGCCGCGCGCGGGGCCCAGCGGAGAACAGCGATCGGGGTGGCGACTCCGCGATTCCGCCGCTCTGGAAAAATGCTGGCGCTTCGATCGGATTGTCGAATGGCGCGGCGGCGAAGAAGCGGCGGAATTGCCGGGTCTCTCACGGCCCGATTGACGGAGGAACGGCCACGCGACTCCGTCGATCGGCATCGCCGAGCGGGTGCGACATTCACGGATATCCAGCGCGAACTCGTCCCGAGATTACCTCGGGACTCTTATGAATGTTCAAAGATAGAAATGTCGCTCCGCGACAAATTACTATAAATTGCATTAAGTTTTTAAAGTTCGTTGGCATCGACGGATATTAGAGAATTCTAAACATTCAGAATGTTCGCTGGATACGAATGTGACGCACAAGACATTCAAGGAACATTTAATAGCGTTTTCGACTGGACCGGGTTGAATCGGGCTCGCAGAGCGATTCAATCCAATTTACTATGAACATATGTTTGACCGGAAATGAATCTGAGTTAGGTACCAGTTACAAAATAAGGGCCCTCTCAAAATAGTTGCATATGCATAGCATAAGATTGCCTGGACCAATCCCTATCATAAAGTCTAGTCGAGACTTTTAGCTAGAATGCTAGATGCAACTGTATAAGTCGAATATAGGTTGGGTTTTGATTATTCATCTAATCATCAACCTAAGACAGAATTTATGACAGACGTCATTAATCGCTCTAAGAGCAACTCAACCCGGTCCAGTCGAAAACGAATAAGAATGTTCATTGTTTAGTCCGAGCCGCACGGGATAGACGGCAGTCTCGCAATAGGATGGGAGGAGAAGGGAGTCTGCCATTCTTATAGGCAGTCTTTTTTTTTTCACGAGTTCCTTACTATCTATCATCCGCGTGTCGATTTACGTGTCGACAGTAACGACCGGGGATGGCAAGCTGATCATTAATCTACGATGCCAGATTGGAGTGTAGGTTGATAAAAAAAAAGATCTTATATAAATTTTGTCGCAGCGTGTCTGATCGGTATATTGATGCATAATAGTAGGCCAGATCACTTTTTTGATTCCGGAGAGTTCGCATAATTTTGTAAAAGGCGTCGTTTAACAATGCGTAAAGTGGGATCTCTGCATGGGTGCATCGGATTCACCTTCGAGGTGCGTGGCGCGAAGCGGCGCGTTGCGTGAGACGATCGTGGCGAAATTGTATCTCGATCTACCGATGAATTTCATGAGGAAAGAACTCGGCGAAAAATTTACACGCGTAGCATATTCGCGAGATGGAGATGACGCTACGTGAAGATGACGAAGAAAATTGGAACGAGCGTCGCCACGCAACTACGCCTTCGCGTCCGAGCCCCGTTAATTGATCGGGTCAGTCGTTAAATTTAGCGTATGAAACGATACAAGGATGTGACGCGGTTATACGGGATGTTCCGGAAATCGCGGACTTTCTTCCTGCTCGAGGCTGTCCTTTATCATTCGCGATCTCGATTAAATTCTGATTTTATCATAACTTTTTATTTCCCGACTCTTAGACTACCTCGATCTTAATCTAACGACGAAGTTAACGACTCTACGATCGTCGAGCCTCAAATCTGACTTTACAAGCAGCGGACGCTAGATTGTTAATTTTCCGCGCTCGTTAGCCTAGTAATGACGGAATGCCTCGAAACCGACCGCAACCACCGTCTCGCTTCTTAGCTACTAAGGAAGGAAGGCGCGCGTCTTCGGGTACACCCCGTATAAGTGTATGTAACGTACGGCAATCGGCCATGTGTGCGCACGATTCACGGACTGTCGACGACGGTCGGCCCTCTTGCAAAAGGCGACGGAAGGGCGAGGGGGGTCCGATGGCGGTAGTGGTGGCGAGGGCGGGTGGGTGGCGGTGGTGCCAGCCAGCCAGCCAGCCAGCGAGTGGAGTCGTCGCTCCTGCTCCTGGGCCCTCGTCCGACGACGGCGGGAAACGGGAAGGCAGCGCGGCGCGTCCGCGTCCTTCTCTCCCTTCTTTACTTGGGCCGCGTGCGGGGGTGATTTTCGGGGAGACGAAATTCCAGCTTCCAACTGTTGCGCAAATAACGTGGCGCAAACGCAGCCTCGAAGGCGTGGCGATCGACAAAGGGCTCGGAAACGGCCGATAACGCGCCGTTTTCCATTTCCCCCTCCCCCCCCCCCTCACTCTCCGCTCACTCGCTCTCTCTTTATCTCGCCGTCTGTCCGTCTCTCCCCCCCGATCTTTTTTTCGCCGCCTCGTTACGCACCACCTGCGGAGTAGGAAGCCAGCCTCGCCAGCCGCAGAACAAACGAGGAACGCGCCTCGCTCCAGTCGGGAACGCGGGACTCCAGATCGCGCCAAGGGGGAGGAAGAAGGAGGGCGACGGCGGCGACGACGGCAACAGCGGCGGCGGCGGCGGTGGTGGTCACGTCCAACCAAGTGGCCGCCTCCTCCTCGATGTGCACGAGCGTATTCTGGAATCCGAGACACACAAGTCGTCTTTATCATAATCGCTGCTAAGGGGGACGTCGCACGCTTCATCGCCTCGTCACTCGCTCCCTTTCCCTCTCACCACCTCTCACCCTCTCCCTCTCTCTCTCTCTCTCTCTCGCTCTCTCGCTCTCACACATACACGCACATTCTCCCTTTCTTTCTCGCTTACTGTCGAGACTGCCTGACGCACTTTTCCGTGACACCCCGCGCACGATAAAACGGACGCCCGCCCGCCGTCGCTTCTCTCCGTCGGATTGCCGGACGTGCTAGCCTAGAAACCGTCCCGCGCCGAGGCGATCAACCTCCTCCTCGCTCTCCTCCTCCTCCTTCCTCGTTGTCTTCAACGTCGCCGTCCGTCGGGCGCGATGTATCGCGCGATCGATCCGTCAATTTATTGCCTCCTTCTTCCCCTTCTCTCTTTGCTTACACGCACGCACGCACGCACGCACGCACGCCCGGCCGCCGTCGCGAATACTCGTCGTCGAAGTCGCGGTCGCGGAGATCCCGGATGCGACGGCGAGAACGCGGAGGAGACGAGGCGGATGCGGATCGCGCGGCGGTGACGAACGAGGCCGCCGCGCTTGACGCGTGACGGGACGCGCGCCACTCGGCGCGGTACCACGGGACGACGGCGGCCGGCGGCGGTGGCGACGGACGATAACGACGCGAGCGATCGTATACGCCGTACGGGGAACGTGGCGGAATAGAGACCGACCTTGGCGCGGTACCACGTCGCCGGGAATCGCCTCCTCGAAACGCGCACGACTGCCGACGGAACGCCGAACGCGACTCTCTCTCTCTCTTCGCCATGGTAAGCGAGCGCGGCGTCGGTTGAGTCGGTTCGGTGCTTTTCTCGTTTTTTTTCCCCCTTTTTTCGTTTCAACGCCTCTTGCCCGACTCGCTCGCAGGGACGTTACGAACTCACGGTCGTGATCGCTAGATTTTTACCCGCCCGCGCGGATTATACGATCGCGAATTCGCGCCGCGAGCGAAACGGCGAGATCTCGCGGAGGAAGGGACCGACGGCAGAGAGGCTCCTACGAGCTCGTTCCTAACCTCAAAATGGCCGTTTCAGGACGTCGCCGCGTTCTCCGAGGACAGCTTCGACGTGAAGGAGTGGATCAACCGGACGTTCAAGTCCGCCGAGGCGCAGGAGAACAAGGACGTAAGTCGCGCGGGCCACCATCTCCGCTCCCGTCGCTTCACGTCCCGTCGCCCGTCGGATCCGAAGTCACGCTCGTCGCCGCGACGCCCGTCGGCCGCCGTACTGACGGCTTCCACCCGCCCGCGGCGGTGGTCGGTGACCCCGATCGGCTCTTTTCAAAGATGATGTCCACTTTTTCGCACCACCGCGAGGATTTTCGGCCCCTCCGGGGGATGATATTTTTATAGGCTCGCGGATCTATCACACCGAAAATTATGTCCGAACGTTACCGACGGACAATAAACTTTCCTGTCTATTCCGACACCCGCATATATATTTTCGTATTTAGAATAAATTATTACGCAAATATTTGTTATTGAACGATAACGTTTTATCTTTCGCAATATGAATTTCAATTTCATTGTGAATTAAATAAAGTGATTCCCATATTCATAGAGTAATGATAAGGAAATAGAGCAATTTATTATATTTGAGTAATAATAAGATATATTTTAAATTGCACTTTAATCTCACATTCTGTCTGTTATTTATTATATGTGAATTATTTGATAATTTTATGAGAATACGTACAACTGTCTTGGAAAACATTTGTGTCGCAGCTGAGTATGCTTTGCAGGCTTTTGTGTCATCATTAGTGATGAAGTTGCAATTGTATGTGCAACAAGTTAACGGTGCCTTAGAGGAGACCAGTCAATCGGTTCTCTCTAGCTTACCAAGAATTTTAAGAGACACTCAACTCCTGCAGCAAGAAACGTTAGCACTGAAAGAAAAAATGGTCACTGTCAAGCAAGAGATTGCGAAGGTTGGTACACATCTAATAATTTCTTTAAATATTTATCTTGATGCGTTGTAACTTGAAAAGAACAAATATTGAAACACAGATCGAGAAAGATACAGCCTCTTCTATGGCAACGCTGGAGAAGATTGATAGGATAAAAACGGAATTACAAACTGCTAAGCAGGGATTACACGAGGCCGACAATTGGACGGTATTAGCGAACGACGTGGAAGAGGTATATATGAAAGCTCCAATGGGTTTCTTCACGTATTTCGGTGTAATACGCGATAATTTAATTATATATAATCTCCCTTAATAAAACAGGTATTCGAGTCTGGCGATATAGAAGCTATATCAAATAAATTGTTCAGCATGCAGAAATCTCTAGCTATGCTCGCGAATGTTGTCGATTACGAGGATAAAAAGCTGCAGTTAGAAGGCCTGAAAAATCGCCTCGAGGCGATAGCCAGTCCACGATTGGTCCAAGCTTTTACCGCTGCCAATTTAGGTAAACCTTACTGACAAGTCGAAATAAATTCATTCGCCTTGCAAGACGTGATACCAGTTATCGTATTATGTTATTTAGAGCAATCCAAAACTTACGTGGACATCTTTAGCAAGATGGAACGTCTGCCTCAGCTTCTCAAATATTATCACAACTGCTTGAAGGTCTCTTTGGGCCAAGAATGGAGACGCACTATTGAGCTAGCACAAGATGAAAATGTTACCTATTGGCTACGTATATATTATGACAAACTGTTATCCTCTTGGCACGAACAGGTATACGCAATCTGCCAGATCAAAATAATTGTTATTGCTGCTTCGCGAATGTTTTCTATAACCGTTTGTGTTAAAGGTGAAATGGTGCCATCAAGTATTTCCTAATACTTCGATAGATATTCATATCGAGGTCTACGCTGACCTTTTGAGGAGCCTCGATCCCGGTATTCCGGAATGTATCGAGGCGGTTCTGAAACAACATTCCAACGCAGTGCAACTGTCTATTCTACTCGAATTGAAACAGATGACGAGGCATTTTGCCACGAATCTCAACGGTGCTATCGAAACGTCGCTTCGCGGAAAATTGCAAAACGAAAAACTATTGTCGCTAGCGCAAGCTGTATATGCGCCTTATGTTCCTTACATCGCGAAATATAGCATGTTCGAAACTGCGCAGTTAGAACAACACCTACAGTTTTTGGATCGCTCGCACGATGATTTAAGCGACACTATTAATTCCCTCTCTCTTAGCATTTCGCGGATTATGGGCTATGCTAGTGAAGCCAATAAGCGATGTAAACTTTTTACAGAAGGTTGTGGATATCCTGGTTTACTGCGATCGTTAAACGTACGTTTATATTAAAGATTTTTCGCTTGTGTCAGCGCGATGGTCATAAAATGTATTTCTTATTAAGTCGACGATCTATTGGTATCTTGTAGATTTATTTCAACAAGTATCTCGATAAATATCAGCAAGGTTTAAGACAACTTGAGAGAAAGAAAGTGAAACACGAAGATTGGAATTTATTCCAAATGTGTCTTACGTTGATGCAAAATATAGGTGATTTTTTCAGCAATTAATTAATTTCTTATATGACATAAACACGAGACTATTGATTTAATCTGGATTGCTGTACAGGTGATCTCTTGCATCAAGTGCAACAATTCGAAAAGTCGCTCGTGATCGACATAACAGAAGCTAATAACAAATTACAAAACACAAACGGTAGCGTTTTCTGTCAGTATAAAAAGTTACTGTTAACTCCATCAGGATGCACCGATCTAGAAAATCTTGTTGCATCTTTCCAAAGAGGTGTGTGTGTGCGCGCGTGGGAATAGTAATTATAATGTTGTAGGAAGCAAATTATCTAATTTCCTTTCCCTTTGCAGAGGACAAGACAATTCTCGACTCGATTATAAAATCTATTCAAAAACTCTGCACTGATTTACATCATACCACGTATGAAGTGATTTTTGCGCCAATATTCTCTCAATTAATGCTGGTGCAAAAGGCGCCAGCTTGGTCATTGGAGACTAACAAAATGTCCAATCTAAGTTCAGACCTACCCGATTATAGTTTCGCTCCTCAAGAGTATATTACGCAGGTCGGACAATATTTAATGACATTGCCGCAGCACTTGGAACCATTTTTGTTGAGGGACAATCCAAGTCTAACGCAAGCATTGAAGGCAGCCGATCCGCAATATGTTCAAGGCTCGAGCGAATCTGGATTTACTAGTATACTTTTGGACATTGTTGCCCGAGGAACGTGTCAAATGTTCCAGGATCAAACTTTGGGCATTTGCCAATTGAACTCCGTCGCTTGCAAACAACTCGCAACTGATATTGGTAAGTCTCTCATTAGATCTGTAATTTGACAATTTCTGAAGAAATTATGAAGGGATAATAAATAAAAGTTACATTATGTAGATTATCTGGGCAATGTCCTGGAGGAGCTTGGTCTGTGCTTATCGGAAAATCTCCAGCACATGTCCTTACTGCTGAGATTACCGCCGGAAGATTATCAGAACGGTAGCTCTGGATGCAATGCCCGTGTCGTAGCAGCGGTCAGACAAATGCGCAACATTACGTCTTCCGGCTGACATAGTCCGTGTCAAACCGGACACGATGTCACAACGTGAGAAATTTCATTTTCCGTTCCATATTTTCAGCAAAGCTAGATTTCGCGCGACATTGTATTTGCGATTATTTTATAATTGTAAAAAATAAAATTAAGTATAGTATTAAAATATATATATATGAACGTATACTGTTATTACGTTTTGTCTCTTCATTTAACACACACCTTACATTTATTGCAAGATCTATATATTTTACGAACAAAAAGAGATTTAAATTAAAAGAGTTTCATCAGATGAAAACTCAGGCTTAACTTAAATGACACGGATATATAATATTCGCTGATCAGGACAAGTGCGAGTATTCATCAGATATCGTACTTTAATGTTATTTATTCGCTACACTATGCCTCAACTGAAGTACTGTTAATTATCTTACTCTGCACCACTCGGTAATTTGCCGAATAACTCGGACACAGAGTAACTTTGTTTCAAACGTATTCTCGAGATTCTGCTTTCTCTTATGTATACTGTATCGAAGTACAGAACTATAAAAAAAATTACAAAGATCGCAGCACCATAATAGCTCGGGACACAATTTATGCGCCGGAGGCGTTAAATACTTATAAAGAACGAGAAATATCTTTATATATAAGAACTATAGGAAACCGACCGTTTAATATCGGTAGAGATTCATAGTTGAGCATTTTCTCTTTCACTCACTCTCTTATCACATATTCTCGCATATATATTTATATATAAAGTTCGAGACAAATACGTATTATAATGTCTTTCAACGAGTCGTATTATAGAGATGCAGATAAAATGCAGCAAATGCATATTTTATATTGCACATTTGGATCGGATAAAAATATCTATTTTGCATAGAGATCCGCATTTATATATGTTATTTTATATTTTATTGTAGAGTCCATTATACATGATTTATTTATACATCACGAGGTGTATCAAAAGCATTTGCTACATTTTTCTTCCTCGATCGTGAACTATGCGTAGAACCTACACGTAAAATCAACAACTGTTAGTAACATAGCGAATATTTCATTCGTCGAGTATACACAACTGATACATCAACACCATGTTCCGCGTCTTTCTCGTTTCTAAATTTATGTTAATTGTACGCAATACGTTAATTTTGCCTAAGTTGTGCAATAAATGTTAAAGTACAACACGATAAATTATATACTAATCCATTAACATTACCACATACGATAAATCTAAAATAGTCGTAGGACTTGTGCGTAAGTCTTTCGTGAGCGTACGATGTAAAATCGTTCGCTCTAAAAGATACCGTACCAAGTAAATGTAATTACAAATTAGTTAAGCACGACAGATACTTAAAACTCATCGTGAGTTACACAAGCAAGGTATATTCTAAATTAGGGACGCGATAAAACTGATATGAAGTTAAGAATAAGTCGTCATAAAACAACTCGTTATCAAAGTATACATTGCTAGCATCTTCATTGCAAGTATGCAAAAACTGAAAGTGATCTCGCACGACAACAATACTTTTAACAATTTGCCATGGATTAATAGACAAATCGTTGGTCCTTACGCAGAATCGTATCTGTCTAGTTTCTTTTTTTTTTTTTTTTTTTTTTAAGAAATTCGCGCGATTTCTCGAACTTCAGATTCCGTGCGAGGGAAAACAGCTATTCGATTAGGTCCACACAATACTCGACACGCATACACAATTGTAGTTAGACACAGTCCATCAAACAATTACTATTTGATAGTGAAAAGAGGATTATATACGGATCGCGTGGCACTATTTCAGTATGGTCTGAGTTCGTACTCATCTTCCTGATTGACTAGATTCAATTTGTTCGATTACAATAGCGTTCGCAATATTAAAGTCATCCCGCAACGGTTTTGCGGTCGCTGGGTTCGTAGAGGATTCCCTTATTGTTACGGCGATTACCTATGTCGGGAATCAAGCGCCGAAATCCCTGATTTGGCTCTAGCGGACTTCTTTTTCTACTCCTCGACTACACCGCGATTATGGCAAGTTTCATTACGTTATAATCAAAGCCTATTCGTAAGCAGATATACTGCATGCAATATCGTATCAAGTCTTCCCTACCTACGATAGCACTACCAAACGTTAGCATATAAAAGCTAAACTGGACTCTCTCGCGAGAGCTTAAGATACATATGGGAAATTATCGAATCGTGTAACAACGTGTCGGATGACTGTGAGTAACAGTGCACGTGACCCGACGTGTGTGATCGATATATATATATATATATATATAAACAGTATCTGTATGTTTCTTTTTTCTCGAGAGGATGACAAAGCTGTTAGCATCTCTTTTTATCCCTCGCGTATATCCGGTAAGCTCCTTGCGAATAAATGAGAGAAAAGACACACGATTCTCTCTCTTCCAACTAATGGAAACGATCGACAAGTTAAATCAATAGTCAAAAAGCTGAATTAAGAAATATACCGGTGCTAGAAACATTCAATTGTATACATCGTGTGTTTTTTTTTTACTATTCGATGTTTGCTGCTGACCGATAATGTGCCCGTTATATCTGGCTGGTGCAAAAATTACAATAGATCCGCACGCTGATGAAGATTTTTTTTGCTTCCATTGGCCAAGGGACTTGGTCTTATTCCTTGATGCGGTCAGCAGCAGGGAGGTTTCATGCCACTTTTTTCTTACTTGTCTTCTTACTGCGAGGTAAGGTAGCAAAACTCGTTATCTGAAATACAATGAAGATACAATGTTATTATAGCTTATCATTTTTGCCATGGAACTCAGATGGCATATTGTCAATTTCTTTCGCCATTTTTAAAAAAAAAGAAGGGCATGAGCACTTTTTTGAAAAATTTAAACTGAAACTCAATTCGGTATGCATTATTTATATTATAAATCAATCATAAGTTTAAGTACTAGAAATTTGATTTTAAACTGCTCACTCATATAATTCAAACTATTCACTCATATAATTCAAAAAAGGTTATGGATTAATTGCATTATAATACCACGTCAAAAATTAATATCGTGCAAGGTTAAAATGCGTAAGTTAAGGCAAGTGTTATGTGTTATGATTAAGAACAGAAATTGCAGATAATTGTAGTTGATTAAGACTCAGAAATCAGAAACTAGTCCATACGATCTTAATGGAACAGTCCATCTCTTCTGCCCGGATTTCCAATTAGGATAAAATATGAAGTGTGGGAAGTGGAATAAAGAGAAGGAACAAGCTCTTTATCATATTTTAAAAACATCAAAGAAGAAACAGATAATTACTTAATACAGATATATAATAACATGATTTCCCCCTGTGAGATATTAATGAAATGCTTTTAATTGATGTCAGTGATAATCTCTTTTTTATCGCTGTAAGGCAGCGACTGCGACATTTCACGAATCTGCAAGTTGGGCTCATGTTCAATATTCTTTTCATGATTTTCAGATTTTTCTGCACTTATTGCACCTTCTTCTTTCTTATTATCTTCAATTTTCAGATCTATTTCGATCTCGTTCAAAGGTACAATCTCAGTATCTAATTTCTTAGCAAAAAAGTTCATATCTTTGTCGGAATTCTTAGTATCGTTATCGCGCTCCGGTCTCAATGGGATCTCTTCCACGTCCACTTCCTGCTTTGAATCAGATAATTTCGCGGATGCGTCCACAAACACCTGGGATCCAATACTACCTGATCTCGACGCGGATCCACTGGTCTCAGAGTACGTGGAGCTGGAATCTTCCTCCTTAGAAGAAGTTTCGTTTTGCTCCTTATGGAAAGCACTATGAAATATGTTCTTTGGGATCGTTAATAATTTGGATATGCTCTCCTTAGCGCGTAATTTGCTAGATTTCTTCTTTCTTTTTTTCGTGTCCGAGGTGTGCGCCAAAAATATGTCTTTCGTAGCATCCGCACTCGAAACAGTTCTCAATGTTCCAGTTTTAATGACCAAGGTGGCCTTCAAAGCGTTTTGAGACTCGTTTTCGTCAATGTCTTCATTACTTATTACTGTTTCGTTACTTATTGGAGCTTTCGGAGCAGGCTTTTTATGATATTTTCCTGCGCGATTATCATCATCGAGATCGTAACTCGATGTACTCGGTGTAACGGAAGGTTGGGCCACAATATCGCGAGCACAAATGCTCGACGAGTCGCCAGTCTTAATTTCCCGTACATTTACATGTTCCTTATCTCTGTTAATCGTATTTAACTTTTCTTGGGAAGACACGATGCCTGTTACAGCTTTATGCGCATCATCCAATAATTGCTTCAGCTCGTCGAATTTTTGCTGACAAATCTCGCCAGTTATTCGCTCGAGATCAGCTCCTCCTATTTCAGACTTTTGGGAAACAGCTGAAACTACTTGATCCTTTTTTGGTTCATCGTCAATATATTCAATTTGCGCGTTGGACTCGCTTTGCGGAATATCAAATCTTTTTATCGAACTATCGATATTTATTTTATCTGCGCTTTTTGTCACCGCAGGTATCGACAAGTTTTCCGTTGAGATATTTTTAATCTCTATAGTTTGCACGTCTATTTGAGCCGAGTCTGTGTCAACGAACTCAACGCTCGATTCCGTCGATGACGATTCATTATCGTCTGTTTTCATTGCAGATCGGTTTTCGTTTGCGGATTTATCGCTATCGATATAAGTGGTAATAGATGTCGGGTAGTTTATCGATTTATTATTACTTTGGGATAACAACAGTAAAAGTTCGACAGCTTGTTCGGGAGTGAGGACGTTTAGGGACGACGGTAGGGAGATATTTTCGGGAGGTGTGCAGTCGAAATCCTCGCCCCTGTCCTTCAAAGACCACAAAAAAGTACGTGTCATTAGCTGAGTTGACGAATGTGCGTCAAAGTGCGATGTGTGATTTCTTTTCCTTTTTTTTTTTTGTTAATGATCGGTGTACGAATATAATTAGTCCCTACGGTACGCTACGCTTTATCGGGCTTACTTCGGGCGTCTTCTTTGCGGTGGAACGAGGCTTCACGCGTGTTCTCGCACCGACGCTCGACGTTCTTATTAAAGAGTCAACCTGAGAAGTCGTGCGCTGGGACTGCAACGCCTCGCCGCTACTGTAACCGCTAGATATGTCGTCCGAGGACCTTATATTTCTATGAACGTGGAAAGATTCGTTATTACCGATATTTAACGTCAACGACGCGATCGTTCTTGGAAGCTGTGCGAACTACGTACGTTAAACTAGCTATAGGCTCCCTAGGCCTTGGCTGTCGAACATCGACATCCACTTCGGAAAAATACATCTCTACTCGAGACGCGTTGCTGCTGGACTGAGTCCTGCGAGGACTATAGCCTCTTCTGCCGACGTGTTCTCTTCGGCGAGGTTCCACTATAAGGACCACAAATATCTATACTTAAAATTAAGCTACTAAGTAGTTTGTTAGGGTGTCTCGTTTTATATTTGGGGACCATTTAAAATTTTTCAAAATTTATAGGACATACAATATGTATAAAATTTCATATAATAAAATGTATATGTGTGTACAAAAATTGACGATATTTACTCAATCATGTCCAAGATGGGCACAGTTATAAAAATGTAAAAAAAGGAACGGGGAACATTTGCTCATATTCATTAAATTTGAGCAGAATTGGTTTTATTCTTATAAAATCTCCATTTAATTAGAACGACGCTAGGGATCAGCTACCTTCCATGTCCGTCTCGTCACGCGCATCGGGTGTGTTTCTATTTTCGTCCTCCTTCTCGCCGGTTAGATCGCTGAGGCTGTAACTTTTCCTCAATTGTTGCACCAGCCCGCCGCCGCCCTGGAAAAGGAAGTCGCACGTGAAACATATGCGTCGCAAACGACGCGGTCAGCATGTTGCTTACTGCGAGAAAAAAAAAAGAAAAAAAATCAAGTCATCGAGAGAGAAAAAATCGGACAGTCGATTTAAGTGAAAGAAAACAAAATAAAAATCTTACCAACCAAAAAGATGTTAATGTGTTATCTGCCGTCACCCGGTCACGGAAGGCAAACTCCCCTTACGCCGGATTTAGATCAATCCAAAGGCGATTTCTTGCTTTTCCCCGGAAATACGTGTCTTTCTGTTAAACATGCGCCGTCCAGAAGCACGCGACGACCGACCAGGAAAATGCGTGCAGTATGCGTGAGTAACTGTCGCGTCTAATATAGCGCGTCGTCTAGCAATTAGTTCTATTAAACGGAAGTGAATTTATACTTTTGGAAAGAATGTTGCGATAATTAATGCCTGCAATGAGATCGCCGTTCAGGATGCAGCGGGAGGCGATGTAAGACAGGACGCGGTCGAGATGAACGAACAAGAACAGAGGACCGAAAGCTTATTCAAATAATGCTTTTATTTGAAAAAGAAAAAGGAATCAGCTCATCATAATAATCAGAGTCTTTGGGATCGGGTACAAAAATCTTACTCGCTAGGACAGCTCGACAGCTGAGCGCTCGCACACGGAAATATCACCGTGGTTACACGTGAGAAGGCACTGGGTTTGCGCGGCCAGGGATTGTCTTTGTTGCCGCAAAGACTAAAACTGATTTGCACGCTTTTCCCGTATATCAATCCCCGATAGTTTACTCTCGAAACTATACATAACGTACACACGTTACAGTTGAACGTCTGGTCGTAATACGCAATTCTTCAGAGGAATAACCGATTACATATACCTCAACTGTAGCATGACGTACAAAAACTCTCTCTTTCATTCGCAACAAGTAACACACGCGTCCTTTTCCGTCTATGACTCTCCATAAACGAGTGACGTCGAACGAATAGCGACGGGCACTTTATCAGCGCCGGTCTATCTGGAACGGCAGGACATGGCCAGCATTCGTTAGCCGACAATAGACTAAATTTTATTGTTAGTATGATTTTTCCGTGTGCGCGCGATTTAACACAGATTTTGTCGGTAACTTTACAGGTGAAACGCGCAAACGAGATGACGAATACATAAACACGCGAATAACACTAACTATGACAACAATGATGATGATGACGATGATGATGACGATTGTGCAAGCGCAAAATCGTCCATCTCGTTGTATGCATTATTGTTTACTTGATTCTCGTATCAACAACTCCTTTTTCTGAGTTCGCATCTTTTAGAACGTATGATTTATCGAACATGCGACATATATAGAGCGATGTAAATAATAATGCGTTTTAAGTTTCAGTTGCATCAACGAGTACCTGGATAGAGTTAATCTAAGTTAGAGATTCGTTTTCTTTTTGTAAATAACAATTCTACCTATGACGAAGTCAGGAAAAGAAAATTCAAATTCTAGAACTATGTATGTGAGTTTTTTCGCTCTAGCACTTGTGGGAATTATTCCTCGTTTAAACATTTGTATTTTGTAGTTTAACCAATTTGAGTTTTTATAATCGCATTTATAATGTTTGACATTCTCTTAAAAAATTTGTCGAAAAATATATTTTTAATTTTTATCAGATTACATATAAAAATATCCGATTGTGTAGTCTTAGATTTAATCGAAATCAATACTAAGCGATTAGTTATAAATGATGATTGATTGTCCTAATCACATCTTTGCTCACTGAAGAATCGCGTGAGATAAAAACGACGTAATAGGAAAAAGACATATAATTGTTGACAGTTAATTATACAGAATTTCCAATTAATACTTTCAGATTTTTTTTGATATGTTACGACGTCAACGATTTTTCTATCATCGTTCTTAAGATCGTACTGAAAGTCATCGCGCGCTTGGACAATTGACATTATTAATATTAACGTCAAAACAATGTGCGGAATATTACGTAAAAATATTGAGATTGCTACTTAAAGTCTTAAAGCTATCTTATATTCCAGCTAAGACATAATTCTTATGATTCCTAAAATCGAACGAAGTTTACGTGGAAAAATACAAATCGAAGTAAGGCATACGAGTGGAAACGACTAACGCGTCTTATCTTGGTCGAAAATGTGTACATGATTAAAAGTTCTCCACTATAGTCATTGTAACCATTAAAGCCTTTCGAAATTTTCGTGTCTTTCTAAAAAAAAGAGATACATGATTGTACAAAGTCTCTTACCCCTATTAGTGTATCAAACAACCTTCCTAAAATGTATTGTCCACGATTAAACAATCACACACAGTGTAATTTTTATACTTACGAAGGCAATACAGAGAAAAGAGTATACGTACCACTAAATGATATTTATCGTGGATTCGCAAACAGAAAATTTCGTTTCACGCATTTGCATATAAAAAAAAAGAAAAAAGAAAACTAATAGATTGCATGAAAGAAAAATATCAAAGTGAGTGTATAATATACAAAAAGTTCTGTCATCAATCCTCAGAGCGCTTTCTTTTGCGCATAAAAAAGTCTTTTACTTATCATTCGTAATAATACAAATCATCCGCAGCCTTTGATAAAAGTCGCCGGCACTTCCCGATATTGTCGATCCATCGGTCCGCTTTCCAGGCTTTCAGGGATTCATCCTCGTTTTCCCAAGTCTATAGCGAGTCATTCGCGCCTCTCTCTTTCTCTTTCTCTAGTTAATTGACTTCGGCGTCGTCGCTGAATTCCATGTCGTAATTCTTCGTGGTCGACTTACAGGCACGAGTCTTCTGTCGCCTGGTGACTTTGGTGCTGCTGCGATCCTTCCTCGACTTTTGCGTTTTCCGTGGAGCTTCCTTCTCGGGCACTTTAAACACCACCGGTTGCTGCTCCTTCAGCATCTCGCACTCTGCGTCCGTCGTCGGCAGCTCCTGCATCATCTCCTCGTCGTCGTCCGTTGTCGATTCCTGGTATCGCCAGTCGACCGCGTCCGTGTCGCCTATCAGGTCTTCGGATTTAACATGCAGAGTGCTGCAGACCGCGGTACCGTCCGGACAATCTGGCCCGTCCAGCTGGCTGTTTAACCGCGTTCTCGTTCTGGGGTTGGCTAAGCTAGAAATCGCCGGGTCTGATTGACGATCGGGGAGTGCACTCGTCGTGGTCGGGAGTACGATCGGGAGATTCTATCATGTGATGCCGAGATTTTGTTTATTTATTTATACAGTTTTTTTTTTGCGTTTCAATCGGCCAGCAATTCGGCGTGTTCGTGTTGGTGGTTGTTGTTACGGGTCAGTGGCAGAATTTCGTCGTGTGGTCGACGACGGTTCGGTGTACACAGATTTCTTAAGCAACGGCAGCGGTTAGGGCGATGATCGGGCGGTGGTTAGGTGCTCGGTGTTTGGCCGTGCGTGGTTTTGCGGATGGCGATGATGGCGATTTTTTTTTTGTATTTTTGTTTCAGTTTTTGATTAGACGGTAAGACGGCGATGGCGACGGTGAGAGAGGGCGATGGCGTGCGGGAACGCGGATGGGACAGAACGAAAACAGAAAAAATCAAGAACACGTAAAATCATTAGTGAGCGGCAATCGAAGGCGGATCGATAGAAGTTCTATGTGTGATCAATGAAAGCGAGAGCTCAAGCTGGTTAAAGTACGAGGTCAAACAAGAAAAGGCATTCCTGAATACTGGCAGTCTCTTTCGGAAGACAAAATTACATAATTTTACGGAAAAAATAAATAATCGATCGCGCTTACGCTGAAATATATCATTAGTAATGGACGGTATATAAGAAATATAGATGTGAAAATTTCCAAAGTGGAACTCTTCCTTGAAAGCTGCCGGTTTCTTTTCTACATCTACAAGGTGTCCCAGTCTATCGTTCCACCTTTCATTCGTGGATTCTTCGAAATCGACTTGATCGAAGAATCCCCAGATAAAAGGACAAGGAAATTCCGAGACACTTAATATAATACTTAATAATTATATAATAACAATACACTTCTTTTTAACGTTCGGTCCATGTAGGGCCTTACCTTGATGGCGGTCTGCATGAGGACCGTGGTGGCATAGTTCACGCCCTTGGTGCCGAGATGCAGCACCGCCGTGTAACCCTGCTCGGTCGCGCGTGCTAGGGCTTCGTCGATCTCGGCTTCACGGCGGATTAGCGCGGGATGTACGAAGCGCCGGTAAAGGATACTGGAGCCCTTAGTGGCCGGGCTCAGCAGCCACAGCACCAGGATGATTTTAATCTCATAGTAAAACGGGAACCTACGTAACAGACGTTCGAAGCTGTAAAATATCGAACGCGCCAACGCTCGCCGTTTCTTGAAGTTACTTTGAAAAGCTTCATGTATGTTTTTAATGCACGGTGTAAGTCATGATATCGCAGTAAAATAAATAAATAAATAAATAAGTGACATTTATGCGTGAAAGTATTATAATATCTGATAATACAGAACTTCTAAAATCTGTTACATCGTCAAATTAACGGTTTTTTAATTAAATATATCCAAGTCGTTGGTTCGACAACGACGCTTTTATCTGATCGGGAGTTCCGAATAAAACTTGTCATGTTTTTAACGTAATCATAATGTAACAACAATAAAAATAGTTGATCGCGAACAATCGCTGTGCCGTCACGCGGCTGCAATCTACTCGATTCGATTCGCGTCGCGAAAAATTCGTCACGGGCGTGAAAGTGAGAGCGGCGTGAAGAAATGTGGTGCACCGGTGCCGCGGTGCGCCGGGAGAGTATCGGGCATTTCGACGCCAGAAATACGCGGCAACTCGTTTCCTTCTTGGTTGTAACCCGAGTATGAAGGGAGATCTGGCGCATGATGTTCCCCGAGGATGAGAAAGAGAGAGAGAGAGAGATAATAGGGAGGAACGACGGAGAAACGGAGAGGACGGAGACAGGTCAGAAGAGACGTGCGGGGCAGAATCCTCAGAAGTGCATGTAAGCCAATATCTATCTCGTCCGAAATTAGACTTTCGGAATTCCTCGCGACGAGAGTACGGCTTTCAAGACCGCGCGGTTCGCAGCTGGTTTATTGGCCCCTTGCTTGCCCTCGTGCTTGCTGCGATTCCAAGATTCAGCCGATATGTTATATTACGTATACGCGGCCGTTCCCCCAAATAAAAACGGCGACGCCGTTTACTACATCGTATTTTAGATTCTTTCAAGAATCTTGATTTGACTCGATCATTAATTTTCTTTTAAACGTCAAAAACGTCAAGATGATAATATTTTAATAATGCGCTCGAGGGAAACATGCGATACATGTATAATATAGAGTTTAACGTGTACTAACGGATTAATATTATATATTAAAAAATGAGAATGTTAATTCCGGTAATGATTATTCCCAGCAAAGTATGCAAATGTAAAAAATTCTGATTAATGCGCGAATGTTTTTACAGGATAGTCTTTTTTCCACGGATGTTTCAATTATTATACTTTAACGAATGAACGTAATAATAATTCTTTTTAATCCTACCCGATCTAGATAAATCACATACAAGGCTCATAATTCACGCAAATTACGTAGCGGATGAATTTCTACAATAGCAACGTATTTCTCACCAAAAACTAAAGAAGACGTCGGTGAATGTTTCCGCGCATGTGAATAGCGCGAAAACGATCCAGTACATCATCCATTTGACCTGAAACCAAGGAAATTCTAGAGCAATAGATTATTACAAAAGTGGTGCAAAAAGGAAGACCGCAGACAAATGTATTCGTGATTCATCATTTATAGTTCAGAAAATAGTTTTAAAAAATGACTAGTGAGATGATGAAAAAAATAAATATTGCTCTAGAAAAAATCTAAAAATCCATATAATTTATATATTTTATTATTCACAAAAAGAAAGAACAGAACGATTCAAAAGACAAAATTAAATTGGGTTCTATTACTGCGAATTTCTTTCTAGCGTAAGTAGATTGTAAAAATAAAAATATATTAACAACAGCTGCGTATGTAGCAACGTAAATACGGCTCGATCTTTATCGGCTGCGAGAAAAGCAAAAGACTGGAATTAAAAGATTTCCAACATTTACTCGAATTCTAACCAGCGCAGCTGTGTTGTGCGGATAACGTTTAGGTGTAAAATTGCTCAACAACATATTAATTAACTAAATAATTTTTATATGAATATTTCAGAAAATAAAAAAGAAGGAGTGTGTCGAAATGTTTCATAGTTGACATATTTTTAACTAAGTATTTTCGAGATGCCCAGTTTAAGGGCTATGATCGCATTTGCAAAGCTATTTAGTTTATTATTTACGTTTCTCACTTACGTATTCTTTGACATTTTTCGTGCGCACTGCCTTGTAGGAAGCGTACGCCGGGTACAAGGTGCCGAAGACCAATCTGAAAATCGGATAAAGAACTGTGTAAATGAGGAATCGCGGCGACACAATTGCCAGGAGCACCGTCAACAATCCAACGTTGTTTAACGTTATTTTTATGGGGAATGTTTGAAGCCAGGAACGGCACCAGGCCATCGCTTGTCTCGCCAAAAGCTCGCTGATTCCCGCCCTGTGGATCACCATGATCGGCAATTCGTCCGATCGTGGCACGTCCTTTTCGAAAATATCTATCGTTGATCGGCGGTCATTTCTCGTATCCATCATATCATCAATTTATTTCTCTCTATCTCTCTTTCTCTCTCGCGTCGCGCGACGACAATGTTTCCCTAGTCGTGAAATCTTGGATACTCCCGGAGATCCTACGACGATCGTCGGACCAGCACGACGAGTCGAGCTGCAACATAAAACAGAAATTATTTGAAGGATATTAACGTGCATTGATAATACAGCTATGAATGCAATTTAAGAGGACTCAATGGTTGAAAGATTCGATTAACGTGAGTACTTTAAGGTACTTTAAGGTCTTGTTAACGAAATTGATTATCGGGTTTGTTAAGAATGAATAAGAGTCCGACGATTGGAATAGTTATAGAACAGAATGGCATAGTTACTTTGCTAAAATTAAACATTAACCTAGCAAAATCGATGTAGCTTGACGTGTGCCAATTAGGAGACATTATGACGCTATGATGGCACTTAAATATTCAAAACAATTGACAAAATATAAATGAGAAATTTAAATTAAAAATGTACATAATGTCTCCAGTTTCCAACAATTCACCAAAATATTTGCATTCTCGATTTGTTACAACATTTGTAATCTTTCAATATATTAAACTCACGTCATTTAAAAAAAACCGAGTTTCGTATATTTCTATATTATTGAAACAAAATTTAAATCGACAAAAAGTTACGCAACAGTATGTTGTGTCCTAATTTTAAACATGCAATTTTACGTCAGAATGTAAGGCTTTCGCATTCATTCGAATATTTTAGCTGTTTGTTCGAACGATTTACGCTTTTTGACAGTAGCACCGTGGAATGGTCATCGAATTTGGGATTCCGGAGCAGCGCTTTCAATTGAAGCGCGATCAGTCGATCAATGCCTGCAATGGCCTCGAATGCTCCGGTCTCTTTTAAAGAATTGCGCAAGCAGCTTATTATGGGGATCCAATTAAATACCCGGTATCGCTGATCCGTCATCCGTATCTTTCGAGATAAAAAGTCAGTTAAAATCCACAATATCAATAACACTGCCCTTTATTTTTTCGTATCGTAACGTTGTGGTATGATTGCATTGTAATATAGATCAATTTTACGTACAGTAATAAATTAACAATAAGTAAAGAATTAAATTTATCTTTAATATTGGCAATTTTTGGTGATTTCCACGATTTATTTTGGTACAATTTTTTTGTAATGCATTTTTATACGCAAGCGGTTTCAAATAATTTTTTCGTAAATTTATCTCTTACATTTACTAACTTTGATTGTTAATCAAGAGCGCAGAAGCTATTTCTTATATATGTATATTAGGAATTAGTAAAGAAAAATCTGTCAAATAGTCCAAATAATACGTACTAATTACTACTAGTTAATACCTCGATTCAATGATTCAAAAACACTTGCACAGTTGTCACTAAGCTCTACGAGAACAACTAAACTCTTTAAACGATAAACTTAACGCTTCCTTCTTACAATCCAACCGGTTCGTCCGTCAGATTCATCCGCGTCTCGTCTCCTCGAAAACTCTTGTCGCTGCCCCTTCGTGCCCGTTGCGTGCGAGACAACGACGCTTCGTCAGTTTTCTTGTCGTGACGAATTCTGGCGAATCGTTTCCTGCTCCGTCACCGTCTCCGTCGTGCGTGTCGTTGTTCTTCCCGAGATTATTTTCTCGCGCGTGAGACCGAGCTCCCAGGCGAATGCGCCGCGCGATTCGCTCTTCTCGCGTGTACTTCCAGTTACAGACTAAGCGCGTAGCTGCGTCCGTTCGGGCACCGTCAACGACGTCGACGACAACGAGCTGCGGAGGCTCTATTTTCGCGCCTTAAGCCGCTATCACGCGAGTGCCGCTAAACCGACACGACGCGATGTCTGGAAGACCGGTTAACCGCGCGGCTTTCTCGCACGGTGATTCACCTGTGATCGTGTTCGCGCCACGAATCGCTTCCGTAAACTAATCCGCACGTTCTGTGGAAATGTTTCGATCAGGTCAAAGCTGTTTATGTACGTCGTACGTTGGAGTAAATAGAATTGATCAAGGCAATTAAGAAACATTATTTTCGAACGGTAGCTATTTCGGAATATTTTTTCGCATTTCTTTTTATCAATTATATTATTTACTGAGCAATTTGCAATCGAACCTTTTCGATAACATTGACATTTAACTAAAACTCTATCGTTTTTCTGCAAGTTTTAAAAGAAGAACTCTATTAGAACTCACTTGAAAATAAATGTAAAATAGAGTCTTATTGTTATAAAATGTTGAAAAGCTTAATTTCAAGTCTTAAATGTTTAATCACTTTTAATTTAAAAATACTGTTGGAGCTTAAAAATGTTATATAGTATGAAGAGCTTATTTCTGTTCGACACACTGAATAAAGGTCAAAGAGTCTATAGATCAAAGAATCTATAGATGTAGACGTCTTGGGACATTCTGCCTTATACAAATAGGTCAATTATCTGAAACTTCCAAAATGCCTTAAATGTTTTAAGTCAAAAGACTTCAAAGTATCTGCGACAGATGTATTTAGAGGCCGTTTTTCCGCGAGTGGGTCATATACGTGCCAGAGGGCCGAGTTAATTATATGCGCCAACCTAGATATCACATCGGTCGAGCTTTATCAAAATAAAAACCGCGATTTAATTTTCCAAATGACGTATCGTTCGTTTAAAATTCAGCCGAGTTATAACATAAATCTTAGGCACACGAGCTTAATATCGGTTTCTCCTGAATAAGTCATGACTACAAAAATACGAGATGGGACAATATCGATATTTTTAAGCAAGGGACACGGTAGTGTCTCACGCCAAGTGTACGCGCAACAAGAGACAGACCGTGCATCTATACGCGAGCCGACGGGTTGAGAGACCCTTAGATTATAGATACTACACGACTCTTAGACACACACAATAATACGTAAGTCAGAAGGGAAACATAACAGAAATACATATTATTTCTCCTGAATATCTCATATGCGAACATGACGTTCTCTCAAAAGTTTCGACAGCACTCTGGAGTGCTGGTCTCCGAAGTCTCTGGAGAAATAAATTAAACAACGAATAATGCACAACAGTTATAACTTGTGTGTTTATAACTTTATATGAATTAATGTTGTATATTGTTGGTTAATTAAATTTTATTGTACACGGTGTGACTTCGAAAAACAATACTCCAAACCTGACTTCTCTCGTTCGGAGCACAAAGTTTCCTTGTAGGAATAAAAACAATGGCTGCGTTAACACGAGTTGCTAAGTCACTTCATCAAATCAGCCGAGCGAATTAAATTAGCACGTTAGCGTCAATTCTCCGCAGATCGAGTGCGACAGAGAGGCTCGCGACAAAAATTAAAACCGATGTAACGTCAGCGAATTCGATTGTCTACGTCGCAAATACGCCGGAAAGATGCACCGTGATGTCACTCTCGATTTCACTACCACGAAAAAACCCAAGTATTCTCTCTATTTTGTATCGCGTTAAAAGTATCTGTCAATGCCTCCAATTATTGAAAAATCTCGCCTGTTAATTACAGCAATAATTCACTTCATATAATTGAAAGATGTGCAGTGACATCGAATTGTTATCATTGCCAATTCTTATACATGCGAGATATTTTTTTTAATAATTAGGGTACCGACAAATATATTAATATCGTACCTCCACGTGCGAGACCAGATTGTGACGCGGATACGACGAATACCGCGAAACTGGACGAAGTCTCGATTCCGACTGCGATCCGCGCACGAAATCGCAAACGATCGCCTGCAGTCGCAGGTAATTCGATGATTGTCACCAATGCCATTCTGTGCCGAGGATTATGTAACGGGGCGTCCCTAATGCGCATCGTCCGCGGTGAACGCGATCGCTCGCGGTGTGTTATTCACGCCCGGCCGCTTCCGGTTCCGGTTCCGATAGATGAGCCCACATACGAGACGTCCTTTCGATTCGCCCATGGGGTATCGGGACGAAGGAGCTAGCCGACTGGCAATCGCGCGATAAGACCCCGACGATTTACGACCGTCGCGATGCCGCCACGGCCATTTACGAAATTGAATGTCCACCTACTGGCCGACGTTCTACGTTCTACCGTAAGATTATCTATCGACCTGATATCTCGTAAAGGAGGATCCAGCGAATTTTACGCCGCTTTTTTGTCCCTACTCCGACGTTATACGTCTTTGCTTCTTTTCAGTCGTACATTTCCGCCTGAGTTTGCGCGAGGTTTATGTCCAAATTTTTATTACACCTTCCTCTAATCTCTTTAGGAGATAACGCGGAGAAGTAGCTTTCAATTTAATGTGTCTGCGGAAAATATTGCCATTTTCGTTCATACCTTTTATTATCGACTTGAAAAATGATTATATATTTGCTATGAAATTTACTGTCAATTTCTTAAGCATGATATGTTCGTTACTTTCTCAGTTATCGGATACTTTTTTTAAAATATAAAGTTACTCTCATCGATTAAATTTAAATTGACATGTTGCTTACAACATTACGGCTCCACGCAGGTGTTCGTTCACGCGAGAGAAGCGATGGTGAAAATATCTCGTTGTACTTTGCTACTCAAGGTCGCGCAGTACTCGAAAGTTTCGAAACAGCTGTTGATACTTACCGTCGTTTGCAATTCCAGTGACTCGCAAACGCCGGTGCAGTTTGTGCAGTGTCGTTCGTGTGACTCAAATTATCTGCTAACTTTTGTTTCGCTAAATCATTTTACGTAAATGCAAATTTACGAAAATTTTTTCATTATATTCTACTTGAGAGAAATGAGTTAGAAAATTAGTTAATGTAAAATAGAAGTTTGATCAATCCGATCACAATATTTATTACTAAAAATAAAACTAGTTTTTTTCTGTGTAAAAAATCTGACAAATTTTTCAAGGAAAGTTTCACACTAAATGTCGAAAAATCTAGCGACAGAGATTGATATATCTTTACATAGAATATCATATAATATCTTGAAACATTTTACAGTACAGTTTATTATGATATGAACAATGGTATAAACTAATAATAAAATATTTTATCATTGCGCTCTCAGCCTGCTTGCGTCGAAATTGTGAGCGTGATTCGTGTTGATCGTTTGCTTGTCACATAAAACGTCGAACGCGATTCTATACCATTGTTAACGCCATGCGCTTTCATATTTATTAATGACGACGACATGTAACTTTCCCCTTTATCGCGGCATACGCATATACGAGGTGGCCTCGATCGCGAGTACGGCTATTCGTATGTATCGCGAGGTCAAGATCATTGTCGTTCGTTTGTGCATATCCTGAATTCCGTCACGCTTCGTTTAACCTCGACTATCATCTTCAACGTGATAACGAAGTTCCGCGGAAAATTATATTTCTGTTCATGTTCCTTCTCTGTTTTTCTAATAACGTATTAAATGAAATGTCAAAGATCTTTAGCTGCCATGCATCAGAGATTTTGTCGATTCCTCTGATGTGTTTATAACAATTAATGCAATTTTAATGTAAAAGTTATCACTTAACACAGCTTTTCGATTTACAATATTAAATGTTTTCCGATAATCTGAAATTTTGAATTGTTATTAAAACAAAGAGCATTTTAACAATAATAATAAATGAAACTGGACCGTTGTGATATATATAAACAATTAGAGAGAAAAACGTCAAATAGTATTTTAAATTGGTAAAAAAGAATTATTTCAATTTTCATTTTAAATCAATTTTTTTGACATTTATCTACTTGTTTGTGTTTTAATTTGCAATATCAGATAATTTTTCATTAAAGCAAAATTGGTTTTAAATGAAATCAAAGAATTTCGATATATTAATATCCATATAGCTTATCTAAAAAATAAATATACAGTAAAATCATTAAAGCATTAGGAACAAAGATATATTCTATGTGGTAAGTCTGTTTTAAGACTAAACGGCTGTAATATTTAAGACCATTAAATAAAGTCAAACAAAGTGTTGATTGTTTTCCGTTATTTTCACGTTATATATCCACTGAACCAAATAAGAATTTATTTTTATTATTTATTATTTTTTATTAACGAGAAAAAACACGTGACACAGATATATTAAGCGGAAGTACCTTGCAAGGAACACGTGCAAGGTTACCGATAAACTGTAAATGAGGCGGCAGTAAGGTTTAATGTGTGGCGAGAATGGTTATATTGTTTTATACTGTCGAATGAAATTTATTTCACTATTGTATAGCGCTAGACAACATCTGTGTGTTGCCATTGTGCGTAAAATAAATTCAGTGCATTGCGCCTTTCGCGGCAGAAGCTGTTTGATGTGCTGAGGAGATGATTAATACGCTGAAATTGGGACTTCCGTTACCGCAAGATATAGAAGGCATGCCATGATCAGCGATGCGACTAGAATACATTACTTAATGACTAACAAATATTAACTAATACATATTTTTATATAAAAATATTTATTAGCTTGTGCTGTTATGTGTACTGTAATTTTTGGCTCGCTCTATATTAATCACTTTATTAGTCACGCTTATTAACCGCTTTACATAAATGCATATGTGTGCGTGTGTGTGTGTCTTACTATCTATATAATTACAGTTCATTCTGGAACATTGATAGACAAGCGAACAATATGTAGCAACGAGGGCGTGCTATTATTATTTCGGGATGAGGACGCGCGCGCGCGCGCGCGTAGAGCATTAACCTAATCTAACAATGAATGCAACATTGATTTATGAGGACGCCCATTTAACTTATAAGATCTATCAAAAATTATCTAATACGATACTCTTAACTATCTTTTTAGTGAATATTAAACGATATATGTGATTATGTGCAAAAAGCAAAATCAACTTTCGTAATCAATTTTGCATGTGATATTTCAATCATTTGCCAGATATATTATATATCAATAAAAAAATCAATAAAATGATCATATCCACACTTTCTGCTACACAGTATCCACTTTCTTGCATATTTATAATTTATGGCACCAATTCTAAAAAAAAGAGATTGTGTCCATGGATGTCAAAGTGAGGATTTCTGGGTTTGTGCCAAAGTGGCTGAGCGCTGCCTACTCGGAATTGCAACGAGTCACGGGATAAATGCCATTTCATTATACCGCCAGCTCATCAACCTTGAAGCGTCACACGATCAAGCCCGATAACGAAAACAAAAGGAATAAATATCAATTTCCTCGTTTCTAACTGAAGGTCCTTCTTTGATTAGAATATTTATGTACCGGCGTAGCAACGATTTTACTCTGATGTTAAACAATTTTTAACTTTTTATTAACAGAAATACAAATATATAAAACGAGAGAGCTTGAGTCGCCAGTGAACAAATATATAACTCTACCATAAAGAATAGTTACATTTTTCATTCTTTGCAATCAAACTTCGTTTTGTGTTAGTTATAAGGAATTGTTTCTGAACATCATTTTCTTATTATTTATCTTTGTCGTTATATATCAAAGGCAAAAAATTTAAATTTAAATTAAATAGACACTTGACAAGAAATTGATATAATGCTTCTTTAGAAAAAAAATTACAGTGTGAAATATCTTCTACATTATATTTTATGCATATCATATGATTTTCAAGATATCTATTTTTTACACATATGATATTAATGCGTGATATATATTTATTTGTGTTAACTAAAACACAGATTGCAACAGTTTTGGCGTATGACACAATCACCTGTTATAACATGAGAAAATATTCGCAGCTATAAAAGTAATTATGTTGGCGCAATAATTATTTGTATGTTTCACTAACCATTTTTAACACTTTATTCGTAAATTTTAAATAATGAGTTAGATAATTTGATATATTTTTAAATATACTAGCTTTAATTCAATCGCTTAATTGGCCTCTGATTTTGATAATTTATTTATGTTATCCGTCAGAGAATTAATATCACAATATTCAATGATAAAGTTTATTTCTTTCCAAACTGCGTATGTAAAAATGACAAGAATATATTTAATGTATTATACATACAATATTAATCATATCGATTACAAATCGCGATTCTTAAAGCTGTTGTGTAAAAAATATGCATCTTGTACAATCTTACATAGTCTAATATTTTTCCTGGTCGATTAGCTTCACCATAATCTTTCTTCGAGATGTATTATTCGGATAACGTTCTAAGAACTTGTATTGCTTCTTCAATATTGATATTAAGTATCAGGTTAAAATGTCGTAATTTGTTAAAATCCTTAAAAATTGTAATAGTATTAGATTTAGGAACTCTGTTCTTTTCCTTGTTTATTTCACTAGTTCGACGTATTCTTTAAAACAAGTATAAATATTTCAGAATGTTTCAAAAAGGTTGGGCGAGCTATACATAGATGACATATCCATCTTCTGTTTGTTGTAAAAGTTATATTGTTCGTTGGTAGAAACCGAGGCAACAATAGTTTTCAACAATGGCCCTACAGATAAAAATTGAGTAGATTTAAGTCGGGCGAACATGCGAGCCTAACTTTAGACATTTGAAAGCCATAAGACAGTCCTTGATTCGAAGAATTCAGAAATGCATTGCTTCACGAGGTGGACATTTTGAACATCTTTGAGTTTTTGTCATTGTAACTCTTGCGCCCGTCCGGATAAGGACGTTTTAACGTTCATTACGCGGAGAGATGGTGTCGTACATCTTATCAATTTGACTGTCAGGTAACAGTCACGTTGAGGATACGAGATCCACACTCTCATAATCGGAGAGCGGAATTTAACTGCATTTTTTACTACTTGTGACCACTGCATTTCACTCGACCATCTATATGTACTGAGGAGGGTCCAAATCAAGGACCGAAACGTTTACTATATTATATATATTTTATTCAATTTGTAATATTTTATTACTGTCGCCCGACCATCGTCGCGAACGAGCTCTCATTTGCCTTGTTTTGTTTATTTATCTTTGAGTTTTGTTTCTTTTTTAATTTTTAAAATTCTTTTAAATAAATAAATATTAGTATGTATAACGTAAATATTGAAAACTTATTCTTTTAATCTTAACTTGATATTAACCTTCTAACGAAGCGTTTTAAGAACATATTTTGGGAACATTTTTGTCTGTCTTAATGAGAAGAACATGACTATATACGTATAGCCCGCTCAACCTTTTTTAAACACCTGTATCAATTTGAATATATGAACGTTCAATAATTTATTGAAAATTTATATAATATGTAGAATATGTAGGAAAAAATTCGCCAGAAATTCCATTTTTTGGCAATAACTAAATGGAAAAACAACTATTCGTCAAAATCTTTTAAGGAAACGTTGTTCTAACTAAAATCAATACTCATCATAAATAATTAGCAAAATTGTTACTTGCAGAAAAGGGTCACGCTTAGTGCATACGTGGGAAAGACGTCCGTGCGAGATCTGTCTTGCTTGGCTTTCGGCGATACATTGATTTTTCCGGTTCTGGATCCGGAAGAGACTTAAGTTTCTTCTCCCACTTACTTTTTTCTTAGAGAGGGGAGCCAAATAGACAGGCTTATCAGTTTTACGAGTAAATATTATTTTAGCTCGGACGCCGTAGACCTACGTATGCACACGGAGGGTTAATAAATATGATAGTTATATCAGAAATTAGGAACTTTTGATCTATGATTTTATGATTTTGTTATGATTTTCAAAGATGAGAATAAGATGATGGATCACAGATATTATTATTCGTCACGAAATAATTTTCACAGTGAAATTCTCCGAGTAATATAAAATAGATTTGAAATAAGGAACTGTTCCGCTTCTTTATATCGCTCTCACGGCTTGGACGTAATTTTCAGAGGCGGGGGTAGAAAAACCACGGATACCGTGTTAACGACCGTTACTCGCTTGAAAATCGGCGCGTGGAAATTGCGCGAATAATGCACCGTCGCCGGAACGAGCACAGGTGTGGCTCGCTTGGGCGGCAAGAAGCACGTCATGTCGGTTCGTCCGGCAAAATCGTATCGGGAAGAAAAAAAGTACCGAGAAATGTCGAGGCGATTCGACGCGTGCGTTATTTCTATTCGGTATCACGAGAGAAAGAGAACGGAACAATGATCCGAGTGTGCCTTGACAGCGACGTACTTCGTTAGGCAGAAGAATCGAGACAGAAGCGACGCCGACGTAGAGATTCTACTTCGGAGTCGTTGCAGAAACGATGTGCACAGCGATGGCCTCAATTGCGACCGTTTGAACCGTTCACCAGCTGATCGCTTATTAGCAAGAGGCAGTGCGGGTAAAGAGTACTCGCTGGATTAGAAAGTACAGATCTCATCCAACGAAATAGCTCGCTAAATCTAACAGCATCCGAATGCTTCTGAAAGAGGTCTCGACCTATCTTTCTTTTTTCTCTCTCTTATCAGCGTCGTTCTCTCATCGATTCTCCTGGATCTACGATTTATCTTAAGGACATCGTGATTAATCCTAGTCGTCTGAAATATTTTCGCTGCTTTATTCCAACCGATTCCCATTAATTCAGTCTCGTTTCGCATATATCTTATTTTTCATATTCAATATAACATTCCTACAAAGATAAAACGTAAAGATAGTTATAAGTTATAATAGCGTGTCTACATCCGCAAAAGAACTATATGTGGGATTTATCTGTCGCGCACAAAAATCTACCATGACTTTCCGTAGCATTCAAGCAAATACTAAGAGAATACCAACACTAACAATTTAATGATCGAAATGCATACATATCTCTATAATTGCACATAATATATAGTTCTTAGAGAGAACGAAATATATTATTAGCAAATAATATCGTATTATTACGAGCGTGATAAATGATTCTCCAAGCTCGAACTTTCTATAATTCAACTTATATAGCAACGAAACGCAATACCCTGCACATCTACGATCGCAAAGAACTAAAATCTCTCGATTTCGATCTTTGTCCTCACACAGAGATCCACAGAAAGTGTATCCTTCGGGTATGCTCTCACACGCGATAGAGCTCACTTTCTCTCGACCCGATTGTCGCGCTAGATCGCTACCGCGTTTTTTATTTCGCGGCCAAGCAGTCGCTTCGTGGTTGGTCGATTTTGTGCACGCCCGATCGGTTCCTTTATCGTCACGTCGAAGCGGCCAGCCCCAGCCGTAGTGCAATGACCGGTTAAGTGATTCGACTAACGTATTCTAAGTGGCGGTTCAAAGAGAGGCGCTCGCCTCTCCTTTCCTCCTCCTTTCCTTCCTCCTTGGTCCTGCCGAATAAGTTACTTTTTCCCTTTCTCTTTCTCGACGTCCTTGCTCCTTGGAATTTTCATAAGTCTCTCATGATACACCGATCGTCACTGTTGATCCCTCTTCAGTCTTATTTGCGTCACTACCGCCGATTCAGATGTAAATCACTACGGTACCGTCGTTCAAGAAGATTGTTATGCGAATCTGTTGTCTGACTCTGGAGGACATGTCGCCAATGGGGATACGATGATCACTAAATTGCCGCGGATAAAAGATCGAGGGGTTGAATTTAAGTGGTGAACGTTTTTCTCAGTCGGCTCCCTTTAATCTCTTTTACACGTTGTGCTGGTAACACCTCGTCACTTCTGCGTATAAATTGCACGTTCGATTATTCGCGATACGATGCGAGTTAATAAATCTTCCATTCAGGTCTGAACTGCAGGCACTAAACCGTTCGCCGAGGCGACGTGTGCCCGGGATCAAGGGTACGACATTCTGGCGTCTACGGCAGCGTTGGTTCCCTCGTCAGCGGCATCGTCTTTCTCTCGAATGCAGTTCTCGGATAATGACGATGATTGATCAGCCTCAGTGCTGATCGAACATTCGTGAGAATCCGATGGAGAGACAGTCGTCGCGTTTTATTTCATCACCGTTACCATCGGTAATATATTCATCATAGATTCCTCTGTTCAACGATGCTCACAGCCATATCTCGATTGTAAACGATAATGCTTGCGTTTTCTTAAATTTCACGAGGTAAATTTTTATGATTATAAATTTATAAATCCGAGATAAAACGGTCACAGACTTGTCGATTCGAATATTGTCATTATCACTAAAGTCTTGCTTGCGTTTCCAAATTCGATAAACCAGTTTCTTCAGATAATCTAGAACATTGTTCTATTTTAAATTCTGAAATCGGAGCACTGGGGTAAAAGTTTTACCGACATCTTCACAACCTGGTTTACTCGGGCGTTATCGTTGACGTCCTGCAAAGTCTTGCTTGCGCCGCTTGATTTAGCAATTCCTTAAAATAATCTAGGACGGCATTGTTCTATTTTAAATCCTGAAGCCCGTGCGTCTCGAGATAAAACTAATACATTGCAGGCCGTTGGATATGGGTCTGTGACTCGATATTCTCTCGAGTCTCGTGGTTTGTGTTCACCGGTAAGATTCGTTGCGAGATATCTTCATGGATGGTGCCAAACCTGAGTCCGGAAAAGCCGCGCGCTTTTGACGCTAACAAACCGAGCTGTACGCCTTGCACTTATCCCGGGACCAGCTTTTTGTCTTGTGAGTCTGTCCCACGAGCGTCGCGGCGCTCCAACTGGAAGCTAGCCACTTCTGCGCTTGGGTTTATATTTAAACGGCACAGAGCGCCGCCGGCCACGTCGACGTCGACGTCGACGTCGACGTCGACGCATCGTCTTTCCCAATGCGTCGACCGGACGTCGAGAAGAGAAAGAGAGAGAATGTGTGTCGAAGAAAAGAACGCGTCGAGAGATATACCAGATTGAAGAAGAAAAAATCTCCGCTTTCGCGAAGCGAAAACACAAAGATATCGTGATATGTTGGCGTGGTGAAATATTGAGGCGATGTTTAAAAGAGAAATATTATTCGAGAAGGAAGGGGCGAGTTTCGAGAATTCGTATACCTATGAATATACAGAGTGCGAATGAAAGATGAGACAGTTGCATAATAATTCTCGGAAGAGATACCACGCTTATTATTTTGGGACATTTTCTTTTTCTTATTTGTACTTGCAAATAATTTTCAGAGTACAGAGTTTCGACTTTTATAAATGTGCGATTATGTTACTCTTATTGTTGTGGCTTGGTGATTTTTTCGGAATTCTGTAACACACCTCTCACGGCGTTTTGGCACAAGATACCGTTTCATGCACATATATACAGACGGCGCAGTGTAAAACGTTGGAAAATTCGTGCTAATAAAAGAACGTATAAACATCAATACCGCAGAATCGCCGACCTCCCACGTTGGTACGTATTTATCCGACACTTCAAACGGGACCAGCTAGGGGGAGTTCGCACATGGTGAACGTTTAACAGTTTGCAACGCAAAGAAAGCAGGACGGCACAAAGCTGCCTCTACAATTGACGAAACGCATACGTGAATATCAATTACCATCGCAATTAATAATTTAATTATTAAAATATGAATTGTTATATTGAGATAATGACTATTATTCTCTGTTTAATTCGAAATCTTCCTTAATGAAATTTTAATTGAATTTAGTCAAAGATACGTGTGTTTGTAATAATATAAAAAATTGAAAATTAACTAAAGCCCACTAAAAGCGAAATAAATCAAAGAATCTGTAGTCAAGCTAAAATGTCACGCTACATGTCTGGAGTAATCTGCCTCAAATATTCCAATTAAATATCTGCAGAGCCTCTCGATGTTTCATCGTGCAACACATGAACACTCGCGTACAATAATCAGTCCTGCAAATACAGGTTGCGTACACTGAATCCAATCAGCGCTTGCATATGAATTAATCCTTAAACCGGACAATTCGTGCACAGGTAGTGTTAGTCTTCGATCGATAAATATTACAGGATAGATCGGTGTATCTACTCGACGTGCTTTCATCCGTCACGTTCGCGATGCGTTCTCGCGAAGGAAAGGAAATCCCGAAAGGGGCATCTCGAAGGTCTGGAATGTTCAGCGTTTCAGGGCACGCCGTTCAAATCCTCGCGAGAGAACGTATCCTCCTTTTTTTCTCCTCTACCAGTCTACCCACGCGCTCGAACTACCTACCACCCGCGAAAGAGATAAAAGGACGGGTGAGACGAAGGAGCAGGCGGAGATCTAGGCTGAACGAAGCGGCAAAAAGAAGGAGAGGACTAAATACGAGGTCGAGCAAGGAGAGGAAGCGTGATATATGGAGAAGGGACGGTCTGAGCGCGTTTGTGTGTGTACGAGGGAGAACATCTCGCCGATATCAGGATGTAGGGTTTCGGGGTACGCCCAAAGGGTCATCACCCTTTCTTGGCGAACCCTCCTCCTCCTCCTCGCTTATGTGCATGCCGTGCTTCTACCTTCTCCCTCCCTCCCTCCCTCCTCCCCCGCGACCCTCTGCTCTTTTGCTGGACGGTCCCCACTCCATCTTCCTCATGCTCCAACGGTGCACCCCTGCGACGCGGGCTTTTACTCCCTGGCGCGTCTCCAGAGACAAAGAAATACGATTCGCCCCGCGAGAAAATGGCGTAATTATATACGAGGGCGGGTAGAAGAAGAACGTAAATCACAACGGGAAGCAACGGGGCGTGCGAGGCTTGGGTGAGGAGTCTCGCATCCGCCGAAAATGCGGTTCGGAAAGGGGGCTTTCGAGAACTTCTCCTTCCTTCCTCGAAATCGGGAGAGGATGAAAACCTTGAGGACAGTAAGCGCGCGGTTGTTCGCTCCCCCCTTCGCGACAGTGGAAGGATTATTTTTCATCCGTTTTGTTTCGAGTCGCTGGCATGCTCGTAGGAAACAGGAAACGAGGGGACAGGAACGAATCTCTAATTTATCGAGGTTATATACCGGTCTCGAATCTTGCTGAGGAAACTTCCAACCTTCAATCATTCCGTTTTCATAATCGTAAGCGAGTGTTGCTGCGTCACGGACGACTATCTGCGGTGCAAGGTTCAATATCCTCCTCATTACGATGGCGTCACTTCAGAAGGGAACCGCTCGCGTGACTCGGTTCTTGATAACGTGACTGACAACCGATGGAGATTCGAGCCCCGCGGATCATACCATGATGATATGGGTGCAATGAGCTCGGCATGATGTCGCCGTCTTTCATAAGGTGCACGACGCGATACCGCATAAATTTTAGTTACGATCGCTACTTACCAGCTACTACTTAAGCAACGAGAAAATAAAAAATAGAAATAAACATACAATAATAAAATATTAAGAGAAAATGTATAATAATATGTATAACAATTATCTATTTAATATGACAATTAAAAGTTAAGATGTATGAAGAAAGATGTGGATAAAAAAGTGTGTGAGAACAATAACGAGTCGTTGACATTATAGATTCCAGTTTAACAAATTAAAATTAAAAAGAGAGCTACGAGATACGAAAGTTTCTCGGCTAGAAAGCTATTAACAAGAGAGCTAATGCAGCCAAACGCAAGATTATTATACTAACATCCGCTTCAAAACTCGATGTACTTTTTACAGAATCGGAACGAGGATAGGGATGCAAATCACAATGCAATCTCGGTGCACCGAACGGATCTTTAGCGTTGATGAAGCTCCCGCAAATAATTGCTTCTTCGCGGTTAGTGCAAGCGATAAAATTTGCTACGGGATAAATGGCTTTTAATATTAATCTACGACGGCTAATAACGGACTGCGCGCCGCGAGGCGTTAACGCAAAATCACATCGCTCATGGTCTTATTTATTGTGGTAACCCTGCATGTCTTGCAAATTGGCCATTCAAACTTGTAATTTGTGTAACGGAACAATCAATATGCACGAGTATTCGATCCGATCGCCAGACATTGCCATATTCGTGGAAATTGATAATTGTAAAGCGTCGGTAAGAATAAACGTCATTAACAATTAAATCTGATTATTTTAATCTGAAAACTTATGAATATAATATATTATGTATAAACTAAATATGTTAATTGAAATATGTACAAGTTTTTTCGCTGGAACTTCTATTTGTTTCGAAAACACTTCAAAGAAACTTTGCAAAGAAATATTTGTTAATTTTCCTTCTGCTTTCTAATTTTTTTTTTAGTTATTCTACATTTACAGAGTTTCCTACAAACGATGTTCGTAATTAACATGCGACGACTTAATTAGACGTATATTTCTTCGATTTGTCCTTTTTCCTACGGGGAAGCAAAGAAGAACTGCACTGATCGTAATGAAAGTTCCAACTTTTCCCGTTTCCACGCCGCTGGGAGGCTACAAATCGCTATAATTAACGGGATGGAAAAATTTCGCTGTTTCCTTCTTATTTTCAAGGTAGAAGCCCCGAGCTTGTGGATTCGATGTCGGAGACAGCGAGAGAAAAAAATTATGCGCCGCAAGTACCCGAGGACTCCCACATCTCGTAATTAGCGAACGGCATTCTCAATTATTCTAATGAGCGTAATGACGTCAAGATAATGCACTGAGAATTCCGGAATATAATCGGCCGCGAATACTACCGCGTCGACGCGACTCTTCCTGTCTCGCCTTTTTTTCTCTTTCTTTCAACACCGTTGTGAAATCTTTTGAAACATCCAGGTCTTTTTATTACGACAATTTCACTTCGCCACGAGAACACGTCGCGTGGTTGCTCGCTTAAAAAAAAATCTAAATAGTCCTACGACAATATGATTGTTTTAGAGTACACGAATCATAGGCGCACGTAAGTGTACGTGGATATATTTTCGCGTCTCGTTTCGCGTATTCCACGCGGCCTCAAAAGTCAACGCACAGATGCAGCGTGCGCGGTAATAAATGCGGTCGTTATTCCTGATATGCAAAATAAATGTGGAATGCGGGTTATGAGATTAACAATGCCCGGCGAGCGAATGCGGAGTTTACGCACAGAAATCATAAATTATGTATAATAACGCGGTTTAGTTTAACGATATAATAGTCCCGTCTATCTATCTTGTACATCACGCGTTCATTTTCGCGCATTTATAACTTTTATAATTGTTTCAAGTCCGACAAATAATCGGCGCGCAGTTTATTAAGTTGGAATAGATGTATATGTATATTATATACATTGTAATTCGTTACTTCTGTAACTATTAATTTCTTTACTTGCGCACCACGTACCGCGCCTGACTCGTGTAGCTGTTTATTAATTTGTTGACTTTTATAATTGTTATTATTATATTAATTCCATGAGCTTGAGGAAACGCAGCACGTATTAAAAACATTTAACAAAATCGGAATATCATAAAAAATATTTACATATTATAAATTTTTGACAAATGTGTCTTCCTTAAATATCGAACAATTGGTCAAATATTTAACGATTATCTTGGAGTAATAGGATAAATAAATTTGGATAAATAATGATTTATTTTCGGAGCAAGAAAAATACTGAAATATTCCTGAAACGTAAAATTTTCATTTAAATGTCTTTATGGTTTTATGTCTTCATGATTAGATATTTATATACAAAATAAGTCACAATAATAATACAATCAAATGCATTTAAAACATATTTACACCTTCTGTACATTAGATATTGCAAGTTATACAATTTTTATCATTTCTCGAATAGTAATTCTAAAATAAAACTTTAACCACTTCGAGAAAAAAATAAACGAAGCACCCACGATAGAAAAGTGCCATGGTATATCGAGACATTTATCGATTTCAACGTTAATCGGGTGCTATATGAACGAGGGTCACGTTCACACAACTTGGTCTGATGTTAAAGAATTTCGCACACTCCGACGTAAATATATGTGTCCCCTTACGTTATGTTGCCCTCGTCGACTCGACGAGAAGTATACGATACCGAAGGGAGAGCTAAACAAGTACCCGCCGCCCTCCACGTGATGGTCGAGTAGACGTCGAGGGCGCCGCGCCGTCACGGGGTTATATGAGGGTGAGAAAGGTTAACGCGATCTCCTGTGCGAGGGTGTACGGAATATTGATTCACTCCGGTGTTAGGAGTCTTTTAGTCCCGTAGGTAAGTGTACGTCCGAGAAAGGGATACGCGAATGCACACACGTATATAGGGTGTCGTGACGTTGTGCGGAAATATATTAAAAAGTCATTATCTTAGAGATAAGAAAAAAAAGAAGTGCCGCAACGTCATGAGAAAATATGTTAAAAAGCCATTATTTTATTATTAAGGTAAGAAAAACAAAAAGAGAATTTTGTGGAAAATTAATACTTGTCGGTTTTTAATTTACTACACTTGATTATTTTTGAACATTTGAGGGATTAAATTTTAAAATACTTAAAATTGTTCAACACATTACTTTTTAAATAAGTGTTTAATTTTAAATATCCTAAGCGCTTGATATTTAAAATAAAATTTGGATTAAATTCTATAGAATTATGATTAAATTGTAATTAACTAGAAACTAGATATTCCGTTAAAAAAGGCGAGATAAATGTGAAAGAAACTTTTCGTTGATAATTAAAAAAAACATCGATAATTAAAAATCACAGATTTTCAAATAATTAGCGAATATAAATTAAAAAGATTAAAGTATAATTTGGTATAAATTAATTTAAATATAAAAAGATTAAATATTATGGACTTATTCCATGTTTGTTTCTTGCCCTATCAGTTTTTTGAGGAAAATTTGAGTTGCCACTATTTTAGCATTTATTATTTATTTATTGCAGATGCTAAATATTCTAATAATTATTCGGTTTGAAACCTTCAGAAGATGAGAGAGAGAGAGAGAGAGAGAGAGATCACTTTTATTCAGAAAATAACAAACTAATATTAAAACTATTGATAAAAGTGAGGAACAATTTTATTAAGAATAAAAATGTTTTTATGCAATGGTGACGAGACGCCGTATATAGGGTCGCACATGTAACGTACACTGTACAGCAACGACGAAGTACCACCCTTCTGTTGCCAACCGTGCATCGATCCAACGAGCGACCAAGTTTCCTCTTAATATACCAAGAAGCATATCTCTCTTTCTCTCTCGGTGTGCTCGTTTCCTTTTGCCAGTGGCTTCCTTTCCGAAAATATTCGTGGAAATGCATTATAGAGATATGCGCGGAGAGAGGAGAGCACAAGAATATAGAAGCGATTGCGCGAAGATTATAGCTATTGTTGCTAGACATAAGCGTATTCGATATCAAATGTTATTTCCATGCCGATCGAAATCCACTCGTTCGATGCGCAGAAGAGCAAGACTTTAATCCTTTGAATCATTTTAATGCCACTATTCTAGCGTAGCCTTCATCGTCATTGAACTTTTTAAAAAGTAATTTCGGAACACAAAACCATTTGGATTTTGAAAGATTACGGGATATTCGCCAAGCTATCCTTAATCATATATTCTCTTAAAAAATCTAGTTTGCTTTGCAACTCGTTCGGAGAAAAAGAAAAAAAGAAGAAATATTCAGGGAGTCTTGAAAGAGAGAAGAATGTTGTTTCAGCGAAGGTTCGATAGTAATGCTTGAAAAGATTAAAAACTTTTGATAAATCAAGATTTTAGAATTTAACTAAATAGAAAATTCATATTCACTATTCATTAATGTGGTTTTAAATTTAGATAATAAATGGACTTTCTTTCTAAGAGAAGTTTGATTAACCAGATATTTAACGTTAAAAGTCAAATAGCTAAAATTGATTTGGTACCGTGTGACCTAAAACTGTTATTTAAAGACATATCTGTACTTTTGAGGTATCCCGAATGTGTTCGTAGAAAGAGACACGCTTTTAAATTTTCTACAAAGTCGCCATGAAATGCGCAGAAATATACGTGGTACGTAATGGAATATGCACTAAAGGAAATGTATACATAGTGGTTATATGGCGCCACGAAATAGCAGAGTTACATTTAGTAAACCGAGTGCACTTTTTACGAAGCACTTTACGTACTTTACTCGAGAATCCTTCTTTTATAAGAATGTTTCAAGCACAAAAATATGGAAGAATTATATTATGTATATTTGTATTTGATTATTATATTTATTATATTATTTTAAACGCGATATTACATTTATATTCATTAAATTATTCATTCGTGATTGCCACATTCTTTTTGCATTACTCTCTACATTTCGAGTTTTAACTATAAACTTTCGTACTTTAACTTGAAATCCGATATTATAACGACTGTCACAACGTATGATAAAATTTATTCACGTTAGTTTTACAAAAATATTTTATTTTACTTCAACGCTCCATATTTTCGAATTTCATTATTAAAAAAATAAAATATAACCTGTGGCAGCGTGTTATCATTAGATCTAAAAAAATTAAATCGAAATTGGCAGCATTACTTCTATTTATTTTCCACTTGCATTTTTCCTACCAGTGCGATTTTAAACAAAAAGGTACGACTTCTCTTCGATTTTCCGCGAAAGAGACTCGAGCAAATACCGTGAACGAATCCTCATTAACTCGTCGGTTGCCGCCGCCGTGACGTTTACCTTGTGCCAGAACTCGTGGAATCGGCGTTTCTCCGTTTCGTTCTAATTTATTGTCAAGTGCAGCGTGGCGGCCGTGAGTCACACGCCACCGACGGGAATGAGAGGGAATGAGAGAGAAAGAGAGAGAGACATCGGGACGGACGTTAACGCACATTGTCGCTGCGCTGACGAGCGTGCGTCTGTGCGTGAGCGTGAGCGCCGCCGGACAACGACGTAAACAAAACGTGCCTCTTAGCGAGGGAGCTCGAAGAGTGCAACGACCTGCGCCATTGTGACGTAGCTGTTCGGATCAGCTGACGGCGCGGGGACGCGTCGTTCGCTTATCGCGCGCGCGTTTGTCAGATTTACGACGTTTCCTCTCGGCCCGTCTTCTCGTTCTCGACGAAAACGCTCGCGGTTTCTCAAGACCGTCCTCGTGTATCGTAAAAACGCTTTAAATGGCAAGATTAGACTTTGCTCCGATGTAGGAAATATGTGTCGAGGACTATCGCGTAAGGTTCTATGAGAGACTCCAACCTCCAACGGATTTTAATCGGACGCTATCTTGATCGGTATTTTCAACATTATTAGGTTCTTTTATATATCTTTTTACGCGACAAATCGCAGCCACGTCTCTTCTTCTCGATTATATCGGAAAATATTTCGGAGAAAGAGAAAGAGGAATATAAATAGGCGACGTGCGATTAACGCAAGGGTGAAATAATAAAGTTCATATCAAATTTTCCTTTCGAGAATTCGCCGATGTTGCCAATAACAACTATATGTATACTGTTAATGCAGCATAAGTATAGACATTCTATTCAACAAATTTCCTAGTAAAGATAACGCCAAAGGGATTTTTATAAATATTATTTTTTATTATTTTAGATTTTTATAAATTCGCTAATATAAAAGACCGCTTTTCTGGGGCATTTTTCCTTTGCGGATAAGAGGTTGCTCAACGAGACACGCGTCACGTCATCGCGCACGCTGCTCCGATTTTACGCGAGCGAATGTAAGATCGACGATAAAATCGCGCATGCGAGTGTCGTAACGTCTGCGTAGCGCGGACGCTGGAAACGTTGGGTTAGGTTACGTCCTCGCGCCGCGGCCGCGGCGGCCTCCCGGTGTCGCAAGACCGGGGCGTTTACGCTTTCACCCTCGCGCTTGCTCAACGGCGCGCGTTAATTGGGGAAGTCGAGCGCGTTAACGTTTTCAAACGCCTTCTCGATTTTTATCACCCTCGTCTCCCCCGCGCGCCGGACGCGCACCGTCCTCGCGCCCCGTTTACCGGCCCTGCGCATCGATTCGAGCGCGTTCGTGACATTGATCCCTCTTACCTTCGTTTGTACTCCGAATCTCGCCGACGGATCCCGTCGTCCTTGTTTCCTTCCTCTCGGCGTCCTTCCTTCCGAGCGTGGATTTAAATCTCTCGGGGGGGCCACTCCCGCTGCGACGGTCCTACCCAAACATGGAAACGCTTTCGGTCGACACTTGGAGAGACACGATGACACAACCTTCCACCATGGAGGAGAGAGAAAGAGAGGATTCGAGAGAGATGGCCGTTTAACGACGGATCCGCTCGCCTCGCCACGTCAGCTGGCAGCCGAATTCGGCAGCTTTTCCAGCCCTCGTATTTCGTTTCCTTTGTCATGACAGCGAAACGTCGACGGAGCCGGGAGCGAGCGACGAGGGGCGAGCGAGACACGGGCGTACGGCGTACATACGTATATACACGTTATATATATGTATACGCGTATCTATAGAGACAGGCCGCCGATCGAGCGAGCGGCCGAAACGGAGTAGACGGACGGAATCACTGTGACTGTACGCGACGAGATTAGGACTATTAAGGAGGCACGTCGCCGTCGCCGTCGCCGGGACACTCGGCGACACGTGCGAAGTTGCGCGCACACGACACACGGGGGGTAAAAATAAACCCCTTGCACCGGAACGGAATTGTCGCGTACTGGCGGAGCTTGGCGGACGATGGCGATGCGATGGCCCGGGTTGCGCGCACGACCGACCTCCGTCGATCGACGCCACTCGCCGCGGCCGTCGGCGATGCGGATACTCACATGACGATGCGCGAGACGATCGACGATATCATATTAACGGGTCCTGCGGCACGGCGGGACGCGCGCGAACGGCTAGAAACGAGCGACTAAATGCGGACGGCCGTCTGCAGCACCGCCGCTCACACGTCGGCCATGTTGAACTGGCAGCTGGCTCGCTCGCCGCTGCGCGGGTGACGTCACGGCGTGTTTTCGTCACGTGACGCGCCAGGCCTGTACGTACGCGCGCGCCTTCATCCGGGCGATTTTGCGGCTCCTTGGGTTCGACCAGGCATTGATGTCCATTTCGGCCGATGTAGATTAACTTTTATCTCGATTTAACTTACTTTTTATTCTTTTCTAATTCGTAGAACTGGAAAAAGATAAAAAGTTAAACGGAGATTCAAAAATTAATCTATTTTGGTAGAAATGGACATGAATCGGACAGACAATTCTATTTTCGTATTTTCTTTCTACGATTCCCATGCGAAAAGAAATGTGCTATTTGGTTTTTAGAACTTGAAATTTAACGTCAAGCATAATTCGAAAATGATACGATAAATTATAGTACAATCTCTTTGAATTATATCGATAGCGGTTACGTCATGTTGTTAACGAGTGAATTTAAAATCAAAAGACGTTATTGAACATTAGCATTTCGTATCTATGTGATATATCGCGATATGAATAATTGGAGTGTTTTGCGTTACGCGATATAATTCATGTTCCACTCAAGTTTTCTCAAACATTTCACCTGCTCCAAAAATCGCGACCGTAAAACGTCTTCCGGCTTACCGCCAACCGCGTAAACACACAAATTCTCCGGCCGCCAAGGAACGGCAGAAAAAGAAAACTAAAAAGTAGGTTAAGAAGAGAAAGAAAAAGAACAGGGAATTTCCAGCAGCGAAACGTTTTCTGGTACGTCACGAGCGGACAAACAAGCATAACTTTTGTGGTAAAAGAGATAAAATATTCAAGTTGAAATCCAGATAATTATATGTAAAGCTTTCGCGTACCGAAATACGAAAAAAAATCTCCTCGGGGTGTCTATATTTCCACAAATTTTTCTTCAAAGAAGAATGTCACAGTAGGTAAATGCTAAAGAACTTGATTTTTTATTTCATGAATTAAAGTCTTTATACGATTATCGTGCTTGAACAATTTATAATTTAAATTACTTTTCTCGTTGATAATACAAATTTATTTCAGAGACATACACAGAAAAAAAAAGAAGTGCCGAACAAAACATTACTCAAATTAACGCGTTCATTGTTTCGTAATTCTTATAAGAATTTGATAATCTTTTTCTTGGTTGAACTATATAAAATGACTTCATTCAATCAAGTTTTCTTCGCAATATGATCTCATTTCAAGATTTTCACGTTGAAACTAAAGATATTTCCAAATCCAAAAATATTCGTTTGTTCTGTGTAACCAAGCAAATATCGAGATTCATCATCGTTCCCGAGAAAAACAGAAACACGTGTTTTTACGGGATGCCCTCTCTTGTCCAGCGAAGGAAAGGAAGGAGTAGGGAAAAGGCCGAGAAAACCGGGGCTTATACGTGGCGTGTTACGTCGATGCGTGTGTACATCGCGGAACGTGGATATACGCGTGACACGAGTACGCCGTGTGCGTGTCGCGCGCGCACGACGAGAGTCCGGAGTCCGGAGTAGAGGCAGCGGTTCTCCTCGGAGCGGCGCCCTTCTCTCATCGCTCATGAAAACGTGTCTTCCCTCTCGCGCCACCCGCGCGCGCGACCCCACGCGCCTCGCGGTCGGTACTACGGCCTAAGCACTCCCCCCCCCCCCCTGCTCCTTCTCCAACGACGCTCTTGTGCGAGGGATAGCACAGGATAGCAGCGAAGTGAAGTGCGACGCGACGCGACGCGGTACTCCGGCCTCCGGGACGAGCGGGAAGAGAAGAAGGGAAGAAAGGGGAAAAGGTGAGAGAAGGAGGGAGAACGGAGAGAGCGCGCGGCGCGCTCGCTCGCTCGGCTCACGACGAGGTGGGAGCGGATCGCGCCACGGCGCGGTGCGACGGGACTGGCGGGAGGGCCGGGAGGAGGTTAGCCAGACGGGTGGGAGGGAGCGCGCGCGAGCGCGAGGGGGGAGGGGCGTACGGGCCGCGGGAAGGAGCCGTGCCTCCCTGCCGTCCGCCCGCAGTGCGCGCTACGCGATATCACTGACCGGTCATGTGTGTGTCACTCTCACGTTCACACTGGTACCGTTCGGAGTACTTGGTTGCCGCGCTGGTGGTGTTGCCACCGCTGCCGTTACCGTCCGCTGCCGCGTAGTGCCCCGAAGAAACGTTTTAAACACGAAATCCGGGTGCGCGCGGCCCCCTTCCCCCCCCCCCCCACCCCCCGGAAGTCCGAAAGTGGTGCCCGCGGTCGATCCTTGGTCTCGCGCGCGCGAACGTCAAAACAGTGCTCGCGGTGACGGTGAAGACGGAGAAGACGCGCGGAGCGATTCTCTTCTTTCTCTCCGTCGCGTCGATCGACTCGGGAATCTCGGGATATCGCGTCTGCCGAGACGAAAATAAAAGCGCCCAAGAAACGCGCGAATTCCTATCGTAGGGACGCGCGCGCGCCGGGAGAGCAGGGGGAAAGCACCGTGAAGTTAGGCGCGAACGGCGATCACGCCGGACAGGCAGAAGGAAAGAGGAAGAAGACCGTTTGAAGTTGAACGCGAGTGAGTTTCGCGGCTGTTTTCGCGCAAATAAGTGTTTCGCGCGCGCGTCTCCAGCCAGACAGTCCAGACGTGCGAGAATTGCGAGAAACAGGAGCAAGGAGTGGCTGTGCGGAGCGTGAGGAAAGAGAGAGAGAGAGAGAGAGAGTGAGTGGCGGCAGCGAGGGGACCGGGGAAGGGAAGAAGGATAACACACGAGTGACCGGCCGTCGCCTCATGGCCCTTCGTGATCTTGGGCGGGAAGAGATCGGCCGCGGTGTGGTGCTTTGTGCCGTCGAGGAATAGTGATCGTTTGTGACAGGGTTCCCCCGCGCGGTGTGCTCGGTGCGGTGCGTGCGCCCGTTGTTGTGTTTCTTTTCTTTTCGGGGGCGAGGCACGCTCCTCGGAGGATAGAAGGAAAAACCAGGTCGGCGTCAGGGGGCCGGGGACGGGGACGGGAGAGTGAAGTGAGCCGAGTGAGCGAGCGAAAGAAAGAGAGAAAGAGAGTGAGAGAAGACGGAAGAGGAGCGGGAACGGTGGGGGAGGGAGACTGGGGGCGCCCGTTCGCGGGTGGGCGGGAGGGGGCGGGGGCGCGGGGGGGACGCGCGAGGGAAAGGGTGACTGGCGGACCCGGCTGTGGCGATCCGAAGTCGCGGATTCGGCACGCCGCGGTTTACCGAACGTAATATGGCGTACAAGTTTCGCGAGGAGATCGTGGGAAAGAGGTTTCTCTCGGTGAGTGGTTTCACCAAGCTGAAGGTGAATAAGATTAGTGAGTGGGGTTGGCGTGCGGGGGTGATACGTGCCGCCAGTCACAGGGATAACGGCTGTCATGATCTCCAGGTGAGTTATTGTGCCTAAACTTGTAACGTTTTTTTTTTTTTTCGTCCGCGCGCGGTTTACGTTCCTAGAAAGCGGAGGCGAGCCCGCGCTCTCGTTTCAGGTGTGTCGTTGCCGCGTAGTTTGTACGCGGGTCGATTGTTGGTCATCGCGACCTGGCGTCGCGCCGCGCCGCGCCGCGCCGCTCCGTTTGTGTTTACATCGCGGTGTGCTGCGAGCTGCGACCCTTCGTGCGAATATTCCGAGGGTGTGCGTGTACGTACGTGTATATTTACGTGTACACGCTCGCCAGCTCTCGACGATCGCCAACTCGACGATCTACCGAAACAGGCGTATTTTTGGAACCAGTAGTATGTGAATTCGAAGTAGCTCTATTATTCAAAAAACGCGGCCTGTTTCGGTAGTCACCTCGACGGCGACATGATGTCGCGAGGGATAAAAATCGGAAAATTCTATTATTAGACATCACGCGATTGTGCCACACTTTCAATATTTTATGGTTATCGAGCCACTTGTGTGCGATATTTACAATTACGTTCCGTTTGCACAGTTCAGTCAGAGTGATAATTACAATTGCGAAATGTTTTTGTAATGCCGGATTACGAGTTGCGCTTTCCGAAACGATGTAACAACATATATATGCTGCATTATTTGAAACAAAATCCTCGTTGCGAGCAATTCGTAGTTGCGAATGTTATTCGATACGCAAAATGTTAATCATTAATCACGAATATACGCAAAATCATTAGTCAAGTCATTTCGAGTTTCGTGGAAAGATTGGAGTGGAGTAACGATCGATCGTAGTGCAGATGCATGTTTCTGAGAAACCTGTGACTCTTTTATAAATATTTGCGATCAATATAGAAAATTTTTGTTATGTCTCGGCACGAGACGGATAAATTGAATAAAGCAGGGCGATGTGACGGTTCTTTGGAATTTACATACGTATCTTTTTAATGCAGAGATTACACAGATCTCTTTATTTTCTAAGGATTCGTCGAAGGTCGTATGTATTTTGAACGGTGAACGTATATTTGTTCGAATATTTTATAAGCACGATAAGCTTGACACGTTACTAGTTCCTATTAATATTTCTATTATTAACAGAATTTATATTAATCATGCAATTGCATGTTATTCATACAATTGCGTATTATCATACGTATCTATTTTGACGTACATCAAACACACATGAATCGCAGTTACGCTTGATTTGGGAGGGAAACGAAGATTGTTGCTTGCATTGCATTTTTATGTTACTACTTTATGAATACTGAAAACTTATGATTACGATTATGTCACATCCGAGGTTGGTTTTACTACTGAATCGTAACATCTCTGCCAATGGTTCAATCGTAAATCCTAAGTCAGTGCCATTTTAAAAATTAGATCGCTTTTTTGTCATAAAAATCGTTGAAGCGTTGTAACGCACAGATCGCGTCGTGTCTTTGAATATCCTATCACATTTTGACGTTAAACAAAACGATATATATTCGAAGAATTTGTGATTATCATCGAGGCTTGATATAATTGTGTGTCTAAGTTTATCTTGTCAAGGGGGGGTCTTTCCCTTTCTTTCAAGTCAAGTCATAACTATTTCAGTTTTCGAGGACATTGCCAACTCACGTATCAACGCTGTTTGCACACACATACACGCGACAATCAGTGTACATGTTTCGCGTTGCTTGGCCGGTGATATTTGCCAATTATATCACGTGGCCAAAGACCGCGATTATTATGTCGGTCGGGTGTAAAATCTCGGAAAATCTTGGTCTCGCGGTGGTCGATTTTTGCATTCGTTTCGCGACGTCAAAGTCTCGTTTTCAAGCCGAGTAAATTGCATCTTCGAAAAATCATCGTCACGGTTTCGTTACGCAATGAGTCGAATTTCGGTGCACTCGGACATACACGCGCGCGCGAAATTAATTCGACGAAGCAATACTTATCTCTTATGTAATAAAAGAAGCAGTTGTCCTCGGGTATCATTTATTGGCCAATGAAACAGTCATCTCGATGACGATAAGAATATTAGCTCACCTACGTATTATTATCTTAATTAACGCCATAATTATTGAGAGGTTTTCGCAGAAGAACGCTGCGAGTTTCAGATATGATGTTTTGGTGGGGAAACGTTATATTACACTTTGAGAATATTGATAATTATTATGAGAAATATAACAATATGTTTTATGTTATGCGTTTATATGGAAATATATTAATTGTATATATATAAAATTATTATATAATTTCTTTTCATTAATATATTATAAAATATTGTATTAATATAGGGATATAAGACCTAAATTTCTCTGTATTCTGCCAAAATATCACTTCTGAACAAGTCTTAGTTTGAATTATGTGTTACGTACAATATAAATTTGATAATCTCCATTAGCGATATATTTAATAACAAGCTCATATTCATGTTTTGTATTTTGCATTAATAATTTTTTCGAAAATCAGGAATAAAGTTAATAACAGCATTTTCGTCGTTAATAAACAAAATGATATTTCATGAAAAATCACCTCCTCGTGACAATACCACTTTATTAGTATTATTAAAATGTTTTATATTTCAAAAGCAATTTCGCAAAATTTAATAGTGATAAATCTTGACTAATATATTAAATAACATTCCACTTGCAAACTAACATTTATTAATTCCCTATTATCTCACGGTTTAAGCATTCTTCTTAAATTACATAATGCATCCAGTCTAACACTGACTGTCAGTCGCGATGCGGTCAATCGATCTCCGACACTCGGAGTTAATAATACCAGTATTTATTCGCGGCACTCATTAACAGTTCGCCCGGTTTCAACTATCGTTAATGGCCCTCGCGGCGTCTGCGAATTTATCGCGTCGTCAAGGAGCATCCGGGCGCCTCCCGGAGTGAATTCAGTTGACATCTGTTTAGTATTTGACGCTCTAAAGGGTCAACGACTACAAACGTCATCAGGTATTCCGGGGTCATCGCCGCCGCGGCCGCCGGGTCTCTCAGGCGGCTACGTTTTCCGGTTTTCCAGTCTCAAAAAGTGCTCTTGTGCTCCTCGGCTCGCAGAAAACGTGTCGATGAACTTGGCTAATAAGAGAGCTCTTGGCTCTTTGCCGGAGGTGAAAGTTATCGGGCTATCGCTTTAAATCCTGGCGAATAATAATCCTGGGGACGCGCGAGATATTCGAAATAAGCGAAATAGTTTTTTCTCTACAGAGAAGAAACACAAGATAGAGAAAGAAAGATAAAATTATTGTTTCTTTTTTTATCTTTCTCTCTTCTTTCTTATCACGCATATCGATAGTGTCGACGATAAAGAGAAGCACCTTGAAGTATTGACAAGTCGTTGAAATATCGAACGCGGAGAAAATAGATGTTTTATCGATAAGGGCGTGCTCGGGTATGAGACTCGCGTGCTCGTCACCTTGAAATTTCTCTACGCTAACTTTAGATGTGAAATGATGCATAGCTCGTACACTATAAATCGCAGTCCGAGATGACAATGAAATACGAGACATATTATATATTTATACACAACCACGTAAAAATTATTATTTATTCTAATCATCGATTTGATTAAAAATCGTATTTTAAGAGAATTTACGCGCTTCAAAATATTTATATGAGATTTCTTTTCTTACACATATGCATTAAGAAACGCAAGATATTCTTTGAGTAACTTTGCAGAAACTGTAAATAACGTTTGTAGTGAAATATTGTAATTAACTGTGATTTTTATCCAAGTATCAGAAACGTATGTTCTGTAATTTTCTTTTAATTATTTTTCGAAATTTACACTATTATCTTGTGTGCGTGTGTGTGAGTAACCTTTGGAAAGATGTCTATTTCAGGATAACTGGTTTCCTCGATTCGAGGATATGCGTTATAGCAAGATTTTTCATACATAATTCCTCCCATTGTTTCAATGCCGCTTTCGCGGCGCACCTGCCGCGTCCCCGAAGAAGCACCGTTATACTCGGTGCACGAAATATACGAAGCGCCTCGAGGGAGACTGCGAGGTAATGCGGTGACGCAGTGTGGTTGGAAGGTGCATTGGCCAGTAAAAAAATTTTGGGTAGGGCGAATCGGTCAGCTAGGGATCACGAGTGAAAGGGGGGGGGGACTGTTGCAAGGATCGGAGAGATGGTACCCCCGAATTATCGAGGACCCGCGATCGTGCTACAAACCCTGAAATTTGCGGTTCGCGAAACCGCGTACCGGCCACCACGGCACCGCCGCGGCCGCGTACCCAACACTTTCGCATAATTTGTATAGCGGGGCGATGTTTTGTTGCTGTCGAAAATTGCGGGCGAAATTCCGGGTCAAACCTGACGGGGGTGTCCGCAAATTCGCGAGCGACGATAAGCACTCTCGCATGTGCGAAACAGGTCCCGGCGAATTTCCAGGAGGTTTATTTTCGAATGCGGTAGTTACCCTGGTCTTGAATCGTTGCGAATCCCAACGAGATGCAAACGAGATTTCTTTCTGATTTTCGGATAGATCTCGCCTCCAATATAAACAACGAATCCGCGTCGCTCGTATGCATCGCGTAAGCCTGATTACGCGTATCACTGCGTAAGTGCTGTACGAAGACTTTTTTACGTTACGAAAAGTTATTTTTTTTTATTAGTGCGCGTTGTGTCTTATCTTATCTTATCGGAAAGAAAGTCATGGTCATGACGTCCGTAACAAACGTCGTATCGTTTTAATAGCCTGACGTTTGCATTTCTTTACTTTCCTCATACGAAGACCTGAGTTATGAACAGATTGCGAGTTTACAATAACAGCAAGAACGGATCAAGTCCTTGTGACTATATTTCTGTCAGAAAAAATTACATTCTCTTCTCTAGAAGATCGAATTTGTAATTTCGATAAATATATGTGTTATTTATCTTGAGAAAGATATTCTCTTGTATTTTTGGTAAAAAGAGTCATGGACGTTAAAGATTGATTCTTCGGCAATTGAAATTAATTTAAAGCGAACAAGTTATTTTAAGCTGTGTGAAAAATAAAAAGTATTCTTTGTATAGCAACATCTTTTAGCTTTTTACGCAAGATTAATCTAATTAATTTAATTTAATTTTTCTTAATAACGCACGTTTCGTTCATATAATTTCGTAGTTCTGACTTTGCGACAACCTGACATTTAGCATTTTCTCAGAAGTGTTAGATTTTTTACTGTTTGTATTTGTCGCCGATGATATAACTTTAATGACGGATAGGATAAACATCTGTGTATTTCAAATATGCGCAGAAAATTCAATTATGTAAGCGAACACTTTTGAGGATATCTCTCGTGGAACATGATTTTATAAAAACAATCTCTCAGAGACGTTAATTAAAATTCCCGAATTATGAAAATAACGCTCGCCACCGATAGGCAGTCTGGCTAAGTTTAGCTATGTATTTTTTTCTTTCTTTTGACAATCTATGTTTAGCAGTCGCGGCATCCAATTAAAGCTTTTGGGATTCTGTGCATTACTGGCGTGGACATCAGACGTGCAACTAGTAGAGCTTATCAGATCGCTGTCAGATTAATAAGATATTCCTTTGTTCGATAATGATCTTGATATGCAGATTGTAATAGTTCATTTCGAAATTCATGTAGATGCTGTCACGATAAAACGTGGATGCGATTATTTTACTACTTTTTTTTGTTATTTATTTCTCTATTTTGAAATTCCTTGCAAAATGTCTCGTTGAAATACGCTTTTGTAATTTAAAATTAGTACAAGATACATAGAATTCCATAAATTTGTAAAATAACTAGGCTAGAAAAATAAAGTATTGCGTTTCTGAAATAGAGAGAAACTAAAAATACACCGCCATGTTTCTCACTCGTTACGTAAGTCATACTACTTTGAGTATAAATTGGCAGACAGAAATAGACGGCAGGAATAAACGGGAAGAGGCACCTTGCTCTTTTCGGTAACGTTGGAGGATCGATGGTTGTTGGCTCGTCTTTTTGCAAATTGGCGAAATCGATATTGCGCTGTCGCGAAATGACGGTCTCTGCCCGAAGGTACCTTACGTGCGTTACTGCGAAATCGCTTCCGCGAGCATCCGGGTTTCTCCTTGCACTTCGCTGCATACGATGATTATTATTCGCGTTGAATTAGATCGCGGCTCGAAACGCATCGGTGCGATCGGTCGCGAATGATTTCACGTAATCGTGAAACATGACGGTTCTTTGTGCGCCGCGTATTCGCCTTAAAGCTTCAAACAACAAAGGGACAACAGATGCGTTGCGTTGCTGTGCAACGCGGCAAATCATTTGCACCATACACGTTCGCATTACCAGGCGTTATTTTGTAATCCTGCAATTTGTCCGTCTACCGCGTCATACAATTAGACACAGTCGATGAGTTTTCCGCGGACCACAGGTGCTTAATATACGCGGTCTGTGCGTCTGTGCGCGCCTTCTGACAAATGATCGGTGTCTTCATTTCTCGCCTAATCACTGGCAGCGTCTCGCGATCTACGTCGAAACGCGCCGACGTCAAAATCGCCGAGATTGAACGACGTCTGCGTGCATGATCAATTGGCAGGACTAGGTCAAATCGTGTCACTATCAGATTGCTACAAATCACGGAGAATTGTTGATATTTTTATAAAAAGATTCGTATTAAGAGGATATAAATGTTGTCTAACTCTCGTTTCACGTTGTAGTATAATTCATAGATTCCATTAATATTTTTTATAAAATTCTAGAAACAAAAGAACTTATTTAGCACGATAATACTACAAAGCATTTATTTATTGTTGGTAAATATCGATCGTCTTTCTCTCTTTTCTTATTTTATTTGTATGATTTTTTGATAAAATGTGCTTCACATTTCATTTTGTAATTAAATCCAGTATCAATAATCTATATAATAAAATTCCATACATGTATAATATTAAGTAAAAATTGTTTATGTCTAAGTATTGTAAAATAAAATAATCTAGAGATGGAGAAATCAGTGACTGACGCATAGAAAGCAGACTTACTCTAGATTTTAGCTAGAAATCAAGTGGCTCATATCAGACAATATTGTATGTAATACGTCAATTTATATACGTATAATTAAGATAAATGACGTTCATATAATTGGCATATAATTGACGTAAAGTATAATTTTATTAAAAACCGATTTGATCGAGAGTTTTCACTTAATTGTATTAATTAAAAGCTTAAAAATAATTGCGCAATTTTTTTTTACCAATTGAATAAATAGATGGAATGTCAGATCCATGATGGAAGACGATTATCGTTAAGTAATAAAGGGAGTTACAATTTATTTTCGTTTTAATTAAATATTATTCTACATTAAAGTGCAATAAAATCATTATATATATATATTGATATGATAAATGGCACATTTTGCGCGCATAGCTTCAATTCTCGAGACGTGGAGCTGTTGCGTGAGTTGTTTTTGTGCTGATATTCACGTCCACAAACGTGATAACTATATATGAAACTTTAAATGATTCCTCGAAATGTCGCACGTGTGACGATATGTCAGTTTCTCTCAACAAATTATAATTATTTGCTATGCCGAGCTGCTGCTTGGTGTCAGGTCGCGTTATTGTATTGAGGATTCTATCGCGAGGACCCTATCGGTCGCATTCTAATATTAAAATACGAGAGCAACGGCCGCGATACCAGAAGACGCGGTTCGATGCACGCCCTACAGAATTTGCGTTATTACTGATATACACAGAATGGAACAGAGAGCTAAATACGTATTTCACGTTTGAAGAGCAAAGTCTTTTCGAAAAATAAAACGCTATAAAAATAACACATCGTAGTTATTGTTATTATTAAGGATACAAATCAACAATCTGAGAAAAGATGTGTGATAATTTAGGGAAATAATACATTATTTTTGACATGATAACAAAGATTTAAATGCTATCGAGGTAAAAAGTTTAATTTGAATTGAGAAAAGAGGAAGAGACTAAAGTAGAATTTATTATATAATGTAATATATAAATCTATCTAAAGAACACTTTATCAAAGAGATAAGTAAAGCCACGATTAATGACAAATAAACTACTAAGAGAAAAGGAAACGGGAGAGTTTATATTTTCTTTCTTTTCTCTCTTTCTCTCTCTACTTTCGTAGGCGACTGTCTCTCCGGCAGTAGAAATATTTCGCTCGCCTATTTGTCCGTCAATATTATTACGCAACGACTCGCCCACGCTGCCTTGTGCCACTTTCTTTACTCGATGCATTCGAAATAGCACTTTAGCGGGCTCCCTACTTGATCATTCCGAGAAAACGACATTTCGCCGTGAAAAAAAACGTGTATTTTTCATTTCGCAAAAGCATTTACATGATGTTGTTGCTAGGTTCGATTGCACTAGCATACAATCGGCGGTAACTTCGGTTTATAAAATTTAAAAAAATGTTATTTATATTATAGAATTATCTAACAAAATACATACTTGTTTATTAAATCGAGCAACGTAAATTAATTCAGAATCACGCGAAGACTATAAGTCTGAGATGCTTCAACACATTTACACACATACAACCGATATTATCGCGATTAGTCATTAACAGAAAATCACGTGACAACCGTGCTTTAACCCTATATGCTGCCGCGTACAACGCGATGTTTTGCTGGTTTCGGTTCATGAAAGCACGAGCTCGAACGACAGTTTGCCCACGCGGGAACAAATGCGTCATGCTGTACGCATTTAATTAATTAATTATCATCCTTTCGAAGACTCGATGAGTTCACTCTGAATAACGAGGAAAAGTGATGTATATTTAATTTCTGAATGTAATTCGTATAATTTACTCCAATTCTCTTGACACGCACATTCTCGGGATGACAGTGACGATCTCGGTGCCGCACTTGAAGAATCATGCATTTGTCTTTGCGCGAAATATTTAAAAGACGCAATCCTCATCCGTTCGTGAGCACGAACCTATCTATCCGCGCCGGTGGCTCGTTGTAAACAATGACTTCGTGCCCGACCCAGATTCTAAGCCCACGTAGAAAGCGGACTCGCTTGCATAATCCTAAGTACCCCGCGCATACAGTTATATGCATTCGTTCCCTCGCGTGTCGTAGTCGGCGCAGACGGATTGCACACCTGTATATGCGTCACCTATACACCTACGCGCACTGTCTGGATCCGTACCGTTGTCGAATTGGCCGTTGAACACGACCGGGTGAAGGTACTTTGATACCAAAACGAGAAAATTTTGAGCTCTCTTATGATAATCTAATAATAAACAAACATATGCGTATTATTAGAGTTAAATCAGAAAATTTTCGTCGTAAAACTTAAATGGCCATGCATGATAAAATATCTAATTGTCGGACAATAAACACGAAGGATAGAATATTTTCTAGGCTATTTACGCGATAATATCTCATTTGACAGATTGCGCAAAATTATATGAAAGTGTAGTTATATTTCACTAGAGAACGTAAAGAATGACGATGCAATCACAATCTTCTAAGTAATATTAAAAGACAATTAAATAAAAAATAGTAAAAAAACTTACAGGAAAATGTGTATGAGTAGTTACACTCTTATAATTTCTATTAGAGAATATAAAATGCAATAGAATAGGTATGTATATCAAAGAATGACAAGTCAAAGTAAAAAATGACAAATCAAATACATTGGATTATATTAGAATATTAGAGATGGAATATGTCGAATTATATTCAAGCGCGAACTAAATTTATTTTATTTCGAATTCAAAGTTCAGTTTCTTCAATCTATCAATAATTTCTGTTATTATCATATCACTGTTCTGTTTAGCTGTACTTTGCCGTTTTCTAGTGTACTCTATCATACTCGTGTATACTCTACGCGATGTACTCTGCATGCATCTTCGCTCGTTCTGTCGATATCTAGGAGGGAAGAAGCGTTCCCGTTAACTCAGCACTTTCACCCGGATCATCACGACCCAGATGATCGCGTTCCTCTAACGGTGCGGAGAGTCTTTTTCTCTCTTTCTCTGTCTCTCTCTCTCTTTCTTCTTCCTTGTTCCTATCCACCTCGCGAAAAACTTTTCCGCCTGGAAACTTCAAACTTCTCCATCCGAGCGGACAATGCCATGAAAATCGCGCACGGGCACGATTCGCAGCGTTTTCAGTTCGCGAGAGAGCGAGGAACGGAGCGTAGCAAGCGGCGCGGCGGTGAGCCGGCTCATCGGGAGGAACGGAGTGAGAGGGCCCGAGAAGAGAGCATGGACGGAAGGAGGGGGGGTGAGGGGGGGAACGAGCAGGAGAGACGGCCGAGAAAACAGGTTTCCTGGCGGGCCAGGCGACCAACCGCCGACCGGAGACCCAGGTCACTCACCCAGATTCTACAAACAACCAAACACCGTCCATCCTCTGCCCGTTTTACCATCCCGTCCAACTCCATAGTGCGACGCTCCTCTTCTTCATGGCACTCCTCTCATCCCTCCATCACGGATCTTCTGCTTTTGCACCTCCGCGCGGGAAGCACGCAGCGCGGCGCGGCGTCTGGAAGATTCTGACAAGCGAGGCCAGCTCACCGGGGTCTTTGGCATGCATGGCGCCGAAGACGACGCCGCGACGCGAGACGCGAGACGCGAGCTGGAGCAAGAGACAAGAGAGATGGAGAGACAGGGAGAGAACAAGAGAGCGAGACATAGGGATAGCTATACAGAGAAAACCCGATGACACGATGTCTACGAGACATGACCCTCTTCAAGGTTGCGACTGGTGGATTCGCCTTCACGTTGATTTCTCGTGACGGCTCGTTCTCACGTGGCATTGTATTGGGACAGGTGTTGTCATGATGTTGAATTGTCAGGCTTCGACTGGCTTTGGGAAAACGGAATGTAGTCATATCGTCCTGTCATAATATTTCTGCGTGACACTTGTGGTCTCATGAAAATACATTCGATATCGCATATGCAGTTTTGATGATGTTTGAGAGTTTTTAATATTAGCATAAGAAAAGCGACGCTTTTGCTTGAATTTATGATAACATATGCAGAGTGTTCCACAATTTTTTATTTTAGTCTCTGACATTCCTTGAATTTTACGAGTTAAATTTGTCTTAGAGAAAATCTTGACGAAAGGCACATTTCACGCGTATCGCAATTTCCAACATTTCCCACAACATATCTTTGCAATCAAGTCTTGAATTAAGACTCTGAAAGGGTAAGATTTATTAAAATTTACATAAATCGATTTCACATCGATGAGAAACTCTATCATTAAAATTAAATTTGTGGTTCTGAAGTATTCTATACATTGTTAGCACATTTGCATTTAAATAAAACCGACTTTGACGAAACAAAGTATTCAAATAATACTATCAAAGACTGCTACGAATTGTCAGTTACAAAATACGCGGGAAGTCATTTCAGGTATCGACATATAGAGAGAACGAGAGGGAGAGAGAAACAGGCCAGAGAGAAACAGAGAGAACTTGATCTATTGCGCGTAACTGTATGACAGAATTTAATTTCTCTTTCTGGAATCGCACAAACGAAAAGAAAGAAATTGAAATAAAAGTAATCGAAGATCTTTTGTTCTCTCGCTATTCTCTCTCTTTCTGTCGATCAATGTTCTATTGTGAACACCGCTGTTATGATGCGGCTCATAGCATGTCTTCTCGGATCGCGGGACGAGACGAACGAGTTGTATATAACGCAAGTGCGCGCGCGCGACATTCGCTTTTTATATTGTTTTAGATTTCTATCAGCCTCGCGAATAATGGAGAATCCGCGATATCATCGTGACATTTCGGTCGCGCGAGGTTCTGGATCCTTTAATGTCGGCGCGAGCGCGGCTCTAGACTCGAGTACGCCAATCTATACACGTTAGTATGGTATAGCGTATATTAACGAGGGACACGCATACTATTGCCGTGATATTAAAATTGAATAGTGCGTATATAGTACGGCGTAATACCTACGTGCTCAACGAGCTATACACTTATTGATCTTTTAATTTGTACCGTGGGTAATTCCCCAATTAACGTCGATAATATTTATGTGTTGACTTACGAACGAAATCCGCGCCGCGTGTGCAATGCGCATTGATACTGAGATTAAGTCATTAATAAGTTGTACGCAAGTTTCCACGTTGCCTGATTTATCTCACAATCAGTGTACACACTTTTTACAAGGACGACTGGATTTTAAGCGCATTGTCAGCTGCATATGTTTAATATGCAAACCTCTTTTTTGCCGAAAGTATGGTAACTCGTCGCATAAGAGGCGTAATCCGCGATTGCGCTTGAATGGAAACAGATGTAACGCTGAATCGCAGACTCGATGAATAATTGATTGTCACAATTATCTCACGTGCAGCAGATTTTAATGCGCGTTGTTTTCAAATGCGTAGTTTAAACGCGTACGCAATCTTTGTAATTTGGAGTGATCATAATTGCATGTTAAGTTTCCGGATAATAAGACTTTTAAATGATAAAACTGCCATTCTTATCTCTGTTTTACGCCATGAGAGCTTATGCTTTTATTTTTAGCGAAATTTAAATCGTTTGAGGACCAAAGTCGTCGTTGCTTTGCGCTTTGCTCTATCTACTTGGTTTTTTTTATATCTATATATATATCGCGAAATCTCAGAGAATCTCACGTTGCCGCGACGCGCGGCCCTCCCGATTTCATTTGTCTCTTTATCTGAACGCGTGCCAAATACCGCGCCGACCCGCTACGATAACGATAACGTATCGCTCATTGCTTAACTTATCTTGTCGACCTCTTTGCCCTCGTATTTTATGCGTCTCCTGTTGTCGACGACGCGTCGTTAAGACAGAGATCTCATGAATATTGCGTAGATGCGTGACTTTCGAAAGTGGCGAGAGCGCTCGAGATTGTAAACTTCCTTATTAATCTAATGTAGAATACGCTGAATTTTAAGCATGGTGTACGTTCTTTATTACCGAGGAAAGAATGTCGTTTCGTCCGCACGTGCAATTAAATCGAGGATTGTTCTGAAATTCGGATTGCATACTTTTAAGTAGTTTCTCGAGTTACATACCTCCTCCTTCACGGTGCTCCTCCTAATGTTTTTTCTTATCGTTACGTTCTCTCTAATATTTCTTTTAATTTTGTATATTGAGAAAACAATATATTGACAAATATATGTGTTGTGGTTTATTAAGAAAGTCCAGTATATCACTTCAGATTAATAAATAAGTTTCGAAAGTTTTAGAGTTACATAATTTAGTTGTCTATTTATAATTTTGTTTCGCCACGTGTTTCGCCATCCCGTGTCTATACATCTAAAAATTATGATCGCCTGAGTAAATTCTCGCGCAAGTAAATCGTGCAATGTTCTCTACGTTTTCGATGAACGAAGCTTTCGCACAAGAGTAGACTAACAAATCTTTAAATATCGACGTGAGTATCTGCGTATTTGCTTCTCGCTCGCACGTACGACTCCGATGTAACCTTTGCCTCGCTAGAAAGAAGCGCTTCTTCGAAGAGCGCAAATAGGTCAGGCTATTAGAGTGCCGGGAACACGATAGACATGTTCTCTCTGTCCCTTTCTCTACTGGTCCGATGGTCCGATCGTGGTCCATTAAAGACATCACTTAGCTGACGTTAGTGCGCTTAAGTGCTGCGTTATTTTTCGCGCATTGTACCTCGCGTTGGCGCAGACCTGCCGGAGATACGAAACACGCGTCTGGAACACGTACGTCACGCCTCGCACAGCAGAAATGCAGCAACTGCGCAGCGTGCGGTGCAAGGTGCATAGGGTGTGATTCCGTGAATAAACAATCGGAGCAAACAATCACCTAGAGATGTCCGGCCGTTACGTAGTTTCAAAAAGATTTCGATTATTCGTTTTTGGCATTTATAACACAAAGTTCGCGCGAATTAGTGATAAATAGTTGAGTAGGGCACGCGTATATAGATTATTTTATTTTTATAATGGAAATTGTATTCAAATTTTGAGAATGTTTATCTTGTGCAGTAAGAGCTTAAAGACGTGTGTATAAAATGACATTAAAGACGATGCATATATAAATTTTATGATAGGAATCGTATTTCGAGCGTGACGTCTCGCGCAAATCATATTTCCGTTCGTAAACAAAGTCGCACCGTCGATGTGTTATTTTTGCCCAATAATAGAATAGAGTTTTTTTCTCGTGCGATGGCGTATTGTACGTGGTGAATGTCGGTTGGCCAGTATTCATTCTATGTCTGCAAATAGATTGGCGTGGTTAAAAACGAAGGCACTGAGTCTACTCGACCCTGAGATAAAAATAACATTCTTTTGCAAAAATGACGTATCAAAATTAAGAAAAAAAGAGGCGCTCTTTATGGCGTACGGCTTTTAATGAGTCGCGTCATTCGCGGCGCAGCTCCCGCGCTTTCCTCTCCTGCTCGCCGCATCTGTTTCGCGAATTCAACGTCCTTGGGCTGACGACCCGATGACGTAGCTCATATCGGCGTTACGAGGTCACCGATGAACGGCATCGCAATCTTCGCCGCGTGATCGGCTGCACGCACGCGCTCAAACGGGGTTTTTGGAACATCAAGTATATATACCGTTCAATCGTAAAACAAGTATTTTGCGTGGACCCGTGGAAAACGGTTAGGTATATACTCGCGTTAGATACCGACCAATACCGATACAGCACGTCGCTCTTCATTTGCTGGAGAATTGTCGCGGGAAACGCAGTCACAATCAAAAATGAGATGGTGCGCAAATTAAATGCTTAAAAAATTATTGCTTCGGTAGCATATTCAGTAAAGGCAACGAAGTTGATATGACATTTTGACGTGACGTTTTGATGGACGTTGAAAATAATAACTTACATAATACAGAGTTGGAGAATGTACAGAGTTGGAGAATGTACGAAAATAAAACGTTTAAAATTTTATCTTGGGTAGTGATCACTTCATTAAATATTTTATCAGTTGGATTATCTCGTCTGTTCTATTTTAGTAAAATATATATAGAGAGAGTGGTGCTTGTAACGTTCACTCCGCGGAATTGCAGAAGTCTACAAGAGAGTTGAGAATTTTCTTCGACGTGTACGCGCGCGCGAGGATTGCAAAAATTGTTGCTGTATCATAAGTCAGCAGAATCCGATCTTATTGCCAATAACTGTAAGCGTAATAACGTCCAGGGACAAGAAATGTCGGCGTGGGTATTCGTGCTCGATGCACGCGCGGTTTCAAGTGTGCGTACAGGTATTCGGGATACAGTTAGTCGACCTTGCGGCGCGTTCGGCGACTCTAAAATAAAAAACGACACGCCGCCGACGCTCGTCCGTATTTCACCGCGCGCCTTGTGTGAGGTCCACTACCGATGTGTTTTTCAAAATAGCCAAGAGGAGTGCCACGCGAGCGAGAAGGGTGCGAGAAGATCGGGCTTACTGCTCGTGGCGCATTTCGAGAGCTACGTCTTCCTGTGCGGTCTATAATTTTATCGTGGCGCAAATAAAATTCATCTAGCTGGCGATGGCGCGGTTGTCTTTTTCTTTTCGCTTGAAAACATCATTGCCGAGGTACGAGACTCCGCATCGGAAGTGCATCCGCGAGATGTTATCGTCTATCGTTAGCCACCGCGAATCGCAAACACTCCGCTTCGATCCGCGTTCGAAGGAACGAACGACCCGTCCAGCTGTGTAATTTATCTTCCATTGTTGGTTTTCGTTATTTTCCCGGGCCGTCATTTTTCGTGAGTCTTCGACGTACATCGAAGTTGCGGGTCCCGTTGTTTTTCTGCTGTTATTCCCCGGCGCTCCCCATCCTCATCGTGTGTGATCTATCAATTTATTTCTACGGAGATCCCCCATCTATCTCCGATCGCGCCGATTGCATCGGCGTCTAGCTACGCGTAAAAAAATCTAACGTGCAATTTCAGCAATATCTTTGCATCTACGCTGGGAGATATCGAATGTGGTATCGCGCGATCATTCCGCGCGCGCGGATCATGCGTTGAAAATTATTGACCGTACGAGCTTCTCTGACGTCGCCGTGTCAAGCTTGAGATTTCAGCTATCGTGCAATAGTTAGAAAATATCACAAATGTATAAAATGTCGCGGTAAATTATTCATGCCGGTAATATTCATACGGAACGGGGAGAAGTGTCTTGTAATTACTTGGCGGCAGCTTAGATTCTTTTTAATGGCACGAATGTCAAACATGGGCTTAGTAACTTCGCTGTAATTAATATCGCATCGCTTTGAGAAAGTAGCTATTTGCGTACTTGCAATTAGAATTTTCATGCTTTAAACGTCATAGCGAAAAATATTCGCAGAAACTAATACGCGAAACTAATAAAATTTCACGATAAAACTCTTGAAAATTTAAAGTTGATTATTATTTAACGAACATTTTATTTGTCAGTGTTTTTATTTTTAATTTTGCACGTACGCATGTATTAAGTAATATCCAAATAAAATTGTTCGTATTTATAGTAAATCAATTTGGCAACTTACTTTTTTCATTTAGTCTTTAATAATGAATTACTCACAGAAATATTAGTAATGTGAAAGAGAAAAAGGAGAGATTTATTAAATCTACTATCGGATATAAATTTGTATATTACTTATCGATATATTCGGAGCTCGATATGTCTTTACTTTGATACTCACATTATAATTTCTCTGTTACAAATCTTGCACTTTTGTTGCTGATACGTTACTGCTTTCTTTCGACATTCCATGCGTCTTTCTTCAAAATACGTACAGACAACGAGCAAACAGACGGTATGAATTCGCATGACGCAGCGAGACCATCCACTTTGCACCTCCTTAACGAATACGGTAAAAAGTCGTAGTCATCGCTAAATTTAAAAACATCCTTCGGGTAGATCGCGCGATCAACACAAGATCACTTTCGCGCTGACGTACTTCTATATCAGCAGATAATCGCGAAGACTTCTCTCTGACTTCCTCTCTCGCGATATTCCATATCGTTCTATCACAGAACGCTTCTCTTTCCGAGATAGGAGATAGGAAGGACGCGGGTTATCTCGTATCGGCGATACTTTCTCGCCGATAACAGAAGTTCTTATCGGCTTTAGAGATTTTTCTTCATATATACACAACGTGTACATATGTGTGCGTGCGTACATGCACGGTTATTTCCCTGATGCCGCCGTCTCGCGCCGTCTGCATGCGAATGGTACGAAGGTGTACCGTTGGGGGATGCACCCCAAACCAAGGGAATCGGTTCCGGTTACGTGCACGCGCGCATGGTCACGTATGATAGGAGGCTCGTGTCTGCGCGCGCGCGCGCGCGCGCGCGCGCGCGTGTGTGTGTGTGTGTGTGTGTGTGTGTGTGTGTGTGTGTGTGTTTGTGTGTGTTTGTGTGTGAGACCACGCGCGCGAGCGTGTTTGTGCTCGTCCGTGTGTACAGCAGTCGGTATTATGTCACACCGTGTATCGAGGTCAGTGACCCTGACGTGCGCACCGAGCGTGCCCGGCGACGACTCTCCGACTTCCGTGCACGCACAGCGGTTAAGAACCACGAAAATTCGGCGGACGGCGCACATGTACATACCGCGGTTGCATTCAACCGACGCAGGCGGACGAGCGTCGTATTTTTAGCTCTTCACTACATTTCTGCACCGCTTAACATTTTTTTGTAAATTGCAAATGAGTAAAACAAAGCGAGTTAGGTTGCGCATCAAATCATTGAAATTCGTGTTCTTATTTTAAAAGAAAAATTTTATCATGTAAGTGCAAATATTATATGTAGTAAAATTGTAACAGACCTTTCTCTAAATTTTAAAACAAGATATTCACATTATGGAGAAAACGGCCTTTTACTGCCGATACTCTCGAAGCGATTACCGAACGTAACTTTTTGCGTTTCTGAAGTCGGTCACGCTAATTGCACGCAACGGGCGAAATTTTATGGAACGCGATGAAGAACTGATTTTTACTCCGGTCTTTGAAGCTCACGCCGAGTGGTTATTCTTGCGAAACTGCCGAAGCAAAATTTTGTGTAAATACATACGCGGTCACCCAGTATAGACAGAGAGAAAGAGAGAGAGACGAGAAGATCTCTGTGTAGATAAAAATCAAAATACCTGAAATGCCCGAGTGACGGATTAACTGCGTTTGCTCCAGTTTCTCCCGTATATCTGTGTTTTTTTGTCTCCAACTTTCGAATAGGCAACGAATATACTTGAAACATATTTGACGACAGGTATCGATAGCACCCTCTAATCCGAGATCCTCTAGTATTCGCGAATGTCCATCGCGTTGGCGTGTCGTTGTTTGCGAGGCACGTGTATTATGCAAGTGCGACTTAATGTTAAACCGCCGCAGAAATCCGCGGCGTGCTAGTCACTTTCGCTTATTTGAACGCCTATAAAGATGTTGATGAAAGTGTCAGGGCAAATGAGTCACGCTCGGTGTGACAGCTGATTTTCACTAAGTTCCACGCAGTTTTGCTAGAATTAAACTTAGCATCGCGGCGATGCAGGTATCTCGCATCGGACAGCGCTCGTGATCTCTTCAATATTTTCGAGAGACGTTTAATTATCCAGAGGACATTTGAATTCTAAAATTAATTCACTAAATCGCAATACTTTTTGGTTTAATTCTTCGTTCCAGAATTATGTAATTAATTAATATATTGATATATTTTGCATTATTAAATACACTAACAATAATTAATTACATTAATTATTATATCTATTGGCATTAATTTTGCATTATTGCGTGCAAAATCAAAATGCAGAATTCATCCATAATCACTGTAGACTGAGCCAACTGACAGATTAATGAAAATGATAATAACTAAATTTATAAAATTTGTATATTTGAAAAAAAAACATTCAACTTGGCTTCTTATTTCTCTAGAGTTGTCATATTTTGGAATCGATATTATACTATAAATATATCAATCAAAGATATATCTCTTAACTAAATTTACATAGAGTAAAAAGTAATAGATAAAAGAAAAATCGAACGAAATTATTAGTCAGATCCGTGCAATTTTATTAATTGCTTTCTTCTCGTCTGCAGTTCTGCGAATCATAGTGTGATAGCTACGCAAGAAAAGATGGAAATAACAGTTAATGACGGCATTGCGCCTAGACGTTAATGTTCGGAAAAGCGTTACGATATGGTGCGTTGCATGTTGACGTTAATGCGCATCGCGAGATTCTCGTGCAGCAAACGCCGTTGCCTGCGTGTTTCTCTGATTGATTGTTTCACCTAGATGTGCCGCAACAACGTCGCGACTTGCGAGCCAGCGATCGTGTGCTTTGTATTGCGCGCACCGATCCTTCCGTCTTTCTCGCTTAGAACACGCAAGTGTTACATTACACGCGTAGTGCGCCTAATGTACTTTCGAGGGGAAAGAACACGTGCGATTTACGCCCGAGACCATCACAATCAGAGACCGTTCGGGCGACGCTTGAGGCGATTTTGAAAATATACGTTCTCGTCGGGCTGATGGGATTTATTTCACCCGGTGAACTTTTGCGAATTCGTCTCCGCGGTGCATGCTATTACGGTATGATTTATGTACAGGATGTCCGAGAAGTCGGGAATTTTTTTCTACAACATATATATTATCTGTTTTAGAAAGCGAGCAAAAGAACGGTTGGATTATTAATTTTTAGTTGTCAGTCTGATATAACATTCATCTTCTGGGTGACTTGATTCTCAACAGGAGTGAATATTGAAACGTCATTATTTGATTAATTTTCCTACATTAATAAAATGCATACATTAACATTTAAGATCTTTAGTTATTAAAATATTTGATACTGAAAATGAAAAATCGAGTTTAGTGTCGAAAATTTGAATTTTTCTGACGCTAACGATTTCTGACGCAGCCCGTATACTCCATTGATTTACACCGTCTTTTTTACCGGTGCGTTGATGAACGTTGTGAGCGAACATTTGCGCTTTTAATTGCTTCTACATAAAACATCGTGTGTCGATCTGCACCTGGTGTGACCTAGTGGTCGTAACCGACGTTGAGAAAGCGGAAGTGTGTTTCAAGCAAGATAAACGTCTACCGTTGAATAGCGATATAGCTCGGGAGAATGATGGATATCCGCGATTGGAGCGGCAGGAAGAACGGTGAAGATTATTATGAATATTACGAAGATATAAAAAATGGGGACAGGTAATAGTTGGTGAGAATAGAGAAAAATTTTTGCATTGATAATGCAAGAAAGCGATAATGAAAGAGAGAGAGAGAGAGAGAGAACGAAGCATACACAAGTCTTCTAGAGTCTTTGCATTTTATTGTTAGCTATAGATACTTGAAACTAAAGTAAGGGAAATGACAAGGTTTCAATAGCTATCAAGATATTAGAGTTTAGTTTTACAATGAAACAGAATAAATTTTTTTTAATGCCAGAACGTTTGATTAGTAGAAGACAAAATATATATCATCATTAATTATTAGTATTTGTTGCAAATTTTGTTTAAAATAATTGCTAAAAACAAAATATATCAATGCATAAAATACACACATTACTGGTATTATTATTACCAAAACATTTTTAAAGTTTACAAATTAAGTTTTAAATTACGAAGATACATAAAGCTGGATGTTCTCAAATAGTAACAATCTCTTTAACAAATTCTTGTCAAATTAAATGCGAATAAAAAATAACAAATAAAAAAATTGGGACATAATCTAAATAAGTTTTTGGGACGCCTATAACGAACAGAAGGAGAAAATAGGCGGTTAGGTATGGGAGGTTGTACAGGAGACAAAAAGTTGGACGCGAGGAAGAGCATATATGAGACGCGGCTGGCGAGACAGCACGAGCGAGAAATAGTTAGGAATGTAGGGCAAAGGGTTGGCGAGATCAATAAATCCCCCCCTCTCTCTCTCGCCAGCCCCTGGCGTCGAGGTGTTAGGCCTATACAATCCCTCTTCATCTCCCTCGCACCTGCGTCTTGCTTTTCTCCGCGTCGTCTCATTTCAAGGAACGCGCGGATTAATATTTCAGCCTGGCCGGTCATCCGAGAAAAACGACTCGGCTAGAAATGAACAGATATCGAGAAAGGGGATTGACATTCGAATAATCGATTGCGAGGGGTATATCTCTCGGAGATTTATAAATAATACTTCTTAGATACGTATTGAAGATAATTAATTATCATCACTTGAGTAGTTGAGCTATGATTATATTTTTACAATTTTCATCGTATATAGATACACTAATAATAACAGAAAGTTACTAATGATAATAAGTTTCCTTTATTAAGAACCGATTTAATAATTTTTTAAAAATTATATCTCTAAGATATTTATTTATGTTGATTTTTTAGTATTTTTATATTTTATATCTTTTTTCTGTGTATGTTATTCTACACTTAAAGATATCAATCTGTCGAATAATTAATATGTCTTATACACTTCAAACGATGAGGTAGAAAAGAAACATGAAATATTGATTGAAATCGATGAATATCGCTCATCTGTAAACTCGAGTGGCCAGCGACATTACATTTCTAAACATTTTCACTACACTGAGAGAAAGGTTTTGTTACTATGTGAACAACCAACATTTTTTTGCTGCGAGAACTAATTTTAATTTTGCAATAATAAACCTTTTGTTGCAATAGCAAAGTTCAGCAAAACTTTGCTATGGCAACAAAAGTTTTGCTAATTATTGCAAAATTAATTAGCTCTTACAGCAAAAAATGTTGGTTGGTCACATAGTAACAAAACCTTTCTCTCAGTGTAGTATACCTGTTGTTTTCTTCTTTCTCGTCCTCTTGGCCTGTAATCTATAGCCAACTACTTCGTTGTGTAGCCTCGCCCTTCCGTCACACAACTAGGTTAACCATAACACGGTAGAAGTTTTGCAACTGCGAGCTCTCTTCTTTTCCAAGTTCTCCCACGAAACGTTCGCACAGCTGACTGCGACTCGCTTTCGTCGTAGCGGAAGGTAAGAATCACGTCTGAGTCTTCTTCCACTTTTTCCGGGTCACACTTTGAATTCCGTGCGTATAGTAGTGTTACGTATTAGAGAAGAGAGAGAGAGAGAGAGAGAGAGAGAGAGAGAGAGAGAGAGAGAGAGAGAGAGAGAGAGAGAGAGAGAGAGAGAGAGAGAGAGAGAGAGAGAGAGAGTCTCTCTGGTACCTCAATTTCGTCATATTTTCGTCATATCAAGAGATTATCACTGACTCTCTTCTTTCTGTAATGTTTTGTCTCAAGTTCCACGTTTCAGTTTAATAATATGGAGTTGATTTCCCAGCTTTATTGAAATTTTATTAAGCACTCTTTTCTCTTTTATTACTTTTTAATGTACAACATTAAACGGCCTTTGTATAGCTAACTCTTAAATTAAGATTCTTTCAAAGTAAAATTTGTTTGAAATTATATAATAAAATCTTGAGATATTCCATATATTTCACTTTTTGTTCGATAGTCAACAATACATAAATATAGAAGTTATTTTAATATCGGCACGTTATGCATGTGTAGGTATATTTATTAATGTACATCGTCACCGGTGCATGATGTAAACAACCGCGGCTATTTAGTTAATCTGCACGGTGCACTCGCACAAATGGTCAAATTTATCGGTTCGAAGTGTACCTCAATATAATTTACGATGGCGGCCTGAGTGATTTATACACCGACTAGTACGATAACTGATCCCGCGAGCATTTGTGTTTCCTCATTGCGACAATAGTAACTTTGTGAACTCGAGGAAATATATCATCCGGAAGCGCGACGTCGGCGTCGGTCGGCGTCGATTGTTTCTGATTTTCGTGAATCGAATTGCGTTTCCACCATAATTAGCTAATTACATTAAAATAATACATTAATTGTACACTTGTAGCATAATACCGGTGAGTTTAATTTTCGATGTTGTTAATACGAAAAAATATACATAAAAATATACAAAAATATTAATCGTTGCAAAAAATTAACTTTTGATACACAGTTCTTTATTACACATTTTATTTATAGCTCAGAACGAAGATTTCTTTTGATTTGGATATAAAATTAAATATTTTATCCTGAATAATTCCCGTGATTAGTACAAAATTCTTAACTTGGATGAAGAAATAAATATTTTTCTGTCTAAGATATCCAAAACTGAAAATGCTAAGTACTGAAAATTTAATTTTAAAAAATGGAAGTTAATGGTATCTTCTCTTTAAAATTGATCGTAAAGTTGTTGTGACTAGAAAGACCTTCGGCGATTCCGGAACACTTGGTAGGAGCGTTGTAGGGCGCCACGTAAGCGTCACGACGCCGCTCTTTTTTTTCGCGGACTCGCTCGTTTCAATCCCGCAAATACTTTCCGCTCCGGTGGAACTCGAAAGGACCGGAGTTAAGGGATGAATGGGTGGCGTGGCGCGAAGGGAGCGTATTCTTCGGTTCCGCGGTGGCGGCTTCTGCGTGACAAAGTCGGCGATAAAAGAGGTATCCTCATCCCTTCGTGTCTGATCGGCGCCTTTGGTGGTCACCATGGCAACTCTTCGTCTCTCTTGCTCGACTACTCGCCGTTATCTTCCCCTTTCTCTTCCCGCGAGAGTCCATCCCTTATGAGCCACCCGCTCGCTCGCGTTTCTTCTTTTTCGCTTGCAAACCGTGTCTGACGAATGTATGCGCGTACGATTAACAAAAAGCGTCTGTACATTCGCGTCTAGACATGCTATAAATATTGACGGTTGCTTTGGAAGAACGATGTTTCTCGCAGTTCGCCAAAGGCCTTTTCATCGTTGCGGTAATTAAGGATTTTCAAAGAGGAATTTTAAAGGAAACGTATATAATTGCATTATTTAATTAACTAATCTATCTAATTTGTCTAATTTTCTAATCGTTTTTGAAACACTTTTATTTGTTCTTTTTATTCTTGACGCTTTTTGATGCTTCTTTTGAGCATGAATTTGCGTATCTTCAGTAGTATGCACCTGCTGAATGCACCGACTGCTGTGCACGTGCACGGAGGCCGTTGACTCTCTGCTGACATCCTTTTGTTGTAAATACGTATCGAATTTCTTACGTGTTCGTGAAATCTGATTACAGCGAATTATTTATTACTGTTTTCATGATGGTCATTCTTTTTTTACATGAATATGCTTTTATTATACAATTTTATATATTATTTCGAGAAAGATATAAATATTATTCAAAATGTTGTATAATATAAATTTAAAAATACTTTTGACAATAACGAAATTAATTCTTAATAGTTTTTGATAATTTTATAATGATTATTATCTCTTTATTATTAACATAGATTGACGTATGGAAATTGTTTGATCCTGCGATATTTCAAAATAATATTTAAAAAAATGGAGATATATTAATAATATTAATGCATGAAGAATTTGGTTATAATATTTATTTGTCGCATTTTGTTATTAAATGAATACAGATTTCAAACATTCATAGTTGGCATACGAGAAAATCATACTAGTTTATTTATGTCCACTTCTTCAAAATAATGAATAGATAAAAATGTTCAAGATACGATTATTTATTTCATGAGGTCACGACGCGAATTTCTTGTGCGTCTTTGCATCTTCGCATCAAGAGTTCACTGGAATCGAAGAGACTTATGAAAAGCCAAATTACGGGATAAGAACCACTATCCAATTATCTCCTACTTAACTTCGTTCAAGTGTTTCGACACAGGCGGAGTAAGGAGGAAAATGCAGAACTCCTACGTAGTAACGGAGGACCATTTCAAAAGAGTTACACATAAAAATAGAGAGACCGGCAGCGTGCACGTGTGCATCTCTCTTTTGCTCCTCTTCCAGTACTCTCTCCCGACTATTCCTGTCTTGCCGCGCAGGTCATTCCCGTCCGACAATCCTCTTCTTCGTGAAGAGTAACGAAAGAAACTTCTCTCATATTTCTAAGTCTTTTTATTTTATCAAATTAATTAAAATTGGCAGGCGGAAATAAGAGAAACACAGAGGTAAAAGAACCGTCGTGAATTGTGATCGACGGAACATAACAACACATTAATTATCTGCTTAGTAATTAATTAATAATTAATTTCTGCGATCCTACGCAATTGCAATCCTCCATAGCGAATAGGAATCGAGTAGTGCAAAATTAGGAGCCATTTATAAGCTTTATTTATATATGCTTTATGGTAAATTTGGAAACGAGTTTTTTTACGCAATTCTTGAGACTTAACAATTAAGTCGCAAATTAAAATTTCCTTAATACATAATTTACACAGTCAATAAAACCTAGTGAAAATAACTGCAATTCATGTTAGTCGTTCGTGGCTATGAAATTTAATGCGCCTAAATCTTTTAATCTTAATATTAAATTACTTCGTAATTATGCTTTGATCTGATTTCAATCTGATAAAAAAAGAACGAAATTTTTTTCCAACCTAGTTAAAGAACGTGCACCTGAGATTCCAGTTAACGAATCAGGAAACATTGTACTTTTTTGTCTGAAATAGAGCGTGTCGAATTTTACCCAACAATGTGCAGAATGTATCGGTTCAGAACGTCGACCGAATAAATAGCCGACCAAATAGCGAGACTATTTCGTTCTTCATTTCGCCGAATCGGTTGATATTCGCGGAATCTTATCTTATTCCGCGAAATCCTTGTTGAAAGAATCAACCTTGACTTTTGGACGTGTCCGTTCGTAGATGGATCCGCCGCGCCGCGCCGGTTGATACGTCGTGCGAATAGTAAAAACAGAATGAGTCATGACCGATCTCACGTGTTATGACTAACAACGCGAATTGCTTCGCGTCGCATGTTTGCGAGATGGTCCAGGTGCTGATAACATATCGGCGAGACGCCGTTTATTAATTATATTATTAACCTATGCTGGTGCATTTGCGTGCACGATAGCATACGATTACATCAAATATAATGCATTTTTAGCCATAAATTACGAGCTTGTAAGAATCATTGTTTCAATGTTGAGACGTGTAATAGTTTTTCAACTACCAGTGATTAAAAATTTCAAGCTTGGAGAACATGCAAGTTGTTAATAAAATTTTATTATTTATATACCTCTGATTGTGAGTAGAGATTTCTTATTCACGGAATTTTAATTTGGAGCTCACTCGCTATTGAGATTCAAGATTTAAAAATTATTGGAAAAGATTGGCGTCAAATTACGATGTATAATTGAGAAAAATTTGCAAATTGAAATATTCGATATATATTTCAATTTGTCGTTTATCATGTTCGAGCAAAAATAGCATTGGAAATATAATAGAATTTTGCATATAGATCTTAATTTGAGTTAAGAATTAATTGTAATATATAATTGATTCAGAATGGAATGTTCAGCACTCCAAGTCACCTGTTCTGGAATTCGAGCTTGGTTTACGGGCGCGACCCTCGCTATGCGCAAGCACGTGCACCACCTCCCCACGTGTCGACGCACACGCGCGCATATATCCGGCCGAGACATCCTTCGCTATATGAGTCATTAGTGAGGACTCTGTCCGTTGACTAATATGTACATACTGTCCTTTCCGTGATTCTCGAAGACATAAATCATCTTCTCATTTTCCATTCGTCCATTCCCTTGCGTCACTCATAACTTATTCATAAACTTAAGGGAGACAGATAAATAACTTCAAAATTCAAATTAATTTAATAAATTGATAACAAAATCTTACTTTTCGGTTTCTTTCCAAAGAAATTTAGTCGGATCTTAATTTTAAAAAATATAATTGACGTGCGGATAGATAGATAAAATATCGAATAATTAGAATATGAAATGTTGAAAATTAAAAACGCATGATAAATGGTAGAATAATCTAGTAGAAATGTTATTCGTTAAACAAAGATTAATTCTTAATTTTTTAAGACGTATGATGATTTTGAAAATATTTTATATGTCAATACAGTACGATGATTACATTAATATATATAGCGATGACCATGGAATTTGATTATGCAATTCAGCTTCGATGTGGATTTCTCATACGCCTCTCCCGCTCATGCGCTCAAACGTACCGTAAATGATAATTGGCAGTTCGGCCGAAATTATATCTATTTAAAAACACGGGGGTAATATCGAAATAAAATGACGGGTTATTTAATAAATTACCCTCCATTGCGCGCCGCGCTTTCAGCGCCCATTCTAAATGCAGTAACGTCTCGCCGAATAGTTTAACAGAGGTAATAAAAAATAATTGCTATGTGAGTGGCTGTTTCTGTGATGTGGTTCAAGAGATGTAGATCAAAAGCCTGCTCTCTCTTTCTTCTAAATTTTATTCCCCTTTATCAAACGTCAAAATATCTGCACAGTATTGCTCTATTGGCGTGTATATAATAATAACACTCATGCAAAATACTCGGACATTTTTTCGACGTAATACGTTAATCCTCACACACGTGTGTAAAGTAAATTTGGCAACATGATTTTACATTCATAATTTACCTTTGTGTGTTGTCAATGTAATCATGATGTTACAACATGTTTTCAATGAATATTGCATAATGAATATTAACTGCATAATTCATCAGTCACAAGTATGAGAATATTGTAAAAAGAATATTCTAATTCGCGTTTTTTTAACTTTCTTAATTTATATTTTTGAAGTTTCTATGTGCTTATTAATTAGTTCTGACATCAGGAACTTTTCGAATATTCCAAAACTATAAGTAACAATCTTACGCTGGTTCTTATAATCATAAAATATGTATCGATTAATATTTAGCTATATATGATTTTTAGCTTTAATCCATTAATATATATTTTATTAAGTTTATTAGCAACGCATTAGCAACGAAAGATAATAGTATACGCATATATCCGAAGATCGAATATACGCTGTCCGTTCTTTCGCATTAAAAAAAATGTATGTTAAACATGAATTTTAAAAAATAAATTGACTTTATTTCTCGATGAATTACTCCTTCATTTCTTCGTGATCTAGAATTCTAGATTTAAAACGTGGTTCGCCTCGATTGAATGGGCGATCATGTATTCGTGTAGTTAGAGTCCACCTTAAAGGGGATGCGACGATGTTACGCGTCTGTCTACGAGAGCACTTCTCTTTCATCACCGACATCATCCAAAGCACATAACGTATATACATTTTGCTTGTATCATCATACTTGCGAGTTATATTTTTAATGGAGAACGTTAATTATCTGTTATTAATTTCATATATTTATTTAATTAATGATGTTATTATTTCTATTGTATTCTATTTATATACGTCTTGTTTTAATTATCTATATTTTATTTATTTTTCTCATTAATAGATACTGATAAATATTGTTATGCTGTTTTTTCAATATATGTGTGAATTATATCAAATTTAATCCCTCTTTTAATGAAACAACAATACATTTTTGCGATTCCAATTATCGGAGATGTCCAAATATCACAAGTGATTGATATGAATATACAAGCTAATTAATTCTTTTTCAATTAAATTATATTTAATGAACGTGATTTTTAAAAAGTAAAGATATGTTTCCTGCGAATAGGCTTTTTCAACGCAGGATACAATACAAATAAAAATTATGATTCCTTATATCGCGTTAGTAGTTTTTTTATCAACATTATAATAATACAAAAATTTAAAAGACTTATAGTAAATATTTTATTTTAGTATTTGAGGATTACATATGCACATTATAAGGAAGAAAATGCAACTTTTAAATAGATAATATATATTTTATCCCATTAGTAAATTAATTATTTTGCATATTAACTTAATGACAAACTAATTAATTAAAATGCTAAAATTATTATGGCAAAGATATCGATCGATAATTTCTCATATTTTGCACTAAATTGTCCGCCAAAGAGTGATTAAAATATGACTCATTAATTAGTAATAGTATTATATTTAAATTGAATAAGTAAAATACAGAATTATAGACATTTAATGATAAATTCAAGATGTACATAAGTAACATATATTGCCGCTAATTCTGAACCAGATACAATTCGTCGGAAGTACATTCATTTACCTAAAAGAGATATGCTACATTTTTTATACGTTGGTAGCTACGCCCCAGTCTCTCACGTTCTGACATAATCCGTCATGGAGTCGCGCACGCTTAGGAGCGCAAAATAAAGGAGTGGCAATGACAAATATAATCGAAGAGAAACTATCATAATGAATAACCCAGCAAGATGATAATTATAGTCGACGAGTATCGCAACTAATTGGTAGAAAAAGTATCGCAAGTAACGATTTAGTTGGGGTAGTTTTAATTAAATCGTTTATGATGATTGCTTACCGTTTAAATGGTGAAAGATAATTTAAGGACATATGGTTGGGAAAGTCGTGATGTATTAAGTTCTTCATCGCATGTTCTAATTACATAAAGAGAAGACGCTGTCCGATGACCGTAACGAACGACAGGAAAGTAGATCGCAAGAAAAAGCTTGCCGTCGTCAATTGACAGCTCTATTTATCTGCGATGCAATCGACCTGTCAACGAACGTAACTGGCCCGTAATTTTCGCCTCTGAACGCGAACATTCAGTGCTGGCAATTCGGAGCAATAAAATTTCCTTCCGGTTGCTTCAAGACGTCGCACAAAGTTATATCATAGTGCAAGAAGGACGTACGCGTGAATTCGCGTAAATTCGCGAACGTGGATAAAAGTCAATCCTCAAATCTCTAACACATATCGGTAACAATTTTTAGGTCAATAGAATGATTTAATAAGAAAATGACTTATTGCTTTTTTTTTTTACAGAAAAATGCGATACATATCTTGATAAAAAGTGAAGAATACGTCTTGTCCAATATTATATTGATTTAATTGACATATGTAAAAATTTACAATTTTATAAAGAAAAGTTTAGACAAATAAAATCATTTTCATGATCTATACTACTACTGAATATAAACTTTTTTTTGATTAAAAATTCTTAAAATAAGAAGTAAATATCTCTTTTTTTATCAAAATTTCCAGATATAAATTATTCTTTTAGCAAAAATTATGTTTTCGAACTTACGAACATTACTACAAATAATTCCGATCTGAGTCAATTAGAAAATTAGGGCTCAGGATTACGCTACTAATAGCTCGATGAATAGTAACGCTGGGGGTTACTGTCCTGTGCTGAATTTACTATCAAGGGTGTATTCAAATCCGCAAGGGTGTACCCACTCACAACCCAAGTAGTCTCGAAAAGAGAGGGAGGTTTAATCAGTCGAAGGAGTTTAATTAAAACGAATCCCACTATGTCCTCGCATCCCTTTTTCTACACATTTTCAATTAATGATGACATTGATATCCTTGTGCAACATATTGAATACTGTAGGGTATGTACATAGCGATCTCTCATAAATTAATCACATTTCGCATAAAATGAAAGAAATTATAAAATATTAGGAAATATAGAAATATCAAATATCTAAAAAAATTGAAGATTTTTTACAAATTATTTTATTTTATCATTGCAATTTATATTATATGCATTTTATAGTATTACTGAAACGTTTATCTTCTAAGAACGTTTTAACCAAACTTTTATAGACGAAAATACTACTAATAATAATAAATAGAATACAAATTTAATTGAATAGCTTCAGTTTTTCATAAAAAAAATTTTGACATAAACGTAGTTACTTATTTTTTAATTAAATTGAATTGAATTAGGAGGAGGTCAAAATTTTAATTAATTAATACGTTTAATTAAATTTACAATATCAATATTATAAAAATTTTTTGAAAAATTTTTTTTATGTCGCAAAATTGACATTGTTTTCGGTATTATCTCTATATATAATATGATATCAATAATATCAATGCGAGAGCACGCGGTTACTTCTCCGCACTCCTCGTCGATTCTCTTCTCTCGTCCATCGTCCGTGGTCACGCGCCCCGCGACAACCCGGTTTATCGGGCAACGCCCAGATACGGGCGTAGGGGCTTGAAATATCGAATCTCCATCCCCGTGCCCCCCGCTTCCTCGTCGGGAATGTCCGCGTCGTCGGCGTGCCCGCGGCGCGTTGCTATTTTTGGATTTCCATATTTCCACCTTCCATCATTCGACTGTCGCAAACATACCCAGAGATCCTCCGGTGTTACCGGACCGCTGAGGCGGATCTAGGGAATTGTCAAGTGAGCGATTGACAAAGCAAAATGCAAAAATCGTAGATAATAATTTGTAAATTTGAGGACTACAAATTAGGTCACTTTTATTTTAATTTCTCGAATCTTAATTTTTTTGATTTTTAAGATGATAATCTAAAACCTTCAAGGGAAAAAGGACGATTCGAAAACAAACGTTCTATTAATTTTAATGAGATACAGGCATCGGTCGCGACCGCACTGTGGAGACCCGGTAATGAAGAAGCGCGAGTAATTTACTCGAACGATTATCGGCGAGAATCGCATTAAATTAATTAACGGCGTCATTAACGAGATTCCTCGCCTAATCCGTTCCTCGCGTTACCATCGCGCGCACTTGCTCGGGGATGATGTTTTTGCCTCGTCGTCATCGGGGGAACGAGCTTCCGCTCGAGCTTTACGCGCGTGCATCTACGTCCGCACGCGCGCGCCAAAGTGCCCCTTTTTGCGGAGCACGGTAATTAATCGTGTGCGTCACGCCCTGGTGCCTGGAACGACTCATCACGGATTAATCCCCTGACGTGAAGCTTTTATGTTTTCGACTGTTGGATTAGTTTTTGTTTATTTGACAGTTGTGTGTGCAAGCTCACAATGTACGCACGCGACGAAACCGAGAGTGCTTACATTAGTGTTTAAAAACTATGATAACAAATAATGTTATACCCAATAATTGGCGATAGCTCGAAATTAATCGAAAAAGAATATGTATACTATTCTTAAGGTCTGTAAAATGATATACAATCGTTCAAATTTTTTAATGCATGAAGATATATGTAATAATTAATATGAATATATTAATGTGATATAATGAAGAAATTCGTATATTATATTGATTTAATGTATAAAAGTCAATTTAATATACGCTAATATTACAGTTATTAACATTAGTTTTGAGAAATGGATTATAGGCGCTGGTCATTAAATCAATTTTAGTGATAGGGAGGGTCCAACTTTACAGGGATAAAGAAGACTTCTGCAGTATTGCAGAAGTCTCGGTATAAATCTCTACGGGGTTAAGTTAGTAAGACAGTTGAGACTTTACCAGACGCCGCCCCTTTGAGCGGTCTGGCAGTTGTAGTCGTTTCGTCGTCGCGAATTTAATGAAAATGCCTTTAATTATAGCTGACAGCTCGATCGTGCGTACCACCTACGTGTTGTTCTAGCCTGCGTGTTTACGCGTTCGCTCCCCACGCGTGCTGTCACGTTGAAAATAACGGCTCCCTATCTCTCCCTTACGACTATCAATGCGTTAAGTACGGATGCGTAGAAAAATGTAGATAGCGCGATATTTACAATTCTGCTAATGGACTCGCTTTATTCAACGTACGCATCTCATAATGGAAAAAAGCGAATGAATGAAAATGGGGATAAAATCTTTAATACAATATGGAACGTCTATACATATTATACATACATACATACATACATATATATGTATATAACCTTATATTTATGTACACATACACATTTGATATAAAGATAGAGAACGTGAAGTGTAGATATTATTTGTTATTAAATAAAAATTGTTAAAATTTTCGCGAATAAGGATATCGCGGAATTGATAACATATCTCTCTTTGGTTTGTTAATTTGATTTTTTACATTATGTTTTTATGGTAGATGTGTGTCCATCTATGATATTTTTCAAATTGATTACAGTGAATGAAGTAGTCCTCGAAATTTGCGAAGTACCTATAACGTGTTAAAACTGATATAAAATCTACGTCGATGATATATACATATATTGCCATTTTGCATTATCAAATCCGTTGAGAAGTATATTGCAAATCAAGTTATTCACGAAATAGATTATGAAGTCGCAAGGTATAATTCCTGTGACAATATTCGCTGTCGTTTGATGAAGACGTTGAGAGGAAGTGCAATTTACGTGATTTGCATAACAGTTACGTCTTGCATCACCCGCCCGGCGCTTTTCTGATCTAGCGTTACGTCGCGATCTCTTCGCTTGTACCGGCGTCTTGTGTTTTCTCCGGGTGATTTATTCAAGGCGCCGCCTTTGCGCCCTTCTTCGCGTAACGGGGCTGTGCAACCGTTGCCAGTTTCGATGTTGTTATATATGCGAATGGGTATGCGTACGTGTATGCACAGGGCTATCCGGGAAATCTCGTGTAAAGTCCGGCGACACGCCCGTGTGTTAAAACGTAGCGCGAATATATACGTGTGTGCGGTTATCGATTGCTCCCCAAAGCCTACTTTCCGCGAGCGCTTATTTATTTACGGCGCGACACGATATATTTCGAATCGACGTTCGAATATACGTTACGTGGGAATCGCATAAGGTTTTATTTTCTTCGTTGGAATGCAGTTTGTAACCACTATCGGTATATCCTTCGCGGCGAGTGTAATCAGTAACGTATAGTTGCTTTATAGATATTATTATGTGATTCACGTATATGTGCATATAAGTATGGAACGATATGCGAATAGTTAGTGCATAGCAGAGTGAATTTAATTTTCACTTTTTCCGATGTAGGAAAATCAAGATAGAAATATATTTTACTGAGTTTTTATGTTAGAATAAATGTAAAATCGAATTATTATATTTAAATTGATAAGTAAATTGATAAATAAAATATAAACTTACCTACTAGATTAATAATTTATGCTTATTCCAGTATACATTATTTTAAGGAGTTCCTTAATTGGAATATGTCTAATATCACTTGGAATAGCTATCGTAATTATGATTTATATTACAGACTTTCTAAAGTATCTAGAAATTTGACAATAATATTCGATAAAAATTCAAGGTTCTATGTCACTGAAAATGCATGATGTTTAAATTTAATCATATATGTAGAATGGGAAATAAAATTTCGTAAGCCAATAAGGCTGACGTAAATTTATTTTCAGATATCGGCATATTTATACGTATAATACATAAATTGTCTCCCTATCTCTATAAATTATGTTAAAATGGTGTTAAATTCGTCTGAAAGATAATATAAATTTCAACGAAGAAAACGAAACACGAGGAAAAGATTTCCGCTACTGCGAAAAGTTACTTGACAATTAAATTAGTTTAATTTAGATGGCTAATCATTACGATGAATTATTTTTTTCTCTCCTTTCCTTGCGTGGCGAGGAAAATCCGATCGTCCGTGGGGAGAAAGGAAATATTGTGCTATCGGCTTGAATGCCCTATATTACGGTTCCAGCCTGTTAAAGGGGTCCATATCCGATCTTATAAAGCGACCAACTTTTCGCCCGTTCGCGTCACGAGTATCCAAGTATATCGAAGTTGCGGTATCGATCAATATTTCTCCAAGTAGAATGACCTGTTTCTCTTCGTCGGATTGCATATCAGTTTTAAAACCGCGTCAGATATTCCGATTCGTCGCGACAGACTGTTACTAGCGCGAAACTCCCGAAATATCCTCGAAATGTTACGCAGAGAGTTCAAAAAATATATCAGATACTGAGACGATCAATACTTGCACAGCTGTACTAAAAGCTATATTTTCACCGGCTGTGAAGATATTTTGCTTTCCGTTCGATCGATATTTCACGAATCTAGACCGTGTCATCTATTTGAAATGTTTTACATTTAATATAAATTACTAATAATTGAATGCATAATTATAATGCATAATGAATAATTCATAATTATAATTATTTGTGTTACTCAATCTCTCTGACATTTATAATTAAGTGGCGAAAACGACTGTTTACAAAAGATAATTTATTTTTGAAATACTAATCTTACTGCAATAATTAATAATTTGTGCTCCTGCTTATACCAAATTAAGCATTTCGTGCTATATAAGTCAACTATTACAAAATGTAATTGACGTTATTTACTTGTTAAATAGTACTAATACAATATCTATCAACCATTTATTATTTTTATCGATATACTTCCGTAAAATTTTTTATATATCATAATTAGCCCAGAAGTTTCAAGTTTTCTATAAACTTTCCAAGTGACATGTCCGATGAACTCGGGGAATGTAGTATCGGCTCGCATCGGTGCGACAATCGCGAGACACCCGATATGTAATCGAGTGTTTGAACGGGGCTGCTCGCCAGAGTTGAAACCGACCGACCGACCGACGCAAGGTCAGGCGGTGGCCTCCAACTTCCGGTGGTGGTATCCCCGCGTACACACGGGCATGCCGTCATATGTACGCAGACGGAAAAGAGGGCACCCCTTCCCTCGTCGTCGCGCGGCCTATTCCTTTCCTTTATGTCCTTCCTCATTGCCTCTCTCTTTCTCTCCAATCACATCTCTCTCTCTCTCTCTCTCTCTCTCTCTCTCTCTCTCTCTCTCTCTCTCTCTCTCTCTCTCTCTCTCTCTCTCGTCGACGAACCATACGAGACATAAACGCCGACGAGAATATACGACGAAGCCCACAATAGTGCTGACAATAGATACGTATGTTGACAGGCGAGAGATGACAGAGAATTGCGTGTGACACCGAGAAGTACCGACAGGCGGAAAAGCACTATAGAAGTACAACTAGAAGTTCGACCTGGATGGGGTATCGAGATAGACGGGAGGGTTGGACGGGACGGGGAAGGGTGGTATCCCATTGGGTGACGAACTATTGTTTCCGCGCGAATTCATATACAAAGCGATTTTCCGAAGCGCTTCACTGTGCCGCAAAAATACATTCGGACTTCGTAACCGCGGATGACCGGGTTTTTCGAGAATTATGTAGTTCTCCCTTTTGTTGAATTTTTTTTAAACATTTTTTTTTCTAATACGAGCTACCGTGCTTTTTACATTTTTGCATGCAGACAGAAACTTTACGTGAAAACGTTCGGAAGAGGAACAACTTAAAACGCAATATTTTTATTATATATTTTTTATTGTATTATATTATACATTAAAATGTTCAAATCATAATACACACACGTGCGCAACGTGGTATATGATTCGGACATTTTTTCAGAATATAGCGATTATTTTACATGACCTCCATTCACTATATATAATTCCACATTTTAAAGATTTCTACAGAGATCGCGAAACAAAGGCATACACTGCTGCACATGGAAAATATATTTCTTTTATATAAATATTTTTCTCAAACAAAAGGAGGTTTTTTAATTTTCATGATTACACTGACCTAGTTTCGTTCCTGTCAGTGTAAAAAGTGATCTATATTGCGTTAGATATAAACGGGATAAAAATACACAAATTATTGATCAGCAACAATGCTAAATCTCGTAATAACTGTTTTCGGATTACTCACTTTATTTGGAGATATTAGAGAGAAAAGATATTACGGTGCACAAGTATAATTTATCAAAAAGAATAAAATTACAAATAGATTTCTATCTGGAATTTTGAGACTATTCATAGATTGTCTAAAGCGAGGTTCGGTCCATTTCTCCATGGAATAATTTACGAATAGTTATCGCGGGACACTTTTTCGTTTTGCATCCGTCGAATTCCGGCAATTGCAATCTCGCAACGCGCAACACGGGACACCTAAAAGCGCGCAAAGAAAGAAATAAGCTCTTTACAGTACTTGCTGTGCTCGCTTCTTCGAGCATTCTATCGCGCAATTACTTACTACTGACAGGCAGGTCCAGAAAGAGGTCACCATCACTAGCTAGCGTTGCGCCGTTCTCGTCCTCGCTACCTTCATTTCTCGGCGCCTCTCTCTCTCTCTCTCTCTCTCTCTCTCTCTCTCTCTCTCTCTCTGTCTTTTTTCTCTTTCTCTCTTTTGCTCATTGACTCTCACGGAGCCATGTACATTGCACTTACCAATGCAACTACTCTCCATGCACTCAACAACTTCTCTTCACGCGGCCTATTTTCGCGAAAATACGCGAGTACATCAAAAAAAGTTCACCCGGAGGCACAGAGCCGACAAATTAAAAGGCGAAAGAAAAAAAATACTCGATATTTACTGTACTGACCGTAGGTCGCACAAAATAATAGATTTAGAATACATGAATAGATAAGTAAATGTATTTTCCATATTAATAACCCATTTTATAATAAGAGACATAAAATTTGACGAATCACATTTTATAAGTAATAGTTCGATCTCTGTCGTCTTTGTATATTTTGCAAGAAACGGAATATTTAACAATGTAAAACGGAATATTTAACAATGTAAAACGGAATATTTAGCAGCGCATAGGCAAGGGTCTGTGAAAAAGGAAGTGACGAAAGAATAGAACGTCGAGCGAGGATGAGAGAAGTGAAAAAAATTCTTTTACATAGAAACACGCACTTCTTTTCTCTTCCTCTTTTTCTTTTTTTCTTTCTCTCTCTCTCTTTCTTTCATTTCCCTTCCTCTCTTTATTCCTTTTTCGCTCGCTCCTTTTACTCTCTCATCTACTCGTAATTCCCGGGGAAATAGAGCTCACACATTTCAAGAACGCATTCGTCCCATACGTGCGTGTGTCACGCTTCGTCCGTACGGACGTGCGTGTCTCTCGGATGCACACGCGTGCTCGCCCTCGATGCACTTTGCACGACGGCGCTTCATCGACGACGACGATTCGTGTGAGTTTCGCATGAAGCACGCAACGATGAGAGAGCGTCCTTTTTATCCGATAATTCCCGCGCGTTTCCCGCATTACCCGCATTGCCCTTTCTCATAGAAAATATAGCTCTCCCCCGGCTTTTTCCTCCTTTTTTTCTCCTCTCGTTCCGACGGAAACAAAATCTCGCGGCGAGATATATCTTTGCTCCGCATCGAAACTCCACTTTGGGCTCGCACAGAGCGAGCGCGGCCTTTTGTTCCCGGTAAAATGACGGAGATTTTTGTGTAAATATCCCAACGTGTGTATATACCGCGCTGAAAGCATTCTTCTGTTATCGTCATTTCAACGTGCGTACCTAGTTGCGTTCTGCTCCGTAAATTATAATCGACGTCGTCGGCAATATATCGTATATGCTCGAATAGGACGCAATAAATATCTCGATTATTGCGAAACCGTTTATTACACTGGATATATCGACCTATAATGGACTGGGAAATACAAAGCTGAATATTACTCGCTAATACATCAGAGAGTACATATTTTAAAGAACGATAAACTGGAAAGAATAATAAAAGATTAGAACACAATTTTTTAAGTATATATTTTTATGCAACTCTCAAAAATGCGTTTTTTTAATTCGATTCTGCATCGATAACTGGTAAATTGTCATTTGCACGTGCATTAAGAGTTTAGTTGTGAGCTCATAAACGAATCAGTAAAAATCAGTAAAAATAAAAATGACATTTGCTTTGATCCTCATAAATCAAAACATCGCGCGTTATCAAGATGAGATAAGGAATGCCATGAAATTGCCGAATGCAAGCTGCATTGCGCGCATCGTCACTCGCGAAATCGTGCAATGCGTTCGCTCGTGCATTCGAGGATTCCTACCCGGCTGCGCGCGCGAAATGAATAAGAGCAAAACTAATGATGCGGCGAGAGATTCGGGACAGTAACGGTTCCACCGTCACCGGCACACGCGGCACTGCTGAATAACTGTCAGTGCCGGCGGCGCGAAATGAAGAAAGAGTCTGTGCGACTCGATGAGAACGCGGACTCCCGCGAACTCGTCGCCTCTCGTTTGTCTCTCCTGCATTCGCGATGCAATGGCCGCGATGCTTTTAGCCGGCGAGTGCGAAGAGTGCAAAAAAGTATGCATTTATTTTCTGAAGAAGAATACGGGGCCACGTGATCAATTTAAGTTGAAATCAATTTTTTTCTTAGTTAAAGGCAATGCTTTATTTCGGCCTTTCATTAATTGTAAGTGTCTAAAATTCCTTGTCGTAGTTTTGGTTTCACGCTTTCTTTTTATTATTATGAAACTTTCGTATTTCCAGGATTATTACAAACCTTCTACATCTTTATTGCAGTAATAATCTGGAGAGAATTATTTTATGTGACGTAAAGATAATTTTCTTATTATTTTTTACCATGTCGAAGATCGAGGCTTATGCTTTACTGAAGCTAAGTAATTAGCGTGTTATAAGTGAAGTTTTACGGTGCACTAATACAGCATCTGGTTATTATTATTTATTCATTTATAATAGGCAATGATTATCTTCATCCTAATCGTAACTCTTATAATAAAAAGATATTAGAATTAATCTCGCAAGATTACTACAACATATTCATGCACCTGCTTGTATTTTAACGTAACTCTCCGTTATTCTGTGTGCTCTTACTGAAATCACATCAAGCATTTTACATTTGTCACGAGGGTTTGTGTTTACTTACAACACAATGTGTAAACAGGTGCATCGTTTCACGCACGTTGGAAAAATTTTTTGTTCCACTTGTTGATTCGACTCGCACTCGAGTGTAGGGGGCACATGTTATTTTGAACGGTTGAAGGGTTGTCGTTCGTTTTAATAACCTTGTTACACGGCGTTTACTATCTATGCATGTTAATCGAATTATTTTCATTACCATTCGAAACAAATTGATTGAAAGAGCGACTGCATCGGTGATATTCGCACAGTGTAATATAATCGTTTCTGCTAAAAACTGCTCGATCTCTCACAGTAATTTGAAACGCCCATCGCGTCGTGGTGTTTGATGATCGCGCATATTAATGATCGCGAAATCGTGAAAACGAAGAGCGCTGGGCGTTGTTTACACGTAATTTACATCGACGAATTCGCGATCTTTTTATTGGCGACACACACAATTCAATGGAAAAGCGTCGTAACTATACTATACGTATATAATCGCCGTTTTTTAATTACGTTACAAATTTTTTCGATAATCGATACTTTACGTCGGAAAAACGACGCGTAACTTTTCTCCGTGCTGGGTATCTCTAATTTTTGATATATAACTTCTTGATTAGTAATTTAAATCGACCTCTTCTTTTCGTTGCATACTTTTCCATTCGATCCGGCGACTTTCGGAAAGCCGATTTGGAAAGCCGCTGTGGTTTCTATTCCATTGGTGTAGTGCGGTTTCTCCTTTATTGTATTCATGACGTCACACCAGTCGTTGACTATTCGTAAGCGCCGGAATACGCTTACGTGCGAGGGAAGTGGCATAACAACTCGACATTAAGAGCCGGCAGAGCGGACAGCTAGTCAGTTTTTGACTGACGTGTCCTCCAATTTAGTATTTAACGATAAGGCCACAGAAAGCGTTGCAAAAATGGACTTGGGAAAATCAACGAAGCGAACCGACGCAGAAAAAAGGGGAAATAAAGAAAAAAATCGATTTACATTTTTAAAATTTATATATTCCTCACAGATTACCCGAATGAGGAGAGTCACATTTCACATTTATTTACGCAAATAGCGTCACTATTGGAAATATAAAGAAATGCCATTCTCTCTACTTTTGTTACTGTAAGTGATAAAATGATATAAAAAATTGGAAGTGTATAAATACAGTTTTATTCTGAATAATTTACAAAAGCGCTGAAAAGTTTCGGTATAAGGGTGTTACGTTTCGTACAGACCGTGTGGTGTGACTTATCATTGAATTATTGTACGGATCGATATTGCAGTCAGGTCATCTATTTCTTATTTTAAATTTTCAGAGAATAGTATCGAATACATCATGCATACTATTTTTTTATAGATTGGAGCTAATATCTCATTTCTTTTTATATTTAAGTAATTATTTGTATAGATAATGACATTGAATTGTTCGGATATTACTGAAATCATTGATAATAAAGTTATTACATGAGTTACTACATCAAATTATTCGTATAGAGATATTTTTTTGAATATGTAGATATATAATAGTATCAAATTAATAATATAGAAAATATTATTTCCTATCCATATAGGAATACAAGGAAAAATCCTAATCAAATGTGTAAGAATAAACTCATTGAGCTGCAGTTAGCCGGATGGACCTGGAGTTTAATAGTGTAATAAAAGAAATTTTAATAACGAGTAAATAAAGATTCTTTAATCCGATGCGATCACGTCATAGTTGTCAGGAATGATTGACAGCAGGGAGCTGAGTGCGAGTTCGCCCGAAATCGTCGTTTCGGCTTGACAGGATGCGACAGCCGAGGGAAAGTTCGCTTCACGCGTGTCTGACAAGCGCCCGCTGTTTCCACTGCGAGTTCTCTCGCGCGGCGAGAAGGGAAATCGCGTTTCGCGACAGGCACGGGAAGCAGGCCGCAGGTGTGTGTGTGTGTGTGTGTGTGTGTGTGTGTGTGTGTGTATGTGTGTGTGTGTGTACTGTGTAGAAACGAGAGACGCGACTTACGTCATCGCGTCCCTCGCGGATCGAATATTGGATCGGCGCAGCGCGTTGTTACGACCGGCGAACAAGGCCGGCGAAATAACAGGAAGCCGGCCGGCCGTATCGATATGTGCACACGCGCGGCGCTTGACAGGATATTGACGTACCGTGCTCTCTTTCTCTCTCTCTCTCTCTCTCTCTCTCTCTCTCTCTCTCTCTCTCTCTCTCTCTCTCTCTCTCTCTCTCTCTCTCTCTCTCTCTCTCTCTCTCTCTCTCTCTCTCTCTCTCTCTCTCTCTCTCTCTTTCTCTCTTCTTCTTCTTCTCTTTCTCTTCTGTGCTGAAACCTCCGCTTGGATAGTTGACATTCGCATATTCCGTTCTCGCTCGTGTTCGCGGCCAACGAGGCCAAAATGGAAAAATCGATGCTGTGAACAAGGTCGCGCGTCATCCCCGTAGACCTATAAACCTTTCAAGAAAGAGCCGCAGAGCGGCTCTTTCAATTAAAACTTTTCGTTCTATCAATTAAAATCCCATAGGATGATATTAATATTGAGCATACCTTTCATAATGTTTTTTTTTTAAAGCAAGTATCATGAAGAGTAATAAAAGAATTTTGGAATCGATATATCTTTGACAAATTACAAGCATTGTGATTATTATCGCGCGTGTTTTAATATAATACAGTATAATATCATAATATTGTAATAACAATATTATATTTGATACTAATTTTAGAATTGATTATTGTTTATGCTGATTTTCAACTACAATATCTCTGAATACGATTCTATGATTAGCAAAATGGGGTTTAACCGAAGCTAGAAATGTCTAATTAAACGTTTTAATTTTATCATAAATGATAATTAAGCACTAATAATAATTCTATTTATATTTAATGTATGCGTCTTGTCCAAATATGGCAAACGTCAAAATAAACGGCTAATAAGCGATAAAATGACATCAATTGACATGACATTGCTCATTCGACAATAAACTTTATATAGTTTAATCTTAAAATCTCAAATCTTTAATTTGGTAAATTCAAGAAAGTTAAAAATATATTATAATAAATAAAAATGATAAAAAAATTTGACGTAAATGTTTCAAAAATTCTGTTTTTTTTTATAATAAATCTTCTGCAATTATTATAATTATTGAACAATTTTATTTTTCTCGTGTGAATTCCAAATGAATCAGTTGAAAAGATAATAATTTTTTATTTAGATCTTTTTTCTATTTTAGCCAGTTTATATCGAAGATTGACATTCTTTGCTTTAAAAATATGTGTTATATGTTGTCTCGGTATTTGTTGCTCGGTATAACGGTAAATCTCTTAGGAGATTTTATATCGCGGAGCAAATAATATAAAATTCTATCTTACCCCTTCCTTTTTCCTGTCCAAGTCTCGATATAATAAGCAATAATAAAACGTTTTTAGCGTTTTATTATTGCTGACGCCCGTCGCGATTGATCGCCTAACACGTTTGTTTATTTTTACGCGCCGGCATTTAACCAATTATGTTTATGTTGCGAAATATATTATATACCGCGGATAATTATAATCATATTGTTATACCAATATGTATGTACCACTTATTTAAGAGATAATATTTAATAATTTTTAGATGAGAATATTAAGATTTTATATTACCTTATTTAAACATTTCTATATTATTTATTAATTATTGATTGCGAACATTTTTATTAGAAAACACGTTAGGAAGTAGCAACGATTTTGTTTATTTATCAAAATATGTAATTTTGACAATTACTTTAATTAAAGATAAATTAAATTAGGTCTCTTGTCTTTAATCGAAGATATTTTCTCTAATATTTAGAATTTTTAAGCTATTTCTCCATGCGTAAGCTCTGTTTTCTATTCTTTCTTATTATTACTATAGTTAAATGTCGGGCATCGTCTAACAGACGATGATTAGTGGAACGAAGCCGCCCAGTTCCTAATCTCCGTCTGGAACAAGCACGAGTCTGGTACCACACTGGGAGCTGTCTAGTAGTGGGGACTCGAAAAGGGACAAGGGGGGGGGGCAGAATGACGTTTAGAACTGGAAGGGAGTCTGAGCCGGTGGGGGGAGACCATCCGTCCATGGTCGTAGGAGAAGGTTGTGGTAGGTCGCGACGGCAAAATGGCCGGTCTGGATGGTTACCCGGGAAACCATCTGGGCGGTGCTTGGCGTTCACGAGAGGCGGAGCATGATGGCCTTGGCGGCCATTATGGTCCTCCACTCCGAGAGATATCGCCACCTGGTGAGCGTCCCCCGAAACTAAGGGTTAAAACCAGCCTTGGTACCGGGAATATTGCTATACCACCCCCCCGGGACCGTCTGGGATACGGATGGGCGAGAGATCGCTCTTCGATTCTGGGATAATTCTCGTGCTCTGGAATAGTTCTGGGATCTCTCTGTCATGTGTCGTAAGATAGTTTATTCTGGTCATTCGAAAACTGGTCATTCCATTCGCTCAAGTTTCCTTCCCTAGAGACACGATATACGGCTGATACAAAGATTATCCCGACGGCTTGTATAAACTGTACTTCCGCTTGACTTATTTAACATCGTCAATAAATTTGCGAATAGTTCATATCGCTATACTAGAGAAAGAAAAGATAAGACTCTCCCTGCCGTCACCGATTTCGATCAATAGACTGGATGTATCGATGAATCGCATTAACACACAGTACTACTTCTTTAATTATATAACGCTTTTGGAAAGAATTGATTAAAACTACGAAAATTACTTTCACTCTTTCAAAATAATGAGGACAATTGTTCTGTCATTATCTACTCTGTCCAATCGACAGAATTTTATTGGATTCATATTGGCTATTCTTACTTCTGTCTCTGAAAAAGTAAAAATAAATTACTACATTATAATAATTTACTATAGGTTTTGCTATAAAATAGTAGTCAGAGTTAAATTAAATGTCAAGTCCATATAATATTTATTTAAATAAAACTCTAGCGAAACAACGAAAGTGATAATACGCGTAACAGGATTTACGGTTCTCCAAATTTACATGCTAAAGCGATTCTCGCAATTTTTTAAATCTTTATTAATATTTGCAACACATCTCGGCGTTGCAACGCGAATTCTTGATAAACCGGGGAGAGCTTCGTCGCGCCTTGGATTACGTCATCCGGGCGGCATCCCCGATGCGCGGGTAATCCGGACGCGCGGGACACGGAAATATAGAAGAGAGATTCCTGCGAAAACGGATTACAATTCCTGACATAGCCCCGCCGGTGCCGAATACCCCCGCGATTCGGATTGCATGCCAGCAGCAGCGCCATTAAACGCATCGAGCGAGCGAATGGGCGAGCGAGCGCGAGATTACGTTATTATTAATCATCCGTGTACGTCGTTTACGCGGCGCGTCCCTCGCCTATTATTAACGGCCGTTGCGCCCCGTAGATATTTACTTATTAATTAGCCGATTAACGTTTTGCAATTATGCGCCGTCACGCTCCACTCACGTACCCGGAAATCGCGCCTCGCTCGTACCTCATCTCGCGTTTCTTCTATTAATAACGGCTACGATTTATTATTGATGTCAGCGATGTGTCACGGTACCGTAGTCGGAGTCTGGAAATGGCCAGCCCGCCATTCCCAAACACATCAATTAATTTCCTGCGGTCATACAAATGCAAATTTATACACTACGCGGTTTTTTTCGATCCCGGAAAGATAAGCGGCATCGATCGATGCGTTAATAGATAGTTGTACAATTATTAGATATATTACTGGCGCCGGCAAATTGAGTCATCGCATGTCTCTATTATTACTTGCAGAATATCTTTCTGATCTGTACTTTTTGTTGAATAATTCCATTTCAATGATATTTTATTTTTACGTTCTTGCAAGGCACTTTCTCGTATTTAACTCTTGGCATGTTCTATCTCATGTCTTATATGCGGTATAATTACAACGCACTGCTGATCATGCACGGTATTAGTCAGATACAGAATTGAGTATTTGCGGTCACGCCGCGGCGATTTCTATGAGCGCACTCCGCTCGTAAATGCTGATTTATCAATTAATTGGCTGACGCCCCGTGGCCGCATTGAGTCACGCTCTCCCCTTATGATTACGATGACCCCAGTGCGCCAGACAGGCGAAGGGGTGGTATGTCATACGATATTCCAAGAGAATTTAGAACCGGATACCTCGATGCGAAGTATTAATCTGCAAATATAACGCATACATTCTTGCGCTGATCTGCGAAAATAATCTTTCTCATCGATATCATGCGAACACATTTCGCATATAAAGGCGCCAATATTTTATTTTTCAATTACTAAGTGATCTTAACGTTAACAGAAATTCAGCTTGAAATTTTGATGGTAAATATATACTTTGTGTCGAAATTTGGGGAAAATCGGAAATAGGAGACGTTTATTTAAATTTACGCTACAGTAGGGCGTGCGCTTTCACAGAGGCCACGGAACACGGAATGACTATCCGTCATTTGAATCAGCTCCCCGCGTCCGAATTTCGGTCGCGTTGACAAAGCCTGAGAGTAAACCGAGCGTGCGGATCGTGCTACATTCCGCCTCCTGAACCCCCTCGTTATCCTGACAGTCAGCACTTTCTGCTTCAGGCCAGAGGTTATGAATAATACATATTAATTGCGTTATTCCTATATACCATCTTCTCTCCCTTTGTATAAATATTTACAGCATATTCGAGACAATTTCACCATCGACGCGTCAATTCGTTGCGTGTGTTTCTGAAGGAACGCGAAACAAGAGGCTCGATAAGCGCGCATGAATATCACGATAATAGGCGTTGATAATTAACTGGTGGCTGTTACTGTGGATAGCTGAAAAGGTTCCGCCCCGTGCACCGTTCGCATGATAACCGCTCGTTGAGAACGGTTTAATCCTTAATCCCTCGTGATTCCGTGGAATAAGTAGAACCTGCACAGATTTCACTTCATTATGTAGCATTTGTTTTGGAACAACGGACACATTACAACTTAAAAAATGACTATGTAGAGAATTATTTTCGTAATGCTGTTTAATTGAAAGGATTATTTGCGAAATGTTTTTTGTACCAAATTTCTCACAGAAATATGCTTGGATATTATATATCAGAGCACGAAAATATTATTAAAATGTTATTATTAATTATTATAACTAGAAAAAAAGATATATGTATATAGATACACCTATTTATTTCAACATTATATTATCAATTTGTATTGTCAGCTCACTTTCGTTAAGTGCTAAAATATAGAGGCTTTGTCTCTCGACCAGTTGCTTTAATATATTACATTTGCACTTAATATAAGCGTTCGATCATATGCTTGCAGATCCTCGTAGAGTACGACGACGTAGAGTGGCAAAGGAGGGAGTGGCTGTCACCACATAGGGATGCCGTATTCTCCTTCTTTCTCATCGAACGAGGTCTCTACTGGGCCGAACGACCTGACCCCAGGCACGCCAGTCTCATCCCCATCGATCATCACAATCACGCGAACAATAACCACCATCAGCACCGCATTAACGGGAAACCGCTCAGGAGCGCCACGGCGGTCGCCGACACCGTTGCTTGGCCAGCTCTCGTAAGTATAAATAAACTGTATCTATTGTTTTATGAACGTTGTTACGAATTCTTGGATGACCTTGCTTCGTTTTTTCTCAACGAAAGAAAAACATACATCGAGGCATTGATCAATTTTACCATCATTTAATATTTTACTTTACGAATTAAATTGCAAGGAGATATCAAATTCTAAAAGGAGAATTAAAATTGAATATTACAAATAAAGAGAGACTTCTCTTCTTAAATCTTCGTTAAAAATGACTTCGAAAGCGAAAGACAAGTTCTTTTTCTTTTACACGTATTACAAATGACAGAACTTTCTTGACTCGTTCAGAAATGTAGATTAGAAAAATTATATGATATTGTCGAGAATTGTATTTTTATCAGAATTGTTTTTATCAAACATCATGCGATACACGCATAATACAATATTCACGCATGAAATTCCGGCAATAATCTGTCACGTGTGATTTCCTTCGAATTATACAGGAAAGCCATCACGATTTACCATTTTTAATGCATATCTCTCATATTTTAACGATGATAATTGAGGAATGCTCGCGAACCTATTCGAATATTAATCAGTTCGTGGTTAATTAATGAAATACTCAATTCTTCATTTCTGTTGAATAAATTTTATAATCGACACAATTCGACCGCTACAAAACAGACTGCCGCATGTTCCATTGGCTCGGCGCTCTTTTTCTCATTAAAATTTTAATGCTTCAATTGAGTGAGCTTAATTATTTTGCGAAGACTCAACGACGCAAAAATAATTACATCTCTATAATTTAAAATTTTTGCCTTCTCTATACGGTCTTTATAAAGGAATTCTAGCAGAATGCAACGTTGTATAAATATCACCAAAATATCATTACCGTGACTGTTAATATTTATTTCTATTTCTTTTAAATAGTAGTTAATTTTGCTTGAAAATATGGTGGCGTATGAGGTCAAAATTATTAACTATATTCTTTTATAAAATATAAATGTTTGTTTTTTTTTAAATAAATCTCTTTTATTTATATGTTATTTATATCATAAGCTAATTCTATTTTCATCAAATAATTAATCTCGGTTGGGATTTTTAATTAATTTGTCAGCCAAAATCCACACCACTTTATATAAAATTAAAATATAATCTTCTCATTAAATAAATGAATTAAATATCTGTATTTTTTTAATGTTTTGGTGCAAATTTTGTCATTATATTATCTTTTGTGATGATATTCAGCTTTTTTTGACGTTTTGATGTAAATTGGATTATATAGCTAAATACAGCATGCACACGTTGAATGATAGAAATATGCTGCTTGGACGGGTTGAACTAAAATATTATTCTATGCGGAATAGTACATATAATCGAAAATCTCATGTTTGTTTCTAGACTTTCTATCCTCTCGTGGCACGCGCCGAGTTGCACGAGGACGCCATGCCGATCGAGTTTATGCAAGATCGCAAACTGGACTTCGTCGACTATTCGAAGTTAAAGCCGTTCACTGTAAGTATATCACATATCTCAATTGTTTCGATTGTTTAAGATTAACCACTTGATATACTGTAACGCTATGCATAATATAACGAATAATTGTTTAATTATCTTTGTGATTCAACATAAAGTGATAATTTATATTTGCAAACAAATACTAATGTAGCGTTAATGTTTAATTATTAATTATCATACAGCTTTAAATCAATTTCTTGAAATTTTCTGCAACAGATTTATTACTTTTATCAATTTTAATTTTTTTTCATGTTAATGTCAATTTTCATATTAATTTATAATTTTCATATTAATCTTACAATTAGACGGTCATTATGCATAGTTAATACGGCATTAAGATATTTAATCTTTTCAACTCCTTGAGACACATGACAGTTAAACGTGCGACGAAGATAGCGTTTTCGTTTAGTATAGAAAGAATTTATGATCCGAAAGTAAGTATTCTTTAATTACCCGTATCGCGCGTGTGCTTACTTTCATGTAGAACGCGAGGAAACGTAAAAAGTATAAAACTTGCGCGGGCGACGAGAGACACGGTGACAATTTCCGCTGACCAAGGTACATTGACGCAATCCGTTATCTCGTTTCCCTCCTAATTTCCTCGCCGCCATGGCGTTCTGCACATTTCACGCGCGAGATGCGATAGAGTATTCCGAAAACGATTAAGAGCCCGCGAGCCGGGCGAGTTTGGTCGGCGAACGTGGTATAGCGCGTTGCAGCGGCCACTTCCGCTTTACGACTGGAAACTTACTTCGTTAGGGGCCTCGCTGGGAACTTAGTTAGGGAACAAGTTCCGGCGCCATTGGCGCATCCGACACTCCTCCGGGGGGCAACGGATGCGAATGCGAGACCGCGCGTCTCTTCCCCTCCCGCGAGTCGTACCGCTGCTGTAAGTAATCTTTCACGGAGGCTCGTTGTCCAACTTCTCGTAAGAGCTACGCGGAAGAGTTAACCGAACTTGCCCTGCTGGAAGGAGCAGCCGAGCTTTGACTCAAGTTTCCCGTTTCACTTTCGCGTATGTGAAGGAGTTATGTTCGCGAGCGTGGCAGAACTTTTCGCGAGATATTTCTCTCTGAACTGGAAATTTTATTATTTCGCGATGACAAATATAATTGGAAAAATTTATTAAAGGGAAGATATAAGTTTGAATTATTTAAGACAAACGTGTGTGTGTGTGTGTGTGTGTGTGTGTGTGTGTGTGTGTGTGCGCAAAATGAACAAGTTTTTACATGTAAAACTTTCTGCAAAGTAATTTAAAACTATTAATACTGTTTACAATCGTTTAAATTTATTTGTTAATATGTCGCCATTGCAACAGCAACAGAAATTTTTAAATTGTATTTTATTTTTTTGTATAACTGGATACTGTTTTTTATTATTTTATTTATTTTATTATCGTGAATATTCCACTAAACTTTACGAACTAATTATCAAAGTGCTAAGTAATGCGTTTACCTGATGTTTCTTAATCCGTTCATTTCCTATCGTAATACATTAGTACAATTAATCGACCATTCATTAAAACACAAGAGATAAAATCGCTCAAATTTCACTACACGAACGTACGATTAGCAAACTCCCCCCTTGCCCGATATTAACCTTTGACCTTCGATTAATCGACTTTCCATCGGATATCAGTTTGAGACAGTTGTAATGAATGAGCATGCAGAAACTTCCACGGTTTCATCAGGGAAGCTCCGAGATAGGGAAACACTCGACCGAGATAAATCGATCAGCCCGATCCCTCTTCGCGAGGGTGAAAGAACAGTGCGTGCGTACGTTTTTGTGTGTGTACGTATGTGTGTGTGTTTGGTGGGTGTGCGTGCGGCCACTTCGGAAGTTGCCGCACTTCTGTTAGGGTAGGAAGAGTTGAGCGAGGTGGAATTGTTTCCAAGTAATTAAACTACCGGGAAACTTTTACCGTTAAAACTTTTTCCCGCTTCGGCGGCGGTATACGAGGCCGTAAGTCGTTTACATGCGGCGAGAACTTTCAGTCCGGCGCGCCGCGGCGGTCAGGTTCAGGTGTGTCTTACCTTTCAGATCCGCCCTTTATCCTACCGCGTGCGACTTAGTCCATTTCAAATAAGACGTATTACCTTCGTGACCTGTGCACTAAGGATGCTTTGAGAAATCCCGGTACTTTATAGCAGACAAGTTTCTTTATTTCGCTTGACATTTATAATCGAGTTTAGCATCTTAAATCGAGGTAATGTATCACGACGTCGACATTTATAATAAACTTAAAACAATTCCATTTTTAATCTGAAATTTCGTGCGATCTGTTTCGACAAACTGGCTCGCGAAGCCATCAGTATCACTCCGAATTCTTTCTGTGACAATATAAATCGGTCCTCGCTTGAACAACAAATCTTTTTCGAGCAGCTATAGATCTTTACTTTTAGTTGTGGACCGGTGCACTCGCGGCTCGTCGAGAAAAGGAGAAAGTCGGCGGTTAAGTGCATGCTGAAAAAAAAGAAATACAAAAGGAACGAAGAAACGGCCGCGGCGCGAGGGGCCAAATTCGTCCGGGGGGCAAAGTTGCGCGCGAGTCTGCTGACCCTGAACTATAAATGCAACGAGTTCTTTCTCCCCGCTGCGTCGCATACCTAACATGCGTGCACTTGCGCGCGACGTCGCTCGGAGACGTCGCACTCGCTTTGCTCTCGTTGCCGTGGGTGTCATAAACGAACGCAACCGCAACTTCTCACCTCGCGAGTATTAAACTTTTATATAAGTATGCATCGAAAGTATTAATAGTATGTATCATTTTATAAAATAATTAAAATTATCTCAGAGAAAAATAAATTTTACGTCATCGGGGTTTAAGAGTAGCGGATTTAGAATAGACTAAGAAAAGACTCTAAGTCCTTTGTAGAAAGTGAAATAAATCAGACAAAAGGTGTATACATGTAACATGATCCAACGAAAAGAAATAGGAAATCTTCATCAGTGGATTTCAGAGCTGCAATCATCTAACTTGTTGAGAAAAGGTCGTCCCGCACGCATGCGGCCGTTTCTGCTTGCTGCCGGCGACGTCGCCTGTTAGTTTGACGATTCGCATCGGTAACGCGCGTGCACGATCGTCAGAACGTTGGAAAGCGGCCAAGACGAGGCGCCAACATATTCCCGTTCTATCTAACGGTCCTTGGCCAAGTGCGACGATGCTGCGTTATACCCTCGACCTCCCTTCACGCGATCCTCGCGAGAAGTAAGAACTCCGGAACCCTGTCTGAAAGGTGCTCACTACGAAGAGAAACATGTTATTCCTCTTACCTTGGAGATCCTATTCATTTAAACGCACAAGAACGATCATTCCAGATTTATTATATTTATAATAAATATCATAATTTTAATATAAAATCATTTAATATAATTATAAAATTATTACAATTATATTATTAAAATTATGATAATTTATTATATTTATAATAAATTATCAACTTTGTTTAGAATTTTCGAGATATCGAATTTGAACCCAAAGATTTGTTATTGAAATATTCAGGCATTTTATCAGTCATGCCAAAGGCTTGATACTTCGAAGGTTAACTTTTTACAAACTGAAATTACATATATCCATGTAATACCTAATTACGAAATAGCTCCGTTTATAATTATAAACGGAATAAAACGGATATTCATTTAAATGATATAATCTATCTGCTGTGTGTGTGCATCGATCATCGGCAAAGTTTAAATACGAAACGATTAGTAATAAGTATAAGTATCGCAGCAGTAAGATGAGTGACGGAGTCGCTATATCGAGAAATATCGGAGTTGATGTGTTCATTATTGAGTCAATTTTCGAGTAGGTACAGACGCCGGTGAAAAAAGTAATTGCACGCGAGTAATTTTATTGCGCACAAATGGTACACGAGCATCTGTCTGTGCCTTCAATTTAAACTTTACGACAGTCACCTGCCTATAGTCACTTTATCTGCCGGCGCTTTGGTCCCGTGATTGTACCGGTGAACGCATCGCGATTAATGGCGGACGCGTTCTTAATTAAGGAACTCCTTAATTAATTAGCTGCCGCGTGGCAACTGCTAACGAGTACCCGCGGCGCGTGATAGGACGATAACAGTCGACACCGGTCGGCATGAGCCGTGATTTTCCAACCGATAATTTTCATTCCGAGAGGTATTCGCGCTTGATAATTGGGGAATTTATTCGAAAAGAAGTACACGAACAAATTTGATCAATACTAAAATCTAAGATTTAAAAGAACATATTTTGAAATATGCAGTAGTATTACGCGAAAACATAAACCTCTGAGGATAATTTACAAGTAGAAAACACGATATACACCATAGATAATACATTATACAATTAACATATTTTATATTTTTGTATTTTTCTGGGAATTAAATTACATAATATATAATAATGTGCAATCTGCATTTCAGAAATATTGTATATAAATGTATATAAATATATTGTCAACGATCGAGAGCTTTTATTAAATTAATATTTTATAACATTAATTGATTTTCATTAACGTGTGATTGTGGAGACAGGAGTATTTCAATAATTATTATTTTCTCTAATATTTATACACTTTTCTGTTTCTAGCAATGTGTGTATGTGTGTATATATGTAAAAAATAATTGATGAGGTGAAAATTGAGTTTTCAAGAAATGAGGCCGGTCATAAAATCTTCTGACTTGAACAAAATAAATATTTCTGGATTTGAAATAAAATGAAAATAGATATATCACATAATAAGCTTCAAAATTTATCATGAGAAGGACAATGCCCGTTTCGTCGGTATGCTAATTCAGCTCAAGAACTTCGTAGGAAGGGAAAATATATAGAAGATACACGTGGACGAAATTTCGTTTGAAAATTGCATCGCGATAGCGAAGAAGAAAAAACGGCGAGAATATGATCGGAGATATAGGATTTGGTTGGCGTTCTTTGAACGAGAAAAAACCTCGGGAAACGGTCTCGGAGCAAGCGATTCATAACGTGGGGTCGTAATCCATAAATAAGGAACGCTTCGGTGTCTCTCAGTCCCCCGTGCCGAATGACATCCCTGAATCGAATTATCGTGCGTACGAATAATTCAACGACCGACAGATAATCTCGTTGACCCCGAGACCGATCCCGGTCGTTCATTTCCACATTATAATTGGTGCACGATGTGTCCAGACGGGCGCTATTTCTCGTCTCGATATCGACATTTAACGACAGTAACGGCTCGACGAACGAAAAATACGTTTCGCGAACCGTTCACGACGATCTTCGCACCGATGCCATATGTTGCGCGAAATCCTCTATCGATTGTACCCCGCGGTAAACGGGTCTTCTCCTGAGTGCGCGGAGAACGATTTTACAATGGTTACAAACAACGAGAATGACGGTTGATAGTTATTTGCAAGCACTTTTGTTTATGATGGACGAGAAGATCGCGAGAACTTATGCTACGTACACGCGCGCACACATATAAAAGCGTATACATAGATCTCGCACGAAAAGATAATTTAGACGATAATTTAAGGATGAGGGATACTGGACATTGCATTTATCTAAACACGTTGCATGTTACACGTCTAGGAAAGTTCTTATCTAAATAAATATCTCGCTTGACTTTCGCGAAAATATAATCGTTGAGACAGGAGCGCTTTAATCATATAGTATTTTCCTCATAATGCTTTACGTATTTTTCTATTTCTGGGCATGAAAAATGGTAATTAGGAGTAAAACGGATTAGTATAAAAACGGATAATCTTTAACGAATGAAGACCGAAATTTTCTAGTCTAAAATCCTTGACATTTTTGCAATACGTCAGTAATGAGATTAAGCATTGAAAAAGTGATATATTTTTAATCAGTGCTTTTTGTTATTCTCTCTATAAAAATTTCCATGAAATGTGAAGACGTTGAGAAAAATAATAAAACTGACGTAATTTTAATTATATTACTTAGCAGTCTGCAAAGTTCACCCTGCACTTTGCATATTAACGATAGGAATACCAATTTGCAGAATACATCGAGTTCGAGATGTACGTCATATTTACAGTTCTAGAAAAGTAATTATTACTCGCGTAATTACGCAGTTCCCTTCGATTGCGCAAGGTTGCTTTTCCATCTCTCAAGCATTTATTTCGTTCGATTCACTCGCGTAATAAAGACTCCAGGAATAACCGGGAAAAAGTTGGGAAAATATACGCAAACCATAGCGGACATAAGATAATAACAGTTGGCAACAAAAGTTAAGTTTATACCATTAAATCTGGTCGAATCGTAATGCCTCCTCTCGCTTGGTCGCGGTTATCCGCCTTTTTTTAATCTACAGACTGATCGATAAATATAGGGGCGATTGCCCGTCATCGAAAATATGACGGACTTCTGTCAACAAATTAATTTTTTTGTTAATATGATAACCACTATATTTCTTCATCAGCTTGTTGATTAAGTAACAAATTAAAATCTTAAAATTGACTTGAAATCAAAGAGAAGAACAAGTCTATCGAGGAAAGGAAGCGCGATTGGTCCCGCACTGAAACTCCATGCAAAGCATCGTGAATCGCGTTCACGACGAGCACTGTGCAGACATTAAGTGCTCTCGTGCTTCGGTAATAACGCTCTAATTGCCGTTGTATTACTACCATTAACGCGCTTCGCGCCGTCACGCTGTGCGCAACGATTGCATAACGCATGTCTGACGTAACGGCGTAGCGATGACGTAATGTAAATGCGAACGCGAGCGGTGTGCTCGCTCGAGCGCGTAGTCGTCATCGGGGAAAAAAGAAGTTATCGCAAAACAAGGCGAAAATTGACATTATCCCTCCCTCTTTGAATCTACATAATATCCTCAAGAGAGTTCCCGTTGTTACGAATTATATTATTTTTAAATGTACTCTTCAACAAGGGGCCACTTTGGATCGGTGGCAAAAATGATGAAATACAAACTTATGTAACTTTGCGAGAAATACCTCGTAATTGCACCATTTCCAAAAAAATGTTTTAAAGTCTAAGCACCTTGCTTTCAAAGTTTGTCGAACTCTCTTTTCGGCGATTTTCTCCTGCTTGAAAATAGCATCATTTTTAAATCAACCGTACAAAATTGATAAGAATAATACTTTAATTTTGAGATTATGCATAGATTTGAGTTACATAAATCGGAAAATTAGTTTTAATCTAAAAATGGAATATTTTTGTCAACATCGTACGGTCGACTTGGAAATGATGTCACTTAAAAGTTGTAGTCACTCATTTGCACGTCATATAAAGTTCAGTTTGTTAATATGTAGTACGGGCTACAAAACAAATTATGTATTAATTACAGTTCTTCGACTATTTATAACCCGAGAAGCCAGACAGTGATGTAATTAACGTTTTTCAATGCCACATTTTGATTGGCGCTCTAATGCGTTAGAAATTATCGAGACATCCAATTATAGATTCGATAACAAAAGGATATTAAATATTCCGATGCTAATTTCTGTTTCATCAGATCTAATTTCTCGACAGACGCCACTTTTACGAGTGTGAATAAAACGTTCTGCTATATCGATTATTGGGGTTGCATATATATGATAATATGCTACTTTTGTGTTCCCCTTAATCAGATTTGATATTCCAAGTTTCAACATACCTATTGTTTTTGTGACTGTTTAGCTTTTTATTCTCGTCACGCTATAATTGTATTAATACGTGAGATAAAAACAAAGTCAACGAACAAGATAGAATGCGCATCAGCTTCTATACTTATAATTAGACACATAATGGCACATTACGCGTATTCAAGTATTTCGCCTTATATTTTTATAAAATAAAATAATTAAAGTTTTATTCATATCGCACTTATCAATTATATTTGAAAATTATAAGTAAAATACACAATAAAGCGTAGTACGAATCGCAGTCTGTTTTTTTTTAGACGGGGGAACAAAATCTCGTGCGCTCAGGTTTCCGTAAAGTTTTTATTCTCTTTGTTATCTCTTATCAAATTGTGAGAGTTCTTCCTCCTTCGTTATTTTTCCTTCCAAAATCGCGGACAGCTTCTCGAGCAGAGAAGAATAGTCCGCTCTTCTTAATCAAGTTCCACGGACGAAGCTTTAACCTCAGTCTTTTTTGCTTGTCTTTGCAGCAGGACTGGGAGCTGACTAAGGGCGCGATGCCCTGGGGAAACGCCGTTAGGAGATGGGCCGAGATGCAGGACGGTCAGAGGATCCTGCTGACTACGCCCAGCGTTCTGGTCGGCTTCAGAGTCGAAGTTTATCGGGCGGAAGGCACCACACAATGGTACACAGCCGTGATCGTCGGTTACAACGAGTCCACCAAGGTAAGTCCGGCCAGATAATAAATATTACAGGGACGTGTTATCAGTAGATTGGAAATATCCTGCAGCAATTTTTGGGGGTCTCTTACTCTGTGATCGTTTGACCTATAACAGTTTGATTTTAAATTCGTCAACGTTTTTATCAAGATTTAATACTTCATACAAGTTATATATGAATTGATATTTAAGGAAAGTGATTTACAGTGTGACAAATGTCACTTAAACAAATCGAAAATTACAGATTGTTGTTTAGCCAATGTAATCTCATTATTTTAACGACATAAATTTGGTTCCATTTTGGTGAAATCGAATGAAATTACAAGAAAGGAAATTAAATTTTATTCGATATTATTCTCGAGTTAGAGCGCAGGGGATTTCAAAATTAATCTGAATTAATTTATTTCCAAATTAATAATAAGCCAAGATTAAAAAGAAAACAGTTTCAATTTTAATGACAGCTCTGCAAGAAGACACATTCGTTAATTATTAAGCAAACAGTCATTATTAGAATTATATCGCCCTGAACATTTACTAATTGTAAGTTTATTTCAGTGAACTTCTAAATTTTATATATCTGCAAAGTGGAAAATTATAGGGCATTTAATCATATATTTATATATAATATATGTATAGAGTAATTTAAATTATATATATAAGACATTTAATATTTTTGGAAATATAGATAATTGGTTATTTATATTTTATCAACCCTTGTTGCACTATTATAGATATATCTATAGTTTTTATTTTTATTTCTCAATATTTATTTTATTGATTAAATACTTTTTGAAGGTAATTTTGGCATACAGTTTTTTTCATCATTTTTAGTATTTTAAAATATATTATACGACGAAGCTGTAGTGCTGATTTGTCATAACACTATAGAAAGTATAACGTATCTCAAAGTAACTTAAACGAGCCAATTTTCTTTCTTTGGCCGATATTTCCAGCGTTTTTTTGTCGTTAAACATCCTAAGGTAGAGAAACGAACGACAGACTCGCGAAAGTAATCCTCCTCGTCTTGTCTCTCGGCGAGAAAGCTTCCGATAATTTATCCTGACACTGGCGCGGCATTCCTATTGGAAAACTAAATCCCTGAAATAGTCCGCGACGAGAAAACGTTCCGGAAAAGGCGCGGAGATCGAAAGGCGAAGAAATATAAAATATCGGTTGGGTTGTCTGAGGGAGCTTTTGTCGCTAGCGCGCTTTTTCTTTTCTGTCTCTTTATTCCCTTCGTATATACGTCTGTTTCGAATATTTCTCGAAAGTACCGGCGGAATCGAATCGATTGCCTGTTGAAGTTTATTCGAATATTCCTCGTTCTAACGTTCTCTCTCAAAGACTTTAACGAAATATCGCGAGGCGATGACGAATAGCATCAAAATGTATGAGAGACATTGTTTTCCATTTTGTAAAAAGAATTAATATGAATTAATATGAAATCGCGAGATTTATTTCATCCTTATACATGTATCGAGTAAATGTTTTTACCCCGTCGATGTTTTAACTTTAAATAAATGAAAATAAAGAGACATATCTTTTTTAATTATTATCAATCATATTGTAGTCGTATCTTGTCAACGTTGAAGTCTCAGTCGGATCTTTCACATGGCAGAGTCTGAATTTTCCACGAACTTAAGAAAATTTCTATTTTTAACGATGGTTGAAGTGTCGATATTGTCAATAAGAGAGGCGATAAAAACTGAATTGCACCGGAAATTGCATCGACAGAAATCTACACATACTGCATCGCAATCAGCTCGCGTGCAGTCTCGCTACCAGCAGACGACTCTGTCTCGCCGCTGATCAGTTAACCGTATTGACAAGGAGAGGCGTTGATCGTGACGGTTCTTAACGAGATGCCAGACCATCGATCGGCCGATCTCTGACCCGCGAATTGGCAGATAAACGCTCCGCGGCGAGTCACGAAATTTCTCAGAAGAATCGAAATCGATTAACATCCATTATGCAATAAATTTTTCAACTGCGAATAAAATCGTCCGTAAAGACTCGAGATCGATGAACCTGGGAAATAATTGAGCATCTCGACCTGTATCACTATCATTAGCAGCTATTTATGACGATCCGACGAGTTAATGGCGAAGAATATGAACGCAAAGAGAGAGGAAGAGAAGAGTGTACAGATAATAGAATAGTGTTTTTGCTTGAGATTGTATTTATCATTGACGCGGGAAAATTAATATTAAAAGAGTTTTATAAATCTACCCGGGATTATATTTAGAAGTTTTAATACTGCTTTTTTTAATGACCTGATTATTTCTTAATTATCTTTTCAGGATTTGACTGTCACCGATGACACGGTCCTCGAAGATCATAACGAGGATCCCACATTAGTACAAATGCGGCTGATTGGCGACGGAGGTGAGGAACATTAGCACGAGATAAAACGTATATGTTTAATTAATAGCGCAGCAATTAAATTTATATCGAAAAATTTCCAATAAAGTTTTACATGAGAGCAGTGATGTAACATTACTGTTTTTAAAAAATGCTGTTTAAAAAACTAAAAACGTATTAAATAGTTTATTAAATATTATTTATAATATCGTATCTTCGGATGCTATTCAATATTGTCTAATATGAAATTATCGCTACGCAAATACCGATATATCTTCATTTTTCTAAATTGTATTAATATATATAATATTTGTAAGTAATATCGTCGGATAAGTGGAATTGTGAAACGTAGTGAGAATGTGTTTTCGCTTTTTTTCTTATGCAGTCGTCGAGAGCATCATGAGGGGCGAGGTCGTCGGCATGACACCAAGGAGGTCGAGGTCATCGACTGCTCTGACGCACGCGCTCGTTGTGGTGAGTGAAATCCAATTTCGTTCTATTATTAAACGTTCTGCATAGTTTACGATCAGCAAGTATCGTAAACAGTAGGTGTATGGACGCGCCTTTATATTTCGCATATAGTACCTCATGTACATAATGTATTTAAGTCATCATAATGAGGTTGACTTAATCCATGTTTCCTGGGCAACCTATTTTTCACGTTATTTATATAAAATTATTATTATGGCCGCACTTTGTGTTTCCGCACATTTGATGATGTACAAAATTTTTTAATTCATACAAATTTACTTAACTTACTTTAGAAAAAGTTTAATTTAAAATCGTTTATAAATTTTTTTTTATACACCGGTAACGGTATAAAGAAAAGAGAAAAATCCCTCGCGTAATAATGTCACACACACAATAATTTACTTCGATAAGTAAAGCGCATTTACTCGAGTTTCAAAACCTTTCAAATTTTTCTTTTCAATTTCATTCTCTGGAACGTGCTTTTTAATAGTGGCGAGAGTAGTTTAGATTGGCGCATTGGTCTAAACGCTTCAAAAAAGAGGGAAACGAAGAGATGTTTGCGCTAACGCATGCACTTTACGACGTCCGGTATTTATCGCGGCGCCGCTGAGCTGGCGCTAATCTAAATTTCTGCAACGCCGCGGTAACTAGTAGACGATGTTTTGCAAGGCATTTATCGGCGAAATAATTCGCGCGACCGAGAGTCACGAATTAAGGCGCGATAATCTCGCGCGGAGGCAAACATCTTCCTCGCGCGTGACGATAGCGCTTGCGGCCGTCACATGGTAACCCGTAATTGGAATCGAGTCGATGTGCCGTTCCGAAAGGAAACCGCCGTCGGTAATCGCGTCGTTGTATGCTTTCGCAACGCATACCTCATCGTATTTGCTCGCGATGCACGTTGTTGACGTGTGAATGCTCGAGACAGGCGCATTCTGATCACTTACTTTCGTCGCGGTTGCCAGATTTCTTGTATACACGGAGATTCAATTGGCGAGATAAAAGATTTGCCGCGATTTAGATCGTGATTTAGATCGCGATTTAGAAACGCGATACATTCAACCAGACGTTTTTATTAAATTTTCACACGTTTAATTTATCGATATTGGTGGGATGTATGCTCGCGAGAGTACCGTTATCGTTGTCTCGGAGCCGTTATCAGCGCGGTTATTGTGTTACCTGAGCTTATAGATAAGCGGCGGTACGGAAAATAGGACATCGATTATCGATTGCGCAGATATCTTAAACGAAACTCAGTGACATTACGTCGATGTTATATATCAGGCGCCAAGATAACAATTGCCCTGATATTTCTATCATAAAATATAATTGAAGATTTGCGGTGTCTTATACATTTCACAATTGGCTGTATAATGGGTGTATAATTGACTTATAAATATGGAAGAAAACTGTTTGGAAGCACTTTGAGACTCAAAAATTTCTGTTTATTAAAATTTATTACATAAAAATATGTTCAAAAAGCATCGAACGTATCTTTACGATGATTTCATATTATATCTCCTTGGAAATGTTTTTATTCTAAGAACAAATGAAGAGAGTACCATGCATTAGTAATTAATTTCACTTATTAGTAATTAATTAATTAATTTTAATATTAAAATTGTATAAGTAGTCTCTGTCCTTTTAGTAACTTATATAAAATACAGATGAATACATCAAAATACAATGGAAAGTATCGAGGAAACTATTGCCAGGTCTCGCGTCTGGATTTTCGATGTACAAAGTGATGCCTACGCGTACCGAGCGTTTCCCTTTAATGCAGGAAATCAATAGAGTCGAGCTTGCAGCACCCTCGGGCTTTCAGGAATCGGGAAGCCCGGAATAGAGTCCGTTGCTACCTTAGCGGCCGACTTCCGTTCGTCGTGTACGCGAATGCCCCACCTTCCTATTCCTCTCTCCCTCCCTCCCTCCCCCCTCTTTCTCTCTCACTCTCTTTGTCTCTTTCTCTCTCTCCTCCCTTTGTCTCTTCTGTCTCTCCCATCGCTCGATTTTCCGTCCAGGCGGCAATCGAGGGCATAGTTGTCGTGCTTGCGTGCCCGCGCCATGAATTACTCGGGAGAGACGTGCACCTCCGATTCTAGATAACGGCGATGGTCGAACTAGACGGTGATAGAACCGGATATCAGGTCGCGGTGGTGATACAGAGTGCCACGATATATATCCACGATCGAAATTAGATTTGTTTTTGAATCTCTATTCTCATTTCATTGATTAAGATTTTAATCAGCCTTACTCTTCCGCGATCCTTCGATGATATTTCGCGGATACTATATCGGACGCCGCGATTTATTATTCTCCACAAATAACGGCTCTTTCGCTACAGAGCTTAATTAATACGGACAGCGAGTATTTTGCCCTTTTCATAAATGCAAATCAGACGCCGATTCGGCATTGTTCTCCGGGATCAGTGAGTGCTATTCCACGGTTTATGTTGTCAAATTTGTCGACATAAATCTCGCGATTTATCACCTCGACGGTTGGATCTGCTACCTCTGCTACATACGACGACAGGGACGCGACGAGAATAACGGCGATCGTAATTGCATATTCTGCCTGGAATCGCGTGCTGCGTTGACATGAAATCGTTATTAACTGTCTCGGAGATACAATTAAGCGCCGCAGGCGTCGTCTTTTTCCGATTCCGACATGGGGTGCTCGTACATTCTGAAATACATCGTTACGATCTCATGCAAAAATAACCGACACCACTTGAATGTCATATTTGTATCGATTCACTCTTCGCGTAGTATATTTCAAGAAAGATACTTTTACCTAAATACATACAGACGTCCATCAAATCGAATCTCGCGAAGTTCCACTGTAATGTGTCACGGTAATTATCACGGCGATTATAACATCTAATTCGTTTCCGTTTTATTAATTTCTAGTTCAATATCTTAGCATATATCGATAACGAATTAAGTACAGTAATACACGATTATTATACGTAATATATTAAAAATATGATACATTTTTATAACGTAAAGGTGCACGTCTCAGTATATGTTGTGTTAATTTTATCTTTACGGAAATTTAACGTAAAGGTTATTTATTTATAGTGATAAAAATAACAAGACAGTAAATATAATAGCTATTTATTTGGCTCGCATTAAAGAAAGAGCAATGATAAAAAGTGAAATCGAATTTGCGCGTCGTAGAATATGAAGAATGTTTGATAATCCTCGAACACCTTGTACCCTCCCTTCCCTAAGCGGACTCGATTAGATTTCGTGTCGGATGTGCTCATTCATCTCAGAACTTAGCGAAGCGCGACTCACCGACGTGGCTTGGTACATTCCATCCGACAAAGGTTACGAAAGAAAGTATAATTCCTTGGCTGGTTTCCACCTTGCTCTCGTTGCAAGGAGGATAATCGCGGGGCGGAGATGGATTTCGCGACGAAAGAAAATGATTTATGAATGCCTCCGGAGACAAGGCGAGAAGGGAAGAAGGGGAGGGGAGGGTAAGAAGGGGCCACGAAAAGCCCCTCTCGCATTAAAGAGCATTTGTAAGATCGAAGGGAGCGAATTCGGAAAGTTTCTCCAAAGTTTCCTCGAGGCACGAAGAAATCTGGAAGTAGGAATAACTCGTTCCCTTGAAAGACGGCTCGGCAAACTCGCGCGGAGAATCGGGCGCCGAAACTCCGAAAGAGAATTGCACGTTAAGCGATCAAAAGTTCGGGGTTGTCAAAGCGAGGTGGTTAGTCCTTTTAAGGCGGCCGCCAAGCCTCCGGGGTAGTACGGTGGCACAGCTCCCTGATTACCGTTTCTAATTTTCCACCATTTCCCAACCATCGCCTGGGTCCACAGACTCTGCAATACGTCCGCGTGAGTTTTGCGCGAATTATTCTGCTCGTTGGCGCAGGAAAATTACCGTCGCAACTCTGACGATTAGATCTCTCACGTCTCTTGCGAGGCCTCAGAATGATTCGCCGCGTTAAATCGTATTTTTACAGGCTCTCAGTCAGCACCGAAGCGTTAAAGGTCGCGCATTATCTGAACATTAAGGGTAGCCGCTCTCTTTTTCTCTCACGCATAAAACTCGCATACGATTCGCGGCACGATCGAGGTTTGCGCAATCTTAACCGTTCTCGAAAATGAGATTTTAATAACAGCGTGTTTACCCGGCGTTGCAGTCAATTATCGGAGATTGATGGTATTGAGTTTGAATAATAAATCATCGAACGCTAAGTAATCATCTTCAACATCGTGATTTACGATCGTGATCTATTTTATACATATATTTAAAAAGTTTATATTTTTATTAAATTATGAGTAAATCCAAATTTATGGAATTTACAGTGTTATGTTGATTAATTAAACATTATTTTTGTGATGTAACCGTTGAGAGGAGATAATCTCTATGAGCGTAGCGCTTGTATACTAACTTGTGAATTAAAATCGAGGAAACGCCCGCGGCGTTCGTATATTTTCACGATGCGTACAGGAACATCGTAAGCTGCATACAAACTTTCGTCTCGCTCGTGGTGGGATTCGTGAGTCGTGCCGAGCACTTCGGTCCGCGAGCGACGCAGCATCGTCGGAAAGTTCGTGACTGGCTTATACGAGTTTGAAAACTCGCGGAAAGGGATTAAACCTTGCGACTACTGGCTCGTAATGGAACTCTCGACACCCGAGAGTTTCGCGAAGACCGATCATTAGAAGAGCTTACGAGACGAGGTCTCGCCGACGAAGAAACACTCGTCTTTAAGATATCAGTCATCGTGACTTTGCTTTCCTTGCTTTCTCAGGCTCTCAAAATTTGTTTATAATACTTTTAAACTCCGCTCAGCAGAGAAATTCGTGACATATGATCGATTTAATAGCGAAGTAGTAGATCGTGACTGAATATCTCGCGTTGTATATTTAGGGTCTCAGGACCTTCAAATTTAATTTTAATGATTTTTTGATGATACTAGAGTAATTTTTTTAAAGAGAAATAACCTCAAGGTTGTTATACATCTCAATTATTTAATATTCAGAATTAAATATTTTCATGATTGAATCTTGATTTAAAATTCCGCGGTTGAATAAGGTTTAAATTTGTTTGCTTCTGTGCATAAATTACAAGGTCCCTATTTTCGCGAATGATAACAATTCGTCATCCTACTGGACCACTTTTGTTCCTTTCTTTGCTGGCTTCAGTCGTACTTGGAGCTCAAGTCGTGACCTCGATTACTACCGCAACGGAATAAAACCGCGTCAACATCGCCGAGGGAAGAAAGATCCTCTCGTAATTTCTCTTCGACCGTCATTTTCCTCATTTCTCATTAAACTCGTGGACATTTTCCGCGAAGGATGAATACTCAGATCGAGGCGTTCAATTACTGAACCGTTCCTGTGCCGCAAAGTGCGCAACAGTGTTCCCGTGGCGCCTACAACTTTCGTATGAACGATACTCCTCGTCGTACTCTTGGACTCTCTCGCAAAAGCGGTTAAATTCTCGAAACAAGTTTCACGAGTGGGCGAAAGTTACGCGCTCTCCAGAAATCCCGCCCTCTCCAAATCCAACCTTCACGACAACTATTTTCAGAGATGTTGCAACGGAACCCCTTTTCCTTTCCTCCTATTTGTTAACTATTTTATAAAACAAGTGAATAAAATAACAGTAAAAATAACAAGGGAATATATATTTTTTGCAGGACAATCTTAAAAACAATAATTATTTTTTACATAAATAATTGCGACAATGCACATTAAGTATGTACATATATTCATTATGACAAAAAGTTTTCAACTCTCTTTATCTCCAAATTAGTTTGTGATAAAGAAATAACAGATATTAACCCTTAAATGCCACACCTCTCAAGAATCTCGTAAATGACACATGGGGTCTAAAAGACCCCAGCATGAAAAATGTCTCCTTACTTATTGATTTTTTGATATTTAGTTATGAAAATTATTTTCAATGTTGTTCAAGGCTTAGAAAAGAGAATAAAATGCTTATATTGTTAAAATTTCAATTTCAACATAGTATAAAAAATTAAGATCGCCAACAGTTAAAATATTGGCTCCAAAATCAAAAAAATAAAAAATAATAAATAAAAAAATATGAGCTCCATTTTTGGCGGGAACATTTGAAAATATATCATTGTAAAGGGTCTGGGGTCCACTGGACCCCGGGAGGCATTTAAGGGTTAAATAAACATCAAAATCGCGATTGCGGATCATGTCGAATTCCGAATTAAAGTCTAGGGAGACCGTTGCAACTGCGCCACTATCCTGATACTACTTGCAGAGAGATTCGATTTAGTCGGACTAGTAAATGTCGGGCAAGTACCCCACTCCGGTTCGAAACAGTTGGCTGGTTGCCAATCTCTCCCTCGAATTCCCTCAAGTTCACCTGGTATGATCGACTCATAAGCTTTCTCTCTCTTTCTGTATCTATTCGCCCTTCTCGTTCCCGCCGTCTTATCTTCTTTTTATGCCTTCCCAACCCCGACCGCTTTAGAGGATCGTTTGGCCAATAGGGGTGGTTGGCCGAGTCTGCACGCCAGCCCAAGGGAAACGACTAAACCTTGCGGCATGTTGCGCGGGGACAGAGGGGGGGGGGGTCAGGGAGGGATAACGAACGAAGGACACGCGAGCGGGCGAGGAGAAGGACGAAGAAGCTAGAAAGGAGAAACAGGAAGGGTAATGGCACGAGGGGAGCAGGGTGCGATGGTGAGTCGGTGGTTGTGAGGGTGAGAGTGATGGAAAGAGAAACACAACGGTGGATTCGGGGGGATGGATAGGGTAAATGTGCGGCAGAAAGGGGAACGGTGTGGCTCAGTGCTGCGAACCCAGAATGGGAATCGGCACTCGAGAATGGTATAAGGGGGTGCGTAACGTGGAAAGTAGGTGGGGCAGGGGGTGGCTGGCTGGCTGGATGGTCGGATGGGGGTTGGGGCGGCGGTCGGTAGCTGTATTGATTCTCGGGCAGGTCACGCGGGTGGGGACCATCCACCGGCGCCGTTGGGGTAGCGGCGCGAAGGGCGGGGGGCTGGAGGTGAGCAACGCCGGATGGTTGGCGCACAACACACCCCTACCTGTCTACTCTACCTACCTACCTACCTACCTACCCGGCCGGGCTAACACAAAACATCACCTTGCAAATTGGTTAATTCCGTGCCAAACCTGCGGAAATTCCACGAAGTATGTATCTAGCGGCTTCGTGTCGCGGTCTGCTCCTTGCCACCCCTTTTTCTCCCCATCAACGTAGAACAGGGTATGGGAGTCGGCCACAGTCCCCCCGGATTGCCCTGCCTGCTCGTCGTTCTCGGTCTTACTCCAGTTTGCCGTGCGAAGTGAATTCCAGACAGTCTGCCCCGTCTTCCCTCTTTCGCTCGTCATTCTGTTTACATCTTGACGTCGCAACAAGGATATAGACAATGAATTGATATTCGGTCTCGCGATAAATTGAGTTGGCGCGCTCTCTAATTCCGTGAACACGCCGAGCAGATCGCTTCTCATTAATTTCTTGACTTGAATTCTACCTCTAAAATTAATAAGGTATATCCGTTTCTCAATAGTGCAATGACAAAAAATAGTTACGCAATTAAGAAAAAAATGCATCTATTTTAAAGATTTAAAATTTAGGAAAATGAGGTAAAGTTCTTCTCGAACATCTCTTTTCATCTTTTAAACTTGATATAATAATGAGAAAACGGGGAGAGAGAGATTATGTGTAAACATAATTACGGAATTTTACAAGTTGGGTATATCTCGTGAGATACAACGGCAAGTTCGGGGTTAAATCGCTAAGCGTCGAGCGTTAACCCCGTCTGGCATAAAGCGTTAAAACCCCAGCGCGGCGGGTAGATGAATTCGTCAGATATCATCGATCGGGATGCGTCTGGTCGTGCTGATACGCGCATTATCGACGATCGGAGACGGGCGTGAACGAGCTGTCGCTCACGCGAACGTTAATTACACCGTTAATAATTGTCGCGCGAAAAGTGGGTTTCACGCCGTGTCCTACAAACGTGCCACGTAACTTCCGTTAAGCGTCCGTAATATAAGGTAATCCAACTACGGTAAAAAACTTTCGTGGAAGTTTAATTGCACGGAGAACTCGGAAGGGGGGGGGGAGGGAACCCGTTAAGATTACTGTATTAAAATCGACGTGTAATCATGGCAAAATAACTGCTATTTTTAATCGATTTAGTTTTTTATCCGTGGCTGACAAGACATGTGGTAAATGTTAGGATCTTGTTTTCCCGCAAATTTTTTAGCTATTCGAGTTAAAGGTCAGTGAAGAGATTATTGCGTTAAGTAGACTAAACAGTTTACATTTTCATGGAATCATTGGCCGCGGCTTCAAACGCATTTTTAGACGAAACTTTAGAGCTCGGTTTCTAAGTATTTCGACGTAAATATATATACATTCCGTTTCTTTGACGCAAAAAGTCATTCAGTTATCAATCTGGCTTTAGATATTCGGTCCATCTGCGATTGACTCATTTCCGCGATAGGAATTTTCATTTATTTCTCGGCTTCTTCCTACGTGGAAGGGGTTGACCCTGGTGGCGTCTCCTTGAATACTGCTGGGAGAGGAGGGGGCTGTTTGTGTCACTCCACCCGCGATATTGTTGACACGCGAACAGGAATGTGGCACGCACGCGTATCCACATTCTGCACTGTATTGGCGCCTATTTGCTCTTACTGTGTTCTATGTACATGTGCACCCATGTATGTATGAGTGTGTGTACATGCGCGCGTTTATCCTCCATTCTGAAGAAGACTTCTGTGGAAGCTGGCTGCGCGTGGATACACACACCTATACACGCACCCTCGAGTTCTCACCAGCCATGCACACATAGGATGTTGCGCGTCGGCTGGTGCCAGAAGGCCTTCGTCGCCCGTTCCACCTGTTTGTGCGGGAGTTTCCCCGCGAAACTTTCAGTTGCCGAACAACAAAGTTCCCGGCTGGCCGAACTACTGCCGCGAACGGGCGCCGCGCCGCGCGCGTTCTCTCCGCTCTGCGGATCGATACCTCGTAAGCCGCATAAATAAAGCCGCGGCAGCTGCCCGACCCTGCGTGTTGTGTTGCGACTTTGTGCCGGCTTCCCACCTTGATCGACGTCGGGAGTCGTGGCGTTTGAAGAGAGAGGTCAGTCGTCGAGAACGAAATGTCGATGGTTAGGAATCTGGTTACGCTGATTTCGGCAAAAAATTGTCGAAGGAACATAATGGTCGCTTTTATGATGGCAAAAAACGATCAAATGGTCTATCTGAGAAATGTTTTTATAAATGTGCAACGAGAGAGAAAGAGAGACAATTGTATTCTCATCGTGGGAAATTAAATAACAATGGTTTTATTGCATCTAATTAGGGAGGATGATACATAATGGGAATACTATATGATGAAACAATACGATTTCTATAACATTTACATATGTACAGGGAATATAATGTAGGAATGAATAATATAGGTTGTTCCATTCGTATTTTTCTATATTATTTTGGAGCACTGCAATTAATTAAATATTTAAATAAAATTACGTCAGTTTGAATTAAATTTGAAATGAAGTATTTTAGAGTATCTTCACTGAATGTTATTTAAATAGATATATTGTTCATTTGGATGAATTTGGCGATGACATTTAATCGCTTGTTTTTTATATCTGTGTCAAAACTGTTTTAAATATATCTACTATATATACATAAGCTGTCAATGTGTCAATATAGATTTATTATAGAAATGACTATTTGATTAACATCCATTAGTGTGATAACTATAGAGATATAGCATGCCATATAATTTCCCCCCAAAGGGTCAGTGTCCCAGGTTTCCATTTTCGTGAATCATTTCACGCGTATTGACGGATGACGTCGCGTTTGTCACTCTGCATATTGAGCAGCAGGTAATTATACAATAGAATGTTATTATATCCAAATTCTCAGCGAGTTATCATTCGAGAACTTGCAGACGCTTTTATCTAGAATCCTGGAGGTCTCGGCAAGCAAGAAAGTTGCAGAAACAACGAGACACGCGGACCCATAAAGCTCTTCTCTCACACACGTCCACACGTTCATTCTCTATTTTTTTTTCCTTTAGCTCTCTCTACCCTCTTCTTCCCCGTTCTCGTTCAATATTGATTACCGATAAATTCCGCGTAGCCATACTCGACTAAGCGTAAAGGTAGCCATTTCGTTCATGGTTCGCCGATTCACAATGGGCTTCCGCCTAGAATCTTGGCTTCTGTTCACGTACACACGGCGCAGAAATTAGTAAAGGTACGTCGTGCAGATTGCCTGCCGCTAGCAGGAAAGTGCTCCTTTATCCCTCGAAGATCTGCCTCGGGTTTACCTTAAATAAATGCATATCGTCCTTTTCATTATTCGATGTTAAGTGGTATATATACTGTATCTCACGTAGTTCTTGTCGATTAAATTGTTTATCAAACAGGCCATCAATTATTACTAAATTAAATTGGACCTTTTTTTTTAAATTAAAAAATTCCACGAGTAAATTAAGAGACACGAGGAAAACAATAGTGAAAAAATTTAACGATCTCTCGCATACCGCGTATTCCGCGCAAAATTTTTCGTGGCAGAAAAATTTTATCATTCAAACATAAAAAAAATACATTTCCAAATTTCGGCCAAATTGCGCGGCCGGATCCCGTTATGTCTAAATAAATTGCAGTCGCGAGAAACATGAAGCGAGGTTTATACGACGTCGTATATCGCTCGAACGTTGAAACTTAGCGCGATCTCGCGTTATACGCGGGATGTAAAAGGACCGTGATCGGAAGCCGATAATCCGGTAGTCACTTTGAATGCACGTAACGTCGGCTCGACTCTTGATGGCGGGTTCTAGAGATTCGTCGGCCGCGCGTCTCACGGTCGAATAAATCGGAACCGTGCCCGCAATCATTGTGCAGGGGAATGGAGAACGCGGCGGCGCATCGCATTAAGAAACGCGCCGTAAAATTGCCAAGTTTTTCGCTCGGCATGCTCGAATGGCCGAATGCCACGCTGCTTGAAATCGATATTCGCTGCGCTTTGCCGAGTCGTGCACTAAAGGAGCTCGGAGTGTAAGTTCTTATTGCCTCAATATAATGCGGATGATGCGCTATATCGCGAAAACCGATCCTGACCTACATCGGAGAGCAAAAGGATGGCATTTGTCTCTTATGCGAGGAAACTTAGTTATCACGTTTGATTTTATTTTATTATCATTATTTTAATGGATTGTATTTTTTTTTACATAGAGAGGAGAGAGAGACGAATCATAAATTTATTAATGAAACTTTACAGAAACGTTAGAATTAATATCCGATATATATGGATTGCCGCAGAGTCTCTATTTTTAATATTGATGGATTTTATAACGAGTCTTATTTAATTAGATATTTCCTTAATCTCGAAGTCAGGATAGATTTAGAATCAAGTAATGGTTCTTTAGAAGAAAAAGAAATTGTGAACTAAATTACGGAATTGAACCACCAAAAGCTTTTGGTTTACTTAAGAGAACTTTACATTTTCGGAAAGTCAGAACGTAATTACTAAGATTATTAATGCTGAATAAAACAGCGAATATTCCGTATATAAATTTACATTCTATTTTTGCATATGCTACATTCGAATATTAATAACGAGCCATCCGTGCTGAATGTGATGTTCGTGACAACTGAAGCTTTATCACATTTTTGTTTTCGAATGTCTCTCAGATATTGAGTATAATTAGCAGCCACGAATATCATAAAATATTAATGCGATAAATACAATTTTTCGGCTGTACGTGTATATGTATATATGTGTATGCGCACGCTTATTGCATCTACACATCCAACGGGTTAAAAAATCTATCTTACTTTGTTAAATCATGATTTACTGCGTGGTTATTATATAGGCAATATAACGAATGTCTACAGAGTGTAATTCAAAACCACTATCTGTACGTCACCTGTTGGCACGATAGCATAATTTGGCACGAACTCATGCTACGCGAGGTCGATTTGAAGCGATGTAATATATCTGCCCTACTAGTTTCGGATAACGCTCAACTGTAGTTTAAGTACATATATGAAGTGTAGTCTCATCAAGAGCCTTAGTATAATTTCGATAAGTTTAAACGTTGATGAATAAATGCGTATAAATAACGTGATAATATTTACGTGAGTTTGTAATTAAATAATCCGATAACTTTATTATCGATATTGTGGTCGGAGTTTTTTATCGATTATTAAATATTTAGTTACAGTCAGTTCGTTATACGAAAAATATCTGCTCTTTTTCCATCAAATATATATCAAATATCTGTTTTCTATCTAGATCTACAGCGTTGATGAGTGATATATGTAATAAGATTAAATAACGCTCAATACACATAAAAGTATGAAAAAAGGGTCTAGGAAAATCCCGAAAGTGCTCACAACATGTTCCAGGCACGTGCCGGTTTCGCATCTAATTTTCTTATAGAATGTTTGATCGCTCATGCTGTGCACCTTCGGGTAGGGGAAACCGTTTTTCTCCCGTTAAAGAAGCGTTCTCTGTAATTTATATAATTGAAAATTTCAATAAAATGAGCGCTCGTGCAAGCGCGTAATAGCTTCTCGGAGTAGCGACAGCGTCCTCCAGAGCGACGTGCGACGAATTCCACGCCACGACCGCGTAATTCAATTAATTACGATTCCGCGATCGTTCGAACGCAACTTCTCGTTCGTGAAAGGGCCGTCCCTTTACGCCGCCCTTCTCTCTCTTCTCGTCCGCGCACTCGTTTCGCCATTTCGAGCTCCAGTCGAGTGGATTTTTATGGAGCTTGATTTGCGTATCCGTATATTCGCTGTTTGCCCGTGTCGTGCCTGACAGCTGCGCGGTGTTAATGTACGATAAGTTTATAGCGTAACTTATCAGAATACATCGATTAGTCGTGCTGAGTGGGCCGTACGGTTTATTATAACAAAGAGAATACTAAATAACAAAAAAAAAGAGAGAGGGAGGAGGAGAGGGAGGAGAGAGGAGAGAAAAGACTATATGGTCGAGTGAAACAATATCGAATTAAAATATCGTGAATGAATATTTTAATTAATAGGAATATAGGTAGAATAAATAGGTAGAAGAAATCTAAATCTTTAGAATAACACGTGTAATGAGAAGAAAGATGAGTAATAGATAAGGGAATACAAAACGAGAAATTAGATAAGAAGAACGGATGTAGCAAGTGAGTAAAACTGAAGACAGAATTGAAGAAATGCAAATAAACTTTTATTTTATATCACCGCTTGTGAATAAAATCGAAAGTCACGTGTGCGAAGAAGAGACAGGTAGACATAGACACGGTAGATAAAAAGAGCGTGTATGAGAGAGGGAGACAGATCGGGCAAGAAGTTAGATCGGAAGTGCAGAGCGAAGAGGAGCAAGGAGGAGGATAGCCGACAGTTTATCGCGTATGCATCGCCGTGGCTCGCCGAGTTTGCAACATTATCGTCACTCGCGTGACGTTCCTGGTTTCGGAGGCGGTTGCTCCACTCGTGGGATGACGACCGTGCGCCGGGGCATGGTGCGAACGAGCGAGGAGAGGAAAATAGGGGTAGTCTAGGGCCGCGCGAAGGGAGAGGTACGGAAGGGGGACCGGAGGGATCGACCCTCCATCGCTACTCGCGCGGATAGGAGAGCGGGGAAGAGTCCGACGGCGGTGGCGGCGGTGGCGGCGGTGGCGGCGGCGGCGGCAGCGACGGCGAGCATGCAGTTGACGAGCTGGCGGTCGGGTCGGGTGGTGGAAGCTGGCGTCGGGGCCGCCGAAGGAGAGGGAACCTCACAGGGTGACGGGCGTGTTGGGGGGCCGGGGCGAGCAGGGGGCCAAGCGATTCCGCAAAGCTCGTGCCAGTAGACGGCAGCACTGCGGCCCGGGCGTATCGCAGTTCGCGTTTGATCGTCAGCAACGCGCTTTTGTCTCTACCGCCTGGTCGACCTATCGTCCGTCGTCTCGAGGGTGAAGGTGCCTGCCCGACGATACCCCTTCACTCCTCCCCCCCCGTCCCGCTCCGCCGTCTCTCGTACATGCGCGCGCGCGCGCGCACCTACCCCTTCCCCCTTCCCTTTCCGCTAACCGACGAGGTGGTTCTCCTATTGTTGTGGTCTTGACCGGCCCGCGCGCGTCGCCGTCGAGGGTATACATCGCGGCCGGGGCCAGCTTTTTATCCCGCGTTTCTACCCCTGGAGATTAGCGGCGCGATTTATAGTGCTATCACGAGAGCTATATCAAAAATCGCGAGGATATCAGAGATAGGGAGGGGGAAGAGAGAAAGGGGGAGGGAGGAAAAGAGAGATAGAGATAGAGAGAGCGAGAGAGAGAGAGAGAGAGGTGATTGTGAGAGAGCGACGACACCGGCTGGCCGGACGGATCGCGAGAATTCTGGCGGATTCGTGGCATCCAATATCCGGTCGATAATGCGTCGTGATGTAGCTCAGTGACAGCTGAAGAAGGGAACTTCGCACACCATCTTCGTTTATCCCCCGAGATACATGGGCGGGGACTCTGCACAGCGGGTCCCGAGCGATCAGTGACGACAAGTCGATGCTGATTGTCGCCAGCACGGCGGACATTGTCCTTCGTGTCCTGAGAAAGGATCTAGTTTCTAGTGTTTGGAGACTAGTTAGGGGTTGGTCCGAGTTTAGTGCCCTTCGCTTTAATAATTGAAGTGCGAGTTTCCTCGGTTTCTCAATCAATACCATGTTGTACCGCTGTCTCAATTAACACGTCAGTGGAAGCTGACGACATTTTCTTCAGTTGAAATATTCGTAGCTGCAGTGTCATCTGAAGTGAACATTTTGCTTCCTTCGACCTTCCGGTCGATGTTAGCTCATATATTTGATATAGGTTGATATTTTATCAACATTTCGGAAAAATATTGAGCGATAATTATCGTTCGATCGATTGCTTTTCGCGTTTAATTTACCTCGTTTGTTGATTAATCTCGTCATCGAAAGTAAGATGTATTTCTGCATGTTTTTTTCATTACGTTGAATCACCAAACGCTAGGGTAAAATTTGCTTCAATCAATTCGCAAACTTATCGAATAACTATGTTTCACATCTGGGAAAGGGTTCTTGTTGTTTAGGGAGCAGTTAAAGTTCGCGTTTACTAAATTTACCGGGATTTAATGAGACTCGTTTCTCCTGAACGAGGTCACGATCCCGGAATCCAACTTTTCCCCCCTCGGGAATCTTATACTTATCCTTCGCTTGTGCTTAGCCCGGGATAAATCAATTTACCTACCGATTCAGCTCGTCGCTCCGATTATCTACTCCTAGACGTTACAGCGAACGCGTTTCGATGCCACGAATCTTCCGGAAGTCGTTCGCGTCTGTCGTCAGGGAGGGGAACGCACGCGTACATCGATACGATTTTTCCAGTGGAGAGGGCTTCACCGTCGTCGACCTAGCCTTTAAAGGGGATCCTGATGCAAGGACTATTACGCATATATACACGTACAGCTTAATTTTGTGCCGCGCCCGTCTCGTGCGCGATTGTTAATGATCTCGTCGCCCCGCGGAGAACCCGTCGTATGATTGTGTGCTGTGTCAAGTCAGTGAAAGTCAAGTCACCGGTCTGCCCCGCTCCCTGCCTCATCATGGATAAACGCTCACAGTGACCGACCGGCCCGGACTGGTCCCACGTCCTCGACCTCGGACGACGTAAGTGCTCCATGATGATGTGATTATACTGCCGGTGATCATTCCTCTTGAGATGTGCCCTCGAGACTTTTGTGCGTCTTGCGCTCTCTCTACGTCTCCGGATGACAGTGAAATATTAACCCGGACATTTTAGAACTGGAGCAACTAATGCCACTCACTGGCGATTTAAAGCGTCGTCTACAATACACGCAGTAAGCGTGGAATAAGGAGTAAGAGTAGGCAGGAGTAAGCATTATAGCCTGATTGGCCGAGCGTAAGTGTAAGAGTAAGAGTAGGAGTAAGAAATAAAATTAATTTATTTCGCTTACGCCCTTACGCCAGCTCTCTTAAACCGAAAATAGCCCTCTTACGCCTACTCTTACTCCTTACTCCACGCTTACTCCGTGTATTGTAGACGACGCTTAAGAGTAGACTGTGAAAGGAAATGCAAGACTTGACTAACGTCAAACCAAGAAATTGTCATTGGGTGGTGGTTGCGCTATAGTTCTATTATAAATTAGAATCTTTCGTTTCGGATATGAAATATCGGTCAGATAGTAAAACTTTGACTTTATCAAGAAATATTGATTCCTTATATCCTTTATAACTTGTTATAAACTTGTTTTCAACTAGTATAATTAATTTGACCCTAACACTGCATTTGTTATTATCTTTTTTTGAGTGAATATTGGGAGATTTATGTTGTTACTCTAATATTTAGAGGTCTATTTATTCAAGTTCTATACTTATCTTCAGGCAAACATGAGAGCGGAAGTTCACTGTGGTATGAAATTTAGCGGAATTTAGCGGAAGGCGAACAGTGGGATCATTGATTTATTTGTGACTTAAAGCGAGCTGTCTGCATGATAAAGCTCAATCAATGATTCAAAGCGATAGCGATTCCAAGAAAGGACGGATATCTCGCGGTTGGGCAACTCGGCCAGCATATCGATTTGCCCGAATGCACTTCGGTATTTGCGAATCGTGATCGGACGTTCGCCAAACTAATTACGTGAAAACATCTCGGCCGGCACTCTGCTGGAATGGCTGTAATCGATAAAGTTTAAGTTATCCCGAGAAAAACTTACTTCCATTAATTGTTAGCATAGTTGAAATTGCGACACGTCAAATCTCTCGCGTTTTCAGCAAACGGTTGGTCCGAATTACATATGAACTGAAATGTTTTGTCCATTGAAAGTTATTCTTCTACCACACAATCACCTTAAAACTCACTTCTATTTCAAGTCGCTTCAGGGAATCGCAAGTGTTTACTTCGAATTTAAATTCTTTCCGAAAACGATTGTCCGCGACAAAAACTTTCCACGAATAAGACAATCGAGCGCCACTCTCAATTCAGCGATCAATGGCAAGATAGTTTCGCTATCAGGTTTTACTATCGAGTCATTCCGAAGGATAAAAAGCACTTCGTAGCAGCCGCAGCTTTTAAAGCCGAGGCAATTCTAAAATTATTGCATTGCGAAGTACTCGGCAAAAAAGAGATGTCGATCGCATCGTATAAAGTATCGAGACGACCGATATTCCGATCCGCCGCGCCGTTACGCGACGAGCACTTTCCATCATGATTCACTGTTCTTTCCGTTCCGCTGTTGTTGATATCGAGAGTCTTTTTAAACGTAATTTTGCGGGTTCCGATATTTTGCCCGCGTTTACCTAGATTTTCATTGCCGCCGACGATAACAGGTACATTCGTAGATATCGCGCAGCGATAAACAATCGAACTTTTTCTCCAACGTTACCGATAAATGAGCGATAACATAAACACGCCGGCGATAATTGGAGTGCCGAGTAACGAGCGATAGATAAAAATAAAATTTGCGACGCGAAATAAAGCTAAAGTGATTTCGTAACCGCGGCGTACTTAAACATTTTACAAGCGTTTATAATACGTCGCGTGCGTATACAGAGCGTCAAGGTATCTTTTAAAACTTGTCATAATTTCAGAAAACCTGTACATGTATAAGCACACAAGCCTAACAATATAAGACGTATTCAAAACACCACTCTACACTTGAATATACTTTTATGCATTTTTTATTTTCTATTGGATGGACATCGGTTATTTTAACCTCCCAGTTTTTTGTAGCTGACAAAATATTCCCGCGAGATGCATTATTAGCGCACATACGAGCGTTGTTGAGATTATTTCGAAAATAGTTCCGCGCCGAAGCAGCGCGGACATTCCACGAATAGTTTGCCCGCGAAGTTATCTTTACTTGAGTCTCCAAGGAAACCGTTTTGGTGATAACGGACAACAATAGTTGTCGCGAAAAGAAACGAAAATAAAGCGAGTTTCCCACCTATCACCCGCTTCCTTCCGCCAAACTCCTCGAATATCGTTTTTCGCCCTTTTTCCTCTCGCCGCCGTCGTCTTTTCTATTTAGTGCGCGCGGATGTATACACGCGTAATGTGATTAACGAGCACACGAGAGAATTGTCACGGACAACGGAAGGCGGAGGTAAAGAGGAAGAGAGAAAGAGAAAGAGAGTGAAGAAACAAAGGATATACAATGAAAAGAGGGGCGCGGGAGAAGTACGCGGGCGAAGATCTATTATGATGCGTCAGGGAGGGAGGATAACAGGGGAGGAAAAGAGGGGAAAAAGGGAGTCGCAATGGACGGAGGGTAAGGGAGAACGGATAGCGATAGAGCGAGCGAGCGCGAGGGATGGAAAGAGAGAAGCAGCAGGGGTGAGTAGGAGGGCGAGAGAAGACCGGAAGGGAGAAAGAGATAGACAGAGAGAGAGAGAGATGGTAGGGAAAATGAATTCTCGTTGGCAGTCAGATAACCCGGTACGATCGATCGGCGAATATCTGCCGCTCCGACAGCGTTGTACACACGCCGCACTTACACACAGAAACACGCGCCCTATGTACGCGGAAACACGGTTATATTATACATAGCGCAGAGACACGCTTATGTACCGTCAGGTATGCGCCGCGCCACGTACGTGTATGTAGATTTATGCGCTCGCGTCCCGCGTTTACGCGTGTGTTTCGCGCGTGCACGTATACGCGCCGGCCGCGCACATAGAGACACCCGTCTGCCGGCGCGACTTCGCGAACGATAGGAGGGAGGAGGAACGCACATGCACTATGCATGAATGCGCGCACATACACACGCCGGACCGGGCTGGATTTATTCCCGGCGGAACTTCGCGACGCGTGGAGACGAGAGAGGAATGCGAGGGAGGAAGAGCGAAAAGAGCTCTGCGGCGAGATACGAGTATCCACGGACGCCGCCCGTCCGCGTGGACTGCCGAGAGGGTTGTCAAGGGCTCGTACATTTTCGATCTCTATCAAGGAATGCGTATTATAAGCATTAGAAAAAAAGGAGACGTTGCTTTACTGACAGATTCGAAAATTCTTAAGAAAGAATCGACTTTGAGAAATCAACCTTTGCAAAGATATAAGAAAAACCATAAAACCATAAAGATATCCGATATTTATTTTTATTAGCTCTTGTTATTGATCTTTCTTGGTTACTGTCACTGTTATAAATTGCGCAGAGATATTGAGGTAATTGACAGCAAGCGTTTGAAAGATATTTAAACTGAGCCTTCAATTTCTTGACGCGGATACTAATGTCGCTTTTAACGAGACACGCCAACGTCTCGCTCGTCCGTTCATCTTGCATGGCGGACAGAAATTATGAATGGTTCTCGCGTGGAGCGCATTTCGGGATCGCGAATCTCAGTTCATCGCACGGGACGCGACCGCGCGTATGCGCCTCGCCTTTCTCTCTGCCTTTCTCCGTATTACCGGCAATATACGCGCCACGGACATTTTAATATTACAGGTGGAGTACTAAATGATTCAGAAATCCGCGTTTATTTCGGGTCACCGCACGCGATTATCCCTCAAACGTGGAGCTTCGACGAATCTCTCGATCGTCAACGTGAGCTACGCGGATTCGAATAGCAACCCTCGCTCATATTTTATTAGCCGCTTTGCCCTCGTTGCAGCTTCTCTCGTCCTTCTCCGTGCTGGTCCTCAGCGGCGACAGCATTTCCATCGAATAGCACCGGAAATTATTCACGAACGTGAAAATCGCATCAAGGGGCGAAGGACGGGGGCTCTATCAGGCAGGTTAAATTTACTAAAAAAGGATTCCTCAGTTTTCGATAATCTCGGAAATATAATATTAATCGTGGCTTCAATACGATCATTTTCCCAATATTGCGCACGTCAATGTTACTTATGGAATAATATATTTTTTAAGCACAAGTTATTTAAAGTTTTCTCACACATTAAAATTTTCAGTCTTAAATTTTTTAACTATAATTCTCTTTACTGCCTTCGTAACAGAAATGTCAAGCCATTAGTTGTTGTTATTCAATTACACGGAATATCTTAATTAAACTTTAATTTTTCATTGATAGAATAAAACACACATGTGATAGTTTTTTTTTACGAAGCTATCAGTAAGGAAAGATTAACTCTTTTTTAATTTTGTCGAGGAACTTGTCATTAAGTCGTAAAACAATTTGTAATCAAATTAGCTTTTTAGTCCATAGATAAGTTGTTCACGGATGTTAATGTACAATATCCACCGGCTGCCCACTCCTCCAAGCTTTTTAAAATTGATCACCTGAAATTTTAATAATCCCCCTTTACCGTGATAATCTTTGCATCCGCGCGACCCAGCGAGAGGTGATTAAAACTCCGCGTTAACGAGGTATGTACATATACACATCACTGTATAACGGACGATAATAAATTCTCGCGCTTTAGTAACGAGCACTCCGCGTTTTCTCGTAGAAGAAAAATGACGATGTCGACGTGAATTGTGCGTGCAGCCACGACGAGGCGAGGCGAGAAAGTGTGGTCCGCTGTCTGTCAATATTCCTCCGGATACTTGACTTGCATGCGAGTCGGGCGTGCGCATAGATAAAACGCGCGGCACGTCCACGACGGCGGCGGCTTTTGTCGCTTAACAAGGGTTGCAGTGCACAAACGACGGCGGCGGGAGTTACGCGAATTTACTTGTGATTGTATAATGCGGCTTCGAGGACAGACACCGAGCCCTCTCCTGCATTCCCCGAGCTAAACTTCCTTCCCTCGGAGCTACGGCGGCGCGAATAACGTCCGCGACATCCGATATATGAGGTTGTTTAATCCCTTTAGCACTGAAATGGTTTTTCGGCATTATCCGTAACTGGGGGCTGTGTATGAGTCAGCGGAAACTTTGTTATAGATACCTCGAAATTTAATAGCATTCGCGTGAGTCGTCGCGAGCGGTAAAGGGATTAAGAGATCAATTTTCGCTTCAGTCGAGGAAAATTTCGTCCGAGATCATCCGCTTCAAAAATTGCAACTGCATGTCATTCTTCACACCTTTAACATCTAAATTTTATTTAAATAAGTAAAGTTTTCTTCTAATCCGTAAGAGTATGTGCAACTGCAATCTACATCAGATGTATTGTTTAGAATTGTCAAGAGCATTTGGTCGGTCTTAAAGAGCTCATCTTGTAAGAAATATTTTTCGAGGCATTAATTAAATCCAATTCAACTTGGAAAGCGTCACGTATACGATTCGCGGCAATTTCCACGGACGAAAAATGGACGAAGTCGTACCGACTTAAAGAGGTCACCTGCACGAGTGGATCGGTTCGTAGGTAGAAAGGAACGACCGGTATTCTCCCGAACCGGTTGGTCGTGATAGGAAGGCAGTAAAAATCAGTGAACAAGCAAGCTGGCCTGGTCTTTCTGGTCGATTGGGTTTTATCGCGACGCCCAGTGCATTCGTCCGCTTGATGATGGGTGTATGTGTACGTATGCGTGTGGAGTGTAACGTGATACATGTAATGGGTTACACGCGTGCAGCGTCGAGATACGATTATGCTCGGGTATAGTAGGTGCGTGCACGCGTGTGCGTGCCATTGGCGTAACGTCGTCGTTTCCTGCACGCCTCCGTGATACCTGCTGTAATGCTGGCCATACAGGATAACGACGCATCCCGGCGATTCGTGGAACACGCGGCACGCTTCGTTATAACGACGGAAAATGAGAGCGCCGAAGAATGTGGATTAATAAGCTGGTAGAACGGTATCGAAGAGCACGCGGGTGAATGGGTTGGAACGAGGATGATTCGGATTAGAGGAAAAAAACGTGCATCCCAATAAGATTATAGAGAGTGTAAAAGAGAGCTAATGACTTCGTAGCGATCAAGAGAGTTGATAAATCCTGTTGAAAATGACGGGTAAAAATAAATTGATACATTTTTAAAGTAAAATGCGAAACGTTTATGAATTCTGTTCACCTGCCGCTAAGATTATCATTTTATCAATAAATTCTATCCGGAAATAATGATTATCCATATGCATAACATTGATTCATAACTACGTCTAATCACACAGTTAAATCGCTCAGCTTGTCTCAATCATTATCTCATAAGCGATTCACGTGTCGCGTTATCGTTCCAGTTCTCGTACATAATTTTCTTAGTTGAAACGCAATTTTGCCTCCTAACTGGCTCGTTGTTGACATCGAAAGCGCCAAGATAATCCAGTTTTATCCATACCTTGCGATACTTGTTACATAGTTAAGAGGAGACCTCGTTATCTATGTTTTTACATATGTGTGTCTGTCTCCTGATCAATGACATATTTTGGGATGTCTATGTTCTAATTTATAGAGAAATGTAAAAGTCGAATATTTTACTGTTACTGTTATTAAATTAATTTCTCTACCATATTAAATTATAATAAAAAAGGGATATAGACTTTTCAGAAAAATTTCAAATATAATATTTGATGGGGAAAAATATATGTAGGAGAGAAAGAGAGAGAAAATTGTTTGCTCATCGTAATATTCAATTTAAATTACTATTGTACCGTAAAGGTAGAGAGAGAGTTACAAATATTTACACTTATATTGCTCAGTTTTGCTTCCGGGCATCGATAAAAAATGAATTTGCGCATGAAAAATTTGAATTATTATGGCGGTTAATATTAAATAATTCAATATAATGTGCATATTTTTCTTTATTTTTTTTTAATTTAATTGAATATGCAAAATAACATTATCGAAAATTGGTATTTTAAAAGCCTCGTAAAAAAAACAAAAAAGAGAAAAACGAGAGAGACTGAGAGCGAATCTCGAGAGGACTCTGAACCGTAATAAATACGCCGCTGCTCGCATTCGCGTACACACACCACGCGGGGTTTCCGTGCAACCATTAATTAGATTAGCATATGCCGGAAAAAGATGCTGTCCGCACGTAATGCGTCCACCTATATCCATCGACGAAGATGCTATTATCTTGACGTACGTTAATGACATTATGGAATATCATCCATCGTCGTCGCCTTCAACGTTGCACAGCCGTTTCTTTCTCTCTCTTTTTTATTATTTATATCTCGTGTGCGAGACTCGCGAGTGTAAAAATAGAACTGACTGATGCGACGCGATCCAGTATACCGGATTATTTTTTATTACCTCGCGGATATACGCTCTCTCTCGATACTTATATTGAATTTTTGCTCGAAAGTACGATTACACTTCGCTTGCCTTTACATCGCGCAAAAATAGTGTGATTAACGCAAACTGCAATGTCACAATTTCACAATTTTTTCTATTTCTTTTCTGTTACTTTTTTTATGTGTTTCATGAAATTGTCGATAATCCTGCTTTCTAGACTATTTATAGTTTTTTTTTTCAAAGGAATTTTTAGAAAAATTTTGACAGAGATCGTTTGTTGCAATCTTCTAGTATTTAACATTACTATTTAAAATATATGTATATCTTGATAATTAAATTCTCTTTTTATTTAATTCTGAAATTGTACAATCCACTTTAATTTATATAAACAATTAAATTTTGCAATTTTTTTCATTTCATATTTAATCACGTCGTTTTATCGCAAGTTTGGAGAGCTTTTTATTTTAAATTGCTTGCAATTCAAAGACAAGTGGCATTTTAGTCAAGGAAAGAGAAATATTTCGTATTCAAGAGACTTTCTCTATTCAGGCATGTGTGTGTATCATATATGTACATGAGAGAATCGTACTTTAGAGCCTGCAGGCAGCACGTAAGAGCTCTTCTCTTCGCATATATGTGATCGAGATGCTCTCGCGCGCGCGCGTACACGAGACACATAAGCGAGCATATAACGCTCGTGTGTATCTGCCGGAATGCAACGGCCTAGGTGAAATGCCTGGCTCCGTGCCAGAGACTTTAACCTCAATTTGCAATAAAACACACACGAGAGAAAGAGAGAGAGGAAAGAGGGAGAAGAGAAAAAGAGAATACGAGGGTGGATTCTTCCGCACGGACGCGCACGCGGCGCATCTCACAGATCCCTTTTCTCGTACAGAAATGCGAAAGGTGCAACCAACAAAGGACCTGCATGGTGAGATAGAATGAATTTTTCAGTCAACATTAATTCGAGAAATTTATCGTGATTCTGGTCATGACTTGGAGAATTTTTTACCGCTCAACCGTCGCACTCTCATTCGGTGACATAATCCTTCGGAGGATTAGATCTGAAAGCCGGAGATTGAACGATCAGTACCTGCTGTTGGCGTTTCTTCAGCCAGCATAACATCATTAGCGATCTTATCGTAACGGTTGCGACTGATATTATAATTGAATTATATAGCTTTATAATATTGATTTTTAACGAAAGTTGAAACGTGCTAGATAATATTGATAACGTACGAACAATATCAATGTATCGAGATAAAAAGTAGATAAAGACTCTTCCTGGAGTCACGCCACTATAAATGAAAAATGAGATTAGTAGTATGGAATTATTGTATACGTTTGATTATATTGGTTTGGTTAAAAGATCGATAGCTATAACGAGAGAATATTAATCCTCTGAAGGCTATTTTCATATTTGCGTTTGTATCGCGTGTTACGGTCCGTGGAAGATGTGCAATCTTACGAGATGATCGCGTTTGGTATGCGAAGGAAGATTACAGTATTCCAAGCGGCGTTATATCCCGGCGAGGGGAAACTTAAGATGTAAAAAATTTCAGTAATTTAGCGAAGCACTTTCAAGATCTAATTTTATTTTTGCGGAAGTCTAGGATTTTATTAAGAGATGCCTGGAATACCCTGACACCGGATTCCGGTAATTTAGTCTGCTATTTTCGTTCCCTTTCTTTTCGTCGCTTATGCATCGCGGTATCACGTTACGCTACATTATCTCGTGGTCTAATGTACGTAGGGCAGTCTTCTCTACTTACGATCTTATGCAATTTTAACGACGAGCTCGAAATGGACATTTACATTACTAAAATTTCGAAGAAGAGTTAATGAAAACCTCGCTGTTTAGACTTTATCCTTTCCGAATGTTCGTTTGTATTTAATTACAACGCCCCTTAAGAGTCTCGCTATAAGGAACATTAGACTCCAGACTTGTCGGTGGAATTTGCCGTTAAAATTTAGGTTGTCGTCTCCGCGTGTATACGCGACACATTCGCTCGCTCGCGTTTATCTCGAAGCGCGCTTGCGTCCGCGTCCGTTTATCACCGCGGCAATAAACGCAGCAGTTAAACAAAGACGGTAACTCGCCTTGTCCTGACCCGCCTCTCGCGCTGTTCCTCGCGTACCGGTGGCTTTACGAGCGGCGACGAAGAGCCCGGGACTGACTGTTACGATTATCTGACTGCGGATATGTTCGTACAACCGCACATAGTTCAAGCAAGGACGAAGGATAGGACGAAAAACGACGACGACGACAATGAAAACGATGCGGGAAAGAGATAGAGACCCCCGGAGCCATCGAGACTCTATAAAGTCTTGTGGCTGGCTGCGCGATTTTACCCGTGGCGAAAGTTGCACCAACGTCACAGATGTGCTACCGATTACTCGAAAAGAACGTAGCGAATGACTCTTATCCACGCCGTACGTTCGAGATGTTCGAAATGATTATTTCTTGCGCTTCTACACCACATTGAAGTTGCAGCACGACGCTCTTAATTTCGACATTATGTCCACATGCATTTTGAGTAAACGGGTATTTGGATTTGCGAGGGTTTTCTGAAAATAAAGCAAGACAGTTGTGATTTCTTTTAATTGTGTTACATTATTTCTTGTTTGTTCGTGATTACTTTATTGTTACAAGAATATACTTATTATTTTGACGAGTTCCGTTAAACATTGTAATCGCACGAAAATCGATTCTGCCGCAGTGTGCATAATTATAGTTGAGCCGCAATGTCTGTGGCGTGTCTGTAATCTGCGTGATCGGTCGAGCTGTAATAAATCGGTACAATCGTTTATTTTCCTCCACAGTCATCAGCTGACTTCGAAAGAAAGCGTGGAAATATTTTCGTTGCACGCGATGTATCAGCATTCGATGCTCAATCTGTCTGCGATTTGTCTTCGTTAAAAATCAGGATAACAAGATCATTTTACTTTTATTCAAGATTTATTTTTTGTAAAACTATTATTAAAAGTACGAAACTATTTTCCTACATGGATTTGAGTGAGTAATGAAAAGCTACGTTTGCGCACATAGTTATATCTTATATATTAATGTTTATGTTCTCTAATTATTTTCCAAAAATTAATTAACGTCTTCTTTATTTATTGTTTAGCCACGACCCGGAAGAAGGCCTCGAAGACGGCCGGGAAACGCGGCGCAATTACAGACAACTCCGCGGGTACAAAGCCCAATATCGCAGCAACTCGAAAAAGGTAAGTGATCTTCGAGGATCTTTAATTCTTCTGCCGAAACGCCGATACACGCGCAATTACAATATTATTCACAATTTACGTCTTTTATTAATTACTCTATCATATACGAAGGGGAATTCAGTCGTCAGTAAAGTATGCAAAACACGAATTGCAAAATATGGAGCCACCGTAATTGACTATTATTTGCGAAAAAGTCGCGTCAGAAAGTTGCATCTTGCCAAATATTAGCATGCAAGCATCTTTTAATATTATTAACGTTTGAGGGAACTGTGTCAAAGAATTTTATACCTGCAAATACCACGGTATCTAAAGTAATTAAACCTCTACGAACGATTTCAAAGTAAAGAAACTTTCAGAAACTCAAGTCTTTCGGCTTCGCCGGATTTTTCCGTAAATGATAGTCAATTCCGAAAGCGAGGGCCCACTTTCCTTGCCCCGAAACGACTGGAGACGATAATCGCGAGTGGCGTGCTATTTGAAATTGAGATTTAATGAGAACGCAAATGGAGAGAAACTCTCGTAGGAAGCACGGGAGAAGCTCGGTTGCCCGAAATTCATTAGTCGGTTCGCGGAATGTCTGCCCGCTAATTTCTCTCTGGGGCAGAAGTGGTGCGGTATTCGCGCGCTGATGAATACTGTTTTAATCGTGTTCCGAAGGCAGTGAACTTTCGTAGCGGGGCTCGCGCAACCGTCGGAGTTTCTCCGACTTCATCGGAGGCGAGCTCGAAGCTCGTATAGCGGGCGCCGTGCGCCGATAAATCTTTTTAAGTCGATGAACGCGATCGGCGGGTCGGCCGATACTCGGGTCAGGCCGGCACAATCGCGGCCGACGGCCGTTAATCGTTATCGGATAGTAAAAGCTTATCCGGCGCTCGGTTTCCGATAGCCGTTGCCACGGTATTACTCGACGTGCCATTCTTGCCCGCGTTTGTCGGGAGGGATCGTTTCACCGATCGATCGTTCGAGCAATCTCGCCCTCGCGCGCGCGCGCGCCCGCGCCCGCGAGCAACAAGACGAACGAAAGGGTTCTGATTTAACAACGCGATCCCCGGCGTCTCGGGTATCATAATAAAAGCGCGATAAAAGCGCTGTGATATCGCGCTCGCGTCGTGTCGTACATCGGCAAGCGCTCGTAAACATCGCGAGTTAGGGCGCAGGAAGTGCGGTGAAAACTGATTGTTGCTAAGGCAAATAATACCATTGCTGTTTCTGATACGAAACAGAACGGGACGTGTCATATCTGAAACTGTCGTAGTTTTTTCATCTTCCATAAATATATTTAAAATGCTTCTAAATTAAACGGAGAACATGTGCTTTAATTAATGTACACAGAGAGAACGATTTCTTTGGATTTAAATGTTAAAATGTCAATAACTTTCGAGTCACTAGCGATTGAAAATCAAGAGTTGAAAGTTAAATTTCTGCAGTGCAATTAAGCATTAAATTCCTTTTATTTGATGTCACGGCTTAATGATAAAAAACAATTTAACTTCAAATATTAAAAGATTACAACTGTAACTATTATTACCAGAAATATAATGTCCAAAACCATCAAAAAATTTCAAAAATACTTAATAAGTCGGTCTGAAATTTTACAAAATTTTTTTACAGTGTAGATCACACGTTTTTTGCATCCAACAATACAGAGAAACCGTATTTGTATTATATATATATCTTGAGAAGAACATTAATTCAGGAATATGCGCGCGACATCGCGCAAAGTTGACGAAGTATCGCCCGGTGACATACCCGTTACGTTACGAAATGGCATCGTCGATAAACCGCCAGTTATCGGGGCCAATAACTATAATTCTCCCCCTCCGTGTCTCGCGCGCTGACGCCAAGGCGGAAGAGCCTACGTGGTCTCGTGAGCTACCGCATAGCTCTGTCGACCCAGTGTCCAGGTCTTCGGCGTGGTCGATGAAGCGAGGTCAAACGGGGTCGTCGTCGCCCTCGTCCTCGTCGTCTTCTTCGTCGTCGTAGATAGATGCACGCCGAATCGATCCGCGCGAAGGTCAGACGAGAGCCAGGCTCGGTGACTCCTCGTCTACTCCATGCCTCTGAGCGATTCGGCCGCGTTCATTCATGGACTCGGGAGGCTGCCAGAAACCGGGGCGTTATTTCGAGTGCGAGAACCGGCCGGCCGAAAAAAGGGTGTAACACGATCGAGGGTGGTAGAGCGAGATGATAGGCGAGACGGGAGAGCGAGAAAAGGAACGAGAGGAACGTATCGGGAGAACGGGTTATAGGAGAGGACGCAAGGGGAGAAGGAGCATATAGTCATATGTAGCCGAGGGACGAGGGAAATAAATGGTTCGAGGAACCGGCAGAAACCGGTTCGCGGACAAAAGACACGTTGCCGGCATCGCCTGAACTGCCGTCGAGCAATTCGAAGGGTGAGAAGGGAGGAGGAGGAGGAGGAGAAGAAGAAGAAAAAGGAGCCGTATCGAGGCGCGAGAGGGTGAGAATGGAGAAAAGGCTGACTCAGGAAGAAGAAAAGGGACCTGGTGATTCCGATGGAAGAGGCCGGTAACCTCCCACCGGCTCTAAAGTCTGTGTTACGCGATCTAAAATTCGCGACGAAATGTTACATGTCTTAGAATACAGAAGATACACTTTCGTGATAACTTGTGTTCAATTTTTCATGTATGTTTAATTCTTCACAGCAATATAAAACAAAATCTTATTTTAAGTACTTGTTTATTGAGCAGAATTAATAATAGAATTCGAATCGTGTAAAATGGGCGTAACACAGGCCGAGGGACGAGAATTGCACGGTCTTCGTCCGCGGTGAATTCGCTCTAATCCTCAAGAGGCCGTTTCTTAGCTCCATTTCTTCAGATCCCTCCGCGGCCTACCTCTCGTCTATTTATCTTCCTTTCTCTCGTTCTCTGGGTTACTCGAGCTCTCATTACGAGCGGTCATTTCGTTGTTGTGTTCTCCTTCCTGATTTGCACCCACCGAGAATTTTTTTGTCCTAATTTTAATCGGCTACAGTTTCTTTTCACCTTTGACCGCGACATTGATTTCGAATATTTGCAATATTTTTGTTTCGTACTTCCGTTGAGATCAGAGATATTTTACAATACTTTAACAATATCGAGGAATATTAATGTGATCAAAGAGAGAATATCATAGTAATGATACACCGTGTGTAGTTTTGCTAGTGTTTTTAATATTGAATAAACTATTGTTAAATATTGGAGAAATATTTGCGTTATTGAAATTTTTTTAGTTTTGGTATTTTGTCTCCGATACCATTTTGTCGACATTTAAAAAATATCAGTAGATTTACTAATTTTAATATACTCTCGGCACATTTTCACAATAGGTATCTATTAATACACTGATTGGTAACATCAATATACTGTAAAATAATATTAAATTTGAGCGATTATACGATATGATGAATACTAATACGATGGTTACGTGCATCGCGCGATGAACTAATCGTGATTATGGCACCAGTTGATTTAATCCACGACGTGGACGAATTAAATTCCAATTTAGAGAATCTACGTGAAATCGATTGCGTCAGAACGTTGCTATCGGATTTTCGGTTAGCGTCACGTTTTTAGTCCAAATTAAAGGATAACAGATTGTCGTCGATGAAGTTTGGAGCACCAGGAAAATATCCAATTTGAGATGGCTCCTGAATAATTCAAAAGTTTCGTCTGTCTTTTTGCACGATTATCGCGGCGAGTTTTTCACAATTTTGAAATAACACGGCGGTTTCTGACTTTACGAAACCAAATAAAATTATCTCTCATCGTCTCTCGGTGAATATTCCTGGAATCTCTGATCTCTTCCTGGTTATCTCTTTATAGTCTGAGTTTAAGAAAATCAACGTCAAATTCTTCAAATAACTTCGGGTCGAGCTCGTTAGCAAGTTCTCGATTATTTAATAAAAGTCATGATTTAGCAAAGGTTTAAATACTGATATAGCTGATACGATGAATGCTGAGCTTATCTATTTTTACCAGCTGGTACTTATTATTGCGATTGTCTCACTGTACATTATTCGGATTATTTATCGATTTTATTTTTTTTTTAATTATGTAATTTCCGTAAAAGTCTTACACTTAATGCTATCTATCAATCAGCTATAATTACGAATCTGCGTCAACTGCAACATCGATTTATCTGACTTTTGAACCTGATATTTTTAATTATTTTATGCATCTTATCGTTTGCACAGAAGATTATAAATTCTCAGCATATCTACTTTTTACTTTTACATAATGATTTTTACTCGAGTCATATATCTACCTTTTTATGAGCATTACTGAAACAATCTATTTTTTGCGTTTACGTAATAGCCAATAACATTAATCATATATTTTTAATTATTTTATCGCATATAAATTACACATACTGTACAGAAAACAAAATCAAAATCTTGAAAGAGTTAGGAAACATCGATTTATGCGATCGTTCGAGGAACGCTCCCACACCGAAATTATCCCGCGAATGAAAAGATTCAAAGCCGATCTTTCTTTTCGCGAGTACGAAACCAGAGGGTTACCGCGCGGTAGACCTCGTGGTAATAAAATAGCAAGACCCCGCAGTTCTTTGAAGTGGCACTCTCGCGGTCGTCGGTATAATTTCTTGCATCCTGGGCCCTCGTCAACATCCCGCTGCTCGTTCGGGTTCTTTTTTTATTTTCACGAGGGCTATATACGTCGCAAAAATAAACGACTGGCGTAAGCGCGTGTCGGATGACACATTGCTGAAAATACAACCCCGAGCGGCTGCACCGCACCAAGAGCGCTGATGTCTCACGGTAATTACGCCTGGAAAAATAAAAAGGGCGATGCAAAAGAGAAGACGTCGGCGCCGGCAGGGGGCTGTCGATGTGCGGCCCTTTATAGCTACGCCTATATTTGGACGATTGCATATGTCAGGAGCTACATAATTTTGAACTATATGTCCATTGAACTACCTCGGTTACCTGCAAAAAGTCCTTTGTTATAATTTTTATAAATTTATTTATAATTTGCTTTACAATGTCAGTTAGCACATTTTTAATATAAAGACAGTTCAACAACTAATTAAAGGAACGATATACGTAATGGGCTGATAATCAGACTGCTACGTTTATAGATCAAGGCTTGTTAAGGATAATTTATACATTATGCCAATTTTCTATGGTCACGGAAGTATTGGTCTTGCGAGCAATTTGCAAACGATGTTTTCACCGCGCATTTACTCCGTCGAACGAGTTTTCCGAACAGAGATGATAATAACGCGACATTCCTGCCATTTTATATGTGCAATTACATTTTAATTATCTCTTGTATCGAACGTTGTTGTAATAAACTTGTAATATCGAAATTACTGGGTCGTTAAATGTTGCACGGAACATTGTTAACTCACCAGTTCAACAATGCAGCATCCGAGAAGCGAATATGAATAATTCATTAGCACGGGAGAAGGGGGGGGAGAGAATAACAGGGGGAGGAATGGATTGTTATCGTTCCCGAGGTAAGGCAGAGCAGTGAAAGCGTTACGTCGCGCGGCATTTACATGGAAATTCCGTACGCATTTGGCGAAACGTGCTTTTCGCCCCATCTCGTCTCGTTCTCGTTTCGAGAGAGACGCGGCTTCACAGCTACGTATATAAAGTCCGACCCTTCGAACCAATTACGCGAGACCTCGTTGGCTTTGCTTCTCGGGAAATTACACCCCCGTACCTTACGCGGGGTTCTTCTTCATTCCCGTCTTTCTACCCCTTTGCTATCCTCACTCCCTGGCAGCCCTTTTCACTCTCAATATTTGTTCTGTCTTGATCGATCAACTCACAGTTTGATACCTCATTTCGACTCGCGTTACACTGTTACGCGAGATCGTTCTGACACCTCGAGGGGAGGCTATAGGAAAGGGGTTCAATAAATTTAGGAACGTTGCAGCGGGGCGAACAATATGGGCTTAAATATTCAAGCATCGACGTATAGCGTGATAATTTAACGCGAGAACCATTGTGTCTCACCGTGCCTTTTTAAAGAGCGTTGTTTATTCCGAGGCAGTTTCACGAGGAATATAGAGACTCCGGTGAAATTCCAAACGCAATTACGTCTCGCGTATATATTCAACCGGGACGGTAAATTAAATTTCACCGACGCTGAAATAAAATGTTGATGACAAGCGAAGCTTTTTGGGCTCTCGATTACATTTTTAAGAGACGCGCGTGGCCATATAGGTGGATAATTATATCAGATTATATGATTGATGTATATTATTCGACGAGAAATTGATGAACAAGATGGAAATGTATACACGCTTGTATATTTCAGCACCGGAATTACTTTCGGGATTAGGCGATATATCGTTGAATTCGCGGAATCGCGTCACGTACGATGGCATTGTAAGCAATCAATTCCACGTTCCTGCGAGAATAATTCATCACCGCGCTGTGTCTGTCGTCGATTCCTCTGGGTCTGTGTAATCGAAATCGTTTCCCAATGCACGTATCACTTCCCACCCTCCCGTTCTCTCCCTCTCATTCTCTCACACATTCTCTCGTTCTCTCATACCTTCGTCGACTCGGCTTCACGCACGAACGCACCGCAAACGCGAGTTTCTATACTAATTATACGTGGATGCGCATAATGCTCGATGCACCTGATACCGATAATAATGCCGACGCGTCTGCTGTTTCCAAGTTCTCGATGTACACATCGACAGATGGATACTTCCATAAGTCTTGCAACGAACTTCCGGCGGACGGAACGGATGGAGGTACAATTGAAACGAGAGAGATGGAAACGGCTGATTAACCCTTAAACCCTTCGTCAATCGTAACGCTTTGTTCCTGGAACAAACGTGCGAATAGGACCCGCATCGTTTGTCGCGAATTCATTCTCACCGCGCGACCCACCGGCTCCAAAAATGTTTTTCTCTTTTGGAAACATGAAAGCGAGACCGCGCGATAATTGTCAACGGAGAGTATGGATTGAAAAGGGATCAATTTCGCTGCAACGTGATAACGCAATGGTTCCCGGTGCGTTGCCTCGAAAGTGTCGTTTCGCCGGACGTGCCGGACGTGCCGGGCGAATTTGCGCACACGCTCGAGCGAGAGAACCGACCGTAGGTGTGTCTCGCACGTGCGAGAGTGCGGGCGTGTACCACGAACGAACGGCAAATTAAAGCATTGTCGGGTAGCACGTGGGCGGTCTGTCGCGCTACGTAATGTATGCAACTCAACATTATGCGCGTTGCGCCGAATGCATACACGCCGATACGGCGAGTTATCCGGTTCGCATGACGATGTCCGTTAGGAGCCGACGCAAATGTAGCTCGAGGATATGTGGCCGGCGAAAGAATAACGTCATGTTCGACCGGAATGTGCGAATTAACGAATCCTGCATCGTGTTAATAGGCATGAGGAGCGGAAGTATTAAGTGGTTAAAACTAACTTACAGAGTGATAAGTCATACGCGAAGTGTCATGTTACATGTTAATTATAAAAATTAGTAGAAAGCATCGGATTGTTTAATGGAAACTTATTACTGCTTGTTCGTCATATATTTCTCTATTAATCTATTATCATATTTATATTTATCGGAGATTTAAAATACACTTAGCGACTATGCGATATCTTATAAAATGTTCAACGGAATGTATCATCATATGCTAGAGCTGGTGCTCTCATTCTAATGAAATTGGCCGAATTCAACTGTGTATGCGGAGGCACATTACTCCCCATCCAATCTCGATAAATATGATTAATACCATTGTATGCTTTATCTGCACGACTCCATTTCCGCGTGGAATATCCGTCGTAAAATGCAGCGTTGTATTCTCGCGCTCTTCCGCGTGGTTTTGTACATAACGGGAGTGACACGTTAATTCTGTATTCGGTCGGTGAATAAGAGTTTTAACGGTTTACGAGCACAATAAAAAAGGGGGCTGTATGATGCAGTTTCTGTCGAGCCGCGCCGGATAAGGATTATCGGAAAATTCCCCGCGGAGTTATATGTCATTACGCGAGCGTTGATATTTTGCATGAGAAGCAGCCGGCGAGAAAGAAGAGTAAACGCTTTTAGGAGGGAGGCGCCGCGCGGAAACGCCTCCTTAAAGAGTCGCTCCGAAACGACAAGCGCGAACACGCGTGCGATTCGCACCGCACGCGTGTACACGCGCGTATGTACGGTGGAGACGATAACGTTCCGTTTATCGTTCGTGCGCAGGCAGTAAAGCGAAACGTCCGCTCGTAAAAATGCGAGTATCGACGTTATTCTTTCCCGGCTTTCGGAGAGTCGGGGGATTCGACTCGTAATATCGAGCATGTAACACCGAGCCCGTACGGTTTCGTTCAAATCCCGCACCGCCGCCTTTCCCATCGCGTGCATCGCATTCGATAAAAGCGTTCAATAAAAGCGAGACGTTAAAGCGCGCTGGATGCGCGCGCGAGTCGACGCTCTTCTGCGACGACACGCTTAATACACCCCTACGGCAGGATCGTAACTCATAACTGATTCGCTCGCAAATTATAGTTACAAACGCAATTTGTAACTATAATTTGTAATCCGATGGTAACTAAATTACGAAAGTAATTTCCGCTTCCGCGACGGTTAATTCCAGGTGATGCGACGCGCGAGTGAAGATCGTAATGATATCTCTCGATCGCGACATCGATATTTTCTGTTGTTGCTCTCATTATAATTCAGCATCCATGCTTTCCGTCTGCATTCACGCGGAGACATATTTGGAACAAATCACATTGTGTTTAAAAGATTATTATTTGTACTGAACTAAAATTATCTCGTTAATTTATTTTTCTTTCCTTGTGTGAATTATCGCACCATATCTGTTGCTTCACGATCATAATTATTATTATCTGATCGATAATACGGTACATTGCCAGTCTCTATTCATTCGTAAAACTGCTTTCATATAGCGTTCGCTCGAAGTCGAGCGTAGGAGACGCGTGATTTCGCGATCGGTATCGGGATCGCGTTGGCATACGCGTATGCGCTCTTATTGCGCAATCTACGAGCGGAAGAAAAGTGCGGATCGATGCGAGAGCGGACACAATGACCGCGAGTGCAGCGTGCGAGCTCGCCCACGCGCGACGAGGTGCGACTTTTGAATGAATCGTCGCGTCGTGATGACTCATCGATCGCCGCGACGGGACCCGCGGCCGATAAATCGCGTTTCGAAATTAATTGCCGGTTCGTTCGAGCGCGAAGGGACACGCGAGGGGGGAGTACGCTTTCGACACGGCGCGGTCACGTTGTTATATTGAAATTCAGCGGCGCGTGTGTCGGCTTTTATTGGGTCCTGCATTCCGAGCGCAATAAACCTTAATAGCTCGAAATCCACGCCCCGCTTTTACATACGAATCGACGCGAATCCCGTTTGTGTGTGATCGGAGTATACGTGAGTGCTATATTTGTGTAACGACCAGGGTTATTTTCCATAGTTCGAAATTTCGATGTGCTTCCCTTATTGTTAGATAAAGTCCAAATCTTCAATTGGAGCAAAAACTTAAAAAGTTGGATAAGTTATTTTTATATTTTAGGGAGCGAGATTAATAATCTTGTTCAATCGTGTAAAATTAGACGTTCAGACCTATAATTTCGCTTGTACGCATACAGATCTGTTAGTGATTTTTTATTTCACAGTTCAAACATTAGGTATTGATTTTTATTACTCAGCTCATTTTGCCTTCTGGTTTCTTATATGTAAATATTAACTGCAACAAACAGTTGACAACCGACAAGTTGAATATTAATAGCTAATATTGACACACAGCTACAAGTTATTTAATTATTTTTATTTATAAAAGTCTGAGTGATTGATTAATTATTTAAAAAGAATGATTAAATCTAAAATTAAATTTAAAATTATTGAGGAATAAAATTTAACTTTATTTTGATTGAAAAATGGCAATTAGAAATTGTGTAATTTTGATAAATCAAAAAATTGAGATATTTCTTGCGATTTGCTCTTATATTATTTTTTATCTATTTTAATCACACAAATTTATTTCGCTCAGAAAAAATTGTAAAAATAATACTAATAATTAATATAATTTCTCTATAAATATCTTCTTTTAAAACAGGAGAAAATTCTACCTTTCAAATAAGCGCTGGATTTAATTGTATAATAATCTGTCTATCTTAATTTGAAATGCAAAAAGCAGAAAATATACAGCATACATTTGTTTTTTTAAGTAACGGATCATATATTGTAAAAATATATGCATCGAATATGATTATCCGAGTTGCGAATAATAATTGACAAATCGAAGAGTAGGTGTAAGTGCAATTACGAGTTTATGCGCGTGAACTCTACGCGATATTTGTTCAATTTTAATCGCCTGTAAAATGCAAAAAAATGCATTTCTGCACAAGTTTCGTGGATGTTTCATCATCAATATGAAATTTAATGTCGACCTCGCGGATCAAAGCGAGTCGTAATGTCAGCTCATTATCCTTACATTTATGTTACATTTGTATCAAATTGCGCGAGCGAAACGTCGAGCGGTGCGTCGCAGTGAACCGGTTTTAATATCGACCATAATCAACGTCGCGCCCATTGTCGCTCGCTTTAATTGAAATCGTAAATGGTAATTAAATTTTTCCGGCGGCGGTGGCGGCCGCGGCGGATCGTTGAAATCCGGGAGGCAAAATACCGAGCGTGGTTTTACCAAGCCCGCCATTAAATTCGCGAGAAATTTGTGCATAAATTGCGCGCTCTATTGATCTCTGCCGCTGTGCGTGCATGCGCGCATAGGAATGTTTTCGCGTTTAATTTCAAATCCTCTCGAATCGTCGTCCCCTACGTTTCGCCGACACAATATCGGCGAGATGAATTCGTCGATCGATCGGGTACTTGTATTATTTTTTTTTTCCTGTGTTCCGGGCGCGCCAACATGTATGATTATTCTGAGAGAGTGAGGATTTTGTTAACCATGTATAACGGAGAGCCGTTACGCACACACATACAGCGCGGGTGTGAGAATCGTACGGGCGAATAACGCGCTCGTTAAAATGATTTTGGTCCGTCTCGTAATTGTATTATTTGCGATCCGCGTGTCCGATACACGTCGATACCTCCGATGATCGTTTGTATTGTGTGCAAGACAAAATCGAATCGGATCGTTCGTTTCCGGCGCTTTTTTTTGGAAAAGCTCTCCGGGGAATCTCGTATTTAACTTCCAACAACGGTCGCTCCACTTTAACGAAATACAATCCATTTGTATGCCAAATATACAACAATCGTTAACTTTTATGCGCGCCACCGAGATGTAACGAAGTGACGTTTTAGCATTCGTGCAGAGAGATTGTTCACGGGCGTGAATATATCGAATTTTTCACGATCTGACGATTAAATCACTGCAGCGCGCGAAAATAATTGCGCGGATGCGGTGGCGCTTACGATAATATCGTTAACCACGTTTTCGATAATACAATTTCGATTGTTACGACGCCGGCTATGCAGCAAGCTTTCATCCCCAAGATCGTTTTCATGCCGAGATGCACTTCTCGCTTTTACGCGTTTGACGATAACGGCATTCGTTTTCTGCGTGCGAATGCTTCTCTAATATCGATGCTGTCGAAATTGTAATTTTGTCGATGATAGAATTCTATCAATTACGATTTTGTTAAATTATAACGTGAGAAATTAGAAACGAAAATTCTAACGAATTAAAAGTGCCAATAAAATATAATGAAATTTAAATAAATTGAAAAGATATTGAAATATTTTTTCGAGAATAAACACTAAAGTTCGATATTTGCCATACATTCATTATATATTTTACAATTTTTCCGATAATACGTTTCGAGATTATGAACAATCTTTTTGTACAGGTGACTTCAAACGAAGTGTTCTTTTTCATGTATAAGGAAAAAATCCCAACGTTGTGACACAGCGTTTGTTAGATCATCGTTTGTAGATCGTCACTAACTGCCTGCACACTCGGGGGTTCGCATTTCCACGTGGCAGCCGACACACGGCACCGTAACGAATTTGTTTGTACACAGGTGGGTGGCGGTCCCCGGGTAATTAAGCAGCTACGTTCGTTCCGGTTTAAGCACGACCGGTTCGTTTTGCCCACTAGTTGCAGAAACTCTCGGATAATTATTGTTGTGAAACTTTCCGCTCTGCTCCGCATACGCTTGATTTCCTCTTTACCGCTCTAGGCGCGCGCGTGCACACGTATTTATCTGAAATTCCCTTTGTCAGGGATATTGGATTTCCTGTGCTTTTCAGCATTATAAAGATACTTGGAAATCGCATTTCTAGGTAAAGATAAAAAATAAATACTCGGTTGAATTTCACGCGTAGCAGACAGTATATGCATGCGAATATGAGATTAAATCGTATTTAATCTCTGAAGAAACTCTCTCAATGGAATGAAATATTTTTTTAATACAAACATGACAATTGAATTTTTTTTTATTACGACTGTTGATGCAAGCAGTGTCGAAATGAAAGTTTTATACAGACGTACGCTTTTTTCCAGCTGCTAGAAATTCTTATTCAGGATTTCTGGTTTTATTTGAATATTCCAATCAGTGAGTAATATAAAACCTCGTATTAGAGAATGTCACGTGTTTGAATAATTCGAATTAGGAGTCTCTTTTCGAACCACAAAATATTACGAGAAAAATGCAATTTTTACATGACGAATTTTTACAATAATTTTTTTGTTACATGTACTTTCGAAGGTTCCATATTACTATAGCATCAAATTTAACTTCGGATGAAATAAATTACCTATCGCGAGTAGATCTCTTTTTCTGTGTTTGAGGAATGTAAGAAATATCGCGCTTCCAAACTTTACGATTTGTCGCGCGATCGCCAATCTCTCGACAAGGTTTATTTTTAAAGGATCGTAAAGATTCCTTATTCCGTAAGCTGCTCTCGCTTCCGAGTTTCACTACCGCAAAGATGTTTTCACGGTGTGCCATCATGGGACACCTTCATGTCGAGAATATTGATGACATTGACGTCGTTCCCGTAGAAACTACGTACATCTCACGACAGTACGATAGTGTTCCATAACTTCAAAATATCTTCCAATGTATCGCGTTGTGTCTTCGGAGTATCCAACCAGAGTTGACGCGTCAATAATCTCTCTCAGCTACGAACTTACTTTTTATTTTAACGTAAACGAGTTTCATGCGAAGAAAATACGTGCAGCGGAAAATGCGAGAATACAGGTCGTTGACATCGCCACGGATGGGTCCTCTCGTTCTCTGCGAAAGATCTATTCGATGTTTCGAAAGGACTTATACTTCCGAAATACCGAGGCTCTTCGATTTTGAGGATGTAGCTGTCTTCGGAGAGAAAAAACAAGGATTTTTCAGTAAAGATTTACCAGACTCGAACCTATCCGCTTTGTCTATATTCTTCGTACTTTGGAGTTCAGTCGAGCATAGTTACTTTTCTCGTCTCGAGATATACGGAGATGTACGCGATGCCGTGAACTTTCTTATCGCGATTCTTTAAAACATTTCTCCTTCTTCTTTTCTTTCATCGTCTTTTCCTTCCTCGTCTTCGTTTCGGGCGTTTAACTGTCTTGGGTCTCCTTATTTTCTTTCGTTCACGGAAAACGTCCTCGAGGAATGCTGCATGTACTACGGTTTATTTTCTCCTTCGCGTTCCCTCACCTTCCGCGCACTTTGGTGAAAGTTTCTGCATTAGCAACTCGAACTCCTGTAAAGACAGCACGTGCCCGACGGCGTTGCGAAGCTTTTTCGATGCCGCACGAACAGTTCCGATGACTTTTCTCGTTAAGTTCCCCTCCCCCCCCCCCTGTTGCTCTCCGCCGGAATAGAACCTCCACGAAAGACCTGTCTGAACTAACCCAGAAAGATTTGTTAATTGCGACTAATAGGAGTGGTCTTTATTTGAAGTTCCTGGCTTTTCTTGTAGGAAGCATTCTCGTGGAAAGCATTATTGTTCAAAGACGAGTCTGTGTCATTAAAATCGTATAATTTATCTATTTAAATATAAATTAACATTATACATTATTAGATATATATGACTCAGATCTTTAATATTTCTTTGTTAAAATGCCGAGCAATTTCCGAAGATAATTTTCGATAATTATAAACGATTAAAAATAAATACGTGTTTTTACTATGGATATAACATAACTTATTTTTTTCTGCCAAAATATCAAATATAATTTTGTCTTTCGCACGGAAAGGCAAAAAGGTTCTTCCTCCTTCTCGAAAATTGTTCTCGCAAAAACCATGAATCATCGCCCGCGCCGTTTCTATATTTTATTAGCGTGCATTTTTTGATTCTTCAGACACGAGCGTGAGACGGGAGGAGACACTCGTACTCGGATTAAATATCATTATTCTCCCGGCGCGGTAATAAAGTGCTCGTCTCGAAAGAAAGGAAACGGGGAAAAAGGGAGGTAGGCGAGAAAAAAGGATGAGAACGCCCAGTTGTTTTCCAGCAGTCTTCTCCCTCCTCGACGCGGCCTTGATCCTTCTCTCTTATTTAAGTAACGTTACGACTTGGAAGACGGATGAGCGAAATATCCATCTCTGTGGGGGAAAGATTCTCGTTGAAAAGAACCAGCCGGAAAAAATATATGGCACGCGGAGAACAATTCGATTATACACGCGTCTACTCTCTCTCTAAAAAAAGAGAGACACTTTTCTTGATCGAAAAGCAGTTTGTTCAGGCTTCCGAACGAGCCACAAAGGTATCTTAATCGAAGTAGGGAATAAAGATTTATAGTCACTGATGGTTGTACGAACGCAAATTGTTTTAACACTTTTAAATGTCGATATTGGGATATATTATGCGACAAAGATATCGTGTAAATTTTTTTTAGATTAAAGTACTACAAACAAATTAGATAATTTTACAAAAAAAATGTTTTTTGTACTTTCAAAATTCTTGTTGAGAATAGAAGCGCCTTTTGGAACGATTCCCTTAATATGATCTCGATATAATAAATATTAAAATTACGTATATAATGAACAGTATAAATCGAAACATATTTTAATATATGAATCATAAGTATGATAAGTATTTTCTATTATTCGTGAATTAATTTTTTATCTTTATATTTCAATCTTTAAGTGTACTACAAAACTTTACATAGGGTAAAAATTCCTACTTTGTATTTCAATTCTTATTACTGACATTTGGAGCTCTCTTTAGCATTTTCCGTAGTCAAAATACAGTGTCGTAAAAACGGCTATCTTTCTAAACGTTAAACTCACGCACGCATTCTCAGGGGACAATCGGTTTAAATGGCATCTACCGGTCGTGTGCACCGTTCGTTCCCCTTTCTACCTCCTCCTCCGGTTGCATAATGAGGCGAAAAAGCTGAAGGCTGGTCTCTCGTCGCAGCTGTCCGTCGCTGAATTCCAGCGTGCACGCACGCACGCACGCCCGTCCGTCTGCGTGAATCGAATAAGGGTGCGCAAACATGCAGGTGCAACCTGACGGAGGAGCGCATGGTGGTATCGCCAACCAGCAGGTGGTGCCTGCTGGACAGGTACCACATTACTTTGAATCGCGAGATCTCAAGCTATCTCCTCGTCCTCAAGGTCTTCAAACTTTATCGCCTTTCGAGAAAAAATTACCCCTTTCTGCCCTATATGGTATTTACGGCTGTGTTCCTATTAAAATTTTTGAAAATCGTAAGGCTATTCATTCGCATGGAACAGCAACATGGAAGAGTGCCAAACCAAGTAACTTGAGATATTTTTCTACTGTTATTAAGTGTGTATATATATTTAAAAATAGAAATCATCGTCTATTTTTAAAGAGCCGAACTGTTAATAGTGAAGATGTTTTAAGTTCGCCAAACATTCACGCTGTTAGACCTACCTTCTACCTATTTTTAATCTTATACTAAATTGATACTTATATATAAAGACGTATAGCTTTTACAATAATAAAAGAAGTTATTGATTAAATAATAATAATTGTGATGCCTACAGTAAAATTTTGATTTCAACTTGATAGAAAAAAAATCTAAAGTTAATAAGAAAATTAGTAGATCATATTTTATAATAGTAGAGAAAAGTAAATAGGGAATAATACTTTTGTACTATTTTATTTACGGTTTTTCTATCAAATTTACCATAATTTAAACAGAATAAATCACATTTACTTCGCCAGTCAAATAATAAACAACAACAGAAATATTAATCGACTCTACTGGCTAATTATAATTGTCAGGACAATACGACCATGATTTGGTATGATTATCGTCAAGACGCTTTTTTAACCAAAGTTTTGTTCCTTATAAATTGGTATAATCTTTGATACTTATATATAAGCATCTCATATAATAATATATAAGTATCACATATAAGTATCAAAGATTACATCAATTTATAAGGAACAAATCTTTGGTTAAAAAAGCGTCTTGACGATAATCGTACCAAATCATGGTCGTATTGTCTCGACAAATATAATTGGCCAGTAGAGTCGATTAATATTTCCGTTGCTGTTTACCATAATTTACTTTAAAATTTCTGAATGATATGATAATAAAAAATATCCACTCGTTCATTCACCTTTAATCATTGTCAGAGATACGGACATATCTGTTCGCTAAAGAAATCCTTTTAAATCGACGTTTTCAAGAAGCGCTTGTTCTCAAGCATAAATTTAAAAACTGCGCGAGCTTCAGTTTAGCTTTCGATAGCCTATTTTATCGCGATTATATGGTCTCCCCCCTCCTCTCTCTCTCAATTGTTGCTATATAATTCGACGAGCTTGGAATTCCCACGCTTGTCCCGGAAAATCGATGTCCTGGCGCGATATAGCTCGCGATCGTGCGGTCCAATTTGCACAGGTGGCCATCCCCCGCCATGCGTGGTGCAACGGAATCGAAAGTGAGATTGGCTCCGTTCTGCCTGGCCGAGCGCCAAGTCTCGCCGTCCATCGCCGTCTGCGCTCCGCTCTCCTCCTCTTGCCTCCCTCCTTGTCCCTGGAAGAGTGCACTAGCTTATGCTTTTGTTGCCATCGCGCCTCTCTCAACGCACTCAGACACGCGCGCGCAGAATTTCGCGCTATTTCCGTACATCCGGGTCTTGGTCCGACGGATATATCAGTAGCGGTGCACCTACGGCGTGAGCGATGGATCATTAGTGCGGGCTAACGAACTCGGAAATGTCGCTTAGGAGATGCTCACAGGTCGATACTTGATCCAGATGTTTCGATTCATGCTGGGATTTCGTTCCTCTCCGGTACAAAAATATTGTCAATATGTATCGGACATCAGTTGTAATTTAAATCCATGAATTTTTGCAGCGTAGTATTGATTTGGAACATTTTCCGATTTCTTAAGCGTTGCACGCGTTTTAATTTATCAGAATGTGACATTCCAGTGATATGATATTATTTTAACAGAAATGGTAAATAATTCTTTTAATTGCGTTACATGCCAATATTACATTTGGAATTCGATCCGTGCAATACTCTCTCGCAGATCGTTCCGTTTGTTTTTGCACATCGCAGCGTGTTCTCCGTTTGCATTTTGTTACTATCTCTCGCAAGTTTCAAGGCGATCGACCTTCGAATGGACGTACGAAAATAATTATTCGGTCCCGGGCATGTGCGAAGGAGATTATTTATTGAGATCTTTTTTGTAAGGTGAGGAGAGCCGAGGATAACGAAAAGCAGAGAGCAAACTCTGAGCGATGTGATGCGAAACATGAAAATCTCTCTGTGTTCTCGTTTCGCAATTTCTTCTTCGTTTTTCTTTAAGAGCGCAATTATCAGCAAAAATAAGTAAAACATAAAAAATAACTTAACGATTTTGTCATTTCTTTTTAAGTTAGAAACAATTTTTAAATCCAAAATTATTTACGTATCTGCTTATTTAATCAGACTTATATTATAACTAAATCATTAATTTAAGAATTACCAATATATCTCCATAACTATAAATTTATTTATTTTATTTAACAGTTTACAATTAGTAACAGCGAATTAAGCGTCGTGAATTAAACATAGCGCTCAGAAGCTCAGATTAGAAATGAGTTAACCACATTGATTACTCATGAATGTATATTATAAGGGAGAAACTTTATTTTCGCAAATTTACTTTTTGAGGATTTGTGTCGCTTCGGTGACGACATTAATCGAAATATAATAAAAAATAACTAGATATTTAATCGATTACGTCACAAAAACTATGTAGAATTTTACTCTTTTTAAATTATACTGTATACTATCTTACATAAGATGAAATTTTCGATGTGAGAATAAATTCCATTTGCAAACAATTCGCTTTCTTCGAACTTCAAAAAAGCAACTGTGACAACTCAATTTGCAATCTTCATTTTCTGTGTACGATTCGCAAATGGCTTGGCAACCCGACGCGCGGTAAATTCTAGCTAACGCGATTCGACGCGACTTTTACATTGTCGAGCATCGTGAAATCGTTCAGCTTGCAAAAGGGCAGGGCCAGTCCCTTTGGGAGTTGCGCGTATAGCCAGCTAATAGGTATCTTTTGTATTCGATAACAGTTATCGAGCGAACGGACGAGCGAATCTCTCTTGTGTCCCTCGGCGGGGCGCGATCATAAGTCATTATGTCATTAACGAGCACATCGTCGCCCGCTTAAACTATAGCTGCGAACACGCACACGCACGTACATATTATGCACGCGGTGCCAGGCGACGACGCGCGACTGCGGCACGCCCATCCTCTTCGCATCGACGACTCGTCAGAATCATCGACTACTATCTGGAGTCGACTCTGGTCCTGTTCCATCATCATCATGTCGTTCACCGAATGCTGTGCCCGAACATTACTCTGTGTGGCGTATATATAAATTGAGAAAAATAACTCTTATTTATGAACATTTAGAAGTTGGAGAGTAACTTTGGAAATCGGAAGAGTTTGACTAATTAAGTTTTACGAGTATAAGTTGATAAAAAAACTTTGTGTTTGAGTTTATCTAAAGTAATATTGTATAAACAAAGATTTAGTCTGTATAAATTAATTATCGAAATATGTAACATTGAAAATTACAAATTTATTGCAATTTTTCACATTAAGATAGGAATTTTAAATTAATTCAAGATGGAAAACCAGATCTTTTTCTCTTCACTTTCTGAATTACACTGATTGCTGGTATGGAAGGTATAATAACGGTGTGTTGCATTTAATGCGCTCGCGAGTCTTTGTGCCGAATCGAATAGCGTTTTTCCGCTCGTAGCGATAATTATACCACGGCTCGGTTTGTAATTAACTCCTCAGGCAAATATTTTCTGCGCGAACTATATTTTCAGATTTTTCTGCCGATAGTGAAATCGGTAACCGCGACGTAATTTTCTTTCGCGGTTAGAAGAGGCTCGAATTCCGTATTTATGAGTTGAAAGCTTGATCTATTTATTTCCAGTCAACGAGCTAACCCCGTACGAAAGGGGTCGTATGAAGTGTGAGCACGATATATTTCATGAAATATCGCGGCATATACATGTACATATATACACATATAAATCTTTGCAGAAATTATTTTTTAAATCGGGCGGACGAAGGAACAAAAAAGTACTCGCTGTCAAATATCTCAAATGCTTCGACGTTTAAATTGAAAACTAGCTCAGCTCTTACCCAGCGCGCTTTTAATTTCACGTCCGGATAAAATTCTCTCACATAAAATATTCAGAGTAGTTAGATTTCGACGAATTTATTTTCCGCTCGCGCACATTGAATTCGTAGTTGATTGCAGGTTTCATTCGACTGCTTTTCATTTCGTTTCATTTCTGAGGCGCTGTATAGGAAATCCAAATTTCCATTTGAAAAATAGTTTGCTAATCAAATAGCGAACAATGACACGCGGTAAATGAACATTAAAAGAAACGAATATACGTACCGTTCTACTCTCGTTGCGTTCAATTTTAATGGCTGTTTTTTTCATCATTGATAATTTTAATGATAGATTTTTGCAGCTATTTATAATTTTCGACAAATTAAAAATCCTTTAATATAGAGAAACATGAATAAAAATTAAAGACGTTTAGATGGAATAAAGTTTTGCTTGAATTTAAATGAAGAGTAAGATTCTGTTATACCTATTTACTTGTTAAAGAATTTATCATCATAAACGAAGTAAAATAATTCTACCAAGTGTTCCCGTCTCAAAATTAAAAAGCAAGATAACTCCCTCGCATTGCCCTTGTCTGGATCTACTTTAAGCGATCCTGTTTTCTCGGTTTTATCTAACAGAGCTCAAGTAAGACGACGAGAAGAAACGCGAAAGGATTCGAGGGATTAAGCGACATTTTGTTTTAATTAAGGCTTCCAGGCGTAGTAATACATTTTTAGTACTTTAATCAAGCCGCGCGGCGCGGCGGGCCAGCAGTAAAATCGTAAGTGGCGTTTTATTTATCCCGACGTAAAATAAGGGAGATGCACGCGCATGGGGGCGTCCTTCTCTCTTAATCAAGCCATTGTACGAGAGCGTGCGATACATATAAATATATTTTTCTTCATTTTAATCAACAAACATTAATACGATATGTAAAAATGTGAGCGGAAGTTTATGGCGCCTCGTTAGAAGAGCCAGCTTCCGCGCGCATTTGCAAAGTCACTCTCCCTCCCGTTAAAAGTAAACCGGAAATCCTGGTAATATAAGTAACAAGTAATTAATTCGATATCAGAGCGCGCTATTCTTGTGGTAATCTCGCGCTCGTTCACATTGTTCCGAGCCGCCTCCAACACTCGTCCCACGTTCACGGTCTACCCTTCCTCTGCTTCTGCGTTTCTCTCTCGCGCGCCTGTAACGTACATACATTCGCATGTGCATTTTCCGCCGCATATAATCGCCGTTCTTTTTCCCTCGCCGAGGTCGTGAATTACAAATCGTCAGTAATTTAACCCTTTATATACCACGCCCGAGATATCTCGCTAATGTGCTCATTTGCGTCGTTCTTTCCGCGCCAGACCTTGTCAGAGGCTAAAGAATTACTTCCTATATTATACTTTATTCTGCAATTCAAGGAAAAACTGCCCAAGCAGGAGATGTTGCGCATTGCCTTTATTTACGTTCCTATATTACAATAATTCAACAAATTAATACCAGAGGAAATATCGGAATCTATATATAGTTCGGCATATAGATAGGAGATTACTTGGTCGAGAACAGACTCTCTCCGTTTCTCATTCTCGCACATGCAGATTCATCGCGTATACGTGGGCATTCGCGAAAGGCCATTGTAATTGCCTAGATCGACGTGAGTCAGCTCGATCGCAACCGATTGTCCGCGAGGCGAGGAGCGGCGGTGTGGTCATTCTCTCGCGACGAACGCTCGATTTCACGCGCGATAAAGAGAGGTGACGCGGTAAAACGTCAGACGCGCCATGGATGGATGAACTTTCGTTCTCTTCCTCGATCGTAAGCGACGGGGAATGTGGGTTCCGGTAAGCCATGAAATGGAAAACGGCGCGAGTTTATTTACTGACGCTACGTGAGTTATTGGTATTATCGCGCTTATTCGGACTTTGTGGATATGCAGAGAAAAATTCTTGTCTATGTATTGTTTATCAGATTAACTCGGCTGCGACAAGAAACGAAGATACTTTATTATCTTATATAATTATAATTAACGAATCGGAGCTATTTTGCGCGTAACGAGTCTAATTGCCATCGTCTTTACGATCCTCGGTAGAAATAGAAAGACGGGATATTATTTTAGCTTGAATAATCCTGACAAAATCGGATTTGTCATGATTTATAACGTGACACACCGCAAATGGGCCAATTATTATCTAACCATTAAGTTTCGTAATTTAATATCGGTCTGAGGAGGAATTTAACTTGTCAAGATTGAGAACAAGTGTAACTTAAATGAAGTTTCCGAAAGCTACGTCGCGAAGCGCGTCAAAGATCGCGTTTGATATTTTGCATTGTTGTCTCGCGCAACGAGTTTTTGCTTTATCTAATCCTTATCGATTTTAACTTCGTTCCGTCGCGCCAGACGCGCCAAGTTCTCAGACGCGCTTCTACGAAAGTTTCGCGTCGCTCTTTCGCTCCGCGGAAAAGTTTCTCAAAGACCTCGTAGACCGTTCGTCACGACAACGCCGGCGTTGTCGCCGGTATTTCGCTTCACTTTCCAGTTCTAGGAGAGCGCCAGGAGTGCAGCGCGAGAGACCTTAATTACTCGGTCGCGTTGTCAGTCGTATTTAGCGGGACGAGAGACGAGACGCGCGACGCGACCAGCGCGGTATGTCTCTCGCTAACAAGCGACCGTCTGTTTGCGTTACGTGATACGGAATTACATGCTCGTATTTCCGCGACGGACATCTCGCAACGGACGGCAGCAATGGCAAACGGGAGTACAATCGTCGCGGTCTCCCAGAGCGATGAATTTCCGTCAACTTTGCGGGGCGGTCCGCGACAATTCTCACTCTCATTCACCCAGCATCGCCGTAAACACGCGGCGTCGCGCGTGTGCGCGCGCCCCTCCCGTCAAAGTGCTCCGTGGAATTAATTAATTTCCGCGCGGCGGGCTTCGTCCCGCTGAGAATAATTCTGTGTGCGCCGAGCACAAAGGACCGTTTTCGCCGCTGTCGAAAATTAAATAAGACATCGCCGAGTTCCGTTTTGTTCCGACCGGCCACAATAGCTACATTGTGGCTTGCGCGACACGATGTGCACGGCTTTATGTATATTAGTCGTTTACCGCGACGCGCATTATTATTACCCGTGTGTCCCCATCAGTCACGGGCTTTGGTTTTCGCCCTGAGAACGTGAAGGACGATTAATCTACGTTAATTAAGAACGCGGAGAATACGCGATTAGAAGCAAACGAAGCTACCTTGTGGTCCAGTAAGAAACTAATGCAAAAAGTTTTAATGATATATCGATCAATAATAACGAAAAATATTCATAAACTTATTCAAGTTATTCTTTATTACTTTATATTATTCTCTCTGTGCTCGTTTAATTAACGTAACTGCTCAAAAGGAGCCATTATCTTGGGACATAATAAACATTTCATTTCTGTTCACGTCCATGAATTATTATTCGCGCGTCTCAGTCACTCAATCTGCCTTTCTCTTTCTCTATCTATTTATCTATCTATCTATCTCTACCTCTTGCCATTTCCGAACAATTATATCTGACTGTTAATCAATGCCGCGCGCGATACAAGCCATCAATCAGCAATAATAAATCGGGCGAGATCACGCTCTTCTCTCCTATTAAATTATCACGCTCTCGAGGACCGCGCGCCGACTCCTCGAATTATTTACGGCGCTCGAAATATCAGCCCGTCCGTCCGTCAGCCGTCACGCAGAAATCGCATTTCCGGGCGTGCCGGCGCGTCATTTCGACGTCGTTTCCCGCGCTGATTTATTTGCCCGCATTTTCGAGAGAGCGACGTCGGGCAGCGGCAGCAATAGCCTGATCAACGCCAGATTGCAAGTGGAAAAAGAAAGAACCCGGCCTTTTTACTTAAGGCCCCGTGTGTGTTCACGCGATCCTTTTAGGGAAGACTGCTCAGTATCAGAAGAGTTGCGCAAGGCACAATTTTGCGTTTTATGAACAGCGAGGGCGATACAAAATCGCGATTTACCAGACACAGCATGTGTCTGGTAAATATCGGGATTAATTTAATCTTTGGACATTAAAATATAAATGTGCAATAAATGCGATCCAATTAGGAAAGCGGGACGTGGCGTTTAAAAGCGGTACCGTGTCATTTAAAAATATTCGTCCCGAAAGAATGTATGTCCACAATTGAACATACGCAAAGTACAGTTCGATAATAGAAAAAAAAAAGTTATAAAAACCGCCCTCCTTTCCTTCCTGACAAATATCGTGAATCTAAATCGAGAGCTCACGTTAAAGGCGCCGCACCCGCGTTTACAGCAGTTCTCCTTTAAGGTCGCCACGGGGTTGGAAAGCGGTCGATATCGTCGTCTCGAAACAACCCCAGCCCCTCCCATCCGCCCTCGTTCGTCTCTCTCCCGCGCCCCTATTTCATAGCATTGTAACTGGCGCACACGAGAGCAGCCTGGATACCGAGGGGGATAGCGAAGAAGGGTGAGTGCAGGGGTTCGGAACGGAAGGGGATCGGAAAGACGTGCTCATTCAGGGTGGATGGGTGCTCTGTGTTTATCGAAGGGGTTGCCGGCGACCTCACAAATACCCCGACGTGGCGGCTCCTGCATCTTTGTCGTGTAAATACTTTATGCGAATTTTACTTTTTCGTTTCATCAGCATCATTTCCTTGTTGTTCTATATATAAATTATTTATACGAGCTACTTGATATTAAGAATAGAAGTCTTTTCTTCTTTAACCTCTCTCGTAAACGCGCGCTTTATTTAAAATGCACTTTTTCTCAATGTCGTCTTTACGTTATGTGTTTGGTACTTAGTGATTATAAATTTCGTAAAAATTTTCCTCATGTGTTATTTTTTTTCTATGAATTAATTTATTGAAATATATATCGGAAGGAAAATATGTCTATGCTTTTCTCAAAGCTTTAACGGTAAAACGGTAGCTATTGGCGCATATTAGGGACAAAATTGTTTTCGGGACCCATCGAGGTAGATTGCGTAATTTTCTCACGCGAAACTTTTAGGTCAGCCGAAAATTGGATAGCGCATCACGGGAGTTAACGCATGCGAGCAAAACTACCAGCAGGGATAAACCAGCCGCTGCTCGCGATACTCTCACCCTAGTTACAAGGAAGCGCACAAGAGGGGAGCGAGTTGAGCAGTCAGCAAACTGTCCCGCGAATAAAACTGCAGCCATCCGATTCTCCGCATTTCCCGCACAAGCAGCGGCGACGGTTAATTCCGCTCGTCAGTTCGGGGAAAGTTTCCCGAACACCCTTGGCTCGTCTCTCCCTGCTCGCTTTCCATTTACCCAGCTACTGTGACACATGTACCCGGAATATATGTTCTCATGTTCGCGAGGTGTTTTTCAATGCAGATTCTCTCTCGCTCTCTCTCTCTCTCTCTCTCTCTCTCTCTCTCTCTCTCTCTCTCTCTCTCTCTCTCTCTCTCTCGCTTTCTCTGGAATTTGCGGCTCTCTGCATACGGTGAGCGAAATTACGGTGTAAACGCCGAATTATCGAAGCCGCGCCGGTTCACCGTTCGCGGTCGACCGCCAATCTCGACCCTTCGTTCCTCGATCGAGTGCTACGAATTTCTGCGGCGAGTCGACTTATTCGCCGGTAAATCGAGTTTAGATTCGCCCCTCGTCTGCATCGCGCGCGAATAATCGAGTTCTCGACAATCGCGGTGGCAACCACTTCGCCGCGCGTTCGCGAAAAACAGTCTCTTGCCGCTTCGATTCAGTTCATTTTGCCGATTTCAACCAGGTAGAATCGATCTTCCTACGCTGACGAACCCGCAAACTCGAGTTGAAATTGTCTCGTACTGCGATGCTGGACATCGTTTCCGTCCGCAGTAAGTTTGTTACTCGACGTGTAATCGCATTGAATGTATGGATTAATCGGAATTGCTTTGTTACTAACTATATAAGATAGATTGAGACAAAACCAAATTAGAACTTATAAATTTATATTTATAATAGAGTTTTTATTTTCTTTAAATTTTTATATTTTAAGATGTATCTATTCGGAATTTTTGAGCAAATATTTTTCTCATCTTTTTTTATTTTTATGGTAGGTTTATCAAAAATATCCTCGTATTGCATAAATCATGTATATATAGCTTTCGCAATAATGTACCCGTATTGTCGTTATTATATTACCAGTATTTTTTCTGCATCATCATGAAATTAAGTGGCGAAGAAAAAAATTATATTGTAAGATTCTAGGGTTGCTTCTTGCAACGATATTACGGCTTATTACGGAGCAATGAAAAACGCTTACGCCGCGCGGGCTCAGATTTTTGCAGACGTTTTTATCCTGGTTCGCGAAGGCCGTGGTTCACGAACGCACCGGCGAAATCCACGAAGGACGGCGGCGGAGCGGTCGTAAAAGACGAAATATTGCCTCCGCGATGCGGGGGCAATAAAATCGAAACCAGATCCGCGTCGAGTAACGCGAAACAGCCAACCAGCCAGCCAGTCGGCCGGCTAGCCAGTTAGAGAACCAACCTGCCGAGAACACACGCTGTTTGTACGTGTCTCCATGCTTTTTCTTCATATCCGTCCTCTCCAGCATTTACCGAGGCTTATGTTATTCTCGTATCCTTCATCCGTTACACACTGTTTGTCGTTCGAGATGAATTATCTCGTCTCGTTGGTCCCGTCAGTTCGCGCGAGATGAAATTCGTTCGTGTTTCATCTATCTCCATTATATTGGTCTTTGGGGTGGAACGAAAAAAAAGGACAGGATATCAAGATTGGTGGATCTTAACGGTCGAATAATAGCCATCAGCGTCTACGCGCTTATCGCGGACAAAATTACTTTCACGAGAGAAGCACCTGATGGATGGAGACACATCACGATAATTTCAAGGGCGCAAGAAGCTTAATATTGTTTGACTTAACATCCACACAGCATTTTCGTTATTGTTAGGCTCTGTAACATATCTTACAGATAGTCTGTATCTATCAAAGAATTGAATTTCTCTTATGGCAATATCGAATGTTAGCATATCTCTTGTCGCAGATTTGAAATCAGAAATATTTACTTTATTTTTTCATTGCTCGAGAAGCAATGAAATGTGGTTCTTTACAAACATATATGGATAGATACACCTCGTCTACAAACAATAAATATTCGAAGCGCGAAACACTGAAAGTATCCTCGTACGAAGGGAAATCCTTATTTGTTTTAACGGAATTTCCTTCACAAATCGCGCATTGTTTTCGAGATTCGCTCTGCGGAGCACCGAGAGGCGAGGATTCCAATCGAATCAAATCGAATCGAAGCGGACGCGCGACATTATCGATAAAAAGGTGAAAGTGCCGGCGCGGCGAGAGAATCTCCGCAAACGGTCGCCGAGCACGATTCGCAAACATTTGTCAATGGCGGCACGGGCTTAATTTGCGTTCTTTTTCATCACGCTCTCTTCGCACATGTCGGTCAACGTCGAAACATTTCGCTCTAGTCTCTTCTCTCGTCTTTCGCTAATTTAGTCTCCGCGAAACTGGAGCACGCTTCGTAACCCCGAAGACATTCCGAGGAATTACCCTCGTGCCTGCGAATGACCGCAGTCTTCGTTACGTTTACGAGTTTTTTCCTGTTTCAGTACGTTTTCCAGACGGTTACCAAGAGACCGCTTCCAAGACTAGGTCTTAAATCGCACTGGATAAAAACGACTGATTTATGCGCTTCCTCCCGAATTATGTACTCGTTCCGGGTCAGCGTAGAAATGTCTTCTTTGTTAGCGTGCATCTCGTGCGCCATTTGTTGCAGACTTTATTGCGATCATTCCGATGTTTATTGCCTCTTAGAAATTCTAAAGCAAGAAGATTATCCTTATTTCGAGAATGGTTGCAAAGGGAATTAATTAGACAAAAGAGATTGCCAGCAAAATTAAAAGTTTTTACATATGGAATAAAAACCTTATCTTATCTTACTTTTGGATGAATTGTTTAAGTTCGATTTGCATTCGGATAATTCACTATTTATTTCTCCCAGGAAAATAGTTTCACTCGAATGTGATGTCATGCACTTGGCTCACCATAGTTAGCAAGTATCTTCGTCATTATGTGTCAAAAAGTGAAATTATTATTGACGCTCTCGCTCTTACTTAGATATCTCAGCCTAAATCAACTTTCGACGTTCATTCATGCGATGCATTAGACCATGCAATTTCCTTAATCAATTCTTCGACAATTGCACAGTACGATCGCTGATTTAATGACCTTGCCGCGTTCTTTCGCTCCGCCACAACTGGCGAAAGCCGAAGAAACGACCACCGGCTTCGAGATAATCCGATCGATCGGGTCTGCTCTCGGGCGAGCGTGTCTCGACGATCGAGTCACGAAGATCGATCGATCCTCTCGGCGTCGAGCGTCGGCGCGCCTGAATGAGAGACGCGTCGGAGGCGAGCGTGAGAGAGGCGGTCGCGGCACGATATTGCAGCTGCAGCAAACGGCAAAGTGCAGCAACCGGTTCGATAATGACGTGTTGAACGGGTAAACGAGGCAGGTAGGCGCGGAGGCGAGAGAGGGAAAACGGAGACGGGACCGTGAGGGTAGATAGGATGGCGGAGGGAGGGCATGAAACAGACTCCGCGGCCTCGTCGGCGCGCATATTGAGCGCCGACGACCGTTAAACTCGACCTATCGCTGTTCCCGACAAAAGGAGAGAAACTGCGAATACGCGGAGACGGCGTTGTCGGCCCATTTTAGGTAAAATCGTAATTGATCGATCAATCCCTCGACTTTGAATATTTTTTAAAATAGTTTTACCAGTATGTAATTAGATGGATTAGGTGAAAATCTTGAGCGTTGCCGAATTTAGGATGGTTTTAGATATAAGTTGAGATAATAGGTGCAAAGATTGCAATTGTATTTGAATTTGACATATTTAAAATATATATATTAGCGTATTTTATTTACATTTAGCATCGATGATGAAATGTAAGCCGGGACTCAATCGTGAAAAGTTAATTACTTCAAGATGGAAATAAACGGAAAAGAGTTCTTGAAATAATTCCAGAAACGACAATCATAACATCGACTGTTCCTCAATGTCTCACTATTTTCAAGAACTCTTTTGAGTTGAAAAAAATCTTATTGATGCACTTTAATTTGCAAAGCACGATTGTTATAAGAAAAATCGCTCTGATTGGAAAAAAATGTAGTCGAGCGTCAAGGCCAGACTTTCATTGAAATTTAAATGATATCCGTAAATATTTGCACGATGCATCGGAGTCGACCGATATGACGTAATTCGCGACCGTTGTGTAACGAGCGAGAATATTCTTTGTAAAGTATACCCGACGGTGACGGTGACGGTGACTACGATAAAATAATAGCTCGCTGCAACGTCGAGGTCAACAAACAGCGATGACGAGGGAGTTGCGTTTTGATTAATATCTTGACTTTGACTTCATCGATTGCACGACGTAAATCATAATAAAAATCTACAAAATTAATTGCGAACTAGACACGTCAGGTCATAAATTTGCGAAAGTATATGCAAATATTTAGAAATGGCATGTTGAAGTGCGACAGCAATATAATGATGGAAATAGCCTTATGATAATTAGATAAATTAAAATTTACCATATACAAATTGTGCGGTAGATATTTAACAACTTTGAAATTGCTTCTCTATTACAGAATTACTTTCATTTGATAAAAAAATAAATAAATAAAATGAAATTTGTTGTGTGTGCATTCAAGTTCGACGTATTCGTGGATTCGCGTGGATGTTGCGCTAGGCAACGATTCTGTCGCGAACGGGAGTTTAAAAATAGTGAGTCCGTGTACAAACAGAAAGGGCGGGCAGGTGCATAAACATCTGGACCGCCATACCTTCGGCTCCGTTTTGTAAATTAATCCGCGCGTGCTTGCCGAGCGACCGGCTGCATCGAAGAGGGAAATTAAGAGGAAGACGAAACTGCTCCGAAATGCTAAACGCGCGCATTCATCGCGAACCGATTCCTCAAGGCCTCGAGGAGCGGAAAAAAAGCGGAACACCGGTTACATTCGTAAATGGCTGGCGGTCGCTTTTAAAAAGCGCACCTGGCGACACGTTTTCATGGCCGTACGTGGACACCGCACATTTAATAGCGCGAACCTCTTCTTATTCTCCAAGAGATGCCAAAGATTGATGAAAATTTCAAGTATAGGGTGTACAGGGGATGCTCCGTGTCTTGCGCACTCTCCTTCGTCTATGAACCCTCGATATTTTAGGGTAGACGCATATATCTTTATGACTCTTTAATATTTGTCGTCTAGAAATATCTTTGAACTCAATCTTCAGTTTAAAATTTTATTCGAGTAGTCTTCGAAAATATCTACGATATTTTTCAAGCTGAAACACAATCGATATTGTCACGTAACGCCACTGATTACAGCGCGCCGCCGCCGTGTATAAATTCGAAACACGCGGACGAGATGCGTTATTAATCGGATGCCTAAGCGCGACGCGTTCATGTATAATTTCACGGGCGTGCCGTTAGCGTTACCGACGCACGCCTTTGTTCGCAGCCCGCGACCCTAAGTCATTATGGCTGGGCGCGCGCGTTTGTCGGACTATTCAGCGCGACGTTTGTCGCGCCCACCAACACGCCGGGCTATTAACGACGGCCTTTTGTTTCAGGTAAATATGCAGCGTGCTTACTGCCCCCGGTACCGCGCCATGGTAAGTCCGCACGTTTCCCGGGAGTTTTACGCCCGGTTTAATCCGATCCCATTTTTTCCGAGCGACAGTATTGCGATATTCGAGCTCACGACACAGCCGAGTTTGGTTGGTTACAAAACTGGGCAAAAGTAAGGGAAAAGAGCTAAACTTATTTTTAATTCTTATCACGATAACACGAATATTCCTGCTATTCTGTTCTTCTCAGCGTCAACAGTTGTGAAACGCGTGTATTATTCAATTTTCTGCTTTTTTAATTCTTTTCTTATCTTAGACTCGATTTATGAAGTGATATCAAGTCGAATTTACGTGGCGCTACCGAAAAAGAACGCGACGTTCTCAATTCGCAGCGAGAACTTTCGTAGCGAAGAACACAGGAATTACGACACAAGCAAAGTCCAACGTGTCGGACGACGATAACCCTCGTGTATCAATGATAGACGTAATAAATGAGCGCCTATTTATAAAACGAAACAAACGAGTTCGCGAGCACGACAGTACGACACTGGGAGCTAAGCGGGAGCTAAACTTTAAGCTGATGTCGCGATAAAAGCGCGCCCGCGAATAAAATCCCACGAAACCCATTTCTTTTCTCGCGTGGCGATAAATTAATTTCCTTGGAAATAATTATGCCCGCTCTCCAACTCGCCCACCCGCTATCTGCTTGATTCATCGCGCGATTAGGCGGTAAATGCACGCTCGTCCGACGCATACATACGCGTGCATACACGTAAAGCCCCGCATAAGCCCGTTCTCTCATCTAGCGGTTGCTCACCGGTTTTTCTCATATTCGCGGCGGTTTCGCGCTGATGCCACAAACTGCCTGCTGTTTTTCCAAGCGCGTTTATTTCGCTTTCGTTGCGTCCATTTTTGCTCGTCCCCGGTGCTCGTCCCGTTATTTTTCTTGCGTTGTTACGTTGCATTTTATTGCCGGTAGTTTTTCTCGACCACCGCTCGCGACACGCGAACGCAGTTATAGCGAGGCCACAGTAAATATCAGCACTTTTTGTGTGCGTGGACGGTATTTATTTATCAATACAAGGCAGATTTTCCTTCCCGGGAATGTCAATGTCCCCTCATAATCTTTGCGGCGCGCCGTGAGCAATCGAAGGCACGTTTGTCCGCGAAATTTTTTGCGAGAATCAGGAGGCCTTTGATATGTTAACATTTCGGGGACTCAAATAAGATTTAATTATTTTCAAGAGGAATTTATACCGACGGTTATTAAGTTACCAAGATATTTAAGTGCACTACAATTCAAACGTGCTCTTTTGTTTGTCTCCCGGTTCGTTGACGAGATATTATAAAGCAAGAGCAGGTTAAACATGCAAATGTCGCGGTCTCTTCTATAAATAACGAGCTTTAGAAAACGCTAAACACACGTCCAAAGCGCGCGGCTGCATTATTTATGGAGCCGCATTTATTTCTGTTTAACTACCTGTGACTGGCTGAATTTCTGAATATTCCATATTGCGGATTTACAGCCGCCGCCGCTGGGAATATTTCGGGAACGTAACAAAAATCTCATCGTATATATATACTACGTATTTTTCAGATCTAAACTGGTACACTGAAGATTGAGTTATTATCCATTATGTCACTATAAAATAAGATATAATATCTTATTATTTTTCGTTGCAAATAATTCTGTTTTTCTGAAGTTTGGTATCGCATTTTTTTATTATATTATTTACGGAACGTAGATAATTAAAATATCATATTTTATATAAAAAATAATATAGCTGAACATTAACTAAAATTGTAAAAGATGAATATAACGTTATGGGAAATACTTGGATTTACTCCGCTTTTAAAAATGACCCAGAATTTTTTTGACACATAATTAAAATTTTTCAGAAAATTAAGAAAATATCAGTATTATATCACTGTTTCATTGATGCAACATTCGCTTTTTCCCCCTTAAACTTTCGCTCTAACAAGCTTGCTGTGCATGAACCTGCCTATCGTCACGATAACCCCGCCATTCTCCTCTCTGTATCGCGCATACCCAGGGTTATCGCCGATCGGCAAACGTAGAATGAAGCTCGTTGTTTCCGGGTAACACACGGTGTCGTGATCCCGTTGCGAAATGAAAATTTTCCCGCAGGATCCGAACTCAATGCACTGCGGACACTCACACACATTTACATACATTTTTATGAGTAATAGCGCGCAATAGAAATTTGAGAAAAAATGAAAATAAAATATAAGCAAGAAGAATTAGAATAAGATTAGTAAGAAATGAGACTTTTTAGCGTAATGCTCGAATAAATGCGTCTATTATTGTTCTACTGACAAAGTAATATTAACAAGTCGAGGGAGATGTAGATGTAGCATAAAATTTCCATCTCTTAGATAAAAATATTGCAACTGTGTGAAGCGAATGATTATGAACGGCTTTGCGTCAAAATTAATCTCTTTAATTACAACGATAAAGTTTTTATTTTTGTACATATGAAATCTGAAATATAAAGTACATATGTTAGCTAAATATAAAGTACAAATGTTGTTACCTATAAATAATAATCTAATAATAAAGCAAATCGGTGAACTAGTAAATATGACATAATATAAATAGCAAAATATTAGACTTCTCATATTTTTTAAAAATATGATCCGATTATAGTAGTTCAAGCTTGTATTATTTCTGCAAATTGTCCCTTTCTCTAAAATTAATTTAGAGAAAGATATTAATTTGGCTGTGGTAGAGAGAGGATTAATGATCTATCTGGAAGAGCAGAATGGACAATCTCGCTTATAATTCGGTCAGTTCTGGGTGGGTAATCGCCATATCTCAACGCGGCCATTTCATGCGGCCCCGGCACACATGTGGCCCGTAATCGTTGCGTTATCGCGTTATCGCTATTCCGACGGAACATACCGACCGCGTTATCGCGTATCGCGAGTACGTTGACTCCCACTAACGCGCGCGCAGAAGCCACCCGCTATCTTCGTAGCTGACTTCTCACTTCGAGCGTTATCGCGTAGACGGGCAGATACTGCGATTGTCGACCTCCACAAAGACGTAGTGGTAAAAGGCCGGCTGACGTCAGGTCGTCGTTGCGCGTGTTGGTTTGATGTTGATGCTACCAACGGCTGCAATATTCTCGTTAATCCACCGTTCCGCAAGTAGGAAACCAGGGTAGGTGGTGGAAGGCCACTCAAGGTCACCAGGTATTTTTAGAAAGTATAACGCGTGTGATGTAACATTTTTAGAATCGCTTTGCTGATAATCGCTCACCGATAATAACGCTTGCGCTCACTTTTGGTAGAACCGGTTTCCTCCGAACGCTCACAGAGACATCTTATTACTTTTTAGACCGATAATTCATAAGATAGCTCAAAGGCGGGATATTGGTTTTACGGCACTAAAAAATGTGTCTCGCGAAGATAACGTCTTTTCCGATATCGACGGTTTAAAAAAGCGACCTATAAGGTGTAAAAATTCACGCGACATAAGAGCGACATTGTATTCGGCCGCCTGACAATCGATCGATATCGTCCGTCTTCGCTCATCCCGCATATTTCGGACTCTCTGGAACTCGCTTCAGAGAAAAGCTGTCAAACCAGATTTCGCACCGGTAAATCCAGTTCCGGACAGGTCTCGCTGTTTCTCTCTCTCTCTTTCTCTCTCTCTCCTCTCTTCCCCCCCCCCTCGACATAAGACAGGGCATTCGGTTCATTTGGCGCGCTCTATAGAAACCCGCAGGAGTTCTTATGTGCTATGAACGGCTAGGGGATAAAGAACCTGGGCTGGTGCACAAAAGAACCTGTTTTGTAACAGGTACAGGATAAGCTTTCCGCGCCGGTAACGTGCAAAAGCATCGTCGCTTTTGTATCAGGTCCAGGTTGTAACCTGGTTGTAATACGTCTGGCAATCTCTCTTTGGTGCCGCTGCTGTCGAATAGTTCCCCAGACTTCCCCCCGCATCGGCATTCCGCGCACAGTCGATGCCTCGAAGCGCAATACGTTGCATTGCACACGCGTTTCCGGCAGGTCTTTCATAGTTGCACGCAACGCCGTGATAACTTTATATCTCTCCGATGTATTTCTTTGAAATATCCTCCTTTTTTGATAGACGAATAACGGAACTTATTTCTTATCTCATTTCTCGCTTAATTTCAATTAGATCTTACTTTAACAAAAATGTTAAATTTTGAAGAGAAAAGAGTTTTTATAGATCTTTCATCCTCATCCATGTCATTTTAAATCGTGCTGCTATTATATAAGCAGGTGTTCAAATTAGAATTTTAAAATCATAAAAATAGATTATAGCATGTAGAAACTAAAATTACGAAAATAGATAGTATCTGATTATGTTACAACTTCGTTAAAATGTTAAAATTTCGAAAATCATGTAAATTGCATCCGGTCGAGTTTTCATATTCCATTTATAGGGGAAAAAGCAGTTTTAGTTTTCTATTAAGAAAAAATGGTTATCCAACAATAATTTATCGTCGATCTGGTATTTATGGCATTCCTACACGAGCGAAGAAGTAGGTCACGTTGAAAGATATGCGCTGAAACCGACCTCAACGTGGTCGACAGCGTGTAATCTACTTTGTTAAGGCCGTTTAAGCGCCCTCAACTACCGTTTTCAACATCGCGAGCTTTTCCCGCGGCGAAAGCACCGGTGCTGATGATGCACACACACACACACACACACACACACACACACACACACACACACACACACACTTCGGAAGAACCGGCTTGGCCACAATGCAGGCGGAAACAGGTTTTGGAAACGAGTCCCTTGAAACGCCGCCTGGCAGTTTGCCAGGTCCGTAATATGTCTGCATCTAATGTCCGTTCGCGCTCTTCCTCCCCGTTTCTGTCCTTTCTTGCCTTACGCCTCCAGCTCGTTCTTCTATCCCGAGATGTGTACGCGGCAGTTAATCCTCATCGCGGCTCCCCTCAACAAGCGACTCATAAACAGCCGGTTTTTATCACCCACCTATGCAGCTGGACGAGAGCCGTCGACCTTGGCGATGGTGTATCCAGTATGATCGAAACGCCCCATTGCGACCATTTCAAGTATAAGATTGAAAGAGTTATGCCGAAAGAGTTTTCGCGATCTCACTATTTTCTATAGTCTTAGACGAGTAAACTATTGATTTATGAGTGAAAAATATTTAATGATTAGCGAGCACTAATTGGAATGCAATTACTCATCCTCACTTGTCAAATACATCGCTTTAAGTAAAACTCTTTTATTCATAAATCTTTTAAGAAGATTTACAGAAGAAAAAAGAAGGATTACAGAAGAATAACATTGATTTAAACACAAATAATAATTTTATGAAAACTTTTGTAAATGAAGGTTAACACTCCTATTTTAATCCCAGTTTTGGAAAAGTCGCGATGAAATTAGATACGAGTACCGAGGTAACTGTGGAAGGAAACTTCTTTGGACCAGGTCGCGAGACGTTTCAATTCGGAGTCGGGAATATAGTTTTCTCGGCGGGAAGGAAGTGGTGGTAAACGTTCTTATCCGTGATTTAGTTGATTTAAAATGAGAGAGAAAGAGAGAGAGAGAGAGAGAGAGAGAGAGAGAAAGATCGAAATTCCCGGGTTGAAAACGGCCGTCCTAACGTTAGTTTCGAGCGTTAAGTAACTCTCACGGTGGCGACTCAGCAGCACGTCGACGGAAACGAACACGTCGACTCGATTTAGACCGCCTGGAAACCGGGGCGACTTCCTATTTTTGTTGACACACTTTGCGAGATAGTTGAATCAGGTGCACTTCGTAGATAACGTCGATGAGCAATTTGCGAATTCCGGACGATACGTCTTGTAATCTTTTTGCCCATTTCATTTACGAGTCACTTCGCTTTTTATCGTCGCCGTGACTTCCGATTATGCGAATTTTTTGTGCGTATGTAAATATGCGTGATAGTAATTGGCGCATACTAATCGTTTTCCTGATACGAATTGATTTGTAGAGAACGAGAATCTGGCCTCGAGGCGCCTGTCTGATCGCGCGGTGAATTAACGACTGCGAGATATCTTCACGACCTCGAAGAAACCAGTTGTACACATATAGGGTGATCGATAGTCGCCGTCTGCTTTTCTAGCTTTTAAATATAAATTAGATGTTAAATTTTGTCACATACGTGACGTACAATCGATGATGTTATTGATTCGAATAAAAATTTGTTAGGGAAAGAAGGATATTTTTATCTATTTATATCAAAGTACTATTTGTACTTATTTAAATTAGAAAAAATTAAAAGAGATAATTTTATGTTATAAGATTTTTCAGTATTTTTCTTAATTTTAATAATAGCTTTCTGAATGAATTTAAAGTCAGTTTTTCTTTAAGTAAAAGTTTGATGAAAAGATCACTACATATCTTGGTAACTAAATGCCAAATTGAAATTCTGCTAAAGTTAACTTTACTTGGAAATTAAGCGAAGAACGAGCGTCTTATCATCTCTTTTGCATCTCTTCACTTACCGTCGCTTTCTTCGATCGGGCACAGTCCGAGAACTGTTGACCTTTCGACGTATTTGCCAAGGGCGAATTATTCGAATCTTTGACGCGCCCGAACACCCCGTATACCTCGCCCGCTTAACGATGTAACTCGCAGTTACCGATAACGACCGACCGACCGACCGCCCTTACGCAATGTGCTTAGAGTCCCGGCAATTAGGGTAATTGCATTCCACGCGCGCGGTACGTAGGCGAAGAAGAAAAAGAGGTAGACCGAGACGAAAGAACGAGCGCGCGTGGAGTGATTTGCAAGTCAAACCTATCTACCTACCTACCTGTCTCACTCGTTTGCTCGCTCGTGAGAGGGAGAGAGAGAAAAAAAACCAAGAGAGGAAAACTCGACGCGGTTCGCGATTCGTGTTTTCTAACGAGTCGAAGACCTTCGCGATGAAAGAAGAGAAGATCGCTACAAAAATTATTCCCATCCGATGTAATTAAGGAAAGAGAGGAGAGAGAAAGAAAGGTTAGCTCAGAATCTTCCAACTCTTTTCGAGTATCGAGCACTTGGGAATTTTCAGCCCGGCCTGTCAAATCGTCGTGACAGTAATCGTGTTTGTGCTCCAAATCGACACGATGTTTCCTCTTGGGAAACGACCGGAGGTAGGGTGAGCGAGTAAATCGGAGCGAGTAGTCGCGACGATAAGTTGAGATTCCTCGAGACAGGCGATCCCTCGATGAGTCTCTAGGTCGTATTTAGAAACGGCGCTCCTCCTTTCCGTTAATGGCACTCCCGGCTCTTCTTCACCCTCATCGGCCTTTGTGCCCTATGCGATTTTATCCGTCGACCCCGGTCTCCTTCTTACACTTCGTACACGATCTTCTTCTCCTTTTCCCTCTATTTTTCTTTCTCTCTCCTTCGTTTATTCATTCCCTCCGCTTCTTTCTTCTCTGTATTTCTCCGCGTTGGCACGGCGGCTCGCGTCAAAGAGCGTTCGCGAGGGACGAAGGGGGGAGGGAAAGAAACTGGAGTCAAACCGGTTCTTAAATGGGCACCGTAATTATTTCCTCCCTGACTCGACAAAGAAAAAAAAGAGACGGAAAAGGATCTGGAAGAAATGTGGCTGTGGAACTCACAAACGATATGTGTTCGAAGTTGACTCTGAAACGAGATGCGTGCGAGACGCGTGACGGTGTCCCGTTCACGCTATTACTTTCTTAAAAACAAAAGTCATGTGTATCATGAGTCCGATCTAGATCGTACAAGAAAGTCCGACATGCGTCTATATGAATAAAGTCATATTTTTTTGTAAGGAAGAGAAATTACAGGGATATTTAATATATATACGAATATTAAATTTCTTTTGAGATCTTAAAAGGAGTATTTAAGACTTTATCCGATATTTATGAAAATGAAAGTTATTTTACTGACAAAATTGCAATAATTACTTAAATATATTGCAAATTAAAAAATTGGAAGTTACGAAGGTAAACAATACTTCATGTGTTTTATATGTACATCTTTTATTTACCTTCTTTACAAATTCGTTACAATATTTCTTCTACAATAAAAATTTTTTTTCTATTATAATTCTCTCACAAGATATATATTCTAGATACTTTTATCTATTTAACATTGCAGTCGCATTAATAAATAATCACTTTGTGATTAAGACGTCTTTGCGGTGATCCTTGTCCGACAACGATCGAACACGAACGCGAGTCGATAGAGAAGTGTTATTTTCTCAGCTATCTTCGTTTATTATATCTGCTTTACGCGGATAAACGCATACCCGGAAAAAGAGAAACACAAAATCGTAATTCAAGCCATCGACACGCATTAATGGCACGTCTTGCGTAAATCTCGCAACGTTCTGTGCTGTTTGCCCACTCCGGGGAAATCGAGATGATTTGTTGTTCTTCACGAATAGCTGCTAGGTATACACGTTGGAAGATATCAACCAGATTGCAGTACATATTTCCAGAAAGCTTGACCTGAAAAGACAGAAAAGACTTCAGCAAAATCCATTTTAAAATTTAATGTGATATGATATACTTAACCAGAAAGAAGAATATCAAGGAAAAATCGAATATCAATCGAAAAATTCTTGAACTATAATTAAATTAGTCATTTACTTCAGAAGTATAATTAATTCGTAATTAATGTAACACGTTAGAAAAAGATACTCTAATATCAAAATATAAATTATAAAAAATTAAGTATGTTAAGTAATAAATTTATTAGTCAGTCTTATACAGAACTACATATAGGAAACATTTTATATAAAAATATAAATGTAATAGTAGAGGAACGAGGGCGAGCTCCTCTTCTCCTTTAAGTCAAGTCCTTATCATCTTTCCACTTTGACGTATGTTTTATGGGGCTGTTCATGGAACGGGCAATGGAAGGACATGCCCTCTGTCTGGCGTACACGTGCGGGAAACATGATCGCCTCCGGCGTATCCTGGTCTCGCATGTCCTTCCTCATAGGGACGCAGGACTGTGAAGGCAATAATCTCGGGAGTTTGCGTAATCATCGGCGAAGCGTACCGAACAGGATACGTGTCCGCAGAAACGCACGTTCAAACGCTATGTTTAACACGTATATCTTCGCGTAAACACGATATTATTCACCAGGTCATATCTCTCGTTTACACGACAACGTTTCATTAAGAAATAGTCTCAACGGGTATTTCCGTTTCAGAAGATGTGAGCGACCGTTTGAAAGCGGGCTAATTACGCCGAAAGATAATTTACCGGCATAATTCCACGCGTCAAAACCGTCTCGACATTTATCCGAAGATCGGAAAATTTAATTTAAATGCCATCTCATTTAAGACGAATTAAAGTACGCCGGAGTGAGATTAATTCCGACTTCTCGATATAGATAAATAGATATCGTTGACGAATCGTTTTAATGTATTCCAGGCATATCTCGCGTGTGGGACGATAAAAATAAACACGATCGCGCGATGTGTTCTCGCGCGATCGATGCGATTCGAGCGTGTCGTCGACGTGCTTCCCGTAAAAATAGATAATTAATCACGGGTCGACCTCGTTTCGTTCCCGTCGCGTAGTCATTCCTGTGTCTCATTTTCGACGTCTCTCTAACGTCGATCGTTGACAGTGATGTTTATGTCACTGTAGATCACGAGAGATTCGTCAAACGATCGATTCCGTGCCTGCATATTCACTCGAATGCAGACACGACTGCGCATCCAAATCGCCGAAATTTCGAAAAAAATATTCGCGATACGTGAATCTCTAACCGGCTCTCGGGATTTTAACGGTTATATAAAGATGGCAATCGCGGGCTTGATTTAGCGATGTGTTTCTAAATGCACTTGGCACGTGTAATGGTTCGTTTATTTTCTTCTCAATTTAACCGTTTCGAATCGGGCCGCTCGGTACGGTTCTTAACAGTGAGAGTGCAGTGACTCACGGCTGAGAAAGTGTATACAGAGTGCTCTAAAGCTAACATCTTTCATATTAGATATCGACGTTGATTATTGCAACGGAGTAAAGAGTGCTTTTGTATTCTTTAACCGCAAGTTAGATTATCGAAACATCCAACTCTCGGAAGTTGCATAGAGGCAATGCAAACTACAATTAAAGAGAACTGACTTCCTCGAATTGATGGAAATGGAGATTGATTGAAATAGGACGTTCTGTATATTTATTATATACGCCCCAACAACACCGATTCTATCGATCCTACCTTTGAACTTTCGTTTGGTGAACTTCAGATTGAAATATTTGCGAGAGTATTGCTGCGCTCTACCCCCGTTCCTCGAGAACGGAGTCCGTGACTTCGCTCTTCACCCACGGCGAAGTCGATGGCTCACGTGCCGCACGCGCAGATACACATAACCGTGTATCACGGAAAAACATAATTACATCCTCGGCAAATCGGCCAAGCCGATCGAACCCTATCCGCTCCGTCTCACATGCAGAGTATATCCGCGCGGTGGTATTATATTCAAGATCGATTCGAATCTCACTGCATTAACTCTTGCCCCCCTCTTTCTCCTCCACCGAGTGTGATCCAGATCGCGCGCATGGATCTCATGGTAAAGTCACGCGATCGTAATGCGGTGCCATTAACCCAGAATTCCCCGAGCCACGAGAACATAGGAGGAAGAAGAAGAAGAAGAAGTTCTCTTTCTCCCTCACCACCATACGGATTCCCTCTCCCCTCGTGCCGCGACGTGTTTCTCGGTGGATGGAATTTCAGGACGGAACGAGTGAGTTAACCTTGACGAGGTATGCCAGCTCCGCTGACCAGGGACCAGGGTCTAGAATTACCACTCGACCAGGTCGATCTGAGAGAGCGGGATCGAAAGAGGGGACGGTCGACTCCTCGGAGACACCTAAGGGTCGGATCTCGCCTCCCTCGTTTTCCTCGTCTCATCGACATGCTTTTCTACATCATCAAAATCGGATAATTGAGCCTCCGGAGTCTCTTTGAGTTATCCTTTTCATGCGCACGCTTCGTTATCTCTTCCGACGTATGAAATTGCCAATATTGTCCATACGCGTCTCGGAAATTATTAGTGAAATTGCTTTGGCAATTTTAGGTACGATAGAATTTGTAAGAGATCTCTAATTAAGTCCTCTAATCTGTATGGTTTTATTTATCTAATTTTGCGATGGATAAATAATTTTTTTGCCATTCAAAACTAATGTGATGTAAAATTAAAAGTTCTGTTTTGTTCATTTAATATCGATATTAAAACATTATGAATCGTTATATATTTAATAGAATCTCAAATAATAATAAAATCTAAAATATAATTTTAAAGTCTTTATTTATATATTTTTGCACTTGGTTTTTAAAATGCTACGTTACTATTAAAAACTCTAAGAGAGAGACCTTATACTCTTTATAGTTTTGTAGAACAGGTGGAGGTAATTCCGAGAGACGAGCTCGTAATTTCGTGCAACACTCGAACAATGAACGATCGTAAAAAAAAAAAAAAAAAAAAACAGAAAAAGGGAACAAGATGCAAACCGAATCATCCCGTTTCCCGGGGTTTAACGCACTCTCGGAATGGGAGTGAGAGAGAAGTTCCCTGTCGGCGGCGGAAAATAACAGAGAGAAGCACAGGTCGATTTTTTTTTTCGGGCCACGCGGTCGTTAAAACTGCCCACGGACGACGAATCACGGCCCTAGCCGTCGCCGCAGGTAACGCGTGGATCTGATCCTCTTTCCCTAACTCAACAATGTATCCCGAATCGCCTCCAATCGAGAGAGAGAGAGAGAGAGAGAGAGATCCGCGGCCGACGCCGCCGGTCGCCGCTTGTCGACCGACCGCTCCGGAATCACGATCGGTCGGATCGCGGGCGGTCGGAATCCGGTTGTGTTGGAGAAACAAAAATTCTTAAGGGTCCGGACCGAATCCGGACCGCGGCCAATTCGGCGAAAACGGGGCTCGCGGACGCCGCCCGCCCTCGTGAAACCGGTTTTACGTGCCGGCCAGTTTGCGCGATGAAACACGAGGACGGTGATCAGGGGGCTCCCTAGGTATCTCGAGTTGTGTACCTGCGCGAGGACGAATAGCGAAGCGAGAGAGGGTAGAGGGTCTTGCCCTACACCGGAGTCACGAAGCGTGGCCCTCGCCGCCGTGCGCCGCCATGAAATCGCTTCTGCGGAACCTAAGCCCCCCACCCCCGCCACCCCGAAAGAAGGGCCGAGAAGGGCCCAGGCCATTACTACTCGTTCGCCGTCCGACTCGCAGGTCGAAGGGTGCATGCCTCCACGGTTCATCGAAACTCTCTCACAGGGCGCACCGGCAGAAAACGAGACAAGGCCGATCGGCCGATCCGGCACGCAACAGCCCGACGCGACGGCGACGTGTGCACGCGCGTGATGAGAAGCGCGAATGCGTGACTCGCCGAATCGTGTCTCACGCATTCTCTTTTCTTTTATCTTGCAACAGTACCCTGACGTAAGTGTCTACAAGGAAGAGAGTGTCGACTTTCGCCCGCATATCTATAAATAAAAAAATTAAAAATCATATTAACGCTCAGGTGTTGCGCCAATAATATTGCAACATCGTTACGCAATTTAGGAGCGATTCGCCCGACATTAATTGGTTGCCGGGATTACCGGGTTACTATGCCCGATTAATGGAAAAGCGTTGCCCGCCACGGCCATTATATACGCCGCGTAGGGATTGTCGCGTGTTAACGTCGATTCCTGAAAAGCATGATAACGGATACCGCTCCATCTGACCACCCACGTTATGGCAAACGAGCGTATCCCGTTGCGACCGCGGCTCGTAAAGCTCACGGTATCGGTTACAGCGTTACAGCGTTACAAGGTGTTCGATGCGGCATCCGATGTCGCAAAACTGAACACACGGTCCGTCCAATGCGATTCAATTAGTAGTGCGCCAATCAGAGAGGATTCCGTTGTCTCCGTTGCATCTGGCTCGATTACGTTTTGCATCTAGCAGTAATGTATGCGCATTACGGCATTATGCAGGGACAGTATCTGCGTATTCCGTATTTCGTATTCGTGTGTATTCCACATCCTTTCTTGCACCGCGGCAGCGCCTTTATTAGTTGCCGTTTGACAACCACATACGATAGGAAATACTATCGATTTTCAGGTTAATAAATCGAGAATTGTAAAAGATACTTCGGAGAACGCTGGGGGAATGTTGGGAATATATTTAATAAATTGTGTAAAACGTGAAAACACACACACACACGATAATGTCGTTTAATAATCGTGTGTTATTATTATGATTCAACATTAACTTATCCGCAGTATTACAAAAATCTTTTTATTATTCTCTTTTATATGCTTTATCGCTAAGGTTAGAACACATTTAAATTCATTATTCAGATCGTATAATTGTTATTTTTCTCTCTGTTTTGTTATGATAATTTGCATATTGCAAGAATTTCGTCTCTCCTTCAGCTGCTTTAGGATGTCATAGTTTCCAAACAAAGATTTTTAGTAACTAGAATTTAACAACCAACTCCGTCAAAATAACGCATTTCAAATTTCATGTTTTAAATTACAAAAATTATTAAGGTGCTTTTGCTGGAATTTATGTTGACTTTTATCGAGATAAAAAAAATGATTATATAGGCCAATTTATTTTCCATCAACTACTCTACTTTCGAAGTTCTGCATATAGAATGTCTACATATACCGAAGCAACGCTGTTTTTTCTAGTCTGGTGATAATTAGCTGTTGATATGAAGAGTATAATTGTGTAGCTGTAGATATGAAGAGCATAATAAAATATCTCTTAGCTTCTGTGTGTGTTAAAAGTACAAGGCCAATGTTTGTCTATAAAAAAACATTAGTGGCAGCTAATGAAACGGTATATCATTATCGATCGCCGATCTCGCGCTCGCGCTACATCCTGCGCAGAATCGCGATCGTGCGCTGCGCGACTCTCGTGCACCGCGATCGCCGCCCGGCCGTTCAGTTTCCTTCTGCGATTCCCGCGAGACACAGTCCTTTCCCCCCTTCCTCGCGTCGCCATTAACGCGATCGACGCGGACGCGACGAAGAAAGCAAGAAAGCGTCGCTTCGTTTAACTCAATCCGAGTTCCTCGCTCGTCTTCGCAACTCAGGGGTATATACGCGCCGCATTCTCCTTCCCCCCTCCCCCCCGCGCTTCGGAAATCCAATTAATCCGGAAAGCCGAGAAACCGGTTTAATGAAAACGCAGTCGTTTCGCACGACGCGACAAGTGTCGGAATTCCAGCCGGACTGGCGGATCGCGAGTCACGTGTCGTTGTCATTCGTTGATAGAGCCGTTGTTTGTTCATTAGCTGGCCTGCGTTCGTGTTAAAAAAGTCCCGCTGACAGTGTCAACGCCAACGGCTTTAATTGCGAGCGAAGGAGACGAACGAGCCAGAGCGGGCTTTCGCTCGAGTCTCCTCCCTCGATAAAAGACTTGGCGATTTTTTGCGATCAGTCGGCGGCGGACGAAGGAAGATCGGGCCGCGGCGGCGGCTGGCCGCGCTTCGGCCGCGCTCGTGCCGTCTCGTGCGTCGTCGGGCGAGTTCGCGGGCGTTCGTGGTCGCGCGCTGATAACTGCCGGCCCGACCGCGGCCGCACGAGCGTTACGAGTATTACCTTGCAAATCGGAGTGATCGCGACGCGTCCGCGCTCCGATCCCGGGATTAACCGCGGTTCCCTGGTAATCGCGTTCGTCGTGCCTCGTGGCCGAGTGCCTCCCGGTCGGTCTCTGGTCTCTCTCGTCGAAAACGCGAGTGTTTCGAGTGCCCGCGGCCCCGGTCTCCGGCCGATTCGCGAACGATTGTGACGAGTTGATGGGGGCGGGTGGCGGTAGTGGCGACAGCAACCGGGACAGCAGTTCTCTCATCGGTTTTTTTTTTGTTGTTTTCTGTGACGTGGTGATTACATCGACCGAAACGGATTACACGTCCGGCGCCGACGAGGAGGCAGCAGCGCGCCACGTTCGTCGCAGGTAACACGCTCTCGCTCTTAATACCCCCGCGATCCGATTAAATCGCCGGGTACGGTGTCCGAAGCGGCTTCTGCGTTCCGCGAAAAAAAGTATGGCGGGCGCGCGCGACGTAAGCCGCAAGGTCGCGGCGCGCGCGGAAAAGCGAGAAGCGGAAGAAGGATCACGCGACGTATCGGGGATTATTATAGCAGGTGCGGGTTACGTAAGAGCGATTCTTTTTTCCATAATACGCGCGTTTCTGCCGCCCGCTAATTGCGCAAGATGGATTTGCGAGATATTTAATAAATATCTCGCAACGCGGCGTTTTTTTCCCCTGAATTTGATTACGCGAATTTACCGCGCTTCGATGTATATCGGATGTCTTATTTACATACGATCGCTTAAAACGAATGACGTAAGCTCAGCAGAGTGAGGATTTGAATGAATTTGAAAGACAAAGTTGGTGCGATTATAAATTACGCACGTAGAACTTTAGAAAAAGGCTTTTATATTTTAAGAGAAATATATGTCTATGTTTAAATATTACCCTATATATCTCAATTGTTTCAACATTTCAACGCTGATGTTTACAAGGTAAGATCTTGAATAAATTATTAATCATTGCATTCTCAAGGCAATAATTATAGTAATTAATAAAATTGTGAGAATAAAATTATTATTGAAAATGAAATTAATAATTATATTAGCGAGCAGGGAGCAATAGAACTTTTCCCAGCGAAGAGATTCTTGGGGTTGTTAGGTTTTAGTTATTAGATTAAGTATCGCAACTCCGAAAGTCAATAGGTATCGTTTCCTCGAGCATACGCCAAAGTATTTTCTTTTATTAAATCTTCCCCACGGTAATGTTATTGACAGCGCGTTTTTTTCGAGCCCGCCACGAGTCTGACGTCCAGCAGTAAAATACACTGTGAAAAAAAAACGAGTGAGAGAGAGAGAGAGAGATAGAGAGGGAGAGTGTCACGCTCTCGAAAAGCTAGCACCGCGTCGGACTTTTATTCACGCGGGCACGCTGTTGCGTCGCTGAAAATTAAAACTTTCACGGGAGGGAAAAGCTCCGGAAGCATGCAGAGAGGAGAGAGTTCTTTTATGAGCGCGCGGCCGTGCTCGCGGTTCGCGGAAAATAAACGACGACAAACCCCATTTCGCGTCGCGGCTGCATTCATCTCCCCCTCCCTCCCGTCTCTTCCATTTGCATCACCCCCGCCCCTCGTCCGTCCGTCAGTCCGTCGAAAGGGGCGGAATTTATATCACGTATTTCTCTCCGGGCTCCGATATGAAAAGGAATATCGCTCTCGCCTGGCACGATATTCAATCGACTTTCAATTGTTGTCGAATGGAGACCCGTCGAGGTCTCGAATTAAGTGCGCGCGCTCGGTAGGGCACGAAACAAATACAGCCCCGGGGATTTAAAGTGCATCAACCCTCCTCAACGGATGAGGGGGGGGGGGCGGCGAGAGGGGTGCAGAACAGTAGAGAGGGGTACGGTACGGCGGCAACCAGCACCAGCAGCAGCAGCAGCAGGTGGTAGTGCAACTCACGATTAACAGAGAAGATTGCCTTGGCACGCCGTCGAAAACGCGCGCGGAGGTATTTCCGCTCGCTTGTATACTTTGTGAATACATGATAGTGTAACGAACTGATGCGTATGGGTTTTCTGCGAATGACCCGGCGAGGTATATCTCTCTTTTAGCGTTGCAAAGCAGCGAGATTAGATTAGAACTCGCGTTTTGAAGGCAAGCGGTGCGGTTTAGCGTTCGAAAGTTGCAGAAAATGCATGCTTGCAGATAACGGAGGCTATTTGTAAATATTACCAATTCAGGAAAAGTGATAAAACTCACCTATTTTATTAAACTGGTTAAATGTCCATTAAAATGGATATTAAAATTTTATTAAGATTTTATTAAGACATCTCGAAGAGATGGATATATTGTTCGTAAATATTCTACATATAGTGAGAGATATTAGCATCGTTCTCATCTCCTTGCAGAAGTAATACACGTACGTTGAGGTACATAAAATATTTCGAACCGTTTATTTCGACGTCGGCGTGAATCAAATTTTGCAGAGCGAGCTAGACTTAATGAAGACATAAATCCGCGTAATCAAGCGACGAAAAGAATAATAAAACCTGATTTATATTTGGCGTCATAAAGTCGTTTGGAAAACGAACGATCTTGATCGCCGCTTCGTTATTCGCGATTTTTAACGAGACGTCAGTCTCATTGCGCATTATTTTTTTTTGCCCTCCCTCTTCCTGAAGGAAGAACCCGAAGAACTCGGTCGCGTCCCTGCACGTCGTGCAGGACCTCCGGCGAACCCAGAAGCGGTCGTCCTTCGGCGAAATAATTGCGGAACACGAGCTAGCTCGCACGCTCTCCTGGCATTTAATGGCGCGGTATTCGCGGCGCGTACACGGAGTAGTCGTTATCCTCGATTTATGGTCAGGTCCGCCATGAATCCTTATGCGGCATTTGGTTAGGTGCAGGTTCGGCGAAATGGCGCGGGAGGGGGGAGGGGGGAGGGCCGATCTTACCTGAAGTGAGAGCCGGAGAGCAGATCGTGCAGTCCGGTATGGCCGTTACTCTCCATTTAGAGTGGCGCCTCTTTTTCGCCGAGATCGATCTCGCAAGTCAATCGTCTCGTCTCACGATATCGCGAATAGAAGCCGGTGTATAGGATGCCCTACAAATTCCATGGACTTTCTCTCAAGTACGGATTCCTCTAGATTAATTGGAAGCTGATGAATTTAATCGTTAACAAAAAAAGTATTGTATAAGTTTCGAATTACAGGTCACCGTAAACCTACAATTTATTTGTTAATTAAGCTTGGAAAATACAGAGGTATAATATAATAAAATTTTATTCCTTGTTTAATATGAAACGGATTTTTTTACAATATTTTTATTGAAGCTTTTGTTATATTAAAATATCTAAAAATAAAATAAGAAAAGATTATTCCTCGCAAAAAAATTGACATCGCGATCGTTAATAGATTATGTAAAGCACGTGCGCGAATTGATGACATAAATTTTCTCGATCTTTTCCCACGAATGGCACGTGGAATATTTCTCGTGATCGATCGATCCGCTTTTTTTCCCCGTTAGCTCGGCAGGACCTTTTTAGATAAGCGGCATTAATGATTACTTCTTTTTCTCTGTCCGTCGACTGTGATCAATCGAAGACCTTCGATCCCAGGAAACCCTCGGTGGACGACACGAGTTCTTTCCGTTGCATAATTCACGCGTTGACCTTTCGCTCGAATAATTTCGTTGCATCTCACGGGAAGCGCGAGACTGACCGAGTTTCTCAGTAAGATTCTCGGGAATCCTTGAGGTGTGCTGACGACGAGATCAAGGACATGCGCGTGAATCTTTAATAATGTCAATTGCCTGTCGTCACTTGCCTAGAGAATGGAGATTGGCACGAGTTTTATAGAAATCCCGCTTGAAATCGATAAAACATGCATTCACCATAGTCGCGATCGTGCTTTCTCGTTTAAGTATCCTTGAACTCGGTCCAAGGACGTGAAGCCTGGTACATGGAGAGAACGTGCCGGCGAGAGGATACGCCTTTTTCCAAATACCTCTTGCTCCTTGGCTGCGGGAAACCCAGCGCCGCGGTATGGAATATGCATGGTTCTAAGCTTTCTTTTCGACGACGGTTACGCAACGCGCCTCCCTCGGTGCTCGCGTTTTATTCTATGAATATGCGATGCGGTGCGGTGGTTGCGCTCCGGTATTTGCGCGGACGCCCACTTATTTTCACGGCAATCCTGAACATGCTCGCGCACGCGGAACCAATTCACGGAGAAAATGCATAGTGGATCCGTTCGTGAGGCGAGAATATGGAGAATATCGGCGGTGTGATGGTACGCGTTAAACTCTTCTCTGTGCTGCGCGATGCAGTTTGGTAACGAGGTCGCGTCAGTTTCAGTATATTCAGGCCTCTCTCGTCGGACGCGTTTCCCGTAGAAAGAAAATTTCTGACATATAACGGACTGTACTGCAGTCGTGTTATTATCGCGAATACGAAGGCAGATCCTGAAAAGCTCGCCACGTTGCATAAATTTAATTATTTTACACTTTAGCTAAATTTAATTGCACTTAAAATTTTAACATATTTAGGAAAACCTATTTAATTATTCATTTTTAAGCTCTTGGCTCTAGAATTTGAAATTTTGCAGGTCAGAAATAACTTCCTGACATATTTTCTAGGAATTTTAATTATATTGAGATCTCTGTCTGCTTTTCGAATATTGTAATATTGCGATTAAATTTTAGTCAATTAATTTATCTCCTTCCCTCTCTCTCTCTATTACATCTCCGCTCGAGAAAGCAGTATCGTGATTCGAATGGAATTCTCGAGTTTTCCGCGAATATAATGGACCATATGCGCAGTTATCTGCATATCCATGTGGATATTTCGCAAACAAAAAACTTGAGAAGAAAGGGGTATGTTTCAACAAAGACTGGGAATATAACAGCGACGGAACAAGTATAAATCCACGGTAAACGTTTGCCTTGCCTAATTAAATGAAACACGTCGTATCTTTTCTTTAAATGATATTTTCTCCCTGCGAGTGAAGGATACAGCCGTGCGAGAATAATAGCGGCGGGGCGGAAGATTAGGCAAATAAAAATAGCAGCGGCGCCCATCGCCGATATCGACACGCACCTCGTCTCTTCCCAAGATTAAAGGAAAACTACGATCACGCACCGTTATTATTTTCTCATTGTTCGAGAATTTTAAGCGAAAGCTTTAGCGGATATATCTCGCGGAATATTTTATGATGGAGCTTTATCGACTCGCGTCATCGCATTGATGGGTAACAGAGACAGATACTAATAATTAATTAACGTGAAATTGCTCCGCGCTGAAAAAATGATTATTAATGGAACGACTCAAATAATTTTAGCTTGGCTTTTTATTTCGGTTTATTTAAAATATCAGTGTGGACTCAAAGAGAGAATATTTTAGCGATAAATCTATTTTTTTAATCAGTTTTCGGACATACATGTCCCAAACATTTTCAGGCTTTTCGTAATGAAAGTTCCTAATTCATATATATTTTCAAATCGATTGCACTTTTAATGCACGCATTTTGATAGGGTGAAAGAGTTAATGCAAAAAGAAAATGGTGCTTCTATCGGCAGGTTAATTAATGTTGCAAATATAATTACATTCTCGTATGCATACAGAAGAACAATAGATTTCGATTAAACGCTATATATATCTGGTATCCCATTTAATTAAATCGCGAAATACGTGCGTGGTACTTACGATATTAATAGCGTAATTTAGTTGAGTTTAACTCGTTGCTAATTATTAACTCGTGTTTGCAAGTAATACAACATGATATTACAATTGTTACGAAATTGATAAATCGGGCGATTTGGAGTATCTTTCGCGAAGCAGGACGGATCGCAAAGGGTCAAATCGATGATGGTTAATCTCGATATTGGAAATATTGGATGCCTTCTGCAATTTTACAAAACGAATATAACTATACTGTATACGCAACATTACGATGTACCATGTGGCGATTGTGGTATTCATAACGAATGACAAGCCACTATTGTTTGAATTAATTCTGGTTTAATGACCTGAACATCAGATATAAACCAATGACAACGTTTATTACGGGAAACATAAAACAATTCGTCTAGTCGATGTTACATAAATATATTCCAACTGTGTATGGCAATTTCGTAAAATTTATCGCATACATGTAACATATTTAGATCTTTTATTAATAATTGCATTATTTGGCGCTATACTAATTTTTAGTAACCTGCTAACAAGGAGAATAATTAAATTATTCCAAAATCTTTTCATTTTTTTTTAATTTTAAATCAGTCAATCTCTTCTGTCATTTTTCTTGCTGCGTGTCGCAATATCTGAATATATGAGACATTAACGAAAGTTATTTGCTTGGGATTAATAATTAAGCAGTGGGTAAAACTGATCCGAGATAATTTTATTATCCGCTTAATAGTAGAAGGATTAAGCCTGACCGCGCGTAAATCTGCTTAATAACATAAACGTGCCAGGAAAGCGTGTCAAGTGAGACAAAACATTCGCGCCACATGCCACCTTATTATTCGGAACAACTTATGTCGGACATCTCATTCGTTCAGACGCTTACGCGCTTGTGCTTATGCTCTTATGCAAATTCGCGCACGACGGGCTTAACGTTACACGTTCGTGTAACGCCGTGGACGCGTCACAGGCTTCACGGTGAGAGAACCGGTTCTCGTATCTCTCGCTCTCCTCCCTTCACCGTCTACTCGGTCGTCTTCCTCTCTTGCTATCTATCGCGATTATAGGCCGCAAGGAAGGGAAAAAGAGAGAAGGAGAGATGACGACAGAGCTCAAAGAAACGAACGGAGTTTCGTTCTTTTCGCCGTGGCAACTTTCTCCTCGCGTAATCGCCGCCGGGCTTTCTTCTTCTTCTTCTTCTCCCTTCCTGTCTATGCAGTCACAGGACTGTCCTGGAAAGCCGCTTGGTAATTCAAGTGCCGAGTTTGCGTGAACTTTACGCGCAGAAATCCCCGACTAGCGAGAAACGGAGATTGCATTACTTTTTTCGCGCTTCGGTAATGGCCGGATTGTCTTGGAGTAGCGGAAGTTCGCATTCAGTGGAAAATCATTGCTAATTTCGCGTATTTTTCAGTTCACCTTCTCGTAACTGTCAGATTTCTTACAAAAAGCGAAATCTCGAAATCTGGTGCATCCTTTATTTCCTCCTGCATGTTACTCCCCGCGCTGATTGTTATTTAGTTAAATTTGGCTCCCGGAGGAGCTTGTCGAGTCCAACACTCTCAACCGCACTTTAGAACTCGATCGACCAGTAAAACGCCGATAGATAGAACGAGCGAGAGGGAGAAAGAGAGAAGGAGAGAGAAAGAGAGAGCAGGGTCAGTGACAGTCGGTCGGTATCTTGGAGTCGAAGTAGGCTCGATCGAAACGTCCTCATTAGTTTAATTGAGTCAATGATTGTATAACAGAAAGATCTATCACTTCATCTCTCTTCTCTCTCTCTCTTTCTCTCAGGTAAATATATATATTGAAAAAGGGAAGGGCAACACTGATAGACTAGAAGACTGGAAGTCATGGAGGGCCCCGAACTCACCTAGGTTTGCACGAAGCGACACATTGCGTCGCGTTCCATCCGTGAGCGCGTGCATGCACCGCGAAGTGAGGTGCACTCGCAGGATGGCGAGAGGGAGAAGCCGGGCACGGCGTTAGGGAGACAGGAGGCAGGGACGTGGAGGGTTTAGCTTGTGACTAGTTCGTGAATAATGCATGCCAGCCGCGAGCCCACGCCACGATGCTATATACGAAGATGCCAGACACGCTACTCGGAACCGAGCTTGTATCTATATGGGCACATAGAGTGAGAGAGGACGAGAGAGAGAGAGAGAGAAAGACAGAGGCATATGTGCCCGCCTATATACACGCGTGGGCATATACGTGCTATCCATTACGCCGGCTGCACACACAGCGATGCACTGACGGCGCGTATGTGTGGCGCGCACCGCAACGCGCGACCCACACAGAAATCTACAGACGTAAGTGCCAGTGGTATTCGCTGATGTGGTCAGTGTTCTCTCTCTCCTTCTATACCTTTCGGTATCTTTCTCTTTCTATCCGTCGGGAGACACGTGGAGAGAGAATTATTCGCGCTCTGTCCGAGATGGACTTTATTCGCGCCGCCCGGTCTCGCGATGATACGCGCGTTAATAAGCAGGAAGGAATGTTTTAACAGTTATTATGCTAGAAGTTATTTATGTGACACTCAGTATCATTCGACGGTTCCCAGATATTTCGTTTAAGCTTTCTAATTTCTAATTTTAACTTTTCATTATAAATTTATTCGGACAGGAACGAAATAACGTTATGTGGATAGAAATTTTATGATGTAGAAATAAGAATATCTGTATATTTATTCAGAAATACGAGGATATGTTAATCAGGATGATTAGGAAGTCTTCCATATGCGCATTCATTATTTATTCCTCGGAAAAATATACATTCGTTAAAAAACTTTAATAACGCGCCGCATACAGTATTTTATGGTAAATAAACTTGTTTGACGTTCGTGTGAATTTAAAAATATATTCTCGGTAAATTGATGTCGAGACGCTTATGCCATGGCACTTGCAAAGACAATGGATCGTGTCTCTTGCAGGCTGCGAGACTTGCAGGCTGTAAGGTTAAGGCGATATATTCCGAGACCTTTGCCTTAATATTTCCACGTAGAGAGGCGATGTCCGTGATCGTGTATGAGCCGGGACTGGGCGAAGTATTGAGATACCCCCGATAGTTACTCGCGAAGTTGGACATGCTACATGCGCGAGATTGTAAAGGAAAGTGCACGCCTGGTTGCGTAAAGTACATGCAAATTTCCCTCCGGGGAATTGTGTGCCAGTTCCGTAGGCAAACATAGTTGTGTGTATACCCGACTACACACACGCATCCTGCACAGGGACGGTATGCGTATAGTCTCGCGAGCCCGTAATACCGAAAGCTCCCGCGGGTTGTAAAACAATGATTGTTCGCGTCCCCACCACGAGATACGGCGTCTACTAGAATCTTGAACTTCGTGAAAGTTCGCGATTCCCCGAGAAGAGCACACAAATTATTCACGAATGCATTGTAATAGATTTATAAGCGAATCTCGTGATACTTAATTACGCTGATCGTAAATTATATAAAGTTAACGCAAACAAATAGCTCGACCTACTATTGATAATTTTTGGCATATATGTATATATATATATATATTTTTTTTAGTATATTTATATTACAATTATATATGTAATTTAATTGACAAAACATATATTTATTAAATAATATAAGGTAAACAATTACAAGAGTCTGTGATTGGAAAATTTTATTACTTTAGATATAAACAGATATATATTTTTTAAATATAGTCTGTAATGTATTATCAAATGCATCTCGCACTTTTTAATGCCTTGTTTTGTAGATAATATGTAACAAGTTGCTATTCTCCTAAACACGTGGGAAGAACTCTGTGTAATTGCTTCTCATCCTCAATCTTTTCACACACATAGCAACTGGAAGTGAAATCATGAACAATCTCGCTTGGAGCAATCGCGTGCCAGATTCGCCGACCGCGCAATTACTCTCGGCGCGCACGATTCCAATCGAGTTGGAAACGCGGAAGAAAGGTGCAGCGGAATGCACACGCACTGGTGCGGATCTTCAATAAAGTAGATACAAGTTCAATCTCAGCGCATTTTGTAAAATTGTATCAAATAATTTTGTATTTATCCTAAAATAATATTGAAACGGTAGAGCCAATTTGACCCTAATTAATAATTAATGTTATAATTTATGTCAACACGTTAAAAGTAACCAGTACTTTTCACTTTAATAATTAACTAGGAATCTCTGCGAATCGTGTGTGATTGCTCATGATTTCATCGGCGTTATATCAAGTTTTGTTGCTCAGAATCAGTTTTTTTCGGGGATATTCGGAAAAAGTATCGAAATACCGTGGGAGTTCAAGTTATCTTGGATCTTTTGAAAGTTTTCGAAAGTCGAAACTCCAGTTTGAGGCACTCTGAGTTCGACACGATAAAGTTCTCCCATCGAATCACTGTAGTTGATTTTCATCGAAGTTCTTGTCGAAGTTTTTGATCGGGAATATATAAAGTATTACCAAAACTAGAAAAGGGAATGACCAGGAATTAAAACGTTGTTTGTCATGATTTTTGAAAGACTTTCCACGGGACAGTCAAGTAATGTTAAATCTACAGGTCTTTAGACTCAGGATTTTCCCCAATTGTTTATAGTTTCAAGAATTTTTCGCAAAAGGTGTAAAAATTTTTCTGTATTTTTAATATATATTTATATGTCGCGAAATTGTGTTGCTTAAATACCCATAATATAATAATTCTTTATAATTGCGTTATCTAATTAACGCTATCTAAATAACATATTAGAATTCGTGGCAACCGTTTTGTTAAATTGTCTTGATTTTTGGAAATTAGTACTAAATCCAGAGCTAATTCTATGAATATGAAAGAGATTATCGAATATATATACAATTAAAAAGATAAACATTACTCTCGAGTAAAGATTATCCATCTAAGGTACTTTGTAAAGATAACCCGCAACTTTCCTCAAGAATTTTCCTAATTACATTGTTGGCTGTCGGGGAATGATAATCAGATAACAGGTTGCAAGGGTACTGTGTATCGCGTTGGTAATTCCTCTCGCGCGGAAAGTCCAAGAATGGCGAATAAATCACGCGGCACAGCACCACACCAACATGCAACACGACAACGACGACAGCACAACGAGCGAATAAAATCAATTAAAAAGTTTCACGCGCCGGGGCTGCGAGTTTTCGCAAAGTTTTCCACACCGCTTCGGGTATATACAACACGTGCACTTACATACATAGTTACTATCTACACATACAGAGAACTTGCGCATTGCCAATGGAAGTTCCGCTATAAACCGGGCTATATACTGACACCACTTGCCGGTAGTTTCGCTAACTTTCCGACTCCCGCGTCGAACTTGTTAATGGCCCGCCGTGGCGTCTCTGTTGCCGCTGTTTTCTCTCGTACTTCGTCGACCATTTCCTTCCATCCATAGTAGATGTCCCCACCTATATGTATACATCCTCTGTTTCCTTGTTCATCTTACCATCCCGTTCATCATTCTCCTCATCTCTTTCCGATCCTGCATCCTTGTTCATGCGCTATCAAAACTTCTATACAAGATTCAACAACTTTCTCTCTCTCTCTCTCTTTCTTCTCTTCTCTTCTCGTCTCTTCTCTTCTCTCTCTTCTCTCTCTAGTTTGTTCGCCGACCTACATACTTCATCCTCACGTTCCTTCCTTCAAAATTTAAATACTTCAACGCCGCTGTCGATGCAGTTGAGTTCTCGAATAGATCCAATCATACGCGTCGAATAATTTTAATCCTCATCAAGATTGAAAATCGTTCGTATCAAACGAATAGCAAATCTAACAATAAGAAAATCGAAATCTTTCCTAACAATGTTGCCACTCTTTTGAAATTTTTCTGACCAATACGTTATCTTTATGTTGCAGGTAAGAGGACATCCCTCGCGGTCCATTCTCGTGGTTTTAGTCACGAGGCAAAATCATTAAATCGTGAGTTGTTAGTGAATCTTGCATTTCTTAAAAAGAGGTATTCTCATTCCGCATACGTACGCGTTTCGTAACAACGACATCTCGAATTTTTATAAGGCGCAGGTATCTCAGGTTACGCTTATCATGAAAACGTGCAAAACGAAACGATATATATGCCAGCTCGGTTCCGTTCCCTGCAGTCTCTCTTTTTTTTTTCGACAAAAATCGCTGAGCTAAGGCGTGCCGAGCGTTCAGAAAACAGCAGTGCACGATAAGCGATTTGATTATCAAAGCGAAATGCGATTACGCCACATTCCTCGCGTCTCATAAGATTGAACACGGAATGGCGTCTTTTGTATGTACTTTTTTTTTTCTTTTCCGTTGCAACGTGTCATCGCGTATTACTCAGAATGCCGCGATTTATCAATTTCGCTTTGTGGAAAAAATACGACGTCAACACACTTCGTCTTAGAAACAAAGTGCTCACATAAATAAAGGCTAAGCACCAAAAATAAAACAACTGAGAAACTATTTCTGTAAATAATATATTTATCCATCTGGAAAAAGTAAGAAGAGCTGTTACTCGTTCTGGCTACAGTAAATATCATTTTAAATCATTTTAAATTATTAAAAAAAAAGCGTGTAAAAAACATTTATAGTTTTTTACATGCTTTTGATTTTAACAAGTCGAATTTTTGATAAAAAAAAAGAAAACATTATTTTATTGCGATAATGTGCATAGCCTTTGTATCAAGTTTTCGATTATTATTAGTAATTATTATTGATCTCTCGTTTACAATGATAGTGCATTCGCTACTGGTACACATTATTAATTGCGAATGTTCTAAAATTTATCGGAGTATTCGAAAGCAGGAAATGAAAGATCTATTTCTTCCCGTACGAAACGTTACAGAGATTCGTCATGGTTAATCGCGAAATCAAGTAATTTATCATTATTATGCATTTCAGTTTTCCGGGTTTTCCTGATGCGTCACAACCGCGGACGAATTTTCGATCAATTTTCTGAATGACTTTAGGGCGATATTTTACACGTATTATTTTAGAAACAGGTCATCAATTTCTCTCTCTGCAAAACAACGAATATCTCTCAAAACCGAGAAATGGCTTTCGTAGATTATCTTAGGACGCAGGTCACATTTCGCGACTCTTTTCGGAGTCGGATTTATCGTTGGCAATAAACAGGGCATTTATTTTGCGTTAAATCTGCTCAAATAGTTTTCAGATTACTATTTTGTGGTTACCAGATAATTAATACCGTTTATTTCGAAAACAGCTTAATTTTATTTCCGCAAGAATTTTATCTATAATCTGTAACGGATTCTAATTAAAATATTTAATCTTTTAAAATTAGGCTTACTGTTCTAAAAAAAAGAGTATTACATATCTTTTATTATATGTTCAAAATTATATATCTATTATTTATATATATATATATATATATATATATATATATATATATATATATACATATATAATATATATATTGTGCATAAACTTTTAATGCATTTGATAAAATTGATTCACGAGATTGAAATATCAATTTTAAAATTATATTTATTCCGCTTTTAAAATAACTCGTATTATTTGCTATAATAAAAAATATTTTATCTAAAATAAAGTGAATTTACATAAGTACATTTTACTTATGTATATTTCAAATATTCTCTTAAAATGAAAATAACCGTATAAACTGTTACTATTTAATTTTGATAATGTTATCATTGATGACATATCGATGTTTTAGTTCCATCAGTAAACTATTAGGAATCTTTAGCTTTATTCTAGAAAGTTAAGTCAATATTGACTTGCACCAGATCTCACACATGTTAGCGATAACCTAGTTTTCTCGTACTGAGGATAATGTTCCGTATTAAAATAGACAATTTTCTCTTAAGAGAGAAAGAGAGAAAGTAATATTGTTTTAGTTTGATTTACTTTGTTATTCGCTCAATATTTAACAAATAATCGATATTTTGCACAACAATAGAAATAGCAACGCGTAATAGCGAGAATTAATTCGACGAACTATAATTGGTTATACATCGTGAAAACGAGCAAGAAGTTGCATTAGCGGGCAACAGTGAAAAAAGCAGCCGTCGCACGTTGGCGGAAAGAATCGCCTTAATTTCAGCAAAACGCAAAATCCCTCATTGGCCGTAGACTTTTTTGTTGGCGGCCACTTTTTGCCGCGGCCATTCATATCGGTAGACGTGCAATCAAAGCGAAAGGAGCATTTTGCGGTCAGCGGGAACATCGCAACGGTTATTTTAATAGCAGGCGGTAATATCCGGACATAAAGATGAGAGAGAGAGAGAAAGAGAACGGACAATGAGGAGCGAGAGTAGTTGTGCGATGCGGACGCACCAGCTGGCCCGGGTCCTCACGTTTACACGATAGTGATAAATTATTTATCTCGCGACGTCTGGCCAACGGCCAAGATTTTCTGTCGCCTTCTCCGTCTTTCTACGACTCGCCACTTTATCTATTTATACGTGTATCTATACGACGGTGTATATACGAACGCACTCTTTCCATTCCTTTTTCCTCTACTACTTTGCCGCACTCGAATCTCTTGCAACCCAAATTCACGTGAGTCTTCCTGTGAAAACAAAAAACGCGAAAATTGGCATTGTATCGCTCTGATGCATTGACATAAAAGCTCTTGAGATTCTCATCTCAATTTAGTGTTTATCTTGTAATCCTTTAATTTCTGCACATTTTTAATTAATAGAAATTTATTAGATTTTCTTGTTATTTTTTTATTTTACTTAAAAATTTATTTTAAATGTATCTTTGTTCTTTGTTTAGTCTTACCTTCCATTTGAGCTAGACAATGCATTTGCCAGATAAGTCGCAAACTTGAAGTGTAAACTCAAGTAATTAAAAAAACATTCTTTATTTATTAAATTGTATAATTTTTTAAAATTTATATCTACATTCTGGAGAACAGGAAAAAGCTTATTTTAAAAATATATTTACTCCCAAATGATAATTTTATCATAAGTCATATTTAATTATTCGGTCGTTGGCTGCGAAAATTTTGCGCAGTATTTTCTAGTGTAATAAATTAACGAGCAAATTTAAGATCTTCAAAGAAGAACACTAAATCCCCTTAATGATTTAGCGTATTATTCTCGAAATGATTCATTATATTGATCTAGCGCATTGCCGCACGAATAATAGCAATTATATAAATTGATCTCTCTCTTTCTCTGTTTCTCTCTCTTCCCGAGGCATCTACGAACTGCAATATACAGATGTTTTTCTCATCTTTGAATGAACACTCTCGGAACGCCTAGTGCCTTCAGACTGGTTCGAAAGAAATTCGAAAGTTTCTCGTTTAAGTATCTTCAAGTGGCAGTCACGGAAACGTCTTCCTTTAATTTAACAACGCGTCATTACTTCAAATGGACCGAGCACCGTGCTCGCCAGTATTAACGCGATCCTTGAGTATGGTCAAGATCTCTGAAACGACAACGATTATGATTAACTGCCGCGTAATCGTAGCTCGCATCCCACTAATTTTACTCGGCAATAATCGCTTTTTTTATTGCGCAGAGCACAAGCAACGATTAGCGTAATGTTTCTACGCGCTTCGGTTTCCTGTAAGCCGATTAAGGCAATATCAGTGCACTTGGTTTCGCACATGTTGCGAAATAATTGCGAATCTTCAATTACGTAAGTTACTTAGGAAATAATTACACAGATACTGCGACTAGAGCGGAATATGAAATATGAATGGAGTTATCGGTTTACGAGCAAAAATTTATTCTATAAAAAATTCTATAAGCCCTTCTCTCAATAATCGTTGCTGAAGTTTGTAAGTACATTCTATTAAAGCGTCTTCTGCATAAAATTTCCCAAAGAACAAAGTTTTATCGTGTACTTGTAGTTCTGAAGCTGAGTTCGTCGAAGTTGCTCGATATTGGGCGGCTGTGCAATTATGCTCGCAAAATTTTCAAGGGAGAATGAATCCGCGGTTTGCGTCAGAATCTGTACCTGGAGGTTCTGAATCTGGTGGAGAAGTGTACAATTACTAATATACTCTGTATACTTTAAATTGGCGTGTTAACAGCAAAATTATAATGCTCTCTTGAGTCTCGTGCTGCAAAGCCGTCGTCGTAGCCCCATGCATATCAACGCGTTTTGAGAGGAAGAGAGAAAGAGAGCGGCAGGGAGAGAAAAAGCGAAATGGAGTCTCTGTCGCTCCCTCTCATGGTCGCTGCCCACGGACGTTACACCGCAATTACTCGACGGTGTATTGATCCGGCGGTTCGCAGTCCCACGGTTCGCAGAATCCCTCGTTGAAGCAACCCCTCCCCCCCTCTCTCTCTCTCTCTTTCTCCGTTACTCTGTAGCAAAACACCCTTTCATTTGAGAAAGAGAAAAAGGGGTAAACGAGACGGGCACGGAGAAAAGAGAAGTCAGAGACGAGAATGCGTAAGTTCCCTCGGGCGAATATCCATAAAATAACGTCGGAGTTATTTAGCGTCCCGGCGAACGCTAAAGAAACGGTCTTCAAGGTCTTTTGTCGCAAGAAATATTTAATCTCTATGTGAATCACGTGATGCAGCGTGACAATAGCATTTTTTTGCAGGAAGATTTATGAATCGCTTTTCGACGACGCGAATTTATAACTTGTAAACACGTGTACATACATATTTATGTATTAGTCTGGTCTTTTTCCATATAAAATGTGTCGCATGTGAAATGGTACGCGTGGATCATTGGAGATAATAATCTAATTTTCTGTCCGCAAGACTTAAACTTTTCGCATAACAAATATCCATATTTGTATTAACATAAATTTAATGTTAAATATAATTCCCTCAACGCGAGAACTACACGTTCAACATTTGCATAAAATAAAAATCGGACTAGCGCCAACAACTCCGACTACGTTCGAGAACGATCACGCGAATTTATCGACCAGTAAAGAAAGATGGGATTTATAGACAGTCCGATTTATTCCTGGAAATGCCAATTTACGATCGAGCCTTAAAGTAGAGAACGCTGTGAGCATTGAAAGCGAATTTTCGTCGTAATCGGTCGTGCGTGTATACGGAGTGCGAGTCGCGATCGAAGTCGTGCGGAGTTACAACAGCGGGTCGTTTTATTTTGACGAGAGAGGCACGCACGCCCGCACGCACATCCGCACGCACATGTCGCAACGGCTGCAAAAGGAGCAAGGAAACGTTCGAGGAGATGCGGTTGCAGGGCCGCAGGCCCTCCGCGAGGTCGCCCGAGTGTTAGTATTACGGGACCGAAGCAATTACCAGGGACTTTCCTTTCGCGCTTCGGCTCTCGTACTTTTTTTTCGCGTATTCCGTATTATCGTCGAAAGAGAGGAGGAGGAGAAAGAGGAGGGCAATCCTTGACTCCGGCAACACGAAGATCGAGTCAGCAACTACGGCTTTTTAGCCGCGCTCGTGCGTGCACACAGATGCGAGACGGATAAGGAGGACGGGGTGGACACGAAGAGGAAGAGAAGGAAGAAGAGGAGGTTACAATCGGGGTTTAATGAAACCAGTTGAGGTCCGTCAAACCGGTTCCGCGGGTTCTCTCCGTTCGCCACATCGTCCTCTCTCCTCCCCTCGCCTCGTGCGGAGAATTGGCGAGAGAAGGTAGAACAGAGAGGTCTGTCGACCTCCGTTTGTCTTTGTTCCTCATCATTCTCCCCTTTCCCTCTAACTGTGATGCATATCTGAAGTAGAGATCGCCGGCTCTGACTCTTGCGCTCGTTCGTGATCGTGCGATATACGTGTGTATGCGTATGACCGATCGAGTCAGTGCGTGTCGGGTGTGTGCTAGTGTTGTATATGAGATCCCCCTAACCGAGAGTACACCCACAGTGACTGAGACGAGAATTGTGGTACAAGGGAGAGGGGCTTGTATCCGCCCCTGTTTGATAGTCCCGTCGTGATATAGACTCGCTAGGGAATCCAACTTCTCTTTCTCTCTGTTCTTCCCGCACTCTCACAATGTCGACTGACTCTGTTACTCCTCCCGTATATTTTGCGCCCAGGAGGAAGAGCCAGAGAAAGACAAGATGAGATGGCATATAGACGAGAGGAAGGAAGGCGAAGCACTCTCCTCGCGCGGTCGTTCACGTAGACCTCGCCTGCGCGTGGTGGTGGACGGATGACGATGGAGTATGGTCGTGGATTGCGTCTTAAGAGTGCGCCGTCGTCTCTCCTGACCCACTCCACGATAATCAACTCCTTTTCGTCTTTTTACTCTCGCATTCCTCCTTCTTTCCCTCTTCCCTTCTTTCTTTCCTTCCTTCTACGTACGTTTCTTCCTCTCTGTCATTTATCCCACGAGATATTTAGGAGTTACAAAATCTAACGAGTCAGCTTTAGATGTATTACGCGAAGTACCTGTCGACGGACGTCGACGGACGTCGACTGACGGAAATAACGAATTCTATGTGTTTCTGTTAGACGTAGGAATTTCAAAACATTTCTTCTATCCGTATATTTATATATGAATATTGCGCGTAGAGAGATACCGTTTTATTACCTAATAAGTAAATATATCGTCGTAATGCTCTTGCAAAAGAAACCCGCAATGAATTCGAAGTATGTTGTGATAATCGTTGAGTACGCTGACTGTAACTCGTTTGACAAAATTAATCGACCACGAATTTCCGAAGAAAGGGAAGAAACATTTTTCAGGATCGAATAGTTTGGCCGATACAAAATACGTGATACAGACGAATGATCGTGCTTTTTCAGAGCTCGTAAAGTAAGGCCAGAAAACTAAGAGATCTCTCGAATAACGCGCGGGGAAGCTTCTGTCGGGCAAAAGTAGTTTCAAAATTGCCGCATGTCGCCGCCATATGGTGACTTCCCTCCGACACGGGAATGACCGTGTTGCTGGACGACTCGTTCGTTTGATGTCCCCGTCACACTCTGTCTCAGTATTTTTCAACCAGCGAAACGGTAATGTTTCTCGAGTATTCTTTAGTCGTTCCGCTAAAATTCTTACAGGAATTGTATTTAGAATTTGAAAAGAATAGTCTTTTATTAGATATATATATATTTTTATAATTAAATTTCGTGATACATATTACATATTTTGAGTAACAAAATTCTTCCAAATTTCAAGTTTTATACATGTATGTATTTTTTAATGAAAGCACTTTGTCATTAGAAAAACAAAAGTTATTGGAAAACACTGTTCTATCCCTTGAATTCTTTACACTTTCTGCCCTCGTCCATTCTCTTTTCCTTTGCCCGTTGATATAAAGTCAATTGTCGATGGATTGCCGATGGGTAGTAGAGACACGTACATACGTGACTAGCATACCGTTTAGCTACGAAGAGAGGCATGACTCGCTTACCGAGTCTAGGTATCCGCTACGCGTCATCAGCCCACCTAGATGAAAGCGCAATGACTCATCTCGCTGCTCTTCGCACAAACTGGCCATAGGTCATAGAGAGGTCAACCGTCGCTCGTCCACTTCCGAGATGCGCCGAGTCCTCGAGTGCTTTTGATGGAGGCAGAGGGAGCACGATGATGATGATTACATGGTGTGGTCCGAATTCCATTCATGTATAGGGGAATTACATAGGAATTAAAATGATAACATCTCATTCAGACAAATAACGATTGAGCGATTGACTGCTTTACAGTGCTCGAAAGATTTAATAACAAAACGATTTTGAGTGGAACATATGTATGTATAGAACTATAAAGAATTCATTCGATAATTAATTCGAGTTTTTAGTACATCAATTAGATTCCGTTCTTTAAGAATTACATTCGGCCAGGATTACCGCAATGTCTGTTAGTCGAGGAACATCTCACTGCTACAAGAATTCGTGGTATTGAGGTATCGATTTGCTTTGGTGATCGTGCAATTCAGAGTTCAGTACGAAAACGCTACAAGCTAGGCATTGTGAACACCACAATCTCTGACGCAAAGCGCACGAATGTCCCGGAGACAAGGGCGGGTCAGTGCGAGGAGTCGCGATAACCATCTAATGACCCGTCGAAGATATATTAGCTTCGAGAAGTTAATCTGGCGCGAGCTGGGTGAATTCCCGCCGAAAGACGCACGACGTGAGCATTCGCTCGTCGAATACTGAGAAGTCTTTGAGGCTAACGACTGGCTGCGCTCTTGGTCGGCTTAGTTCCAGAAAAAAACAAGGGAGACTTTTCGGCGTCGGGAAACGTCAAGCGGCAGTTCTCCTCTTTTCTCCACGCGGCTATTCCTCTCATCGCTCTCTACCTCTTCCTCCTCCTCCCGCCTTCTCGCGACAGGAACCGTCTTGTCCAGGAATAACGACTCCCGCGGACCCCCCGAAGCCAGGCTCGCGTTAAACTCACGGAGCGGCCTCAAGGGAGGTCAATTGGTCGTGACGTCATCGGCGCAACGCAATAAAATGTAATGGACGAGCCAACTTAAGCGGGACACGTGAGCAGATCGTGACCTGAAGCGGCAGACACGCCGTTTAGAATTGCCCCTTGCCTTGTCTTTCCTTCTCTGTTACATTTGCTTTGTCATTCGCGTAACATCGTCTTTTTAAAAGCTGTCTCATCTTCGACGCCTGTCTCGTATCTTCCCTATCGGCTGTAAGAGACTCTTTGACTTCATCTCTTGATATGCGGAGAGACATACCTGTCGACGACGATGATCGTTCACGCACACTCCACGGTTCAATAGAGGCGAAGACTCGAAGCGACGAAACTCCTCAAGGTCACCGGGTTCTCGAAGAGGCGTAACGTAGCCAGTTCTCACGTTTCATCGAAAGTGATACTTTACTAGTAAAGATAAGACATCAATCGTTGTGCGTATATTAGCTTTCCGATGGTCTGCGATTGGTATGTCTGGAGAAAATTCTTCTCGACGTAGTCATAAGTGATAATGGTTTCCAGATGACGATAAGATGGACCTTTCTGGGAAATGGGTCTAAAAGCGATGACACTCGTTACTTGTGTTACTTGAATGACAAGTATATTGACGAAAACTATAATATTTTAACAAGCTTAAAGTACAAGATATCTTTTAACCTTTAAAATTAATATCTTTAGCATAGAAACTAAAATATGATAAATTATGGCAGATGGAGCCGTTGCAGATAACCGACTGATTAATAGATGGCAAGAAATTCAATCAAACTATAGATTTACCCGGCACGAGGCAAGAGAACCGGTTTGTTATTCTTACAACATACAAACCATAAACGAAGTTCGAAAAGGAATAACTGTTTGCTTATTCACGTTCGCTTGTTCCATTAAATGTTTTATCCGCGACTGGATAGAAACCGGTATTGGACGTGTATACGCGCATAATTAATGCGGAGAATATTCAAAGTATCACGTAAACTATAATGTCGAAACAACAGTATAGCTATTTAGATTAACATAACTCAATGGTAATAAAAGAGCTGTTTTCCAGATAGCCAAGTTGGGAGTAGTTTTTGCAATGTCTGCTACAAGCTTTATCAATGTTATTTTTAGCGTTATATACATTATTCAATTTATATTGATTTTTTCGTTTAAATTATACTTGCTAATTTTGATCTTTTCAATCTTTTAATAAACGACTGATCTGTAATATTGTTACAGGTCTAATTTTAAGAAAATTTTGATATAGATATTCATCACGAATATAATCATTAATTCGATAGTGCAATATTGCACATTTTTATAGGAATTATTATATCTAAAACTATTACCATATATAATACTTGTATATAATACTTAATTATGGAATTGGTCCAAAAATTCTTGGTCAGTTCTTGGTTAGGTATAGATTTCGATCTACTTCTAAATATGTAAGATTCTTCTTTTAAGAAGAAGATAAGTCGACGGTTTCTTCTCAATGGTTCCAAATTATCGGTAGCTATTTCAGCGGTTGGGTCGTGATGCGCAGGTACACAGACCACAACCTGCTCATTCGATTCGACTGTTCATGGTGGCTCATTTAGCTTTTACGGCTTGTCATAAATCCGAATGCCCATCATGACCGGTTAGGCGGTTCACAATACTCTCTATATTGTCCGGGCCTTTCTGGACGAAACCAGGGACAAAGTACGCTCTAACGACCGAAGTAAATCGACGGGCGGCCCGAGCAGAAACGAAGCCGGTCGTCGTTACATCGGACACTGACCTGTTAATCGTCCGTGTCATTAAAACGCGCGTATCGTTGCCCCAGATCGAACGCAACTCCGCCAATTGGCGTCGCCGGCCACGACAGTAAGCGTTTTAAATCGCGTCGTATCGCGTTCCACAAGCGCGAGCCCGACCGTGTGGGTAAGGATTCCGCAATCGTTGTTGCGTGACTGACGGTGAAATTACACGTACTGTTAGATTTTCAAGGTCTCGACACTCTGAGCGCGCCGCATTGTGCACGAGACAGGCGTATCTGTAATGGACGCTCGTGTGAATTTCATTTATTGCCGCATTTATTTTTGCTACACGCGTGGGTGCTCTTTATAAACTGGTTTAAAATATGTGGCGTGCGAAAGTGTTGGTAACTATTCGTGTGAATATATAATTATTAGAGGGAATTTGCATCCGCATAAGCGAGCGAACCTTTGCATATCGATCTACAAATAATAATAAACAACCTTATTTTTTTTATTGTCTCCTTTTTCATCTTTCAGTTGTAAACACCGCGTGTATGCATATGTCTATAGCAAGGATTGAGTTATTTGCAAGTAAAATTTGTGCAGAGGCAAGTAAAATCTTAATAAGTAATCAATTTTCAAACTTGTTTCTGTTAATTTATGACATTGTTGTTTCATATTCATTAATATGAAGATAACAGGATGAAATAGTGCAACAGAGTATTTTATATCTTGATTTAGCAATTTCATTAATATCGATTCTTTCAAAATTGAGTGACGATCAGAAAGAGGAGATATTTTGTTGCGAAATCAAGATTCCCAAAGTCTCAAGAATCCTTGAACTTACCCGGTAATAATTTGGACGGAAATTGCACACACAGTTAAGGCCCATTCAGTATTTCTCGCTATTATGGGGGTTAATGGCACGGCGCTTTCGTTCGCCTCTTTCGCGTATCACGCGGAGGGATGGGAAGAGGGAAGACTGCGTTTCCTATTGTTCCTGAATTATTTATTAGTCGTAACCCGCAGCCTGGATCGTAACGATTGAATGGTCAGTGACCGGATGTGTGACGTGACCGCGGGACAAGATGGTCGGCGACGATAATTACTCGCGTGTTTACGACCGATAAAGCTCGAATACCGTGCCCCCCTTCTCCCAAATGTGCGAATGCCGGCTTCGTGTGTACACGCTCGCTTCGCGCTTTCAATCACGTGTGTATGTATTACTTGCGTGTACAAAATGTCACGAGCACACGAGACTCCGTCAATTAAGCGCAGCGCCGAAGGATATCCGGTATAATATAATCCGACGGCTCATTTGACACGATGTTATCGGCATCGATATTTCCGTGTAATCTCCGTTAGAACTGTCGCGAAAGTCCAATCGATCGACATTCCTGCATGAGGTCGAAGACACTTAACAAAGAGATCGTAAATTACCGCTTAAAGGAAACGACGAAGATAGCATCGCAACTTATTATCATTTGAAATAAAAAGCTTGTATTACAATTATGTTCATAATTCTGTAATGAATAAGGAAAAGAAAAGGAAGTATGAATCACAGTACAAACAAAATTTTATTATAGCGTTTAATTATCTTGATGTATATAATACATCATACTTTCGATGTTCTATTCATAAAATTCCAAACGCACTGCATACATAATTGGTACAAAGCGATCGGATTTTATGATAAACACTATTACAAGTTTATTTTATTTCTAAATGAGGAAAATAAGAGTTAAATGCTTCAACGTATTCTTGCCACATATGTAGCGCACATGTCGCTACTTCAGTGTTACCCCCTACGTTGACATTGTCATATTGTGTTAGATCATTTAAAGCGAAGCGGCCGTATTTGACAGGTGCAAACTGTACTCGATCGTCCTCATTCCACCAAGGATACCGTAAAAGTTCTCACCGCATATCATGGTCACGCCATTTCCGAGGAACTCGGAGCTTTTATCGCGCGTAAAAGGCGAGCGTGAATAGACGAAGGTTAGGTAGAGAAAGGAAGACGTAGACGCGCGTATCAGGGTGTAAGAGGGATAAGAAATGGAGGCCTTGGCTTGCCGTCGCAACGTCGTAAAGATACAATAGAAAACGCGCAGCTGCGAAGCCCTCTCTGGGTCCAGGCCACCATGAATACTGGTGGGCGTCCCTCTCATTCTAACGGCCGCCGTTTCCCTCCTTTGCAGACTCTTCCTCCTCTTCGTTTTCTCTGTGCTTCTTTCTTTCTTGTTTCTTCTCCTCCCTCTAAGGCCCGATACGTGGAAATTCTTGAGGAGGAGCGGGGAAAAAAAATAATAAAAACGGATAAACCGGGCCCGTATGGTCGACACGTGACGAATTCCCGGTCGGTCCTTATAGATCGTATCCTCAGCCTCATTCTTTCTCTTTATCTTCTTCTCTTTATTGCTCCAGTTTTGCGTCTCGCTTCTTCGGTCGGAGCAAAAACCTCGCTGGCTGTCTGCGGGAAATATTGAGGCTTGACCCATGTGTCGACTCGTCACCGTTACCGAGATCAGGTTTAAAAGGAGAGAAGAGAGACGGAGCGAGAGAGTGAGAGAGAAAGATAATAGAAAGCTACTACGAGCGTTAATTAAAGCGTCGCTCTCACGGGAGCAGAAACTTGCCTGACCTCGCCTAGCGTTAACGGCGATCGTGAATTATGTCACTCTTCTCTATCGTACGGCGACCTAATACGATAGTGAGATTTCACCGATACAAATTTCTCACTCCTACATTTACATTGCAGAACACTGCGTTGTTACGTAATGCACGGGCAAACAACGTGATCCGCGATCTCTTCACGAGATTGGAATTTATAAATCTTCGTGTAGAGATTTGCGGACATACGTGACGAGTATTAGGCTTCATGGATATGTCGATAATATTTCTTTTCTCAGTTCTTAGTTCAACGCTCACATATTAATAAACCTTTTTAAAGAGATTTACGTCTGTGAGAACATCACATGGAAAAAAATTAACTACCGTAGCAAATCTAGTCGTAAAACATGGACAACTAACATTTTTTTGCTGCGACAGCTATATTTTTAGCAATAGTAGCAAAACCTATTGCTAAAAATATAGCTCTCGCAGCAAAAAATGTTGTCCATATTTCACGATTTTTTTTTTTACGTGCATGAATCTTTATTCTTCTATACTGAATCATTTATATCTTATTACGTTTAAGTTTCTTATTATTCTTTCCTAAAATTATCGTGTTTTTTACTCACGTAGATTAATCTTTCGACATTGGAAATATTGACGCACGAGAAATGGCCTAGTAAATCTGAGAATTTTAACGAATCGAGTTTCAAATAAAAATAAAATCTTATTTTTAAAATTGTACTCAAGCGAATTTTAGTTCATCGTAAGATCACAAGTTAAAGCACAGTTATCAAGATAGATAATGTCAAAAATTGGAAAATTGCGTTAAAAAAAACTATTATTAAAGAAAGCTTTATCACCCAGATCGGCCGAACAAATCCGTAGATGATAGAAATACTTTAGAGACACTATATACGTGTGCGCAAGAAGTCGTTTAAAGTGAAGATCACGCGGAAGCGCGGATCGGTCAATCGTCCGTTCGATCGCTCTCGATCTTTCCGGCTCGTCGATTCCAGGCGACAATATCCACGCGGGCGATCGGTCATGCGAGACGAGACACGATATCAATACCATCGAGAGCACTTACACAATCGGCGCACAGAGAACGTGCATTTCTATTCCTCCGTTCTCTAAATTGGTCACAATCAATCTCGATTTATCGCTCTATTACTGTCACGCGCGTTATCTGTCAAAAGCACACAAACGAACTCGGTTCGGCGACGCGATTGAATATTATTTCGAGGTAAATACGCTACATATAAATGTATCTTGCTGTCTTTATCTTGTCTGCTAAAGTTGACTAAATTAACGAAAATAAAAAAAAAACGCTTGCTCAGTTATAATACGCTAATCATTGTCTAAGATATTAAAAGAATTATTTTCTTAGCTGAAGCGTTTGCTGAAAAACGATAACGATTTTGCGCGATAACAGTGTCGAAAAGAGCTATATTATTTTGCTTCAGTTCGACTCGGTTCAGTGACGTTTTAGAGAATACGCGCCCCTTTAATTCGAACGAGCGGAAATATCTTGTTGCTCCTCGAGATACATTGTCGATCAAGCGCAAATTAATTCTGTTAATCGTTAGCACGCTATTTACTGTGCTATACCGCATATATTGACCTTCAGCGTTGATTACTTGATGTCATGATGATTATGTGCTTTACGGAAAATATCAATTGTAAATGCCTACTTGCTTATTAATAGAAACTGTTGACCGCTGTTGACACGTCCATCGCATCACGACGCACACGAGTGCTTTAATAAATAATAATGTGAATACGTGGATACTATAATGTAAATTGAGCAATAAAGAAGCGATTCTGGTCGGTTTTCTCGCGATCATAAAGTGTCCCAAGGTCGCATTATAACAGCTGCGATTCAGTTCTCTTATGTAAGCGAGATTTGACTTGAAGAATGCAAAATAATTCGAATCTAAATCGCCGTGAGTTTATTTTTAAGTTTAGTAAAATTTATTACATATAAAAAGTTTCGAGTCATGTTATCCTCGCAAATTATCTGTAATTTTTATCCGCTTTTTTATAAATACTTATAAATATTCTATTATCTTTTTGAATCATACATTTTGATATTTCGAACCATATGTCTTTGGATATTTTAGAGACATTATATGCATTTTGAGAATTCATTGAATTTTTAATATTTTTTATTAATAATAATTGTTGTTTCTTTAATTTCTTTCTTCTCGAAGACTGAACGGAGTGGATTTTAGTTTTGAACACGATTTTCTTTTCATAATAAGTATGATCGTGATGTTATAAACGCGAAATTGTCAAAATGTTTTATTTAAAAGTAACAAGTAAACATAAGTGAAAGCAACCGCAAAGTTAAGTACAAGGTGTCTGTTAATCCCACGAAGTACCGTGACTGTGCCAAAGCTTTATTTCGCTATTACGACGTCCGGAGATGTCACATGTCGTGCTTAGCGTAGCGTGTCTAAACCGAGCGATGCCCCGTCAGCTCTATCAAACTTCCGTCAGGATCGACGGTGACTGCGAGTAAATTAGGTGGGCTTGACGCCGCGCGGGATCTTGGCATGGGGTCTGGGCGTCTCAGAAGCGGAAGAATAAGAAGATCGGGAGAAAGAGAGAGAGAGGAAGGCCTGGCGATACGCCAGAAACTTTTATTCTGGCCGACTCCTTCCATGTCTTTAAGCTCACCCCGGGTCCCGGGTCCCGGTCCCGGTCCCGGGATTTCTTCAACCCCGTCGCCATTTTTCCTCGTTACCACGATCTCGCGGCACGAGTTACACTCCCTCCCTCCCTCCCTCCCTTTCTCTTGTCTGCCGTCGCTTCTGTCACTCCGCTTCGCTTCGCTCCGCTTCGCGTTCCGCGATGTAGAAATAAGTTTATCAACAAACGCGCAGCGAGATCTTCGTCCATAGCGCCGCCGTGGAGAGAACATCGGCAGAAATAGCGGCTCCTAAAATAAGCATCGTGGAAGACGAGACGCGTCTCTTCGAAGAGACACACACGGATCTTTGCGCGAGCGCGAAGATCGCAACTCTTACTTGTTGGCCAACTCCTTCATTCACCCATATCGCCTTTCGCTACGCGATAAGGTAAATCATATAACTATTAATCCTTCTGCCAATGCTAGATTATTGTTATACAACATTATAACTAATATAAAATAGTCATGTGGGAAATTTATTGGGTTTTATATAGAATGGATGTTACTATAAAAATCTCCAGCATTCGAATATCTTGAAGATATGGGTATTATTAATACAATATATATTACATAAATATACATATCGTGGAGATACTCATCTCTGAGCGTAACAATAACATGAATAAATCGCGTATATCTATATTGCTTAATTAATTTTAATGAGTTCTCGCTCTAATTAATTCTTTCACAAGAATTGCTCTGCTCTTTGATATTTGTACACATATAGACTGTCGTGTATAATCCTTTGCATCAGAATATGCCGCATTTATCTGGTTTCCCCTTAAATGCGTTTAATTGATCAGTCTAATTATCAAAGTGCGGTGTCGTCCATCGCTAGTGCATAAATCGTTCTTCCGCGCGCGCTTCACCGCACTACAAGCGCTTAATTAGCTGCCGTATTAATTTCAATATATGACATTTTATTGCACTTTCACGTTCTTCCGTTTATATGAAAATCTATCCATCCGAATTCTAAAATCAACGTTGTAAAGTGAATATTGCAATATTTTGCAATGTATTCCACCCGCGGGATTAACGGCAATCTTTACAATTGCGCAGCGATCCTGTTGTATTAACATGTACATAAAACCTCATATTTATGCCGCGCATTTAGCGCTTAATGCGACTATCTAATTCTAAATCCATTATTCATATGAAACTCGTGCGCGTTATTGCGCGAATGGGACGCGGAACGTTAAGCGCTTAACATCCGGGATTCGTAGTGTATAGAAAATTTGACGAACCGTTAGGGAACGAGTTAAAACGGATAAAACTTAGTGAGAATGCGTTACGAATGAAAGAGTAAATGAATAATGGGACGGTTTAAGCTTATCGACTTCAAATATTTAATTGACAGATACTGCAGCACGAATACACGCTCTTCCTCCACGAACTGTCTCTAGCATCACGAATGTTTCTAAGCTGGATAGTGCAGGATATTCTAGGTTTCCTGTATTTTATATGACGTCAGAACAAGCTTAGAATCAAATGAATAGGATTTTAATATTTGTATGTATATAAAGTTTAATTCGCCAATGAGAAATAATATACAGTAAACATGACAACAATTTCTCGAAACTGTTATTAATAAATTATCGTTATTATTATTATTATTATTAATTATCATTCTCTATCTCGCTTTCTCAATTTCCATGACACACTTCTCTCTCTCTCTCTCTCTCTCTCTCTCTCTCTCTCTCTCTCTCTCTCTCTCTCTCTTTCTTTCTCTCTTTCTCTCCTCTCTCTTTCTATCTCTCGAACTTTTGTATGTAATGCAAAGTTTCGAGAGAATCGATAGAGCGAGCGAGTGGCAGTGACTGATACTTGCGTTGAAACTAATGGCGCGTGCAGAATGCGGATTCAGCATGACGCGGTCGATAGTAGACGTACGAGGGAACAGGCGACGAGAGTTGGAGGAAAGAGGGTGATGTTTTGTTAACCACGAAGAGAAAGAGAAAGACAGAGAGAGAGAGAGAGAGGGAGGGGGTGGGAGAGTGCTTGAAGGGCTACCTGCTTGTCTGCATGGGGCGTTGATTTTGACAAAGGGTTTAAATGCCTGGCGAGACCGCCCAAGCATATCTAATTCCCGCACCCTGCAACTCCGGGGAGCCTGCAGGCCGACGATATCTATCAAACCGGGGATGCATCGTTGCCCCTCGTGACAAAGAGCGCTGGTGTAGGAGTTGTTTTTCATGACCTAGCCCCTTTTGAAGGGTCATGCACTTTTAAAGCCCTCCGCTTTCCGCGCTGCCAAGCGGAGATGCAAGGTCATGTAAACAGCTTTCGATCATAGAGATTGGAGATTGTCTCGCGAGAAGATAATCGATGCGTCGATCGATGCGATCTGTTAACGATGATGAGTCTTTATTGTCTTTAAGGTGTAAAATGATTATCATTTTGAATCGCATATGTCGATTACCTTGACATCGTATCGTATCAGGATATCTTAATGGGAAAAATTAATTGAACGTAAATTTATTTGTTTAATTTTATTTTTATCATACTTTGTCTTATACAGTTCTATTAATGATGTTACCGTTATAAATCTTTTAATTTTCTATCAGTAAACTCGTGGTAGCGTATTCGTTTTATTTCATCATACTTATTTCAGAGGACAAAAGCAATTTGTCATGCTCTGTACGCGACGATAAGAATTTACATGCAAATAAACTGCACGTGTAGGTCTTACATAATGCAACGCGCTACGGGAAAACAGTCCAATGACTAACATATATACTTCACATTTACTAGAATACTAAAGTGTTGTTTTTTTGTTAGACGTAAATATCTAATCTGACTTAAGAACATATACGCAAGCAATATCATTCATCTCATAATATAATATAATCTCGTAATGTTTTTACGAAATAATAATCGCATGTTAATAACTTGGTTATCGCATGCGTTGAAAGTTATAAGATAACATGACATTTCTCGCCACGATCTCTAATGTTATCGTATTTAACGTGAAATGCGGATCCATTGCGTAAATATCGTATTACGAAAAAGAGATAAAAGCGAGCATTTGGCCGAGAGATGAAAGTACCGTATAAATAAAAATTTATGCCGAGGGCTGAACAAAAATCGAAAAATCCTCCGATATATACATACATATACATACATTTTTTTAAAAGTATTTTTCGCTTTAGCGCAAATTCCATTCCAGCCGCGTAATCTCCGACCCTTTTCTATATTTCGATATTCATACAAGCTTCCTGAGGGATCCTTTTACTTTCCGTTGAAATTGTGTTACAAAGATTATCCCATTTTCCATCATTCGATACCATAAAAGCGTAAGGAGTCATCACACGTTTCCCGAGAAAATAACACGTAAAAAAATAGCTTGTTAACAAAAGTCGTTTTTGCACCATCAAAAATATCGTTTATCTAATCATGAAGAAGTACATATTTAGAAAGTTGTTCTGAATTTTTTCATAATTTTTCCCATGTCACTTATATGAATTACTATTATTATCTTCTACATTTTACTTTGGTCTCACTTGTACTGGTATAGTAACGTAATATTACCAACAATAGAAAGCCATTTTCTCGTTATGTATCGATAGGATAGAGGTACCCGATAATCTCGTCTCGGTGCGAAAGTGACAGTTGTATGGACGACGTCACGCGTGCGAGCAACAACGACGTGAAACAAAGTACAGGATCACCGTTCAATTACGCGCGACGTAATACATGCGTGCAACGGTAGAACGATAAACCGCAGGTCGCTAGGAGACGGGATGCACGGATGTCGGGTCATCCCAACGATGCGCCCCGCATCCGTACATCCGTGTGTCGCCGCGCACACACGTGCAGATACGTGTGTGTGCGTGCGCGAACTGCACGTATCGGATAAACACACCCCACGCCGTATGCATCGTCGTTGCCCGTTGCGGAGTGGTCCTCCCCCTCCGGGTAATAACAGTAAATCTCGAGTAATAAATCCCTCCGCCGTGTCTTCCTTCCGCACCCCCCTTCGTCCTTCTCTCTGCCCGCTCGCGCAGTGGGTGTATACGCCTGTGCGTGTGTGGATGCTTGTGCGTGGCCTCCTCCCCTTCACCTGTTCATCCCTCTCTATTTGTTCCCAACCAGTTTCTCCCTCGCGTGAGCGTACGCACACGCGCGAAGATGGGCATGCAATTTTTATCCGCTCGCCTCTCCTCGGGATGGGATATACGTGTATGACGTGCATTGTTGTAAATTGCTCCCGCATGCTACGGCCGTGTACCTACCGGGTTAATCGAAGACCCCCTTGAACTCCCTTGAACTCGGACTAATGCGAGGGGAACCGGAAAACCAGTTGAACGTGCAGCCGTACTACTGCACAATTCCTCGGATGAAATGATCTGTCGTTGTCCGTGTACAAAGCGCGCTTTCGATCGAGGTCAGTAGACAAGATTCATGGCTACGATTGATAACGTACTGCCATATCACTGAGCATCCAGGAACACTTGGAACGACGTGCGATTGCACGAACAGCGATTTGGTCTAATAAATTAGGAAGTAATTTAATATCGGACCAATAACAATCCTTTAGCTTTTACACCCGATTATCATGGCAACTATTACCGATGCTATCGGCTTTTGGATAGGCGCCAATTGAGCAGAGGATAATGGCATTACATTGTTATCGTGATTTATACTTTAGCATCGGAACTCGAAGTAATACTCGACTTTAAAAATAATCCGTGAAGTATCGCTAATTATATGATAGGAAGTTTTTGTTATCACATTTCAACTTTGAAGAAGATTAAGTCCAGCTTGTAACATCGTATCTTTTTTTCAATTCCATACGTCAGTTTATTTTTCCGTCTGTATAATACGTCAGAGCTTGATACAACAGAGCATTACTCAACGTCAAAGATTTCTTTGTAACTTGCCATTTCGTAAGACTTGAAAGATAAACAACTCACGGAAGAATATATGAGAACCGATGTATTGAATTATGTGAATACACACCAAGCGAGGGTGGAAGAAGGGGGTGGGTTGCCAGGGAGGTTGCTTTATATAGCGTCCTAGGGTTACCGAGTTATGCGAATCACTGACTGCGCACATCAAAGGGATTACCTCGGTAAATCAGCTCCATAATCTCTCTGGACGGTGAACAGCCGATGTACCGGACAGCTGTAGGGATCGATCGGTTGCCCGCCACAATTATGCAGTCCGATCAAGGGTATCGAGATAACCTTCGTGTACAGGCATATCGAACGCGCGATAATCTACCGCCGATAATTTCAATAATTAACGGCTGTACGGTTCGTTTATATCAGTTTACGACGTTCTTTATATGTAATCAGCTTCTGTCACGTAATATCATTAGATATGTACGTGTACGGCATGTCCTCGTCCAAAAATTCCGAAATGAGAATAAACAAAAAGAGAACTACGAATGAAAAAGTTTTGAATTGATGTCAGTTTTTAAAAGCCATTTCTCGTCAGTTATGTCTAGTTATAAAATCACGTACAACGCTATAAACTGATTTACAGTAATATACGGTTACGCTTTCCGCACGTTACTATTATCATAGTTCATAGTATCATTATGAAATCGGGGCATATAGTACTAAAGTTTGTTAACTCTAACAATAAAACCGAGTTAACGATTCGCTATTTTTTCCTGCATTATAGTCCTATGACATAGATAGAGAAAATAGGAACGTGTTAATTTTAACGTGTATTAACGTTAAAATTAACTTCACTGCGCTCGATTCCAAGATAGATTCAGTATCAATTTCATTTTCCAGTATGTATGCTATGCATACGTCACGTTCGCTTTTTTTCGTTTTTCAGAGAAGAACAACGCCCGTAACAATCGACGCCGACGCGTGAGCGAGGGTGCCAGTCGCGAGAGAACCGAAAAAGATTCGGCGGATACCGCGTTATCCACGCGGCAGCAGGAGGATCGCGAGAATAAAGGTCCGCCGTCGGGCAAGGTAAGCAATCGTGTTGCACGGCCGGTGTTGGAGGAAGCGAATAGTGCGTCGGGAAGTGTTTCGAAGCTACGAAGACGCGGCGCCGCGGTAAAAAGCCCGACCACCGATCACCAGAGTCCGGCGCAGCATCAGAGGCCGGTACGAAGAAAACCAAGGTCAGGAGGCGGCCAAGAAGTCAAGACAGGCGCAGAGGGAGAGTCTGTCGAGCATCATCGTACCGAGGCGAGAGCCGACAAGGACGAACGCCTCGGTAACAGATCGGAAGAAGAGGAGCAAGAGGAGGAAGAGCGTCTCGAGGGAGAGGATGAAGAGAGTCAGGAACGTTGCGATCCACTGACTAAGCGGCTAAGAACAAGCCCCGTCGGCAGAAAGCTCCGGTCCGAGAGTAGTAAGGGCAAAAACGCCGAGGAAGCTGCAGCGGATCGGGCCAGAGGGTCGGCGGTGGAGGCAGAGGGAGAGGACGAGGACGAAGACGACGACGAGGGCGTCGAAGAGGAAGCGGGGGTGGGAAAACACGACGGGGCCGAACGAGAGGTCAGTAAACTTGAGGAGGACGAGGAGAGTCAGTCCAGGGAGCGGGACAGAGAACCCGAGCCACCACCTCCGGATAAAGTCGATCCCGGAGGCGATCCGGCTTCCAAGGAGGAGCAGCAACCAGATAACAAATCAGAATCGGGAAAAGACGCTCGCGCGACCGATTGGGGCGCGGATAAAGTCGACGAGCGCAAGGAACAGCAGCAACAGCCGCCGCAGTTACTCGTGAATGGATTGCACGTCGACTCGCCGCTGGTCAGCGACAAGACGAATGTCATCCGCGAAGGTAGTCCGTCGCTGCTGAAGTCGACTCGATCAAAGACAAAGGGCTCCGCGGAAGAAGACAGAGAGGACGTAGCGGCGGCGGCGGCGGCGGCAGCAGAGGACGAGCGCGACGAAAACGCCAGTGAGGAAGAGGTGGGTTCGCAGCGGTCGCGACGCACAGAGCTGACCACCACTGAGTTAGGCACGGAGGATAGCGTGGGTAGCGTCGGCGGCGTGAGGGCGGCCAGCGTCGAGTCGGTCGTCGAGCTGCTGGAGTCGAGCAGTCAGGACTCAGGCTCCGTGCTGGAGAGGCTGAGTCCGTTTAGTAGCAGCGGCGGCGGCGGCCCCGGCAGGCAGAGCAGCCTGCTCCTGGAACAGCAGCGGGAGCAGGAACGCAGTCGGCACAACGAAAGCCCGATCATCCTTGCCGAGAGACTGAACAAGCCGCCACCGCCGATCGCCGGTCACCATCACCACCATCATCTACAACCTTACCATCAGTCGCATCATCAGCAGCAACAGTTCCATCATCAGCACCATCAGCAGCACCACCAGCAGCACGTCCAGCAGCATTATTCCGCCAACAGTCCGGTGATCCACCACCATCACCACCAGCAGCAGCAGCAGCAGCAGCAACAGCCGCCGTCGCAACATCATCACTATCAGCTAGCGAGCAGCCCGCACCAACACCATCACCATCCCACCACTCGCCTGACCTCGTCGAGCCTCCTTGAGGTGCAACAGCAGTCTCACACATCGAGGGGTGGCGATGAGGCCGGCCTTATGGAAGTGGAGGCCGGGGCCGGGATACCTGGAGCGAACGTACTCGCCGGTGTGCCCACGGCGGTCGGCGGAATACGGTCGTCGGGAGGCAGCAGCGGCGCCGCCGGCGTCGTCGGTACTTACGGCGACAGCGGCTCCGATAGCGGGGTAAGCTCGCTGAAGAGCGCCGGTTCTGGCGACGAGAGGAGCGGCAGCAGGAGCTCAGCGCTCAGCGTCGAGGAGACGACGTCGTCCTCGACACCGTCGGCAGTGGTAGCCGCCGCCGCTGCCGCTGCCGCCGCTACCCCGGCCAGGATTTGGCACGTGCAGAGTGTGCAGCACACGTCCCTATTGATGGCGCATCCGTCCCAGGGCGCGCCCAACGCCGGCGCGAGTGCCGCGGCCACGGCGCCGCCGGTCGGCTATCACAGCTCGGCGCCTCCGAGTCATCACGCCGCCGAGATGCTCTGGAGACCATCCAGGGCCTACCCGCCGCTCTCGCACACTCTCTTGGGCCCACAACCATCCAGCCCGGAGGAACTGCTCGAGAGAGATCGCCACGATAGGATGCTCCGGTGAGTCAGGTTTTTTTTATTGTCTTTCAATGGAACATTCCTGCGAATTTGCGTTGCCACATAGGCATAGAAATTTTCGAAAAGTTTTCGGGTTGAAAACGCATCGTAATCAACGTTTCTTATGAAGAATAGGTTGAAAAGAATTTTTAAAAAGTGTTAGGGATTTTTTTCTGTACAGTTGTGTCTCTTTAAATTATGAGAAATAATATAAAGTATAAAAGTAAAATAGATTTCTTATAAGTGAAACATATCATTTACAGTTACTAAGTTCTAGTATGGAAATGAAAATACATAGAACAAATTAATAAATTTTGATATTGAAACACTCCTGATTTCGACTAGATAATAGATATCCAACTTTATAGAAAAGAATTTCTCTCAATAGATATTAATCTCTTTTTACCTCGAGATAGAAGTATCAAGCTATAAAAATGCTTGTGAATGCAGGTGTCAATACATACTCGCGAATTTATGTGGTTCGAAAGTAGATCCGCGCCTCGATAAACGGCGCCTTGATAGGTTTGACGTTGCGTTACGTGTCCTATAATCAGCTCGGTCAATTGATGGTTGCAACGCGATATGTAACGACGATAAAAAGTTTATTTACCGCGACTACTTTTCCGCTCGACTACGCGCGCCATTAATAGCGCTGGCACATGCACGAGCGATTTCAAATACGCGCATAATAATGCATTAAAGAACCGCGTGACGATGTCATGACTACGTTATGCCAATGATCTAAACCTCAGATTCGCTTTCCCCGCCGACGTGAATTACCCGCCGCAATCCGTGACATTTATCGCATTTTTTTTTGTTCACTCGATCAATTGCCTCGTCGATAACCTCGACACAGAAATGAGCTGAAACGTGCCAATAACACTACGATCCAATATCACGAGTAAACACGAATCGCCTGCACGCTTCGAGAAGCGTTTTGCGTTTTGTTCCGAGTTTCTCGAATACTCGCGAGAAACAGGCGTTTCGCTCGTGCGTAATTTACTCGCTCGCGTGTCCCCGCGACGAAACGTCCAGCCGGCCGGTAGATCCTCGAAGGAAACGAGACTATCATCCGGCATCGGGGAAGTGAATGCCCGACCGTTGTGGCAGCTGCATTCGGCGCTTTCTCGCCGTCCGCCGGTTCTAGCCGTCGGACTTTCTTTGTCTGACTGCTCTCGCGTGACTACGTCAAGCGTACATTCGCCATTCTCGTTTCTCCTCGTGTGCGGGGAGGGCAGACAGGCGGATGCGCCTGTAAAAAAAAAAAAAAGAAAAAAGAAAAGAGGTGGACGGGACAGGCTCGAGCGTGCGTATCCACGGCCAAGCGCGCGGGACGTGTATCTACGTGCGTTTCCGGGCGCCAGCTGCGAGCCGTTCCTCCGACTTCCGCCGGATTATCGCGATAGAGACGAGGCACGGCCTGAGTAATCGAGTCATCATTCGCGCGGTAACGCCGACAACGAGGCGGTGACCCGAAACCGTCGCTCTTCGGCTCGTATAAATATAAACCGGTGGAATACTTACCAACACCGACGACGCCGTCGTTGATCGGCACGTGTCGATGACCCTGCCGGGGCCGTGCGCGCTGTGTCTCGCTTGACCTCACCGAAGGCCGCCCGCCGAAACTTTCGGTGTCACTCGATTATTTCTATTACGTACGTTCCCCAATTTCTACATAATGGACGGGCTGCTTATCCTTAAGAGTGAACAGGTGGAAGTGATAATCCCGATATTGCATTAACATAATTTTTGCAACGTTTAATGTGCGCGTAGCAGATTTTTGTATATAAAATCTTGGAAAGCTCGCTCTATTCCGTAGAACTACAAATGCTCTTTGTGCCATAAACTCCTCTCGCGAACAGTTTCGTTTTTCAATTATCCATAGTCAAAGTTCGCCGGGTAGGAAGTTACTTTCGAGAGTATAAAACTTGCATGTACTTTCTTCATCGATAACAATGGAAACATATAAGTCCAAGATAGACTCGACCATGACTCCACGTCTGTCAATGGTCGTACGCTACGTTTCGTTTTAGCTATGCATCGATCGAAAGAGGTGGTATATAAAGTTCTCTAAGTACGACTAACTAAAAGTTGGAATGTTTGAAACTAACCACGGCGAACTTTAGATTACGAATAATTTAAGTGCGAAACTCTGTTATCGCGGCAAGACGAGTGTTATAAATCGGAAGCTATTGATATCTTGGCATTTAAGAAAAGATCAGCTCAAAATATCCGTCCTTAGAACTACGGTCGTTGATTTTGTAGTTGGTATAAGGCTCGGCAGAGTACTGCTTTCACTTTTATAAAGAGTGACACATCAGCTTCACTTATTTTAACCTAATTTTCCATGGTATAAATCACGTCATTCTTAGGATTTTTCGTGATTAATGCTGACCGATATAAAAATCGCCTCTTTCCTTCTCTCGCTTTTAACGCATCATTGAAACTAATCCTCGTGACAAATCCGGCGACCTGACCCACGGGACGAGTTCAGCGAGCATCTAGGTAGGGATAATTAATAGTCCGTGAACCGAGAGCATGACTGAGATATTAAAGCTCCTCTAGTAAGAGCCCATGCAGGCGGAAAAGGGCGACGGAGGGTTTGAGTTGGCAAGCTACTAGACAACGATGATGACCTCCTACATCGTCTGCTGCCACTGCTGCTGCTCGTGTTCGAGAGAGAGGGGACAGACAGCAGAGGACGTGCGTCGACTTGACAATATATTACATCAAGTTGGTGCCAAGTCCCTCTAAATATCGTTCCCGAGTATTTTTATGACGTTGAACGTCGGCTACATTACGACGCTTTTTTCGGATCACAGTATATTATTTATTTTATTTCGGACGATAAAGAGACGGAAAGAGAAACTTACGGTCTCTGCACATCTCACGACATTTCTTTTCGATAACTGTTTGTCTCGTTATTTGCCCGCGGACAGACATTTGTGTTTGGTTGTCCCCCGACTTATTTACCATTTCGTGTAAAGTATTTATTCATGTTTCCCCAAAAAATAGATTTTTATTTGTCGATATTTATAAAAATGAAGAGAAAAACAGCAAGAAATAGCAAAATTAAGATCAAATTAGAATTAAAACAATAGGAATATAAGATCTTACAGCCGTCAACAAATATACCGGATTAATAAAATTAATTAATAAAATTAATTAATGCTATAAGTAAGAAAACTTGCATAAAGTATCTTCTATTCATATAGTGTAACATTTCTGCTGTATAATTGCTACTTTTTTTTCGCTTATGCAACAATAATGTAGCGGCTCTCTGGTGTTCTGCGAAAATTAGACCGGCTAAAATTGGAAGCAACAGTTTGTCGGCAGACGAGTTAATCGTCTTCGCATCCTCGAGACGTTTTCAAGGCCGAAGCTGTCCGATAGCATCCGAGAGCGAGCGCTCTCGGTTTTCCCTTTCTCTCTCGTCGGGGGTACAAGCGAACTCACGGGGGGAACGCCACAAAAAGAACGAAGACGCGCGGTGAGAGAGCTACCCTAATGACCATCGTGTAGCGACGAAGGTTAACTACGCGGTTCATCCTCCTGCGATCGATATCCCACGTTCTTGTGCGTGTCTCATCTTCTCTCATTCTGGGATCCCACCGGAGCCGGTAGCACTCGATCACGAGGTATTAAAGCCTGATTGATCGATGCATCTTTTTTTTCTGGCTCAATCCTGGCCTCGACGATGAGTCACGCGAGACCTGAAATGCGTTCCTGAATACAAAGGTATGGTTAAGATTAATCGTGCGCGAGCGAAATTATTCTTGTTCCAAGAAAGGCATCAATCGCGGCATTCGGTCACTACGAATCAGTTTCGACAAAAATCGGTGTAAAAATTTATCAGAAAAGATTAATGTTATCAAAAATCTATTACAGAGCCGATGTAACTTCAATTATTTTGTTGAATTCGTTTCAAAAATCACGCAAAAACAGAAACCACATATCATATTACACCGATCGTGACAACGAACGTAAAGGAAGAAAAAAAGAAGAAAAATTTATAATGTTCTTAGTGTCTCGTTGTAAATATTTCATTAACTGAAGTAGCAAATGTATAACCGCATTACGTCGTTAGATAGAAACGTTGGGGGGTAACGTCGTTCATTAACGAAGCGGCATTAGGACGAGTTATCAGGCTTCACTTCACGAAAGCCATCGGCAAATTAAAGAGCAAATTTACCTGGGATATCGATGAGGGATGTTGTTGCGGAGTTAGCCGGGAGAAGTAATCGCTCGTTACACGTAATATATACACACACACACACACATTTTGTAAAAATGTAATTTTAGTTTTAGAACATTCTGAACACATTGGCACAGAAAACTAAAAATAATTTGTTCACGAAAACAGCTTCCTGTAATGAGGAAGCAACAATGCGTGATTAATTAATTATAAGTAAAAATTAGTTATTTATTGTTTTTGCATAAGTAGTAACATTGTAATTTTTATTTTTGGTATTAGATTCCAGTGGTGGCTTTAATTAAAGGATGTAACGAAAACCTGAATTAAAGCCACCACTGGAATCTAATACTAACTATTGCATCAAATAATTATTGGCTAGGCAGTCGTAGCCAGTGTCTCGATACAATGAATACGACTCCTCTACAGATCTCACAGCGGAAAATACTAAATAACACACTATATCGCGATTCACGAAAAGAATTTCCGCCTTTTCAAATAAACTATTTTGAAATGAGTAATAGTTTATTTGAAAAGGCGGAAATTCTTTTCTCGTCTCACACAACAGTACTAGTCAAGTTAGCTGGGAGAAGTAATCGCTCGTTACGTGTAACGAACGGGTGAAATTGGAAACTTGATAAAGCGGAGATACGGATCGGCGGCGATCAGTTATTCGCACGAGAGGACGTCGCGGAACGCGACTCTACATTTGCCGATATCACGCGAGCCTTTTACGCGTCCACTCGAAACTTCCTAGAAGTTCCTGCGGCAGAAAATGTCGCGGAGACACGCGTATACGCTTTCCGATGCTTTTTCGCGCACGTGGCGTGATCACGAAACAATGATTTCGGTGAGATTGCCTTTAAGCATAAATAAGATCGATCTTTCGTGTCAAAGTTGCAATAAAGATTTAGTTATGACTATTACTTAACTGGCCTATGTAATTAGCACATCGGTTCAAGTAATTAAAGTGTTTTTAAAAAAATTACGTGATAATTTAAATGATTTAAGTGAAAAGGAAATATTATCCAATTAGTACTAATTTCAATAATATTAATTAGCCTTTTTTTCTTTACCTGTAAAATATCTTGAACTGTGTATAGCTCGATACTCAAATATTCAATCCCCGCAGAGCATTCGCGTAATTAGTACGCCTTTTACCAACACGAGCCGAAACTAATGCGGATGATCGGAGAGCTTCGCAATTTCGCCCTTTTTCTCCAAGAAAGCGATCCTAACGTGCAACTGATGTACTATTATCCTGTTCTAAATACGTCCTATTATGTGTGTTCTCTCTTTCTCTCGTCTCTCGTGTAACGACCGCGATTTAACGCTTATGCAAGCCCGACCTCTCCGAGAGAGGTAATCAGCTGGCCGCCGAGTGCGGCAACAGAAACTGGCATTTGGGCACAAGGTCACGCGCAGCTTCTTTTTTATCTCTCCCCGCCTGGCTCTCCATCTCTCGCCCGCTTGATCCTACCTCCTGCCTCCTGCTTCTCCTCCTGCTCTTTAACCTTCTCCCTCCGTAGCCCCGTCCGAGACCGTTTGTTAACCGGTATGAGCGAGGAGGAGAAAAGGATGGGACGAACAAGAATGCATGTAGCAGGAAGCTGTAAAAATATATATCGGATGCCCGGCAACTTATCCGATGATCGCGTGTCCGCGTCAGAGCATCATCTAATAACAGGATACTGAATTGCCCCGGCTACAACATCATATATAATAAACCAAATTGATTATAGATGTACTAGAATAGAATAATTTGATATTGTGAGATTTATTTTTATTCTTTTATTAGTATCATTTTCTATCTTGAACATACTTAAATAGATTCAATTATCGGTAATCAGTTCATTACTGCGTTAACGTTATCGCTCATATACGATATTATAGCTATATTGTTTATCTCTCTTTTTCTCTTTTTAATGACGACTGCCATTTATGCCAAGTGATATTTATTCTGGAATGTAAGCCCGACGTGTTATGATCGGTGCCAAAGTCTTTATCATTAGCAGTTGTGTCGACGCGCTATTATTATCACTATTTAAATAGCTGGTTGCAAACAGTTTCGCGTCTATGTTCTGGAATGTGTCTCGTAAAAAGTATCTTCTATCGTCCGTCACTGATTTATCTCGAGGACAACGCTCATCGTTTTTGCGGTCGCACTCTGGTAGCCGCGTTCGCTAAAAGTGTGTGTGTGTGTGTGTGTATGTGAGAAACACGTTTACAAGGAAATAAATCTTGTCGGTGCCTCTAACTCCTCCAGATTGCGTCACGCGAGTCTGAATCACACGCTGGGATATCTCACGGTTCACCCAGTTTCATCGCCGAATCGAAAGTCTCGTACGTTTCATTCGTGGCGTATCACGCGCTTCTCGTCCAAGGCCACCGCCGTTTTACGCGACGAAATGTCTCTCTACGGATTTTGCAGTTAATCCTATCGTACACCACTCGATGTTATCTTATCTGGATTCAGCGTACAGTATAATTAAACGTGATAATATACGAGGAACGTGAATGAAGTGACATCTAGAAATAGTTACCTACATCTTGTCTACTTCAGATTAATGATAACATTGCGCGTTTTTAACGTTCTACAATCTACGATAACGGCAACATTTTTATAATATTGAAAACATACGTCGTGCTCGAATTGAAATGCAATTTCGAACTAATCCATCGTATACAGGGCGATGAATCTCGACGTTAATCGATTGAAAGGTTTCGAATGGAGCGTAAAGCTCGGAGACGTCGTATAAAGCGTGTGATCTATGAATCGATTAGTCGACGCGTGTCTCATGTACTTCTTCCGCCTGGAACGGTGCAACCGACGCCTGTCTCGGACATCGTCGTTCAGCTCCGAGAGAGAGTCGATCGGCCAACGAGCGACACGGACGAGCAATTTATCTCGAGGTCATCGCGTTATCTTCCCACCGGGGACGCGTACGGAACGTTTGAGAGTAGGCGAAGTAACCGGCAACGATCGCCGTTCATTATGCAGTTCACGTGGCACACGTCCGTCAGCTCGCCGGCGATTTACACGCCCGTCACGCACACACGCGCCACGCGAAATCTGCCCGGGACGGGATCCGCTCGCTCGCACGCACCCAACGTATGCAGTATGCACGTATGTAGATACACGCGTACCGTCGCGTCGCGTCCCGCGTATCTTCTGATATCTCCTCTCCGCCGTTATCTACGGGCGCAACGGCGTCGAGATTAGAATTCGCGCCTCGCTCGTAGATATCGCTCCTGGGAGTGATGGCCACTTGAGGCCGAGGACGCGAGGATTCTTCTTGGAAAAACACGCGAGCAGAATTTTTCTTAGAACTCTCCAAACATTCGTCTTCGGTAACATTACTTCTGTTTCTTTTTTTATTGTGTAATTTATATTTGACGCTTATCTTAATATTATTGTCAGTTATATTGAACATATTGATAACTATTTAGTAAAATACTTTGCAATTAAGACAGTTTTAATTTAAGTTTACAGAATTATATAATATTGATAGGGCGCTATTAAAATCAAATCTTAATCATTGTAATCAATGTTTCATTGATATTATTAGATACCGAATTAGTCGTGTGTCTGCACAATTTGTATTTCAACTTCTATTTCTTCTAATCTTTCTCCTAAAGTCTTTCTTCTCTAAAACCCGACGCCTATGCGTCATTATTCGGTCTCGCGGATGCGCATTCACGGACTCGCTCGCGTACTATCGAACACATGCGCCGTTCATGCATTAGTCTCGCGTTACGTGGTACATATCCGAAGTGAACTCGCTCTCCAGGCGAGATTCGTGTATACACGCGTGTTCGCACGCCAGGCACATTGGCGAGCGAGCGAGCAAACGAACGAGCATGCGTAGGCCGTGCTAACAGTAAATCCAGTGAAACGGAGGGCTTCGCTAGGGCATAAGGGGAGGAGCGGAGAAAAGGAGAGGAATGATGTAACCTCTGTCTGGCTCGTTCGGTATGTAATCGTCGTAACAAACGGAGTCGTAATTCAACTCAAGCGTGCGGGAACTTCTCGGACATTTCGAGTATCCAAGGTCGAAGCTTCGCTGCTCGTCGCTATTGTAATCACTTTTTTAAACGAAAAGATTTTTAATGTTAAGAGAAGGTGCAAATCAACTGCTTTGTCATTTAAATTTCTTTGAACCCTTTACACGTATTTTTCTTTTAAAATGCCTACGGTATATTTAATCCGTATAAAAATGATGTCAGCTTTTCGCGTTCTTTAGCTCTCGCGTACGATTATCCTATATTTGATGAAACACCGCGAGTCACATCCACGCGTTTCCCCGAAACTAATTAATTATATAAAAATGATAATTAACCAAGCACCTGTCACGGCGCACAATACGAGTGAACGGGACTACGTCGAGCGATGACATGTGAATGAAATAGCTTTCAGCGCTCGTTTCGTTCGACGCTGCAAAACGCCCGGCAATTTCGCAAATTGCGAGCGGCGTGGCTGTGACATCATAGAGCATTCGCGGATCTGCGTATCGATGGGCGAGCGATGCCCGGGGAAAATTTCGTGCATTTGTGGCGAACCGGCGATACCGCCGTCAAAGGACCGAAGCCAGACGCATACCGCGTGTTCGCGAACGCTCTCGCGGCCGATTGATCGACAATGTGTCAGAAGGTACTTTCTATGGGGTATTGTCTATACAGGATATCTCGCCGCTGCGCCGGATGCGCTTTCAGCCGCAGGTTCTTTGACAAATTTGAAATCGATGCTGGCAGGTACATGATGGAGATTCGTAATTTGCCACGATTTTTCCACTTTTAGCGTTAACGTTCCAATACGTCGGGATGCCAATTAAATTTCCACCTAGGTAGATTTTAGATGTAATTAGGTTGGAAAGCAGATTTTATTATGCATTTATAGTTTTGACGAGGAAGAGCTTAATTCGCCAGAATTTTGTCTCTTTTAATACAAGATAATTCAGGATCGGATCAACATTATATATAGAAGTACTATTTTTACTTTATTTATTATTCAATAACTGCCGGTGGCTCATCGTTCAAGTATTTATTATTTTGAATTATTCCATCTTATCGATTTTCAGAATATCTGATGAAAGTCACATCTGATGATGACATCATCAAATGCCCAAACTTTATATGTAAGAAAGAAGATTCGATTAATTTCTAAGATTTTTCTAAGTGTCGTGCGTCGAATAGCAAGTTAACACGGTACAGTTTCGAAGATCCAATTGATCTGACTTGACTTCAAGAGACACGTATTATACGATATCTTCCCATTTCCTGTCACCGCGTTTTAATCGGGTCACTGACTCTCCGGCGTCGACTGGAATCCAATCGTAGGAATGTGTCCTCGTAGCCAAATCGACCAGACACGATGGACGCAACCGACGGCCGTATAATAAGACATCATGCTGGCTATAATAAGTCGCTATATAAACGCGCGCTATAGACGTGGCGCTATAGCGATGCTAGGATTGCCGATTCAACGAAATCGTATATGCGAGAATACGCAGTTCCCGCACAGTTCGTCGCAGTCGAATGGCCCTGTTCGTCATGCCATTATCATGCCGTTAACGTCGCCATTATCGTGCAGATGTCCCGGCTGAAACTGGTTCCGCGCGATCCCATACGACTAACATATTTTTAACGCAGCCGGAAAGCATATACGGGCACGCATGATTCAGGTTCTGGCCTCAATGGAGACTAGAACGCTCTTTAATTGGCGTCCAGTATATTATTATTATAATTATAAGGATCTTATCGTGATACCATTATAAGAATTTATTATTATAATATACTATTTTCAGATCTCAATTTTTGATCCCTTGAAACCGAAAAAAAAGATATTAATTTCCTGGTTGTACCGTTTTATCGTATTATCACTATAATTATACTTATAGTCTCCAATATCCTCACATTCGTGATCCTTTCGTTCGCGAACTTTTTATGTTCAACTTGCTATAAATATATACAACGATCAAAAGTAATTAGCTTTCCTCTCTATTTGTCGCGTAACAAAACTGCCCCAAGAGACGTTAACCGACTCGATTTAGCGCGAATAAATTTAACGCGACACGGTTTCGTACAGGCCGTACGCACTTCGTACACAATCTGATATTATGGTAGCTAGTTGGACGCGAAGCATAACTCAATTTCTCGGCAAACGACTGCGCCCGCCCACGCGCGTCGGGGCACGACGGCAATTCCAACAATTCCGTACTCCCGTAATTTGGCTCGTGAATAATTATCGCCGGGGGCGGTGTCGAAAATAAACGATATATTTCCGGGATTGCGTGACGGCGCGTAAACAAGAAACAAAACGAAATCCCCGTTCGTTCGTTCGTTCGTTCGTTCGCGCGCGCGCTTTCCATTTCTAATTCAAGAAATCCATTAAAAGGATGAACGCTCGCCCGCCTTCGTGACTAACGTTCTCTTTGGCAAAGAGAAGGGTAGGTCGAGGCTTTTCAGGCGTGGAGGAACGCGCTACGAGATTTGCGTGGCCGAGAGCCATAAACGCACACGCGTACGTGCACCTGCATCCACGAAACTCACACGTGTACGCTCGGGCGGCGGCGGCGCCGTATGATCCGTATGTGGTTGCGTATGTGTGCATGACTCCGGGTGCTTCGAGTGGCGGACCCATTAGCGTGGATCATAAAGGTCCTCAACCTAGTGAGTCACTGCGGGTTAATAATTACTAGCGAGCACCACATGCGAGTCCGTGCTCTCGCTCGTGTTCTTCTCTCGTTCTCGCCCCGCTCCAAGCTTGTGCAACACTCGCGCAAATTCACGGAGAACCCAATAGCGTAATCAAACGAAACTGGTTCCGCGCCGCTCCGCTCTCGGGCAGAACGTCTAATAGAGGATATTGCCGTCAATAGAGATGACCAAATGTTTCAATGTCTTCTCGCGATCTTCGAGATTGATTGAAAGAAATCGCTCTTCCGAATATGTCACACAATTATTAATTATTTTGATAACTACATTTGATGAATTATTTGTTATACTCTCTAAAACTGAATCAGTGAATAGTCACTGATATCAGTTATAAGTATACCACTTTCATGAATCAGTGGTATACTTATAACTGATATCAGTGACTATTCACTGATTCACAGTACTATTCACTGATTCAGATTTAGAGAGTACAGTGTTGAGAGAGTTATGATATCAAGAAGATATTTAAAAAATTAAATAGATTATTTGTTTCCAGTAGCAAAGGTTCGACATTATTACTGCGTTTCTTTCTAAAGATTTCCGGTTATGTAACGAGCTATGTTGTACATCGTATATTTAACCCTTTGTAAATGAAGGAAACGTACATCTTTTTTTGAGAAAAACCGTGAAAGTATCCAGTGTCGACGCCACTGAGAAAATCACGAGTGCGTGCGACACGCCATGTTGCAGGTTGCGTCGACGAGCGACGGCCACGACGACGACGACGACGACAACGACGACAACTTTTGTCTGACGTGACACACCAGGTGCGCGTCACGCACGCGAAGACACCCGCCCGGATAGTATGCACCCGATTAATCGTATTTATATCCCCGTACACACAGTGTATACCTCTGCGCAGTTTTCCCCTTGGTCTGCAAAGCAAGACGACGTAGTTTTGCGAGGGAATTAGCACAGAAATATAAATATCGACGATACTGTGATCCCCCGGACGAATTTTACGAGGCCTGTATTTTCATACGTTTTTTTTTTGCTCAAGATCTTAAACTTCACGTGTTTAGCGTACAACGCGAACTTTCAAAGAACTGCGCTAAATCTAAAAACCGTGGCTTATTAGCGCTATTAATTTTAAGAAGTACAAAGTTTTATGAAAACCTCACTTATCTCACGAAAGAAAAAGAAAAATAATCTTAGAGTTTACGAACCACATTTTAATGTCTCGTGCGATTTTTTTTGTTATCTATTAATCTTCTCTAAGTATTTGTCCCAAAAAACTTTTTTCTGGAACTTTTTAAATATTTGTCATAAAACTTCTTTAAATATTTGTTTAATATCTTTTGGCGAGATGCAGCTTTTAGATCTTCTTTCTCCATTTTTTATAAACCAAGTTTGAGATTAGCAACAGATCATGACGGATCGCGGCAATCATTGAACTAAAGTTTAAAAAGGGACAAATCTGAAGCGCATTACTTTGAAGCGACCGTCGCGTCGACCGTAGACGGTTAAAGTTATGGCAGTGGCATCGCCGCGTTCGTGCGAAAGAAATCCAGTTAGAAACTGGGAGTCGCGAACTTCGCCGTTACAGTCGAGCGAGCCATAGTTGGACGTAGTTTGAAAATAGTTTGGTGCTCCCATGAATTATAGCTGGAACGTTAGTTTACGTTACTTTAGTCCCACGTTGGTGGTACGATTCGTGCTCACGTGAGCGAAATTTTAACCAAGCTCTTTCTTTACTCGTTTAAAGCTTTTAGACGACTTTTCTTTACGATATGGATTATCGATTAGTATTACAATGAATATAATAGCATAATATTGTCAGTGTAATATACATAACATTTATAAAGTCACTAAAAGAATGAATCACGCATAAATGTGTGATAGATTAACGTCTATTGTTGCTAACATATAAAGAAAATTAATTTTAGTTCGTAACGTGCAATATTTCTAACGTTTCAAGAAGAGTGCTCCGTTTTTCTTATTTAAATTGATATTCCACAAGTTGAGATTTTAAAAGATTGATTGAAAGTTAAATGAAGACTAGAGATAAGTTTGGGGAAAAGTTAAATTTGAAACGAGGCAAATGGCAAGAAAAATGAAGGAAGAGAGCTAGTGCACCTGTTCAATATATATCTACGGTAGTTTGCGCTGAAAATTTCGTAACGGAATAGAGTATGATTGGCCTTCCGCGCACAGACTGAAACAGACCGGTTGTTCCGCTTTAAAAGTTATCAAGCGGTATGCTTTTCTAGCTGTAAAACGTGCCAGCTATCTACCTCGTATTCGCCGACGCGATCGCTTTTGCTGGTTCTCTCACCCACGGGAGAGAGGTGAGAGACGAGCGAAGAAGAAGTTGAAGAAGAGGTACGGAGAGGACGAGGGAGGATGGGATGAGAGACGCTAAAGTCTGCGCGATGAGGAAGTTTGTTGCAAACTTTATGCGACTCCGGAGCGGAGCCGAAGAGAGATGGAATCGCGCCCGCCCGGTTTTATGGGTCGTTCCGTTTTACTTTCGTCATAAAAATTCCTCGCGCCGCCGTTCCGCCGCAAACTATTCTCCTCTCGGCAAAAGGGGTGAGAGGGAGAAAGGGATTACGATGGAGGACGAGAAATGTCCGCGAACAACAGCGGAGGGTATGCACGTGCCCGATCTGTATATGAACGTGTGGCGCGCCGATAATATACGGCAGCGAGTTAATGTTTAGTGGCCTTCATTAAATACCTTCTTAATAGCTGACGGGAGATTATTCTGACTATATAATTGATTAATCTTCATTATGAATATTAATTTGCTTAATTTTAATATAAAACATAACGATCGAGAAATCGCGTCCTTATGAAAATTTATGAAAGATTATGTCAGACCCTTTTCAAGCCCGAGTATTTTTATTAGCATAGATTAACCGATAACATACCTATAATCCGAAGTACGCATTTACGTGACTCACGAAAGATAACTTTTAATGCGCGGCAGCGTTAGGATATAAGAAGGCAATAGCGTTTGAAATTTAAACGAGCGTGCTTAGCGAAACCGGTCTTTGAGAATATGCGACAATCATAAATTTGGTTGTCGTAAAGATTTCATTTGCGTAGAGCTTGCATAACGTGGACGGTGGTACGCGTAAATGCGCTTGTAACAGAAAATTACACAGATGACACATCCTTCACTGTTATTTTTTCTTGGAACAGTTGATCAGTAACTCGCTATTAGAGATTTCATACAAAATACAAACGTTAAAAGCGACTGCCAGAGGCATTAGGAATATCAACTATTTGCGAATTTATTTTCAGCAACCGAATTAAGAATGATTGTTTTGCTGCACGTTTAATGTAATCATCTCGACGGAAGAAAGTAAGATTTTGATGCAAATTCATAGCACTCTACAATTTTAGAAATTAGGAGCGCATCGTCTGCATGCTCGTTTAAAAAACGGATATAATGGCTTGATCGTTCGTTGTGATTTGCCTTCGGATTGGGTAACTTTTAATGCACAGTTCGAAGCTCGTTAATGCGACATATCTACGCGGCATTCACATTCTTAAAACTCATTATGCATTGACATTGTATACGGGCCGCGACTCATATATAACGTTGACTGTTCGAATCTCGAGCGACGTAGAGGGCTTTGTCCGTTATACTTGGTCATACTTGCAATTCAATGAGCTGATTAATTATGCAATTTGCATTGGCCATCTGATCGGTTGAATTATTCCTGGACGGTCTAAAGGGACCTTCGCAGTTATTTAAGCCGTGATGAATAATGCTGTAATAGACCCCACGCGTTCGTATTACGTTAAATCTGCAGCATTAATTTTTTATCAGTTATTATCTATTAATGAGGACAGTCGACTCGGAAATGGTCCTATAATAAATCATTGTCACGAAGTTATATTTTGTTTCGAAGTGTCGGAATTTTGGAAGATTATCTATTTACGGAAAGTTAAATCCCTCTCTCAGACTCTTGAAGAAGCAATATTTATCTAAGCTGAACCACGAATTTAACTTATTGCAGTTTCCCATTTTCCATGAATTAAATTAAATACTTTACGTAAATAAAAGGGAGCTGGGAGTTCTTTTGTTATACCTAACGCAAAGTTGGCGGAAGGACGACAAAGTTAAACGAGGCCGCGTACCATTGTTCATTATCTCTTTTATACCAGACATAGTACCCGAGTTACACATAACGATCATCGTCTAAGAATATCTTGAACCCTCACTAAATCAGTATAACGCGGAGAGTGTAAAGTTAGAGCGACCAGGTCACGTTATCGGAAATAATCTTTCCTCACGAAGGAGGAGGCGCTACTACACGCGATCACCGATAAATCGGCCGTTAATACAAATGATCGGCGTGACCGTAACCCTTTTACATGTTCGTACCGCGGAAAAAGGCGGCACAGCGAGCTGTTCTCTTAGTATATCGCGAGCTTAAAGCCACCTCTAAAAATACCGACTGCCTCGCATCGAGGTCGTCACGGACGAACGAGGCGCGATCGAAGAGAAAAAGAAAGAGAGAGAGAGTCACGCGTGAAAAACGTTGACATTCATCTGGACGTTATTGAGACATACGATGTGTAGGTGGGGATTAAAAGCGAGCATCATATCGAATTTATTGGAATCGCGCTAGAAAAATCGCCAAGGTTATCCCTAAGATTATAATTGAAGAATAACCACGTTTCTCACAAGCCCTATGGATACAGTGGTCGTCAGTTGCAATCGTGACGTGTTAAGGTACGATTATATTGTTTTTTAGGCACCTTAAGTTTTTATGTGATAAAGAGGTAAGGACGATTTGGCAAAAGTAATTAATACAAAATCTTTCGCATAAATACGTATATTTTTATTGAAAAAGTAATTTTACATTTAATGTGTAATGGAATATTATAATCGTATATCAATTTATATATAGTGAACAATTTTATACGATAAAAGCTTACTTTATATATAGAAGCTTACAGACTAAGATATAATTGACCGAGATTCTCTGCAAGAGCTAGGGTGAGAGGCGACGATTTTAACTAGGAGATTATTCTATCTGTAGATCACCTATTCTATCAGTATTTTAATATTCTCAAATTTTGAACTAATAGAAGAATAGAAGATAAATTTTGAGGTTTATTCAATAAATGTCTCGCGTATCTGACAGATCCAATGTTACCACTGACGGAAAATATTACCCTTAGCCCGGGGGTTAATGCATTATCCGTTCGTTCATTCAAAATTAATTACGGTGCCGTGCGGAGAGACCGTATCTAAATTGACGTGCGAATGAAATACGATCCTACGAAACGTGTGGCGACATTTTCAAAAATACACACCGCTAATGTTTAGAATTGCTATTAATGTCGATTGGATCCCGTGTAAAGAGTCATCCTTGCCAAAAATCGTCAACATACAGTTATCGCAACAGTGTCGTTCGGTCGCGACAACATATACTCGGTGTATTTATAGTAATGTGCACGATTTACACATTCGTGCGCGTGGATCTCGTACATAGTTGGCAGCGAGGCCAAGTTCTGTTTATCGGCATTAGCATACCCGTGATTATTAGTATTCGTGATCAATGTCGAGACTCGTCATTACCACAGGTCATCGAATTTCACGAGGCACACATATACGAAGTTATCGCGTTGGAACGCAAAGTCGAGACACGAGGCCAATTGCGATGATTATCCCCGTTATACAAGGAATATCGTTTTCGGAGATGACTCGTTAAACCAGATGACACTTGTAGATAATGCGATGTAAATTGGCCATTAATATTACCGTAGCACAAGTTGGCAATTAATCGAGTCTGATAACATTACGAAGTCAGGTCTCTACCACCGATACGACGAGTTTTCCCCGGTCCTTAAATCTGCAATGAAAGAGAAACATAAAAATAAGTACGTGCGCCCGATTATCTTATCTCGGTCTGCAATATTGTGTCAAGCGCCTGGAAATCAGAGAGAGTCACCTGCAACGTTTTCTCATAAATTCCCGTTTTATAATCGAAAGAGACATTTACGAGAATCACATGATGTAGCAGAATGCCGTCCGAACCGCAACACAACTTCAGGTTATCTTAATTTGACGAATACCGTCAATTGGTCAGCGTTGCGGAATAATACTTCTCCGTATTCCCCTTGGCGTCTCTTTAAATCGATATGACGCGGCGCTTCTGACAATGTATGAGATGTATAATTAAAACGAATGGAAATGGAGCTGTGCTATTTGCGGTTTCCGCGAATGTAACGACTTCGCTCAGGAAACTTCGCTCAATTAATGGGGGGATATGATTATGCCCTTATTACGCTTTTATATACGCTGTATAAAAATGGATAGAGCAGAAATACGTAATGGGAAAGCCTCGAGGAAACTGCCGCGGCAGTTGCATTGAACCGTGCGATTTCTCGCAAATCTGCCGACGATACCGTAACCCGACATTATTAGCTGAGGAAATTAATATTTACTTGTCTCTCTTGAGTTTCTATTTAAACTTAAATTAATCAAATTAGATAAACGGCTCCGCTCAAATATAGCCATAAACTGTTGAAAGATTACTTGATATACTCGATTTCCTCGATATTTGATGAGACGGTGTCTATCAATTTAGAAACACCGAAGATAACATTTATATCGTAATAATAATATCATCGCGATATGGAGACAATATTTATAATCATAACATATTCTCGAGCGCGACTGATATTCCTTATTCATGACTATCTTGAATAGCGTTTTCATTCCGCGACTATCGATCCCATCTCAAGGCTCTCCTTTACGATCATAAATCCTCACGCGGAAGTAACATCACCGGCGTCAGGAGTGGCCCCTCCGTAATATATACGAACGAGTATAATCGGCCTCCACGTTGCCTTCCACTACTTTTTGATCGCGTAACGCGATTTACCGGCCAGTGGATCGATCGGAGCGTATTAACATTTAAAATATGACGCCGGTGACGCAGGCCACATACCCGTTTCGATACGTATATAACGTACACATGTGTACACGCTATATACCGGTTGTACCAGTCTGCGGATGACGGCGGTGGAGGGAGAGGCATCCGGCGTCAGGCGTAACGCCAGAAACTGGAACGACCAGTTATTCGACTCGCGCGGAGCATCTCTCGGCGCAAACTTTCCTCCCCCTCTCTCTCTTCCTCTTGCCTGTTTCTTCTTAGAAACAAGTTGAAACTTAGCATCTCCCAACTCGCTGTCGCGATGATTTCTGAAGACATCGTCGGTTTACACATTCTTAAACACCAACGCGGACTTCGATTTAAATGCTCCAGCGACTTGCTGCCGTGTTATAAAGTTCGCTTGAGTGCTTCGGTGATAAGTGGCGTCGAATTTATTTGAGTCTAGTTACCGAGGAAATTAAAATATCGTGCGTAAACACACACTGAAAAAAAAAAAACGATCGTTGCTGACGCGCGGTCTTTCAATTTTCTCGGTGACTAACTAATATAAGCTTGACGTCGTTCACATTCGAAGCGGTCAAGCGAGGTCGAACTTCGTAATCCGGGCTGATTAAAAGTTTCGTGATCAAGAAGTAGGGATTTCCGAGACTATATAAACTAGCTGTATATAAACTAACTCAAAACAACGATACTCCTAAATACAGACGAAGCCAGAAGCGGTTCGCTCGATAGTCCGTTAAACTTTTCCCCATCGTAATCGCGGCGCTCTCGATTTAAGTCGTAATCGGAGTTAAAGGGTTAAAATCCCCGTCGTTTCGCGGCGAAATGTTCCGAAAGTTATCCGACAATCCCCCGATTTGATAGAGCCGAAATTAAGGAATACCTCCGCAAGGGTGTATGTGTGTGTATGCTGGCAACACCTTATAAGCTCATCCAACGCCGTGTCTCGCACCTTAATCCGTCCCCAGTCGCCAGCCAGCGCTTAGGAAAAGTGTCCGGGACGCGCTCAGAATCCGGAATTCGTTCGCACAACCCTCACGCATCTCAACGGGACGGAGGGAAGTCTTGACCGTAGGGACGAAGGGCCAGAGGGACGCGATGCCTAGCACGTTCCAGCGGAATGCCTGCGCGAGCGTCGCTCTAGGCGATACGTGCAGAATACCAAGCGCCTCGTGCACTCGTGCTCTCGGCAAGCCTAAGCGCGCGTTCTTGCGCCTTCGAGTGACGTCCGGTGTCGCCGCGCGTTCATCTATCGTGCATAGCTTATCCTTACGCAACGGGGAAAAAAAACGTTTTCCGCATGCCGCGGTTAAAGAGTTAAACCGACACAAATCGCCGATAACGGCGAGACGATAATTACACAACGCGATAATTGCTGACTGTTTTTCGAGCGGTTCCCCTGCCGTTATCGCGAAGCGCAATATCTATCGAACACATACGCGCTCTTCAATGAGAGGGTCAGAGAGGTCCATCGTGCATCGTTTAGATGCTTCATGGTCCCGACGGGAGCAATCGGTCGACCGTCCCAGATATTCGTGACCTTTGCCACGCTTCGTGACAATGTTTCGACGGACGAGGTGCAGCAAATTGCGGCCGCGCCGACCGTAATTGGAGTGCGCGAGTGTTGCGAGTGCGCGCACGGCGAGATGCCGGCGGCGATGCCTATCGTTTTCAAGTAAATTAATCCTGAAACGTAACACCCTACTCCGCGAGTACCAATTAACGTAACGGCGCTTCCTTATCGGCGCGGCCTGATCTTTAATTTGTAAGAAAACGGCCGACGCGCTCGCTCGCGAAGCCTGGATGCGCGGTCGCGCGCTCTTAATTTCAATGGATAGGAAAGCGTGGAGCGTGTGCTACGGGAGTTTCACGATCGATGAATAGAGCGCGCGGAGTGTCTCGCGCCGAGGGACTTATCGGAGTTTCTAATCGTTTCCTCCTGAAATCGCACGGATTTCATTTCTCTGTGAGCATCGCGGCACGACGGTTCCTCGCGCAACATCGTTTAAGTTTAAGTGACGAACTTCGAACTTCGAATTCCCGTCAGTATCGAAATGTTCGAGATACACGTCTTTTATGTTTTTATTACTAATTTGTACGTTTATTCTACGTGTTTCCCACATTATTAATTTACGTTTATACTGCAGATTTTCCAATCGCGTCGGGGACTTTGTGTTAAAACTTGTATTAACTCATCGACCTTCTTTTTATCGTTTTCAATGAAACTGTTAACTATAATTTTAAAGGCGAAACGGACACGACGGCTTAATGAACATTATTATAATCTTAAATGCGTCATCCTTATTCGGAATTAGGATTAAACGTCTTCGAGAGTTGACTATAAAAAGCGATAGAATATGTTCTTTGGTCACGGAAGCGGTATATCTGCGCCGGTTGGCGAAACCGAGCGAGCTTATCTGCTTCACTTTCGTGCACGGATCCTGCACTTTTATCGTGTCGCGCTGTGATAGACGAGCCTCTCTTCGGGTTTCCAGAATGCGACGGCATTTCCAGGAAGCACGTCGGAAGGTCGCGATTGTCTCATGTGACGCGATATCGCGAATGCTCGCGTATGGAAATGCACGCGATATTTCGACGTGTCTGCGATTACACGAGAGCTGATGAGGACGCGAAACGATGAGCGTGTGAAACGCGAGAATATTTTAAGTATACTTTCCTCTCTCCACTTTAAATCGTTAACTGATTTCTACACTTGAGTCAAGTGTTAATCTTCAACGTGTTACTTTTCACACACTTTATTTTTAAAGTTGATATTCCCGAAAAGTAAATCAGATGTTTTTAAAATCATCTCCACGTTTAGGGCCGCGCTTGGCATACACAGTCCAATACGAGTAAGTAAACCGGCGGCGAAAGTTATGCATCGCGGACAATATACCCGCGGAAAGTGCATTTATGATGAAATCATTATTAGATGAAACGGCACGAAAGTTTGCCGCGCGCGCAGGAAGGCGGAGCCGCGGTCGTAAATAATAAGGCAAGTTTTACCGTCGGGCCGAACAAGGTGCTCTCCAGCGTGACATAGATACGTTAACGCGGCTCGCGATCTCAGAAAACCCGCGAACTCGTGACTCTAACCTCCAGCCTTCCTTCCTCCTCAAGGACGACATCCACGAGAGCGCCCGTATTTCGCAACGGTCGTGTCTGCGCGAGCATAAACCTTTTTCGTGACTCATGCTACTCGCGGTCTCGCGTGGCAAAAAAAAAAAGAAAGAACGCGCACAACCGGCATATTTTTATCGCGAGTTTAGATTTCATCCGTAGGCCGGATACGAGAGCCGGTAACCCCCCTCGACTCCCCGTGAATGCGCAAGAAGACGAGGAATCGTCCATGTACGACCGGCAGTCATTACGTAAAGTCCGCGAAAGTGCAGGCTTTTATATCAACTATGAGAATGACGAGCAACGGCGGACTCGACTTATCGTTATTCTCAACCGAGCTTTCAATCTCTTCCCGTTAAAGTTTTCATATCTTACATACAAGGGCATTGTCGCTACGATAATCTCGATGCAAGTTGACGTGGCTTATCGACGCTCCTGTTGTAATTAAACTTCGTACGATGTCTAAAACGTAATAATGGAGCATGTAGTTTTGTTGCAATTAAACTTTAGTTATAATGTAACTTATAATAAGAGTTACAAGATCATAAGATTGCGCACGAGATGTGAAATTTAATGCCGTTTTTATATTACATTAATCAAATTAGATTCAAGTTTAGCTGCCTGTACTAATTGGAAATTACCCAACGTGTATATTCGAACGCGTAATAATGACGTGTACGTTGTAGTAGGAAATTAAAACCACGCCGATGTGATTTGTATGCGTATACAACAGGGGTGGTCTGATCTCGCTCGAGAGAATCGTTCCTCCTCTATATAGGTCTTTACCCTCCCACTCGCGGTATTCCGTCCGTCCGCTATTATTACATTTCTTCACGACACAGCAAGCGTATAACGATCTAATAAACCGGTCCCCTTCGATCTCGCCCGGCCGGAATCTCGAGGCCGGAGATATTCTCGGCGGGCGTGCAACGTCAGGACGAGAGTGAAGATCGCACAGAGGTCAGGCACGGGGACCGCTTTCATCATCCGGCACGTTGCGGTCCGCTTCTTTCCCCTTCTTGCTCGTGCCCCCTTTTTCCTGCCTGCGCGCACCTCCTTCAATCTGGGCCCGGTCTCTCCCCATCTCGCATCTCGCCGGGCCCGCCAGCTCCGTTCTCCGTCTCTTCCTCGTCCACTTTTTCCTTCTCGGCTCCCTCCCCGCGCCTCCTCGTCGCGCTACGGCGGATATACGCCGTAGTTATGCGTTACACATACAGGGGGACTGCATAATACATAACGACCCGACCCGTAGGTAGATAGGCAGGCAGGCGCTACATGGTCAGGTAAATGGGAGCCCGAACCTGTCGAACCGGTTTTTCTTCTCCGCCTCCTCCTTCTTCTTCTTCTTCTTCTTCTTCGATGGTTTACCCCGTCCCCGCTGCCGCACCCTCTGTCCCGCACCTCTTCGACCACCTCCTACTCCGAGCCGATGATCGACTGCCATCGCCATCGGCAACGACCGTCACCCTCTGCCCACAGCTCTTCGTGACCGGTGGATGGGAAGGGTCCGAGCGGGGAGGAAAGGGGAGAAGAGGATTAACTCGAACTGCGAGATTTGTGCTCAGGGACGTACTTCCCGTTGCGTTGCAAACCGCGTGTCATCATCGACATCATGTTGCTGAGTGTACCAACAAAATGCGAATCATCGTCTATCCTTGGATCACACATTTCGTGGTACCTCGTACAAAAGAAACGATAAACGATATGGAGTGAATACGCTCATTGTTGAAATAGAACGTAATAATGCTTTACATTACATCAATGGGAATAATATGTTTCATCTTTCATAGTGTCAAGATGCCATTGAAAAAAATTAAGTTCTACAATTCCGAATACCAAAAAGTAATAACGTTTAAATCTCTGAGATTTATTTATGTGGTTCTAAGTAATAAAATTTTTCTCTTTCACTTTTGTAAAATCAAGTTTTTTTTTTTTATTGAAAGATACGTTGTATAAAATTTATGTAATTGATGATTGATAATAGATAGTATTTTGGAAAATTTTACAAATTATTTGGAGAATTTTCCATAAATTTTCTATTGGATAGCTAATACATGTGATTGTTCAAAATATGTTACATGAGACATAAAAATATTGATTAGATATTATTTGAGATCGTTTGATCGGATATAATTCAATGAATTCTGAATGATGATGCTATTTTGCGACAAATACCGTCGGAATTAAACTGATCGTGAACCAATAAAAGTAGGTCAACTGTAATATATCTTCCAATACGGATCTTTTATAAAAGAAAGGAACTTTTAAAAGGTCACAAATCATTCCTCGTAATAACCTCGAATATTTACAAAGAATAACTTACAATGAGATCACCAAGATAGTTTCGTAAAATTTATGTTCGTGATACATATAACGTGAATCACATTTCCTGTATTTCTAAATAAAATTGTATAAGATAACATTGAAAGAATTTGACAATGGTGAGAAAAGCCATAACGAAATGCGACAGCAGGAGTTAATTAGTCTCACAAATTAGTAAGCGGCATAATGGCGTTGGCAGGAAGATTGCGGGCAACTTCCAGGAACTTTCCGGCTGCGGGTTTAACGCGCGGGCTGCGTTTGACGTTAACTTTGCAAAAGAGAGATAGAGAGAGAAGGAGAGAGAGAGAGAGAAAAAGAAGGGAATTTGCCTGCTGGCAAATTTCGATTATGTCTTATATTTCTGTTCTATTACCCGAACCGAAAAGGGAGCTCAGCTTCCTTCCGTTTGGCGGCGAACTGGCCCCGACCATCCGACCCTGCGTGCTTCTTGTCCCGCGCGCAGCTTGCCTAACAACACACAGAGAACGACCCCCTTTTCCGCTTATGAACACACACGCGACACGAACAACGCGAGCGCGCCCGCCGCAGCATGGTCGCGTTGTTGTCGGACAAAGCGCACAAAACTCGAGCTGCGCGCGCTCGCGTGTTTGTGGTGTACATACGAGATCCGACGTTTCCTCTCCTTTGTGCGGCATTAGCTCTCCTTATTTGGTCCTTCGTTCTTCTCTTCGGCTTTAACCCCTTCGCATCTCAAAGCGTGCTCCTTCCCTTTCTCTCTTGCTAAATCCTTTTTCTGTCCCTCCTTTTGTTCCTCGCGTTTGAACGGCGCGGGCTGCATTTGAAATTCTAGTAGAACAACTGGGTGGCTCAGAAGATAGTAAAAGGAAGGAAGCGAGGAAGCAAAAGGGATGTTTTGCCAGGAGACGGATATTTTGATTATCGGGCTAAGAGGAATTCGTTTCGAGAAGTATACTTAATAAGACTGAGTTGTAAAAATATTGGTTCTGTTACAATTACAAACAATTAACGAAATTTATCCAAGTATATATTTTGAAAGTTTGTCGATTAAGGTTGAATGTCGAATGTAAACCTGTTAAATTACATTTATCTTTTAGGAGAATATTCTAATTTATAGTTAAATATATGATTTCACAGTAATAACCAAAATACATTAAGCAATATGTATAGAACAGTACATAATTTAACAGATTTAATTTTTTAATCCGCACAACTCGATATATGTAGTATTTAATGTTAGAAATTAGAAAATCAGAACACGGCGTTTAAAATTTATCAGAGATGATATCGACTTCATATCTCTGAGAATCTGACCTCTTACGTAGTCTGCGTCCTCAGGGTACAAATAGGTCAACTCCCAGAACCCATGCAAATTGTCGAAGTGTCATTGTGCCACCATAGCGTTGTCGTCATCGCATAACTTAGTGCGCGAATATAGAATCCGCCTTGGCCGAGTTAAGAAAAATGGAATGACGACATGCTTCTCTCGACATAGTAATCGAGTATTGTCTCCGAATAAGAGATGAATCTTAATTTTTCTTCAGCCTAAAATCGATAATATCCCATAAGATATATGTATATATATTCTTCATTGTTATTATAATTAAAAAATTCGCAAACAAGCTGCATCTTAAAAATTTCTAAGACCGTCATGAATCAAAGGAGAGTGACTTTTTATTTTTATCAAGTTTGGGGTCAATTGTCGGATTAAAATTTTGTTTTAAGTACTGAATTGGTAGTATTGTTATACAATAACTAAATTATTATTATACAATAATTTCAGTGATTGTTTCTCTCTTTCTTTCTCCCTTTTTCTTCCTCTAGAACATTAGTGTTAAAGTATGCGAATCTGTCTGCTTCGAATGACTATGCGAACCGCTTGGAAAAATGTTCCAGCTGATGCGTGTTGGACGCGCGTTGCATGGCTCGTTCGCGTGATATTACGTCGCGGGAGAAAGCACGCGCCTGTGCGCCCCGAGTCATTTCTTCGTGATATTCCCCGAGGGACGCCGTTAGAAAGTTTAGGTAACCGCGGAATAGCATGTAAAGCTGCCCGTTACATTATTTTATGCCGGCCCGCTGCGCGCACCTCTACACGTGTGCGACGATGAAGCTCGAAACGAAACGCGTCCCTCACGTTGCATTTTGCCGACTGTACGCGCCATTATCGCGGCCTCTTTATTTCACTACCGCGCGAGCATTAGTCACGCGTATGCCTCGCGTGTGTTAATTATTGTTACGAGTTATATTACTTTTATCTTGTCGGCCGCACTCGTCGTCAAGCCGGTATGAATATCTGTATCTGCATCTACGACAGTCCAGATGTAATTGTTTGTTACTTAATATGCGTGTATGTAATAGCATCAGTTTCGTAATAACAAAGATGTAAATTTGCAGACATAACAGAGAGAGAGATAGAGAGAGAGAGAGATACAAGAAACGCATTAAATTTAAAAAAATAAAAAAAAACAGTAAAAATGGTCTGTAATTTTTATTTTATAAAATAGATACATGTACTTTCTCAATGTGTGTATCTAGCGTTAATTCTACATCATATATATTTTTCTCGCTGCAAGCAATTTTCCCCTCCCCTATACCTCACACACCTACTACGTACAAATTTTATCTTTTTTGCCTTTTTTATTTTGGCCTTTTACTAATCGCTTTTTGCCATGTCGCTACGTGTCATTTATCACTTATGCGAATACATACACACGTCTATATGATATACGATTTCTTTCCCGCAACAAATCGGTTTTCAATTTCATTCGACTAAGGAGTCAATGAATCTCTCTTTCTCTGTATTTCTTCCTCTCCCCTCTCTATACTTTCTGTTATTTGATATCCGGCATATGCAACTTGTTCGTCCACTCGGCGTATTTATTTCCTTTCTCCTCCACGACGGGGTTATATGAGAATCGTCTTAACTCCATTTAAGCGATATAGGCGGCTCGGAACTGGCCCCAGAAGTATATTAATCATTAAATTGATCCGTATTTAATATCTTATTTCCATCGAGCCTAAATTTATATCATATTTTATACAACATAACATTTTAATAAAAAAAAAGAAGGAAATTATTTTTCCTCCGATATACAATATAAATTTTTATCTCGTAAAAAAATTGACATCTTTTGAATATATGAAAAATAATTTAAAAAGAAACAATATGCGAAAATTTTTCCAAAATATCTGTCATCGTGGCAAAAAGAGCATTTCAAAGGTTGCGTTTTCTGCGGTATCAAATTTGCGACAAAGCTATCGTTAAAATAAATTCTATTTCGACAGAATATCCCGTTACATTTGATTTCCTGCAATTCAAATTACTTCTTTGAGCATATAAAAAAAAAATCATCGTTTAATCTCTGGATTTATATTTCTACCTTTATAATATTGGATGCTCGTATTATTCTGACATTTCGATTACCATTCTTTACGCGATAATCTCTCATGTTGTTTGCGCTATTGACGCAATAAATTTTTTAAACAAATATTTTTGTAATTGTTTTCGCTGTATAATACTCTCCAACGTTAATTGAAAGCATAATCAAGTGCAAAATTAAGAAAATCTTGATAAGAAGGTTAAACCCATTTCTTTTGTGTCGGATATTCGTTTGACTGCGCGTTTTATTCCATTAGCCGTTGAAAGTTCTGCTAGACTTTGTCGTCTAAAGTAACGATGCTGAATTCGTTTCTATTATTTCGGCCGACAACCATGACAAATCGTATCTTCCCTCAATCTCTTACCGTTAGTCCTCTCAGCCATCGTCGTTTCTAATTTCGTACAAATGTCGGATATTTCGTGAAAGGATTTTGCTCAATCGCTATCTCTGCTGAATTAATTCGGCACGAACTCCTCGGCGAAGCAACTATACACCGGATGTCTAACATTGCCAAGCAAAATACGGTCGAAAGGTGAAACTCGTACCATTTCTTCCCTTCACGTTCCTCGATGCTTTAAATAATTTTAATCAGCGTTCCAAAAGTCGGTAACAGTTACAGTCATTTTAATTTTACATGCACTAATTGGCAATTTAACAATAACGTTCCATAACATTCTGTGCCATGAATAATCATTTTAAAAAGCGATTATCATTGTCGGATTATCTCTAGACCGCTATTCATGTTTTTACGAAAACGGAATATAGCGCACGGTTTGTTACGAGTAAAAATCGAAGCACAGAGACCCAAAATGTTCAGTTGAGAGTAAACGGAGCGGTATTATGTTCCTTCTGTGTCATTTATTCGCGCAGAAACTTCGCGAGAGACAGATGCCCGTTATCGATTCCGGTAATTACGAGCGCGACGTTGAAAAATCGATATCGGCGATGCGGTCTCGATGTCAATCGGCGCAATTTCAATTTCGTCGAGCGCGGTCCTTTGGTGGTCCCTTCCCTACGTGCCCTACCGCAATGATTTACGGGGAAACCGATCCCGCGCGATGACCCCCTTTGGCAGAAAATCACCGCCAAGGACGGTTGCGACTGTGTGCCAGCGCTCGATAATAAACGAGATAGCGTACTGACCGAGTTATCGTGGAATGGTTCGCATGCTCGAGATACTCGTGATACGCGTGATCTCATAAATATATATTCGCTGTTTCAACTTAAGATCTTTTTGCAAGATTCGTTAACGTCGTGTAACATGAATAATCACATTCTTAAATGCGTGTAAGGTTACTTCCTTTTTCTTTAGTGATCACACCTTTTCATGAGCAACTCTGTCTTTTTATTCATTTGCATTCTGCTGTTACATATAAATGAGTGTTCAATAATATGCATATTGACTGAGTATTTCTTTTTTTCTTCTTTCCTTGCTATTTGAATACGAGGCGAAGTAAACAACTTGTTGGCTGGCTTTGTCAGCTTGTTAGCATTAACGCATAAGTGATTACATCAGGAGGGTTTGCGTGCAATTAATATCGGAATATTGAATTAATATTGGTCTTCCATGGATTCTTCCTCTGTTTGTCCCTTCGGACAAATGTTAAGCGCAATTCGATAAGAAGATTATTTATCTCCTCCTGTAATCTGTTTTCCCCGAATTCAGAGACGTGTCGACGTATCGGCGATATCGATTGGACTTCGCCACGTGCCGAACCCGGTAAATTCCGCGAATTCAAGAACGAGAAAACTCATCGGCTTCGAATACCTATTTTCTTCTTTCGCGGTATTCGAGTTTCAAGGTCGCGGGCGATCTGCGCCTCTGTCCGTCGAAGTCGAACTTCTTTCGAGCGTCGCGCGCGACGGCAGTCGGAAAGTTTCGAACCAAATCGGATTTCCAACTTGGCGAGAGCTCCCTCCCGGTGACCCGAGAACTTGCTCGTTCCGCCTCGTTGATTTCTTCTGCGCGCAAAAGAGGGAAAGAGAGAGAAAATATTCATTGAAAATGGAAGCCTCCGATTCGAAGGCATCGAAACACGACTGGCACGAAGCAGCATTTTCTCAGTCAAGACCGGATCGAGGAAGAAGCTCGTTTATTCGAAACGATAAAGGATTGGCAGAGCCTGCAAACAATTATTGTTCGAGTCTCAGAATCAACCTCGAATGTTGCTTGCGCAATTGGTTTATTGGTTTCAATAGCCTCTCTTTACTCCTTTCGCTTGTTTCGTTAGAGAATGTATTCCAATTGAACGCAATTATATATAAATCTACATAAAAACGTAAGATGTCGACCAGTGGAAATTGTAATGTCCTATATGCAGATCAGTTAAGTATTTAAATGCTGGAAGCAAAATACTTAACATATTTAAGTTAATTGTCCATTTGAGAACGTAGTCGGTTTAGCAAAGATGATATTTAATGTCAACCTCTCAACAGACTAGTTGTGTAGCATTTTATTTTTACGACCATGTTTTACAAACTAAATATTAATACTGTGAATCAACTGTGTGTGTGTGTGTGTGCAGCGTGATAATATTCTTTTTTAAAGACAAATTATATATTATTCAGTCATTAGATACGAAGAATTAGATACCAACTTTAGTAATAAAAAATATCACGGAAAATCCAATCGTTGATAGCACTTTTCACTCATAATTCTTGCTACTATTTTAATTTTCCTATATTCAATATTTTATAGATGTAACTAGGGGGATAATATCGTCTTGTAGAAAGATACATTTATACCAACTTTCTTCAGTATTCAGAACGAATTCCAGACAGGTCTGAAAGAGGGAGGACAGTGAGTCCGATGACACCTGTGTCACTCGAGAAAAGCCGAGATAAAACTTAGACGGCAGACTGAAGTATTTTCCCGCGCCTTTGTACGCCGACGAAAAGGGAGAGAGAGGGGAATAACGGAGATCAGGTTTCTATTCTATCAAGGGTGTGTCCCGGACTGGCGCATCTGGAGAGGGTAGCGGGGTAGCAGGTAGCAGAAACCGCCACAGTAGGGACGTCAAGGGCGGGAGAAACCAGACTCTGAGAAAGGGAGGAAGGGATGACAAGAGACACGTGAATCCCACCACCCTCGTCCCTGGAATGTATCGCGTCATCGCGGCAAGCCCTACGGGCCCCCTTCCTCCCTCCCCTCCTTATTTTTTTTTGTCGGAATCGTTGCCCGGGCGGTTCCACCCTTCGATGTCCCTTCGACGTGCCATTGTGTACGCAGCTTCGCTTCAGCCAGCGGCACAGCTGGCTCGTTCGTGGAGAATGTCGCCGTCGCGACATTCGTTCCGATCGATTTCGGGAGCAATCGGGGTATTTAATTTTCACACAGCAACCCCTTCAAGCCCGTATCAACGGTTCCCTTATAATGGAAGCTAGGCTTTAAAAAATTATTCTTCCTTTCAAGTCGACCTGGTAGCTGAAATATTTGCTTTTTCCAGACCATTGTTTCACATTTTATCTCTACTATGACTTTGGAATTTTTTCCCAGGGAATATTTCCTAGAAAAATATATTCGCTCTTATTAAAGAACCATTATTTTGGCGATGCCTTTATTTTTCATAAAGTTATTGAAATTTTCATTTCTTTAACTTTGAAACTTTACTTTTGAGATTAATGGATATGCATATAATTATACTATAATAACGTCTTCAATTTCCTTATAAATTTCTTTTAACTTTGCCTGCGCCTTCTACAATTTAAATCCTTGCAAGATAAATTCTATCGCAAGTCTAACAGGAACATTTTTATCTACGATTAAATATACGGATTGCTAGATTTTTACCATACGACAATAAACCGTGCCGACGCTATCATATGGGCGCCAGCATTATATTACATGACGGGTTTACCCGGTTTGTGTACGCGAGCGAGATAGCGCCCGAAATTATCGCCGTTTCTGAGAAAACAATTTTTGTTTCTCGCGGTCGATCAAGTCAACGAGATGTGGGCCAGAGGTCGAGCTTTGTCGTCATGCGATAAATAGAGCACAGGGTGCCTCTTTCACGGGTCGAAAGGATCCCCGATTCTCTTCTCGTTTTCTTTTTCCTGTCTGAGCGACAGGAACAGCGGCCTTTCAGACCTTCGTGCGGCTGCGTTGCGCAAAGTCTTGACCGATCCGGCAGTCGTATCAGCTGTCTTCATTTTTCACCGAGTTCTCGCCCGGAGGACGAATCTACCGGTTAAGTATCACGAGTCTCGTATGTATTAACGGTCGAAGATTAGAACGCGCGGTTAACGAGCGCGCTCGGGATAATATTTTATTCGCGAGTCACGATAACCGGCGCCGTTACTTGCCACAAACACGAAGGTCGTAATTCGCAACACGCGCGATGCCTCTTGCTCTTGCTCGTGACGCGATAAGGGCCGGTTTACATACATATGCATACCACTCTCGAGCGAGTAATTGGTCGATTAGGCAGTTGACATATTGGAGTTCATCTAATATCGGCATCGATAATAAAAGTCGCGTAAATTATAATATATAGCGGACCGAAATAATTGAGAATGACAATCGATCTGTCGTAATATATCGTGGCTAATATCTTCATTATAAATACATATATATACCGTCTTTATACATAAGTTAAGTGATATTACTTCACTCTACGATCCAGTTATTTAAATCTTTCATAATTCTCATCGAAATAGCTGCTTTGATAAAAAGTTTTTATTATGCTCTTAAGCATTATACTCTTGGGGGATCAGCTTGATCGTTGTATATTACTATACGGCGCACAATAGAGAGCGTATAAATAAAGCATGCAATGCGGCATACAATAGAATATTAATACTCCATACACAATTCAAATGCAATTACTTGTTTCGAAATACGATTCATATGTTAACCCGCGTAATCCAGCTTCGGTATCTCGACTAACATCTCAAATGCGATCTCTCCTTGTCGACATTCTCGATGTTCGATGACCCTTTCACAAAAAGAAAAAAAAACGGGCCTTTGAGCGTCGCGAGTACGCACGCATGATACAACGGCATGCATAACGTAACATCGCGTATGCAGGCTTATCGATGCCCGATAGCGAGACGCGTAAGCGTCTACAAATAGCAAAGCCGATAACCCGATGTCAGACTCCCAGAAGAGTCGCCCTCGATCCATTTGACGAGGCAAGATGATTATGTCGCAGCCACTGAAGAAGTCGATCGTTAATGAACACCTAAATATAGTCGGCCGTTATCGATATTAAGTACAGTAGTGAAATTCATATCTCTTAAGGGATATCCTCGATTCCCTTTGATAAACTTCGGTAGCGAAAACGATCGCTACGCGTTGAATGTGATATTTTTATCATCGTTATTGGCTTATCGATAGCTCCATTTTAATCTAATATAATTTGATCGCGCAGCAGGATAAATATTGATTAGTGACTAAGAAGAAATGCGCATTAAGAAGCAATGAAGATGATGTAACACTCGTGCAATCGAATCAAGAGATTAAGTCAAATCATTTGAGATTATCGAGTCAATGGAATTTTACTTTTTTTATGTAACGGATTTAGATTGTTAATATTTTAATATTAAAGAGCGATAGTAACATAAATCGTAATGCAATTCGCGCAATAAATTTACATTTACGTAATTAATTAAAGAAAATTTATATCTACGTAAAACGTAGATGTACAGAAACAGTAATTTATAACCGGTCCCAAAGCACAAATCTCCAGTCCCGAAGCATCCGTCCGCGACGAAAACGTCAGTTAAGCTTCGTTTAACTTCGTTTCATCGAGATCTCCGACAGAGCCACGATCGTTTTTCACTCATCGAACCAGTTTTCGTTGGGACTTATCGAACCCGGCCTGACTCGCAGGTTTCCGCGCAGCGGTCCGAGACATCGAGAGTTTCACCATCGCACCGAAGAGCCGGTCAGAGAACCGGCTTCGCGTCTCGAAGAAAAAAGGCAAGTCGAGCGTGTGTACCTGCCGTAAAATCGGCCGGGAAATGATCGTCGAGAACAGCGGGAGAGACGGTTATAAATAACCATTTCTCACGGTTCCTTAGCGTGCCTACGTTGGTGCGCGAAAAGCGCAGGTGGAGAGAATTCGGGACGAGCGACGAAAAGAAAAGGTGGATTACCCAGTTCAACATCCTTGTTGAATCATCCGGCAGATGAGGGTACGGTGGAGAACAATACAAGCAGACTTTCCTCCACGCCCCCTTCTTTTTCCGTTTCCCTTGATCGAACATTTCTCAAGTGTCTCTGGACACTTGAACCTTGTTTATCTTGCAACTTCTCTATTTTCCAGAGCAGGATTCACGTACGATTGTACGCGATACGTGAAGTCGTTGTGTTCTTAATCGGACACTTCAAGAAAACTCAAGCTGTTTTCGCAAAATCGATCGATCTTTCCTAAAAGAATACGGGATTACTCCGAATTCTCCGAATCCTTAGAAATTACGGATTTTAAAGGTTGATCCGTGTGGAAAATGCACACTCAGGTCAAATTCTGGAACAACTGTGAGCTCACGTCGTATTTGTATATCTGATACGTATGTATGTGTGTCTGTGTGTGTGTGGTGAACTCGCATCTCAGCGGGAATGCCGAATCGTTCCGATCCATTATGCTTTCACCGACGGACGCTACGTTCTCCGGTTTGCCTTTGATAGGAAAATCCTCATTGAAGAGGATGGTTGCTGCTCTTCTGGGAGGATCTGGGTCGCCGCTGTTATCCTAACGGTATATAATGAGACGCCATTGCGAAGCGCATCGCCATGGTGCATCGAGAGAAAGGACTACCACAGGGAACTAGATCCTGCGTCGAACGATCGTAATCTATATCACGCTAGAAGAGAGGCTACTACGAACACGAGTTACAGACGGAACGCTGTCATCGGTGTAATTCTAATAGCGCTGCTAAAAACAGCTGTTCCTTTTAGCTCGCTTTCATGCGCGCGCGCGCGAAAAGACGATCGCTCCGGAACATACTGTATAACAGGCGGAGCGATCCGTTGAAATGTCGTACGTAAACACCGAGTCGGAACGGAGGAGTACGTGCCGTGAATCGTCGGTGGGTCTCTCGGTAATTCAACGGAGCGCGTTTCACGCGCGCGGAAGGAGGAAGAAAGAGAGAAGGAGGAAGCGAGAGAGCTATACCACGAAACAATTCCGCGCGAGCCTCATCGAATCCACCTGCGTGTCGTCGCGCGCGATGCTCGACGGCGGCGGCGGGTCAACGCCCTGCCCGTCGTTCAAGGTTCCTCGCGGAATTGTTTATTACCAGCCAGATGGTCGAAAGCGCGCGGCTAGTTTTAGGTTTGAAGGTCAGCCGTAGTCCGAAGAAACTGTTATTCCTACGCGTTTATGTATCTCGTAATAATAACGCGGCTCCGTGCCTCCGCAGTGTTTGAGGAAGCGCGACTTTATCGCTTCGCTAATGTCTTCAATAGAGGCGAGCCGGAGGAAATAAGGCAACCTTGGACCGTTGCTGTATATAATGTCAATGGAACACGTTTTATATCTCTCACATGTTTAACACTGCGCGGACACCGTATTTTTGGAGCACTCACCCGGACACCCTGTGGCTTCTAAGTCCAAAGAGTTTTTGAAAGCGTTTCTATGTTACAAAAAATGTATAAAAATTCATGTATCATCTTTAAGGTTTGAAAAAGTGATTTCTATGCTTACATAGGCCGAAACCAAGTTTTTTTAGGTAGAGGAGCTGACGTAAGCGTCCCGTGGGAATCATAAATAAAAAAATCGACTGTGTCTTAAAAGGCCCACGGTGTCCGCGCAGTGTTAATGTCCTCGTTAAAGTGGAGTAATTTCGAGATTATTAGAGATTATCCAAATGAAAATCCCTACGTCTCTTTTTGCGTTAAACATTTTCAGAGATTGTACATACATTAGGGAATTTATTATTATTATTCCGTAGGAAATTTTGTCTTGCTTACCACAGTAAATCCAATTGAATGTTGTTTAGAACCACGCGCGGCAGAGATATTTCCTCTCGCGACAATGCCGATCCCCGAATCGACATGCATGGAGAACTGTCAACCAACATCGAGTCCCAATAGAACACGGTGATTGAAACAATAGGCTGGCACTGTGCGGTCTCGCCGCACGTGCAACCGGCATTGCGGAGCGCATTGAACAAACCCGAACTACATTCATCATTAAGCGGCGCGTACGGAGCGTAGCGGCGGTGTATCTAACGGTTGTAATTACGTTCGCGCGCGCCTCGAGCCTGATGAGCCTCGCTGTCGCTGTTGTTGACTAGCAACGTCTAAACACAATTTCGCAAATTATCCGGCACGACAGTCACAGAACGGAAAGGAATTCCGCCGTGGATCCACTAATTCACGGTTAGTGGACCGAAATGCCAAACGTTCACCCTTGAAGAGCAATATTATCCTTGCTCGTAATTATTCCACGGAGATCGTAGCCATGAGATTCAAGACATATATGTTTTGACAATCACTTTGACAGGTGGGAGAAAGGACACGTTTGTAGAGGGATTATTTCCGATTTAAATTGAATCGTTTTTTTCTTCAATTTAATTAAAATCGGATTCTACTTGAGTCCACGTGCAAGGAATTATAATTTCGTTCTTTTTCCATTTTTCAATACATCAATCAGTTCCTCCTTTTCAGCAACGATATACGTTCATCTTCTCAGAACATTTTTATTTCTTCATTTTACGTTTCAGTCATTTGTAGATTTTAATATTCAATTTAATTCACTCTGCAATATCCTTCTGATTGTTCTGATTCCGATATCGTGACTCGCATTTCATTTTCACATTAGCAGCTGTCACTCCGATTACGCGTTTTCTCGTCATCGATGAACGGAAGAGAAAGAGAGAGGGAGAGAGGAGCCGGTAACAGCCATCGGCGTCACCGACCTTCGGTCGCCATTATTCGTCGGCATGCGCGTCTCTTTCGTGCCCGATACGTTGACCTTCTCCAGAAAACACTCTTGCCTTCATTCTTGCTCGCTAGGTCGAGACACGCATTATTCTCTCCGCTCCTCCCGCTTCGTCCCATGCCCGCCGGTTGTCCCTCCTTCATCCCCTCTTATGTGTCTACCATCTTTCCACCGCTGGATGCCATGCCGAGCTCCTCTGAATGCGCGCACGCACGCAGGCATACACACACGCATCTCGGCGTGCGTGCATATCCCGGGAGAGACGCTCAAATGCACCGCTGTGCGTGCAAACACGCATGCGTGTCCGTCTAGAGCCGAGGAGGTGGACAACCCCTTCGCGCTTCCTCTCGCTCGGCCTCTCCTCTCCCTTTCCTCGCTTCTGCCTGTTCTCCTCCTGCCCCCTGCTCGCCGCTTCCCCTGACTCACTCTGCTCGGGTGCGCACGTTGCGTGACGTTCGTGTGTGTCAGTGGAATACATTATCATTGAGCGAGGGCCGGCGAGAGGATGGGCGGGAGGGAGGAGTCGGTGGTGGAACGGTGCCGCGCGCGGGTAACAGTGGTAGTAGGTCTGGCGCTGGTGGTGGAAAACGGCTCAGTCGGTGGTTACTCGTGGCACATTGGCGCTGCACGGAGGCCTTTGACCTTTCCTTGTCTCTCTCTTTTCGCCATCTCTCCCTCTCTCGCTCTCTCTTTCGTTTGCTCTGTATCGTTCTGTCCGCTGCGCGCCATCTTTCTCCGTCTCATCTTTCAGTTCCTCCTTTCTCTTTAACTCACCCGAGGTCTCTTTCTGCCTCACGGTACCCCCTTCGTCTCGTCCGTTCCGCGCGTCTCCCCGCAGCTCCGTGTGAACTCACACACGAACGCACAGGAATCGTTTGCGCGCACAGGAGTCGACCCCTCTCCGTCGACTCCTTCCACTCTGTGTCTGCTCGTCTGGTTTCGATCCCGCCCGCCTCCGTTCCCTCCGACCCCTCGACGCCGGGTATCCCCCTCCGATCACCCCCCTCGATGCTTCGTTCTCCTCTCCGTCTCTCGCCCGGTTGCAACTCCCTCCCCCCCCCCCCCCCGCGACAGCGACGTTGCAGTCTGCTACGACCTGCATTCATCTCGCAACAAAACCTCCGCGACGGTACTCCGGTCCCGACGACGATAAACGAGAAACTGTGCACTAAGTGTATTACAACCTCCCACGTTCCCACCGCTAAAGGTCATGCCTTAACGAGCCGCTTCTTTCCTTACCGCCTTCTTTTTTTGTGCTTTCATCCCTCCTTTCTTCTCTCCCCGCCCAACCAAACCGGCCAATCTTCTTCTACCGTCGTTCGGCGACTCCTCTTCCTTTCCGACCGTACCGTATCTCGCCTCGCCTCTCTTCCTGCTTCGCGCGATTATCCTTGCTACACCGGTAGACACTTGCTATTCGCCTAACCGCTGCCGCTTTAAGTACGAATTTATCTGTACTGCTTATCTGCGAATATAGTCTGTAAAGTATCACTGATACGAGGCTTTAGATAGGAGATAAGTGCTCACGGCAATTACTTTTTTTTTATGTTCACTTACGGGCGCGAGGTATACAGCAGTAATTTAGATATTAGGGCACGTATTACGGAACTTTTCGAAATGGATTACGATCGGAAATGTTTCATTATTTCCTATTGTGTTTTCTGTGGAAAACGGAATAATTCCAGTCGGAATCTATTCCGAAAAATTGCATAATATGTGACTAGGTAAAAAGAAGTATATATATATAATGCGTCACCGTATAACAGGTTAACTAAAAAAGTTTCAACTGTATAATTCGACATCTTGAAATAATCTTTGACTTAGAACTTCATAATTAAAAAAAAAGAGACCTTTAAACGTTTTATATTCCTCGACTCGCTCTACAAATGCCGACTTCGCTTTTATATGTATACTCTCGCGGCTCTTTTCGCATTTTTCCCTTTTCATTTCGTTACTTCCACTCACTACATTTCCGACGTCGACTACCTGGATTTCAATGACCCTGTGGCGAAGAATAGAGCCCGTCGACGTAGCGTTACTGCCACTGCCTGTAACTGATGAACACGTACGATTGCACGAGCGAGTAACCGGCGAAACTTTTCTATGGCATGCGGCTGTCCGGTCGCGATGCACCTGTCGGCGAATCATCACTATCCAAGCGAGTTTACTTGTCTTATTCGCTCGTAAATGACCTGACCTAAATCTTCCGTTGCGTTCTACCCGACGAGAGACTTCTTCCCGGTGGCAGTGTGTTTTCATTTCACGGACTCCGACGCATCGACCACCGTGAGAAAGTTTAAACTTTAGTAGCACGACTCAGCCGGAGACCGTTATGGCGAGTGTGTGCCGATAATTAAAGGCTACTTTCCCCCCTGGCGGCTCGGATGGAAAAAGTGTGGCGTAATTGTTCTTCGTGGCGCCATCGCCAGGAGGCATAACCCTCCCTCTCTCTCTCTCTCTCTCTCTCTTTCTCTCTTTGTTTTCCTCTATGACGGGTGTTTTATTAAACGTTACACTCGCCGAGAACGCGCGCTTTGCCATGTGAGTGGAACGAGCGTGTGTAGGCGACTCAGTCGACTCGTGTAATTGTAACATTCGCCATTATTCACTGCTAATTATTCGCGTCGTGCGCCCGAGTCTTATAATTCGAGGAATTGCATTAGGAGAATCGTTCCGCGGCTAGATCGCAATTTCTGCTACGCTTCTAACCATCATTCTTCGTCCGAACGTGCGTGATAGCACAACGAATAATATCCACACTATACGCTCCAACCGCAATTCTACCTTTAGATCTGAAAAAGGAACGAGGAGAACTTCTCATTCGCATCGCATTAAATTTTAATGACAACTTTCTCGAAGTGAATCTAAAGTTGCAGTCTCTTTGATCTTCTCGATATATTAACTGCTTTCGTAATTTGTCGAATTAATATCTTAATAAAGCAAAAACCAAGTGAAATTTGAACAAAAAATAACGCGTTTTTCACTAAAAATTTTCAGAAAATGCATGGACCATTTTATTAGAGAAATATCGATTTAATAAAAAAAAAAATACAATGGAACATTCTGATGGAACGTACTGTATATAGTATGTTCCCAACCAGTTTTCTAAAATGCGTACCAAACTTCACACCTCTTTCAGTCCGAGCCGGCTGAACCGGTTAGCGCGTCTGTGACGCGTTAATGTCGCAGGGGACATCTCGTTTCCGCTCTCTTCCTCGTGAATTGCAACCCGTTCAATGTCGTATCCACGCTAAGGAATTCCTTTGTTCCGTCACTCATTGTCTGTCTGGCTCTTATGTAATCAGGGGAACGGAATAACGAGAGCGCAGCCGACGTTGCTCGCCGATCGGAACCGCTCCTCGTGCGAGTACTCGGATAAGACGTGTGGCGGAGAGCGACGGTGGGGAAGTAGGAGCAATTCGTTACGCCGGGCGAAGTCGTTTACGTCAATCCGTCGTGAACGCGAGCGTGCGTAATGCAGATAAATTCCCGGAAGAGCTTTCCGGAAAGATGCTCGATGTTACGGCGCGGCGACGCGAATTTATGCGCGATTACTCCGAAACCAGCATGCGTGCGTGCGTCGAGTGTACGTGTGCGTTTGTGTGAGAAATTTTAGGATTTTTGACATCGTAGAAAACACCTCAATGAAAACGAAGACAAATTTCAACACGTTGTAGTCCTCAGCGAATTTCTACTGGAGTTAATTTAAAATCTAATTTTTAATCTTTAAAACGTTAATGTAACAGAAATTAATTAAATTGCGTGTAATTAAGCTAAATAATATTTACACAAACGCAACAAATCTCAATTTATTATTCGTAACAGGAAGAGTTCTGAGGACAAAAGTTAAGATATTCTTAGATAGGTATCGCTTGAATTCTTTTTCAATCTTATTAAAGCCGGGTATTTTCTTCTCTTTCCCTCCTCCCCCTTCTCCCAGATGGAGAGTTATGTGGGTCGTCTCTTGTCACACATTGATACGCATTTTTATCAGGGCGCCGTAGAAAGACGTGCGATTGCGGAACGAGGGGGACGAGTTGGCGGAAGGGAAGGGAAGAAATAGGGAGAAAACCCCGTAAAGGACGGCTGATAGCAGCACGCCTAGTAACGGGGGAGGGCAGATGGGGAAAGAAGGACTCGTATTAGAGCTGCGTAGCAGGAAACACGTACGCGGCAACAAATGGTAATAATAAGGGGGGCTCGCACGTCAGCGATCCATGCCAAGCAACAATGCAGGAAGCGTGTGCGTGCGTGTACTCGTATACGCGTCTGAGAACTTGCGGGACAACGCCGGGCGCTTCTTCTTGCCTCCCCCCCCTCTCTTTTTCTCTTTATCTCTCTTTCCTTCTCTTTCTTCTTTTTCATTGCCGTTTCGCGATGATGGGCACCCGGTGCAACAAAAGACGCGATACTTAACGGTGGAAAGTTTCGCCGACGAAGCTGCCTTCAAACCACGTTAAAACTTTTCCCGAGCGCATTCATACGCGTCTTATGTGCACGTAACACGCAGCATAAGTGCGCATTATGTTGCGCGATAATACGCTCCAGACGCGCTGACGTCTACCATGTATTTGAAACTTTGTTAGTTGCTCCGTAAAGTGTAACTTTACACCCTCAATTATTTTTTCCTTTCCGAGGCAGCGTAACGGCTCTGGAAGTCTGAGACGTGTTATACTGTAGAGATTTGTTTTCGGAGTCTCAAAATATTCACTGTTACTACTGTGGTATTCTCTTACCATGGTCGTCTCTAATAAAATACCAGTAACAGACAATAGAATGCTACGGTAGAAAAAATAGAAGAAGGTCGAGTAATACAAAAGACAGAATTCAGGAATTTGAATCCTGGGTTTTCCTGTCAATTCAGGATTGTCTAAAACATTTTCAAAACTATGATTTCCAGAACCATACAGTCACTTTCACTTTTCTGTCTATTATAGTATTTTAAGGTTCATAAGAGTTCCCGCGGTTAGAGCATTAGCATTTCGTTGAGTAATGTTACTTTGAAAGCTTTGACCCCAAGATTTCCAAAGAATCCCGTCGTTTTCAAGGACGATTCCTATTTGAAAATCTGTTACAGTACTTTTGACCGATATCCATCGGTATTTCAACGGTAACGCCAAAACAAAACTAGAATTATCGCAGCGATAATGAAACGACTTTTGGCTTCGCAGGAGGTGTTACGGTTATTTTTGCCTTTCATTCTTAAGCGAATCTTGGGAACTCACGTAAAAAGAAGAGACTTTTTTCCCCTGAATTCGATTCTCTTCTTCCTATATCTATGTTCTTAGTCGTTAAATATCTGTCACGTGTTTATCACGATGCGTTGCATTGCATGCAAACTCCTATTGCAGGGCACAGAGACTCGACTCTTTTCATTTGTTCAGTTCTTCAGTCGCGCAAAGCGCACAGCACTATGATGCGATTTGCAACGCGCTCAACGTCATATTCCGCGTTGTATACACGCACGAGGTCACATTTGCAACCGGCCGTGTTGGAAATAACGATCCGCCGCGCGCATCTGCCCCGCCGCCGTGTCGCGGGGAAAGACTCGATAATTGCGTCCCGAAGATACTTTCGCAGACCCGACAGCTGGCCTCGTATCTCTCCCTCTTCCTGTCGAAACTTCTCTGGAGATGTGCTGATACGAATCTCTCGTTGGAAACGTAAGAAGCGCAACTCTGGACGAAGAAGCAGACGGAAAAGATATATCGCGGTTGCATTAATTTCAGGTTGTAAAAGTCTAGTGCTTGTGATAGTTGAAGGAGGAAAGGAATAAAGAAACATGCGATACATATAAATATATGTTACATATACTGCTTCAAAGTTTAATTAACAATCTGCAGTTTATTTCACACACACAGTATTTTATACGGTTCACTTCATGTCCGAGTTAACATTATGTAAATGACTCTTAATGTTGTATATCAATTAATTATTTTCACTAATTATTTTTACAAAAAGTCACGTTCTGACCCTTGATGAGTTAATTATAGGAACTTGAAGGAGACAGTTCTTATCGCTACTTGAAAGGCAACTGTTATCACCATTTCACATTCACAGAACGAGCAATAACGCTTTCAGATAATAAGGTCCTGACTTCCGGCCGTGTGTTAAAAGATTTCCGATAGAAGTGGAATGTGTCTTTTTCACATCATGCTATTTGTATATATAGCTCACAGAATACACACGTGTACATACACCTCACAGACAGCTTTGTAAACAAAGTTAGGCGCCCATGACGTGTCCGTTTGCGAATAGCGCTTTTTGATAGACGGTAATGCGCGCCGTCGTTATATACCCGGTCGAGCACAATGGTATAGACCGAGCCACAATCGATACACGTAAGCTTTCCGGCATGCCTGTGGATGTATGACGCGCATATACATTCTCGGACGCGCGTTTCAGAGCGCAATTACTTATGCACGCACGAGTTATTTCGATTCTCCGCAGTATTCGGCGCCGTAGCTACTCGCCAAGTTTTTCCCAAGTTCTCCCGCGCGAAACTTCGACGTTCGCGGAATCGTTTAGCGCGAGGAAGTTTCGCGAAATGGAGTTTCGATTTTCTCCTCGCCTCCTCGCCCCGTCGGACTCGCTTCGAACGCGAGAAATCCAAGGAGGTAACTTAAACGCGACCTTGAAGAGATGAACGATCAGAGAAGCTGGCATTCGATGGCGATCAATATCGTGGTAATTGAAAACCGGAATGTGCATTGCTCATCGTCAACAAACAGCAAAGAATGGTATCTTTTTCTAACTGATATGATTAATACGTTCCATTATGCACGTAAAAACGCGTTCGTGTAAAAAAATTTCCTATTAAAAATTTCATTTTACAGAGATTCTCGTTACTATTCTTTTACAATGTTTACAGAGAGAAAGAAGGTCGTTATTATTTCTGAGAAATATATAAATTAAAGTTACCATTAAAAGTGATATATATTGAAGTTTCTTTCTATGCAGTTTTCTTTATAAAGAATATTCATTACTTGAAAATTTTCATAAAAGAAATTTATTTGAAAGTTTTACTAGAGGCTCCTTTCCCCGGTATAAAGTGGGGAAAAATTAAACAAGCAAAATTCTCACGTAGATATAATCTCGCAGCTTAAATACTTGAAAGGCAGCCCTCGCTCTTAATCGCTCGAGACTTTTATATTACGAAAGCCGGGGGGATTAAGAAAAAGGAGATCGAGAAAGTACGACGAACACGTCTCTCAACACGTTCATCAAGCTTCGTCCAATTACGGGCTCGTTAACTCGTTTCGTCAATTACTTCGTAATTTCTTCGCGATGCCGGCTGTCGAGTGTCGGAAGAGGGGAGAGGGAGGGTTTCGTGGAAATTTGAGAAGTCGCGGGAGCCTCCCGAGCACGACCTTGAAGGTCGATCCAACGAGGTGGAAGTTCTGCGAAAGTTACGAGACAACTGCAGCAAGCGGTGGTGGCAGCAAGCGTGTATTGTTGCCTGGGTTCTCTCGGTGCCATGACCTCACCAACACATTGCGCCAGTTTCGTGTCGAGCTAACTTCGGAGAACCAGTCAGCTTCGCTTAAGAGGAGGCTGCCTGCCTGCCTGCCTGCCTGCCTGCAATCCGCCCTGTTTCCTTTCGCCCTCGAGACCCACCTCCTTTATTCATCTATATAGCTGTATATATGCTTGTGTATATATGATAGATATGTGAAGGAAATCGTTCATCTCCTTGATCGACGTTCGGCCGAGTGCGGTCGGGGGACATTAATCGAAATCCGTGAAGCTTGGACAAACTTTTCAAATGTGTGATTAAGCTTACCTAATCCTGTGCCGAGGAGTTATCGAAACAATTTTACGATAATATTGATGATAATGATATATTTTTGTATACATTTGAAATAATGAGATCACAGTTATTAAGTTGTATTTATCGAATCTATATAAAACACACATGATTACCGAAAATTGATTATTATTATTAGAAACTAAATTAGATCAGGTTGCAAAAAATTGAAGAAAAGATTACACATTTTCTCGTTTACGTCTTATTCTATTTCTATCTTCTGCTTTATAATTTCTTTTCTTTTTATTCTTCGCGCAGTTCATTCGTCAATTTGCCATTCGACTTTTTTGAGGTGTCATGATTCCTATGAACTTATTCAACCTATTGTACGAATCAATGTCGTGTTAAAATCATGTTTTGTAACGCGCAGACACTATAAAATTTTACTGGACACGATGATATAACATGTCTCGACTTGTCACTTAAAAAGTCGAGATTTGTTCAGGCAAAAAGAAACTATCGACTGTACGAAGATAACATCTTGACCCCGGAAATTTTTAGGAGAGAGTACGTTTATTTCAAATAAACGCAAACGATATTTACGTTACTACTCGATATTAGTTTGTTAAATTCAGATTTTAATTACCGTACATGCTATATATACGCACGAATATTATATCCCTGTATTTATTTATCAATACAAGTTTTGAAACATACGCCATACGCTAGAAACACACGAAAATGACCCCCGTATTTGCTCATGATAATGAAACCGCGGATGATTGCCGATGGGATACCCGTTCTCCCGTTAGCCGCAGCTTCAAAAACCGAAACCGGCCAGGCCTGGAATTACACAGGCCCGTCTCCGATAATCCCCGTTTAGTTTACCGCGACACGGAAGTCTTTACGAAACGAAAGTATACACCGTGTACGGGTAACAGGTACGTACCCGTCAGTCGTAATGCTCGCTATATACGGCGATCATCCGCAAGAAAGTATTATCGAGCTACGTGCTGCATAAGGTCATTAAAGCCTTACGTAATTACAGTTATTACATAGCCGCGTGTGGTATTATATAGCCTTGTTCGGGAAATACACACACATGCACATTGCGTGCGTGTTGAGCACACAGAGTGCGCTGGAAGGAAGCCATCACGAGCGTCCGTATTCGCCGGTATGCCTTCCTCTCGTTTCCGCTTTCATCGAAGGGACAGGAATGCGTATATCCCCCTCGAGACTCGAGACGAAAGGGAGAAAAGAGGGAGAGGGGGAGGCGGCGGAGCTCGCTCGGAAGGGTCGACACCGGGAATGGGATCGATAGCACGAACTCGCACGTGTGCGCTCGCTCGCGCGGTCGCCCGCGCGCGCGCGCGCGCGCCGCCGCGACACGTGTGTGCGCACGCGACCCGCTTCATCGTGTGCGCGACTATGCGCGTAGCCTCGATCAAGGCCGTTCGTTGTTTACCCCGACAGGGACCGACGTGATTCCAATTTACCGTCGGTTCCCCCGCGCCCCTTTACGCCCCCTCTCCACCCTGTCCCTGGGTATCCGCACCCCGCCGCGGCCGGTCCTTTCTCTCGCTCGGCAACCACGCTCGCGATGCGTTTCATCCCTACTCTCCTCCCCCTACGTGAAATTACTAACTTTCGTGCGCAAGTCTCTCCTTTTTTCTCTCTTTTTCTTTGTCGCACAGTCGACGGGGATTTTATTTCGCGCGCCGTGGCCGAAACGTTTGCTCCATATCCGGAGAATTGACTGGTTCGATAGAATTTCGTTCTGGCTTCAGATTTCGACGTTACACCAGGATGTTATCTTTAGGGCTTCCCGGTGGGTATTGTCAAAGTTTAGGTAGCGCCGTAGGCGGTAGGTGATTTAAATGGCAATAGGTAGTATATTTCTTACGTATATGACCGCCTTTATTTACGACTCGACGTAAAAACCTAATATTCGAAAAAAAAAATTGACTTAAAAAATCCATATGGATAGTAAGACTAAAAATACAAGATAGGCTGCTTTTTCAGAGAGCTCTTTGTTTGTTTATAAAGAATCAGTGTAATTTACTGTTATACGTAAGAAATTCAATAAAAATAGAAATAATTACGATACAACGATGCATAATTTTACTCGGTACTTTTCGATTTTATTCTTATTTTATCGAGATGTTTATGCAGCACGTTTATGTTCTTGCATAAATTTCTTACGCGATGATCTCGAGGCACGTGACAGCAACGAATCGTCGTAACCGTCGTTTTATTGCTCAATTTTTTTCCACCCTCGATAAACATCATGCGATTCGACGATCATGTCACGACGGACAGCCCTACGAACGAGTCACGTTTTTCTCGCGAAAAAGAAGCTGCCCTCAAGGCGCGAACGAACGTACGGGTGGACAGGTTATCGATCCTCGTTTAAAAAGAGAGTTATCGTGCTTCGGCTGCATGTGACACGACTGACAAGAACGGCAAGGTCGCGCGCACTGTACACCCCCGTAAAAAGCGACGGTTATTCCATAGCCCGGTCTCGATAAACGATCGCGCGTGTTTCACACTTTTACACGTGCAGCGTTATTGCAACTGGGGGCTTTCATATCGATTACGAAGATTAATATGAAATCAAAATTTGAATACGAGAACAAAAGCCGCTTATTCCGCGGTTTTGCGAGAAGGCTAAAATAAAAAGTCATTGTTTTTTACAATGATTTTATTAGATTTCATGAGGTATTCGTGTTTTATATATTTTTTTATAAATAAACAAAAGTATGATCGTGTATAGATAAGTTTTCTTCGAAAACATGTGTTATGAATTATCTTCTTTGCAGATAAAGATATTCTTATCCGTAATCACCGTTCTTCTAAGACTTTTGCTGTCATAAATCAAAACTTTCGCATGGAACACCTTGCATATACATACAATGCGGTTTGCTCGATGTTTCGTATCAATATGTATCGGCATTTTTCTCGATTCGCATGTGTAAGCCGTCACGAAAGTTGCTTTCTCGAAACGATCGTACGGCTCTCGAGGCGTTTCGTGTTTCGAGATTCGATCTGCACTTCGGGAAAATTATCGGTCTCTGACAAACCGCGATTCGCTCGTGCGGATATCCTGTCCTTGAATATACCGGCGTAACTGCAACTGCAATGCGCGAGTGCGCGGATACACGTGTGTGCCCTGCCCGCGCCTGTGCATGCACACGACGCATACATGTGCGAAATGCAGCAGCCAGCAGCTGCCGGGAATGCGGGAGACAGCGGACACTCGAAACCGGCATTAATATCCCTCTTCGGCCGGGTTACATAAAGCAGCAGGCTCCAGGCACTCGCTCATTATACAAAACGCTGGACCCCGAACACGTGTACACGTGATGCTCCAAAAAGCTATCGTGTTATTTTCCATCGGTCGCACAAATTCCTGGACGAATTTAGAGCCGGCCTTCGCTCGGTAAAAGCTTCACGGGCTTAACTGCGAGAATATTCAATTTATTTAAATTGGGAATTTAAATAGCTCGAGGGTTGAATTTTAAAGGTGAAAATAAATAGCGGAGCAGTACCTTTGAGCTCGTTTTAAAAATGATTTATATTTTAACGTAATGGAAATTAAATTTTAATTATCGAGATATTAAAATAAAATATTACAAAGTTTCAACTAACAATTTCGTTTATCATTAAACCTCGCTAAGCAGAAATTAATTATGAAATTTACTGTCAGTTTGTTTTTCGCGTTTCTCTTTCAGGTATCTGAAATTAAATTAATTATGAGCACGCCGGAAGAATTTGTACACATTGTTACAAGATTATTATTGATCCGCCTGAAACGATCACTAGACAAATTAGGAAATTTTCATGCTACTTTTCTCGATTGTCGCGGGTGACGCATGCGAACACACAATGAACGTTCCCTTTCTAGAGACCCGTGCGAATATTTCGCTCCAAAAACGCACGACCGCGCTTTCGATCGACGTGTCATCGGCGATGACCCACATTTCCATATGGCGCGCCGTGGTGTCTGCCGAAATTGCGCCGCGACATCATCGATCGGCGAGGCATATTCTCGCTGATATGACCCGCCTATCAGCCGGGAACGAGGTCGTTGGTAACCGCTGAATTCTCCATCGGTTTGTCTTCGGGTCGCGACTCGGCGAATGGAAACTAGTCTATTGGACCGCAGTTATAATCTGGAGCAATGTCTCTCAACGACCGTTTCGCAAACTGGAATTTACAAGCTCCTTGTAGTTTATATGAAATTATACGAAGAATAACGCTATATACGATGCATATCTGCAATTTCTGTAAATTCTGATTCAATCAATGTCTCGACATTCCAGGCGAGGAGAGCCAATCCGCAAATCCCTCGATTGATCCATAGATAAGACAATAGCGTACACGCGCAATGTAATCAGCAGTCTGCAATTTCGGAACGAAAGTCTTAATCGATCGAGCGCGGCTTAAATTATTCGTTATAAGATAACGGCCTTATCGGACATGTGAGATAACGTGGAAAGTACGACTCCGCCGTTCGTGTCGAAAGGCGAGGCCCAGGAATAGGTTCGACGCATTTGCAATTCATCGTGTTTTCATTTATTCATGCGTGATACACGCGCGCACATGGAAGAAACATGAGACGATTGCATCCGACAACGTGTATGGAGGTCAAACGACTATCGGATCGCGTGGCGTGTCTCCTTGAGACTCTTTCCTCTGTTTCTCTTTCTCCCTTTGACGAGATAGGAAATGGAGCCGTTATCGAGGTTTTAAAGAGGACGAGATGCCGGTTACGTCACGCGCGTAATCGCGATCGGGCGATCCGAGCGAACGCGCGCGGATAAAGCAAGAAACGTACGCGCCGCCGTGAAATTCTTGTTTATTCCGTTAACGAGGCAATTACGACCGCGCGACGTTCGCGCACGTACGCGGCCGCCGACACGCGCTTTTTCTTTTCTTTTTTTTTTTGCACACACGTACACGCACCCTCGTACGTGTGTACAGGCGTGTGTGACTAATCGACGCTGCGATATTAGTCATCCCGTAATAACGAGTCGCCATGCATCGATTTGGCGGGTATGTTCCACGAAAGGTGGTTGTCAACTCCGCGAAATATTCGCGCTGTCAGTACGACCGCGCGAGCGTCGTTAGCGCGTCGCGCGTGTTTGCCCGTCTAATTTACAAATTGTGTTTGCGAGGGGAAGAAAACGACGTGGAGACTGAAACTGTGACAAACTGACAAATTGTCCGCGGTGCGCGGACGAGATAAGCGGATTTTTCCCCCTCCCGAGCCGGAAAAATGTACCATGTCGTTCGCAATGATTAACCATTCGTTATGTTCCGGCATACGATCTGTCATAACCGGCGAATGTCAATTGACTGGCTCGTTCCGCATTGTAAAATCATTATCGCTTATCGATAGTACGTCTCCATTTATTTTGCTCGTGGAATTTCATATACGGGTCTATCTTAATCTTAATATCTTCATTTTGCATCACTTGGCCACTTGTTGTCGTCAAAAGAGCGCTTACTGGGCTCTAAAGGTGCGTTTAGATGAGAGTGTGTCGAGCGTCCAGCGTCAAACACGCACGCAGCATCCTTGCTCAGATGTCTAACCGTGTAGATTTCAGACACTGAAATCTGCGTGATCTACATGTTTAGACATCTGCGCAAGGTACTTACAGCGCACGTGTTTGGCGCTTGACGCTCGACGCTTGATGCTGCCATGTAAAAGCACCTTAAAGATTTCGTCAGACAATGACTAGTATAAATCCTACGAACGTTAAGCAGGTAGGAAAAGTTCTGAAGGAGATTTCAATACTAAGAAAAAAAGAGAAAAATTCAAGACAGGAGTTCTAACAATGAATTTAAGTAACAGCTTCCAAATTATTATGGACTATTATGGACAAATTATTATGGAACAGGAAAACATTGTGGACAGTGTGATAGTTAGACAATTATTGTGACAGTGTGGAAAGCATGAAAAATGCCAGAAATGCTACATTTCACAATTGATGAGGACGGCACGACTTATGCCCCGCCGGCGCCGAAAGTTGAAGCAAATATTGACGTACAGAGGTTACAAGATTATTAGATACATTTTGTTTTTTCACGATCGCCGAGGTTAAAGAAGGCTTTCTATATGATAAGAAAATATGTGTGTGTCTCATCCCTATAAGTATAATTGTCAAAGTTGGGTATTTCACTAGCGTTCGGCAAGATTAGAGTCGAGTCACACGTTAGAGATAAAAATATGCCCGGCACGACCGACGAGCGGAAAACAACCGTGATTAATTTCGATCTTTGTTATGCTGATAACACACTGGAATCAGACGATCGCACCGACGTGGAATGCGCAATCGATCTGATATTTTATCTGACGACACAATTGTGCCCCAAGTGATCTCTTGCCCTGCCGTCGCGGAACTGCACACGATATTTTTATAGAGGATAGAAAAACACGTGGAAGCGAAAGATAAAAATGGCTTGTCGAAGAAGATTTTATTATCTTGGCACACATTTGGCGCATCGATGCGCTCGAATGCGTGTCGACGGAATATTTTTACGACGTTATTTTCTAACGCCTGGAGCGGATCAGGATTAAAAACGATGTTGATCGTCTATCTATAGTTCACGCGTTTAATATCTAAATTAACCTTGCCGATTGACGCACAGTAAACAAAGGATACGTAACCGTAATCGTGCTTTATCTGTTGTGTCCACTTAGATTAGGACCGAAAGTGATAGGTTGGCTTTTAGGAAGATGTTACACTTTTGGAGATATCGCTCTTATTTTCACCTTTATCGACGACAAACAGTTTGATGAATCAAAACACGTCAAACGGCCACGATAAATAACGTAACGCGTGAAATTCTTCTCTATCTTTGACCTCTCTCGCGATTAACGCGTGAAATTCTTCTCTATCTTTGAACTCTCTCGCGATTTATATCGCCGTTTTCAGGCCGAAGCAGGCCGTGCGCTTCCAACGTTTGCGAAACAGCGCGTTTCTTGCGCGCGGAAAGTGTCACGTTTTCCCGCTGTTCTTCTTTCCGTGCGCTCCTCCGTCTCGCCGCTCGCCGTCGCCGCGACGGCCGTAGATTGAATCGCGCGATTATTCACCATGCGTAACTCCCACGTTTCTCCTCGAGTCGCGATTAAATCCGGGCAGACGATCTTCGCACTCGAAGCACCGGCCGTGGAGAGAGAAAAATTTTGCCTTACGCAATACACGTAGACGATTATAACGTGTGTACTCATCACGTGTCTTTATAGAGACTGTGTGTCTCCGAAAGTTTTTACGTTTTCTTCCTCTACGCGAACAGAGACGTCAAGTGCAGTGTCGTATGATTGAAGGGTCTTTTGTTTTTTTTTATAGTGAAAAGTCAACTCTTAATTCAGCTTCTTAAACATTTCCGACTTTTCTTTGTTATTCGTACAATACAAAAGGTCTGCAGGAAGAAACATTGTAAAGCTCTAGAAAAGCTAAATTTTACTTACTTCAAATTAACATGTTGACTATCAGGTTGATTATCTGTGAGTGGTTCCTGACTATTGGTCAGTGGTCACCAGTGATCACCAGTGATCACCAGTGGTCACCAGGGCGCAAGTGAAGCATGGGTACTGGTTACACGGATAATCAACTATTGAAATATGATTATCGAAACATTTTTAAAATACATTTGTAAAAGATAAATACCATGTAATACAAACTTTTTAATAACATAACTGTCTAGATAACAATGTAAAGTAAAAAGGTGTTATTCAACAATTCATTATTTTTATTTTTAATCATATTACACAATATTTTAGCACTATATGATTATAATAATTCTATTGCGGCATATGCATGGTAAGATATGCAAAACTCGCTGGGCAGGAAACACGTTAATATTGATAATAATATAGTCTAATTAATAGGGTCCAATGATCGTAATACGAATATTATTAGCGCCTTGATATCGGGAGCAATTTTGTTGTTTAATGGGTAGCTCGTATTTGTGTGACGAATCGTTTCGTGGGGAAATGAGATCAAAGTCCGGGAGGACACCCTATATATCCTCGGCAAATAGCGCCTACGGAATTGAAAAGGAAAATGTTCCATTGTACGCTGCCGCGATAGCGGCAGATAATGAGCTTCACATGGTTTCGCATCGCCCTGAAACGTTCGTGATGCAAACGTTCCGGTACAATGTAGAATGTGTTGTAACAAGTGCACGCTTTTATCGACGCCGCGCCTCGATACGAGATATTTGCGCAGAATTTACGAAGACGCTTAACGAGACGTTAATTGAACTGTCGAGAAGTAATTCGGTGGCGAGCGATTACGAAGTAATGTTACGATTCTCTCCCTCTCTCTCTCTCTCTCTCTCTCTCTCTCTCTCTCCTCTCTCTCTCTCTCTCTCTCTTTCTCTCTCTCTCTCTCTCTCTCTTTCTCTCCTTTGAAAATATCATATCACTTCTCCCGGATGAAATATTTTCGCGTCGACACAGAAGTTAACATTCGTGAGAAATATGAGATCCGAGGCGAAGCTATAACACGCGCGCGCGCGGACGATTTCGTCGGCGAGTAATCAAAACTCGCGATACCCCCAGCGCGATACGTCACGTCCGTTTCTGCCGCGTAGCGCATTCCCGCAGATTGAAAATTCCCGGTATTTTCGCATCAAAACTCGATACTGTACGTCGCGCTGCGTTAAATCCGCCGCTATCGGCATCGCAAATATTAGCGAGGAGGGAAAATATCGGCCGCCTCAACCGTCGTTTCGAGCGTCGAGCGTCGCACGCTCGCACGCGAGAATTTGATTTTCGCCAGCGCTCTGTTTAATTAGGAAATAACCGTTCAGAAAAAGTAAACAAGGCATTTGTAACTCTCTGCCGAACGTTTCTTCAACGTGGAAGTTGAATATGTGGTGCTGCAATACGGTACCACGTACGGTGACATTAAAATACAAGGTGGCGCACATAAAACGAACCGGCCTCGAATGCAAAATTTTTTTGAAATACATGTCACTTGGGTTGAGTTAAGTAACATAATTTTGTGATATAATAATTTTGTTAAGGAGAAATTAAAGCTACTACCACTTAGATTGGATTTTTAGATTTATACATATCACTTAGGTTGAGCTAGTAACGTAATTTTGTGACATATTTTTGTTAAAGAAAAATAAAGCTTCCACTTAGATTGGATTTTTGAATTTACAAAATACATTGCGTGTACTTGGCGCCTTTTTTTACCTTTTGATAATAAAACGAACCGGCCTTGAATGCAAAATACAATTGCAAAATACGGGAAACACAAAAACTGTTTGGGACCGGTTTTATGCGTGGCCACTCCGTAATAGTCGATCGATCGTTACAAGTTCAGGCGAGGACCGACGGCCGAAAAAACGCGATTTTCTTTCGTATAGATTTAAAAGTTAGATGCTCTCACGGATCACTCTGGCGAGATTTATCGTGGAAGTAACGAGTCTGCGAGATACTAACTGTATATTGTGGCGGAAATTGGTAATCTCGAGAGGAACGGCGCCTCATTGCGATGCGGACCGGGCAACTTTGGTTCGATCAAACTTCGCCAATAAGAGCTCGCGCGGGCTGACCAAGTCTCTCCTTCGCTCGAGACTCGCATTAGTTCCCGCCTGCCAGGAGCCGCCGAACCCAAGCCGCGTTATTGCCGAAGTTCGGCAGGCGGGGCCTTCGAATTTACACTCTCGCCGACCGTAACTGCCTTCCCTCGTGCCTTCACTTGCCCAATTCCTCGAAAAACTGTCCTTAGCCCGTATCTCGTCACGCACGTTCCCCGTTCCGTCTATTGACATCGAGAGCGCGGCCTTCGTATTGGAATTAGATGAACGAAAATCAAGATCGTAAATAACGACGATAACGATGACATTAATACAATCATCTGTTTACGTTGTTTCAACCATAGTAGATTTCATTCTGTAAGTAGCGCCGTTTGCGTGTGTAGTGTGTGTACGGAAGAATATGAATTTACGAACGTGCGATACGAACGTGGAACTTAATACTCGCATCCGGTGTCGTACGCGTATGCCTCGTAATTAGACCGACGGACGTCGCGAGTGCCAGCGGTGGTGCAGTGACTCCCAAACGACGCGTGCACGCGAGTCCGTCGCGTCGCGTCGCGTCGCGTCGCGCCATTTGGCTGGCCCCCCGCTCGCGGGCGAGGAGAGAGAAGGAGAGGAGAAACGACGAAATGAAAGGGAAAAAAAGGAGAAGAGAAAAAAAAAGAGCAGGGGCGCCGACGAGGAAAAGGGAGCGAGAAGAAGAACGCTCCGGCTCGCGGGCGCGAGTGTGCGCGCGCTCGCGCGCGCAAGCACATGTGCGTGAATGCACGCGGAGTATTTTTTTGCGGCCGCTATAGCGGAGAGCAGTCGTGCTTCGTGCTTGAGTTGGCCGCTCGGTCGGTCGCCTTCGGTCACGAGGGATATACGACGAGCGAGGAGCGACCGAGCCCGCGGTAGTTGAATGTTCAGCGGGGTGCCGGGGCGAGGGCGAGGGGAACGCGGGGAGCCGCGGGACCGGTGGGTCGGGGAGGCGAGGAGAGAACTTGACGAAGCGGCGGCGGCGGCGGTTGCCGCCGCGACGGGCTGGTGGGGAACCCTCCGTGTGTAGTGTGTGTACGTAGCGAACGTCGCGGTGAGGGGTGAATCGAGGCGTGGAGGGACGGGTCTGCGGAGGGTGGGTGTGGTGGGGGAGCGAGAGTCTCGCTGCCGCAGTAGAGTAGGAGCCTTCGGCGCGATCTGATCTTGGGATACCGCGTCCCGCGAATTCTCCTCTCGCGCGCGCGCGCGCGCATTTTCGCGAGTTAAATCGTCGCGCAATTGCAATATACTGGACGTTCGCGGGTGTGCGGACGTGCGTGCGTGCGTGCGTGCGTGCGTACGGGTGGCTGTGTATGTGTGTATGTGCGCTTTTGCACGGGATTACCCTAACGGGATAAGCCGTTACTTCCTCTTTGTCTCCGTTTTGTCACCGGCTCCGCGCGAGAATTGTGCGTGTCCCCTCTCCCCTCCCCCCCACCCCGGTGCTTCTGTGGTTGTACGCGGTGCACAGTGATCCATCGCTCGCCGAGGTAAAGGCTCTCCCCGGTTTAAACCGGTCGCCGATCGTCTCGCAGCGAGGTGTGTCGCGTAATCGGAAGCGATAATTGACGGATCCGCGAACGCAAGAGAGGATATCGCGAAGCAGAGAGAACGGGAAAGAGAGGATGCGGTCGCGATCATCGGCCGCCCCATCTCCCGATCGACGATAGCGCGTCGACGTGGGAGGGGGAGGGCTATCGCATTTGGGCGATTCCGGGAAACGGCGCGCCGTCTGACACCCGCGCCAACTCCGGCCGAAGGAACGACGTTGCCTCGTTGGCGAACGCCATTGTTCGCGCACGGAGGGTCACACGACGGAAAACGTCGAGGTGCTCGACGAGACGTCGTTCGACTAAGGATTATAATATATCGGCCTTCTTTTGTGCGTGTGGGCCGAGCAATACCGGTCGCCGATTCGTTCTCCGGCGAGCGTTGCACTTTCTGTGGAGAAAAGCTTGTGCGTGACCTGGGACCAAAGGGAGGTGGAGCAAAAGACAAGAGAAAAAAAGAGAGAGAGATAGGAAAACGGGTGCAAAGAGAGAGAGTGAGAGAGAGAGAGGGGGGGCGGGAAGAGAGGTTGAAATAAAGAGACGTAAAGAGAAATCCGATTGTGTGTCGCGAAAGAAGGGACGAAAGGGAAAAAGCAGCAGAAAACGGCGAGATCAAACCATTGTTCGTCGGTCGATCAACGACTGCGGCCGTTTCGCGGGCGCTCGGCAATCTCCGTGAGCGATCGCCGCCGCGTTATAAGCGCTCTCCTACACGGTACACACGGGTCTCGGTATCTCTCTCTCTCTCCGTGTGCCCCTGGGATTGTCCCCGCCCCTCCACCCGCGGCGCAGCGTAAACGCGGGGGGGCGAAAACTCGTCGCCGCGTAAAACGCGCGACGGAGCGCTCGCGGTCAGTGGTGTGTTCCTCGTTTCGCGAAAGTGAGATTTCCCGATTAAATCGTCGTCACGTCCGTCCGGCCGGTGTGTGTGTGTGTGTGTGGTATCCCTCCCGTGAAAGTGCTCCGACACGCTCCGGCTCGTCGCGCCCGGCGAACAAAGGATCGCTACGCGCGCGAAAAGTAGTCGTCATCGGCGGCGGAGAGACGGAAGGATTCGATCGCGGGACCAGAGGATCTCGCGACGTCTCGGGGCTGCGCCGTGGGAGATGAGCGGCCGCGTCGCGATCCCGATCGCGCCTCCTGCGATGTGGGGACCGTGCGCGACGGCGGCGACGACGACGACGACGAAAAGGGCAGCGACCGCGACGAGAACGGCGACGACTAGGACGGTGGGCGAGGACGACGCGCGGACGACGACGACTGCGACGTGGAACGTATTCGCGGCGGTAACGGCAACAGCATCAGTATGCCACCGGTGCTAGGAGGCGCGGCAATGGCGGTCCTACCGGTAAGCCCGCAAACGGCGACGCAGGGTACCCCGCATCACCATCACCATCACCACAACCACCACCCACCGCATCACCACCACCACGGCAATCATCATCACGGCAGCCACCTCGTACCCCCGGGACAGTCGCCGTTGCTCATCGCGGCTGCCGCGGCCGCAGCCGCAGCCGGCGGCGGCGGCGGTGGTGGTGGTGGTAGTAGCGGCAGCGCCGCAGCCGCAGCCGCGGCCGTAGCCACGCAAGCACAGCCGCAGCTGCTCTATCAGCCGTATAATCTGATGCCGGCGGGCGGCACGCCGTCCTCCCAGCCGAGCTTTCAGCAGCATCATCATCATCCTCATCCTCTTCATCATCATCAGCAACAGCAGCAGCAGCAGCAGCAGCAGCAGCAGCAACAACAGCCGCCTCCGCCGCCGCATCATCATCACCATCATCATCAATCCGTCGTGCAGCAGAGCGGCTTTATAGCCGGCGACGTAGGAAATCCGGCCACGGTGTTAGCCATGTAAGTGTGCGAAATGTCACTTTTGTTCCGTTCTTCTTTTCTTCGCGAGAGATAGGCTTTATTTATCTTGCCGAGAGAAAGAGAGAGGTTCTGCGAGCTCACTGGTGATAACGGAGAAGCGTGGAAGGGAAAGAGCGGCGGATAGATGTGCAGATGCAATCCCTGCAGTCGTCAAGGTTGACTGGGTTTCCGCGCGCGAAATACGTGGCGAGATTTCCGCGAATGCTCTCTCGCGTGGGAACTCGCGTTTACGATCCCTCGCCGAACGATGCGGAAAGTCAGGAGAGTCACTGGAATCTTGTTGAAAGGTCACTGAAAATCGGAAAATGCCTGTTGGATACTTCGTGTACAACACCTAATTAACACTAGGTATACACACTCATTTCCGCATACTCATTGTCAGACGTCACACTGAGACACTTGGGATCCCTGCTGCCTGAAAACCGTATTTTGACTCCTTTTTTTCCGGTTGGAAGTAAACTTAAAAATATTTACGTACATTTATTCAGAACTAGTCTAACGTCATAATAAGTACCATAATAAGTGCAATAAACACGCGTTGAAAAATTTTATCGTTCTATCAATGGTAAAGTTTCAAACTTTACTCAATTGTGCGAGGTCTCGGAGATGTATATCTCTAGAGTGTGTATACCTGGGGTTAAAACTATAAAATTGTTGAGAATACTTGACGATTCGAATCGTTCAAGTACCCAAGATACTCGAACGTCGAATCTTTGTCATCGTCACTCTCTCGTGTCGAGGTCATCGCTTTAGGCACGAGCCTCCGGTGACCGGCAAAAGTGAGAATCGGAGTCAAGATATTATCGAACGTTCGACTATTCGCTTTACAGTCGTATATCTCGTAACGTAAACGGCTCGCCTCGACACCGAGATGTCGCCCGGGGCGATTCTTCGGGGTCGATCGAATCTTCACGGATCGCCGCGCGGAACTGGGCCGATTGTGGGAATTTATAGGAGGGTCGCGGTTCGCCGATCTCTCTTTCGATCGTCGATGATTTACGGAGTAACGGGGTTTCACGGGGATTCGTCGCGCGCGACGGTAGCGCGAATCGCATCTATTACACATACGTACGCACATACAAACACAAACGCTGACGATAGTGATGATGGACGACGAGCACGTCGCGATTATAGCGATCGGTGAGCGCATACGCATAGGCGTATATGCGCGCGGCTGCAGGTGCACGATCGGTGGCGGGGCGCCAATTTGTCACGTCGCGTCGGCTAAAATAGAGCGCTCGCGTTCCGCCCGCGGCGCGGCGCCGATTAAGTTCGCGCGAGCCGACGATGGGCGGAATTAGAGCGGCGTAGGATAAACAGCGGTAGGTATAATCGAGTAACGTGTTGCCGCGGGTATAGCGAGGACAAAAGGAACTTGTCGACCGGTTCGTTTGATCGGAACCGTCGCGATCGAGTTCCGACGCGTTAATGCACTCGACTTCGCGCCGGGGTGAATGACCGCGCGGTAAGCCTCCGATAGAGACGTTTCTACCACGTTCCAATCTTTTCCGTAACGCGGTATTTATAAATTAATAATAGCCCGGTACATCGGCGAAAGTATTAAGTGCGCTCCCTCTCGTTTTCTCGTATCTCGTTCGAGTTTTGGAGTACCGATAACATAATTTCGCTCGTTGCCGTAAGCCTTATCTTGAAATAGATGTTTGTACAAGTTTGTTGACTGAAAGAAAACAGACGCTCGAAAAACGCTCGGTTTTCTAAACACGATAATGTATTGTTATTTACTTGGCGACTCTTATCATTTGCTTGCTCTAAACCGGGGAACGCGATTGTTCCAGATTTCGAGAGCGAGACAGAGAATAAATATGGAAAGAGATGTGGGAGATACCGTCGACGAGATTTCGGAGGATCGACGAATAGAAATTGTAGAAAGCACTCAAGGTCGATTCTCGAATATCGAGAAACCGCGCTTTGACCTCGCGGTCGATAAAGCTCCCAGACATTTACAACTCGCGGTTATCTACTTTGCTGGAAAATACATCGCGACGCGCGCGATGTGAGATATCGACAAAATTTAAAGAGTTATTTTCACAATATTTATCTAAAGTGTCTGCTATCGCTGCGTTACTATGTTATCGTGCCTTTGAGCGTCTGCTTCAGGTGATGCCTTTTTATTATTGCGCTTCGTGAGAATTTTATCTGAGATAACTGCTGTTTACTCAGGCCTTTTATATAAAAGGAATGATAAAAAAATGCCATTAATTTCATTAATGGGCAAATTGAATGCATTCCTTCCGAGAACATGAAAACGGCTTTAGCAGAAACAAATTGCGCTGGGATGTCATTTTAGACATCGTATTTTGAACAAAGTAAACCCATTTGCACTCCGCGTTAGTCGGACACGCGACCGAGGATCAATAAACAGAACGGATTAGTGGACGAGCGATTACTCACGATCCAAGTCCAATAATTCAACCGTGAGTAAGACGCACATGACGCGAGAAAGAGAGAGAGAGAAGCGAGATATTTGCAAACAGGTTTTGGTTCGCAATGTCGCCGAAGTCGTTGCGTAATGCCCAGGCGCGACGTCAGCCTCGCCGTTCGTGATCTATACCATCCGCCAATGTACACGTCATCGCGTGTAATTAAACGGAATTCATTGCATTCAATGTGACGTGATGCGCAGCGACCGATATTTCGGGGCAAACAACCCGGAACGAAACGGATTTTCTCTCTTCCTCCACTTCCTCCTCTTCCTCCTCCTCCTGCTCCACGGGAATCCCCCTGATTCGTACATTCGCTTCGCGGCTGGTGCGCATGAAATTTGCATTACCGTTTATCGCGAGCGAGTATTCTGCGCGCACAGCATTCGCTCGGCGAATTACATTTCTAGGTCTTTCTCTTTCTCTCTTAATAAAATGCCGGAAACTTTCTCCGTAATGTATTCTCGCAATTATTTCACGAAAAATATTTACTTTGGACTTGCAAAATATTGCTAACTCCTCGACGAGACACAAATATATGAAGAATTCAGGGATAACAAAGTTCGTAACTTTATAAGGTACTCTATGCATCGAATGCATCGAGCTATGGAATGGATTGAGAGTGGATTTTTTGTAAATTTTGAAGCTATTTATTATATTATTCTGTGCACGGCCTATACGAGTCCAATACGGAGGCTGCAAGGGTCCGCGTGAAAAAAATGGGTCAGCGTCAGATAAGCGCGGGGGAATGGCGGTCTCCGACCGGTCGGGGAGACATTTCAAATATCGTACACCATGCATAAGCAGAACGGTTATGTGGAAAAAGAGAGAGACTGAGCGGACGGCGATCTTGTGAAATTCGCTGACCGTACCTGTTCGAGCGTAGCATAACAGAACTCTCCGAAGGGTCGCCGATCGGAAGATAGGCAACCGCCGCGGCCGCTCCGGCCGTAATCCCTTTTCCCTCGGCCCGGAACGAATCTTAGCCGGTAATCGATCGGAACGATACTCGGCGACCCTGAACCGGAACACGGAGAAAACGTTTGATGGGCGAGCAGTCGAGTGAAACACAGACTGACCGGTCCGACCGGGCGCGGTTAATTAGTCACCTTTCGTTTTCGTGCCGGCAACTCTTTCGCTCGGCGTCGGCGGTGGTCTTAATGTTGGCCTGAAATCTTACTCCCGCGAATCTTATACACACGAGTGAGCATACGACCGGTTGAAAATGGCGAGCTGACAGTGCAACGTGAAAGGGGAGTAACGATTTAAATGACCTTACGTAGAGAGAAGAATTCTAGTAATTCTTGTCCGAGTTCTTTTTGTTCGAGGCCATTTATTCTCGTAAACGCAAAAAGCGGAAATTCGAGACAATTACGTAAGATAATTTAGCAGTTTCACTATTTCTGTCTGTGGATTTTTTTTGCTAAAAAGAAAATGAAAAATTTCATTTTATTATTTAAGTTCCAAACCCATGGTTCGATTTCAATCCCTCTGTTTGTCACAATATATTTAACCCTCAGTTACCTTACGTTTTCACTACCCGTTGTTACCTCACCAGGGTCTGAGAGACCCCGTCGTCTTCTCCAGCTTGTATCTTTAAGACAAATGCATCAATTTGACGTCTTTTTTAATCGATACATCTTTTAAAGATCTACAAGACTGTGTAAGTTAGATTATTCCAAATTTAAAAATGTAAATGTTATTAAAAAAAAAAAGAAAACTTGTTTTTCTGAAGAAGCGAAAAAAATTTGCTTTTTTTTTTCAAATTGACAGATACAAGGGTTTTATGAACGTACGTTTTAAAAACCCCGCACGTTTTAACAACGTGCAGGGTTACAGACCCTGGTGAGGTAACTGAGGTTAAAATTCGATACCTGATCAGACATAAAATCATCAGGTAGTTTCGTTTCTCTTATGAAAAGAGGTCACAAGTTGTTTATGAAAAAGAACGGGAAGTCTATGACCAATTCTGACAATTTATTGTGAAAATCGTTTTCTTATTCAGGAAAATAACACCATTGTTTTGTGAAAAAAGAAGCTAGATGCTGAGACGGATAACGCTCCAACCTTTCTCAAAGGAGGTAAAGAATTTTCAAAAAATTTGATTATATACCATACGTATTTTTTAGACCGCGTTTGAAATTACAATACTCAGGTAGAAAGAAGCTACAAACGTTTGCCGCATCCTACGGAATACTTATAAAGATTCGTTTCCCTTTGAGTATTAACTGTGATTTTCTTCCTGTAGTTTCGTGAAACATCATGTAAAAAAATTAGAAAAAGGGACTTAATAAAAATAGGCCGAAAAGTAAAAAAGTGGATGGGACAAGAATGAGATACATATATTTTGTACGTATATAAAAAGGATGCTTTCTATTTATAGTCGAGAAAAGTCGACACGAACATAATTCTTTCTTGGCATTCAATAAGTAACGAAGACACCTTGTATCGACTTGTGTCACTAAATGGAAAGTCATCCATAATATATGTATACCTAGACAACCAACAATTTTGTGCTCAGCAGTGAGCCTATTCTATAACTCTTAACAACAGTTTCGTTATCTTTATAGGGTAGACCGAGGCGAATCAGAACAATTTAGCTTTAAGACAGTTTTCGTTAGTGTTTTGTTTCAAACGAGCTGTTTTGTCGTGCTAATTACTAATTACTAATTAGCACAATAAAACAGTTTGTTTGAAACATAACACTAACGAAAACTGTCTTAAAACATATATTGATCCGATTCGCCTCGGTCTACCCTATTGTCGTTGCGCAGCTTTTTTACCATATTACAATATCTGCGCAACGCAAATATAACGATAACGAAACTGTCGTTAAGAGTTACAGAATAGGCCCACAAGACTCAGATCATTCCAAGGTCATTCGAGGTCGAAGCGACGAGTTTCTCTGTGATATCTGATAAATTGGCATTGTCCCGTGGAGTAACCTCGGCTTTATCAGATTACGCCTGTAATCTGGTTAATAGTAATAGTCACAACACATAATTGACTTATAATTAAAGGCCTCATCGCGGTATCGCTTGAAATGATAACAGCGTGATTAATGGCGCGAAGATTGTGCTGACGAATCGCGAGGATAGCCATATAAGTATATATGGGAGATCTGCACGATCGTGTGAGCTCTTTTCACGGTGAGTTTAAGCAAATTTCTTCTTCTTTTGACTATAGGTATGTTTCGAAAGATAAACGCTCCGGAAAATAAACGAGAGTTTCATTGGAAACATATTGACCACTATCAGGAACATTGTTTCGTTGAAAGTCCCGGAATTTAGTTTGATGTCGACCTTGACACAATACAGTTACTCGCCGCTGCCGAAAGAGCTGATGAAGTAAATACTGTGGCGAATTCTTCCGTCCCAGAACGACGGGACGCTCTTTCTGTAAATCAGAGTCGATGGTGTACGCTTCGTCGAGAGAAACACGATTCTACAAGTATAGCACGTATACACATATAATCGTGCATAACTTACAAACTTTTCACTTTCTATTTATCTTCCTTTAACAATTTCCTCTTTTTCTTCTTTGCGTTATGTCACAGATCTTTCTATCGTACCGATCTTTTACGATTTTTACAGTTATTATAACGTTATGTAATCTTAAAAGCATATTTCAAATAATTCGTTCGCTATCTTTGTTATTTTAATTGTAGCTTTCGCGCCGAGCTTCGCGAAATCAAAATAGAATTCCATTCATTCTCTTTCCCTCTCTCTTTCTCTCTCCTTTGTTATCCATCGGAAAACCGATAATACAATGATGGAGCGACGATTACGTTAGTTCGCAAAACACGCTATCTGACTCACCATATCTCCGACATTCGAAGGCCGGCGCGCGTGATACGATCGCGAATCGCGTCGAATGTCGATACTTCCAATTGTGCGCCACGTTCTTCAAAAACACTGAGTTTATTTTCGTTCGCTGGCAAAAACAAAAACATTCCGTTTCCGCTCTTCCGTTGCATTAATTTTCACAGCGTTCGCCGAACGCGCGCGTTCGGATATTGCCACAAGTTTGAGTTCGAAAACGAGAAAAATATTCAAGAGAAAATCCTCTTCGACTGGCTAAAAACGATGGTGAAAAGATTTTTCGACATTTCACAGACCTGTATCTGCGTCATTCATTCCTCGTTATTCACGTGAGAGTATTACCGGCTACGAATTCAAAATAAACACCTTAAATAATGATGACGGTCTTAACAGGACGCAATGCAGAGCGAAGGGGCATTGTTCCGCCGAAGCTAGTTGGAAGCCGGATGGGTTTTGAGTTTTTGTGCGCAAACAATGTCCTGGAATTCCGGATCCTTTTCCGTACCTTTTCAAGCTGCTTCTCTCGCTTAATTGAGATGTCCAGATAAACAATCGAAGACAAGACACAGCTCTTTTGACGTGCGATTGAGTGACAGAACTTTATTGTTCATTTAAATTTTAAATCAAAGCGATTTATCTTCAATATCAGGGTATTTTAATTAGGAATTTTAAATATTTGCCGCTTTGAATTACAAAGATCCTTAAATAAATATCGACTCTGAATTCTCGGGAAACTTCCAAAGAATCTATCGTTGAAGTTAAGATCGGACACTATATACTGGTCGGTCGTTGCGGTCGGTTTTCCTTCTTGGTTTGCAGTCCGCTTCTCACCAAGTCTCTCTCTCTCTCCTCCTTTTGCTGCTTCTCCCGTTTCTCTTGAGAGCCAGCGCTGAATCACAACCGCAAATATCCACCTCCGGTAACTTGCTCCACCGGCTCTCCCGGCTCTTCGAGCTTCGAGCTTCGAGCTCGCACGAAGACGGGCGGGCAAAGAAAAACGATGGAGGACGGACCGGCGCGGCGCGACGGCCGTCGAGAAAAGAGAGCAGCGGTAAAAGAGACGGTGCAACGTGCGATTGGCCGTGGCGCGGAGGTGGAGAGATATACAGTTCCTCACCATATACTTTGCGATGGCGATGCTGCGCTCCGCCGAGGCCACGATCTAGGTCAATAGAGAGCTCGGGTTTCTCTCTCCTCGGCGGCGATTCAGCGCTCTCTGTATTGAGATCGCGGACTGCAAATTTGCGTCTACACGAATCGTCTGCGTATCTTCTGGGCAGTGCTCAGCCAGCCGCGATAGTTGTAACACAAGAGCGATCATAAAATCGTTGAAAACGACTTTAAAATGATATTCAGTCGTATCGTTGAAAAAATTCGATATTATATTGCTTTTTACTCGTGCATGAAAGGAGATGTCACAATTTATTAACGAATATTTTTAATTTAATTGTAGAAATCAATGATAATTACTACCTTTAATATAATTGTACATGTACTTGTGTAACATGTATAGCTAGATAGTACGCAGGCGTAAAGAAATAATAATGTCAAGGAAATAATAATAATTACAAAGTTTTAAGTATCGCGGTTGCATTTCCTTGAAGAAAAGCGAAGAGATCATAGTCATTAATATGGGCTACATAAATTATGCGTCACCTGAATAGATTTTGCACAGAGATATAATATAAATTTTAATATACATAGCGTTGCAAATAATTAGCATGCATTAGCATGCTAAGCCAGTCTGGTTTTAAATATACTATCTCAGAGATAAATTATATATTTTAACGACGTCCAAACAGACGCAGAAATTCGCACATTACCAATCCGTGTGCGAGAGCAAACTAAAATTATCTTTATCTTAAGTAAGCAAGCTACATGAGATAAGAATATTTATTTTTTGCAATAAAGTAAATCTAAGCACGTGCGTAATCTTTAATGAAAAAAATGTTTAAAATTTTTCAAGATACTTTATGTAAAAAATGACACGTTTAACGAATCTTGCTCGCATTAATTAACTTTAGAAATCATCGGTACGTATCAGTATGTGCTCGATAACGCGTTCAATGCACATGCTGCTCGTTCTCGATTGATCAAAGTGCGTGAACTTCGCGAGGGTACAACGAGCGATCTTGAAAAATGCTCGTTGCGCAATTACGGCCGCGCGATTAAGGATTGATATATGTATATAAATAAATGACGGATTCGCCGTAATATGAAAAAACCCGTTAGATAGAAGTTGTTTGCGGTAGATAAAGCGGCCAGACGAATTCAACCAATTCCAGCAGTCGCTACTCGTGATGAACGTATTTGAGAAAAACGATCCTCTTCACTCGTGCAAGCCAAGAAATTAATTTTTAAACATGCGTAAGGAGCGTTTATTTTTTTGTTCAGTCATCTGATATTTATTAATATAAATAACAGCTGGTTGAAGGAGGAGATTGTTCTTGTGCGAAAGTAAAAATGTTCCGATTCGAATAGCCGCTCGCTGTAGTCGTGTTTAATTACGCATACGTCACATTACATTACGCAGGGCAGCCACGCAAGAAGTCGAAGTATGTCGCGTGATCGTGCGATTAACCGCTCTTAATTTCCTTATAATCGCATCGCAATTCGATAATTACATTCCACGCTGCTTCCGTAGCGTGTGAATTCATTCTCGTTATCCAGCGCGTGACTTCGGTTCGAAGGTCGATGTATCGCGACGAGGTATCTCGAGTGAAGTGACTACGTGCTCTATATTTCTCTCTCTCTTTCTCTCTTGCTTTTTTTTCGTTCTGGGTGCTCGCATTCCGCATTTACTCTTCCTCAGAAAAAAAATCGGTAACGTCGAAGCGGCTGTTCGCCATCGTTATCTTATCGGTGTTGTACGCAGCGCACATTATCAACCTCGGCAGTCCGACCGTATCGTTATCACGTGCATTTGTCACCGCCCTCTTCGCGTCTCTCTTTCTCTATATCTCCTCCGCCCTTTGCATCTGCAAACGCCGCTGTTATCGCGCTGTGAACGCGCGCAATTGTGGAAATAGCCGCGCGAAAAATCGCGCCGATCGCAACGCGGTTGAAGCATTTTAGAAACGTTAAATTGAACATTTCTGTCTATTGAAAAATTTGGCACATGACCTCATAATTATACGATGGCATATTATCAACGACCAAAAGAAGAAATATGTCCACGATATTTCGAGAACGTAAGAGATTAACGTGTCAGCTGACTGTTGATTTTGCATTTAAATACAATTGTCGTTCATCGATCATCGATTAATCGTGTTCTGTCCAATTAAGAGTGGTCATTGTGACTATACGCGTCGTGTAAACGCGATAAATATCTGCGACGTCTAAACTAGTGGCGTGACATCGTATGACTCATCGATAGTGTGTAACGTCCGCTTTGTCTCTGTCAATTGGATTGGAGATAAAATACGACGCGAATTCGTTATTTTTATTTATTCGTCGTTGTTTTTGAATGTTTTATACATTTCTATTCCCGACAGTTTCAAGATAACACATGACATATCGCGAGACCCAGATATTCGTAGCCGATATTTCTCGCGTAGCCGACGTTCTTATAACTTTGCATTGTCTTGTATGTCCTCCGAGAGTAACCTCGCACGATTTTTTATTGTTGCGTTACGTTGCATCGCGCACTCCCGCGGCCTCGTCAATAACGCTCGCGCGGCAACTCTTGGACCAAAGAAAATCGGTTCTACCCACGTTTGTTATTCGCCCCGCTCGGTATTGATCAGTTGGCGGTTTTCCCGGCCTCGGCCTCGGACAAAGGAAGCGCGCGCGATTTACAACGCAGCCAAAACGGCAGCGGCTGCGAGTTAACGTTGGATCGCGCGGAATTCGTGGAAGAAGATGGAAGAGGATACGCTCCTCGGAGTTGGCTCCGGTCCCAGCTGGCTCCGGACGTGTAAACGGGGGCGCAGTAATCTCGCGCGCGCGAGCGGGAGAAAGGGGCATTTATTATCCGCTCTCCGACAGTGTGTCTCTTTAATCATTTCCACCCCACTTCGATCGAAATTGCATACACTATGTGTTTTAGGTAAACAAATTTGGGCATTCCGGGAAATGTTTCCAATCTCTCTTTAATCTGCTTTCTGAGAATCATCAGTAGGATTAGATATCTTGATTCGTTTTCTATATTACATGGCCTTGTTCTAATAGAATTTAGAGATATAAAATGACTTAATATATTGTAATAATTTAATAAATTATTGTAAGTACAGTAGAAAAATTAACTTCTCGATCGAGACAACACGATTAGTAGAAGAATTATAAGAATTATTATTGAACAACAATACTAGCACTATCTCCGAAAGGTCAATGTAACTTCTAGACGTGCTCACAACAGTTTTGTATAATGTTCGTTTTTATCAATCACTCGAACGTGTTAAGGAGATGCTCGTTTGTGTTGAAAACTCGTTCCACGCGCCAAAACAACTGCATACGCAAATGAAACCGTGACGCAATCGACGGATGTAAAATTCATGAAGTCTATTAACATTAATATGCAAAGTAAACGCTCATTAATTTGCTAATCTTTTTCCTCATAATGCTTGTAATGCTCATGTTTTAAAGAGCAGATAACGCATTATATTTCAAACGTTCGGTGCATCGACTGTACGCGTTTACATCACTCACGTCCCTGAAAGTAAACGATCTGTGAATCCCGCGCGTGAATTCTTTCGTCGTGGAATTATTTTCGACCGACACTTTCGTTATTCGGGTCACAGCCTCTGTGAAAACTCGCCGGCTTGACGTGGCGAGAGGAAGCCGCCGCCGCCGCGGCTTATCGACGACCTCGGGTTCATCTTGTGAAAGATCGTTTACCCTCGAGAGCGAGAAACGACTCGTTAGCGAGAAGCGCGGCTTTATCCGCGACAACTTATCGATTTTTATTTTAAATTCTGTCCCGTGTGCGGTTTATTTCGGAACGTGCCGCGCGATAATCGCTATTTTAAGAACTGCGATATACGCGTCGACGTATTCGTGCTACGGTCAACAGGAACACACGAAGGAAATCGGACTCATCATGTCAGTTCTAATTTCCTCAACTAGAAACGCCAAATTTTTCTCTCCAAATATTGCCAAATGTTTGTTTTTGACAATTACTGATTTGATGCAGTATTTTTTGCGTATTTTAAATTTTATATCGGTAGATTTAACTCTACGATGAGATTGAGCTCACTTTTTGAAGACTCTTTTTAGAGAGGTATCCAAATTTTTTTCTCACGTGGCTTTTAAATTTTTTCGAGGAACGCGATACCTGCTACTTCGAAGATAGCAGTTTCTGAAAGAAACGTTCATCAACCCAGTGACCTTCCTTTCGTCCGTTCCGCGCGAATCTCGCCTTTCGGCCGAGTGTGTCTTTGTGTGCGGTTCTTACGCAAGTGATCTTTGTGGCCAAACGAGCCGCAAGGCAATAAAGAATTTATCACATCGTCTTCGTTGCAGACGGGTATTAATTTGTGGACACTCGACTTGCCAAATGTATCTCATTTGCATACATTTTGAAGATAGCGCGTGATAATTCTGTACACGATTCGCATATCAAAATATATACAACTTGATCTCAGAAGCATTATTATCAAGAGCTTTAAACTCATGCGCGTTATCTTTGCGACATTCAGCATTAGTCGTTCAATAAAATGAATTCGTGTATATATCGGAAAATTTAATCCGTGTAGAAATGTATATTTATTTATCTTATCGCGTTACGCTCGGAATACACAATATAGTCTTTTTAATAGTTGATCCTTGACACACGCGCGTGATTGTAAAGTGATACAAATGTGAATGTTTGCTTAGTAATTAAATTACGAGCTATTTTCACGCAACGGTCCCCGTCCGTGGATTATCCCGTTTGCGTGGCAAGAAAATTATTTCGCAACCGTAACACAGAGTGAGTCTTTCTTGATGCGATAAGTAATTCCACCGTCCGCGAGAATTCTCTCGCGCAACAATTCACCGAATGAGACAGTGCCGTTCTACTTGCACTGCTCTTCGCTTTTCCGCGCGTCTTTATCGCTGACGTTGTTTTTTTTAACACGCGCAGTGATTCAGTCCGATTTACGCGCTACAAATTCTCAGTAAATTCCTTTCGGTATCGTAAACAATTCAAATGTAAGCTTCCTTTCCGCATTGGTATAGAGAATAACAGGTAGAGATAAACATTCATATACAACGAGCCTGTCGGCCGGCTGGCCAGCCAACTAGCCAATTAATTTTCCCGCGTGTTTCCACGTGGGAAAAAAACCATCGCCTCGTTACCCCCGTCCGTTCAGGCCGTTGCACAGTTTCTCGCATAATGCGTTCCATTCTACGACTGGACCGGCGCCAAGTGCATGTTTACGGAAATCTCGGCGGGGCGGCGGGGTGATAAGGGGGTTGATCGCGCGAGTGAAAGACTAGATTTATTCGCAGACGCGCGCCCCCCGGACGGGCCGGAGACAAAAGGCGAGAACCGCAGATCTGGATTCGCGCGAGTTATAAATGACGATTTGTTTATGGAAACGCGATATAGCGAATGTGACGGCCCGGCCGGCGCGGCGCGGAGAAGAAAGGAACGCGTTCGCGAAAAGCGGGAATTCCGTCGCTCTCCCGGGAGGGACGACCTTTCGGCGTGGTCGCGACTCGCGCGCTTAATCGCAATCGTTCATTAACGTCACGATAAACTCTTTCTCTGGAACAGTGTTACAACGAGCGCGATGACGATAATTGACGAAATTCTGCTGATATTAGGGTTATCGGGCTTTACGGCGGTCATCCGCCGCTTCGCTAGAAAAGATAACACAATTACTCGATTTCGATAGTGCAATTCTCTCTCTTTCTGGCATAAATACGGTGATCCACGCGTTGCAATACCGCTCGATAACAAGCGTAATAAATTTATAAAACGCGTGTAAAAAATTACGTCTGCAATGTCGTTTTTGCGAAATTTTATCTCTCGACTTGCAACATTCTTTCTCCGAGAAATATGTCGGCGGAACGTACGATTTTTTTTACCGGTTTCTACCTAGGATCCGGCATTAGGGCGTCGGAGGAGGAGTTGGCTTCCCGGAAGCCATGCCCGTTCCGCGCGGTTTCATAAAGCCGACTGACTTAGAAGCGTGATCTGACTATTTTTAAAGCTCTGGCTCCTCGTGTCGCCTCCGCCTACCGTCTCGGCTGCCAGAGCGATGCGAGTAAGCTCGCCTGTAATTTCCGTCATGTAATTTCCGAAGGAGTTCGGTAACCTGGCCGGCAGTTTGTCGTTCCCTTGATCTTTACTCGCGCCGCGGGTGATTTACTGGCTTACCGTCGCCTCTGCCTTCCCGCCGCTAATTATATTTCAAGCGGCGAGAAGAATACGTGTGTATCGCAAGAGAAAATACTCATTTCTCTCTGCTTTTTTTTTTAATTTAATTTTCGATAACGTGGATTGTTTTAATTTCAAAGCTATCGAAAACGGGAACGACGTATCTTTATCGCCGATCGTGTTGCACGAATTTAAATGTCTCTGAAATATAATTAATTACTGTTTTCGTGATATCAGATTTTCCTCAGTCTTTCCATTTTTTTTTTATAATGTTAAAGTCTTATTAATATATAAAAGGCTCATTTCTCTCGGACGATTATTCTTCACCGATTTATTATCTTCTAGCAATTTTCATTGAAAGAAGAATTACAGCCTTATAACGAGCTCTTGTTTATCATGATTTGCGATGATCTATTTGCATCGCAAGTTCCACAAATGTGTAACTTTATTATAAAATGAAGTATTCTTGTGTTGAGGATGATTATTTCCTACCGGCTTATTATGCTTCACAAATTTAATTAAAACATGATTACTCTTAATGAAGGTAATTTATTTATTTGCGGTTTATGAAGACCTCTTTTAATTATACATTCCAGGAATATCGCAATTTTATGGAATAATTTATAAAATCGAGATATTTTTGTTTTTTATTATAGACGATTATTTCTCATCCTCTTTTATATTATTTTCGGTTTCCATTAAAGAGAGTATTACATGAATTAATGAAGAGTATAGCCCTTCTTTACAATTTATAAAAATATTTTCAAATTTTTAATAAAAATAACTTTCGCATTTGATTATGCATCACGTAACTTGTAGGATACACCACCATGGAAAATTAAGTGCAAGAAATTTTGAAACTTATATACTTCAGTAGATTTGGTACGTTAAGCGGAATTGTCAAAATATTAGCGGGTGGTCCATTGTGTTAAACCTTAAGCGTTCAACATCGATTCTCTTTTCTTAAGAAGTAGAAGTTTCTAATTCGGCCTTGCAAGGACGTTCCAAATTTTAAGTCCCACTGTGTTTTGCGGTCTTATTAAAATTCGAAGCCCTGGATTTCTCATGTTTAGGTCATGGACAATTTCCCGAAGAATACCATTTTCAGTAACGGTATTCTGCGGAGGAGAACACAGAAGATATGATAATCTATAATTAAACTGTCATGTGCCAAGATTTTATATTCTTCTAACAAGTTGAAGTAAGACTTTCGCTCGTTTCGTTCGATATTTCTGTATTTTCCTCTATGATGTAATTTTTACCTTGTAAATAACGATAGCAGGTTAATTGAATTCCGTTTACCTCGGATACAAGTCATAGACCTCTGTATTAATTTGTATGTTTCTCTTTCTAATCGAAATATCGACGAGCGCTCCGAATGCGGAACACAGAAGTTCTCAGCAGGCACGCGGCACCGATTATGCGATTTGAATTCCCCCTTCGCCGTCGTGCCATTATTCCGGGTGTCCCGAAAAGCACCCCTTGGATCGATCGTCCGTATCAACCCTCGGAAACCGCCCTCGCGCGAGCATTCGACCTTTCGTGCCTGGGCTTCCCCTCACGGATTTATTGATCGCCCCCTCAGCTTTCCGCTTCGATGCCGGCGATGCGACGTGTTCCGTTCCGTACGTACGGACCCCTCTCTCGGTCTCTGCGTAATATAAACGCTCTGTCGTTCATTTCCCGACCTTTCTTCTGTACGCGCCGTGTCGTTCGAACGATCGTAAAACATTATTTCCCGACGTGAAACTTCCTCGGGGCCCGGATTAAATCGACGGGGAATCTTCTTTCTCTCGTCTCTTGACTCTAGGTAGGCTGCGTAAATAATTTTCGAGCGAGCCAGCTGCGGTAATTTACAAGGGGCATTCACCGCGCAGGGATCATTATTTCATGCGGTTCTTACTACACACACTCGTAAACAATAAGAGATACATGTTTTCGCTTTTCGGGATCGTTTTAAATTTAGCAAGGTTGAGTTTCGATCTTTAACATTATAGTCTGAGAGCAATCATGTTTTTTTTTAAGTATTTCTAGTAAGATCACTTAATATTTGAGCTGAAATTAGGTCAGGAATTATCGTTATACGTTATCAAATTTACAATACAAATTATTAAGGATTAATGATTGAATATATTACAATTTAAGCTATGATTTATTATCATATCTTCGACAATTATTTACAATAGAACGGTCCGAGCGAACGAGAGTAGAAGCAGACGAGTATTTTGCGACTGTTTCTCGGAAAGAAGGTCTTTCTCTGTCAGAGATATCTCAAGATCGTTGGCGTTAAATCGACGGCGAAGGATTTTTATGCGTCAGCAGCTGCCTCCCTTCTAAATTTGACGTCGAGGCCGGCCGCGACTTTGTCCGCGAATTTTGCAACGCGCCTACGATCGCCGTGCGATCTACACGTCACGTCGTAATATTCACACCGAGCAGTCTCGTTCTCGTTCGAATGCTCCGGCCGAAAATAGAGCGCGGCGGGTCGGTGAGGCCGCGCTTTGGCACGCCTTGCTTTCTGCACGAGCAATTTTGCAGACGTCGAGCACGCGTCGAAGCTTGACCGCCGATTTCGCGTACCTATATAGGCTCCGCTTGCGTCTCGCGCGGAATGAGGATTCCAGTTTGGTGACACTTACGAGTGACGCGCGCGTTCGACACCGAGGGGCTCTTAGAAACTTATATAAAGTACCATCGCGTCGTACATCAAGACTTGACTTGTTAATTCGTAATGTGTTTGTTTTTGAGAATACAAGCGGTTGAGAGAGTAGCTGAAAAGAGCTGTAACACGCCGTGCGTGTTAAGAAAGAACATTATTATATAAATGATACCGACTATCAAAGGGGTCGCATGATTTCCGGATGCCGTATCTTATCGAAGTTTAGAGACTGGGTAAAGTAACATATCTAAGTAGCGTGTTCAATATTTATTCAAGATATATCCCTGAGGGGAAAAAAAATGGAAAAATGGCGTTCAAGAAACCGATAGTGACGTAACGAAACGTACGAGTGGTCGCAGATTAAGTAGACAGGAAAAACCGCATAAATAGTCGAGGGTTAAGAGTGGCGTAGCGTAATTTCTGGCTTAAATATGACGACAGGAAACGCTCAGATCCCGCCTGCGAGATACCGCAATTCGGTGTTTTACGTTTCGCTCGTGTCGAGCGCCCGACAGTCAAATATAGAACCACTTATCGGAACTGATGTAAATATATATGTTGAGACGTTGTGTTCGCGACGGATATTAACACGAGGCAAGTTGCACGAGGCAGTAGCCAGCAGGTGCTCGCATTTCGACGGGTAGGCGGTAGAGCCGAGAGCAGGGGAGAGGGGAGCAGCAGCTATAAGGTTAGTGACATTTACTGGGAGAGCAACCTCTCGCCCGCAGGCTCTGTATAGAGACTATAGACCGCCGTGGTCGCGGCCGACAGTTCGCGGAACTAGTTTCGCAAACGCGTCGCGCATTTGACACAGTTCATTCAGTGTGGCAGCCGGTCGAGACGAAACAAAAGTCTCGCTCTCATTTAACTCGGAATCCGCCGTCTCCCTTAAACGTACGGGTTAGTCAGCAATTTTTAACTCAAGGCGGAGCCATCGCGGATGCCTGAACCTCTTTATTCGTGCATACTTGTTGCTCGTACTCTTACATTCTTTTCTCTTATTTCTATTATCCGTATCTGCGCGTAATGCAATATCTATACATTTACTGTGTATCACACACATCTTGTATGTTTTGCTTGATTTCATCCCAATTTTGCAATTTTTCTTTGTATTCTCAAAGAGGTTTACTATTGTGCCGAATAAACCTGTTTATCCCTCCTCGTTCGAGCGCCGCGACATCGCCTTCAAAATTACAATCGCGCAAATGCCGTCGCACTTCCTTTCGTGTGCGCGTCGCTCATTTCTGGGTTACGCATGCTAATAAAACAACGAAAACGAAAGTTGCGCGTGGCTGCATTCGTCGCGCTTTATTGCTCGCTACTTCAGTCATATATCAGACGTCGATCTCTAGCTCGAAAGTTGGCGGGACCAGGGAAACGAAGTCAATTTTTGCTTTCATTTACGATCGCTGTTAAACGAAGACGTTCATTTATCAAAAGAATTTAATGCTGAAGCTGTAATACTTGCATAATTGCAATTTGATATTACTATTGAAGTCATTCAGTTATTCTAGCTGAGAGAAATGTACTGAATTAATGTATACGCGTAGATGTAGATCTCAATCTAAAAAAAGAACGAGGCGCCGTAATCAACCGCGATATCTTCCACGAGAGCGTCATTACTCAAACACACTTTCTCTACTTATATCATAACCGAGGCTAATGATCCAGAAATGGATAGATCATCTTTGGCCAAGGCCGCTTTGCTTTTCGTTACTCAATCACCGGGCTTTCCCCGGGAACTCTCGACCGCGCCGCGATTATTTTACGGCGCGACCGTTGTGATTTACGATCCTCTCAAGTCGACGTAATGCAAATGCGTGATAAATCACCGGCGAGCGATCGTATTGTTCCCACGAGCGCGAGCAGCGCGAGACGCCGCCGCCGCGTCTACGTGGCCATTTCTGCGTCACCCGATAGACGTTGGCCGTTGCGCCGAGGCGTATCTCTCACTCGCCGTGATATACCCAGGCTATCTAAATGATGCATTGGCCATGCACCACGTACACGTACACGCATGAGGAAAGTTCACGCGTGCGTGTGCACACGCGCGAAACTCGTTCCGTCTGCATCGCGCCCCCGCCCTTTCCTCCCACCCGCATTTGTATATCTTTCTTTTTTTTCTCTCTCTCTTTCTCTCTCGTCGTATTCGTCGGTTTCCGTCTGCGTGGAATTACGTCACGTAGAAATCACGGTAATCACGCGGCGGGTGCAGAAAGCGTAGGAATGCACAAGCGCTAATTTGCCGCGCGATACGAATAAAGCAATATACGGCGCAACGGAACGCATCGCGACGAGCGGAGAGGACTAACGAGTTTTTTTTCCACGCGTGCGCGTTTCGCATGGTTTTTACTTATCCTCTCTTGTCCTGGAAGCGACGGGTGGCTGTCCCCATCGTCCTCCTCGAAGATACACCTGCGTTCTTCCTAGCGTTTTTTAATTTATCGTCGCTAACTTCTCGAACACATTTTAGAGAAACTGATTCTTAGATGCCAAGATCCCGGCAGGACATAAAAGTCGAGCGTATGCCATTTTAAGACGGGAAAGTTAGGAAAGGAATTTTCGAAGAGCCGCTGACCGAGAAAGACATTAGAATTTTTATTGCCATGTCGAGGTTTTAAATCAGGGACTTTACAATTCTCCTTTTTACGTTAGCGTCAGCCTCGTAACGATCTACCCGAAATTCAGGTAACGTAACGCTCCTCTCGATTTGTGAGGGAGAGCGGGGAGGTTTACCCGCACCTGCATTCGTTAGCAGCGGCGCCGCACGAAGTGGGTCACCACGTCGCTCCGGAGCAGCAGCTCCTCCGGCGAGAGACATTTTTTCCGGACGATCGTCTTAATGCGGCTAATCGAGCGTTCGTGATTTCATATTCATTGCCGCGCGCGCCGTTACCTTGGCGCCTGGGATCCGCGGCCGGCTGACCTCGGCCTGTGTGAAATATCATTTATCTTCGACGGTGGAAAATCAAATCGAATCGCGAGCTTGCGTTTATCGCCCGTAGTCCCCTATCGCGAGCAAATTGAAATCATTCATCTTCGCGTTACGCAACGCGAGACAGACCCCCGCCTCCGCCACAGTCTGTTGTCGTACCGACAACGATTATTTTCCACTCGTTATTATCTTGGTATTATCGTCGTCGCATGCTCGAAATGACTGACGGAGAATTGAAAATCGCCGCGACGAAGGTCGCCGGCTCTATTTACGTGCCCGTTGAATTTACCTTGCAAATTGTCTCGCGCTTTATACGACTTCGCGCGTGCAGACGTCGCTTGTGCCTTCGCTCAAATTTACATCGCGAGACAGAAGTTTATGTCCCCGCTTATGCACACACGCCGCTCTCTTTGCTTATGCTACTTCTTCACGTCTCTTTCCCCGAGTGTCTCCGATTTATGTTAAACCCAGCAGGTTCTCAGAGATATTTATGAAGCCGTTTAAAAATTGTAATTAAATTATATAGTGGAACGTTTCAATTTATTATTACAGTTGCATTCCAGCATTTGCAAATGCAACAAGTTATGCACCGAAATCAATAAGTTTTTATCCAATTTAATAGCATTATCAGGGTCAACGGCGAAATCGGGCTAGGCATGCCCAACCATCGTTCTAGATCACGTTCGTAGTTCGTACGTATCGGTCATGCTCGAAATATATTGCGAAACGCGGTACGAAACGATTTAGCGATCGTGGAGGGAAAATTAACGCTGGCTTCCTTCTCGAATGCGTTCACCTCGCACGATAGAGTAAAGAGGCGTGCAAACAAGGACAGAAGCTACGCCGAAGAAATGCCGGGACTGGCAAACATTCCACGGAACTCCGTGCTCGTTTTGGAATCGCGAAATCATAAAATACCATTCGACGGAGAATCTTGAGTAACGAAGAAAAAGTATTTATTTTCCGAATATGTACGCGAAACATCTCATTGCGCGGCAGGTGGAATACAGAATGCAATTATAATCGTCGGAGGGAATTGCTGAAACAGCGGAGCGATAAGTCACGCGAAAGTACGTATCACGTACTGTAAGAGAATTATCATAAAACCATCGCGACACGATAATTTTAACTGATTATTGATACTTAATTTTTTGTGTTTTTTTTTTCCCCTACGCAACTGCTTCTTGACCGCATTAGAATTTGGATCAAAGTTTCAGGAGATCGCAAGGCGGCACGCGAGGAATTCTCGGGGCGCCTTGCAAAATTCATGAGAGTCGCGGTAGATTCGATCGAGAAGCGGAATCGTGTATAATCGAGCCGTTCGCCCCGAGGCGGGAGTGAAATATCGGTGCCGGCTGGGCGCCGTGAGCGATAAACAGCGATACGCGGCGATTATATTTCTTCGTTCCCCCGATCGATCTCTCGCGGGTCGGCGATTAATCCTTAATTGAACGCCGGCAAACGTCGCGATTTACGCAACCCGCGTATTTATTATTCAAATTACAATCTCTCGCCAAGGTGATTCGTTTCGTGCGTTGTCCTTGAGATTCCTCGAGCAGGCAGGTAAGAATGGGGGCTGTGGCCGTTGTCTCTCTCGTCGCTATGTTTGTAAATACACAGCAGACGGTCCCATCACGCTCGTGAATATTCCGCGCGATCTGATCAATGATCGCTTCCCCGAAACTCGGCGAAATTCCTGTTTTCCCGTACATTATACGAGGAATAATCCTCGCCGATGTAAACATTGCGCAAAAACGGACCTGCTTTGGCTGAGCCAAGCGGAAAAGCACCGGAGTCGTTATTATTTGTGTTCGTTCTCACAATCAGTAACGCGAGACTTTTGCTATCGCCACTTGGAATACAAACCAGTTGACCTTAGGTCACGATTTCTTAACACTTTCGCGCAGAAGTAATATTATACTTGCCACGCGCGCGCGTATGCGTGCTAACGATCGCTTGTTTTCTCGATTTCACGCGTACTTTAGAAGCTTATGCAAATCATCAATATTAATTATCAATTCTCGAAGAGAGAGACAGATAATCGAACGGAGTCAGCCTTGAAGATACGTCTATTATCCCATGATCTTTTCGAGCTAACGAGATTTTAGAAATTGAAAAAGATTAAAGGTGGTCTTACCGTGGTATTTAAATCGTGAACATCGTTAAACACATATCCATATTCATCATTGGTTTATATATCGCCTCGATAGTATTCAGGACAGGATAGACAGGAAAGAACCGCTCGATATCTCCTTGTATTTTAATCTCCTATATTCCTTGATTCCTCGTTATTCACAGATCACTGTCGTTATTTATTTTTCGTTTCACTTCGTCGCATCTGAATCACTATTTTATCACTTCGCGAAATATGAATTTTCGTAAGGCTAATATTTTCGTTTCAAACTTCACACCTTGCACAGAAATTTCGAGAACCTTCTTTGTCCCGATTGTCCGCGACGCGAAGATCCGTTTTGCTGATAGGTACCCCTAATCGCCGCCTATTCAGCGAAAGAGCGAGCTCATCGTTCCGTAATCTATTCATCTCACGCCACTCACTCGCGATCTTCTCACGGACTTTGCGAGGCACATCGATATGAAGAGTATCACGTATCGGTCGTGCAAGGGGCCAAACGTGAGATGCGAAAGAAGAGGATTATCCATTGGGGATTGGAAATACGTTGTCATACTCTGTGGCGATAATCATTACAGGAAAAAATCGATGTCAAAAAACAATAGTATCTTAATTCGGACACTAATTTTATTATTGATCACTCACTAAACTTAACTTAAGGCCTGTTGTCCACGATGCTAGAACTTGGCTCGAGAACTTGGGTCACTGTTTACTAACCTAACACTCCTAACTTAACCATCGGACGAGTGTTTAAAGACTGTGCTCGCCATGTGCTCGATGATTTTTTACTATCTCTTGAACGCCCTCTATACATATTACAGTAACCGACTAGCAGGTAGATAGGACTAGAAATGTCTAGTCAGTCCCTCTATCTTTTTTTTCCTAGGTATTTTTCCGTACCAAAAGCGTATATACCTGAAGTATTTCTTTCCCTTTCATTGACAATACAAGAAAACACAAACGATTTTTCAAGTTGAATGACGATCGATTTCTTTTTCTTAGATATTCCTTAGAATGTTTTGTTCTGATCCCATATTTGTGCCTCGTCGTGGTGCAGTTTTACTTTTACTCAGTTTTACCCTGTGAGAAAAAAGAGAAGGAAGTTCATTGTCCGACCCTTGGCATAATGGCTTTCACCTGGACTTGTCTTGTTTGAAGCTAAGCCTTATAATCCCGGATAAGAATAATAAGTATTTTTTCTAATACATATTATCAGCATATTAAAATAACGACAAACTATCGTTTCTCTAGTCTGAAATTTTTATTCCTGACAAGATTTTCTAAGATTCATTAGAGAATTCGTAGCTTTATAAGGATATTTTTGTGATATAACATGTAGTTTTGGAATATGTAGCATCGTAATGACATATTTTACTTTCTAAGAATGCACGCGTGCGCTTCTTCGAGTGCGGATCTCCTGGAAGTGCCTCGTCTCATTTCTTTCTGCTTCGGCAGCCACTCTCGCTGCTGAGTTTGCACTATGTCGCGCGCATTATGCACGTTATCGTCGTCGTCGTGCAATTTCGAAGTGTCGGACGCGTGCACATTGGAGTGCATACCAACGGGATCTGGCTTCTCGATGACACTCTTACGCACAGGAAGTTCCGTAAAGAATTTATATTGAGCTTCAGAAGTGTGCACTTCGCTGAACCGAAGAACAATCTTATCGATATTAATATCGAACTTTTAATATTAATTTTATGCTGATTATTAGAGCAACTTTTTGCAACTTTTGCAATTTAAATTATCTGAGCGATAACATTTCAACGTTTATTATCATTTTTAACATTTACGCATTCGGTCTTTAATATGAAATAACATGTAAATGGATTTTGGTTAAAAATGTCTTAAAATAAAAATCGAATTTAAATTAGTCGAGAGGGAAAAAGAGCGAAAAATACGTTTTTAAAGGTTCTTGAATCACAATTTGCTAAAATATGCCACATATTTGTTCGATGATTGCATCGCACATGATAATATATTTTCGCGCGATAAGAACTTTATTTACTTTGTTTTTTTTTTCACAATTGTTATAATTTTAAAAGCTAGTTATTTTGAGAGCTGTTAAAAGCACGTTATTTTTCTGGTCACTCGCTATCTCGCCGTTCGCCAAACATGCAAATACTAAGGTGGCTTGACTCAATTACCACGAGTCACTTTAAAACCGACGATCTATGCTATTTGCAAATATCCGCGACCTCGAAAAAATTTCGCGAGATAACGAAGTTTAAGTTGCTTTACGAGCAAGCGAGGATTATTAACGCGATTGCGCGTAATTGCGTTTTGGCGCCGCGATGTTAAACATGATGTAGTCAGCAAAAGGCGAGTAGATAAGTCTCTACGTTTACACAACTGCGATAATATGCGCTTTTGAACGCATTTTAACAAGCGATGTCGCAAATGTCGAAGTGCAAACGCGGAGTGAATAGCGCGTGTTACGTTTCCATGACGTGGTCTCTGGAAATGAATGAATAAAAGTATGAAACACAAAATTCTCTCTGAAATTTATAGCTATACTATTTTTTATTACATTTAATTATATTTGATCACGTCTTAGCACTGTACAATGTACAAGAAAACTATACTAAAATAAAGTATTATTATTTCATATAAGTTATACATTCATATTAGTATACTTACGCATCCACAAGGAAGACTACACACAGAAAAATATCGTTCTACAGCCAAGAAAAGCAATTACTCATTTTATTTTATTTGGTTTGAGTAATAATTTTCTTCAACAAAGAATATTTTCTTAATATTAGTTTTAAGATATACTCATCATAAATATTAGAAAAGCTTATCATCATGTGCTTAAAAGAAGAATTTATTCTTCTTTCAAGTATATTCTGAAACTTTATCTAAGAAAAGCAACATAAGCTTGATTTGAATATTTACTGATTCTTTAGGTAAGAATATGAAATACTTGGCTGTATAGAACAACATTCTTCTAGGTTAGGAGGTTTTCGTGCGCGGTCCGGAGGGGTACAGTTTAGAATATTAAAATTCCTGTCATCAGATGGACTCGAACTCGGTTCCTCGTGGTTATGAGTCTGATACTTTATTACTAGGCCACATCTCTGATTATATTCTTAGTGCTGCAGTATCTAGTTTTGACAGAAGTGATTCATTGATTTCAAGTATATTCTGTAAACTTTATCTAAGAAAAGCCACATAAGCTTGATTTGAATATTTACTGATTCTTTAGGTAAGAATATGAAATACTTGAAATCAATGAATCACTTCTGTGAAAACTAGATACTGCAGCACTAAGAATATAATCAGATATGTAGCCTAGTGATAAAGTGTCAGACTCATAACCACGAGGAACCGGGTTCGAGTCCACCTGAGGACAGGAATTTTTATATTCTAAACTGTACCCCTCCGCACCGCGCACGAAAACCTCCTAACCTACATTCCACTTAGGAACTAAAGAATTAAAGAAAATTAAATAAATAAAAATAATATTAATTGTAATCATCAAGAATACAAATTCTTTTTTGAAGTAAACGATTATTCTAGATGAATAAAATTTTTACTTGATTCAAATAACGGATAAACTTCTCTCAAGAAAATGTGATATCTTTATTGAAGTATATGCTTCTCTTCCGTGGACTCTATATTGTAAGTAAACAGAATGTTCGTATTAATTTAATATTCTTGTTTCAAGTACTAAACTTGCTAAGATCTAGAATATGTTTTGAGTAAATGTGATACTTATGACGACTTTATGGTAGATTTGCGGATATATGAACTTATCAAATACTTGAAGCAAGTAATATTAACTTGTAGGTAGTATATATTTTTCTGTGTGTAGAGATGAGATATCTTTGGGTCACAGGGTCGACATCCTGTGAAATACCGTAGAAAATACCTAACTAATGTCGTCAGACTAACACTTTTTTTTAAAGGTCTGCCCTTGGGATTTTTCTACGCTACTTGATAAACTAATCAGTGTAAAACTTCTGTCTTCCTGATATTTTAACCGACCTTATATATACGTATCAGCCAAGTTCCGAATGGTTTTCGTCACCAATCATGAATCAGCGTGTTATTGCTTCTCGTCTGGAGATCATACCTGCGTGTGCGTCAATAGCGGTCTGCTTTTTCAGGACTGTGTGCCAGAGAGTGCACCGCACTCTCGCGCACGCCGAGATAAAAGGGACGAGAGAAAGAGGCGGCGAGGACAGAGACGCGAGGGAGATAGGGAAGGAGAGAAGATACGCGCGCGGACGTATTTATCGCGCGCGTGCATTGTAAGGTCCGCCGACCGAGCGTGCAGATAAACACGCGCGTTGCGCACGTAACAGTATAAATAACTTGCGCAAGCGTTAATGAATGCTCTTATCTTATACCTCGCTCTTCCCCTGCCCCTCCAAGAGTCGCGAGATAGATATACCAGCCAGACGTTGCGTTTTATTATCTCCATCGATGCGCGTTGCGTTTCTGCGGGATGAGCGAATTTCTTGCCGCGCGAGGAGGCAAAGAGATAAAAGTTACGCATATCCTAGAGCGAGTTCTCCGAGATATCGCGCGCGAATAACATAAATAAAACGCTGTGGAATGATATGACGATAACAATAAGTGTATACAACGTCAGTTTTTACGCATAATTATCGGCGTAGAGCCATGCATCTTTTTTTTTAAAGAAATCGACATAAATTGTGCGTAAAACTGATTGGATTTTATGTGATTTACTTCTATAAATTTTCCCCGTGTACTTCAAGGTTTGGTGAGGCATGGTACGCGTTGGCAGAGGACTGCGAAAATCTATGTCTCGCAAAGTGTAAAAAGTACGCGCGACGGTAACCGCACGGAGAACGCAGAGATCCGACAATTGATTTCGGTCGCCCCGAGTAACGGTAACAGCTGACAGAGCTCGTTGCCCCTAGGGATACGGGGAATCGCGGGGCCCCCGCATTTCTCTCTTTTTTCCCCCTCGCGTTAAGCCATTTGCGATTTCCGCCGAGCTTTGCGAACGGAGGCCGCAGGGCAGAGATAAATCGATAAAGAACGCGAATGTGCGAGGGAGCATGAGAGCGAACGTGGAAGAGTTCCTTTGCGTCCGTATAAACTACGCGCGTATAAATTACGTTTATCCTTTAAGCGTCGTTGCGGAGCGCATAAAGACGTTCACGCCTCGCGACGTTGGTCTTTCGAAAACCTCATGAAAACACTAGTACGATGATTAGCTAATCAGAATGATTTGAATAGCAGTTTTTATCTGTGTAAATAAAGGAGAGACAACGAAGATTTAATTAACCAAGACGTGACAATTCTTTTGTAAAGCCGATAATAAATTATAGTAATTACAAGTAGCCGCGTATTTTTATTGACTTCTAATTAAGGATTATTACAAGCCGCGTCATTGTTAAAATCACGTGCCGTTAAAGCTGTTTGGCTAAATGCAATTGGAAATCTATTAGACGACGGTGCATTCGCACGCGAAACAAAACCTGTAAATCCGCTCTTAATTGCCAATGGCCTCGTAAACCGCGAGCTAATTTGTACGCATCGATTCGCATAAACGCCGGGGACTGAGTTTTCGTTTTGCTTGCCTGTTGCAGGGAACGCCGTGACGCGGAAGTACGCGAGATGGAGAAGGCCAGGTTGGAACGGGAGAGACTCGAGAAGCAGCAGGCTGAACAACAAGTTCATAAACACTTCGAAGAATCGCTCAGGCTAGCGCAACAGAAGGTAAGTCACGCTTTACTGGTCATTTCAACCTGACGTGACGCGTTCTTTTTGATCTCTCTAAGGATGCTTCTTGTGTTAGATATAGATTTATCGGTTTTCATTGAGCTCCTACTTTTCCACAGTTTTTTTTAGGATTGAATCAGGGATTTAAAAGAACATAAATCACTCGAGTTGTAAATAAAGGGTTATCTTTGTTAGTTCTGTAAAGGGCAGGGAAAAGAGACAAAGGCATAACTCACAAAAGACACAGAATAATACTTACGAAACTTTTCCTAAATAAAAAATATTTATCTTGTCGGAGATAAAGGTACTTTCTGGTAATACAGATAGCTACTATCTAGATCTATATGACGCATGGAATTTTGACGAAAGTGTCCCGACGTGTGTGTCCGGACTATATAATCCTTGTCTAATTATCCGCATTCGTTATTTTCGAGATTAAAGGCAGCATTCCTCAGTCTATAATACCTGCCCAACAATATCTAACTTTATGACGAGGAAGATGTATCCTTTATCTCGCAGGAAAGTCGTTAATTATTTCGCTATCCTTATTTATATAAATGGAGAAATGAGGATTGTGGAAAAATTTGGTTCGGATAAAAATTTACAAAGAATTTGCGAAGAATCGGCAAGAAATTGTCATTCGTTAATCGTGCTGAGCAAAGAAATCGTAAAAAATTGGAAGGTTTTTGTCTCAGCTTTGCTTTCTCCTTACTTTTCCTTCTTTGAGAGGAAAATTCCTAGATAAAACAAAAACCTTAAAACAGAGAAAATAGTCAATCCAGTATCCGTTATTTTCGAACAAAATCATTCTTAATTAGTTTGTAACAAGCGGCATCAATATTTTGTCCTTTTCTTATTTTTCGTTAAAATTAGGTCCCTTTGAAACAAATCTTTGCTACGAACTTATTCTCACGGAAAGCAACGGAGATGGTATTAGTCACTAAAAGATTAGATAATTATTTTACGAAAATGCTTATACAGTGTTTTTTTATTTGCCTTCAAAGAAATTTCTGTGAGAGTAATAAGCACGCGAATAATGAGTTTTGGAAAAAAAATCTATCTTACGCTATGATGCGATTTTTTCGAAGTTATTAATTATCGAAGTCCTTCGATGTATGAATTATGAACAAATAGATAATCTGTGAAGATATCTGTGAATGTGTTAGTATCTGAAAGAAGAGGGGGAAGCCAAAGAATTTGAGATCTCACACCATATTGTCTCTCAACAATTGTCCAGTCCTCAGTCTTGTTCGGTCTCGTTCGTTCGGAAGTTGTCTAGTTACGAGAAGGAAAAGTACCGCGAGAATTCCGTAAATTATTCCGAAATATCGAGTTATTTGACGCAAGTTTTCCATGCATTCGTAATCTATCTAGTCTACCATAAGTTTCTGCGATAACACATTATCGGGCGTTTAATATCGTTAAGATACGCGCAATGAAATTTTGTCCATACGAAAAACTTTCTTTATTCGTAATCTCGTCGTTTAATTAGTGGATTTTTAATGTGCGGAATTGCAAACTACCACTAATATACAGAGAGTATTGAAACAGAGAATTTGACGAAAATGATCGTGGAACGTGATGAATCGAGGATGGAACTAATGGACTCAGAAATCGATTTTTGGTTATGGCAAGAGTGGTGCCGTAGCATGTATTCTTCATATTCCTTCATTCCGCGTACGCTACATATGGATTACATTAATCTATTAAAATCAGAGGGGACTGAAAATTGTCACTATGATCGCCAGGTAAATTTATTCTCAATAGTTTGGCTATACAATATAAATTTATCATCACATTCGCCGATTTATATCGATTTATCACAGACACGTAGAAAATTAGTAAATTAAAAAACTGAATTCTTTTATCTTGAACGGACAACGAACACGTTTCACTGTAGAGCGATTTTCTCGAACGCGATCCACGTATCCGCGATATCGGGATATCGCATCAGGGTCAACGGACAGGTTTGCGAGACGCTTCGACGCATCGGTGCATTGTCCGATAAGCGCGATTAACGCATTTCCGAGCACAATAGTGCGGGTTCATTTCGCACGCGGCTCCGTCGCCGACCTTGGCATCTCTCCAAGCCAACGCCAGCGAACCGTGACACATGTGCAGTACATTCGAGATTGGCTAACGATTTCTCTGGAAAAATTTCGCGCGGCACGAACGCGAGCGTGAAATTTCAATGCATTCGAACTTCGTAACTTTTCGTTCGCTTGCTCGTTGCGGCAATTATTTTCCATCGTTGAGTAAATTTGATGAACTTGATATTTCAAAGATTTCAACTTTTCCGTTTAGCTTACGTGGCGATAATATATATATATATAGAAAAGATCTTAAATAAACTTCTTACTTTTCTTTATATCTTTCTCCTCTAAAGAAAAATGTGCAACGTGACTGAGACTACATCACAAGAATCCAAAATAGATTAAAATAGATTTTGCGTAGGCACGCACTGAAAAAATTAACAGGATGATGAAAGCAATAATACAAATGGCCGGATACGATGTATCGGCGATTTTAAGTTACAGTCACAGTACGTGATACATGAATAACTAATGATAAGCAGTTGCCTGGAAAACGAAAGATTTATCATTCACATTTTCGATTTTCCTCACTAAGATTACAAATAGTTTATCGTTAGCTTTTGCATCAAGCGACGGATAGAAAAGCTTTTATACTCAGGAAATAAACGTTTGAACTTATCAATTGCTTGCAGACAACGTATGTATTGTACTTACTTTAGCTATTTGTACAGTTTTCCGCAAATAACTCGACACTATCAACCAACCGATTGATAATACAGTTGATTATATTACTGTATAATTACAATGACGTATCTTAATTACACTCCGGCGATATGACCTACATCAATTAATTATACAGTTCTATTTTGCGATTTCTACTTCTCTCACAATTTTGCAGATAAACTATATTTTGCAAAATTATACTTTCATGCATATTCCGTAGCAGCAGCGCTTTTTGAATAACTTTTGAATAATTTTTGAGGTCAGTGGGTAAGCGCTTCACGATAAACTCCGCAATTATTAGCAGCGGGGCATTTAATTATGCAGCGCGGAAATACGCTTTCGTTGGTGAATGACAAACTGACGCTCAGGTGGGGGAAGGAGGTCACCGTCGATAGTGATACAGAAGGAGGCTACGCGCGAAGTTACGATCGTGTCGATCGTCGTCGTTAGCGAACCTGAAACTTTCACGCCGTTTGTCAAAACGGTCCGCAACCGCTTCCTCCCTCCTCCTTCCTCGTCGTCTTTTTCTCCATTCCCGGCACGGATACGCGTGTGCGCATACATATACATACATGCATACGTGCGTGCGAACGTTTCGCGAGTGGCATTTGCAATGCAAAACTCGCCGGCACGAAGGTCATTAATTATGCACTCCGGGCGACGGCGGTTCGCAACAATAGAGTCGCCGGGGCGCGCACTCCGGTGTACATGATCATCGGCCTGAGTAGATTTTCCTCTGCAATATTTTCGCAACGGATGATCCGTCGCTGTTCGAGTTCCTTTCGCAGCGAGAAACGTGAATGATGGTCTCTTTCAAATGCGGATTAAGAAAAATGCTGAACCGCTGGATTATCGTTTCATTATTTGCGACTTTTAGTGCGTCTCTTCCTCTTTCTGTGAACGCAAGAATGCATAAAGTTAGTCGAGACAGATACAAAGAGTTCGATGCGAACATTCCCACAGAATTACGATGCAGATACACTGTAGCGGATATTTCGAAGTAATTGAAGTCGTAAGACGGTAAGACTGATGTGATGATGTCTACCTCTCGCCCACGTAATATCATAATATATTAATTAATTTGTAGGCGTACATATGGAATTATAATTTCCTAATTATAGAGTAATTATATATTACAGGGAAATATGAAATATGCTGATATTTTTAGTCCGACGGGCCTCAAAATAAACTCGGTCTCGCGAAGTTGAGCAGTAATAGAGAATTTTATTCTCATTTCGGTAATATAATTATAATTTTACAGGTCGCGCATACTCAAAACAAATACTTCTTTCGTATCTCTTAAAGGATCTCGATGTATACATGTCTTAAATTTCCATCTCTGATATTTCCATCTTTTCTCTGCATCCCTAGCATTCGTCATCCACGCAATCGACACACTCCGAGCGAGAAATGAGTGGTATCGCGAATTCGCATCGTAACGTAAACGCGAATCACGAGCTGTGCGATGCAACGCAACGCAACGTAACGCAACACACATCCGCGATCGTCTTCCTTTAGGAACGACGGCCGTATTCCGGGTTGCACTCGGAATTTCGTCACGTTTCCTCGCCTCGCCGTTAGCGTTCGCTCGCCGTGAATTTGCCCGTCGGCGTACCCACGCCTTCTAATCCCGTGGCGGAGTTAATTACCGCGTTGTCCACGTACCGTATCCGCGTGTGTACGTGTCTGTGAGAAACACTCGGCTCTTCCTCCTCGAACGCGCGTCGTACGCGCGCATAAATATCGCGCTCGTCTTTTTCTCTTTCTTACATGCGCGTGCATACGTACTTACGCGTGTGTGCGTTCGCCCGTTCACGTGTGTCACGCACACGTGCACGCGACCGACCAGTCTCTCTCTCTCTTTCTCTTTCTGTTTTTCTCCCTGGCAGTACAGTTATCCGTAATATACGTGAAAGCAAGTCGCGCGTTCTCTCGCGTAAGCGGGTCACACACGGCATCCGTATATATGTACACGGGTATGTACGGTGCCACGTACCATATGCACCGCGGCTTAATGCATATATGTATGCGCTCGCGAGAGAGAGGGAGAGAGGGAGAGGAAGAGAGCATACATGCACACGATGGCGTAATACGCGGTGAACATACAACCGCATATGGAGCTCGAGAGAGTCCGTAACGGACGGCGTTAGGCGGATTAGTCCCGAGTTACGACCGCGTACGAGCTCACGCACGGATACACACGCGTGCAGTGTGTGGGCTCTAATCTCGTTTGATCGCGTGTGTTACACCGTGGAAGGGAGGCGCTCTTCTCTCTCGCGCGCGGCACGGCGGGGGTCGGGTGTAAATTGGGCGACCCGTTAGATATATCCGCTCGACGGCGCGCGGCGTGTTTCCTCCGCGGTCGGCGACACCGTCCGCGCGCGGCAGCGCGACGCGCAACGCGATCGCGGCGAAGGTCGCGTCGCGTTGCGCGCGGAGGTCGTCGAGGCCGATACCTTTGACCGCCGCGATTTACACGCGTGCGATGACATTAAAATTCGCGTGATTACCGGGCTTCGTAAACTAAGTAAAGTAAGCGAAGAAAACGGAGCAGAGGAAGGACTGAATTGATCAATTGTTACGCTAGTTATTTTTGAATAAGATATTTGACATAATATAATAGTACAGATTTGACATGGTGCATAATGTACATGTTAGGTAGAACTCAAAGCGAAAGGCACATACTATTCTTAAATACTATTCTTAGAATTTAAAAAGGAAGAATGTGGCAGATGCAGGTAGAAGATTTCTATTTTGCCAAAAATAACGGTGGAAAAGAAGAAAAGGGAAGATGACAATGCAGAAGAGGAAATGAAAGGACGAGCCGAAGAAATATCAGATAAAGAATATCGAACTAAACGATTGCACGTCATCATAATCGTGCTGTCGTCTTTGTACACCGATAACGTTTATATACCTTAAGTCAGCGTTGTCGTAATAACGCACGTGCTTGCATTTATTATTATCGCATATATTATTACCGATCCTGATTATCTTCTCGGAGATCTCGGGGAGATGAAAGACGTACTTAATAAATCGAAATCGACTTGTCTAGATTGAGGAGTGAAGGGCCCCTCGAGCCGGTACACAAGAGCAGGCCGTACTAAACCTTGATTACGCCATCTCGCGCGTTTCAACGGGTTGCGTAACGAGCTCTCCGGCTCTCTCTCCCCGGATCTTTTTCTTCTCGCTTCCCGCGGGTGAGTCAAGGTTTTCGGGTCGGCTCGCGGAGTGCCATGTGCCGGCTGGAAATTAATGACACGGTCAGTTTCGTCGAACGCAATCCGGCGCTTTATAATTACACCGCTGCTACGCGGACCTTGGACAGGTTTCCCCGTCGCAAGAAAGGACGGGAGACGTCGTTCGGTAGATCGATACCTCAATCACGTCGATATTAATGCTGTGCTCGGCATCTTGCAATGTCGCGTATCCTTCGCGAGATCTTTACGATCGTTCCTCACGTGACATAAGCCTGTACTTTCGACTAGTCATAATTTCATAAATTTTTCGCGGAAGTATATAAATCTCTTTTACGCAATACAACTGTAAATGTTTGGCCAGAATTACAACGCGATCCTTTTGTCCGTGGCGTATAGCGTAAAAGGTACAAGCGCACTTATACACGTTTTGCAATGATGAAACATGCCGCGGTGGGAAATTCAGAGACGTATTCATTAGCGTTACAGCGAGCTGCCGTCTTTCGCTAATTTCTCGCGATATACGACAGTTAGCCGACTGTAGCAGTTAACGTCGCCGTAATTGTGCGATATACGCGTCTCGAGACCGCGCGAGGTCAGGTACGCGGGATGAATTTTCTTTGACGCCGCGTATCCGCAACTGTGCGCAAAGGCTCATACAATAATCGTTTCTGTGTGCCATTGTGCCGGGGCTGAATAGAGACGCACAATAGAAATTCAAAGATCCCGTTAGGCATCCGGCATTGAATGGGTAGCACGGCGTTTGCCCGACGTGTGTACATGACGCCATGATGGTTGATTATTGTATACTGATTTATTTACTGGTCATCTGGTATTCTATATTTTTGCAATTTTTTCGACAAAGGCGCGTGAATTATTCCCAATCATCTGTGATTCGAATACATAAAATATTTCGTGCGATAAGCGTTGAACTCGATCCCTTTCCTCTTCGTTACACAGAAAACGGAGGGCTAAATAATTCTTCCCGGCGTAGAAATTAAATATTTGATTTAGGAAAGACGATCGGTGTGATGTAGTATCAAGTTTTTGCTGAACGAGTGGCCTTTAGATTTATCGCTCGAAACTTGGACGGAAAGCTTACGAAGCACCGTCTGCGCGTGTGCTAGTGGAGACGATAGCGCGGAATCGCGACGGTGATACAACAATCCGAGGTGTGGGTAGTCGACGTTCCTCGTGTTGCATATCCGATCGCATAAGAAGCCAATCAGGCTTCCTCGACAGTGTCGTCAGCGAATTTAGCCTTTTACAAACTGCTTGGCGCAGCTTTTTTCGAGTACGGCGCAGTTGCGTATATGTCGAATATTCGCGTTATATTATTTTCAACACAAAAGAAATAAATATCGATGGTAATAATGGTATATGACGGTACATTTCCAGTACATGAAATTGCGTTCCAAGTAGTAATCGCGCATTGTGCATAAAAGCAGAATATATAAGATTTAAAAAAAATTATTATTAAATGTAAGATTCCGCCCAATGATCGAAAATATCAATATTTATTTATTCTGTGTTGTAAACATATCGGTTGATATTTACGTATTAAAGTATTATTTTCAATTGTTACGCGAAACAGATTTAAAAGTATTAATATGGGGAGAAGGTAAGAGTGAAAGGCACACGGAGCAAAAATATACGGAATTAAGAACAACTGATTATCGTATTACTTGTAAGTCTCGCGAAAGTCTAAAATTAAAAATTTTATATATATTTAACACGAAGCCTTCGCGTCTTTGTATGAGATTTGTTAAGTGTTAAATATATCGTAGAAACTCTTAAATTGGACCTAATCCGAAGTTTTTAATATTTTTTATTTTAATTGTGCCTGAAGGAGAGAGATATTTTTCCTCTTTCAGTAATAAGAGTGTCTCGAGAATATTCATGACAGTAAAATATGCATTTGTCGATACGTGAACGAGTTTAAGACGTCGTCTTTTTTTAACATTCGTCACGTCGTCAAACGTGTAATTATGGTCGTATCTCACGACTGATTTGCTCGATGGTACTCGAGTCGTAACTTCATCCTCGAGCGATCCTTTTCGTTCGATCGAGGGCGAGTGTACAGGTGAAAGGCACAGGTTTTTTCTCCTCTTTTTTTTTTGTCTTTGTCGTATCGACGCCGAGCGTCTGCGCGGTCGTAAAAATAAACCGAATGGTCTTCGTTTCGTCTTCTTCCTTATCAAAGACTTATCTTGCCGTTATCTGTTTACGATGGCGGCGTAATATTCTCGCGCCGTCTATAACGCGATAAGATAGCGCTCCTCGCTCCAGGCGTTCCTCACGTTCGCGAAACTCACCGCGAATTCGCTACCACGTTTCAATTTCGCGTGCTTAACGAGCGTCTCCTTTTACGCGGCGCCCGCGCGATTTCGCGCGATTCTTGCAAAATATAATACGACACCGTCGAAATCGTACCGGCTTCGATTTCCGCCGAGTGTTCGCCGAAGGTCGCGTCTCCGTCCGTGGATTTCGCATTATTACCTCGACTGGTATTGCCGTTTCCGTGAAAAGCCGGCGCTATATCGTCTCCGTGCCATTTACGTGGAAATAACGATCGGAATAATTTCGCTCGGCGCGGCGGCGCACCCGCGAAACGCGCTCAAGGAAAGCGAGATCTCGGTCGCGCGGGGGGCTCTTTCTCAAACCGCGTTTGCACACGTATAGCTGTGAATTATTTATACGTTTATTCATCTCTCGACACGCGCGCACGCTCGCGCTTGTGATTTATCATCTCTCGCATATATTACGTAAAAGAATTTTTTTTTAATGCCACGTAGCGGAATTTCGAATCAGTGTAAATCAGTATAAATCATTGCGTGACGAAATCCGCTCGCTTCCGCCTGTTTCTTTTTCCCTGCCCAGTTGCACAATCGTCATTGCTCGGTATCCAGAGTGTCGGAGGTCACGGATTCCAGATAACGAGTTATCGGCGAATGATTTAAATGAAGTTCTCACGTGTCGCGAAACCCGGCGAGCGACGTATCGCTGATCGCTGGATTCTCGCCGGTGTTTATTCTGGGCGAAACGAAAGCAATTTACCTCGAAATGTTTCAGAACGACTCGTATTTCTACGAAGGAACAGGTTTATCCGCGTATCGATCTGACAGTCGCATAGTGCTTACAAATCAATGACGATAACGCCTTATCGTTGCTGCGATCGATAAAGTGCGGGAATGCTTATCGTGCCTTCGATTATTGCTCGCGACGTTCGATGACTGATTAGCGATTGATGAAAGTTGTTTCTACAATGAGACGCGTTCCTTATCTGCCTCGATATAAATAAATTCGTGGAATTTTAAGTAACGAAAGAAAAACAAGTAAAAAGGTCTTTAGTTTGAGCAGCGAAAATAATCGATGTTTCTTCTACGGCTTACGCAAAGAAATTTACAGGCGACAAAAGTGGAATTGACAAGAAGGTAGTCATATATTTTTCTTAGAAAGAAGGTCCCGTTCTTGCTATTGTTTCTTTAGGGAAAATCTAGAATTTTGTTCCGTCCATCATTTTCATGGTCGGTAACAGATGGACAATAGATCTATATTGTCTCACAAGTTATTTACGTTACCTATGCTATATTGCGTAATAAATAAAGATATCACGCGATATAGGTAATATCGCGAAAAGGAAAAGAGGAGGCTTATGATTGCCTTTGTGCATCGGATATTTCAAACGGTTCTCTACTTCTTTACAAAAGCAATCCTCAATTGTCTTTCGATTCCTGTGAATATCTTTCCTTAGCGTTTGACGTTGCGAGAAATAGAAGCAGAAGAGAAAAGTTCTTGTGCGAACAAAAGTTATTACGAAAAGCGTACTTTAGAAATATACTTGCTTCGGGTTAAAATCGAAGTGCTACATTTCACGTCCGGGAGCGACGCGAATCGATTTTCCCTCGGGACCCGCTCACGCGGTAACGAGCAACTTAAGATCCCTAATCTACTAATATCAACAGTGTTCGCGATCGCTTCAAGGACAAGCGCTCGTAAAAGCTGGATAATCAGCGTCGTGGCAGTGCCCGGTGCCGTTATAATCGTTAATCCCGTACCGTTTGACGGATGTCCTTGGCGGGAAAAACTGTACTTCGGGCTCGGCGACCCGTAATTACTTCGGGAACGCGTTTGAAGTACGATCACGTATATCCTACGCGCAATTTCCGATACACGCGACACCCTCCGCGCGAGATCCGCGGGTCGGTCCCGCTCTGCGAGCGCGATACACGCGATTGTTGTTGTGTCGATCGTGTTACGAGACGATCTAAACTTTCCTTGGATATGACTCAGCCTGTGCCTATCTGCACAAATCATTTCCTCTCTGTAATAACACACGCGATGAAGGTGCGCGCGATAAGCGAGGTAATCGGAGCGATAGCACGTAGGAAGGTAGTAAGAAATTTATGGCGTTGTTTTAGACGTTGAGAGAATCTAGCGGGAAGGATACGTAACAATTCTTGTTGCGTATACTCATTTTGAACGATATATCAATCGCTTTATTATTTGTTTTTAACGATTCATCCACATATCGATGACTCACTTATTTGTATACCGTTATAAATAAAAATTTGATCTTGATACTTATAATATTACAATGTACATGCGATATTAGAATGATGATATTTAGAAATTGCCACATTACTTTTTACAAACGGTAAAACCTGTTATATCTATTTTAATATCTAAACTTATTTTAGCGCAACGCGCAATGTAAGAGCTTTTCGTATATACGATGGATGTGAATATAAATCCGGGATGGTGATTAGAAAGTTTTCAGTAGTGTATTCCGCGTACGATGAACGCGAGTGTCCCGTGAAACCAACTTACGAATCGCCGTGGTGATTTCTATTCTGGATTACATTACCATTCGCACCGTGAACGTGACTTCGCCCGTGTCCCTCCCGCAGCCGGCGGATGGCAATTGCTAAATCTCTCCGCTCCCTCCTCCCTGGTTGATATATTTCCCTTGTAACGAGACGAGAGGCGGCGGGAATCTCCTCGCGGGCAGTAAACGGCGTGTATACACTCGACGGTGCGAACGAGACGGTGAAAAAGCCGCGCGCGTGTCTCGCATGAGAAGTTAATCGGCGCGGGTTGAGAGTTCAGCAGGAGAGGAGAAAGTCAACGAACCAATAGCGCGAGCGGCACTTGATTGACTCTGAATGGCACGTCGCTTTTATTACGTGCAATCGGTCATAATCCGTCTCCGTTCCACCCGCTCTCGCGCCGCCACCGGCAGCCCGCCGGCTCTCTCGCACTTCTCGCAGTCCGTCGTCCTACATCGCGGCGCGACCCGCATACCCGGTGGCATGCTCAAGTGTAATACCGAAGCCACCGCACGTCGCGCGATTATTCGCGAGTGTTTGAAGCACCGGATAACGAGACAAGTGAAATTGTATATCCCTGTCCGTTCGGGCCGAACGACCGGATTGTCATTCGATGAGCGCGCGCGAGGTGTCCGCTTGGCGAACAGCGGGGGAATGCGGGAATGGAATATTTATAGAGTGTCGCAACAGAGGCGACGTAACGTTTCGCATGGGAGTTGCGTGATTATAATTCATCCGCGCGCGCCGATGACAAGGAATGTAAACAGCTTCTATTATGCCCGAGTGCAAAGCTCCGTGCGTGTGTCTCTCTTTTTTTTCTCTCCTCTTTTATAGATAAGCGCCTGTATAAGCGGCTTGTAGATAAGCGGCGTGTACGTGTGTGATGTAACGCGCGGCGGCGGGTTTGGTATCCGCGCGCGGTTAGATGTGACATGGGGCGTGACGTTACGTTTGCCGAGCACTTTTAACGAGGACTCCTGCCGGCGCTCTTGTGTGCCACATCGCCCTCGTTACACCTTCTTTTTGTAAGGACGCGACGCGTCGAGCATAAAACGCCGCGACGACGACGCGAAGCGATGACGCGAGCGTCGAGGTAAACAGAATGTGGGTTGACATTTACTTCGCGTCTCTCGATTAGCATAGTAAACCTTCTTCTCGCGAGCCTATAATTAGATTCGCGGCTTCGCGAAGCTCCCTGCTCCCGGCCTCGTAAAATTTTACCGTCTTGCAAGGACGCGCGACGTCGACGTCTTTCTTCCTACGAGGAGCCTTGACGCGGCCTTGATCCTACCTCACCTCGAGGAAAAGAAATACGTGATACCTATATGCTGTATTTTAAAGGAAAAATAGTAGGTCGAAGCATTTTTATCAAAGTAGGTCACCAATAATGAAAACTGTAGAAACTGTTTGCAAATCAATATGGGAGTCTCTTTTGAATTGGAGAATCTTTTTAAAGTGAAGTTACCTCTCTTTATTATTTATTTTGTAATCGAAGGATAAGTTTCTTCAAATCCTTCTGTAAATAAATTTTTAGAATTTTACCGGATATCTTTCTATTCTAGAGTGAAGTACCGCACTTGGAATAATTCGATTTATTTGCAATCAGAACGGTAAAGGTTTGACGAATTATCAACTCTCTTGGAGAGAAATTTTAACACGCTACGCGAATTCGGGTGGTATTGCCTCGCAACTTCCGCTGACCGACGTATTTACCGAGATTTCGAATCCCGGGGAAAACAGGAAAACAATATTTACCGTCCTCCTTTGCCTCGTTACGTGCCGGTTACTTGATTACATTAATTTACAACCTTCCAGTCGCTCCAGAAACGAGTTCCCCGACGGAGTTTAATCGACGAGCGTCGGCAACCGGCGGAAGCTGTTTGTTTGATCCTCCCGGGGAAATTACTTAGTTACACGTCGAAGTTCGTCCGACAACTTCGCGAGGAGTTATTTTCGAGGCCTCTCACGGCGCCGCGCCGGTGGCATTAACGAAGTCAGTCGGTCCGGACGCGCAATCTCGCGCGAAGTTAATCACACGAATCCTCGCGCCTCTCTTTCTCACGGCAGTCACGGCAATACTCTGGACGTCGTCGCTCCAGTTCACTTTTCTCGGACACTCCGGCATCCCGTCGTAGACGTCTCGTGTTTTTCGCCCAAACCTCTCACGTAACTCGAAACCTGTCGCGAAGTCAGCATTCGTATTTCGCAAATCAATTAGCCGTTTGCCACGTGGCACTCGCATATCGAGTTAGGAAATAAAAAATTGAATTTCTCACCGTTACTCGAGCAGTCACTCCCTTCTGTCGCGACACTGATTTAACGGTAGTGTGAACACTCGGTCTTGATCGCGCGCGCGCGCGACGTTACGACACGCAAGAGGGAGAAGTTTTATACTCCGCAGATTAAGCGACCCGATGACACACGCGGAAAGTTCCCGGCAAGATATATGCAAGTTATTCGTGTTTTTTTGTTAGTACACCACGTATCTCCGTATGTTAATGAAAAACACTTTCGCTGACGAGGATTTTGGAGCAATCACGCGAACGGTACGTGTTATCTCGGGAGAGTTCGCGCCAGTGCGTGATAAACCACTCGGACGCGCTCGTCCGATGCGCGAGTTACCGCGAATCGCGATCGGATCGGCTGTAAAATCGGTATTTGTGTCGGTAATCATTTTTTTCCCCCTCGCGTCGCACGCCCCTGCCTCGTGGAACGTAATGGACAATAATTATTGCACACGCGCGTGACACCGTCTGTGTTTGCTCGTTATTTGCCCGACAATTGAATGACGTGCCGTCTGGACTGCGGTATTTGCATAACAACAGAATGTAACGATAAACATTGACTTTGGAACATGTGCGAAGGACGCCGCGAAATGCACAGTGCATAAACGTAAATTTATATATTATAAGTGTTCTTTTTGTAAACATTGTGTGAATCATCGTATTTTAAGTTCTTACCGAAGATCTCTCTCGCAGCTATGCTAATTGTGCGCGTTCCAATCCTCCTTAAAATAAATTACAGATCTAATGGCACTGATATGCACATGTACGTATATACTCGTATGATGAAAATAATTCGCGCAAATATTGTTTTACATTTGCGATATAAAAGGAAGTCATAATCGTAAAATGGTAACCCTTTAATCCACGTTTAAAATTTTTGAATAGCTAACATTTTTTTTTTAAAGAAGATTGATAAAAGTATTGTTGACAGTCGGAGAATAATACTATCATTCTCGATCAAGCTTCTTGCGCAATGCCTTTCCAATTTTCGGAAATCGATCTTGTAGGTCACGTAGTTTTAGTCATATCTCGCGTTTTATCTAAATTTTAGATAAAACGCGAGATATGAAGAAAGCATTCGTCACAAACAGTATCTCTGATGAATCGTTAAGCGATAAGCGATGAAAACGATTGGCAGTATTGATTGAAGTAGGTGTCTTATGTCCCGCAGAGGAACATGCAGTCGTCGATGGGATGGCCCGCTTTCATGCAAGTACAGCAGTCGAGGACGCACGGGACGTTGACGGGTCACCCCGTCTCTAGCCACCATCATCCCAGCGGTCCACCGGGCGGGTCCGCCGCCGCAGCCGCCGTCGCGCATCCCGTCAGCATCGCGCAGCAGCAGGTGCAGCAGCGGGAGCGTGAGGAACAGGAACGGGAGGCGCGGGATCGCGAGCGGGAACGAGAAGTTCGCCACCAGCGGGACCACGGCATGGCGGCGGCTGAGAGGATGCACCGGCAGGCCGAGGCTAGGGAGAGGGCCGAGGCCAGGGAAAGAGTCGCCTATTACGCGACCACGGCACCGTCGGCTCAACAGGTACGCGATCTCCGCGTGATATATTCGAGGGGAAGATCGAGTGGACTGTTGTCTTGATCTCTCGGCGACGATGGATTTCGTTAAAAATGCGAAAGATATAGGAGACTTATTGCATTATATTATCATATCTCGATCCCTTCGACTTTAATTATTTTAGTAGAATTAGAAAGTGTTAAAATTGAATATTAATTTGCGACTAGTGATTACATCGCGATGGATCGTTTTATAAACGTAACACGGTGTTTTCAGGTTCGACCTTCGAGCGTGCCCGGGAAAGTCGAGTACCCGCCACCACCGGCGCACTCGCGGACGTCGAAATCATCGTTACAGGTCTCCGCTCGAGATCGGCCAATAGTGGGACCGACGCATTCACTACCGAAAGTCGAGCCGAGCCTGTTCAACTATTCGACGTATCAGGCGCAGCCACCCTGCACGACGTATTTGCATGACCTCAAGTTAAAAAACGAGATGGGGCCGCACAAGTCGTTGTCGAGCAAGAGCGAGCTGACCGGCGGCCTCGAGAGGGACCATCACGGCAGAGAGGTGCTGCAGAATCCACCATCCCTACTGTCGGACCACAAGAGCTCGGTGATCGTGAAGAACGAGGGCAGGGAGCTGCCGAAGACCCCAGCGCCACAACAACACTCGTCCAGCCCGAAGATAATGCCTTATATGAACGTCCAGTCGGTAGCACCGCAGCACAAGTCGTCGGCGTACGAATACAGGAGCCCGACGCAGAGCCCGCATCATCTGCATCCCGCGCACTTGGACGGTCTACAGGCGGTGAAGAGCATCGCGTCGTCCGCGAGTCACCACCGCGGCGGCAGTGGCAGCGGCGGTGCGACGACGACGCAACTGCCGAGTCCGCATGGCCATCCACCGCCGCCGGCGCAGCCCGAGCCGCGCCTGCACTCGCACAATCCCCGTCAGTCCCCGCATGCCCCGCCGCAGCATCCACATCAGCCGCCGCCACCTCCGCATCCATCGCCGCCTGAATCGCGCTATCTCAGCAGGCCGGAAGCCGCGGGTCTGCCGTACGGCGCGGCCAAGTCCACGTATTCGTACCCGCATCCGCATCCGCCCACGGCCTCGCCGACGGCGGCGTCGCACTACGCCGCGCCGCCGCCGGCCGGCTCCAAGCCGAAAGTCAGCAGCCCGGCGCCGCCGCACATCTACGGCAAGCCTAACTCCGGCATTATGACCGGTACCCCGGTCTGCCGTGCCTCTGAAACGCCTGTCGCCGCGCCAATACCGCTGACCTCGAAGGCCGGCAGCTCGCCTTACCAGCAAGTGCCTCATCATCACGGGGCGCCACCGCCGCCGTTGCCGCCGCCCGCGCACAGCCGGTCCGTCTACGACAGCCGCGGCTTCGCCGGCTCGTTGCCGGGCGCGAAACTGCCGCCGCCGACGTTGCACGGCTCGCCGCCCACGGCTGCCTCGGCGCCGCTTTCAAGGCCGATCGCTCATCCCGCGCATCTCAATACCAGTCCGCACCAGCAGCCCGGTCAGACGTTGCAGCACGCGCAGTCCCAGATCACCGCGGCCTTCCAGACGCAACCGCTTGACCTCGGAGTGGAGAGGTCAGGGTCGCCCAAGAGGAAAGCGCCGACACCGCTGTTGTGTGACAACGCCAGTGGCCAGCCGGTGTCGTTAGAAGTTTGTAAGAAGCGAAGAACCGAGGAACCGCAACCATTGTCCTTGCAGTCCGTCGGTCCACCCGTTCTTTCAAGGGTGAGCGAACCCAGTCCGCTCATCGCCTCGGCCGCCACGTCCATCACTACAGTTGTTAACACCGCGGCATTGTTAGCGCAGCCGAACAGTCAGACGACGCAGGAGCAGCGTACGGTGACGGCAGTGAGCCCGGCCCCGGGAACCGCCAGCGGCGACGGCTCCGTACGACCCTCTAGCACCGGCAGCGTATGTTCGTTGAATCCGGCACCGGTGAGCGCGGCACCAAGCCCCGCGCCCATTCCCAGTCCGGCGCCGTCCACGGCACCCAGCCCGGTGCCCAGTGCGCCTGGCACGCCCGCCAAGACGAATCCCAGCAACGCCGACAGCGAGAAGTGCAACAGTCCGGCGCCGAGACCGCCCAGCAGTACCAGCTATCCAGTGCACAAACTGAAGAAGGCGTGGCTGCAGAGACATTCGAGGTGCGAGGACGGCACCGAGAACACCACCAACACCACCAGCATGGCCAGCAGCGTCACGTTACCGCTCAACATCTCCCGCGAGACACCGTCGTCGAATAGCAAGGATCGCGACAGCAACAACGCGTCGTCAAATGCGAACAACAGCAACGCATCAACCACCTGTTTGCCCAGCGCGGTGAATTCGATCCACAATATCGGTAGCATGGCGGTGAACAGCATCAACAAGAGCAAAGTTACCGGCAAGAGCGGCCGAAAACCGGCGAACAAGGAGTCGCTGAACGGTCACGCCACCGACACCAGCAAGACCCCGCAGGAGGACTCGTCCAGCAGCGACCCGGAGAGGAAGTCGCCGCCCAAACGGAAGCCACCCAAGGTATCTATCTATACAGATCGCTTACGGTAGTCGTTGTTGTTGCTAAAAGTCACTATTTGCAATTTGGAGTGCGTATGCTGTGCTGGTAGTTTAGTACACGCTTACCTAGTTTGCTCAAAGACTATTTTCCCTCATTGAATAACATGTAATAATATGACATGTAATATTATGATTTATCATAAATTTTATAAAAATATATAATAATAAGATATACGAAAGAGGTATAATCGTCGAATCTAATGATTATTAGATCTGATTTTTATTGATTAAAATGTTTTATCTTTATACAGAAATATCTGCAATTGTACATTTTTTAGATGTATAAGATAATTCTCTTTAATAATATGTTATCTAATATATTTTATAACAGAATGTTACTTATTAAACTACTTAATATTTTCTTGATAATCGTAGGTAGTATATTTCAGATGATTGTTCCTGTTTTGTGTGATATATTTTTTATCTTATAGCGAGTGAATATATGAATAAATCGAGAGCATTAAGTTTACTAAAAACTTTAGCATTAATCACTCGTCTAATTATACAGTCGGAATTGATGAAGTTCATTATTTTGTATCGGTATCGTGCCTTCGGGCAATAAATTTCATATATAAGAGACCTGTAGAAATCATAGAAGCATGAATATGGAGTAGTTTTATTTGCTATGCCGTAGTTCTTAATTTGCAACTGTTATAGAAGAAAAAACTCTTGATCATCGTGAATATTTGCAGTTCGAAAAAAAAGTTGTCATCTCGTGTTATGAAAGAAAAAAACCGAGCTCGAGTATTCACTTTTTATTATTGTTATTATCGGAATGTCGCCATTAAATTTATGATTAAAGTCTTATATCTGATATTAAAGCGGATATATGTGCCTGAACATATTGTTATTTTAAAAATAAAATTTGTAATGTATTAATTTTTTCAATTTATTATTAATTAATATATTTTGTAACAGACAATGCATACAATAGAATTTTCAATATTATTTATTATCTATTAATTAATATATTAACGTGACGTTAGGGAGTAAAACCGAAGTATCGTTTCTAAAAATTAAAGTGGCGAAATATCGTTCTTCAGATGTATTTTTTATTATATAAATCGTATGTTTGGACTTACGCTTTGATTCTGACGGAATGGGCTATTTCAAAATTGGAGCGTTGCTTACTTCTCTTCCGTTTCCGGGTTGCACGCGCAGTGAACCGAGTTTTAAATGTCCGCGCAAGGGCGCCATTTTCCTACGTAAGGCGTGCATGAATCACGGGAAACGTAACGGACGTCGGACGCTCGCGCGAGTGTGTAACAAGTGTTCCTCTCGCGTATCGTTATAAACAATCAATTAGCCACTTATCGGGCGTTATTTGCACGACGAGCATCGCACGTTGGTCGCGACCGGCAGGATTCTCGCCATGGATAGATATTCCAGAGGGGTAAATACCTTCGTTGCTCAGAATTTTCGTCGCGCTCGTTAACCTAACCTCCATTCGGCAAGGTGCTTCGGGATGCTCGCACAGTAGTTTCGATTTCACCGGGGTATTCCGCGATCGAGTCGAGTTCAAATTACAATAGATTGAACATTCCGATGCCTCTCGAGCGGAATATCGAATTGTGCTTCGAAAAGAGTAATTATATCACACTTGGCACGCGATGCTCCACGCAATGCTCCACGTTCTCGGAAGAGGCATCGGAACAAAGAGATTATTCAGTAGCACGTTGGAAAGAGGAATTTAGGCAAGATGGATCGATTTTTTATTTATAATTTGACTTGAAATCGCTTTGGAAGTTTGTAAACTTGTTCGGGAATAAAATCGAAATTGGAGTAAATATAGACTCGATGAGCAAGGGCCACGGCACATAGAAAAACTTTAACAGTAATATTTTTCGCAATAAATTCCTTACAGGCTGCGTTCCGATATTCACTGCCAGTACTGAAAATCTATAATTTACTTCACATATACTACAGATTTTCAATACTGGCAGTGAATAGCGGAACGCAGCCACGGTAATTTAGATGCTTAGCATCAAAGAGTTAATAGATTATCGATTTAATTAGGGGAGGAGGGATAGAGAATTTAAATGTTTCAAACTGTGCTCGACAAAAAATACGACAAAAAACCGGCGTGCGGTTAGGTTGGAAATTTTCGTAGTTGGAAATATACAGAAAGTTTATTAGGCTAGCTCCGGTTCAGATTGTAAATGACTTTTTTCTGATTGAGCAGAGTGAGACTTAAGCAGTAAGCAAATTGACCAATAGTTATCTCAAGTTTTCGAGGATACCTGACTGTGATTGGTCAAGTTGTCTACCGCTAAAGTCTTACCGTTAAAATTTTTCTTATGCGCCATGGCTTTAAGAGGTAGCGTGGATGTGATTGTGTGTGATAGAGCTATCTAAATATCATTATGCGTGATTATCAACTTTTGGTTTAATTTTTAAATAGATCTCTAAACTTGATGTGTGCCAAAATGGTAGAGCGCTGAAGCAGTAGTGTGGCCAGTTTAGTAGCTTCGGCTGGTAGATGCGGCAAGAGCATGAACTTCCTGACTACTTAATAATCTGTGCCCTGTGGTAGGTAAAACGAAAGAAGGGCGCCGCACGAAGGCAACAAACGGCCGCGGAAGATCAGCGGAGGCGGAAGGAGGACAAGCAGGGCGGCGGAGCTGGCGCGGGCAGCGAGTCCAGCAACGAGAGCGAGGCGGGCTCCGCCAGCGACACCAGCGAACAGTTGAGCTCGATTCAGCCTGCGTCGAGGGTTCGACACACCACGGCCAATTCCAACAATTCCTCGGGAAACGGTTAGTTTACGTAGCTTCTTGTAAATGGACTTCCCGTTAGGTGAACTAACTATTCACTTGCAGGGTAAGTGATTCGTGTTCCATGATCGTACGATTATTCCTCTTTCTCTCTAGAGAAAGATGTCGAGAGAATCAAGAGTGACTTGATGAAGTGACTTGACAAACAGTTTGAATCGCACTTAATTCGCGGGATTTAATTTCTGACTAAAGATAAGAAAGATTTCTAGAAACTCTTGGATCTTTGACGTTTTTTTTTCGAGTTTTTCGCCACATTTCAAATTTCATTAATTCGATCTTACGCACTTACCCTGTTCCCTGATTATATATTATATCATTACACCGAGAGACGCACATACATTATATTTTTTAAGATATATACATGATGACAACATAAAACATTTGATAATACTGTGATACATTATTATTATGAGCTTTTTAACACTGAATGCATTTAGTAATAAAATTGCACAAAGATTAGAGTGATAACAGATTTGCTAACGAAGCGAGATACACGGTGTGTTATGCAGGAAGTAACAAGGAACCTAGGAAACGTGGTAGGAGACCAAAGACTACGAAGAATAACGAAGTGGGAGGCGAGGACCAACAACCCCGTCAGAAGAAGGAACGCAGAGACGACAGTACGGGCGGCGGTAACAGCGGCCCGGGCGGAAGTGGCGGACGGGGTGATCCCTTTCGTAAGCCGCCGATATCGCAACTGAAGAAAACCGGCGAGAGTTGGCTGCAGGACGGCGCCTGTTTCGAGGTGGCTCCGAAGTTGGCTAAGTGCCGCGAGTGTCGATGGACGCCGAACCAGCGCAATAAGAACCTTCCTCAGAATATCTTCTGCAGATTCTACGCGTTTCGCAGACTGCGTTATACCAAAAACGGACAATTGGCCATAGCGGGATTCAGTGATCCACACAAGGACGCGTCCGAGGTAAATTATGAAGATTATCAAAGACGATCGACGCTTATGTTTGTCGTAATAATGTTACAGTTAAATTAACACAGTTAAATTGAGAATAGTCTTACAATTTTAATTCGAGATGCATGCTCTTACATGAGAACTGTCGTTACAATGTTACAGGATGATCTTCGATTATGGTTACCGGGAAAAGATAGCCAAGAGACAACAGGAAAGGATGACAAATCCGAGAAAAACGAGAAGGACAAGGGAGATCGAGAGGACCTAGACTTAGAAACGGCTCATCGTTTGCTTCGGCAGGTTGGCGATCAATTCTGTGATCTTTTACATCAAGAGAAGGACGCTCTCCAAGAACATATGGCTGAAGGTAAAATTTTATTCGTTTTTACCAACATATTTTTCGGAACTGACCTTCCACATTTTTCATATTAATCAACGCACACATAGCATACATATAATACAAATAAATAAAAATGTGTCGCACGTATTAATAAGACATAAGACTTTTATCAAAATTAATACCATCATCATATTAAACTATCTTTAATTTACTACCTGATTTTTTATACATTATTTACACTGTTTCTCCCTTATATATAATGCCCAAAAGATAGCATAGATTTACTTTATCATTTTGCAAAATTATAACTTATTTAAATATCACGCTGCATGGTCGCTTGTGTCATTTCTTTTGTTCGCATGTTTTAACGCTTTGCGCATCGATTATGGTTACCTTTTGACAGCGAGTTCGGGGGTTGTAGACGGAACAGTAGCGTGGAAACGAGTGATCCAGGGTGTTCGAGAGATGTGCGACGTGTGCGAGACTACCTTGTTCAATTATCATTGGGCTTGTGGCAAATGCGGCTTTGTCGTGTGCATCGATTGTTATAAGGTAGGTTACATTAAATATATATGTATATATATTTTTTCTCAGTTAAATGTTGGGAATTACATGATGACAATAATTCAATTGATACAACGTGATATATCATTATAACACTTATCGAGCTTTTTAACACTGACAATTAATATAACAACTTGTAGTTGTTTCTTTCTCTTTTAAAGAAGACAGTTTATTAATAGAGATAATATATATATTTAGGGACGTAAAAACGGGACGGTCAAAATCTGGGGCGAAAGTGGAAAGGACAGGGACGACTTTTCGTGGCTTCTGTGCACGAATAGGCAAGTGCACGAACCGGAACGACTCATGCTCACGCAGATCATCGCCGGCGACAGTCTTCTGCGACTGGGCCAGCGCCTGCACGAATGTCGCGCTGAATGGGGAATTCCGCAACACTGTGCTTGCTCTCTCATAGCCACATCGCAACCGAATGAGATCCTTCGAAATCTAATCAAGGGCGACTCCGTGCCCGTACTCAACGGAAACGTGAAGCAGGAGATAAAAGAGGAGAAGAAGATAAACGAGTCTAATGGCGCATCGGAGAGCAAGACCAACGGCGAGGATAAAAACAAGCTGGCTTGGCTGGCAACTGTGGCGCTGGAGAATCAGCCCGACAAGAATCAGGCGCTGCAGAATCAGGCCGACAGCGGACAAGAATCCAGCTCGGACTCGGATGATGGTGACGGTTACTCAACGTTGCGGGAGTTGCTCATAAGGCCGTCGCACAAGTCAAATGGTAGCGGCGGATCCAGATCGAATTCGCCTACGAACAATTTGGGCGGCGGCGTGAACAATGCCGCGCAGAACAACGTCGCCAAGTCCGGCAAGAAGTCGAAGATGGACACGCTCGACGAGGTAATATCCAGCGTGATTGAACACAGCGTGAAAAAGGAAAAGGATAGCGGCCTTGTTGATGACGAAAAGCCGCGGGAATTGAAACACTTCGTGCGACGCTACAAGTGGATGCAGCGCGGTCGCGAGCCGTTACCGATCAGAATTATGACGGGGACGGAAAGCCAGAGCCTTTATCCGGACGTGCCGCACTCCTGGCTCTGCGACGGCAAGCTGCTGAGGTTAAGCGACCCGAATAATCCGAACAACTACAGAATATTCCAGGATCAGTGGAAACGGGGGCAGCCGGTGATCGTGTCGGACGTCTCCAAGGCGTTGGACATGAATCTCTGGCATCCTGACTCGTTTGCCCGCGATTTCGGCGACGAGAAGAACGATCTCGTTAACTGCATGACCGGCAATCTGGTGCCGAATCAGCCGATGCGCAAGTTCTGGGAGGGATTCGAGTACTACTCCAAGCGACTCAAGGACGAGCGAGGAAATCCCATGCTGCTGAAATTGAAGGATTGGCCGCCCGGTGAAGATTTTGCCGAGTTACTGCCGTCGAGATTCACGGATCTGATGAAGGTTCTTCCATTGTCCGAATACACGCATAGAAATGGCAGGCTGAATCTGGCGAGTCGTCTGCCTAATTGCTTCGTGAGACCGGATCTGGGTCCAAAGATGTATAACGCTTACGGTTCCGCTCTTTATTCCAACAAAGGCACGACTAATCTTCATCTTGATATCTCGGACGCCGTGAACGTTATGGTATATGTAGGAATGCCAAAGGATGTTAATAACGAGGAAAATCTCAAAGGTACGTATTCCTGGTATGTCTAGTCTGACAGTCTTTATGGGATTCCGTTTGCGTTGCTAACATTCTTGTCAAAGTATTAACTAGCTCTTCGAAAATTAATGATTGAAACATTTACAGCTAGGACAGAGGCGATGAGAGCGATAGACGAAGCAGGCTGTGATATTCTGACGCGTCGACGCGCTCGCGATGAGAAGGAGAAACCTGGTGCTCTGTGGCACATTTACGCAGCGCGTGACGCGGACAAAATTCGAGATCTTTTGAATGCCGTTGCCTTAGAACGCGGAGCTCGTTTGGAGCCTCACCACGATCCTATACACGACCAGAGTTGTTATTTGGATGGACCATTGCGGGAACGATTGTATCGAGAATATGGTGTTGAAGGGTAAGCGTCGCTTTTTACAAGACATTCTCTCAAATAATTATCTAAAAAATTTGTTGGAAGACAGAGAACGTCGCTTGTAGTAATTTTATTAAAACACTGTTTAATACAATGTTTGCTTATCTTATCGCAGGTACGCCATCGTTCAGTGTCTAGGCGATGCAGTATTTGTGCCAGCTGGCGCGCCACATCAGGTCCGTAATCTTCAAAATTGTATAAAGGTGGCCGAGGACTTTGTGTCGCCGGAGAACGTTTCGCATTGCTTCCACCTGACCCAGGAATTCCGTGCATTGTCCGACACTCATACCAATCACGAGGACAAGCTTCAGATCAAGAACATCATTTATCATGCCGTGAAGGACTCTTTGACCGTTCTAGCTAATGTTAAGGAGGAGACTCTCGCCAAGCTCGCCAAGGCTAACAATGAGACGAAAGTGAAGGAGGAGACTTAGCCCTAGGTCCTCCCTGTGCGGTTGTAAGACCGATTGATAATTCCCTTGATTGGGTCTCGTCGTCCATGCGAGATGAACCACAGTCAGCGCTCCCGGACACAGCGAGACTGGCGTAACCGGAAGAATCTGCAGAAAACCACCCTTGCCGCAAAAAGATTGGTGGCAAAAAGAAGGTGCGAAGATTTGTTGTGATATTTGTGAAGAGTTAATGATTTTAATCGGAGGATTTGATTTGCGATATTGGCTGAGCCAATGAGAACATTAGTTGTACGTTGTTTCATTCGAATTTCCTTATATACAATTCTTTTCTGCTCTCCCGGTTTTCCCCGAGAAAAGATGCCCGCGGACATGAAGTCCGACGAGCTCTATTACGAGTGAAAAGAAAATCGTAACTCGGATCGCGCATAGGTAAAATGCCGCGTCCATTACTATTGTGATACCAGAAGGACTTTGGATCGTATACATTATTTGTAATTAATTATATCGTGCCTGTATCCAATACATACATTCATATGTACACATACACAAAACACACACACGCGTACATACACACGTACACTTGTCTATATTATATAAATGTAGATAATTGAAATATTATGTAATAATTTTTGCTAGCAACTACCAGAGATGAAGGAGAGAAAGGGGGGGGGGTTCATCTAGAAATACCTTTGTGCAATTAGGTGTGACTATAAGTTATTATAGCTGGATCAGCGATAACTGTGGATCCATTTAATCGTCTGCTCTGATGATCTGGTGCTTTTCGGTATTTCATCAAAACCCCGGCTAGAGATAGCCGATACGTATTCGCGTTCATGTCTTCTATGTTTCACGCGACAAGGGCGTAAAGAATAAAACACTGCCTAATTAATCGGTTCGACGACAATGGAAGAAACAGACCTTCTCGCATTTTTTTCCCCTTTCATTCAAGTAGACATTTCGTATTGTTCGTAGAACGACGTTCTCGTAGAGATGCTTTGTGTTTCTGTGGCGACGTATGTATCGGTTATGTGAGCGACGGGGTGCTACAAGTTTTGTATGTCACTTCGAGTGTAAGGCATCAGAAGAAAAAAAAAAGTACGAGAGAAAAACAACTTGTCCGATATTAACTTTTTCCAAGATGTAACGGCGGATGTGAAACACCATTGAATTGAACCGTTTCATTGTTGTCGTAACCCAGTGACACTACCCGGCGTGTAACGGACGGGAGATACTAATAAGATGAATATGTTATTTTTGTCAAAGCGTATACAAACCGTCTATGTCGGACGATAAAACGAAAAGACAGCGACAATGTAATTGTAAACGAGATGCTGAGACACGCTAAATGAATAAAAAATTATTTGCAGTAACATTTGAAGGAAAAAAAATGGGGAAAGACGAAAAAAAGGGACGACTTTCGAAGTGCCAATGTTGAATTACGTGGGACGTTAAGTAATATGCGCGCGTTGTATTGTATTCGTGTATGCGTAGGTAGAAAAGAGAATGAACAAAAAAAAAAGGGAACTAATTAGTCACGCAGAATTCGCAGAGATGACAGGGCCGAGTTCCTATCATTTCGTGACAGGTCGTGCGAACGAGACGAGGCTCTCCGCTATTCGCACTGTCACTGACGATTCGAAAACTGCTGTCGCTTCCGTTTTCTTTTTCCGCCTTTTCGCTGAAACTCGCTTGACGGACGTTTCACGAGCGAGTGAATATGTACATGAGAACTTTTCGATATCCGTGTTCATATTTGTAACATGCCACATTTGCAGGACGCAGCAGTTCTCGAATCGGACACAACGTCGTTAACGCGCCATTTTCGCGGCGGCCGAATCGTCAGCTAATCACGGACGAATAATCTCGACACAGATATGTAAAGAAAAAGAAAAGAAAGGAGCGAAGAGAAAAAGGAGAATAAAGAAAAAAAAAGAAGATCATTGGCATCCTGGAATCCGCAATTTCTTTGATCTCAACATTCGTCTAGCATACAACGACTTGATTAATATTTAACGAGTAAATTTTTAAACTATCTTAGTGTTGATAGGTAATGATTGTGGGAACTATATAAGCTGCAAACAAGCAAAAAGTACTAACTCCACAACGGCGGTGTTGTATAAAGTTCTAGGAAGACGTATTTCTGTGTATTATTGCTGCAAAACGAGACGCTATTGTTTGTCCTCTTGCTACGTGTATGTACATACATTTATATACATCCGTATATGTATACAGATATAAATACGAAGGCGGGGGAAGAGTGTTTAGGACTCGTAACGATAGGCAGGTAAACGCAAAACCTTTTACGAAACACGAGAAGGTACACCTTACACGCGTATAGGTAGATAGTTTATTATACCATTATTATAATTATTACATATTATCATTATTACGTTTAATTATTACGGAAAATACGATATTTAAATGTTGCTGAATATGAGAACACGACAAACGTGAACGCGCGCGAGTGTAAATGGCTAAAAAGGGAGAAAAAGAGAAGGTGGAAAAAAAATATCCGAAGAGTAACGCGTAGATAAACCGGGAAGCGAGCAAGGGAGAGAACGGTAGAAAGAATGTGCGTGGATGAAAGAGAGAGCAAAGGGTGTAACTGATCGTGTGTGCGTGTGCGTGGTGGCGATCCAGTGAAAATGCGACGGAATGAGAGAACGAGGGGCCGTGTATTGGGGGCGGAGTGGAATGGACGGTATCTAAAACAATGTACAGACCTTCGACCTCCCGCAAGATGTGTGTATATCCACCCCCCCCCCCCCAGGAGAAAGAGAGAGAGAGAGAGAGAAAAAAAAAGAGTTCCGCTCTACCCACCCCTTTCCTCCCCCTGCGTCCCCTCCTGCAACCACCGGCCGCCCCCAGTCATAGCAGTTATGAACCGCGGGCCGGCAGGTCTGAGTATAATTTTTTGTACTGTGTAAATGTAAGAACCATACGTTTGAATAAGAAAAAAAATGTTTATATTACGAAACGCCGGCGTTTGGATCATTTGCGTCTCTTACCCTCCCGAGACGGCCACGGGGGTCGTTTGCAAGAACGACTTCTCTCCATCGAGGTCATCATTTGAAATTTAAATGGCTCCGGAAATTAAAGCTCCGAGATTTCGCGTTAAGATAGAGCGTTAATGAGTCAAAGTCTACTCTGATAAAGTAAGGAGTTTGTTATCTGTTCTCAAAGTTTCCATTCGCTCATGTTTTTTTTTAAATCTGTTTGATTACGACCGCTTTCGACACGTAGGAATAATTTTGGATTTTTCCGTTCAACAAAAATGTGTATTTTTTTTACGTACTGATTGTCGACGAGCGCTTTTTTTGTTTGTTTGAGGAAATAATCGTTTTACAATTGTCAACGCGATAAGTGCGTTTGATTTCGTTGAACAGAAATGGAATTAATTTAATTTTGCATTAAATTTGCAACATAACGATACATCATTACAATCGAGTGAGAAATGGGCGTCTTGTCGGAATCTTCCTGCGGAGAGGGATTGGCGATTTATCAACAGGTAAAGACATCAAACAACTTGAAATTTATTATAATAATTTTATATTATAATTTTATCTCATATTACAGTTATTATCACTTAACGAAGAAAAAAAATGCGCATAACTAAGAAATCTTTATTTTCAAATATTTCTCTATTTTTCTTTCAAATTTCTTTACTAATCGTGATAACGCGTATCACGTGACGCTTTCGTACTTCTTCATTCTTATCTTACGAACGTCACGATCCGCTGGCGCAAAATATTCGCATATATATAAAAATTGTCACAAATTAAAAATAATCTTATCATTTAATTTACGAATCCATCGGGTTATTAATTAAAAACCACGAGCGCAACGATCGCGCTGCAATCTGCATGCGCGCGGGCGCTCGCTCGCCTCAAGATGGCGGCGCGATCGCCGAGAGGAGGACGATCGAGTCGAGCCGAGGCCCGCCGAGCGGAGAGTGTCACAATCGCGTTCGAGTGCGTGCGAGACGGTGGAACAATGGTCGCGCGCCGGGGTGATTTACCGTTTCTCGCTAGCATTCCCGTTCCCGTCGCCGCCGCCGCCGCTGCCGCTGCCGCCGAGGGTGGCCGTGCTCTGTAAGGATTCAAGATTCAAGTGCGTCGGCGGGCAAAGAGAGAGAGAAAGAGAGAGGGTTGGTCTCTCTCGGTGCGCGAAAAGCGGTTCACAAGGATGCTCGTCCCTCTCGCGGACGTACGTGCGCGGCACCGGGACTGGATGTAAAACAACGAGGGACTAGGGGAGCCTTAACGACGCGGCCCCGCGCGTTCTCCGCTTCTGTGGTACACGCCTCGTCCTCGCGGGCATGTCAGCGCGCTGAGCCCCAAAATGGCAGCCACGTTAACCGCCGAGCAGGAGCAAGTAAGTAAATCGTTTCGGAGCCTCGAGCGTTTCTCTCTCTTCCTCTCCGCAGGTAGATCGAGTACCGCGAGCGAGACCCGCGCGGTTCGACACGTCGTGGCCGCGCGCCGCCGCCGTCGCCATTATCATCCTCAACATCATCATCATTGGCATCACCATCGTGGTCGTCGTCATGCACCTCGAATCTCGAAAGAACAAGAGGAAGAGATTGGATGGATGATGATGAATTGCGAACGACCTCTCCGGCCTTCGCATCGTGCTCCAACTTGGACCACTCGGAGTCTCCAAGGTCTTCGTCGGGCGCGAAAATGAATCCCGTGTCTCCTCGCGACCGTGGAAACGCCGCGGGTTCCGTCAAGGTCGGAAATCGGATCGTCCTACCCGAGGCGGAGGCGGAATCATCGTTGGAATCCGACGACTCCGGCAGGCGCGACTCATAAACGCGAGAACATAAACATCCCATTTGCGTCCGTTCGCCCGTTCGTTATCGCTCGTCGCTTGGAACGTCAAGCGCGCGCGCGCGCACGATAGCGATCGTAAACACGCTACGGAAATCGCCGTCTCTTCCGACGTCGACGGCGCGGCGCGAGTCTACTTCCTTCCTTATTGTTTCTATAACGAGGAGAGTCGCGCGAGCGCGGCCGGAAATTCGGAACGTTTCGAACATGTTCGGGACGTTAATAATTACGTTTCCGGTCGTTTCCGGCGGGCCGGTTCCTTCGTGGGTACGCCCACGCGGCTCCTCCCGTTCGGAAATTTCGACTATTTTGAAACGCGAGCGCTCCGTCGAAACGACGCGACGCGCTCGGTCTCGCGCGCGCACGCGAGTCGATATTCCGCCGCTCCGCTTCGCGTTCCGGCTTCCGCCGCTTTAAAAGATTCACGCCGATGCACGACGCGCGATGGACCCGGCACGGCATGCGAGTCGTTTGAATTCTACGTACGGGGCGCGGTCGAAATAACGTCGAGTGACGCTAAATCACGCGGCGCAAAAACAGCTTCCTCCAGTTCCTGCTTGACGAGATGTTTATGGCTTATTAGAAACCTAATCGTTGATTCTTCTCGGAACGCGATTAGGAGCGTTTACGTCGCCGATCGCCGCAGAAGCCTTAGCTATTCATTTAACAAGATAGAACATTGCGGGAACGTTTACGTCGCCGATAAACCGGAGAAGCCTTAGCTGTTCGTTTAACAAGCTAGAAAATTGTATAACAAGATGGAAAATTGTATTCAAATTGAGAGCTACACGATATAATATTTTTTTGCCTCACGGCAAATAATTTCTTTTAACTTTCTTAATGAACGGAGACATTACTGATACAAACGCGCTAATTACGATCTTTAATGTCGTTCCTTTAAATAGCGAATTTTAATAATAGAAGCTCTATATTATTGATTTTGTAAGTATATTGAATTCTCATTGATTGTAGGGATATAAATTTAGAGGTTTCGTTACAAAAGCAAGTTTTTCAAGACTGTAGAACTGGTCGAGTGTATTTTAATGCCGGCAACGGCATAGATACGAGAATAATTTGTACGTTACGAACCTCCGATGCGAGCAAACTCGATTTGAAGCTTCGACGGAGTTTCTTCGTAACGAGATTTTCCCGCGTATCGATTTGCGGTGTTCAATTTCCGTCTGCCGCGTACATATTTTTAGCGAACCCGAGCTCTCGTCGCATGGAAACAGAGAGAAATTATAATCTCATTCGACAAAGGCAGTCACCTCCGTTCAAGGAGGTTAACCGAGCGACAGCGTCGATTAATTGATACTGATACCCTCGACCCTTTCTTCACCGTCGCAACTATATCACAGAAGAAAAGAAGTGTCAAATCAAAACTTATGTACTCAACAATTAAATATTAACGCGTTCATTGTTTCGTATGTACGCAACAATTAATAATTTTATCAGAATTTCAACTTTTCTTCTTGAACCATGTGTAAAATGACTTTATTCAAGCGAGTTTTCTTCGTTTAACGCAATATAATATTTCAAGATTTCCACGTTGAAACCAGAGATATTTTCAAATCAAGAATATTCTTTATTTCTGTGATTGCGTTAAAAAATCTCGCGTTAAACAATCGCGATTAACGTTCTCGTTTATACTTAAGTGAATCTCAACACGAGCGATTCTAAAAATGCGTTAGATTATTTATATTTTCTCTTTTTTTTATAATGACAATCTCAACCGTATAATCAACTTCGCATCGGCAACATTCGCTCCGTTTGCTTACATTTCATTCGCGTCGCGTTTTCGGGGGCACGCGTTTCAAAGCCGTTCCCCTCGCGTTCTCGCATTGTTAATTTCAGGTTCGCTCGTTCAGCTCTGCCACGCGATTAATTCTGTCGTCGTCAAGCCTCTCCTCCCCGTTTAACGCGCCGGGAAAGAAATAATGTGACGAGGTCGGCGCCGCGTTGTCCGTCTCGCGTTTACGCGCTAGCGACTCGCGTGAATTTAAAGCGCGAATTCGCGAGCCGTGGAGATGGCCCTGTCGAGGGGCCCTACGGAGGGCTCTATCCGCGGGCATTAAATTCCTCGACTCCTCTCCGGCTAATACACGCGCCCAGCTGGCGCGGCGCGGCGCGGCCCGTACCGCGGGTGCCACCGTGCCGATCCCCGCCGGCTGGCGCATAACGGAAATGACCGGTGGGGAGGTAGCCGGACACCGGAAGTCGTATCGGTAGTATACCCGGCGCGTGTACGTACGTGCACGCTCACGCGTCGCCGTCCACGGTCATTGCTCGTTTTAATAGCGTAAAAACGATATGCCGTCGTCGTCGTCGTCGTCGCGCCCGCCGTTCATACGCCGGCGTATCGGCGATCGACGTCGTCCCGTCTCGATCCCCCGTCGTCTTGTAATCTCGTGGTTTCTGTATACGAACGATGGGACGTCGATCGAGAGCTCGGCTCACGCGGGGGGGTAATAAAAGCCGCCCGTGGTTTCCGATTTGGGTCAAATGTTCTCTTCGACGAACCCGAATTATCCTCTATTCGATCGACTTTTTTTTTTCACCAGTGGTTAAGAGCGAATATTAGAACACACGCGTTTCTATTCGTAAAAGGAGGAAAGATACCTCTTTCACATGCCTACGTCGGCGAAATTCGACGTCGGTGGGATTAAATTTCGAAATTCTCAATCGAACGTCTCCCTCTCTTTCTATTTTTTCCCTTTTCTTTTCTTTCTTTTTTTTTTATTACAAGGTCATTACGTGCTGACGAACTGACAAGTCGACGAATATTCAGGATATGCACATGTTGCGTTCGCGTCGATCGGGTCGCGCTGATAAAGATTGCAATTCGCGGTTTCCTGCCCGCCGCGTCGCGAAGCGCCGGTTTTCAAGGTTGACATTGTGCAACGATGTATGCAAGATGCTGAGCGATTGCGAGCGTTCAATTCTATTGCCCAATGCACATTTCGTTATCCGGCGCTGATTTCAGCAACGCGATAACGTATTTATAGAATAATTATGTTTACTTTTCGCTCTTGTGGCGAGTGATAAGAATGAAGTAGAAAAAAATGAAAAAAAAAAGTGTTTAAATGTCAGAGTGCTAGCGTCGTTATGATATAAATAAATTGTTTTTTCTTTTTTTTACTCTATTATTAATACTTGTTTTTATCATATAAATATTTTTATTTCTATGGAAATTATTTACAGCGAGAGAAATATCAATAGCAGCATTATTGGCGACGAGAAAATTGTTAATATTGAAAGTATATACATCAATGTACGTTTAATAACGCAGGCATAAATATTGCGACTTATATTTACATAGAAACATTTATCTTTATGTATATATATAAAATTACAACTTATCTTTATATTAATTTATAAATTTTTTCTCAAAATCTCAAGAAATACATGTACGATACTTTCTTTTCCCAGGCTACGAAAGAATTTATAGAAGCTGTGAATAGATGTAGAGCCGGTAGACGTGCTGGGCCAGTGTCCTGGAGCACGGCGGTCAAGTTTTTAGCGGCACGGAAGTTTGAGGTTCAACGAGCTTTGGCTCTGTACGAGCAGCACGAAGCTACTAGGAGGAGAGAGGGATTGGCAGTCCTGCATCCTACTCAGGAACCTCTACTCAGCGAACTGTACACAGGAAAATTTACGGTCCTGGTAAGACGAGAATGCCAATTTAACGCAGATGCGTTTTGTTTTGTCGTCATTGCTTGAAGCGAATTAATGTATTAAATTATTTCAGCCATCAAGAGACGCAACAGGTGCGGCGATAGCTATTTTCACAGCGCATTTGCATCTTCCACAGAATACTACACATCAAACAACTCTGCAAGTAAGTTTTACTAAGTGCATTCTTAATGCGTCAATTAAGAAAGAATTATACTTCTTTATAATTGCAAACGTCTAGTTTTCTATCTAGAGAAAACAGGTTCTTGAAACTTATATTATTAAAGTAACCAGTTTTCTTATCTTTTTCAGGGTGTTGTATATCAATTAGATGCTGCCCTTGAAAGTGCAGAAACGCAGAAGCATGGACTAGTTTTTATTTATGACATGTCTGACAGCAAGTATCAGAATTTTGATTACGACCTGTCTCAGAAAATTCTGACACTTCTGAAGGTAAGTCGGTGAATGTATTTTAGATATTAGTAGGAAATCATTGTGGGGTAATGCATGCGTGATCTGTACGAAATAGACCGTGAAATCTGATTTAACTTCAGCATTTTCGTTAAAAATAATGAAAACTATGATTAAAATATACAAAATATACAAAAGTATGGAGAATGTATGGAGAAATCGATGAAAAATTGTTTGAGAAACTCGCGAAAAGATGGGAATAAAAAAAAGAAGAATGGACAATCAACTACGCGTGACTTACCTAAATAATCAGGAAGCGCGAAGTTCCTCTTGTTCTCACCGAGGAGATATATAATATGCGTCAAGAATTTCTCGACTTTTTATTGCAAAATTGCCGCACGGAAACGTTGTGCAAAATCTCACGTTTTCTTTTTTTTCCCCCGCTTTTATACACGACGAATCGGATTAAACGATAAAATAGCAATGTCACCGATATTTTCTCTGTACATTACGCATCGATTTGCACACCGTTTTCTCTCGAATTATGCGTAATACTTTGCGCGACATGATTAAGCCGCGTAACGACTTAACGTTCGTCCAGACGAGACGGAGCACCACTGCCGCGCGGAGTTAGAAAGCGAGAAAAGATCGTGATCGAGAGTGAGAGGAGAATGAGTCTTGCGGCGAATGTCCATTATGTATAACGATACACGGTCTCATTTCTCTACTCCCGCCGGCGTGACAGAGGTGCTCTGTCACGCATAAATGTCGGATGCATGAAAGAAAGCCATTCGTTTGGATTCTATCCCGAACAGCGACGTGTAAAGGCCGGTTGAAATAATGCCATTTTGCAAATTTCTAAATAATTGTCATTGAATTACATTCTGCATATTTCTACATGTCGTAAACCATGAATATTATAATACAAGTTTGTGTATATAATTGGTGTCTCTCGAAAATATTTTCTCACGGATGTGAAAAAGAGCGCGAGACTTAATTGCGAAGAGATACGTATTATCATATTTGTATAAATATACAAATATCGTGTTATTAAGCGTTAGAAACTTCACTTCACAGGATATCGTTTTTCTTTTCAATGTTAATTACGAATTTGCAAAGTGGCACGACGTTATACCCGCGGCCTGAATTTCTCGGAGACAGATGTCTTGTACCGGAGTGACAAATAAGAGCGGCGGACTTTTCGCGCTCCTGTGGAAGAAAAAAGAAACCATTTCTCCGAGAAGGAGCGTAATAATTATGCGAACCACATGGGTACAAAGTGCCATTTAGCGACGTCTAAGTGCGTGGCCCGATTAACATTCACGTTGCGTGCAATTTCGTCCGGCGTAGAGTGCGGCATTACAGTTATTACCGTCGCTGAAGTTAACCCAATTAGTCATCGCCGGTCGGTCGAAATAGTCTCGTGCGTTAACGCTTTGATGCGGTCAGCCCACTTACGTAAAAAAAAAAATGGTGTCATACGCGACGTAACCGATACACGTGACTCTTCCGAGTGCAAGCGTCACTTTAATGCCGTCATTATATACGAATATATATATATACACGCGTGACGTCCTTTTTCTGACTGACTTTCACGTCATCGATCGTTCCTGCATGATTTAATCGTGCCTCGTCGTTCTCAAAGGATAAAAATATTTCCAATCCTCTTAGCTCGCGTGAAGCTCCTTTGGAAAAATATTCTTTTTCCCGAAGACGTCATACCTGCTCGTTACGTTACGTCGTTAATTGATAATACGTCATAGCTTCGTTTTTTTTTTTTTTAGACTCCTTTCTCGACGAGCCGCAAATTCCGCGTTTAGCTCTCAGCACGTGGATGTGCGGCTCAAAGAGCGGCGAGACGCTTTAAGGGCGTTCACGCTTCGCGAAAGGTGGATTACGCGATTACGCGACGAGGCGCGTCGAAGTAGTGCGTAAGGGTATGACTTTCAAAGGTTTCCCCGGAGGAGACTTCCTCTCTGCTAACGACGTCATGTATCGTTCACGTAATCGTGGATAAAAAAAATATTGAATAATCCGAGGAGGCGATCGCAGACGGGGCCCACTCGTCTCTCTTTTTTTTTTTTACCCCTCTTACCACCGAGGAGGATATTATCGTCGCTCGTTATCGGGAGAGCGTGAAGGTGCGAAGGACCTTCACGCGTCACGCAACTTAATCGGATCCTAATCGCGCGGTGAACCGTACTTCCAAGGTGCCCCGGCTTGATAATGGCCTTTACAAAGGTTTCAGTGCGCGGTGACATTTGCGCCCGCGTAATTATAGTCGTAACAGTCGAATTCGATATAGGCGTTGCGCGCATCCTGCGCGCTGACGATCAAACGGACGTGTCTCTCTCTCTCCGTGGTCGCTGTTCGCAATTTTATGCTCCGCCAGATTTAATCGCATCTGTCGAGCGTTGACGAAAAAAAAAAAAGGAGACGATATCGCGCGCTACGATGGCGCGAAGCGAAGCGTCGACCGATAAGAGAGTCGGGATAAGAGGAACTGTGACGTTTCCTCATTTACGAATTGATTGATTGTATCGAGAATCGAAACGCGAACTCTCTCCTCCCGTCGGCGTGTCTTTTTCTAGCAGCAGTCGTAATTATCGATCACCGAATAATTCTACGAAACTTTAAGGACGGTATTTATAGTCCGATCTTATATATTCAAAATTGCCTTAATTGCCTCAGATGTTAATCGGTCTTAAGATTTTATCCGGCCGACGAAACGAGCATGTAACATCTTGAGATACCTGAGACGATCTTAACGCTGACTGCTGTGGTGATCAGGTGCTATGAAAATATTTTAAAACACCTGTAAAAAATAAATGTCATCTAATATAAAGTTTCGAACATAAATAGATAACAATGTAAAGTAAAAAGTGCGCTGTTTTCTCTTAATATAACATCCCTGGGGATGTAATCTTATTTAATTATATTACACAATAATTATATTGTACAATATATTTTATTATTAGATGTTTATATGTCTGTACGTAATTGAAATTTTATTGTGATGTACATAGAGTTAGACTCATACAATTCGTTGGGCGGACAATGTATTAAACGAAAGCTGAAACCAGCGAAACTCTTGCAATTAATTAGTCAACGGTTATACGCGAAAATCTCACGCGAGCTTCACCCCAGGCCGCGGATTTTCCGAGGCGTCGGGAAATTCCGGCGATCGACCGGAAGCCGCGTGGTTGAGAGACACTGGGGGGCAATACGTCACCGCGTATACACGGTTGCTGCACCTCCGCTGCCGGCGGTAACGAGAAAGAGAGAGAGAGAGAGAGAGAGAGAGAGAGGGAGGGAGGGAGAGAAAAGAAGAAATTCTCGCGTAAGGGATGTCGGTGGTGAAAAGAAGGGGTCGCGTGTGGGGTGAGAGAGCGAGCGACGGCGACGGTGCGTCGCGGCGCATGCGTTCCCGCGGCGCTGCTCCGGATAAACCGTCGCCGACGACGCCGACGTCGGTCAGTAATCGTCGTGACCCCCTTGCGACCACCACGTTCGCATTCGGACACGGTATACGGACGACCCGATTCTACTTCCCCTCCCGGCCCCGTTCGTGTTTCCCTCCCCCGTTCGTTCGATCGCGTCCTTGTTCGCGTGCGAGGCCAGCCAGCCAGCCAGCGACGTTTTTACACGGCGACGTCGCTCCGTTCATCTCGACGACGACGGCGACGGCGGCGGACGACGCTCCTCCCGCGCCGGTGTTACGCTAATCTCGCGCTATCGATTAACCCGACCGAGTGCCGGCAGTGAGGTTTCGAAACTAATACCCGGAGGCCCGGAGGATTCGGCGACGAAGGCGGGCCGGCCGATTGATATGCCCGCGACATCAGCCGCGTCGTCCGGTGGCGGCCGCTGCCTCCGTTGCTGCTCACGGTAAATTTCGACTGTCAGCCGAGGGATCGATCGACCGTTCCGTCCGACGGGAGACAGCTAATTTGTCGCGCGGCGCGACTCCTCGCGTCTCGCTCGACGATACGGAGCGCGGCCGGAATAATAAGCGCGCCGCGCGCGCGAGAGACTCCGCGGGCTAATTCGAGACGCGCGCGCGCGCGCGCGAGAGAGAGAGAGAGAGAGAGAAGCGAGCGATCCTAAAATTGTAACGCAAGCCTCGCGGAACGCCGCGCCGCGGACGCGATTTCTTCCCGGAACACGGAAGAAATCGCGCCAGTGCGCCCCGTCCTCGTTACGCGCCTCGCGCCTCGCGCCTCGATGACGTTTGTTGTATACGTAGCGACTGTTACGTGCCACTGACGACGGTAGTGGTGGTTTGGTGGTTGGTGGTGGTGGTGGTGGTGGTGGTGCTGTGGTGCTGACGTCGTTGGCGTTACGGTACTTCCGCCCTCCGGTCCGTACCCCGTGGGTTAAGTTACTCGGCTTCCTGCGTTTTGTCCGCGTTACGAAATACCTGGGGAAACGCGAAACGCGCGCGTTTGTTCGCCTCGGTATTACGTCCGACGGCACGTCCGCCGATTACACGCGAAAAGCTCGCGCGAGGAAGATGTTATATGTATATATATATGTATATCTCTCTCTCTTTTTCCTCGGGGGGACACTCTCTCCGATTCTCCGATAATCTGATTAAAGGGACGCGGTCGCGCTTTTTTCGCACGAAAATCGTTTTCCCTCCGCGTCGCGTATATACGTGATTCTATAGTTGGCGGCCGATTCGCCAATGTGCGATATATGGCCTGTTCTATTATTGCGATGTCTTTGAAAGGTCGAGCAATCGTTGCAATCGTGCTTTTAGAAATTATTCACGCGGAATCGCGGATTCGTGCGCGATACTACCTGCCAGCGTTCTCTCGTTTTCATAAAAAATTTGAAAGTTACTCCGATAAACGAAGGTTTTACATCCTAATTCATGATAGCGAATTTATAAATTAAAGTCGATCATTAAGTTAGAAATTGTTTAGTTTATGTTTAATTAATGATAATAATTTATCATATTAATGTTCCAAGATAGCTGTGTTTCAAGTCCGACAAATATGCGGCGCGTAGTCTATTAAGTTGGAATATATGTATATGTACATTATAATTCGTTACTTCTTTACTTAAGTACAGAATATATGAACAACCAACACCTTGTTACGGCTCAATGCTCCATTTTTCTTCGATTGATTTCTAATCTTGTGAGCCTTTATTATTATATGATAATAATTTATGTTTATTTAGGTTTAATTAATAATAATAATTTTAAACATTTATTAAGAGTTATAAATTAATAACTATCTCGATTGTAATAAAATATTTAATTATGAAATAAGAATGATGCCGCATTAATATGAAATTTCTTGCACGCAAAAAACATTACTGCATAAAGTAAACAAATATGTAAAATTAGTATTAATTAGATTTTTTTATTTATTAACTTTAATTTTTTAATCTGCTATGACCGGATACTAATAGAATCTTTATCGGGGTATTTTTTCTAATTTGCGTAATGAAAAATGCCGGCAAATTATTCATGTTTTGTTCGCATCAATTTTTCAGGGTGGCTATCCGGCAAAATTAAAAAAGGTTTTGATAGTGACGGCGCCGTTGTGGTTCAAGGCGCCCTTCAAGATCCTTCGATTATTCGTTCGTGAAAAGCTGAGGGACCGCGTGTTCACAGTATCCATCCCTCAGCTGACGTTGCATATCCCACGAGAATCATTACCACATCGTTTAGGCGGCACGTTGGAGGTACAGCATGAAGCATGGCTGCTACATTGTCTTAAATCCATGACGAACCGAGGCGGGGGTGAACTGTGTGAGGTAAGTGCTTGATGCAACTTTAAATTCGCCGTAAGTCATTCTTTTCGCCCTTATAACGCGCGAATGTTGAAGGGATTTAAAAAATAAAAAATTCTGAAATGTTAAAAATTCTGAAACTTTTATTTAGACATACTGACGTAGAAGTAAAATATTTTATTCGCGGATGTCACATAATTATTAGAAGGATTCTATCATTAATCGAATGTTATAAAATTCCAACAGTTCTTATCTCATGTGTATATTTATGGTATTTCAGGTCACCCCAAGAGTAGATACTCCTGTGTCGCCCACGGCGAACGATAATACGGTTCATCAAAATCCGAATGGAACTACAACGCACAGTAATTCGACTAGTCCTATAATCGATAAGAACAAACAAGTGAAAAATGGCGTGTCGAATATCGGCGACATCGAGATCACCACCGCGAATGCTGACGCTTGGATTGGAACCGACGAGGCGCCATCCCCAGTTCAGCCTCCGTCCTCAGCTAGTTCTGGTTTTAGCGACGATGACAGTCTTCACGGCGACCCTGGGCTTCAAGCCGTTACTATGGAGCAATTTATAGCGGATATGCATTCGCGAGGACGCGCTGGTCTCATAGAAGAATACGCGGAAATTAGACAGAGACCGCCGGATGGTTCATTTAATAATGCAAAGTGCGTAATAGCAATATTTTGCGTTTGCGCGATACATTGGTCTCATTCGAGTTAATTAATATGTCGTTTTGTCGGTCATTCCAGGTTAAGGTCTAATCAATCAAAGAATCGCTACACCGATGTGCTTTGTTACGACCACAGCAGAGTCTGCCTTTCACAAATAGACGGAGATCCGACGTCTGATTACATAAATGCGAATTTCGTTGACGGTTATAAGCAGAAGAACGCGTTTATCAGTACTCAGGGTCCTCTTCCGAAAACCTGCGGTGATTTCTGGAGGATGGTTTGGGAACAGCAAACGTTAGTCGTCGTCATGACTACGAGGTAAATTGTTTTACTTGTGCACTCTTAGAAAATTTGACTACATCTAGCATGACATAAAGTTTTGAACAATTTTCATATTTTGTGTTGGAAACTTTATACATAACTTCATAGTTTCACATAAATGTATTGTCCTTGTTTCAGAGTGGTGGAAAGAGGGCGTACAAAATGCGCACAGTATTGGGGTCCGGAACCAGGTGATGAAGTACAAGCGGGTGGCTTCACCGTGACCACCCTCGAAGTCGATACAAATCCAGATTACACAGTATCCATGCTTCTCCTTACAAACAATAAGGTATGTACTTTGACACATTTCTTTTTGCTTGATTATTAAATGTTATCGTTTCTTAATGTTCCATTCGTCTTATTTCAGACTGATGAGACGAGGGAGGTTTGCCATATGCGTTACACAGTGTGGCCAGATTACGGTGTTCCTCAATCGGCTAAAGCTTTACTACAGTTCTTGTCCTTAGTAAGGCAACAGCAGAGCAAATTACTCGCTAGCAGAGGAGACACATGGGCCGGACATCCTCGAGGACCACCTATAATTGTACATTGCAGCGCTGGCATCGGAAGAACAGGTAGAGAGAAGTTTCTTGCAACGAAAATTATAATTTAGTTGCTAGCGCTGTTCTTTCTCGAGACGTAAAAATTTTGAGGCATGAGATATACATTAAATTGACGGGTTTCCAGGCACATTTTGCACCTTGGACATTTGCATATCGCGACTGGAGGACACTGGAACCGTAGACATACGAGGAACTGTCGAGAAGATCCGAGCACAGAGGGCCTACAGTATTCAAATGCCAGATCAGTACGTCTTTTGCCATAGTGCTTTGGCGGAATACGCACTTTCCAAAGGGATGCTCAGTGCGCAGCATCTCTCCATGTTACCTCCACCGATCGAAGAGGATTCTGACTAAGAGAGTAACGAGTTCTATCATGTACCGGATTGATGTTCTTCCTGAGTATGCGTATATATATATACTATCCTTAAAATAGCCTATTTCTACCTTAAACGACTGAAAGTTATTTTTTGCTATCGTATCCATCGATGTAATGATTGAACTTCTCGCTATTACGTCAGTCTTAAATTATAAAATTTCCTATGAAGCCGGAAATTGGTCTTTCTTTTTCAATGTCAAGTAAGCGAACAGAGAATATTACACATTTCTGTTATTCGTGCTCTGGCAAATTTTATGTAAAGGTGCATCAAAAGGCACTGATCAAAGATAAATATTTTACTAGTATAAGAATCTGGCACAAACATTTTTATGGATCCTATTTTAACTCTCTCAAATGTAAAATTACAACTTAAATTCTTTAAGAGTTAAGTTATCACGAAATAAAATGTAATCACAAAATTAGAAATTTATACTCATCATGTAGCCTAAATATTTTAATTTATTATATCTATGATATATTATCCTATAATCGATGAATTATAATTTTTTATTTTTGTAACAATGATACGGAAATGTACGTATGAGAGATTTAAACAATTTGAGAGAGTTGAATTGTCGATCTTGCTGAAAGAGAAGGAACCGATATATATAAATATATATATAAAACTTTGAAAATATATGAAAAATATAAATGTGATTATATACATTATATAGTTCACAAATTATTACAAATGTGGTTTGACAGTTGGCCATGATATAGCCACAATTATTTAAGATTTTGAGATTTAGAAGTATTATAACATACGATAAAACGGCTTCTGCCTTACGGAAATGTAGATTATTTTAGAAAGTAATCAACATATTGAGAGATGTTTTTGGGTAACCAAAGATTATCTGCTGCACAAATTTAGAAAACCGAAATTTTTTAATGTACGTAAAATTTGGTTATATATACAATCGCGCGGGAAAAATTCCGTTTTACAGGGATTAATAATCAGGGATCATGTTGTAGATTAAATAATTTCCGACGCGACTAAAAATGACGAAGCCTAACAAGTACAAGGCTTTAAAAATTAAATTAAGCCTTTACTTTAGTCGAATAAACTTCGAGTTCATCCGATAACTATATGTATGCCTATAAATATATGTTTATAAACACACATATACATATAAGTATATGTATAGTTATACATATACATATATATACATATACGCTTCATTATGAAAATCGTAACGATTAAAAATCGTGTATACTTGCAAGCATCAAACGTTTGAAGACATTTTAAAATCTAGGTATAAAAAAAATCTTAACACACGATGACTATGTAAATTTTACCTTCAACGGATACTACAATTTAATAATAATTAAGAAAAAGACGCAATTGACGGAATACGAAGAACAGTTTAGACGCGTTATAACATTCTAGACGATACGCGATTTAAATACAAATTAATTTTGTATGTAACTATGACATAATTATTCTTCAGATATGTCTCATATTTCCAAGGTATTGCGAGATGCGTATCTTTGGTTCTGTGCGATGTTCATCCCGATAATATGATCAAGAAGCACGCAAAGAGTTTCAAATAGTGCTGCTTTCGAAATCTCTTGATTGCTTTTCGATTATGATTATTGCGAAGTTTAAGTGTGTAACGTGTAACCTTGGATATACATATGTTAAAAACGTTGTGTCCGATCTGTGTTACTCGTATCCAATAAGTACTCGAATCGTTTATCCGTTGAATGTGTGCGAGACCTCTGCAAGGAAGCTGCGACGTAAGTGACGAGTCTTCTTGCACCGGTCGCTCGATGTTTGATGAATTACGAACTTTATCGTGGGCTATTAGTATTGTAAAGCATTGTGATAGTCGGTAGAAGTCTCCGAAAATTTCGTATCTCTATTCTTCCAAGTACTGCCATTGCCAACTACGCTAATTTCTATTTCTAATCACGCTGAGCTAAATTTTTCGCGGCATAATCACGGTACGGCCAAACCGCCGTACATATATAATATCTACTAACTGATTTGTAATAATTTATTAATATTGTGTTAAGACACACGGTATATATAGTGACGTAATTGGTATCAGACCGATGAACATGTGTAGGAATCCCTTGACTGGGATTTTTCTATTTTCATGTACACAAGGTGCTCGGAAAAACGTGCTTTAACGCGTTGCAGTGAAAAAAACGTTTGCGGGAGATCAATCGCGAGCGTTTCGGTTTTCCGCGAAGTCTTCCGCTGTAACGTTTTGTAAGACGAATTTCCGAACACCCTGTACGATTCTATAGTTTTACGCAGAGCGTCGTTTAAGGTCTTATTTCGGCAGAACGGTATAACAAACGAACTGTTGAAGAACGTCTTCGACTTTTATACGAAACACGTAGGCGCTGTTGTACCGCAAGGAAGCTTAGTCACGTCTAAATAAGTTAACGATACTTCAACGTAATATTTATAAGTTCCTCCTACCCTTAGGTTACCTACAAAGGGCATATTACCGATATTGATTATCGTTTACTACGTTATTACGTTTACGTAATCTATTATTATAATCAAGCATTATCCTTTTTGTATTTATCCTAGCTATTTATTGTATCAATTGGTTTAAATCTCCATGTGATGTATATATACGCACATAATTATCATGTATTTCTCAATCTCCATTCTTAACAGTGGCATTCGTTTAGCGTTCTTTCTTTTCATCTTTTTTTGGAGGGGGGGGTCTCTTTTGTACGAAGCGCGAGAAATAGAAATCTAATTTGGTGTTCGACCGTCTCGATTAAGTGTGAATGTACAGTGCGATTTTATAGCTATTTTTGCGTGTGCCTCCCTCGCATCGTAATCTGTTGACGACGTGTCAAGCGACGAACCCGTATGCGTCAATGAAAGTCGTCAGGACGGGTACCAAAGTTTCTCGTAACGGACTCTCACGGACGGAACGATAAATTAACGCGCGGAGTAAATAAATCAAGTGTAATTGTACCGTAATATATACGCGAACGCACTCGAGTGCGTGTGTTAAGCTTTGGGACTGAGGGTAGGTAGTCTAAAGTAATCGACTCAACAGTATTATACCTCATTAAATGTTCGCGATTCTTCTCTTCTCGCTAAATCGATTTTCTTTGCCGGCGTAAGTCCGTCGGATAGTTGGGGTTTATCGTCCACCTTTCCCTCTGAATGCAAATAGATCACTTGAACGAGAATAAAGATGAGAGACTTAATCGACCGTCACGATAAAATCTAAGCGAAAGAGGTTCATTAAGAGGGGAGGATGTAAGACTATGCTAATTCTAATAATATGCAAATGTTACGCGAAGTGGACTGTAAACTCGCAAACTTTCGATATTCCGATTTTCATTCCTTCAACGCGTTTTAAGTTGCGAACTTGTACGATTGTTGCTACGTCTTGCGATTCGTTTCGGTAATTTGCACCTGTAACGTACTCGCTATTTGTAGACCTTGAGGATTCGTCACCGATATTACACGTCTTTATATCGATGAATATTGACGGAAGGGGGTTGATATAATCGACTAATTATTTAAAGCGATAGACGCCCACTTTTGTATGACAATGCGAAAAAAGCGCAAAGCGGAAAGAGCTGCAATAGACAAAGCCAATGTTTTATGTGTATATCCGGTGTATGCAATACGTGTCATAATAATTAAGATTCTCGCGAGGTGAAGAAAAAAATTGTTAAAATATTACGAAAATGGAGAAAGTAAAGCAGCGAGGGAAAGAAGAAAAAAAAGTGTATATAGAAATGATATGACTTTAAATTACTATCGCACACATGATTGTATCTAATTAATAATTATTTAATATATTGCAAATATAAATGGTACAAATTCTGGTGTTTTATTGTTACTTAGAGATCATTTCTTATTTAATAGGAACGCGCGCGCGCGCGCGCTAGGTATGTAAATGTATATACTTATTGTTCTTCGCAGATATTCGTATCATCTATATCATCCCTCTAATTATTAACAAGACCATTATTTTTTAAGAAGGTAAAACAAGTCAATTTTTTTAATCAAAAAAGAAATTTAATATAACTGTTATAACGAATATACAATGAACTTAATAAAACTTGCAATTCCAAACACGTGGCTGTGCGCACACGTGTATATGCAATTCTATTTTTAGAATCTAACTTTTAAAATCTGAGTTTCTAGTAAACTTCTAAAATCCAACTTTCTTATTAATCTAGATCAGATTACTTCTTCGGTAGTCCAACTTTCGACTTGAATATTCGACCATTGCGCTGATTGCGCGCGAGACAGAGAACGAGTGAACAATGAACATTACTGCGCAGTCGCAGTTGGGAGGAAAGAGCTACTACCATGATGTAAGAAGACAGGTGTAGCATTGGTTCACGTTCAGCAGAACAAACCGCTCAGTAGCGATCGAACGTGATTGGCTCTTACTTTTAGACCGAGCAAATCAGCGTAGCGTGTTGATAAGACGACACTCAACAGTTGTGTCTGCTGAACGCGCCCATCGTGTATAATCGCGGCCGAAGAATACGACAGCCAATCAAATTTTGGTCCGGAACATCGCGCCACATTCAAATGTAGCATTAGTCAAGGTACGTGACAAGAATGCAAACAAAATTAAAAAATTTGTAAATATAATACGAAAACTCATAAATTGATAAAAATATGTAATACATAATAAATTGACGGTAAAAGAACAATTTCTACATTGATTAATAAATAGTAAAGGAAGATTAAATACGGCGAATAAGGAATTGAAAAACATTAATTATTATTAATGAGGAAGTATACAGAAATGATTTTAACTTGTATTGCAAGCTGTAAGAACAATTTTCCTGTGACACTATCTTATACATATATTTAAAATCGTCTTGAGTTTATTATAAGATGCTATAGTAATAAAACGTATTCGTTTCATAACAAATAATTTCAAGAATAGGCACCCTGTCTTCTACCAGAGAGAAGGATCCTTCTCTCTGCTTCTACCATGTATGTACCATGGAAGGAGCCATGTCAGCCATGTTCCTTCTGGTTCCTTCTCGTATGTCGGACCAGTTTCTGATTGGTCAAAGAAAACGACTACTGCCCATCCTTGGACTAGCTACACCCAGAGAGAAGGATCTCTCTGTTGAATCCTTCTCTCTGGCTACACCTGTTTTCTTACATCATGTGGCTATATACTACCTCTGTCTCTACCCTCTTTGTTTGTAAATCGCGTGATCGACGCGCCTGGAATTCCTGGATCGCTCTGAGGATTAATTCTAACCTATCTTAACCTACGTCCTACGTACAAAATTAGAGTTAAACATGTCACATCGTGATACTGATAATAACAGTATGCACAGCTTGCTGGACGAGAAGATTATTGACCTGGAAAATTGTAGAAAACTAGTGAAATCGTACATTGACCTGGTGAGCATCTTCAGGGTAAAATCGCCGTACCTGCCATCGCAACCTTAAAACCCGTTGTAACCTTTACCTTTCAGCACCTGTACAGTGCCGCCTTGTTCTGGGCTGACAAAGTGGTCTCACTGAGCAATGAGGACCCAAAGGATGTGTGCACTCTGGCGCAATGTATGTATCTCATGAAGCAGTATCATCGTGCTGCGCATCTTATAAAGAGATATGGATTAGAGAAGGTAATTTTAATAACCTCTCATCTCTCCTATACGATACACAGACGCTTTTTCTCGTTTCGCGATACGTTGGTCTTTACATCCAATGTGTGATGAATTAAATAATAATTTATTGATACAGAGCGACGTAATGTGCCATTACCTAACTGTGAGGTGCCTGCTGGAAGCAAAGGAATATAACGATGCACTTCAAGTAATTAATGAATCTGAAATATGCACAAACATAACGCAAGCAGGTATCACCTTCGCTGATCGCACCGACATTTTTCAGGATGCTCCAAAAAACGTATGAGTACATTTATATCTATACATATATATGTGTATTTATAACAATGTCATACATGAAATTTGTATTGTGTCGTCCTAATCACTATATAGTTATATTGCTATGTTAGAATTTAAAAGAATTAACATACAATATTTTTACAGGTTCAGAGCTCAATATTATACGTGAAAGGAAGAGTATATGAAGCTATGGATAATAGAGCAGTGGCGACCGAGTGCTATAAGCAAGCCTTACAGTGCGACGTTTATTCATACGAAGCATTTGAAGCCTTGGTGCAAAATCAGATGCTTTCAGCTTCCGAAGGTATATTGATTCTGTCAAATATGGTATAATTTTCTTAAATATTTATTAAATACGTACATACGTAATTGTTAACTTAGAGCGAGAACTGTTGGAATCCTTACCATTCGCCGAACAATGTACGAAAGGCGAAGCGGAACTCTTGCGACTGTTGTACGATAGTAAATTAAAGAAATATCAAGAACCGAACACGAAACAGTCGTTAATTACGTGTAGCGTAATGGGGATTTGCGTCGCCGACAGATTAGCGGACAATTTGGACATGGAAGTCGCAAAAGCTGAGAGATTATATTACAACTGTGATTATCATCAATGTTTCTCGCTTACAGAGAAGTAGGTATCTATCGAAATGTTGTTTCTTATTCCGTATCTCGTAACAAAATGTAACGTGATACTTCTCATCTTAGAATCTTGAAAAAAGATCCGTACCACAATTCCTGTCTTCCAGTGCACATTGCCTGTTTAGTTGAGCTTAAAAAAACCAACGGTAAGTTTACATTCTGTCGCAATAAATGAACAACACGAGAACTCGTTAATAGTGAAACTTTATTTCTTAGCTCTGTTTTATCTGGCGCACAGATTGGTCGATTTATACCCGGAAATGGCCTTAGCATGGTTTGCAGTTGGATGCTATTATTATACTATAGGTAAGTGTTTATTGTTTAATAAATATTTTTTAGACTAAACAAGATTATATATTAATTGAAAGATATTAAATTCAAAATATTTTATGAGATTAGATTTGTAAATTAAAAGAAAATGTTTAAAATTACTCAATAATACATATTTCCGTTGCACTGTAGGCAAAAGTGATCAAGCAAGAAGGTACTTGGCAAAAGCTACCGCACTGGACAGATTGTTTGGTCCCGCTTGGTTAGCATACGGACATTCCTTCGCGGTTGAAAATGAACACGATCAAGCTATGGCTGCTTATTTTAAAGCGTCGCAATTAATGAAAGGTTGCCATCTTCCGCTTTTATATATCGGATTAGAGTGCGGTTTGACGAATAATCTAAAACTGGCTGACAAGTTCTTTCAACAAGCTCAAGGAATAGCACCGAACGATCCCTTCGTGATACACGAAATGGGCGTTATATGTTTTTATAATTTAGAGTAAGTATTATCTCAGTTTTCAGTTTTCTCCTGCTTCATTTATATTTGAAATACAAAGATTACAAATCTCTGTTCGCTCTATTTACCAATAAATTATCACTGAGAATTATTCCTGTTAAATACAGTTACAAAAATGCAGAACGATTATTTAAGGAAGCTATGAAAAGCATTCAAGGCGACCTAAGGAACGTGATTCTACCCAGTAAGTGGGAGGCGCTACTGAATAATCTGGGCCATACTTGTAGAAAAATGAAAAAATACGACGAGGCACTAGAATACCATCAACAGGCGCTAGTCTTAGATCCCCTGAACCCATCGACTTACTCGTCGATCGGATTTATTCATGCGCTAATGGGGAACATCCAGGAGGCAGTTGATGCTTTCCACAGGGCGCTCGGTCTAAGGAGGGACGACACATTTACCGCGACCATGTTGGGTTACGTTATGGAGCAACTGATTGATGAGGCACCCCCATATCCTGGTACGTATACAATTGAATTGGTATTACAGAAAGAATAATATTAAAAGAGGGAAAAACTATCAGTTGTGTGCGTAGAAAATTTATTTTTAAATTCGATACAATATTTCGTCGGAAAAAACTAATTAATACTCCTGAATCTTTGCGAAATGATGTAACTGTCCCTTTTGTAGTGATCGATTTAATTTTTACGCATTATACTCCAGAAAATTTATTTGAAATTATTTCATTAAACGCCAAAATTTATGCTAAAATCGTGAAATTTGCAAATTTTTCAGATGCACCTACGGAGATACCGAAATATAAATCTGAGGAAAGTGAAGTCAGATTGTCCGAGGATAGCGAAGTTAGACTGTCTGTGGAGAATTCCAGCAACGTGGGTAGCAGCAGTACGAGTGGTCAAAATATCGATAAATTAAGAGTGAATCTGTTCTCTGGAAGCTGGGGAGAGAATTCCGGCAAAGGAGAAGCCAGTACGCCCGGAAAGCTGGAGCAGCAAACGCGAGACGTACTAGTCGTTAATTATTCGAACGGCGATAGTTCCGAAGTTGAAATGTTAGATTCTTCGACCGCACATATAGAATATAATTAGCTTGCAAACGTCTTTTCAATCGCGATAAAAATAATTGTGATTTTTTTTTTTCGCCGAGCTGTAGCTTTGTTTAAGATATATTCAGTGTAGCAAAATGATTGTAAATAGCGTGTATATATTTTCCTTTTTATATGTGCTCTAATTTTGATATACACCTTATAAAGTCACACGAGCTTCTCGTGGCAAGATACTATACTTCGTTGGTATCGTATCAGTCTGTAACAATTTGTTAGCTTAAAAAATAAAGAATGCGAGGGCGATTCTAATAGTCAAGAATCAGTTATAACTAATTTTTAGGGAAGGCGTTTTTTTCGCGTATCTTATTTTGTCTCAAATGGACTTAAAAATTTTCTTTTTCCCCTAGATCTTTTTAGTCTTTTTTTTTATATATATATATATCGGTCTCGAAGGAACTTGTGTGTGTGTGTGTGTGTGTGTGTGTGTGTGTGTGTGTGTGTGTGTGTGTGTGGGGGGGGGGGGGGGAGAGAAAAGACGCGAGAAAAGAGTGAGAAGAAAATGAAGCGTTTATTTTAATATTTTAGGGCAAGCCTTCTAAGAGATTAATAAATAAATAAATAAAAACGAAGAAAATAGTAAAAGACGATATGAGAGAAAATAAAATTAGAAAACAGATTTGGAGAAGCGGTAGAGTGGACGAGGGAGAGAGGAGGGAAGGAACGGGGGGCGGGCGGAGATCTTTAAGTTGAACTCGCGGCGAGGTGGGCCGTGGGGTGGTGCAGTATGTGGAAGAGGGGGCGTTCCGTTTCCGCCGTGAGTCGTGTCATCGGCAATAATTCGGCGAACGGAGACCAAGATTCTCAATATTCTCATTTATCGAGGGAAACGGCGGTCGAGGGCAGCGAGAATTCTCGCGCGGCTCGTTAAAATCTCCCACCGCGCGATCTCGAGAAACCACCCCCTCGCCTTCGCCGCCGCCGTCCGACGTCGTCCGCGTCGTCGTCGCCGTCGTCACTCGTCACTCGCGCGTAACTTCTCGCGGAGCGCGCAGCGCGTGAAGTTTACCGCTTAATCACACGTTGTTGTTAGTGGCGGACGGGAATCGGGATCGAGTCGACTGAGTCGGCTCCCACTCGCTCGTGTCCCTCGAGACCGTGCGGGAGCGAGCCGCGTCGAGGTGACTCCTGAACATCGCGCATCCTCGAGGCTTCCTCGCGACGGGACGCTCTCCGCGGACATGCCCACGCTGATGCAACCGGTAAGTTTCGTCTCGCCCGTTCGGGGCTCTCTCGGCTCTCGTGGGATCGTCGCGGGGGAGGGGAGGACGCGGGATCGCGATTAATCCGTCCGGAGTCTAGATTAACGCCGCGGTGATTCCGAGGACTCGAGCTCGAGAGTCGCGCTGCACCTCGTGATTCCAGTTAGATCCGTCCGCTCTTTACATCGCGCGTGAAAGTACGCGAATATTAATATATTACGGTATTACACAACTACGCGCGAGAAAGCACGCCGATCTGAAGATGGAGAGGAGAGGGAGGGGAAAATTTTGAGACGAAGTCGCGACATTTTGGAAATTGGAAGCGGGAAAGGAGGTCCCGACGGTTTCTTTCCGTGTCTCGCCGATTCCGTGCGCTCAATCCTCAATGCGCCCGGAATGCTCCCCGCTTCGCTAACTCGATCGGTCGCGCCGCGGCCGGATGTGGCCGATACACGTCGCGAAGGAATGTCCCGCGCGTCGCGCGAAAACGTAAATAAACACGGCGAGACATGCCAGAGCCGATTGGTACACGGCGAAAATTCCTCCGTCCGAGCGTATATCCGTAACGCGCCATCCGAGAGTCCGGCTCCGAGGAAGACTCGGATCCCCTCGCCGACGGCCGACGGCCGACCGCCGGCGACCCGGGCCGACGGTCTACGGGGCGCGAGGGTGGGCGCGATCCCGAATCCCGTGGGGTCGCGGTGGCCGCGCGACGAGAATCCGGGTCGGTCGCGGTCGGTCGATCCTCAATCCTCAACCTCATTCCCCCGGCGAGGGATGAGGAGCCGCGCGATCTCGCGCGGCTTTTGATGGTAAACACGTGCCCCGCATTGCGATACCGCCTCGACCGAATTCCGCGAAATTCCGATCACCGGGAATTAGGCGGATTATCCGAGCGCGTCGGATAAATCTCCGTGTCGAGTTGTTTCGCCCGTGTATCGTTAATCGTCGACCTCGATGAACGAAGCAGCAAACAGCCCGCTTTCGGAGCACCTCGAATCTCCCCCGACCGAATCTCATTTCGAGAAAGGGAGAGACCCGCGTAATATTCGTTTCGCAATATTCGTGTCGTCAGAAATCAGAAAGCTCAATTACTTCGGCAGAAGGTGGAGAATTTGAATGACTTTAAACGCACGCCCCGCAAGCGGTTAGGGAATATTTCCGATCAACGAGAAACTACTCTACGATTGTAATTTAATTGTAAAATAATTTCTTATATTTATAATTCTCTTTCTCTCTCCCTCTCCTCGACTATAAATTACACATTCCGTATTCCGTTATTTGCCCACCTCGCAGCGATCGACCTGAGCTACAATTGCGAAAGTAGGTATACTCGTTAATCGTGAACGCAGAACGGAGTAATATTCCCTCGGAGAGCAGATTCCCTCGCGATTCCGTGCGCGGGCGACGCGGCGAGGACGCGACGACGACGCAAAGGGATTGATCGACCGTCGACGGTTGCTCGGGTGAAAGCCGAAATTCCGAGAAAAGCTGCGGAATGTATTTTCCGGGCGCCTCCCCCACCCCCCACCCCCCCTCTAAAGAAGAATTTTTGCTTTTTTTCGCGAATTCCACAAACGCGTCGCGTGCCGCCGCACCGCGCGCTGCGCGCTGGGAGCGCGGCGTCCTTCAGGGGGAAGCTCTGTTTTCGACGCGCCGCGTAGTCCGCCGGCGTCGCTCGTAGTGCTCGTACGGTTCGCACGCCGGAGAAAGATCTGCGAGGCACGTCCGATTTCCGGTAGGTAAAGCGAGAGGGCCGGTCTCTTCCACCCTTAATCCTAACGATCGCGAAGCGATCTCGCGAAAGCGGGCGAGCTGGGGCGCGATACCGAGAACGCCGCGATATTCCGATATTCTCCGATGTAAATGTATGTATATTCGAGACACCCGGAGAGTCTTCTGTTTATAAACTAGGCTGCTAGACCTATATATTGAATCGCTTGTACGTCAATCGCGTGTAATTCGGGATATCTGCTCCATCCAGCTGAAAGCGGGAACCCGAGAGTTTATGGGGAGCCGGTAGTTTTTATGAGTTCCAAACGGTGGTCGGATCGCTCCGGAAAGCGACGAGCGAGGGACTTTCGATAATTGCGCGTTTCTCAATAGGAATCCAAACTTTTGGCCGTGTGAAGTACGATTGCGCGTTCGATTTGTCGCGCGTCGAACTTATACAACGAAATTATATATACTTTCTCTGGGAAATCAGCTTTGCGCGCGTCCAGTTTCCAATCGCACACTCGGCTTTGCAGCCACGTATCGCTTTTAGAGCCGATATCACAGTCTCCGATTAATGTGATCCTCCGATTAAACTCACTCCGCATCTCTTTCTAACTGTCCCCCTAGAAAGAGACGAAGAGTGAGTTTAATCGGAGATTGTGAAGTCGGCCCTTACTACTTGAACGATAAAAGTAGGAAGAAGTAGCTCAATCCGTCCTCCGATTCTTCTTTCGCAGATTTGATTACTTGAAACTGATCGCAGGCTGTCTCTGTTAATTTTTTTTTTTTTTTTTTTAAATAATTTAACGCGTTAAGAAATATTCGCTCCGAGTCGGGCGGAGGAATGAGAATCCCTCTCTCCGGAATATCGAAACGGGAATATTAGCTGGAATTGTTATTCGGGACACGCGGGGCAGTGACCGAGTAGTGAACGTCGATTTTCGATTTTCGCAGTCGGACATCTCACTGGTGAGCGACGAGGTCGACGAGACGGACGTCGGATTCGAGCGAGGCGTACCGATGCATCATCAGGATCCGCTGCACCACCAGGATGCGACGCAGAGCCGGGAGCGCAGCAAGTTGCTGCTGCGCAAGCTGAGCCAGACCTGCGAGCGGGAGCGCGGCAAGGAGCGCGAACAGGAACGCGAGAGGCTGCACCAGTTGCAGTCGATCAACAATCTGCTGCTCGACCTACCGACACCTCCGTCGCCGTCGCACCTCCCGACTTTCTCGCAGGACGTCTCCTCCTCCTCCCAGTCGGACAAGAACGCCAGTACCGACGGTAAGACGGCGGTGCTCTTTGCCCCGCTTCTCGCGAGTTTTATTTGAACCGGGTCAATAGGAGCTAACGATTTGTCGATGATGAAGTAAAATTGTCGGGGACCTCGAAGATTCTTTTAGAAATCTAGAGATCGTTTTTGAAAGGTCTTAACTCCGAGGGATCTTCGGAGTCTTCCAGGCTCTTGATCCTTGTATCTCATTGTCATTGAGATACGAAACAATGTGGTATGAAGACCCCACGAGATGATTCCAAATCGAGATAACGTAATCCGGTAGCCGACAAATAATGATCCAATTTAATTATACGGGCAAAAATAAACTATAGAATTATTTATTGATTGACAATTTGCTCGTAAAAAATTATCGGCTCGAACACAAGTTCAGATTGTTTTTGTTTCCACATTTCTTTTCACGCGATTGAAGTAATCAAGGGTGCTAATCACTCTCTTTCCCACAGGCGACAGCGCGATCTCGGATATGTTCGGGCTGGGCTTGCCTCGAGGATCCCTGATGGGAAACCAATCGACGATCGGCTCCTCCTATCGTAACTATCAATACGGCAATTACGACCAAACGCAGGGATTCTCTTCACAACAACATGAGGTAAAGTCGCGCACGCCGATCTACTCCTTCAGATTTGTTTTAGCGTAAGAGTTTGTTAAAAGTACCGAAAAGCTTGTTTATGGCGACGAATTTGAGTGATGCTTGAATTGAGAACGCAATAAACTGTACACGACAAAGTTATTTAACGCGGTTTTTATTACAACCGGATAATAGTATTAGAGTAGGTGGATCACAGTAGGAGTCAATGTAACTGGCGCATCGTGATAAGACGTATTATCATTGAGATACAAACCACGCAACGTGGTATGAAAACTTCGCTAGATGACTTCAAGCCGAGATGACATAATCCGGTAATCGACAAATGATGATCCAATTTAATTATACCGACAAAAATAAACTAGAGGATTATTTATTGATTGATAAATAAAAATCAGAATTTTCTGCACGTTGCCAAATAAATTCGCTTTATTTATTACGAACAGAAATAACGAGCAGAAATTTTTTCGTGTGAGAGAAAGAAAGGTATATATGTTCGATTAGTTTTATAATATTTTATATTACTTCGTTGCATTTTATTTCACATTGATAATGTCTCACGAGGATTATACTACCACTCCGGCGCTATTTTACTAGCTGAAATTGCTTCCCGCTATGAAATAAGAATACATCCGACTCGACAACGATTTGATAAAAAAACGCGACTACGATGATAACTTCGGTGAATTGCAAATTTTACGTGGAGAATGGCGATAAAGATGATAAATGCAACATAAAGCGTATTGAGTAACATAGAGGCATTTACTCGTCGGTGCAATAACCCGAACAATGAACATCCCTATTGGAATAACTCCAACTACTTTATCCCATTCTTTTTCTCCGATTCTAGTATCTAACTGTCGATGCTTGTATTATACCGTATTATGTATCACACGGATATCATTAAACTAACATGTTTTTCTCTCAACAATTTATTTCGTGGCAAACCAGCAATCAATTTTTTTCCTTATTTGTCATTTATCTCTTTGGCTATGACCGTACATCAAATATTTGAATACTTCAAAATCGGGTCTTCATTCATAACGACTTAAATAAAATGTACGGTGCGCTAAGACAATCTCGACGGTCGAGAATTCGTTGTCCCGAGCCAAACGGCTCTATTAGACCCCACGTCGTTTCGCCTTCTTTTAATCCGAGCCGACGCAAAATTGCTGCCATTTCAAAAGATCGCACTCTTCTCTCGCACTCTCGCACTCGTCGCGTAATATTGTGTTTCAATTTGGACGTGTTCCAAGTACTCCGAAACACATGCGGAGAACATTCCTCATCTCTTCCTGTTATCTTTTCGAAAAGCAAAGTCCGACATGCTGCTTAACCGAGATACGAAATTCTAGATTCGATGAGTCCAATTCAATTCGATTCCCTGCGCCACTCTTGTCGTCACTTGTTATAAGTTAGCGTAACACATTAATCTTTGTATTCCCGTGGCGTCGAGATCTCTGAACGCATCGAAGCGTTATCGTTTTTTTATCTTACGGTGGTCGCGAGAAGTACAATTTGCCTGGATGAATAAAGAGATGCAGGAATGAAAGAATAGAGGATGAGTAAAGAATTACTTTCGACGACGATTCTCCTTATCTTGTCGATATTATGACTTGACCTCGATGTGTAATTACCGTATCAATTGTGTGTGCGCAGTGTCATCGGAATCACGGCTTCTGCTCAAATACCTCAGGCCTGGATATTCCGAGCTCACCGAATTCGATGACCACTCCCGGCAGTCCGAGCACACCCGGCAGCTTCACCTCGGATCCTTACAGTTACTCGTCCACTGCCAGTAATAGCACGAACACGCCGTCCTCACCAACTGGCCGACCGTCATTCCAATACCCGGGCTCTTCGTCATCGCCCACTGATTCGTATTTCGGCCGTCCTATACGAGGCTGCTCTACACCATACAGGTAACTACAGAATCGGGCAACTAAGGATGAGGCATATCAAGTCTAATAATGTAAAATAAAATTTACAAAATAGCATTTCTTTAAATATATTTAAATTAGTATTGAATTTTATTATTTGCTACTTCCATACAAATTGATAGATCTGATCAATTCTATTCTACTCTATTACCTATATTAAATTAATATATATGTGCACAATTGAATTAATTACATGTATGTATAAAATACTGCTAAACTTTGATGAGTGATTATTGAATTCCTATATATTTCGTGTGTCCCATAAATGGTGATTTATTGGTAGTGATTGTGGCAGCCCAACATTGGAGTTCTCTCATCTTCTGGGATGTAACGGCTCGCGTTCCAACTCACCGGCAGACTCGGAGACAAGCGGTATTGGTAGCGCGGATGGCTCCTTATCCGACATAATAATGGTGAGAATGTTTCTCCCACGTGAATATATTTCATTGCCTGAATTATTGCACCGCTCTCTAAACATTTCTATCGAAAACGCTCGTTTGTAGAATTGTTTGTCGCTGAATTCCTCGTCGAATTCTTGCTTCCCGCCGTCCCTGGACTCCATAATGTCGAAGACAAACACGTGCCCGAGCAACAGGACGGCGTTCGAGCGTATAGCTGTAAAAAAATACTTATCGTCGTTACAACAGAACTCAACGAGCTCGCATCATTACCAGCATCATCACGGACTCGGGCAAAATCGCAGCAATTTTCTCAATTCTCTCTTGAGTCATGAGAAAAATTGCTGCACCGGTCTTGGAAACGCCGCGCGTAGATTGGCCCAACCAGTGTCGCTTGATCGGGTAGCGAGATCCCACCGAAATGCCGCTGGTGCGTATCGACATATAGTATATATATATCTGTATATAAGAGATTATCGCAGTTATCTCATTGTCTCTTATTGTGATTTTTTATACATCACTATATATTACAATAAATTATCCAAATAATTTATACTAGAGTGCTATAAATTTGCATTCGTGTTCCACTAACAAGATGTTTTTTGAATTTAAAGGAAATTTTTCTTTGATAAAATCGCAATATCAATCTTTGAATTTTAAGTTAAGAACGATGAGCTTTCACGAACAAAGTTTTAAGACTATTAAATCTTCGAGAATTTTACTTTGTACAAAATTTCAGACTTTAGTTTTTTTTTTGTTAACATGTTAATTAGATAAATGATAAATTAGTTTGAGACATATTGATCTGTTTATTTCAGCACATTGTTATCCAACGTGCACATGGAGCGGTTTTCTGCCTCACAGTACCGAGGAGCCAGTCGCTTACTCTCCCAAGGTTTTTCTAGGAGGTGTACCGTGGGATGTCACAGAAGCTATCCTGATTTCAACATTTAAACAATTTGGGCCGGTTCGCGTGGAGTGGCCCGCAAAAGCACCGTCCGCTCAGCCGAAAGGATACGCTTATATTATATTCGAATCAGAGAAACAGGTATACATTAATTAACATTCATATATTGAGTATTGATTTAATAAGTATTTCTTATACAAAGTGAATTTTTCTCAAATAATACAAAGATTATATGAATTATTTTCAGGTCAGGGCAATGTTGTCTTGTTGCACTCACGATATTACCAATGGAAGGAGATGGTATTATAAAATTATATCCAAGCGTTCAAAGCCGAAAGATGTACGTCAATTCATAACGTTGTACATATATCCGGAACGATTATCCTCAAGACTAAAGTCTCGCAATTATGTTTCACTATTTCAGGTACAAGTGATTCCATGGATTCTCGAGAATAGCAACTACATCAAATCTTCATCACAGAGACTCGATGCACACAAAACGGTATTTGTTGGCGCGCTACACGGAATGCTAACGGCCGCAGGATTGGCGAAAGTCATGGATGATCTTTTCCATGGAGTTATTTATGCAGGTAATTATTACTTTTCATATTTATTAAATATTTTACTTTTAATCTCTATCTTTCCCTCGCACATGCACACATTAAAAAAAAAAATTATATATTATTTTAGGTATCGACACGGATAAGTATAAATATCCAATAGGGTCCGGCCGTGTTACATTCAGTACGAAACAATCGTATTTTAAAGCGATCACCGCTTCATTTATAGAAATTAAGACTGACAAATTTACAAAAAAGGTACGTTGGGTAAAATTATGTATGATTAAAAAGTGATTGACTTAAGATAAAGCCTATATATATATATCTTTGTATTGCAGGTACAAGTCGATCCGTACATCGAAGAATCGATATGCTCCGTATGCGTTGTGCAACAAGGGCATTATTTCTGCCGCGATGTGGTACGGAAACATTTTAATTCCCATGTAGTTTTATTTCACGCAGAATTCTAGTTTCTCACAAGCGGCTTCACTTTTAGCATAACGTTATCCGTGATAGCCTTACAGTTTTTTTTCTACAACCCACTTCTTTACGCATATGTTAAATTCCATACGGATTTGTTTTTCAGGCATGCTTCCGATACTTTTGCCGCAGCTGCTGGCAATGGCAACACTCCGTGGAGTCTATGTCACATCACACACCTCTGACGCGGAACTCAAAGACGAATCAAGTGATAGGATTGAATCCGAATTTCGGAATGAACAACTGTCCCCGTATGTCAAATGCGACGATGATGTAAAGGAGGCGACGTGCGAAAAGATCTTGTACGCGCGGCGCTTATACGCGGCCGGTAAAATTGCTTTTTGTTCGCGCGGCCGTCGTCTTCCTCTCCTTTTTGTTCCTTTTTGACTCTACCGGTTAAACCGACGTTGCGCCGCCCGATTTAGAACATCGGGTAACAGGGTGCAGACTTAGTTTTTATCGCGTAGCCGCGGACAGCTTAGGACTAGTCCGACGATACGGGGACACGCCGATTCATACCGCCGATTTGAGCTTGCGAACGCGCAACGATTGGTTCATTATCGTTACCGTGCGTGCGAAAGGACAATATGAATATTGAAAATCGTGTTTGTTCCAAAAGAAGTTCCTATTGCGAACGCAGTTTTTACTACGTTCGAGAAAAAACGATATACTTTTATTTAGTACGAGTTTCACTTAGAGAGACAGGTTCTCTTATAGATTTTTTTTTATCGCTAAATAATACTATCGTGCCAAAACAGTAGATGCTAGATTATACCCGGGATCGTGCATTACGCACAATGTATACACACACGTGTATACACATTTTTTTTTCGTTAGAGTCGTGAGAGTTGTATTGTGGGCTTTCACAGTGACAATAATTTTTTACGCGAGACGATAGGGCTCCGTTATGGCAATTTTGAGCTGGGCTCAATGAAACACGTAGAATTCTCAGGAAATCTATGATAGCATCGCCATCATCATGCGTTTATCGTGTTAAAAAATATTACGCTTAATTATGTATTGTTACGATAATGCTAGAAGAGATTATTCTGAAGTGGCGAGATAATAATTATGCGATAATTATTTGTCATTGCTACACTGCGCGTGTGATCCGAATAGTAATGTGATATAACGGGAGACTTACCGTGGATGTACCGTATAACTCGCCGGTCGTTCTTCCATTACGATACTTGTCAATGACGTTACGTTAGATTACAATGTATCTCTACATTCGGTTGCGGTGTAACGCAAAAGCGTGTTGCGTTATTGACTGCAATCGACTGGATTTTTGTATTATTAGCCGAGGCGAGCGGCTGTCACAGGTATTTCGCTCACATGGACTGTTTAACGGTTGACGAAATGGAGAAGTACATGGTCTACGATTCTGGCGCGGATTGTAGGAGAATTGAGTCGTTTTTATTTTTTTTTCTTTTTTTTTCTTACTATGTACAATTGTGTTGCACCTCTTCTTTGAATAAGGTTCATCCTTCATTCGCGTTTCTCCCGTTTTGATACGATTTTGTTGAATTAAAAAACCAGATTTTTGCAGATACCCGATGCCTGTTTTTATTTTTTATTTGTCATTCCATTTTCGTATTCACCAATAACTCTCTTTCAGCTTTGTCGGTGATAAATGCTATTGAGACAGTATTGAAAATACGTTCTTAAAGTTGAATATATTATTTCCTTATCCATATCATCATTTACAAACTATAATTTTAACTGATTAAGCTAATAAAAATCGATTTAAAAAGGAATCAACCTAAGTAAATATGTCAATTTTATTTTAATCTTTTTATATTGATAACTAACCAACAAATGTTTATTGCAAAGCTGAAACAATCTTACAGCAACCTGATTTTTACTCATGTTTCGCATTCTTATGCATTAATTTGTTTATTTTTACGTTACAATGATATCTAGTCTTGAGTTTTGTTATGCGCATATTCATTTTAGCGGTGAATGACGGTGAAACTAGGTGGTTAAGAAAAAGTAATGTCGATAGAAGTAAAAGCGATATATTCAGCCTGCAAGTGCACAATATATGACAATGCATCGCTAAAAGAATCCAAAACTGTCTATTCGAATAATAATAATGAACTTACATTCGCAGTTAGAGACATGAAGTTAATATTCTCTGAAAAATATTTGTGGACGATTTCTCTATATATTATATATCCCGTTATATATAAATATATATCACTGTGTCTATACTTCACAAATGATAATGTGGTTGCTACATATATAAGCAATTATTGAAGAAAAGTGCTTTACAATACATCGATACAAATATTCGATAAGTATATGTACGTATATACTCAAAGCGCTTCAGATATATTTCAAAGACACCTTTATATGTATAATCTACAAATTACTCTATACAACAGCAGTATTATCGATTCCAATTTCGATAAGGAATTTTATCGGAGAGAAATTTTAATTGTCTACACTACTACAGCATGCTGTTTGAAAAGGTTTTCAATAAGTCGTGCCTTTTAACGTAACCCTCATAGATTTGTTTACATGGCAAATATAAATTATTTTTTAAGCTATGTATAATAACTTATTACAGTGTGCGCATATAATGTTAAGCTTTTAACGAGATTAGGCCAAGAGTTGCACTCCATTGATCGGATTGGAATATATATAGTTTATTCAATTAAATACTTATTAAAAGGTATTCTTCTTGAATAAACTAAATAAAATCGAGAGAGAGAGAGAGAGAGAGAGAGAGAGAGAGAGAGGAGAGAGAGAGAGAGAGAGAGAGAGAGAGAGAGAGAGAGAGAGAGAGCCGTTTAATATTGATGTAACTGAGCTTCGATTAGTAAACCATGGTGTGACGCTAGATCGCATCGTGGACGAGTCCACAAAGTATTTCAGTTTAAGTTCAAATGAGAAGTGCCTCTCCTATATATTTTAGCTTTTATTAATAATGTTCAAGAGTTAACAATACAATGGTTGTGTACACAACGTATAAAATAACAAGTTTTACGACACTGTACCATGCGTAAAGCAGATAATTCGAAAACAATTAACAAAGCTTCATCTGAATAATATAAGATACTTATATCCAATTTTTAAATCTCATTCGTGGTTTGTATTTAACCCTAAATGTTTCGGTCGTGATATTATCGTACATACGTTATTTAACGAAAAAGTTGAATTTAAATTGGTTTAAAACTAATTAATCATTGTTTTAAGTGTTAATTACAAAGTTTTACTTTTTTCCTGTGATGCAATTTGTCACTGGCAGCTGTGCACTCTTACAGCGTTATTTAATAAAAGCCTTATGATAAGGCTTTTTAAAAAAAAGTTTAACAATGGCTTTTATTTATACAAACGGTTTTTAACAAAAATAGAATAATGTATTATTAGATAAGTACGGTAATGATGACATTCTTTTCCCGTTGAACTTCTGTTATATACACGTTACTGGAACTAATAAAACATCTTTTTACAGACATGCATGTATTAATGTACTCGCTGACAGGAAGATTGAAATATTTCTTTTTATTTCGGGACGCAATTGATATGAAAAAAAGTAAAAGTGCGAACTGTCCAACTTGCGTCAGTGAACGATTATCATCTTGAGAGATCATCAAAACTATTAAAAAAATATATATCTCGATACATTTTTGTTCTGTAATATCTTTTTATTTAATATTGCCAATGCATGTACAACGCAGTTATCCATAATATATACAATATATTATATACAATATTACATACAATATTCATGAGCAATGATCGTAATTTTTTTTTATAAATCGTAACAAGAAATAAAATAGCAAATTAATAGAAGATATATTATATATTCTAGATTTAGGATCTGAATTTGGTAAAAGTTTAGGTAAGCAATTACAAGGAATAAGCGCGCCAGTGGAGGCACATCTTAGAAAGTCGCTGCAAGAAACCGCAGAGGCTTTCAGAAATTTGCAAGACAATTCCGATAATCATTAGAAATATTTTTAACTTTTTATTTGCCGGCTGAGAGCTTGATAAAGCCCAATTAACGACGATATTGTACCAAGTGCTCCAACGTGCCACGTTTTTAAACGGCCTCCCCAAAGTACTCCCGGGGGTAAATAACTGATCGCATAAGAAATATCCAGCACAGTGCGCGTGCATGTCAATAGCGCATTTTGCCGTTGCTCGTTGAGGCCTTTCAACAAGGTTCTATATTCGAATAGAAAGAAACAAATGTGTTAAGCTTGTTCTTACTTGTTTTCACTTGTTCTTTCTTTTGAGATGTGGTAACATTAAAAATAATATTTAAAATTATCATGAAAACTGTGATAATGAGATACTTACCGCTTGCTAGGATCACTTCTTTCCAATTCTATTTTGTATTTTTGAAGCTTTCGTAATAGTCTCAGCGATCTGAAATAATAATTGAATATTTTACGTTTTTTTTTTTAAAACATGTTTACAATAGGATATTAATTATTTATGAGACGTTGTTTTAACACAAAATAATGCACTCCTCAACAGTTATAGAAATATTTACAAGACGGTAAAACGCTATTTTCGCTTACTTCAGTAAGGACAGGTGTAGAGAAACTATCCAAAACCAAGTTGTGGCAAGATCCCATTTGTCATTATTGATCGACACTATATTATGCTGGCCAGCCCAAGCAATGGTCTCTATGGGAGAATAAATAACGTCTACTACATTTTGTATCACTTGGCTCCATCTAATCAACCAGTCAGGTTCCTATTATTAGATTACATATGAAATTTAAATGGCTCTAGAAAAATAAGGCAATACGTTATATAATATTCTTCGGGTAGCTGGCCAGAGATTTCAGCGGTAACGTTCCATTTTAATTTTAAACTGTGATCGCATAATTAATTCATGTTAAATTAATAGGAATACCTGCTTGCCCCATCCATATGTCATCACGCAGTGAAGTGTCGGAAGGTCATCTAGCAAGCGCAACATCACTCTGCACTCGCTCATCTGGCTCCCAAAGGTCTTGAGCTTCTTCTCGGTACTCTTGGACGATGTACATACAGTAAGAAGCTTTGCAGTATAAGAGAGAGTTCTCAGCATCCTGTCTCTGCCGGAATAGGTTTCCAGATAATCGCTCGTAAGCGGTAGAGCCATTTCCGTTCTTTATTGGCAAATGAAAGAATCGAGGTACCAATAACAATTTGGCTGCGTTGGCTGTCAGTTATTCAGTTCGCTGCAACAAAAATTGTAAGACATATGCCATAATTATTATGCGGTCCACTTGACGCTACAAATGCTTTGGAGCGTTCTTCTTCTCCTTCTTTCTTCATTGAAAGAAAAGAGAAGAGGAATGCTTCGAAGCATTTGTAGCATCAAGTGGACCGCAGCCTTAGTTTAGCTGGTCTAGCATATGTTTATGCTAGAATAAAATTGAATACTTTATCTATTGAAGCAAATATCTGAAAAAAATTAGTAGATATTGAAATTCTTAGCTCTGTTCCAATATAAAAGCATTTAAGTAAAGGATTGTAATAAACCACTTTTAAAGGCAATATTTTCAGACAAAATCGATTAAGATGACAACTGTTACAATAGATAACTTCGTAACAGGTATCGCAAGATTACAGGTGTGTAACAAAGAATTACTTTTATTCTTGTATGACGTGTAAGAGCACCATGCACGTGATTTTCTTGTGTTTTATTAGACAAAATAAGACTAAAGACTGAACAAGAGAGAGACTGTTCTATTTATAGACAAACAATTCTACGTACCTGGGAAGGAGTCTTCTCCTTTTCTACGATCTGATTCCCGACAAAATGTGCGCAGTCACGCTCAGACGTAATCGTACTGTTAAGCAATTACTTTTATTACGGCATATGTTACAGAGCATGCAGTTCGTGCAGTTTATCTCGGCGGTCTCAGCCTGTCAGACGAGGGAAAGTCTTGGTGGTTTGCACAGAATCAACGTCATCGCCATCGGTCAGTCCGCCTTCGAGTTCGTCGTGAACCGGTTGTCCCGCACACAAACGCATCGGTTAACGCCGAGTCGAAGATAATTTTCATCTATATATCTAAGTAGTACTAGAGAAGACTGAAAGCAGTCGAGTCATGCGGCCAGTTATCTACGATCTACTGAATAACTGAATACTGATTTCTGAAACATTCTGAATATGTGCTGATTCGCAGCGCCATTATATCATTCATATCTATTTCATCGTGGACGTGGACGTAGACACTACATAGCGACTTTTCGAGATGGTAAAATGCTATTTGGTTTATCTTTTAATATTTCTCTCTGATGATATGTATTTGAGAACTCAAATTTTCGCATTTTAAACCCGTAGACTTAAAATTCTTTAGAAATTCTTTTACAAGAAGTGCCATTTTTAGTATATATATTTTTTATATTATTTTTCATTTATTTTATATTATTTTTTTGTCTGTTTTCTGGGAGTTAAAATTTTAGCGGTTTTGCAAAGCACCGACGATCGACGTCGGTCATTACAAACGATGTCGATAATTACAGATAAGGTAATCAGCTACCTTACCGACAATGGTATTTTGAGAACAAAAATTTAAATTATCAAAAATCGATACATATACACAAAAAAGATATAAAGATAAAATATATTTTGTTTATAAAAGTATTGAAATTATTAATTAAAGAAAATCGCAATCTGTTAGAAGCTCCTTGCGCGGCTCAGAATAAAAGTATTGTACGTTTTTATTATTTATAAAGATTTATATAGTTTATAGTTAACGTATATATACTCTTTCGCTCCGTGAAGAAAATCACTATTGGGCCTTCAACATAAAAACAAAGTATATTATTTTTATAATTTGAACTATTTTTATACAATATAGCATAATATATTCCTTATTGTATGATAAAATATTGTTTGCAGTACTTTAAACTCATTTATTTATATTCGTCCCGCCTTATACGCATAATTTCCGACCGAAGAGGAATTGTCAGATTTAAACGTATCGTATATCTGTATATGTAGCTATATTTCTCCTTTAAGAAAATAATCTCCTTTCAGTTATACGTTGACACTCACGATTTCTTCTTCTTGACAACAATGGCTTTTAATTCCTCAAGATTAATATCAAAATAAAACGGATCAAATAAATCTGATTTTGCATCATTTTTTCGCATCTCAAGATTAGTATATTCGACAATTATAAAGGTGAAATTTCATGGGCGGTGAAAAGCAGCAGCAGATCGTACTGATTGGCTACAAAATAGAGAAGTTCTCGAGTTTCCAGAACTCCTCAATGTTGATCTTTCCACTATGCCCTTGCAAATACGAGCCTGACCTTATAGTTTATTACTTTCATGTTTTTAAAGAAAAAGATCGTGGCTATATTGATTTCTTATTCGAATTTTGTATTCGTAGGAATTAGAGAAGCAAATAACCATCCAATTGGTTTTTTGCTTCTCTAATTCCTACGAATACAATATTCGAATAAAAAATCAATATAGCCACTACCTTTTTCTTTAAAAACATGAAATTAATTAACGATAAGGTCAGGCTCGTATTTGCAAGAGAGTAGTGGAAAGATTAACATTGAGGAGTTCTAGAAACTCGAGAACTTCTCTATTTTGTAGCCAATCAGTACGATCTGCTGCTGCTTTTCACTGCCCATGAAATTTCACCTTTATAATTCTTCAGTATTTTTCATCTGAAGAACTTTTGGTCGACCAATCACAGTCGATTATTTCTCTCAAATTCGACTGTGATTGATCAATTTCTTGGTCTCGAAAATGGGATACCCGTGTCTGGATGTGGGTCTCCATGCTTTGTTTCTATCATATAAATTTTGAAATCCTTCTCGCTCGGTATTGCGTTTAGATTTTGTGCATCGCCGAGCGCATACATATGATGATTTTTTACGATTTTTAGACAAAGTATAAGTAGATAGTATAGATAGTGTATATAGTATATATAGATTTACTTGCCTTTTTTTGTTTCGTTCCATTTCTAATTTCTGAAGATCATTCCTACGTACGAGATTACTTTGTTCCCGCGGGAACGATTTGCTAAATCAATATGAATTTCAACGGAAACTTAAGATTCATTAAATTAGAAAGACTTTGCGATTTGAACGATTTAACGTAATGCTCACTATCGAAAGCAAAAGAAAGAAGAAAACGGTACGAACAGTAACGTAAATGAAGCATCGGGTTATTTTTAACAAACTCATTTATTAAAGTACTAAAAAGGGTGGAAACGAACAAAATCGAAAAGTTGCACATATAAATATCAAGTAGTAAGAGTAGAAGAATAATATATTACGAACTATATATATCGCGCGCGCGGGATGCGGCGGGGAGGGGCAAAGGAAACGAGGGGGTGGCGATTGTGCCTTTTGGCTCGCTGATTCTATATACTCGAGACGTCGTAAAATATATACATATATATCTCTCTCTCTCGTTTCTCTGCGTCTTTTTTTTTCTTTTTTTTTCCTTGCGGGAGCGTTCGTCGAGGAATCGAGGATGGGAGGTGAGAGCTCGAACGGTTCGGAGCGATAAATCTTCGTTAAATCGACACTAAATCTTCGTGACTGTAATTACGAAATGACGACTTTATGATTCGTCCGTTTTGACATACGCGACCTCGCGCGAACTCGCGAGAGTTACATCTTATCGCTCCGAGCCCTTCGCTCGATTGCACGCACACGATTGTGTGAACCGAGGATTTACATCTCTCGCCGCCGGATTTGAAGTCGCGTTCGGGATCGGGCGAAAGCAAACAGGACACCGTGATATCCATGAAAGAATTGATCTATTTTATAGCATTTCATTTCGAGAAAAGAAAAGAAAAGGTGACCCTTATAATTATAACAAACACGTCGTCAAATACGAAGTAGATCTTTTTTTTTCTCTTTTCATACATTTTCGCCTATTCGCGGCGTCTGCCTGTGGAGAGCCTGCGGAATTATTTAAATCCTCTCCACCTCTACCGTTTCCCATCTCCTTTCTTCTTTTGTTTTATCGTCGTTTTGAACATCATTTAGTCGTTATTTTTTTTTATTATACTTTCCCGAATACTCTATACCCTTTCTCTCTCTATCTCCCTTTCCTTTCGGTCAGTATTCTCTCTTTTCTTTCCCCTTATTCTCCCTCTTTCCTACGATATATATTTATGTATATATGTATATATATATTTATTTATATAAATATACACATATATATATATATATATATATATATCTTTAGCGGGTTTGTCACGAAGAAATTTCGTCGCGCGTTTTTCTTTTAATACAAAACATAAAAATCATTATCGTCGTCGTCGTCGTCGTCAACGTCGTCGTCATCATCATCATCGCGTCGTATGAGATATCAACGGATTCTCCTCCCCTGTGAAACACAGCACGGACAGACAGACCGACAGACAAACCGACAGACAGACAGACAAGGAGACAGATTAAGACAAGATTACACAGACAAACGGTGGACTACATTGTCGACAGTCGTGGCTTCTTCTTCTTTTCTCTTCTTTCTCCCTCTCTTTTTCATTTTCTCTACTTTCGCAAAATTTTGCACACGCACACCGTACGCGAACTTCTTTTTCGTCATCTATTTCGCATCCCTCGTCATTTTTCCTTCCTTTCTCTCTCTCACGTTCTCCCTTTCGCTTTTGCTCCGTTATTTTTCTCTCACACACACTCGCAAATTCGCACACATACGATCGCGCGCATACGTTTGCACAAGATTCGCGTAATAAGCACGCTCACACCGAAATTTCTCTCGTTTTTTTTTCTCTCCTCTATGTTTCTCTTCGTCGTCGATGTAGCTCCTTTTCTCCGCTTTGAACACTTTTTTGGGGAGGTGGGTGTCAGACTCTACCATTTTCTCTCTTTCCGCTAACGATTATTATACAAAATAATTAGAAAAATGTACAAAAATTCATAAAAATAGTAATAGTTACATAGTACAAGTTACTTTTGGGTAATTATAATAATATGTACGTGTGTGTCTATGTGTGAGTGTACGTGTGTAAGTGTGACCGAGAAACGAGCATGAAAGTACGACTCTACTGATAAAATCGTTCCAACGAGACGAGTCGGAACGCGTCGTCGCGAACAATTTTCCGAAGAGGAGGATCTGTTTTTTCCTCCCGCAGAAAATCATTCCGACGGGATATCGCGCGCGCTAATAATTAATAAATATCAATGTCGTTGCCTACGTATGTACATGCGTACGCGGGACGTCCCGTTATCGCCGGGTTTTCAGTTAACGACCAGGTGCAGCCTCACGCTCTAAACACAAAAATCAGATTTCTAACAACACGATAATAATAATTCGTCTAACCGGCCACATTTGTGTTAACGTAGCGTTAACGGTCGAGGCTGAAAAGATTAACGCTGGCGATAACGTTTTCGAGGGATAAAGATAATCTTCAAGTTTTTTGGAGGCTGGGCCGAGCAGCCTGATCCGCTTCCCAGAAAGAATCTGTCGTTAACGAGGCATCAACGCGTCAACGGCCCGTCCCGCGTCAACGCACTTGACAACAGTGTTCTCTCTTCCGTTCGTCCGTTATTCGCGTTCTCCTTTCTAGTCGCTCTCGCACACACTCTCCCTCTCACGCGTGCTGCCTCTCGTCGTAGGTCTATACATTTATATGTACATACACATTTATAATATACTATGTCAGCGCAAAGACGATTTCTGCCCCGCTGCATCCGCACCGTGTCACGTGCGGCAGCTGCAGTTAAGGAAGAGCAGAAAAGAACTTGAAAATTCGAACTCTGGATAATCGTTTACGCGTTATATATATATCCGATCCGGTAAAATTACGCATATATAATTTCAAAAATTAATAAAGATCTAACGGTGCTCTCTCGCGGCCGCTCGCCGCGAGAGAAAAGATCGACGGGCAACCCGACTCGATAACCTCGCGAGCAATCACGTTAAAATTCTCGGTAAAAATATTCACCCTTGATTGCAGCAGGAAAAACTTATCCTACGCGAAACCGCACGCATCACGGCCCTCCCTCTCGCATATATGCCCGATATACCTTAACGTTATTAATGCCACAATATATATTCACCGCGCGATTCCAGATCAACGGGCTCGCGTTCGCAGGGAGTCCTCGCCCGTTTAACGCCAGATAACTTCGCGCTTCGGATTTTATTTATCTAATAAAAACAAGAAGAGAGAAAAACGATTAAAGTTGGAGATTGCGCGTACGTGAGCCGCGGGACAGAGATCGCGTTTATTGTTAGCGCTAAACGTGCGTGGACTCGGGATCGGTGGAGTTCATCGGCTGTCGCCACAAACGGCGTGCATGATCATCGGATGTGGAGCCGTTATCGCGTACCCCTCATTAAGAACGAACGTTCGTTAAATACGCACGCTTGAAAACGCCGGAGAAGAATTCCGGGCGGTCGAATTCTATCGGTCCCGATTATCCCCCCGTCTGAATTGACAGTGGAGGAATTTTCGGACTCGATATATCGCGTCTCGTGTAAAACTCGGCGAACGCTCAAGCTGTTAAAAAAAAAAGGACTGTTTAGTCTCGATGGCAATTTTCATCCTGGATCGACTTGAGCGTCAGCGTTCGCCGGGTACAGTACGAGAAGCTGTACCCCCTCGCGGGGGTGGGTCGTCGCAGCGACTCCACATTTCTCGCACACGGAGCCGCGCACACGCATTTCTCGACATTAACACGCAATTAAATCGCAGCGGCGAACACGTGCACACACGTACGCATTGCACATTATCATGCGCGTTACTTTCGCACCTATCCCGGGGACGTATAGTTCTACGCTCTAGACGCTCGCGCCCCTTTGGGGATACCTTTCTCGCCCCCTTTCTCTCGCATACACGTACGCGCGAAAACACACCCAGGCATACGTCACACACATACGCACACAAACGTCCCTCGCTCTCTCGGCTAAATATATTTATAACAATATTCTGCGACCAAAAAATAAACTCTATTATGTGTTACGCGCTAATTAAGCTACGATTATCGATCGATCACGGCTATGTTTTACATTTACGAAGGTTCCGTCGACTCCGGATAGAGATAACATATTGCGTGGGTTCCTCGGTTCGTTGGCCTGGTGCGGTGGCTCTCGTAGGATACTTTGAGTTTCCTCTCTTTCTCTCTCTCTCTCTTTCACCTTTTTTTTATTCGTTTTCTATTTTCATTTCCTATCGGCTTCCTCTGAACGAGACTCGGGCGACCGTTTTCGAAGGGAAGGAAGAAGAGTGAGGAGTCGCTATCGAAGCGACACGTGAGACTCGTCTCCTTCGTCCTTCGTGATCCGACTGTGTGTAAAAAAAAAAGAAAAAATATCGGAACGCCCGTCGCTCGAGAATGCAACCCCTGACCCCTCTTATAGATTGCATTCTCCCTCTTCCGACTCCTTCTTCCGTGTTCCGTGCCAACGACCAGTCTCAGCGAAAGCTCGCCCGTTAAAAGTTAACGGATAAATTGAGCATAGTCGACAGGAGCGATCGGAGAATGCGATCGACAATGCGGTGAGGATTGATGAACGCTACGAATCTCGTCCGACGATCGACGACGACGCGGGGGGGGGGGGGGGGGCGCATCGCGTAATCGAACGCGAGTGATCTCTCTCGCCGGTGATCTCGCGCAAATTGCACGATCCCGCCGGTCGAAGGGTAAATGCGAACAGACGGTAGTCTTCTTCCCCCCTCTCTCTCTTTCTCTCTCTCTACGAGTAAATAATACTGCGCTACTGGTTCTCACAGTGACGGGAGCTCGAAAATTACATAGCCGCACGACACACGATGCATCTTATCTCCGTATCACGAGCTCTCGGTATAACGTACGGTTCGCAAATAAAAAATTTACATTATAAAATATTTTTATAAAATATAACTGTTAAATTTTTTTTACAGTATACACATTCCGCGTTTTATGTATTAAATTAATAAGGTATTTATTAATTAAAAAAATAGATATCATTATAAAATATATAATTGTTAATTTGTAGTATTCCGTTTATATATTAAATCACTAAAAACTGCCTTATATATTAAATTACTTAAAAAAATCACTAAAAAAATACTTGTTAATTAATAAAAATAAAGACAATGGTTCGCGCGTCGACATGCAAGGATAAACGACCAGATGGCGACGGGCAGATTGAAAAATTTCTCAAACGATTTATTATTGTACAATATTGTATGTTTTAATTTTTAAGATATTTTTTTTATTATAAATTAATAAAAAGAGTACTGAGATAGTTAATCAGAAAAATAGATAATCGTTTAGATCGACACAATTATCAAAAATAACAGTTTTGGCTGCATACACAGTAAAAAATTTTGTGTCAATGGAAGTCCACTCTCAATTTTGTGTTAAAATAACTCATTCATCGTGTTAGTTTTGACATTTAGAAATGTTATATCGACATTTATAACATTTCTAAATGTCAAAAATAACACGACGTATGAGTTATTTTAACACAAAATTGAGAGTGGACTTCCATTGACACAAAATTTTTTACTGTGTATGTGTGACGACACGTATGCAGAGATTTTTTAAAATAAAATGCAAAAAATAATTTATTTTCTCCACGCACGCGACCATATAATCCATCGAGCCTACGGGTATCCATAATATATGTTTCAGTCGACGATGAGTTTTGCTACAGTTTTAATTACAAAGACATGCGACAGTGTAAAATGCTAAAAGGTGGAGGTCTTAAAAAGGATGTATCAGCGAGATATATATATTTTTTCGTTTCGTACGCGAGAAACATAGTTCCCTAATATATTTTAAGTCGCTACATTCGATCGCGCGATCGACCGGATCGACGCGTCTTTACAATCGCGCATTTTCGGCGGCTGCAGGTTTCACGAGACAAGAAAGTTCGCGATCGCGAACGTGAACACAGAAACAGAGAACACGAAGAGAACCGAAATTGTATCGCTTCGTAGAAAAATGAGATCCGGAAGATTTAGCGCGTTCTCGCCACGATCGAAGCTAGAAGATCCGCTAACTAAACACGTTTAATTATATCCTTGTCCCACCCCATTATTCTCTCGAGTTAGATATCCGTAACATGCGCTAATGTGTGCACTAATTGAGAACGACTAATTGAGAATCGCTTCTCGCACTCACTCTCGTTCCCGCTGCACGCGTTCTCTCTCTCTCTCTCTCTCTCTCTCTCTCTCTCGCCTCAGTCTCGCTATCCCGCACACTCTCGCTTCCTCTCGAGCGAATGCACTCACGCCCACCAGGCACGCTTGTGAAAATTTCCTTATAATGCCAGACGCACGCTCGTTTTCCGAAAAATCCGCGAATATATCGAACATCAACATGTGCTACTAACATCTTAAGTCGATTGACATATTTTAGAAAAAGGTAAAAAATCATCGTCCTAGATTAACGCGTTTATCACCCTCACGAATTCGGCTCACGCGGCCTCGCACTCGATATCCACGCGCACCCATTTTCATCGTCCTTCCGCCTTCCGCCACATCCGGTTCCTTCCCCTGTCTCGTTTTCCGCATTCCCTCCCTTCTCCCGCGAAATACAGCATCGAGAAATCACGCGAGCGTTCTCTCGCAAAAGACGTACGACCGGTCGTATAAAAAAATATCTAATTCACGGAAAAGGCTGCTTCGTTTGTTCCCCTCGATCCGCACGTATCCCATCCCCTCGCCCTTTTTGCTCTCGTCGTCGCTCGAGAAATGTCGATGAGCTGTGAAAGGTGTCGAGAGCGGCGCGAAACAACGGCACGATTTCTACGCGAATCGAGCTTTTTGCGAAAAGGAGCCGAACGGTAATCAAAGCATCGTTAATCGTTATTCCCGATTGATCACCAAAATTCCGATTCCACGGGAATCGAGGATAATATATACTCAGAAATGTTTCGTAAATTTGGTGCGAGCGGGATTCGCTCTTTCTCATCACATATTGGGTGCGATTCTCGCGACACGAAATTATGATAGTTCTATAACTGCTGAGAACAACAGCTCGATTTCCGAGCTTCGAAAATGCGCTCGCTGATGGCTAATATACGTGTGTCCTTCTCCTCGTCTGACGTACACCCCAGACTTACGTTACTCTCGGAGAGCAGAGTGTTCGCGAACGTCCGGACACGTCGGTGAATATATATAAAAAAAAAAAACGTCCCGATCTCTTTTAAACATCCGTCGAGGGATGTCTCGACATTTCCGTGCCGTTCGAGTCTCGAATGTACGCCGAACACCGTTTTGGATTACGTCTGTCGCGTTTCACAGCCGTAAGTATCGCGCGTCGTTCGTCAAACGAGCGATCCGTCGATCCGCAAATGTCACTCGGTAAACGGTCCAACGGAGGATCGCCGTCGTTTTCTCGCGGCGCGGTCAGTTCCGATCGATCAATAGGCTTGTTCTTTTCAGCTGAACTTCTTGCACGGTTCATCTTTTATCTTTTTCTCTCCAACATGAAAAGAAAAAGAGGAAAGATGAACCGTGCAGAAGTTCAGCTGAAAAGAACAGGCCTAATGACTATACGATGGAGCGAAGATCGGCGCCGCTTCGCGACGGCGGAACCGTCGCTTCGAACGAAAACCTGTCCTCGTCTGTCCGAACATCCCGTCCGCAAGAATGCGCGTGTCTGTGATCATTATTCTTAATCGTAATTATAATAATAATTATTGTTATTATTATTATTGGAGTCCCTCGCGATTGTAGCGTCGAAGGGACGCCCTACGTTCATGAGCTAATTGTAGGATCATCAAATCGACCCGACGAATCTCGCGGTCGTAAAAAATTCGCTACTACTTTTTTTTTTCTCTTTTAAGACTCGTGTGTCTCGTGATGGACGCGCGCGTCGAGCGTTCGCGTGTTTAAATACAAAAGTTCTCTTCGTTCTAAGCATATATAGAATACACATTACAATATAAAGAGATTATTTAGAAAAAAGAACTGGTACAAAAAAAGGACTGGTTGGAGCAAATTGGCTAGCAACGATCGCGCGCCGCGTATATCTTCATCCTTTCTTTTTTCTTCTTATTTATTCATCCGGCTTTCGTTCCTCTTCCTTTTCCGCTGCAAGACCGCGGGCGCGCTCTCGTGTGACTTATCGTTTAGTATCCCTATATCGAATATCGACACGCTACACGCTAGCTGCTAAGAACAATCAATAAATCGGCATCTCGCGCGAACACACACACACACACACACAAACATTTCTTCTATCTATTCTCTCTCTCTCTCTCTCTCTCTCTCTCTCTCTCTCTCTCTCTCTCTCTCTCTCTCTCTCTCTCTCTCTCTCTCTCTCTCTCTCTCTCTCTCTCTCTCTCTCTCTCTCTCTCGAACCCCTTTCATCCCGTCGCATTCATCCCCCGCGCGTCACCCTACTTCGCTCCCCCTGCCACGTCTCGTGTTCTATAACACGCGTAATCACAAAGTTTCTAAACTCCCCCTGAAAAACGTTACATATATTTAAAAAAAAAATAAGAAAGAAGAAAGAAAGAAAAGGAACAGCCTGCTACGCTAATCGTTATCATGTCACTCAAATGTATACTGTGACACGTGAGGGTGCCGTGTGCTTGCGTGTTATGTATGCGCACGTGTTTCGTGAATGTGTCGGGAATGTGTCTGTGGGTGTGCGATACGCGCGAATATACCAATTTCGCCGCCGTGTTATCGTACATGCGTTTCGATCGGTCGACGATAAAGGCGATTTTTATCTCGCTGAACCGAAGTCGAGATTAGTCTGAAATCGCGCTGGAAAACACCCGCGCGGCGGCCTACGCCCCTCCCTAAAAGATATAATCATCTTGTCATTCGCTATATCCGCAGGATCATCGTCCCTCCGACGTGATCCCGTTGCGGTAATTTCGCTATCTCCATCGAATCTCGACATTGGAGGATACGGGCTCTCCTTACCGAGAGCCGAGGTTTAAAATCTTAAATGCTTTTCTCTTTTTTTTTTCTTTTTTTGAGAAAATATCGTGTCTATTCTTTTTAAAGATTTAAAATATCTCGTGAAAAACGTAACTAATAGCTTATTTTCTCTTCACATTTAATTATTTTTTAAATTTTGAAACGCTATTTTATATGTTAAATTCTCTGGGAAAATATCGCCCCTTTATTTCTTCCTAAAGATTTGAGATATATCTCCGTGACGTTCAACTAATTGCAAGAGTTTATTTTCTTGGATATTTAACCTTCAGTTCTCGCGCAACTTTCTTTTTTTCGGGAATATCCGTTTAGACATGCTTCCCATCCTCAAGAAACATGTAAAAATCAGGGGACGAGATTGAGCACGCAAAATGCGAGAAAGAGTTTATCGTTCGCGAAGAGACTGTTACAGAAAATTGAAGATACGCCCATCGCGGCAATTTATCTAGAAAATTAATATAGCGAATTTCTGTAATGCTCAAATTAAAGTTATTAGGGAAGGATATAGAACAATATTTGCCTTTCGAGCGAGTTTCTTTCTCTAATGAAAACTATAGAAGAGCGAGTAATTTGTTGCTTGATTCTCACTTCCTCGAGTTGAATCAATTTGTCCGAAATATGCGAAAGAAGAGACATCGCGGATAAATCGCGTTCACGTGGGACAGATTATAGCCAGATTACCCAGAGGTGGGCAAAACGTAGGCACGCATATCGCGTTACGCGCGGAAGATTAATAGACATTTTATTAGCGAGCCTGACGGCTCATGCACGGCCGAGAAAAAAAAAACACACATACACACGCATGCTTTCCAAAAATTAATCTATTTGCTGCTGCGGGTCAATGCCTTAAGACTCGGTGATAACTCGGTACGTAATTCAGTATGCAACTCGGTACGCAAAAGTTATACCTCCGATTTCTTTCATATAATGCATATATGTATATATAATTTATATATTACAAGATCATAGAAATTCGTATTCACAATTACACGCTTAGGACAATATCTATATATATATATATATATAATATTTATATATATATATATATATATAATATCTTAAATATATATATTAAAGATTAGTAACAATAAGCCGATTCTACAAATACTTGACGAAATACACGGTGGCGAAACGCTCGCTCTCCCTCTTCTCGACGCGGCAATTCTATATATATATATATAGATATAGATATTATATATATATATATATATATATTATATATAAAAAAAAGAAAACCGCCCACGTCGCGGGAGTCATTTTTTTTCCTAGTTAATTGCAGGTACAGGATTCGCTAATCGAGGTTTTCGTAGAAATTTGAGATAGTATTTAAAAAACACGCTACTTTCGCACCTAAGAGGGACTATCTGCAATTTTTTTACTTTTTCCTCGTGGTAATTCGACTATTCGGGCGCTCGCGCGCGCCCGATCAACTCAATTCTCACCTTTTCCATCCGTGTGCGTGTACATGTGTGTGCTGTGTGTACATGCATGTGTATGTGTGTGTGTATATGCTACAGATATAAGAGAGAGGACTATATCATCTAGAAAGGGACAGCGAATCGCTAATATACGGGGATGGGATGCGTGGGGAAGGTCGTCAGACAGTCTCTCGTCTTCACTTCCGCCCTAATATCCCCCGGCCCCCGAGAAACAATCCCGACCGATCTTCTTCGATTTCTCTCTTTCCGAACGCGCGCTCTCTCGTCTCCCTCTCTTTCTCTTTCTCTTGTTTTACTCGCCTCTGGGGACACTGGACGCTCGTCAATTTCGCTTTCCGCTTCCCTTCCCGCGCCCATGCCTAATGTCGGGCTACATCCACTTCCGGTGGATCGCCCTCGAGAAAAAGAAAAAAAAAAGAAAAAAACCGGGGGGGGGGACGTGTCGTACCCTTGTCGCATGTGCGGTGCACTTCGGCTCCTCCCCTCGTCTCGTCTCCGTTTAACACAATTCATTGCACTGCGCCCAGCTGCTTGCTTATTAGCGTAACTCTTATCGCGTTATCTTCACGCTCTAAGATTTGCCATTTAATATTTAAGCTTACCGCTCGTTCACACATACACACACGCATGCACACACAAAACACACTCTCTCTTCCTTTCTCTCATATATATATATATATTTTTTTACGCACATCTACATATTTTAATTCGAATTATACTAACAATAAGCGCGGGCGCGCGGGGACGATCGGCTAAGCCGCGAACACAAAGGCGAACCTTTCGCCTCGCACTCAATATATGTACTACAATCGACTAATGCGAAAAGAAAGAAGAACAAGAAGAAATTTCATTTCGCTATCAAGATGCCGGAACAACGCGGGGATCCAAAAGACGCGCGAAGAGTATCCAAAAGCTTCGAGATGCTTTGGCTCCACATGCCACATCCTTCAGAGAATCTCAAAGAGTACAGATGGAACAAGGGGGTCGAGAATCCTCTTTTGCAGCATGAAATTGCTGTCAAAGACAGATCTTACGAATCCATAAATGAATGTACCTAATTTCCTCGACCGTGTTGTCTGTCCGCGCGACTCTACCGAAATATCGTTTAGGATAATTAGGATACCTTCCGTTCGTTTCAGCTAGGTCCGTCTCGCGCGTTGTTTACCACTTGCCGGATTGAATCACGAGATCTCCCGCTTCGAGATATTTCGTCGCTCGGGGCAACGAAATAAAAACCGGCCGATCGGTCGACGTGACGGAATCGAGAGGAGAATCTCTCTCTCGATGAGGTCCCGAGAATTCCTTCGAATCCGCTGACTGTTCTCCCGCCTTGAGTTGCGCGTATGTGAGTGAGAATGTGTATATGTGTGTTGTATGTGTGTATGTATTCCGATTGTTTCTTTGGTACGTAGAAATGTCTAAAATAATGACTCTATCGTAGTAACAATAGTGGCGATGATAATGATAATATATAGCAATGATAATAGATACGAATAATCTTAATTGTAGTGATAGATCGCAGTAAATCGTAGCAATATCGTTGCGGAATATCTCGGACTAACGGTGAAAAAATCGGTCATTGTCGTCGCGGTGATGCGCTTTCTCTCTCGTCGACGACGATTCCGTAAAACGATATAAATTCGTAAAATAGGAAAAAAAACAGCGCCCGAAAACTGGAAATCTCGTTGAACCGGTCTTACGCGGTTTTGCGCGTGCTCGTGTGGAAGCGCCGACGGGCGATATACGTTTTATTAGAAAATTTACAAAATTCATTTCACGTCGTCATGACGCGCACGATGGGACCCACATGTCGCCCGTCGCCTCCCACGTCGGCGCCGACCGGTTGTGTGATGCTTCTGTGTACGCGTGTTTTACATGTATGCGAAGATTTCAGTATAACAGCGATTTTTAAATCCACCTTTTCGAGAATCCGGGGCAATTAATCTCAATCTCTCATCAAATTCTCAAAAGGCGAGACAAACGCTTGTTGTACATCGAACCACACACGCGCATACGTGTACGAAGTAATTAAAATTCTGCAATGACATCCCGATGATATAATCGGTAGCCATCATAAAATGAATGGATTCTTTCATATGGCTGTCGATATTTATAAAGTAGATTTTATAAAAAGCTATTGATCTCTTTTACGCTTATCGCTAGAAACAATTCTGTTATACTATTTGTTTCGGACTTAATCATACATGTATACGTGTGTGTACGCGTGTGTTGCGTGCGTGCGTGTGTGTGTGTATGTAAAAAGAAAGAATAAAGAGCAAGATGATCTGTGTGATGATCGCTCTCTTATTTACAAAACACTATAAGATTTATCTATATAGCATCGTAAAATATAAGAATAATAACTTTATTTAAAAAAATAAAAATTAATTAATTAATTAAATCGTACTCGGAAAACGGTACATCAGAGGATGAGCAGGAGGTGTACGCGGTTCTGCGGTTCTCTCTCTCTCTCTCTCTCTCTCTCTCTCTCTCTCTCTCTTTTTCTCTCTCTCTCGCATGATAATTCGCGCGACATTAGGAATTCTACTTACGTAATGCGCACAAATCTATCGCTTCTCCTTCTTTCGCTCTCCTTCTCTCGCGCGCGCGAGATTTCGATCTCACGATTACTCTATCGGTCCTCTCGCCTCGAGATTCGCTCTCTCTCGCGCACAAAGAAAAGCTCGCGAGAAGACGCATCTCAAGAAAGGCCCTTCTACGCGAGGAATCATGCCAATTTTTTATACACAATTGTGGAAATTATGCCAATTTTTTATGTACACAAATCGTGAAGTCATATTTTTTCTTCGTAATTAATTTCGAAATTAGACGACACGAGTCCTCGCGTTATGTATCATTTCGACGGGAAACTCACGCATTTTCCGTTGTTCGCTCTCTCTCTCTCTCTCTTTCGTCGATTCTCCGATCGCACGGTCATCGTATCGACGATGAGGGAAATAAATCATCTCTCGCCAAGTCATTCCTATCTCTCGCGTCCCATGTGTTTCTCTTTCTTTCTCTCGCACGCACCACCTCGCTCACATGCAAACACGCATACAAACACGCACTCGCGCATGCAGATACGCAGAAATGTCCTACAAACACGCATTCGCGCAACTTCTCTGAACTAAGATATTTAGACAAGAATATAACAGCGGTATAAAAAACTTTTCAACACTGAAAAATACAAATCTATCGTAAATGACTACCATTGTTACTCGTTTCCTTTCACGTTTTTTTTTAATCAGTATGTTTTTCTTCCTTTCTCTCTCTTTCGCTCTTTTACTCTTCTCTCCTTCTCTCTCTCGTCTTACGTTTGTCTTTAATTATACGCGCATTACCCGAACGACAGTAGGTCCGCTTGAGCATGAGCGAACCGATATTCATCTAATCGCCCTTCTTCGCAACCCCACATGTGCGCCACGTGTCTAGATAATTAATCGCGTGTACTTTTCCCTTTTCTTAATCCACTTTATATCCTCACGCGGCTTATCTCCGTTTCTTCTCTCGCTTTTTACTGTCGTGTCGTGCAATATTTATCTAATTCCAATTGCATCCCGTTTCTTTTTCCTTTTTTTTTTCCTTCAAAGTCTGTCACAATATATTAGATATTTTAATCGTTATTATCAATTATATATTAGTACTTTATATATATAATATATATCTATATAATTGTCATTATATTATTATATATTATGCTTTATCACACATATTACAAAGGAGGTGAAGAATCACACCTAACATATTATTATTATTTTGTTGTTATTTTTTTTTGTTACTGGCGTACCTCAAACGTTAACTCCGTACTGCGGATGTAGTTTTGCGATTACTTCGTTTCACTATTCATTGCGCGCCACGCTTACAGAGACGTTTGATAGTGTCTGTGTTGTGTGTATACGTGTGTGGGTGTGTGCATGCCGTATGTGCATATACATGCGTTTTCGCGGCTTTATATATTATTCTTTCTTTCTTTTCAACTCGCCTGTTTTCCTCGCCGCGCACCATCGAGATCCGAAAGCTCAAAAAATTGGAGTTCTTTCATTTCTTAGAATCTACGACGATCAGAATTCCAGTTCCAGGAAATCTTGGGAAGTTGCTTTTGCAGCGGAAAGAAAGACGTTATAAAGTCACAAATAATTTTTTAATTCAGAAATAGTGAAATATAAAGCGTATTGACGTGCTTTCTCAAAAGTCTAACTTACTACTGCCTCCATAAATTGTGTTTTCAAGTTATCCTATAATTTTCTAGTAGACGCGATTGTAATTACAGCAAATTACAACGCTTTTAAGAAAAGGTATGTGTTTAAAAGATTAAAATTGCTTAATAACCGAATAATAAAAAAATTTTTTAAATATATAACTACAGTCAAACACTAGCCAGTGATATTCTCCGTTAAATATTATAAAATGTAACGATTTATTAATTCATTCAAACTCGGATAAAACAGATTCAAACTAGCGAAGAAACAATATCGAGACACGCATTCCGTGTAGATTTTACAAGAACGTACGTTATTTGTGTCAATGGCAAGCAAAAGTGATTTGCGAACTGATTCTGCAAAGATGCACAGCAACTTCGCGACAACTAGAAGAGTCGGAGGGTGTCCCAGTCCCGCGACTGTACCTTCGTCCAGTTTCGACCGATCGTTATCCGATCAGCGGAGTGATATGTTCGCGTCGTGCGATCGTACACACAGTACAGAATGTTCACGTTTCCGGCACGTTCCGCGATACTCGCACGAGGTGTATCTCCTCGGGATCTCGCGATTATCAAACCGTCCCCGCCCAACTACTTCATCCCGACGAGATATCCCGCCTCCGTCCACAAAAATGTGTGGATCGCGGTTTTTCGCGCTCTCCGATTTTTTTCCCTTCCCTTTTAAATCCAAACGTGTAAACGAAGTCGGAGGTATCGGGCGAGATTGGACGTGGTACTCACAAAAACAGGGATCGATCCAACTCAATCTGGCCGCCATAGAGACGCGAATTGAAGGGTATAACACACGAAATACCTTGAGTTTCAAACCCTTCAATTTCTAAAAAGTTTATTCGGTGGCGGCTCGGAATAAAAGATTCACGGGAATCGGACGTCGTTGAAACAAATCGTGCACGGCCAACGCGAAAACGATCGTTTGTTGATGATTATAGATATATATAATGATCTCCCTAGTCGAAATTCGGGAAGCTGATGATTAGGTCGGATTACTATTTGTTACGTCGTAAAAATTCGGGGCATATTGTCATCGTGATCGTAATATCGCTCTCGCGTCGGCCAGGTCGAGGCGTTTCGGTCGATTTTCGAGAATCTAAACTAACGGCGAGCCTGAACGCGCTTCTACACGAAATATACCTAACGCTTCTTTCCCCCTTCGTTGCGCCTTATAAATCGCTAGCACAAAAATAAGTGTTTCGCACAAAGAGGTACACGATGCCGGGTCGGGGGATGGGGGAAATATCAATCGGGGATTGGGGAGATCGAAACCCGCGAAACGACCCGAGTCACACACAGTGAGATTGAACATTTAGCTAGACACCCATATCCAAAGAGACACGACTGTAGTTTCACGTTATACGCGTTTGATAAGACGTGTTCGTGAGAGTCGAAAAAAATCGTGTGCTCGTAAGAATTACTTTACGGTTTCCTTGTGTACTTGTGTCGACATAAAAAAGATCGTATACTCAATTTACGATTTTTACTTTGGAGATTGTGTGTGCGTGTGTGTATGCGTGTGTGTATGTGTGTGTTAGAGAGAAATTGTGTATTCGCAGTTAGGTTTTTGCGATTTTTAATTGTACACTAATTGCATACTCCGTGTGTGTGTTTTGTGTGTTAGCCAGAATGTACTTTCGCGTATGCGCTCGCGCTCCCGAAACAGGTTCCGAAGTGACGTTCTGCGTGACGGGGTCGACACGTCCTGTCCTCCTTCCTCTCACTCGCCTATCTTTTTTTTTCGCACGTTTTTATCCGTTTTTTGAACATTATAGAAAAATTTGTCTAGAAAAATCGGTCTCGGTCCTTGTCCAAGTACTCGCTCGTTCAAGTATTGGAACACGACGCTACTCTTTCTCTATATATATATATAATATATATTTATATATATAATATGTATATATCAATATATATTTTTAGTTATCAATTGATTTAGGTGAATTGGTACCTAGGTAAGTTTTGCTACACAATTATATCGATCGATTAGTGGAGCGTGTGCGTGTGTGTGTGTGTGTATGTACGTGTGTATATGCGAGTATGTGGCCGCGTACGAGCGCCTGTTTGACGACCGTGCTCCGTGCTCGCGAAGTGTGTGGTTTGAGAAAAATTTTCGCCTAATATATGAGCCGGCCTCGCGCGCACACACGCGTGATCTCTACACGCGCACGGCCGCGCGCGCGAGCACGCCGGCGTTTTAATTTATATTAATATACATATATATATATATAAATTTGCCCGCGATAACAACACGGATATGCCCGATCGCGGCCCGCGTTTTAATTTATTTACTGCCCGCGTGTGCCACGATATATTTCACTTTCTCTCTTTCTTTCTCTCTCACTCTCACTCTCGCTCTTTCTTTCTCTCTCTCTCTCTTCCTCTCGCTTTCGCTTGATTTACAAGAACGATGACTCGTATGTAAAATTGCACTAACTAATGCTTGCACTCCTCTCTCTCGTCATGTCCCACCCCCTTTCTCGCGCCTCTCCTCTAAGTTTGTTTCATTCACGTGTGGTCTGTTTTTTTTTCTCCCGCCGATCCTTTCCTCTCGATCGAAACGGTTCCGGGCTTCCGTTAAATGCGGTAAGAAAAAAATCGATCGTGTCTATTTAGAATATTGCGAGAGATAGCAATGGATAGAAATTCAACGTACTCGCTCTACTAACTAATTTATGTGTATAATTATATACTAGGGTTTGCCCACCTCCTTCTCCGCCCCAAAAGCCTTTGGTCGCGCAGGCGGCGACTCGAGGTCCTTTCCACATTCCCGGTTCTTATTTGTCTCCTATTTTATCTAAAATTTCGCCCGCGTTTTGATCAGATTCGGATCCAATCGTGCTCCAACCCTTAATCGAGAGCGCGCGCGAGTCAAAGAGGGCCGGCGACGAGAAGGTTTTTCTTTCCCCGTTCTATTATATTGGATTTATTAATATTCTTTTCCCCCTTCACCACCACACACGCGACTCTCGTCCGCATCGAACGCACGCGTGTCTTCGCGGGCCGAACGGTGTGTCTCAGACGAAGGGACGGAGGGTCGTCGTTGAACGCGGCCGCCATTCTTTACTGCGTCTTCCGTCACACAGCACCCGCCTAATAATAACGCATTCCCTCCCTGCAGTGCTCTAATAAACGCCGCCTACCATCTCTACACGCGGCGAGACAAGATATATCATATATATATGTATATATATGATATATACAAAAAGGAGTACCAAAAAAATAAATATATATGTGTATATATAGATGTGTGTGAGGATTATTTCCTTTTGTTTCTTCATTAGATCCGTACGCAAATATGTGTATCGCGAATCGTCGGTCGCGTAATCGCCTGTATGCTGTATGTGTATATATGTGTTTGTTGTGTCGCGAATTGTACAAAGTCCGATACGTGTGTGCAGAAGAAGAGTATCGCAAGAGAGACTCGTCATGCGAGGTTTAAACTACGTTTACCGATTCCTGCTGCTGCTGCTACGTACAGAATGTGGCTTTTTTTGTCATCTACGAAGCGGAACACACAACGTTGCATACTAATTCCGAGCGCGACGCTTCCCAGCCCCACGACCTCTCGGCCGTTTCGCGAAGGAACGATCCGGCTATTGTCGGAAGTATTGTGAAGAGACACGCCTTTTTTGCATAACAAAAGGGTCACCGGGAGGTGACGAACGTCCGGTATTAGCGCTAAGCCCGCTTCCTCTACTACTGGGTTAGTTATCAAAAGTATCCTATGTTATAATGTACCGAGGGATATTCTCGAGTGAGAAATGAATGACTGTACGGGAAGTTGCTTCCGGTAAAACGCGTCGAAAAGTCGTCGATTAAACCTCGCCGGGATCGCCGCCGGATTCGCTGAAAGGGCGCGCGGCAGGAAGCGTCACGCTTAAATTTTACGGAGGTCCTGCGATCTGCCAAACCAAGACTGTCTCTATACTGAACCCTTCGAGAATAGAAATCCTGCGCGTTTCGGCGAAAAGTGAGCTCTTTCCTCCTTCCTCCCCCTTTTCCTTTTTTCCCCTTTTATTTGAACTACGGCGATTGCGTTTGATTATATACACCCAGCGAAGAAGACCGTTTCGTTTTGAAGGGAATAAGAAAAAACGTGCACACTCGCGGTCGCGATTAATAAACGCCAGTTAATCGATTAATCGGTTAGAGAAGAGGGATCGGTATGTATGTACAGGAGCGGACAATATGCGGCATTCTCTATATGTATATATATAATGTACGAATCTATAGTAGTGTTCCGCGGCGAAACGCGACCCCCTCAAGACGCGTCGCCACACTCTTGCAAATCATCTATCGGACGTATGAAGAGAGTAATTAGATACGAACATTTCTATTTATAACGATGCTTCGGTATTCCGCGAGTCACGGTTTCTATCGCTACTTTGGTTTCGAGAAACGACACCCCCCTGCCCCTTGCGTCCCGCTTCGCACGCGCGTCTCTTTTTCTCTTAGCCCCGCGAAGTCGAGCGCGAGATCGCTTCGCCGCGAGAGAGGATCCGCGAGGTAAGTACGCCGTTCGTTTCGCGAGAACGTTTTCGAAAATACGCCGACTACGGAGAGAGTGACCGTTTATATTGCACATAGTAGTAAAGTCGGGGTGTAAAATTCGTGAGCGACAGCGATGGCGGACACCCTCGGCCCTCGCGTTCCCCGCGAGCGAGTAGCGGGCTCTCTTCCCCCTTCGCGGGCGGACGATACGCGCGGCTCGGCTTCGCGATCCCTTCGTTTTCGGTTTTAGGGAAAGAATCGGACAATCTGGAGCACACCGCCACGGTGCCGTATACAGCCGTTCGCTCGCTCGCGCTTGAAGAATTGAACTATCGCGGTTTCCGTTTATCCCTTCGTCGCCCGGGTGACACCTCTCCTCGCTAAACTCTCGGTTTCCCCATTGTTTCTTTCTCGTTCGTATTTCTTTCTACGTTATTTCCTTATTTTCTTCTCATTTGAATAAGTTAATTAGTAAAAAATCATGTTCTCAAGTGCCACCCTACGAGCGCGCGCGGTCGCGTTATTCGCGTGAGAAACGCACCTATGTAACATATCTTTAATAAGTTCTTAATAACTAGGAAACCGTGTATGTGTGTACGTTTTGTGTGTATGTGTGGAGTGTTCTGCGTTTGTGATACAGAGAATTACCTACACAGCGGGTTGAAGCGTGGCTTTTTTTCATTATTGATTAAACATCCAATGCGAACGATTCGTCACTATCCTCTCCCTATCACTCTCGTTCGGGTTTCCCACCGGCCCTCATCACCTACGCGTCTTTTCCGACCTTGTTGCTCTCACTGTCACCTCCTCATTCTTTCCATCTCTCTCTCTTACTCGCATTCTCTTCCAATCCCATTCGCTCATTCTAGCGACACACTCTCGCGTCGGATGATCAGGTACTCGCGTTTCTTTACGAACATTCGTCGCGCGGAAATCACTACTTTGCTCGGAGCGCGGGTTTTCGTCCGGCTTTCGTACAAACGGACGACGTCGGCGGGAAAATACGAGCCCCCGTTCGTCGAGAAGTTGCTTCGCCCGCTTTGCGTCCACCCGGGTCGCGCATCGTAAAATCAAAATCCCGCTCGACCGGGGTGGACGGCACGGGGGGAGGAACTCCCTCGTTCTCTCGGTTCACGCGGCAGTCGAACTCGGAAGGGGCGATCCGCGGCGGATCGAGACGCAAGCGCGAGGCGGATCCGGTAAACGCTCGAGAAGGATCGGTGCCGGCAATCGGCGCGGGGTACGTAACGCGAGGGCGGCGGCAGCGGCAACGGCGGCAGCAGCCCCTCCCTCGCTTGCTCGGCTTCGAGACTCGCGGTAACTAACAATACTCGATCTTTCGGACAGAACCGGTGCATTTTACAGCGCAGACAGATAGGATTATACGTGTACGAGTAATCGATATACTGAGAATCCGTGTCCGTTTTCTCTTTTGAATCCTGTGTCTCGGCATATGTTTTTCTTCGTTTTCTTCTTCTTCCGGCTCGACGATATCGGCTCGGCGTGGATCCGATCGTCCCCTCTTCTTTGCTATTTTCTGGCGCCTTCGTCGGGCGCGAGAGATCTGTTTCCGGTTTTCGGCAAAGTTATCTGGATCGGCACAGTTTTGGCTCGACGATGATACCGGCGGCCGTTAGCAAGTCGTTACGGATGGCGAGGTCGAAGATCGGAACGACGCCGAGAGCCTGCATCGACTGGCGGGCAATAGCGGCTGGTTTCTTCCTCCAGTATAACCGGTATAACTTGAAGTAGTAGCAGTGGAGTAGTAGTAGTAGTAGTAGTAATAATTTGTAGTAGAGAATAGTAGTTGTGGTAGTAGTAGTAATAGTAATAATAGTGGTAATAGAGTAGAGTAGTGGTAGTACGTAACGATCGAGTGGTGGTAGTAGTAGTAATAGCAGTTTTGAGGCTGTGTTCTTGTTGTAGATAAGTAAGTAAGTAATATGGGGGCGGGGGGAAGTGAGGGTTGGTTGGGGCACGTGAGGGGAGGGTGGGGAATATTGATAGAGGTGGTAGTTAATTAGCTAGGGCTGCGAGATAATTAGGGACAACGCAGCTGGGGTTAACACCAGCGGAAAGGCACGGCCCGAGGCCGATCCGCGCCCTCCTTCACCAGCGGCTTGTGGAACTCCCGACCTGGCCGGGAGTGGATAGTTGCCCAGCAATGCTCGCAGTAGTACTGAAAATAGTATTATAATTCAGACTTCAATATTAAGTTTATCAAAAAATTTTATCTTCTCTTTTATACAAGAGAAAAGATAAAATTGTATTGGTGATTTACTCAATAAAATAATTAAAGGAACAACAGAATCTTCCATCTAGTTCCATTATTAAAAAATACGAATACGATTTTAGTTTTGAATCGCGTGGATGCAATTATTGGATCAAATTCCAATGGAATCTCAGAAATCATAAGATTTAATTTTAATAGAGTTACTCTTTGCCATGACATTCGTATAGAAATGTCAAATCTTTGGCTTCAAATTAAAAATAAAAGCCACACTTTTATTTTACAGTGTTCTATAATATTTATTAATAAAAATGAGCCGATGATCGAGACATACCTGCAGGCAGGTGACGTTGGCGCAGAAGAATGGCGCAAACTTGCCTCCGCAACGCTGGCCTTGACATTCGTCGCACATCTGATCGTCCAGAACGTATGGTTTGACTTCGACCTGTTCAAGAGATTATCGATACGGTCAGAAAAAGTATGAAACGCTCGAAGTACTTAGAACAAGAATGATTGCTCGGGGAATGATACTCATACTCTGTAAAGATTTTTTTAAACAATCTTACAAATCACGGACTTAGATCTTTCATTCTTGTCCTGAATATTTCATTTAGAGATGTTACACGCTCGAGCCTTCTCGGAAAGAAGGGCACGCGAAAGGATGCAATTTTTCTTCATACTCACCCTCTTGTCAATATCGCCGTGCTGCAGCTGTACGAATCTGGCTGAGATGGCAGCTATGTAGCTTTGCTGATTACTGAAGGCGACCCTGCCGGCACCCTTGGGATACTTGAGCTCGGGATCGGTGTCGATGCCGGCGTAACAGACACCACCGTAAAGCCGGTCCATAATCATCGCGAGCTCGACGGCCTTGAGCGGTCGCGGCACTCCGCCGACGAAAACCGTCTTTCGCGGATCGAGCGGCATGGAGGCGTCCAGCACGAAGTCGGCATCGCTCAGCCGCCAAGGTCGGATCTGCACAGGCTTGTCCTTGATCGTGGGCGAGCTTACGCAAAGGTAAAGCTTGTCCTCGTCCTGGATGCAGGCGTCTATCAGCTGTTGCACTGAACCCTCGTCCTGGAATACCGAGCGGTCGTATTCGATTTATAATTAGTTTCTGTTAGTTTTATCAATCCAAATAATCTGAAAATGAAAAAAGAAGGAGCAAAAAGGGTCAAAAGCATACCTGGAACAGCAGAAACGCGTAGCCTTTCGGCGGGAAGTAGGATTTGCTTTCTGCCTTGTGCGGCCAGTCCACGACGAGCGGGCCAAAGCGGCGGAAACTGGCTGTGATCTCGTCTGAATCGAGAGGAAATGCGCCATGATTATCTGTTATGTCTCACAAGTAATCTATTTTAGATGATAAATTTTAACATGATCAATCGGCGTACCTTCATCGATGTCAGGCGGTAGTCCGCCGACGAAGACTTTCCTGGAGAAACGCTCGCCGGTTTCGCTGCCCTGACTGTGCGGACTGCTCCGACTTGGCGACGACAGCGGGGCCGCTTGGGACGCCGTTATCCCGCCGCCCACACCGACGCCGACGCCTACTCCGACGCCAACGCCGACGCCGTCCAGCTGGCTCGGCGCGTTCGGATCCTCCAACAGGGTACCACCTTGCTCTTCGAGACTCGGGAAGAACGGAGATTTACCTGGAACAAAACATTTCTCCACGTGAGCGATTCAATCCATCGAGAAACATGTAGTTAAGTTCAAGTTGAGTCAGACTAATGGAACACACGAATGAATTAAGAGAAAAAAATCAGGATGGAGATGTGTAAAAAAATAATAAATAAATAAATCGTAATAGATAATAAGATAATTTTACGTTCTTCTTCGAATATCGTATTTACGAATAGGGGCGGAATTCGAGCCACGTGCGCCGATCGGCCGATTTACGTCGTAAAACAAGAGATCGTTATGGATCGTCCGCGGGAATCAAGGTCCGGATCTGACATTCGTTCGTTGTCGGAGAATTCATTATGCAATTGTGCGGAATCACGTAACAAGCGGCGAGAGAATCGCGCGTATTATGTATATGCGACGTGAGTGACAAGAGGGAAGAAGGGGGGGGGGAGCAATGTGAGCGCTCTTTCGACATAACTCCTTCTCTTTTTCTTTTTCTTTTTTTTTGGACGGGGGGGTCAAACCGGAAGTTTTTGCGTTGCACACAGCTGAAATACATCCTCGTAAAAGCGTAATGCCGATTATGTAACGTGACGTTCTCGGCATCGTTTCTAGACTCGCCGGGAGAGATAAGGAGACAGATTCCTTAAAATATCGGACGATAAATTGTTTGATGCTACGAGGTTGAAATGATATTACGCATATTTAGTAACGAATTCTTGAGAGAAATCAATGGATGCGCAACCGTTGACCGACTTGACCCATCGAGGATTCTCTTAAAAAAAATATCGACAAATAAACATACGAAAAGTATTACTTTGTCAAGATACCTGTCAAATATTATGTACAGCTCGAAAAATAATCGGAGTAACAATTAAGAAAGCTAAATTATTCCATTTAAATAAACGTATCAGAATTATATTTAAAAAAAAATCGAGCTTGCATGTCAGAGAAAATTTTTACGAAACATCAGCATTCGGATTTTAGATGACAGAAAGAAATAATATGATTGATGCTCCGATCGTTATGTAAATACAGGACTGTAATGTACACGATTTTACCATACATTATTTTACTAAATATAGTCATTAAATTACGTAAAAAGGGAAGATTTCGAAAGTTGCGCATTGCTGCTCCGAAAGAGGCTCGGTCCGACACCGTAAACACCGATAATTTGACGGCAGCCGGGACTGCCGTCCATTTCGGAGCAGGACGGTCTCGCTCGCGCCAGACGAGAGGAGAAGAGGCTCACCATCGCATACGGAAGATTCACCAGCGTGCAATCAACGGCTGGTCATTAATTATTCGCGCGGATAATAATCGGTATGCGGATTGCCGGGCTCGATAACACGACTCGCGGGCGAGAAAAGGCCACCTCCGTCGAGACTGTCCCGAAAAGGTGCGGAGAGATTAAAAAGAAAGGTGGGACTCACTGTATCTCCTCCTGACGGGAAATCTCGCACGTCTGATAAACGTCGCCATATCCTCGATCGACGATCGAGATAACGAGCCGACGACGGCGGGGGATTCGCGCGCGCGACTATACTTATCGTCCACGGGACTCCGTTTGTTTCTCCCGTCGTTGTTAAGGGAGGGGAAAAAAAAGGAGAAGCAGTAAACAGGGTGCAACGCGCATGAATGGCACGGCCGGAAAGCGTCGCCGGCTCGTCGGAACAAGCGAGCGCGCCGTCGCGACGCTCAGCTTTTTTTTTCCGCGCGCGCCACGCACGCGGTCGTGCAATAATAATCGAACCGGAAACGTAAATACGTAGGGGACCTCCCCCCCGTGCTCCTTCGTCGTGTTTGTCTATCCGCTCCGATGATAAGCGCGACGGGCGTAGCGCTATTTATTTTGTTCCAAGCGACATTAACGCGCGGGCTTAATCGCGAGCTGATAATTATTTACATATACTCAGGGTAATTGCGAGATATGAATATGGGTCGCGGGCATGTACCGGGTATTCTGCTTCAAGTGAGCAACGTCCTGGCGAATCGGAGACTGACAAAAAATTACGGGTTTCCTGATTCCTCCCGCGGACGTCGGCCGAAGTTATTCGAGCGTTTAATTGACGCTTGTGCGGAGAAGTTCGCGGAGAGAAAAATGTTCGGAACTTGAGAGGTGAAGCTTCCTACATGCAGCCGGGCAACAATAATCCATCGATAATTTCTTCATGTCGACGTTTAATGCTCGACGTTCGAGGGAAGTTACCGGCACGAAATTGCGGCGTGAATGTAACTTTCGTATACGCGTGGGAATTACGTAAGGATCGGGTTGATGCACACGGGCGTGTGCAACTTACACGCGTAATTTCAGGCGTGAGACATTTTAAATGAAATCGACCGATTGAATTTATGTGATTTTTATCTTCTAGTGACGTCGATATAAGAATTTGTGGTGTAATATGTGTAATTATATTTTTGCAGGCCATTTGTGCGAAGACTTTGTATCGCCACACAAAAGTTTTTTTTAGTTTAGAGCATCATTCACTGAGGAAATAATACAGTTGTTCAAATAAAAATATCTGGAAAATAATAACTTATTGCAAAATTGTATTTCTTTATTTGTTGCCCCATTTCGTTCCTGCATTTGAATCGATTAGAACCGGTTCGTCGCCAGCGTTAATTCACTCCAGTGCCGCACGTTAAGTTCGAGGATTGCAGTTAACTAAAATAATTCTTCCGCGATCTTTTCTTTCACCGTCGTGATATAACAATTTTGCATCACAATACGATTGCACCTTCGATGGCTCTAATTCCCTCTGTGAGAGATACTTTATGTTCTACGTCATGACGTAGCCCGCTTACGTCGTGCTTTCGACTTCGTGCCTCACACACATTAGCATAAATAACACACCGCGTGCGCGTCTATAATTCGCCGGCGAATCAATAACACGTAAACGAACTCCGCGAACTCCGTGCGCGTGGATGATGAGCGAAACGCGCTCCGAAACGTTTCTCGGCGATTCGACCGATGTATCAGGAATCAGCAGCTAATCGGGCAACAGCATGTAAATTAATTTACACGAGTTTAGGTTTATGGGTAAAGAGACGTTATTGCGAATAACCATTTCGTCAGCGTTTCTGCTGCAATCAACGGCGCTTCGGAAGTTTTCGAAATTTCATTTCGAAACCTCTTTCGATTTCGTCGCGTGAGAAAACGCTCGTTCGAACCTGATATCTGGGTCAACCACGTCGGCGCGGGCGCTTCGGCAACGGTTTTGAGAGCGAGATCCGTGGTGAAATCGACGTAACAGCGTAAAATTGTAACGCACATATCGGGCGTACGCACGCGCTCATTCGCGATTACTGAAATCGAGTATTGAACGCGGCCCTGCAGCGATATTATTCGACGTTATTATCGTCGTAGCATATGCGTCTCGATATCTGGGCTATCTTTGATCGCGTAAATAGGTACGCGGATTATAAAAGCTTCGGATTCATCTCTTAAATATCCAGATTTCAATCGCGCTGAGTTTTCAAATATTATATTCTCCATATCAGCGGCTCACGATCTATCGTATTTCATCGTACTGTAAAATCGAGAGAAATAATTGAAAGCAACTAAACTATTCGTTTCCTGTATAGGTAAAATTCACATATATTTGCGCCAATATATAAAATCCCTATCAGATTAATTAAAAAATATTTTAAGAATCAATTTCTCTCGATTAAATCGATGGAATTTTTAATTGTCGTGGAACCGATCGTTTTCGTATAATATTTGCGAAAGCTAAGACAAGGGAAAGTTTGTGGAAACTGTAAATTATTAGACTACTCCTAAACTTATCAAACTTATCAAAGTTTAGGATTGGTTTAATGATTTACAGAAGAAGAGGGTTTCATCCGCCTCCGCTTCCAGCTCAATTTCATCTCCCCGTTTCAAAGTGTTGGCAGGTAGAAAACATGGCCGTTACTTTAGGAAGCCACCAGATTTGAATTATAATAAGTTCATATTCAAACGTACCCATTATAATGTCTTTATATAGTTACATGTGTGTCACATTCGATGACTCGACTAACTTTCAAAAGAACCGTCATTCATTACGATACGTATTTCGCAGATGTCACCGATAGTAATTTGGGCACGTGATTTAATTTCTCTATCTCTCTAAGTCTGAACAAGCCTTAAATCTTGGTATGAAGGACGCATCTACGTAACCAAATAGAGTCTCCTTTTCTTTTATGTACTCCGATTCGAGAAAACCGCGCGAGGATCCTCTCGCGCTCGACGGCGCGTCATGCGTAGTTTACAAATTAGTCGGAAGTCCATCGTTAAGCTGAGCCATCGATCTCGATTCTACCGACCCACTCTGGACGCGCGTCCTGACTACTGCCGGGATCAATGACTTTCCCATCGACGGCGTATAGCGTGCCTTTATATGCATGTTTACTTCCCCGTGGGACTCGGCCGCCAGTTAAAACGCGGGACAAAAGCCGTTTTCCTTCTGTCGCTTTTCTTTATATTCTCATAAATTTGCATGGCAAAAATCAGGCTCCCCCTCGTCGCTCGCAATCAGACCACTTCCTCCGTCCGTCCCCTGTCTGTCGGCCACTGCTTCACCTTTGCGTCACCAAGGGAAACACGCGGCGACGCGGAGGAGGGTGAGAAAGGGCGAGGGACAGCAAAAAGGGAATAAGCCGGGAGCGAACGAACGGGAAGCCAGCTATGACGACGAGGACGAGAACGATGATGACGCGCATTCAATCTGATTGCCACCATGGTGGAAGAAGAAGTAAGAGAAGAAGAGAGAAAAAGGGAGAGAGAGAAACTTCTCCTGTCGAGATAGAGAACAGGGGGAGGCGGAGGAGATCGGGGCATTTATGTCGTTTGCCGTATCTCACCGTGAAATGGATTCGGGAATGTCTCCCCGACGCGGGGGAGATGAAAATTCGTATGACAATGATCAAGGGACGCCACGCGATTATCCTCCGTCGCCGGAAAAACGTGCCTGGATTCGCAGCAGGTGCGTCCGTCCTTTAATAAGATCCGGGGATCGCATCGCTCGCCTCCTGAATTAAATCCCGACGCGTGCCACACGAAGTATCGCGTATTGCTTATATACAATATATTTTAGTATAACGCTGGTAATTACTTTAACAGATGCTGACAATATGATGAATAATTGATATTACAATTAATATTAACAAATATCAGTAGCGCAATTAATTATAACGCAACTATATAACGATTACTTCAATAAATGCTAGTGATGTAACAACATGATTATTCGAGTAAGCGAAAAAAAAAACATGTTTGACAGAGATTTTCTTTTTAAGAGTAACGACATTTGTATAATGCGTTACGGAAACTTTGTGCAGGAATTCATTTTCATTATAATGACAGTAAAGGAGCTTTCTAAGGATTATAAGTATTCCATAACGGTGCAGAGGAAGAAACTCCGCTTCATATCCTCTCAGGACGTTACATCTAAATTATGTGTAGCCTTCTTAACCCCAACTCCGTTCCAAGTGACATCCTAAGCTTTCGAAGTGGGATCCGAAAGAAACACGCGTGCTTCACACCCTTCATCGAAGGGAGGGCCCCATGTCGATGGAGTCAGAAATCTAGAGCAGCAATTTAGTGTTACGAATTGACGGCATTACGAACGGCTGTTTCGCAGATTTATGCCCATTGGGAATTTAACGGAGCGTCGTTCGCACCAGCATCAACAGACGCAACATAATTATACAGCTGTAATTTAGGTATAGCTTATGTATTAAGTATAACGGGGTGCCATAATATCAGGATTTTTGACGAATTCAAGTCTGCATCTTCTTATAGAAAATTTAGGGAAAAAAACAGACATTATTTTTTGCAACGTAAATGTTCAACGCTGAATAACCTCGATAAAGAAATCTCGAGTCAAATTGTACAAAGATAAAATATACTCTGTGATCTAAATAAAAATTAGAAGCCGGTTTTATTATTTAACTTTCCAAGACTCGGGGTTCACGAAGAAGCGAATTCCTACAAATTGGAGAACTTTATCGTTGATCAGCGTTGAAAATTACCATTGACTTTTCGATCAAAGGAGGAGACGTGAAATTGACTAAAGAACCCGGCTTGAAGTTGAAAGTCTCGCGGCGCTCTGAATACAATTTCCTCGCGACGGGGAAAAGTTAAACTTGAACGCCGGCTGCGTAGAATCGCACGGTGCAGCGCGCTCCTGTCCTCGCACAATGCGTTCTAATTCTGCCTCGGACACTCGTTACGTAACGTGCGACCGTGCTGAATAATAGGCGTCCGCTCGCGTGAATCTAAAATCGGCCGAGAGTCGAGTGTCGTCTCGTCTCGTTACTTACGTCAGATTAGAATCGGTATGCGCGCGACACGCCCGACTTTCGCGCTCGTACGAGGAACGTCTCGACGAACGAAGAAAGTTGTAACCTTGCCATTTTCTCAGGGGAGGGGAGAAAAAAAAGTAAACCCGAAGGCGTTAACGCACGACGCGATCATGTAACGCCGTTTTGCGCGTCGAGGTGATTTATTGCGTAATTTATTGGGGCAGCGTTCGCGCAAAGTGCATTCTAAGCAATCGATTTATTTCGGTTTATGCGAGCACGTCCGCTAGCACGTCCAAGCGTGCAATACTTAATTATATACACTCGACTGCAAATCGACTGTGATGCACCGATATATTATTAGCTGTTAATTAGCGAATGTATGTTAATCGCGTAATTCAATCGCGTTTAATTCGAAATTACGTTTCGATAATGTTGTTCGACGTGGAGGAACGATCGTGAGGAATTATCGGCGGGTATCTTATTAGCGCAAAAATAACGCCTATATTTCGGTCGCGTATAATAATTTCATCGGCCGACGACAAGCGGCTTCGTCACTTTTTGAAGCGTGAGACGACTTCGTAGCGCAGTTTCCGCGTTACGGGCTCACGCTATCATCCGCTGTGCAATTTCGCCTCCTCTCGTCGTGCGGGATCGATTACTCGGCATGCCCGAAGACGCAGCGAGAGAGAAAGAGAGAAAGAGAGAGAGAGTGGCGTGGAGAGGGTTCTAGAACTTCTCTCCCGCTTCCCGTGATCCGCCATCAATCATCCTGTAACTTTTGCGGAAGCTTCGGTTGCAAAGGGGGTTTGCGAGGGCGACACGACTACCGTTACTGGCGTAATTTTAGAGTACGACCTATCAACAAAGGCCTGTACTGTTCTTCTCTTTCATTCCCCCCCCCCCCCTCTCTCTCTCTCTCTCATTCTTTCTTTTTTTTCGCCTGGCATCGAGCGTGATGTCATGGTGCGCTGTCAACGCGAGACGATGCAAAGCCGCGTCGTCATCGAAGTAATGGAATCAAGCTTGCAAATAGCGCTCTCTTTCCCTAGACCTCTCTTTCCCCGACGCGACGCGAGATTGCCGTGTTCTCGTAAAAATGTTACGTTCCGCGCGCTGACGCGCTGCGGTTTCGCAAATCGATCGGCGAGTCACGACTCTTTTTATAGACGCGAGGGACGGGAGGCTACTTAATCCGTTTATGCTGATCCGTCGTAATAAAACACACGCTCGTGGACTCGGATCCATTTGCGTCGCAAACGTGCGTGAATAATTATTTGTGAATCGGGAAAACGGCTAATTGTGAGCACAGAGCGCGTCGCTAAAATTAAAGTCGAAAGTAATGAGGCAACTGTGACATAAATACAATTCGTACGTGCCATGGCGTCGAATAAATAATTAGCGCACGGTCCTGCAATTGCGCGACAACAAAATTTGACATTTAAATTATAACGCTATTAAACGTACAGCACGATCGCGCATATTCGTTGCTGAAGGAACACGTGTTAATAGTAACGATAGTAAATACCTAACATATGCAACGCGCGAGCGGGTATAATCACCGTATCACCGCTCGCGCGGCCGCACTTGTTTTCGGATCGTTTATTTATAGGACGGAGGAGGGCAATATCGGTCAGCGCGCGATATAGGTCACGTCGATACTCACTCGGCGGACCCGGGCACGGCCTGGAGTTAAGGGAAATTATATCTTTGCGGTCGCATCTCTCGTTCCGATCGCGCGTCCGTAGCGTGAAAGTGATTGTAGGAGAAACGTCACGGCGGCTAGAAACTTCGCGCTTCCCGCAGATCGGACACCTCCAATCGTTCCTAATTAATTTCGCCTGAATTAATTTATTCATCCCGTTTATCCGCGATACCGGTACTGTTCGAGCAACTTTCGAAACGCGTCGGGAAATACATAGTATCTAAGGTTGGCAGATTAAGATGTGCGCAATTTATTATGTTTAAACCTACATTGAAAGTGCTTGACGAGGCGTTTCGAATTAAATCATCGCGACGTCGTAGTCGAATGTACAATTATAGTTATATACAGATATATTAAATACATGAAAACACATTATTCGCTGTTTATATATATTATCGCGCAAACTGCTCTTAGAGTGACGATAAAGTGGGTCTTAAACCTGCATCTTCTCTCTGTAACTATATTAACAAGATGGAGTTAAAGCGATATTCATGTCTTTATGCACTCTCAAACTCGGATAAATTTCCATCTGCGGTTGTAACTCCGGTTTGCAACTTAGATTCAATTTGCGAGAGCGGCAATTCTGGGTCCCGGCAACTCCATTCGTGCCATGCTGCAATTGCTGCGCCACGCAGTGTCGGAGGCAGCCGCATCGTGCGCGACCGGGAGCACTGAAATTCCCCGCAAACCACAGAATTTCGAGCAGCCCTCGTGCCCTCAATCGTGATCAATGACGTAAGGAGGGGGGACCGTGTTCCTCTGTCACGGGTCAACAAATTCGGATCTGTAGGTCGCATACCAGGGCTCGGCACAGCGCTCGGAGAGCGTTCGCGATACCAGTGCCCGAGGACCCGAGGAACGTGACTGGCACTGGCGCTGGCTGGTATTGATTAGACGTACGACGTAACCGGGGCCCAGGCCCGCGGCTCGCTTCCCGGGCCTCGATTTCCCATCAATCATCCCGTAACTCCGACGGGAGCTCTTCGATCGTCAAGGGCGAGGCCGGCCGGTTGTTCCGAGGCGCGTTTGTGCGAGGCACTCGAGTTAGACACTTGAATTGTGTGATTCGTTCTGCGATTGGCTACGCGACGCTTAATAAATCCACGGTAGGGCAATAAAATTCTTTTTCGTTCATTGATGCGATCCGGGCACGTGTTCTGTAGATACACGAGATTCGATCTAGATAAGCATTCATTACTCACCATCTTGAAAAAAATAAATAAATTTAAAGTTTTTATATATTACATTTTTCTTTTCGATGCTTTACAATACGCTCATATGAAGCACAAAATTAATTTTTCGAGAAGAAAGTGTAAAACAAGAAAATATAATTAAGATATTTCGTATTAATATGGGTTAACACGATTTCCTAGTAACACGAAAAAATAAAAGAAAAAAATTTGCGCAACAAAAATAAAACTGATTTGCACACGCAATGCCATTTTAAACTTCAAAATGGCATTTATATAGTTTAGAGTAAAGGGACACATAAGTGAGAAATTTTTCTCTAACTCGCAGCTCAAAAAGTACACGTGATGCATTGCACGTTAATTTAGCTCGAGTGAAAAGTGTTGGAGTGGCGTCCCAGAGATCGTGGCTCGAGTGGCTCTAAGAGTCATGGGGCACAAGAGAGCCAACACGCCGGATTCGGGGGCGGGCCGACCCCCCCCCCCCCAGGGGGAAACACGTAGGAGGATATCGCGTGAACAGGGGGAAGGACGTGGAAGTGTCTCCGGTTCGACGGTGTGGGTTCGTACGTGTGCGTGATAGACAGGGCGCGGGCTAGGGGGAAAGACTTTAGAGCCCGGTTCGGCACTCTAATCCCGGCGCCTTTACCCGGTTTTCACCCCTGCACCCGCCCTGCATCCGCCTCACCCCTGTGTCCGCCCTCTCCCGACTGTCTTCTATCGATTTACCCGTGCACCGAGTGCAGCTCGGTTGGCTGGTACGTTGCAGCGCATCGCCGTCGGACTCGCGAGAGCACGGCACTCTCATGTTGGTTCCGTGACAACAGAAAGGTACGTTTGCCGAATGAAAAGAGAAACGAACGGGAGGAGGAAGCGAATTCTTCAGGCAGCACTTTTCGTCGCCGTGGTACAAATAAATATTAGCGGAATAACTCGATGCGCTCGAAACTTGTGAATTTTTACAGATTTCTTCCTTTCGCCGCCGCCGCGCCGTGGAAAAATCTACGAAACGTGTAGCTCGACTCTTCCGCTCGAAGCTGAAGGCAAAAACTTCACTCGGCAGCTCTCTCTGATGTAGGTTGTCCAATTAATTTTTAAACTTTTTAAATTGGTTTAAGTATAACGTTTAAAATGCAATTAGTCTCATCGAGCTAGTTAACGCTCGCAAATAACTAAATCTTTCGTATGAAATTATAGTGTCGTGAAAAATGTACCGTATTTTCGCGGTACTTTATACTTTGCGAAAAACGACGCGACTATAGATGTTTTGTCACAATTTATCAAAGGTACTCTGTATTTTACAAGGCAGTTGAGACCCACTGACACAGAAAGGAGCTCTTCTCGCGCAGAAAATAAAGGAAATAAGAAATCTAAGCGATGGCTTTACAGTTACTCGATACGTCGAAGGAAAATATCCGCCTAAACCGCTGCAGTGCGCACACGTTTCCGTAAATGTTCTCCGTTTTTCTCCGTGGATTTTTGCGCGGTACGTGATTAGGGGTATTTATCGCGAGGCCTCGTGGAAGAACGTAGGTTAAGCGGCCAGAAGTAGGGTACGTATAGTAACCGTTCGTAAATGATCCGAAATCAGATCAAATCTACTTTTGCGATCGCTGACCGTATATCCCATTTTCCGATACGTATATTTAGAATTGGGCCGTTACGCTTTATTTAGTTAATCTCTCTGATTTTCGATCCGGACGGAGAGCGAAAGAGAGGAGGCGGTTGGTTCTCATGCAATCGGTTTAGATCGGCTTTGCCGGGAGATCTCATGCCGTTGATGCCAATAATTGCAACGTCTTTTTAACGACATCGCGTAACGAACATGATAGTATTCGCTATGGAATTAAGCTACGCGATCTAAGTCTCCAAGCCGATTAAGGTCGTTAGCGGCGTATTTAGACGATCTTGTTTTTCTGGAAATATCTATAGCGCTCTCTTTTTAGTTAAATTAATAAGTAGTGCAACGTTATATAATATAAAAGTTCTTGTTAATTTTCTCATATGAACGAGAGTCACGTACGACATGTTTGACACTATGACATGCATATGGCTGCAAGTGTATGTTATATTGCTAAGCTATTGTTGACGATATAAATAATTAAGAAATTACATATATATATTGTATATATATATATATATATAAATATAAAATATGTTCTCTTTTTTTTCTACCGTTCCATCCATTACATACCTACTCTTAATCAGATCCTGCGACTCAATTTTTATGTTAATCTCACGATCTACAATCCCCGCGGGAAACTTCGCTGATACCGGGGGCTCAATTTCGACATTTAGATAATCAAGCTGCACGTGTTTAAATTCCAATTTTTTAGCGTCGGTAAAAACTTAAGCCGTAGAGAGGTCGGATGAGACGGGGGGATATAAGAGTCGTGAGCTGATGCGTCCCCCTCCCCCTCCCTCGCGATTTCAATCCACGCTCGAGGGGAGTCATCTCATGGGGATTAACGATGATTGGGCAGGTCGGCGCGCGAACCGTTTTAGCCGTCTCTTAACGATCGCCCATCGAGTCGATCGAACGATGAGATCGTTGCACGCGTGATCGGAATGCGAGAGAGCGAACTTGAGACAGCGCGAAGAGTTGCAAGGGGTTGGGTCGAAAGGGGTTTAGCAAGCCTTAGAAATGTCTAGGGTTCCACCCCGTCCTTGAAGAGCTTTAGGTCGCTCGCTCGTATTTCAGCGCGCCGGGATATACCTACCTCTCGAGACGAGATCTCGTGTCGGGTCGACGTTGCTGACTTCGATGACCTCATTTCTACCGTTTACTACGAGATTATTCACGTTAATTCTCTCTCCCTTTCCTCGCGCTGTAAGAACCGGCAGCGCATCAATCCGTTACTCGCCGGCGAGTTTAAATTAACGAGGCCTCAAGCTCGTCAAGCACGTCTAACGCGCCGAACTTAATTGCGAGTCGCGGTTGAACGAAAGTCGCGCGAAATTTATAGCCCGGATAGAAATCACGCCAGCCTTGTTACGCGAAGATCGGGCAAATGACGCGAGTCGTTCGCGGGTCGAGGAGCCGAGAAGTGAATCGTTGAGAACGCGTTAATAAATAAATTTTAATATCAACGGTCATAATTACGACGGACCAGCCGCGCGAACCGGAATCAGCGTAGCTGCTTTATAAAATGTCACCGCCGGCTTTAAATCAAAATAATTCGTTTTTTTTTTGTTAAACCTTCTTAAATTCTCCGTAGCTTCTAGCTTGTCTCTTGATAGCGCATTGTCGTTTTGTCGTTTTGTCGTTTGTTCGCCGCGATATCCTTGATTTCTCTATCTTGCTAATTATACTTGCATGCAACGGGATTACCACGTACACTTTTGAAAACTCGCGGTCGCTCGCGATAACGCCTGGCGATTTACGAGCAGGACGCGAAGGCGCATCGCGTCGCGCGTCGCGCGTCGCGCGCGCTCGCCGTAAAGAGTGGTAACGCTAAATGCAGCAGCGCGACGATAATCCGCTGGCCTTTGAAGACCCGTTCGCTCCGCGACGTTTTCCGGGAACTCGGCGTGAGGAGTAAAAACCCCGACGCATAATACGCCGTGCAATTTATTCGCGTGCACGCGTCGCGTTAAGTACACGCATAACGTATATATGTACACGCGCGGCGCGGAGCGGCGCGGCGACGCACCTGTACTCCGAGGAACGGTACACGGTCGGAGGGAAAAAGCGAAGGAAAGTGAATACCCCAGCCGACCTATGCGCGATTGACGGCCTCTCGTCTGTGTGTATAGCGGGTGCCCTCATCACGCGGAATTACATCTGAAAAGGTGGCTCTTAAGGACGACCGGTTGTTGTGAAAACAGAAGTCCCTCCTCTCGACGGCGCGGCGCGGCGCGGCGCGTGCGATTTGTACGGGGAATTTATTGAGTTACCACGTAATGGAGGACTCCCTCGAGTAAGAGGCATTCGGTGGCTAGGAAATGGCATGTGCTTATTAATCGCGCGTTCTTTAATGGAATGGTATTTTTAGCGAGCGAGCGCCGCTAATTTCGTAGGTTTTCGCCCGAGATTATTGGAAATCGATCGATCCGCTAACGACGTTTCAGCGGCGTGGAATTAGACATACGAAAATATCCCGTGTCAGATCCAAAAGGGATAACGAGAAGCGGAATATAATTTCAATCGATCAGGCACGAATATCAAGGCGGGTCAACCGAAGTTCGTTTTCCATTTCCAGCAAGAATAATTATAAGGATGACATCGTGGCTCCGTAACGAAAGTTTGTGTGCCGAAATTAAAATAGTGTGAAATAAGTAAAATGAATAAAATGAGAAAATTGGATCAAGTGTTAAAAAAATAATTTAAGATTTAAAAATCTTCCAAGAAAAGGATCGAGAAGAGAGACCTATCTTGAATCGTGTACTTAAGAATGTAAAAGCTAAAGTTATATCTTACGTAAAAGTAATATCTTACGTCTGTTATATTCAAGTAACAATGTAGAAACTATAAAATATTTAGATATAAACGCGCGTGGAAAGTCGTTGCAGAGATAACGGATTTAGCATCGGAAAAGCTGATCGTTCTCCGCTCTCCTTAACCATTGCCGCCGTCGCGTCGGGATTAGAGGTAATAGCTGAAATAATTGGCATCCGCGGACAAGAGGAAAGGCTTCGCAGCGCAAAGGTTTACATCCACGGAGGCCAAATTGCTGCTAATTGGCCGCGGGAGAATGTACGAGCGTCTCAATTCCGCGCTACGAAAGCGGGAAAGGGAACGTGATGCAACACATTGTATGCTAATGCGGCTATCGGAGACGTGTCCTCTCGGCGCGGCGCGGCGCGGCGCGGCATACGGGGTGCATCCTCGTCGCGTCGGTGCAACGTCGCGATCGATCGCCGAGCGTGAGTTACAGCTCGCGAGCGTCCACGGGTCAAAGGGCGAAGCTATTTCTAGGCAGTCGTTACCATTCGTCATTTTAACCCGAGCCGGCTGCTCGACGTCGCTCAGATGCTCTTGTGAGAAACGCGCGGCGTGAAGAGTCTTTCAATTCCTCGTAACCCGACGCGATACTTGGCTAAATAAAACGGACAGCTAATTTGCGACCGAAAGAAAGCACGTAAGTGGCGATTAACGCCGACGCAATAATTTCGCCGTTGGAAAGCCGCGCGGCGTTTCGATGATTCGAGGTGGAATGGCACGGACGGAATCGTCATCGTTCCTGTGAAAAGGACGCCGCGGGTGACTTCGTAATACCTAGGTGCTTTCATCTTTAACGTCGTATCAGCAGTTCGACGTCACGCGTCAGCGTTTCGCGAGAGGTTCCTGTACTTAACGATCATTGTACTTAACGAAAGATCGGGAATCTAATTGCAACGACGGGGCATAGGGTGCACCTTCTTGTTTACGTGCAACAGGATTGCGCGAGGATAGGGGGATATCTGACATGTGGCCAATGTGGACATGTGTGTTTAGCTTTTCCTGTAATAGAACCGTCAATATAATTCAGTCAATCGCACGTCACGCGAGAAAGAGAAAGCGAGAGAATACTTTGTACGCGCATTTTTCCCTATCTTTTTTCGAAAATTCTATTATAAAGAATAAACACGAATACTGCTATATTATAATATTATACTTGCGTAGTCGTGTTACGCAAGTAAAGTTACGCGAGTGTGTCGTGTAAATTTAATAAAATAAGTTAGAAAATATGTATAAAGATAGAAAATTAGTTGGAAACTTGCTTAGATAAAGATAGAAATTCAGTCTTAAACTTGCTTATAACTCATTATTATAAATTCAACAATAAAAATTTTAAGTAGTTTGCACAGAAATAACGTTGCTTTCTTGGATCCTTTAAACCTGTTGTTTTATTTCTAGCATCTGTCTCTTTGAATTAATTAGAACTGGCTTGTCATTTGCTTCCGTTTATCATATTTTTAATTTTAAGCTTTCCCGAATAAAATAGAAGTTTTTAATAGCGACTACATTATACGTATAGTGTTGTATTTATAGAAGAAGAGAGGACGCTATTTCCATCCGTTTGAGAAATCTGAGAAATGCATATCGCATTTAAATACGAAAAATACGTGGTTGCAAAGTATCGAAAAAATAGTAAAGATTAACGTGATTAACGTGATTTAACGTGAAAGAAACCCACAGCATTTCAAGCGTTTATTTTTCTCTTTCGGTCAAATCGACGGCCTTTCGCAAGACCGATCGCGGCTATGACAGTCGCGATGAGCCCGCGCACCCTACGCTCGGCAAGGGTGTCGTCTCATCGACGAGTCACCCCGAAATAAAAAAAGGGGTCCCCAGGGTCGTCGTCTATGAAGGTAGAAGTGATACGCACGAAAGGCGATGTTTTCGTTTCAACGCTCGACGACAGTTATGGAACATCCCTCTAACACACGCGCACGCATACACACACAGCGGAGGAGGGACGCTCGGCTACGGATCAATATTACAGGTAGCTCTCTCTACTCCCCAGCTCTGCACCCCCGCTGCGCCCTCCGCCCTTCCTCGACCTATCCTCCCTCCCCCCCTCAGACACCCGGTAATACCCGGCTTCGCGCGCGGGTAGGTAACGTACGTATATGTGTATGTACGTGCACTAGCTCTATGCGAGTTCACGTGCATTTCTCCCTCTCTCTCTCTCTCTCTCTCTCTCTCTCTCTCTCTCTCTCTCTCTCTCTCTCTCTCTTTGGTTGCACCGTGCCGTGCACGCTGCAGTTTTGTCACCCGGTATAGGCGGCTATTCTGGACTGTAATTTTCGCGAAGCGCGATAAATTACGGTGCCGCTCGCGAATACGACTGTCGTAAGTTCATGCGAGCGGGGGTGTGTTTCAAGTGCAAAGCTGCATGTTCGTTTGACTGGCGAGAGACACGCACGTTGCGTTATTACACGTGGCAAATCGGTCGTTGATGGTCGCACGTTATCTGACGCGCTCGCTGTTTCGGTGAACCGAAGTACCCGCGAACGTCGAAGGCACAATAGACGCACAAAGTCGTGTCTCGGTGAAACATGTCACGTATGATGAAGTGCCTATGCTGTTAGAAACACAAGACATTTCGTAGGAAAAGAGGGTAATGTGCTTCAACTCACGTTAAGCCTCACACATACAATCGCAATAATTAAATCATTCCGCAATGTTAACCCGGGAATGGTCACCTGGGGTGATTTTTACATCGAAAAAATAAAGCTCACGTTATAGTAATTTTAATGTGCCGTGAAATTATTTCGTTTTTAAAATATTTTTTGGTTTCTCCTTACTTTTTTCAGAAAATATTAAGTTTGTTCTCAAATACTAATCAACTATAGAAAGATAAAAAATATGTAATTAATAACAATAATCTTTAATTGAGGTATAAAAATCACTCCAGGTGATCGTTTATGTAAAAAAAATGAGATAACCGTTTCCGGGTTAAAATACATTATTATATACGCTCCTCTTTTTTACTTTTTATTGATGTAGCCGATTCGAAGGTAGAGTCGTCGAGTGTTTAAAAGCAACGACCATCGTTGTAATCGTCGTTCTGCTGAATCGCGAAACCTGAGGAAAGGCAGGAGCAGCAAACCTTCTGATATGGCCTGTACCGATAAAGCCGAGCAGGTAGGCGATACGACCGGCTGGCCTGATATATACGTGGGTGTACCGCACGGTGAGTGATAGCGTTATGCACGACCCGGTATAGGGGCTAACACATGTCACGAGCACGTGCTGATGCCCGCAACGCAGATACGAGCGCGTGCACTTAAACGCCGACGTGTTATTAAGAAACCTTACGAGCCGGAATTGCACGAACAACGGATTTTCCTCGACGATGGAAGTTGAGCGATCGTGTCGAACGGATGAAAGGAAAGGTACGATAGAAAGTACCGTCCTGCACGAGTAATAAAAATATTTTGAACGCTCTTTCTCTCTCTCCCCTCTCTCTTTCTCTCTCTGCTCGAAAAAAATCCTGGGAACTTCCGCGATAGCTTTTGTGCGTCTCTCCGTGGCAAACTGTCAATTTTACTAACTACCCGCCGTCTGAAATATGGAGATAGGTCGGACGATGATCGGACCCCTCTAAATTACAGCCATCGCGCCGGCTGTTAACGATGATTATTTGTCAAACTGCAACGCAATTTCATGGTTCAAAGGTTTAATGGAAACGACGTTATCGCGAATTTTTTATGATTCAACTACTCGTGTAATAAAACGGATTTCGTACGTGTCAAAATATTAAATTTTTTGTACAGTTTTACATGAGACAGTTTTTCCAATCGTTTGACCAAGGAAGGGAAACTAAAGTCTATATCACAAGATGAGTCATGAAATGAATATTTATGATTCATCATATGTGATCGGCCCATGGAATTCGTTCTTCGGGAGATTTCGCAGGCGTATTAGCGGGCAAGACAGACGGAAGGCAGAAGGCGACTGTGGAAAATCGCTAATGCAAACCACTCGTCAACGTCGCCGATCTCGCGGGAACGATTAATGGATCTTGCCGGCATGCTCTCGGCTAAAATAAATCGCGGTCACCCGTTTAGCGCGGCCGAATCGAGGCGCACACGTCGTCATTTAATTCCCCCTTATCTACCTCGGGCGCGGAGCAACCGAGAAAACGGGAGAAAAACGCACCCCGGAATGAAGGATCGCTCCTACGTGCTGGGAGTTCCATTAGCGAGAAACCTCGCATACGCACCCAGCGCGGCGGGTGACTCGCGTGTGTCACGTCCTGCCTTTCTACGGATCGTGAAACCCTTCGGATATGTATGTTAGTAGTATTCCAGATAACGGTACCCTGCGCATACATGAGACGCTTCGAAATTATACGCGCTCTCTGGGAAATTTAATATTTTTTTCTGTAAAACCTTGTGTAGCAAAAATTAAAATCTTTACGTTATTTCCGTATACACATTTCTCAGGGTACTTTATGTACATAAGTGATTGTAAGATAAAGACAATATAACGTACTAATTTTACCGTCTCCCTTAAGTATACAATTCATAATCCCTCAGCGGTTTGAAGAAGTTTTTTTTAAATTTATAAATCGATTGACTCGCGTACATCGGTCGACCTCGAGTATACCATCGAGCAAAACAAACCCACGGAAGACCTCGAAGGATGGGACGGAGGGATGCGCACAACCATCACGGCAGGGTGGCGTCGCGAAGAAAGGGGACAGTCAGGGGGAAGGGAGCCTCGCCGAGTATATTGAAGGGTATGTAGTAAAAACGAGGAAGCTCTATCTCTCCCTCTCTTTCCCCCTCTGTTTCGGCGGATGCCCCGGGTGAATATTTGACCAACTACTACTACTCGAAATATGTATAATGGTCGAAAAGGAATAGTGCGGCGTGCGACGATGTAGCGTATAAACGCGTGTATGTATGTGTTGCTGCTGCTGCTGCTGCTGCACATAAAGCGTGGAAGAGAGGAAACGCGTGCGCGTACAGAGGTGAATGCCCTTTTCCAGGCATCTATCCCCTCCGGGGAGAGGCTCCCCTCGCGCGACCTCCGCTAACCCCATCGTGTTTTCCTAGCGTCTCCTCGGCACCCCTGCCTGCCGTCGTGGCATTGCGCTCGTTTCTCTGTGCCCCTTTTACGCGCATACCTAATTTTTTTACGGTCGGGTCTTCCTGTTTCTTTCTGTCGTCCTTCTTTTCCTTTTGTCTATTTAATTAAAGTGATGCAAAACTCGCTTGATTTTAACGGAGAAATACCAATGGATAGACGTAAAATTGTAAGTAATTATAAAGGATGCACTTATCATCCATCTTGTGATAATGCAATAGCTTATTATAAGATAACATTTATTATGTAATATATGGAACGATTAACTAATGCAACTATAATAAAAATCTATGTTGTTGAGAAAACCTCAAAATGTTTTTTAAAATAAATTTTACGTCCATTAATTTCAATCTATAACCTACGGTTTAATATTTTATCGCACACGCTTTTATTTCCTATCTTTTTAATTAACTTTCTCTCTTTTTAGAACACATCTCATGTGTAAATAACAACGCGTTCCTGAATTTATTTATTTATTGTATCGCGAAATCGATATACCCCGTTGTTTTTGCATTACTTCAAATATAAACGAATAAAATGTATTTTAATTTTCTCTTTCTGTTATTTCCCTCTGCTTCTTTCCCGCGGTCGCTATCGTCACGCGACTGTATCATGCATGTGTAGCAACGGTACAGTACGACGTCGTTAAAACCTATCGCGCGGGGCACTGCACGGAAGCTGATAAAGCGTCACGTGCGCCGCGTTCGGTAAATTTCTCGAAGAAATCTCGGCAGATATCTCTCGGCGAATTTTAGTATTCCGCCGCGCAACGCGAGGGAATAGGCGCCGCGAGGCGTATCGCGCGCTCCGCGGCTAAAGGATTAAATATCCCGCGTTATATCGGGCTGACAGCCGTATCGCGCGAGCTCTAAGGACGTTCCGCGAAAGGGTGAAACGTGCCCACGAGCCATGAATTCGTAACGCCCGTAATTACGCGGGAATAATTAGTGCGGCCTGCGCCTTACCCGGAAAAGTCGCGCGACCCCCTTCAAACGCTCCACCGGGACCGCCCTGAAAATTATTAATGACGTCGTAAATAACGGCATGAATCGTTAATTCCAATTTAATTAAGTGCGGAGGGAAGCGGCAAACTTCGACGCGCGCCCGGCGCCAGTGACACAGTAAACGTAATTAGAATCTGTAATTAGAACTCGTTACAATCTCGAGCATTGTTCTAAATAACGCGAAGCGAATTTCTATTGTAAACTTCGTTAGTATATGGTATTGTTAGTACATATATTATTTGCACGAAGATATATACGCAGAATTGTGGCAGAAAAAAAATCTCCTTTGTGGAATATTTCCCGCTCTCGCTATATCTCTTGCGTTAAAAAAGAGAGATATTTTCGTGTTCGTGAAACACTCCAGTCCTTTCCAATGTTTTTTCTCATAGTTGCTACGTTGCAATCAACTACGGGTGCAGCACGCGAGAAAACGTATTCCAACGTAATATACGTTTCAAGAGTCACACAGCGAGAGTACGGGCTGAATCAAACTTCCCCGTTGACGGCAGACGTATTTCATCCCCCCGCATCGGAATGAACACAAAGCGCGGCAACAGTTTCCTCCCTTTCACTCTCAATACTCGTCCCCCGTTCACCCATCTCCGGCAAACTCGCCGGCTCGTAAGTTCATTAATGACCGGCCCCACCGTTATTTCATCGAGCGCGCCTTTTCCGCGATGCCACGACAGAATTATCGTGCTTCCCACCAACACGCGGTGTAATTGGACCGTCGTCGGAACTGACGTCCGTCGAACGTCCAATTGACGCGCGGTTAATTAACCGCATTCTCCAAAAGTTCGGGAAAACCCGATCGGTTTTAGAACGGACGCGCTGCTGTCGTCCTTTAGACACGACGGACGGTTCGGCTATATACATTGTGACGTTACAAGCGAAAAAACGATTTCCATGACGATCCATGCTCTTATAAAAAAAGAACAAACATTGAAAGAAATCTTGGATACTATAGAGAATGAGAACTTCTTGTGGATATCAAATTCTTTGATTCATCGGGGAGGACGTCGCTTCGATATTTCTACGTCCTTGCATTTTAATGTTTTATACGATTGATGAAAATAGATCTCTTCCGGATGATCTCTCCAAAATGACATATTTGAGGTTTGCCACATCCAATCGAGATAATCGAGTGTCGACTAAAGATTTACTCTTTCGGAACAGCGAATACAATGATTCCTGGGCGCATATCGAGTTCAGAGCCGAGCGGGGTGAATACGTACCTCGGTCTTAATCAATGTAAAATTAGAAACTTTCGTGCGGCGCAACCCTCCTTGGTCATTTGGACTGGATGATGGAGGAGCCGGTTCGAAGCGACTGATTTTCGAGGGCGGGAACGGACAGCTGGTCACGCGAGTTTTTACGAGCCGCATGCAAATGCGTGCCCCCATCTACGTGATAAACTCACCCCTGCCTCGGCCTGACCCCTCCCCCATCGCGCAGACGCCGCAAATTCCCATCTTGATACCCGGCGTCATAAACCGCCAGCTAGACGTCTCGTCGTCGGTCGATCGGCTTGAAAAACAATTACGATCTCGCGGTTATTCACGCGACGGCGGCGGTGGCGGAATGACTTCGCATCGTTATATCGGCTGACGCGCGACAAATTGCACTGTCGCACTTCATTGTTTGACGTTTGACTCGACGGATACGGCTATTCGTGTATTACCTCGAACAGATTACATCGGAAATCGCTGACGAAACTTTCGCCGACGACGTGCTCGCCAATACTATTTCGGGTCGACGTCGAGTCTGATCAACAACATAGATATATTCATCGAGATAAAATTATCACATGGAATTTTGCCTCCTTCATCGTAAAAATTTTTGAAAATTATCTTCCCTTTAATATCTTATCCTTAAAAAATCTCGTTTTCGGTAGGAAACTCGATTTGGGGCAAAAGAGGGTCAGAACAAATTGATAAAGTACATTGATCTCGTCGTATCGCTTTCCTCCGGCTCGTCACGCTAATTAACTATCTCAAAGATAAAATTGTTCGTACGATATATGTTAGATCCCTCTGACCCTTGGATCCGTGTAACGCGATTTACTCTCCGGCGCCGAGCCGGAGCCGAAGATACGGTTCGGTTGTTTATCTCCATAAAGGCGTGCTAAAAATTTCCTCCTTTCCATGGGGAACCATGGGTAGGGTGGAATCGCACGGTGGATGAGCGGCGGCTCGTAGCGACGTGCAAGGATCGAGGATCCGGCGCGGCTAATCCAATTCGAGGCGGCGAAAGACGGAGAGGATCCCGGTTTATCGTAATAATCGTCCATTGTTGAGGGAGTATAATGAATGTTGTCTCTCTCATGGAGGCGACGACCGGCGTTCTCTTTCTTTCGTTGTGTCCTTCCTGCCTTACGACGGGGACACATAGCATCCCGGAATTCCACTTGCCGGCCTTTTCTCCCTCCCCCCTCTCTCTCTCTCTCTCTGTCATTCGTCCGGCCACCGATTTAATTTTAGATAAGCTTTAAGGGATTGACTTCTCAAGGACTGTCCTCCTGTCTGCTAGCCGGAGGCAGCCGGTCGTCAAATAGGCGCTCGTCTCTCTCGTGACATCAGAAATTCAATTTGCCAGACGGCGCGACGATTTACGGAAACGGCTCGTCGCAGACGGTGGATGTCGCAGGGTGACTTTTTGTGCGGCCTATACTGCGCTATAAATAAAATAAAACGTAGCGTGGCACCGTATCGCAAGTGCGTCTGCGCGCGTGGAACGCTGTAATTTTTCGCGATGTGAATTTTTTCCTAAAATCGTGCACTTTGTTTCGGGTAAATCTCATTTTGTCGACGAACGTTGCTCTAAATGATATCCGCGCGTATCCATGAAGCTATATTCTCGCTAATCCAAACATTTCATACAAATTCTTTTTATGACACGCAAGCACAAAATAAATGTTCACAGAGGTGATAACAAAGATCCACTACTGGAATATTTCGAGTAATGGACTTTGTGCGCTTTTGCCTTGACCCAGCCATTGAATAAACGGACTGCTAACAGCGTAAATTCCATATTATTTTATCTCGAATATAAATATCTCAATGAAACATTTATTTATATTCAAGGTATATTAAATAGAGCAACCTGTTGATTTTATCTCGCTGTTCACGATTCCGCGTCTCCGGCATTCATGTATTCCCGATCGGATCTGATCATCACTTGCCGAAACGGCGCGAAAAAGTAGTTTGGATTGGATTGTCTACTCCGTTCTACTCCGATTCGTGGCAAATCGGATCTGTTCATCTGTGTGGGACAAAAAGTTATTGTGAAGCGAGAGCGGAGGAATGATCGCATCCGGCTAGACGATGTTTCAGCTATAACACTCGACGACGGCTATGTACGAAGCACCGGTGTGGGTGGTCGTTTTCGGTTTACAGCGGCCATCGCAATGAATCGCGGCGGAAAGGGTGAAAAACACTCGGTACGGTCGAACAAGTCCCTCGACTGTAGACGCGAATCAAGTTTGTGACGCGTGAAGGGCGGGATAAGCATTGCACCGAGGAGATAACCCCGGGGCGAGGACCGAACGGGAAAAAAGCTGGGAGAGAAAAACGCGGAGCTATATCTTTATGTCATCATCTCGAATAAAAAAAAAAACAAAAACAAAAAGAAGATTGAAAGATTTTGTTTATGCGATAAGAGGTTTATGTAAGCAAGCACATTTCTATTATTTCTATACTATTTCTATTATTAATCGAGACACGTATATATGATAAATGTATTGAGACATGATTTAATTTAATTTAATAAAAGTAAAATGATACTTCCAATTTTCGAAAGTTGGACGAAAGTCATGACGCAACGGTGTCGCATACGCTTAATGACGAATTAAGACGGCAATTTGGGCACATTAAAAATCTTGCGCGTGAACCTGTAATTTACGGCCATAAAGTTGCTATAAACGTCGCCGTGGGAATTCTCATAATAATATTTATAGTTTACATAATATTATAGTTTAAATAGTTTACACCTCGATAAATGACGCGAAGCTACAAGACCGTCGCGCCACTCATCTCCAACGGGTTCGGTCACGCGCGAACATCGATTCGCTCCGTGCTAGATGTTAACCAGATCGATATCTCCCGTCGATTAATTGGCCGACGTATCGGGGTCGTCGCCGCGTCCGAGAGAAAAAGAGACGTCCGTGGGGAACGGCGCCTCCGGTTATTCGGGATCTCATCAGGAGCCGTCGCTCGGGTGCACTCGTTGCACGTAATGCGTGTCCATGACGCCGCAAATGGACCGGCAGCGGCTCTCGGGGTAACGTTCGGGCATCGTGAACCGGAAACGCGCGGGGAACGATCGCGTTGGCTCTTCCGCGCCGTTTTGTACTGCGCGTTTGCGTCGTCCAGGCGGAAAATGCTTCCTTCGAAGACAATGGGAATGTCGTCGTCGTTGTCGTCGTTGTCGTCAAGAGTGCGACGCTCTGAAGAGCGTGGCGGCTACTATGCGATCGGAAGCAGACGATGTTCCCACGAAGAGTAAAGCGCACCGGATGTAACGGTGCGCACGGAACGAGGAGATGACAGTGGCCGCGTGCCGGTCGATAAACGATCCGACCGTTACAGATAATTGGCGAGTATTAATTACGAGATACGCAAACTTTGTTCGCACATTAAAATTGCTATTGAATTATTACATATTACGATATTATTGTATTCCAAGTTGTATAGGTAATTATTAAAACACCATGCATTAAATTTATGGGATATATAGCGCTGGGATGATAATTCCAAGCATTTTTACATTCTATTTGAGAGAATTTGCTATATTGACAGATAATTCCCATATGAAAGAAAAAACAACTTTTGCTAAAACTACGGCAACAGCGAGTGAATGGGATTGGAGGGTGAATCGGAGATTGATTGAAAAAACTCGCTCGCTAACTTTGTTCCCGTTCACTTCAACTTACTTTCCTATCCGATCACTAAGTATACTTTCCCCGGAGCGCGAACTTTTGCCTTCCGTTAGTATTTCACTCAGCGTTATCATAATGTGTATTCAGCCGCGGTCGTCGTACGATCATCTCATGGGACATTACCGTATTTAAAATTTTATTTAACAAAATCGCGGTATCACGCGGAAAAGTTCTTCTAGTCTAAACGGTCTTGATTATGAAAGTACAATCAATTAATACCGTCAGTGCGGTTAAAGCTTTACTGAACGACAGGATTGAGGACGTAATAACGGTTCAGGCTGAACGTAATTCCCTCGTTCGAGCTAGCGTTAATGACGTCGAGGGCGAGGCGGCAATTAAAATGTTACTAGCGACACGGCGGTCACTTTCTTCTTTCTTTCGTCGCGGATCGGCGGTCTGACGTATCTCTCAGCCGTTTCGTCGTGGCAACCGCACGTACTGCGAGAATTCGTAATTACAGGCTTATCAACGACTTTAGAAAATTCTGCGAATTAATGAGTGCGCGTCTCAAGAGGCGCTCTCGCGCCGTCGTCATCCTCGTGGTCGTCGCCTCTCGACTCCGTCCCGACCCTTTTTACCCTACCTCGAGCTCTACCCAAGCCTAGACGAGGTACTTCCCCAACCTCGACCGTGGCTACCCCTCTTCCGCCGTGTCGCAACGAGAGAGCTGCGTCAGCTGCGCGATTGTGTGATTCGTCCTCGACGTCGTCGACGACGCGTCGCTCGGGGGAATTAGGCGTATTTTAACGGCGGATAAGTGAGGCCGGAGGGTGAATAGAATTAACATTAGAAACTGGTACGCCGGAAGTAATATAATTATTTATGAGGTATATAAACGTAATTGCTCACTGGTGAAAAATATCGGATTAGAACCGGGTTAATCAGACGTAAGATAATAGCGGATCAATAAAAAAGTAAATTGAATTGAAAGAAACTGCTGTTATAAGCACGAAATGCTTAGAATATGCTGAAGAAGTACAGATATAAATACAGATATATGTCAAATGTAAAATAAAATAATTCTACTTTTTAATGACGAATAAAGTCTTCGAAAGCCGAAGTAAATTGAATATACAGTTGTGATGAATAAATGTAACCGGACGGTAATTTAAGTTAAAGTTAAAATCCTACTACGACGAAGAGACATAATAAATTTACATAAAAAAATGCTCCTTGACGACTTAAGAAGTCGGCGGAGTAAATTGAAACGAGTGACAGTAAATTAGCGAGCGAGTCTTTAATTTAAAATCCGATTTGTCTTACATTTTCGTCCGTCGTTGTTATAATAACAAACTTTTTTCCCTCGTGCTTTTCATCAGAAAAGCGAGACCCGTAATGAGATGCAACTATATGATTCAAAAAGTTATGAAACCGACATAAAGTATGATTGAGCAGCCTAGCCCTATGCGGATTTTGCGCCGCATAACCGTGCAAGTGGATTTAGATTTACATTTCCGAACGATTTTATATCTACGAAGCACGGAGGATCGTTTTTTCTTCCACCTAATTTCACCCCTTAAAAACTACCTCGCCCTTTTCGATTCGTCCTTCCTATCGCAAATCCCCTTCATAAAATGCCGTAAAAAGATGATACGCAATGACGTAGAAAATTAAAGATTCGATCAACGTGCGAATCTAAATAAAGCAGTGTTCCCACTATTTTATAGACGTCTCCAGTACGTCTTAATTATGCTGTCTAGCAAATGCATTGCAAACGAACTCTATACCTCTCTAAAGCAAAGATTAAATTAGAAGAGATCTGCAGAGATAAAGATTCTTATAATATTTTTCATAACTTTCAAGTTATGCAAAATACATAGATTGCATGTATAATTTACAGTTATCGCAGATAATTCGTCGTAATTACCGACAGTTTTGTCAAAACAATCCTCGAACTTCCCTATAAATCTCACATCACCTTGGTGTGCCTATACTCCTACGTATTAATTTCCCATGACGAATGTCGCACGCGACAATCTCTTCCGCACGCGCGCGACGCAGGAAGATCTGGCTCATTGTTTCCTAATGACAATGCGCATGATTATGCGTCGCGGCGAGGCGAGGCGAGTGACTCTTTCCCGGAATCATCTAACGATGATAGCACGATTTGTCGCCGTATTCCGCGAACATATAGTCAGCCGCCGAACTATGTCGCGGCTATAAAGCGTTCCCACGACGCGTAAGCTCGATTTTTCGCTGGGCCCGCTAATTGCCTGTCCGCCGTGTGATTTACAAACAGCAGTAAACACGAATGCGCTTGACAGACGGCCGACAAGACAAGCCTATCGTTAGATAATATTCTAGCCTGGAGGAGGACTCTCCGGGATGAACCCGCACGTTCGCAAAACACTTTGCCACCGAGGTAACGAAAAATGTCGTTAACTCTTCCGCCTACCAATGGAATTATTATACCAGGGCGGCTTTCCCACTATATTCTGATAAATAATTTTTATTACTATCTCGTATTTTACTTTCGCGTACGTCGTACCGATATGCGAGACGATAACGAGGATTGCTTATCTAAAATTAACACATGACGGAAAGAAAGTTTTGCACTAGAAATAATCTTCTTACTTTCTATTCCAATTTTTATTTCACTTTCAAATCAAGCGTTTAACAATTTTAATTACCTTGTCGAGTATTGCTCCGACGTATATATACATCCTAATATATGTATAAGCCAGTAAAAAAAATAATATTATTTAAATTTAAAATTCAAGTATTTAAGGAGCGATGAATTTACTCCAGAGCGACTTTCCATCGCGTTTTAATTAAGATATAGAAACGGGGGAACGCGAACATCTTACTTCCGCAAAGTCTCATCAAGGTAAAAGGGAGTTGAAGGGTGCTCGAAATGTCGCGGGAAAGGCCGCGGAGAAACCGGCGGTTTCCCTGAAAGAATGTCCATTTTTCTAATATCTGCGCGCTGCACGTGCCTCATTTTCATGGTTCAGGTAGCGCAGGTGGGCGCATACGCCTGCGTGTGCCGTGAAGAAAGGGATCCGCGGCTCGCACGTTGCACTCTTGACCTTTCGAGAGTCTTGTGCAACCGAAACCGCGGGGCGTCGCGTGCGGCGGTCGCAGTCGAGAGGAAAGGGAGAAACGGGGAGGGTGGGGCGCGACATTTCAGCGATACTCCGGGGCTACGAACACCCTCAGCGATGCATCGCGCTGCATCTCGCTCGGGATCTCTCTTTCTCTCTTCGCCACTCCTTGTTTCACGACAGAGACCGAAAGACGATCTCCCGAAGACCGAGAGATGAAAAAGACTCTTTATCGCCTATAAATTTCTGTGTCGCTTATTGAACGGAATAACCGGGACTGATTTTCCGCGAAAAATTCGGGCAATTAATTGAAAGGAAAAAAGGATAAATCGCTGCTCGAGCTCGAGCGAGCGCGATCAAAGTGATTAATTTATATCAATTCGAACGTATAGTGCAGCCGTAATGATGAAAGCAAGGTCATTATTGTTGCTTTCGCTCTGCGAACGGCGAAGGAGGAAATATGTGCACATCATTAGCACACGTTTTGCCTAAGGTTGTCGTTATTAATAGCTGATACTTTTAGCGGCTAACATTTCAGCTCGGATGTAACTGGCGATTCAAGATGCAATCGTGACGCAGGAAGTATCTTAGATAAGATAAGCGAGATTTACTTTATACATGTGTTACGACTTTCTCCAGGCTACTTCGGATCATAGCGCCGCGAAGTGAAGAACACGTTAGTCGCGAGGCTTTTTTCCCTCCCCCTTTTTTTTTAAAGCTTAAAGAACGTCGGCCACTTCTCGAACGCGAAAGTGGTCGCTGCTCTTAATACTAAACGCGTCCTCGTTAGCGTAGATCTTGTAAGCTGGTTCCTCCCACCCCTCTCTGTCCTTCCTTTTCTCTCCTTTCTCGCTAACCAAGAAAGTTGCTAAGTTTGACTAATCAAAACGAAATGATAGCCGTGGCAACCCACTCCGACCACTTTGGTCCGCGACGAAACCGCGTTCCTCGTTATCGCGCATCCAAATAAGTATCGAGACCGCGTAAAACGATAGCGCTTCAATTACACGAATTCAATTATCGACAGGGAAAAGATATTTAAAAGAATAAATCCGTTTACAGCCATGCACTGTATAATCATCGCAATCGCAATCAGGATGAAATGAGATTTTGATTTTAATGGCGGTACAAATACGCGTGTAATATTTCGGTACATTAAAACGGAAGTGAAGCAGACATCGTCATATTTTCGTACCATTAAACGACCTTCTTTCTTTCGATCGATCTCATGCACGGCGCTCGATTTATCGCGCGACGGCGGCTTCGGAGAACGCGCGCTTCCTTGAGCAAACGTTAAACGTCAAATACTTCCACGAATGTATTATTTGTCTGCCGAGCGTGGTGTGTCGTAAGAGCCCCATTATCCATACGATTGCAAATATCGCGGATACGTCTTACCTCGATCCACGACCATACGTACGAATCGTAACGAGCGGTGTACCGTTACCGCGCGTTTTATCCGAACCGATCGAATGACCGGAGTACCGACTTCGCTTATTCTCGCTTACCATCCTTCGATCAAACGATAAGTATAACAGCGGGAGGAGGAGAGAGGGATATAGAGACAGGGGAAGAAAGAGCGATCGTTAATCACACACGTCCGATTATCCGCCTATAAACCTGCTAAATGGAAAGAACGTCTCAAGCAGGAAGTCACGCTAGTTTCACACTACACTCTATGAATGAAAAAGAATTTTGATCTGAAACTTGATCCTAATCCGACAATAATTAATGCCTCATATATGCATAATATATTTATTAACTGTATGCTAAGACTTTAATATGAGAAACTTTACATATCACTTTATGCTGTTACATTGTAAATATCAATTCAGAAGTTGAAATTGGGAGGATGTTCACGTTCGATGTTCTAGATAAAAAGTGCATTTTACACGATATATTGATATACGTTTCCACAATCAGGAATAAATGCATACAATTATTTTCACGTATCTATAGCATAATTTTGAACTATATTAACATCATTTTCAGTTCTTAACTCTCATTTGCAGTCTGACAACCTATCGAGATTTCTTTCGTGTCTTAATATCTTTCTATCCATCGAAACGAATATGAGGAAAACTCGTCGCGTTCGTTAGAGGCTTGTCTTGACATGGAGATACGACTTGCTTCACAAGTGTTATCAAGGTCGATGGTATCGTATCGAGGGACCATTCTTCGGCATACAGGAGAGAAGAGAGAAACCCAGGCACACAGCCCAGAAGCAGATCCTATGCATCTGTTCTCTACACGTACATGTATGTATGTACCCGAGGCGCATTACGGCACACATGTCACTAAGATAGGCGCCTATTCTCTCGTACGGTAAAAGTAGTTCACGATGCAAATTGTGTCACGTGACCGGTGACACGAATGGACATGCGGTAAATTGGCTTTAATTGCGCCGTGGTATGATAATGCCGAGTACAATCATCGACTTTAATTGGCTAAAGGTCCGCTTTTATCGTCCTTCAGGAAGCGGGTTAATCGTGTGCTAAAAACGGAAAGAGAGAACTTCGTAGATGTAATTTAATTTCTTCCTAAGACCAGTTTCATCGATATCCCGGAAAAGCCTTCATTTATATTCCATCGTGTATATTTAAATTGGAATTTAAATAATTTTCTGATAATATAATTATTGAATTACGCGGCAGTGGAAAGTCTTTATTGATCACGAATAAATTTCGAGATTTATACAAGATATAAGTAAAACTTGCTTTTTTCGATTTCTAATTTTCGCAGAAAAATTTAATTATAACGTTAAATAATATTTATAACAAAAATTTATTTGTTTATTTTTTTCTAATTCTTTTTTTTTTAACAATTATGTTTGGTAAAACAGAAACCTCCTATTAGACGCGAAGACGTCATTCTGCAATTCTGGGATCAATTAACTCACGTTATACTTAGCAATTTCCGCTCTTGGGTAAAATCGTGTTCGCTGTTGGCCGGGGCCTCCTTCAACTTAGGCACGCATGACGTACGGCATTCACGTTTCGTCTATCAGAGCTAAATCCGGAACACGGTTGATCTTACGGGAGCCATATTGAATCTACTATATATTGCTTGACTACTCGGCCACAATAACCGCGGCACGGAATATCGTGCTATTCACGCGACACACCGCAGCGTTCGCGTTTTCGGAACCCCCGATTTCTAGAGCTGTCAGTAATATAGCGTTCAGATTGGCGTGAGTCTCGCTTCGATACGTAATTGCAATTTAACATCAAGTAATACTGATGCATTTCGAGCCATGATCGATTCTCCGAGCGCGATGAAAACGTCGCTCAATATGCCATCATGTCTATTAAACTATCGCAAATGGAAATGTTGAATAAGTACTTGTTACATATGGCTTGTATAAATATAATAGAATAAATAAAAATACTCCTCGATATTTTAATAAGATTAAAAGTAAATTTAAATGATACCAGTCCATTTCATTACATCGTCAGGAAAATTAGTAAAAAGTCCACGGCATTGGGTGTATAGATCCCGTAATGGGACAAGCGCGAGAGTGAATCATTCGTTGCGACAGCATTTTCATGGCCTGGCGTTCAGGCGCTGAATTCAGATAAATAGATAAATATCTATTGTGTAAGGAAATGACAGCGGTTGCGAGAAACTTCGTCAAGGATGCGGGGAATGTGGGACAAGGGGAACCCCATACCTTGACTTCGTCGCGATTTGCGCAACGGCGCCCATCGGTTTAATCGGAGTCGTAAAATCCTCCGGATCGATCGATCAGGCGACACTAATAAGCGTGAAATTCACTCGGAAGCGGACACGTCTTGAGCTGTTTGCTTGACGCTCAGACCGTATCAGGCATCTGCGATACTTATGGAAGTATCCCATTAACGGGCACGAAAGTTTCTATTAAGTTCCCATTGATGGGACCGATATAAGAGCGTTATTATTATTATGACGTTATTGACCGCGTAACGTGTAATCCGCGAGGGCAAATAATATAGATGAGTCAATGTTTAGCCCGTAAGCGCAAATAATCGAGAGACAGTAGCGTATCGCCGCTAAGTATAGGGTAAATGTGAAATAAATGATAATCCCCCCCCCCCCCGACGGTGGATGCCGAGCGATGATACTTCCGATTTAATTAAATATCCGCCATGTTAATCAGCACCTCCGGCTGAAAGCGTATCTCGCTGTTACGCGAGATAACGAAGTTTGTACCGCGCGTTCTTACTTCGGGATCTTCGGAGTCTAATCAAGCTCGATGAAATACTGTAATTTACCGTCGCAGTTAGACTCTCATTACTCCACTCGGAATAATGAAGTGTTACTTGTGCGCGACTCGCCGATCTCCCCGTATTAAGAGCGGCGAACGCGCTCGCGCGATTTATGGAGAGTATAGAAACCGAGCGCGGACGCGCGGCGCATATACGTACGCTCGCGACTTTTGCGTCGCTGTGCGCGACATCGAGTATCGCGATTATAAACACCGCGACATTCGGTGGCGCGCCAAAAGGAGCGATAGGAAAGGTAAAGCGCGAGTCAGTCGCGAATCTCGATTCGCGCGAGATTTTCCAGCGAGTAACTGGAACGAGGAACATGACGCGCGGTCGCTCCTCGAATCGTCGCGCCGCACCGCGCCGCGCCGGCTACGGTATCTTTCCGCACGCTATTGCAACAAACTCGTTGCGATGCGATACGCGAGCATAAACGAGCACGGACAGCACGTTTCTTTTTTTCGAAACGTCGACTACGACTTGCGGAGTGTTGCGTCACGCCGCGCGGAACATCCTCATGAGACGCCATTAAGCGTCATTATTGATGATTGCCAAGTAATCTTAGTTATAAATAATAAGGTCGTTATTGTTGATATAAATTTGACATGCATTTCGATTAAGATACGTATCGATGATTATTAATTTATTCATAAATTCTAATCTATGAAAATCTTTTCTTATTTTATTTCTTATAAATTATACCTGCCCACGCTGTAAAATTTAAATACGCGGAAGTATTAGCTTGTTAAAATGCATAAAAATATTTGAAAAAACGTCCAAGGTCAGCTATTGGTTACTTGGATCGACGCGTATCGGAGTGTCCCCCGATCTTTCTCAATTTCCGAGACCTTATAGCACTCGCGTGCATTGCAGTGGGGTCTTTCGCAGTCGAAACCTTAAAGCCAGCTGCCACGTAGATTCATATCGCGAGGCCTGCATATATCTACGGGCATCCAGATGCGGTCGTCCGTCGTAGGGTGGTATTCCGCCTGGCTAGTAGAGATTAAAGTAACCGAGCCACCGCAGCCCCCATAAATATTGAACGTGCCCCGGATTTATGGTCGCACCGAGGACGCCGGGTTACGTAGGAGGAAGTTATATGAGTTGCCCGCCTAAAACCGAGCAGAGGGACTACTCCCGCAGGGGTCCAGCTTCTCTTGGCGAGCGAGCGAGCGAGCGAGCGAGCGCGCGGTCGCGAGAGAGCCCTTCGCCCTGCAAAAGGCCCGGCTAATTAATGTATTGTTTCACCGGCTGCGGTCCGCGCGCCTCCGCTCCAGAATCTGCATCCGCTGAATATGCAACGTCGTCCACAACCCGGAGAGCGCGACTCCGGATTAGTAAGCCGCGCTCATGCCCTATGCATACCTATCGACTTTCCCTCCTCGTGACGCAAAGAGACCGCAGCCCGGCCGGATGCGAGGTAAGAGGCCAATTCGGCGCATCCTCCGGATTTTCGGGTCGAAAACAGGACGGGGCAGCGACCCGAGAGACATGCCTTCTTTTCTATTTTACGGAGAGCTGCTCGCGAATCTAATGATGAACACTCATGATACATTCCAGGATACACCTTATTTAATTTTTTCGAGGAAAGAGAATTATGTAGCGAAGAATAGCGTTAAGAATAACGGAAAGGTGTGGCGTACCGTTGCGCTGTGCGAATTGTCACCGATTACATTGTCGTGTACACGTGCGAGTTAAGCAACGAATTGGTCCACGTGTAGCAGCGTGAAATTGGAAAAGCTAACAATCCCGAGACACACGTTTCAAGTATCATAATTACAAATTGCATACCCACTTCGTCCGGTTCCCTCTTTCGAACAACGAGCGCGCAAAGATAATAACCGTACGGTTCTGATGAACGCGCGAGATAATAAAAAGAAGCTCGTGTTATAACGGATAAAATGTATTCCGCTGCGCGATGCGAACGTCATAATCGGACGGTGGATCAGAGGAACCGCTTAATCCTCAGGTACTTTGACAACTCGCGGACGTGTAGGCGTGATTTACGAGTTTACGCCTCGGTAAAGGTCAAAGGCTCTGCCTGCGGATTGTTAGCGGGTACGCGTTACCTCGTTCGCGCCGATTACGCGCACGGCGATCGGACGGACGCGTAACATTCCACCGGTAGTTATGCAGTCGTTGCGAAAACGCGCTCGCTCCTCTCTCGGCGAGGGACTCGAACCTCCCGGGGACAACTCCGCGAGTCGTAAAAGGCTCCCCGAGGAGACGCGCCGACTTCGGCGACTGTAATTTTTACGACGGCTTGTGAGTCTAACAGGATCGATGTGCTTGACAAGAATAAATATGAGACAGGGCAAAAATATAACTGTATGTAAAAGACTCCTACGAGAAGCTATGCAACCGCGAACGTGATTTTTATGCCAAATTTAATTGAATTCAGATATACTTCTGTCCGTGAGAATGTGATTGTGAAAATCTGCTATCAAAAGACACATGATTCCAGCAGATGTGTAACAAGAACTTGTAGTAATAATAGAATGGAAGAAAATGTAGTGATTAAATATCTATATACACAACTCTATAATTGCGATTCTTGTAACTTGATATTGAAAATGGTACTGCCAATCTTTTTTACTCTTCTAGGATTATGATCATACTTTGGTGATTATGATTGTTAGTTTGAGAATTATTACGTTATGATTAATCTATAATTTGAGATTTTACAGTTTTCTGTAAAATTGTTCCGCTCGTGTTCAGTTGAAGGCGTAAAAGCACATTCTTGCATAATGCGTCGCTGTGTGTTCAACGAAGGCAACGTTGAATCCGGCCAGGAAGTTAATTACCCGCGGTTACTATTGTGGAAAGCCTAACGACCATTCTTTTGAAATCCGTGTCGATTCTTCGAAAGCGCGAAGCTGCCACACGTTGAAGCAGCTAAATGTCGGATGCGAGAAAGGAGAGTGGAGAAAGCAACAACATCTGTACAACAAATAAAAAATATATTTTTTGATAATAAAAGACAAGATTTATACGTGTACCAAATACCTCGTTCGCCTTTTTAGTTGCGTGTTACTTAACCAGGCTACGAATGGAAATGACGCGTAGTACGAGGTGATCCCGCCTGTATTCCAATGTAGATGCAGGCCGCGACCGAAAACTCTTTCGTATTAATTACGAAATATCCCGTATATGCGCGGTTGCGCTTCACGCTGTAAGAGCCCCGCGTACGAACAATCGTCGTCCCATCACCGGGGGACCTCGGGCATGTCTGTCACGCGTGCGGTTCCCCGTGCGTGCCCGTGTAATTTCAGGCCGCGTTCATTCCCCGACATCGCAAGAGGAACGACATCGGGAGCACGTTGATAGAAAAAATTCTCGAGAGCGAGTGCTCTCTAAGAAACATGAAAGAAAATGGCATCGGTAAAATTTTCGATAAAACGAAAAGAACGTTGCGGCAATCGCGGTTATTGAAACCAACACATTATCCTCAACGTTTAAAGATAACAATACCAGAAATCAATTACGTGAATCATCCTTCATAGGTTTATATGTAGAAACTTGGGGAAATGTATATGAAATATTTATTTATAGGCACGCGTTAATTTTCGGATCTGCTTAGATTATGAACTTCATGCATGCCAACGAGCGTAAAGTCCGATTAACAAAAACGGAGTAATCGCGACGTTTCTATGTAGATCGAAGGTTTCTGTACTTCATAGAGCTTACAACTGCTTTTATTATTAGCAGAAATTGCATCAGAAATTTCCAGTATCGCGACACTAATCGGATTTTCCACAGGCTAATCACGTTTGCGCATAAATATAGATTTTTCCGTCGCGACGTTCTCTCCTCGCGCGTGTCATAAATATCGCTATGATTTTTAATAACCGCCGTTTCGCCTCTCCCCCCGCTCGCCTCTTCGCGGAGCTCGTAAAAAAAATAATTTAATTAAGCCCGCACTTAATGCGAGAGACGCAACGTAGGTTCTCGTTAAAACCGGATACGGATCACGAATTACGCAACGCATCTGCGACGGCAGGAATTCGCGCTGCACCTGCGAAACGCGATGTCATCAGACGTCATCAGCGAAATTCTTTTAGCCGGACGTGTGCGCCTATACGAGAAGGAAGATTCCGTTCGTGCCGCGATGATTTTAACATTTCTCTTTGAACATTTGATACGTGTGTGTTTTATTACGCGCACGCAATATAACGCCTTCGTCGACTTTGTTCCCGGAAAACACACGCATCGCGGTAGAACGTAATTAATATATGATAGCAAGGCCTCTCGCGATCCGGTCTTGTTAAATATAAATCGCAAGTTATACCTACATACGACGAACTAAACGAGCAGGTTGTTGCTGTTTTCCTTTCGTTGCACCTGCGTCTCCTTTTATATTCCACGCGCGCGTTTCTGCGCGTGTGGGAAATAATAGACTTTTTGCAAGTGCTCCGGATACGGTAAACGATAACGTCGCGTCGAGTGAATCCAGGACGAAAGTGTGTTGCCACGACGATCTTCGCGTTGTTCCGCGTCGAGCGTTGGGACCTTTTAACGCTCACGGTATTCAACGCGTACGGTATTGCGGAAACGCACTGGCGAATAGGAGACGGAGTCAAATATACCGGAGTCGGGAATACTATTTCGACGCCAGATCGAAAAAGTATAAGCGACACGGCGAGAGAGGCGACTCGTAGACCGTGAAAAAAAAAGCCGAGAAGCGTGTAACCGGGGACGACATTGTCGAAAAGCGCCGAGGCCAATGTCCGACGGGGTGGCGATTTCTACGGACGTGTTTTCTAGGATGGATCAATATGTATGGTAATGCGGCCGAGACTGTACAGGTTGTACACATCAGCATCGTCGACCTACGTGCACATGCGTCCGTAGCTGTATTATGTATGCGCGCGGTACGTAGGACGTGACTTCTCATATACGTATAATAAACATGTTACGTAGCGGCCTACGGAACACTCGTACACATGCGTGTACGTATCGTGGACACGTGCGCGCGTATTTATCCTACGATGTATTAACATCGTCGAGGTATTAAGATAAGGGGTCGGTGCGGTTATGACAGTCAGCAGGTCTCGCTCGCGGGACGGGAATCACGCGGTGCGGCATGACAAAGCGAAAGATTTCTTTTCAATTAGGGGATATACGTGAAAAATGAACTTTTGTCTTTCGTCAAACGCATCTGTAGATTAAATTCTTATTCTTATTATTTTTAAATTAGTTTGCATCTCGCTTCAATTTCTCCTCAAACGTTTATTGCAGTATTGCTTGTAAAAACGTATATATGATATGTAAATGTATAAGTGGATTCTCGCTAAACCCAAATGACTGTGCGGATAGTTATCTCTGCGGGATAAAGCGAAAGAAAAGTTTATCGATACGGCGCCGATGGAGGCGATAGCTTCCATATGATTCCATATAATGATGTATACAAAGATAAAATGACTTAATAAAGCTAAACGATCAAATAAATTTGTTTGAAAGATAGTTAAATAATTTTATTTTATAATTTTATATAACCGTAAAAGAGTACCGAATATGTTCTATTATGTGTTGAAAGAAACGCATATCCTGTCAGACACAGCTGCAATAATGTTAGCAATAAAAATGTATAAAGTATTAAAGAGAAAAACTTGATATATGACCAGGACTAAGATCCTGAAGTACCGTTTTATAGGAGGATTTAACTCCAAGTTTTCATGATGCACAGTCGGGACTGCAGACAATTAGTAATCGAGTTACCGAGATATTTCCGGTCCTATTGGGACCGAAAATCGAAATCTACTTTGATGTGCAACAAAATGCCGCATATTCGACGAACTCACAACGCTTTGAAGGAAAATTTTAAGACATCCGCAGCTCTATTAATCATCCGCAACGAAATGCGTTCAATTTTTATCCCATTAAAAATTTTTACGCAGACGAAGGATCACAAACAAATTAAAGACACGGATTATGAGATTCTTAAAAAAAAAAGTTCTATTTAAAATAAGTTCGAATTTGACCTCATTAATTGAGATTACTTGCGCACTTATATATCTGTATGAAATTAATACTTTTAGAAGTTCAACATAACTAAGAGAATTATAGTTTTCTTCAAAGTTCTAAAATTTTTAACACGTTTTAAAAAGAATTTCGAACAATATTCATCACGTATATAATTGTCACGTAGTATAACGCAATAATAAAATATTTAAAGCCATTCTCTCTTTCTCTCTTTCTTTGTGGGAATATAATTCGAATTTCATTCAACCGGCGGTGTCTATAAATATGTATGTATTATACGCAACATGTGTGTGCAAATGCGTGGTCTCATTTCGGCTCTCGAAATGCACGATAGAGTTAATTAGCCTATTCGCGTTTGTCTTATGGTTATTCCGGGTGAAAAGTCTCTGACCGAGACTTGTTTGATACCGTGTTTGTTTTTTTCCGTTCGTTAATGCCGGCGTATAATGACAACGTCCGTTGAAGCAATAGTCGATTAATTTCGACCTTAAGAGACAAGATTTCCCGGATACGTATTGCGCGCGTCGATGCACGGGTAATGAGCTATAAAAAAGATATAAATGCCTTTGCGTTATATATTAAATAAATTTTCGTGGCAATTTAAGTGGCTAATAAACTAATAATATGCCGCTATTTATGTAATTTTCTAAATATACAATAATATATGTAAAAGGTATTAAAAATATATAAAATCGTTATATCTTACAATAGCAAAATATATCATTAAAAGCTTTTAAATATCTTTTTCTTTGAGACATATATATATTTGCCAATTTAAAAACTCTTTACGCTTATGTACTGCAATGCAAGCAGATAATAATTTTGGTTTAACGTTCTTAAACTGTGACAGCGTCGTGCTTTTAAGATCTCACAGTGAAATAAAAAGTTTCAATCTCGACCAATAAGAAGACAAGTGTCGCACATTTCGACCGTTTTACGCACCCGCGGAATTTTACGCGGATTCGAGACTGACGCTCTGGGATACCCTCTTAGAAATGTCCGGGGAATGAAATCCGAAACGCCCCGTGAAAAGCGTGGTAATTACTTTTGGATTCTCGCGACGTTACGAAAATAAATCCGTTCTTCTCGCACACGCGCGCGCGCGCGCGAATGCCGTTCCCGGTAAGCCTTTGTGGTGTTAATGACGAACACCACGAGGAGAAATTGCACCGGGACATCTTTACGATCGAAGCCCCGGCGCGCGGGGCTGAAGATCAACGACACGAGCGGACGACGAACACGGACGCGCCGCACACATTACGAGATTTAATTAAAGTGCCCGATGTATTTATCAACCCTCCTTCCTGGAAGCAATACAATCCGTTTAAGAAAATTCGTTCTGCGCGTTTCCTTGGCAAGACACGTCAGCGGGATATAGCGGAGCAAAACCAAGATGATCACCGTTGGACGTTTCAATATCTATATATGCGTTTCGAAAGGGTATAAGACGACTCTTTGACTACGTATCCTGCAGGGTCTTCGCAAAATACGTCGATACCACTTAAAATTGCTGCACGCGGAGCTGCGCAAAAATATTGACGCTAAAAATGTTAACGAGCTCAAACGAGTCCGCATATTTTCGCGGTCGTACGAGAACGAGAAAGGCAGACGGGTTAGCGTTTTACATAACGATTTACGAGCCGATACACTCATATCGATTTACAAGCACGGAATCCGCTCCTCGGATATGTTCGCGTCGAGCTTGTTAGTTCGACTCGCGAGAGCAAAAAGCCGCGACGAACCCTTCACTTTCGCGTGAAATTTACGGCGAGCGACGACGACGCGGCGCGGCGCTCGCGCTAAATCAAAAACAGAATTTTTGCCGTGGCTCGACTCCGGCTACGGGAGCAAAGTACAGGTTGCGGGGCCAGTCCTTCCCCGGTGGTGATTACGATGAAGAAAGAGGAAGTGAACGTCGCGCGGAGGAGGGCCGCGTTTCCCCGATTGCCGCCGCGCCAGGAAGGTAGGTAGGCATACCACTCTTGCACCAAGGGGGTATTACGTAACTATAAATTTTAATTGAATCCGCGGGCTGCGCGGCTCCCCTCCCTCCGGCGATCATCTTCTGGCAATAAACGTAACGCGGGATGTATATACCCGCGTGCGCGAGGGAGGCGCGAGGGGGATGCAGAGAGAGGGAAGAGGGATTAACAACTAGTTTTCACTCACCATGCAGCTGCGCGAGCGACTGCAACGTGTTGGCGGTGTTGCAGTTTATGAATCCTGGAACAGAAATAGAGAATGCGCCGTTAGGAAAAATAGCTATTATTTTAATATCTGGCTATTAAGTGGGAAAAAGAAATAATTGTGAAGGGACGCTAAAAAATGTATTAACCGTATAAGATGCTTAAAATTCTTGAAATAGCATTATAGCAAGACATACGATTGATAAAAATGGATTTATCCTTTTCTTCTTACGACTAATTAACATTAATTGCATTAAGTTTATTTCTTAATTTATTTCTAAACCTTAATTTGAACGCGCAAAATCATTGAGATATTTAATATTATGCAATCAAAATCCTATAATATTATTTTATTCAAGGTTTCTAGATTCGCAAAATGTAATAATATCGAGAAATGTATGCAACTGTACACTGTGCTATATAATAATGAAAGCAACGGAAACAAAAATTTATTGCAAATTGATTAATTAATTGTGTTGTATAAATATTTAGAAATTGTAAAATATAACGCGTAAATACAATTGTAATTGCGTACAATACGTCGCGTAATTAAGCTGTAAAATGGCACAGACACACAGGCGGGGCTACCCGAAAATTTATTGGAGATGGATTAATTAATTAATTTCGTATTATCGGACGTATCATTATCCCACAGCAAAAAATAACATTTTGAAACTGGCTGATTGCTGATTCAATACCTCTTTCACTGTCTTTAATAACATATCATTCTCTCGCTTTCGAAATTACGAAAAAATACATAAACGTGCATTTATATCGTCAGATGAAAAATATTTCATATCGTCGATAGATGAAAAATGTTGTAGAACACGTGGTCTTCACTTCTAAACAACGACGTGTAAAATTTCACGCGTGTACACGGGCGCACACACGGGCGCACACGTCGTTGTGAGCTCTCAACACCGGTACGTATGTATGAACGTACGTACGCTTCGTCGAACATTCCCATGGCATAAGATAACCTCTGAACTTAAGGCCCTCGGTCCGACCGGTCGGGCCCCAGCCCGCGCGAGCGCCCATGATGGAACATTGTGATTTAGGAACGTCGAAACGCGCGTCGCGCCGTCGTATTTCCACCTCCGATGACCTTCCGCTTTCTTCGCTAGCGCGACGACGACGCGCTTCACGCGCTTCCCTTGTTCTCCCCGCTCTCATCGCGGATAACCTTAACGTTTCAGTTTTAATATGTCTTTTATATTCCCTTCGAGCCAGGTGAGAGCGCGACGTTAACGGGCGGCGACTTTCACGCTAATTAGCACGAACTTGTCCGTCTGCGGAGGAGCGTCGGGCGAGACCGGTATCACGCGTGTCGTAAAACGACTTGGTCAGACATGCTAAGAGCTTGTCGAACCGAGAATTTTCGGAGCACCGTGGAGAAACAGGAGTCCTTGACTATAAGTCAGTCGATAAATATGTTCAAGACTTACCATGATATCGATCACTGACTAATATCTCGTTTGTCTTGTGACAAATTTGACAGATAAAAAGGTTTCCAAAGAGTTTGAAATATTATCAAACGTTGAACTTACAGAACTATTTAAAAATTTTTCGAAGCCATCGAAATTTTTTATCGAACAATCACCAGATACCGTTCGACAGTTTCGTTCTATTTTCTAGTCATCCGGTATAACCCATGCGTGAAGTATCTAATACGCTAGGTTTCCGAACGGGAAGGTACAATTTCTGTCTTCTGTTTGTCTGTCTCGCGCGATAAGATTAGCGTGATCCGAGAAACGTGGGATTCCTCGACATATGCGGAATGTCTCGCGAGTAACGACCGGGATTACGAGTGCGAGTTGTACGTATACCGGGTAGGTTAGGTATAATCGTGTTAAACGGCGATTGGTAATGCGCGTACTGGGAACCGATCCGGGATGTTCCACTTGGCGATTCGTGCGCGTATTACTACCGTAATCCACCACCCTAATCATTTCTCGTATACCAGTGTAAATAAGAACGAGCCGATCGCCGCGGCGAAAACGCGTTATCTCGTCTATGAGGATCTAGTCACGCAACGTACAATGTAACTCTCCCTATGCAATTGCCCCCCTCGTTCGACGTATTTCTGCGATTGATCGATCGTAAGAAACGTCGAGGGCTTAGCACTGCAAGCCAGTTAAGGTAAACGTCCCAGTGGCCGGACACGTACCAGTGTCCGACCACATTGGAGAAAAATATTTACTATTTATTTGAACAATTAAAAATAAAAATAAGCTTTTTACCAATTAATCGTTAGATATTAAAGTTTTTTTTACAATAATTATTATTTTTATTTTTCATTGCTCAAATAAATAGTAAATATTTTTCTCCATCAATGTGATCGGACACTGGTACGTGTCCAGCCACTGGCACGTTTACCTTAACTGATTTTCTGATCAGGGTGTTTCATTCTCGGAATGTATTTCGCTTCTTTCAAGTTAAGTGCACTCTGAAAAATTAATCGCGCGAAACTAAATTAAGGGATGTCACTAATTTCGCTTTTACAGATTTCTTGAAAATTGTTTTGAGTATAATATACGATCTTCCCAGATTTAAGCGAGAAATTATCGTAAAGAATTTTTGACAACCATTGTTGTGGCAAGATTTGTCACGAATATGTATTGATACAGGCAAGTGTTTACCTTCTTCACCATCGGAATGGAGATATTAATTCGAACGATGTATTTACACCCGTCAACTTCTTTATCAGATATGTCCTGTTATTTAACAAATAGGCGATACGAGTCTTTACATCACTTGGATTGACAGGACATTTTTTTCACCTTAACTTCGAAGAAAGTATGCCGACACGTGAAACGTTCTCGAGAAAGAGAGAGAGAATAAACAGATTAATGACAAGGTCTGATCAAATATTTGCCAACAACGCATCCGTTCCATTCGCAATCGATCGATATTATTGATCCAAAGCTAAAAAAAGAAATGAGATTATATAATCGATCCCAATTTGAATTCTGAGGATGCCCTACGGCACATGCACGGTGAGTACGTTACGCCAGCGCGTGCCTGACAGTGTTTTCTTCTGCAGACTTCCGTGGCACATCGTGACTAATTTTCTACACCGTTACAATAATAGCAAGCGCAAGCGCAAAAACGTTTTCCGTGCGTCCGGTCGACGAACTTACGCATGGCAAATAAAGTAGCGATATACCATTTCACGTCGCGTGCGCCACGGTAACTGCAGTTATTATCAGAATTATCGAGACGCCAATCGCTTTTCATTCTTACGTAAGCTTTGAAAGTGTAAAAATATAAATAACAAGACTTCATTCATCGATTATTCTTATCTGTTTATCCTTATCCCAGTTTTCACACAACGATACTTTTAAGTGTCGATTTCGAGCAAGTTTATAGTCTTAATTCGCGCGTGATGTTCTCCAATAAAAGCATTTCGATACAAGGTTGCGATATAATCAAAATTTCCTCGAGAAAGTCGATTCTTATCGCGTTTATCAGACAATCAAAGGTGCTGTCATTACCTGAGCGTCGACAATAAATATTGATTGTCTGAGAGTAGCTTGAATAAAGGTGCCTGTCAACGATCGCGCGTTCAAAGGCGGAGGAGCGAGTGAGCGCGAGCGAGGAGTGTGGAAGTGTCGTTTTCACATTTTGCGAAATCGCGTCGCGTCTACGGCGCTCTTTAAAGGTTGATTCACCGCCGAAGAAGAAGAAGAAGAAGAAGGAGAAGAGATCCGCCTGCCGTGCTCGTGCCGGCAATAACATTATCCCTCGTCAATTTGCCCCACGGATTTTACTTTCACGGTGCGTCTATTCACGTATCGATCGCTATTATCGATGATTGGGTCAGCACGTGCGCGCAACCTGTTCGCGCGGCGCTAGCTAACAATAAGAAAAAAATTAACTGCGAAAAATTGCGAAACAAAATCGACAGATATAAAAAATTATTATTTCACCAATGCTTTCAGTGAATATTATATTCTATCGAGTGCGTTCTTCGTTCTGTTTCGAATAATACAAATATTTTCTCGATATGCTTTCTTTTATTGACTGAAGCTATTGACTTTTCCACGGCTACCATTTCCTACACGATAGTTATCAGAACTATACGCGGAGGGAGGAGCGTACATAGGATTCACACGATTATCATCGAGGCAATTCGCAATAACAAATGTAATAGTTTTAGAATTTCACGATTGGGTATATATCAAAAGTGAAATCTTACAGGATAATAAATGTTTTATAAGTGCCGTAAACTTCACCGTAAAGAAGTAAATTGTTAATCCGCAATCGGCGGACTCCGCGGAGTCCGCCGTGTTTTAAGAGGTGCTTAATTACGAAATCTCGACGAGAGCCCGACTGACGAGTGGTAGCGCCGGCCGCCAACGAGTGCGCTGCGTGGCCATGCGGAAAGGCGAAGCCGACGATGTTCTTTTCCCTGGACGACGACGGGGCTTGGCTACCTCCGGTTACACCGTCATTATTACGATAGCGGAGACCTTATCTCGTTGCGGGTTCACCGGTAGCCGTCTCTTGCGCGCCCGCACGTTTCGCGCGCGCTTGTGTTGCAAAAGCCGGAGGTACACTCATAATATCGCGATCTTATCTCTCTTCCAGCGATATTAATTAATTTGATAGTTTCGTGTCAAAATACCGGGAAGGTATCGACGGCCTTGAAAAGCGGAAACGAAGGCGCCAAGCGCTTCTGACGTAATCTCGTTTTCGCGGCGGCTTTGCGTAATCCTCTATCGCCGCCTTCGTCTTGTCGAGGGACGGAGCAAGTGTTCAAAAAAGAAAAAGTAAAACACAAGACACAGCTTTCTCCCGAGTGCGAAACGCCGAAAAGAGACATGTGAAATCTAATGGTCCCGAGCGCGCACGCTTCGGATCCTACGCGATTGTGCCCACGTGCCATGCTTTAAGTACACTCAATTATTCGCTCTTACGAGAAACGGGGGAATTACTTGCCGTAACACTGCGCGTCTTTGTAGAATTGCTCCAGTTCTCAACGGAGAACGAAATACGAACTTCTACATTTATACGTCTTAATTGCCCCAGCTATTGTCTTCTATCAATATTTAAATAGCAATAATTGAAATCTGAGCGAGAGAGGTAGATTTATATCTGAAACGTTTTATATATAAGATATTGTATATATATATACACGTGTCTTAATTTCAAAGTTATATTATCAGTATATTACTCGTAGAACGTTTCAAATATTTAAAAGAATATCACGGTAAATGTGCGGATATTGCGAAGAAGATCCGTGCTCTGAGAATATTTCGAGTATGCGTGTGTCAGTAGTTACATATTAATGTAGAATGGTAGATAAAAATATTCTTAAAGATATTCTCCAGATAGCCCGTGCGCTTACGTGAGATACCTCAGGGATATCACGATTTCCCAGCGAGATATCTTGACGAAATCCCGCAGATTTCCTCCGGCTGTACGGGGAAGCCAAAATTGTGCGACGTTGAAGCTTCTTCTCGCGCAAACTTTTTGCAGAGAGGCTTTTCTTTGTAACTTTCTAACTTTGTAATTGAAATAAAATACATCGCATGATGTATTTCTTATATACCAGAATATAAAATAAAACGGATTTTAGTAAATTCCTGTTATCATAATTTATTATGGCCGACCAACGAGCCCTCATTTTTCCCGACTTTCTCGATCACACGGAATTAGTATTTACTGTAATCAATATACTTCGGATAACTTTCACGCTGACACCGTGCGTACATACAAGCCCACTTGGCAAGTAATTGCTAAATGAATTTACTTCCAGGAAGCGATAATATACGATTTTATTTTCTTTCTCGCGCGTAAATTCGAAGCCTCGCTTATCTGCCGATAAATGTTTGTCGCGCTGATAATAATGAAAGTAATACGTCGTCGTGTCGGCGCACGTTTGCGAAACGTATACCGTCGACGATCAAGCCTTCGACTGGCCCGATAGTCCAGTTTCTCGACCGCTCGCGCTCGCGGAAGGTACTTGCATGTACACACGATACCACGAGAACTCTCGAGCAATCTCTCGACAAAATTGCATCATGCCTTAAACAACTTTCAATTGCGTAAATTAATACGCGATCTGCCATCTGCCTAATTATCTGAAGTACCGAAAGGTACAGGCGTGGAAAAGCCTGCGGTCGACAGACGCGCGCGCGCTCGCTTACGAAATACGCAAAAGCGTGCAATACGCGCGCGCGCGCGGGACGAAGATTGAAGCGCATTCTCATGCGAGGAGTTACAATTGTGACGACATGTCGCCTCTCTCTTTCTCTCTCTCTCTCTCTACTCGCGCGCCGAGATGATTTCAGAAATTACGTACTATTGTCGGTTTCCTGCAATTTCGTCAGCGTGAAAGCGTTATTAGCTGTTCGAGGAATCGATCCGATCACGCTGGCCAATAAGTCGGGAATTTTTTCCGTTTTCCTCGATTCGCTGCGTTTGTTTTCTTTCCTTTCTATCTCTCTCTCTCTCTCTCTCTCTCGCTTTTCTCTCCCCTCGTCGACGATCCCGATCCCGTGCGGTAAAACTCTCGTTCGCATCGAAAGCCTATCGAGTGTCTCTCCGCTCGAGAGCTACGTCGATGGGAGCGAATCTCCGAATATTCAGATAACAACGATAAAGGACGAACGATCCCGAATATAACAGGCTTCTCGATGCGTTATCCAAGGAGGATCCCGAGCCCTCTTCCATGCCCCTTCCCTGCGAAGGATCTCGGCGACGAAATAAACGAGATACGCGCGGCACGAGTCAATGACTCACTTTTCCCCCGTCCGAGGGAAAAATAGCCTGAGCCACGAAGCCATGACGACTTGACTTTTTGCCAAACGACCCTGTCTCCCCGCGCGACACGCCGTCCGTTTGGATAAAATTTCCGAGAGCGCTTTCTCCTCCGTCGCTAAAAACCTTTGCGGATTATTCTCCTCGCGCTCGATTGGCCGAGCGCAGCGAGCGGCTCCGAATTACTATGCAAGAGACTCCGGAGCTGTTTGCGCCGCGCCGTCCGATTTCTTTAGTCTTGTAAACAAAGAAGGAATAATCAACACACGTAGCATGAATCATTCGAGGAAAGTGATACAAATTTCGCTCGTTCCAGACAAATTAAGCTGTGTCTCTCTCTCTCTTTCTCACGAGGTATTAAATTGTGCTTAACCAAGACGAACGTTTGATGACAAAGATTTAACATTTTTATTACCTGTCGCGTCGCACAATCGCGATATAGATAGGGCCTTGAATACGTTTTACGAATTTTATTGTCATATAACAGATTAAATTTTGGAGTTCATTAGCGTTGCTTCGGCATTAGCCTAAAAACGATCTCGCTGACACAGCTGTCGATTTTGTTAAGAGATCATCTTGCTCGAGTGACTTTTACGATTGCGGGTCCGATTACGAAACACCCGGTAGCAGCGAGGCAAGGAGCGGCAAAAAGAAAAAGGGAAAAAAGTGAGAAAGTAACGCGATCGTATACTCGCGCCTGCGATATCACGATTTTCATGCGAGATTTACTGAGCCTCGCGACCTAACGAGAAGCGACTAACGGCCTTCTCTTTAGCGATCTCGTTGGAGGATCGGCGATACGCGGAGAAACGATATCCCGATTGGAGCGCGAAGCACATGTGGGGTCTTATTCGCGCGAGAATTCGTCGACGGATCGCGATCGTGAGACGCTCTCGAACGCGGAAGTTCTATCCGATCGACGAAGAACAACGTTAGAAAGATCAGGTTCAGGGCTGCAGCCGGAACTTCTCACAAACTATTAAATTTACGCAAATCACTAAAAATCGACAAACCCTTTCTGTAAAATGTACGACGATGAAAATATACTAAATGCGCATTAAAAGTTTTTTGAAAATTACCTAGTCTCTCAAAAAAATTTGATTTTTTATTTTTATGTCTTATTACTTATTTTGCGTTATCTATTGCTTTTAATATCCCACTCCTTCGAGTCTTCGAATCTAAATCGCTAATCGTGTATTTAGTCTATCGTCTTCGTGAACTCGTGTTTCTGAGTCGATTCGACTACCGGGATAACGATCGGAACGAGGCGCCCCCGGATTCCCCGTGGATTTACGAGCCTCTTACGTATGTCGATCCGTGCACCAGATGCAAACTAGCGGTGCTTCGATACATAAACGCCGCACTCGCCGATGCCCTGCTTGTCTTAAATGCGAATTGCGGTTCCCCATCATGCGGATCTGAGCGAGTGTCTACTATTATCTAGACGATGCCGAGTTATCGAATTTTTGCGTCTACCACTCGCAGCTGTACACACTGTTTAATCGTCTGTGCCGACGAGCGACCGGGGCACCGTTGCTCAGTAAACGGATGTAAGAATCTTCCGTCTGACATAGAACGCCGCGTTTCACGGAATATTCAAACGTGTTCGACATGACACGTCGATGACTGGCGATGAATTCCCTCGTGATCGCGAATATATTGTAGCGATTATTAAATATTAGTACTGTGCAATTTATTTCTTGTTTATAACTGGTAAAAATCTTAATTGTTATACATTTTTTAATTAGGTGCGAAACATGATGATAAGAAGTTCCATGTGACAGTTAATAAAGAAAATTTGCTAACAAATAATTGGCAAATAAATAACTTGAAATATGACGTCTTAAAAAGTTAAAGATTACTTCTTTGAGATAAATATATCTGAAGGAATTTGAAGAAATATTATCCTGCTTAAGTTGTTAACGTTGAAAATATATATCGCTATCGTCGTGACGTTATCATTCAGGAAAAACAGTTTCTCGCACATAAATCCGCTTATATCAGGATGATTTGCGTTATCGCACGAAGCAAGTTATCTGATAACTCTCCATCTTACTTGTGCATTTTTGGAAGATCCTGGAAACCTATTTGCTCAACAATCTCTCTCGCAAACAAGGATCCCTGTTGCCTTTATGTATCACTTTCGAAAATACATTATACGTCTCAATCAAGGGATATCGCCTATGGCGATAACGTCGAGGATCATCACGCCAATCACGATGTCTCCTGTCTCCTGTCTCCTGTCTGTTTGCCAATATATCTTTTATTCATAGAGCAGTCATTATTATCCCAACACCTCAGATAGGAACTCCTCATTATCTTACACCTTTTTTATCGTATCCTCCAGCCTTAGCTATCTCGTTAGATTTCTAACGCTAAAACAACGTAACCTGATCTATCTGTATTATTTATCATAATTATTTTTATTATCCGTTATTTAATTTTAAATCTCCATTCTTCCGTTTCACACGTTTATTTCGTTAGATTCATTAACGCTTTTTGCACGGTATCACCGTTATTCTTTAAGGAATCTCTACAGATATCTCTATGGAGAATTCAAGCGAGATAATTACTCACTTCCTCTCTCTTTAATAATAAATCGATTCCTCTTTAGTTCCAGCTTTCTTCCTTCGCGTTCTGCGGTATCGTCGGCATCTCGTACCGTGAGAACTCGACTACGTCACTCCACGTTGAGGTCCCGCGACCTTAAGGCCGACCTCCGCGATGAAGAACCCCTCATAGCTGCCGCCTCTGTCTTGGTTCCGTCTCTCGTATTCGGATAAACTTTCCGGTATCCTACGAGAGGCATTCTCATTCGCGAATACCCTCGAAGATTATGCCTTCGGTCGATTCCTACGTGAATCGAGTTATCTCAGGCGCGAGATTTCCGATCGGCGGCAAAAATGCACGCGTTATCTCGTTACTTTTTATTACTAGCTACGTTCAAGAGGATAAGTTTCCACGAACGGACTTCTGGTATCTCGGCTGAATAAGGACTTATCTTGGGCGAGCGAGTATCGATTTTCATTCAAATGGTATCGATACCGATCTAAGCGCAACGTTGCTCGCGCGATTGCGGACGCGACGATAGCCGATATATTTCGCTCGCCCGCGGAGGCGCGACGTCGTGAAAACGCGTAGCCATGGAAAAGCCGCTGTCAACACGGCCGCTCGTACGCTTATTCCGACATACTTTACGGCCGTTCCGTTGATCGTGTTCGCGGGAATGTTGGTAACGCAACATTTGACATTTCTCGAATGCGCATGGAAAGCGACATGTATTTATTTCATCGCGCGCGAGGCGCGCGAGAATCGCGCGGCGCGTTTTTACTCCTCGCGTGTCGTTCGTTACGCAGTAGGTACTTCCCGCAATCGAAGCTGATTAAAAATTGTAATTCTCGCGGAAGGCTTCTCGGGAGTCGAGCCGAGAAGCGACACCGATGTAAGCGACAGATAAGCAGAGCCGAGCACGGGCGCGCGTTATTATGTTCACGTGTAAATCAGTCGACGTTTCTTCTTCGCCCGGAAACGAGCGAGTACGCGGACGAATCGCGGGCGCACATCGCGCTTTGTTATTTTTATCTGCGCGACACGGATTTGGATTTTGTCACTAACTAATTCCTTCGAGCGTGCTAATAATTCTTGGCTCGAACAAATACTTTCTGGTCGATTCTGATGAGAATGAAATGTAGAGTAGCGGAAGAAGCGATTCGCAAACTGATAACATGACTAAGAAATTACGTTTCTTACGGAATAGAGCTACAGAAGAAGGAAATGACGTCGGAGACTTATCTGCAGCGCTTATCGGTGAATGTTTGTATACGCGTTCGTCAAAGATTAGTCATTATTGATACAACGATGCGAAATTGTTAACAGCGGGACTATTAACGCAAAGTGCTAAATTCTTATCCAAATTAGAGTAACTGATGCTCGATAGATACTTTATTTTAAACAAACACGTTATAAATATGATTATATCCAATTAGCACGCGCAATATGCGTGATTTAAACGGATTATATAACGATAAATTCGTTACAAACAGGGCAATATTTTGAGTGATTAATACACGTCACGGCACCTATTATTAAGCAAATCGATACTGGAATTCAACCTCGATGAGTCGCATTCGAAATTAGCGAAATGTCAAACGGTCAAATCGGTTATTCTCGGCACTGACTCGGGGCGGAGGTAAACCACGTGTGGTAGATCGAGAGCTACGAACAAGAGGGGCCATCGAGAGGAATTTCTCTCCCTCGAGAGAGCGAGAAAGAGAAAGAGAAGAAAGAGAGAGAGAAAGAAAGAGAGGTGTGTACGAAAGATCGAAGACAAATATCATCAGGGAGATGAAAGCGCATGGCCGATGGAACGCGGAATGTTAAAAAAAAAAAGACAATGACACGCGAGAGTTGCAGAGAGGAGGACGCCGCGCGATAAGAAGACGGAAGAGGATTCGCGCGTGAGATCCACGGGACAATCCGGGTCCCGCAGGTTCGAGTTGCAAACGAGCGAGCAAGCGAGCGAGCGAGCGAACACCGTAAACTGTCACGATGACAAACGAAGGCCGACATGTGCTTGAGAGCCGCGCCAGTGCCAGCGCGGTTCTAAGTGCGGTAATAGCGCACTCGCGGCGAGTAACGACAGATGCTAGCCGAGGCGAGCTCCGCGGAGAGCCGTGGCAGGCCTCCTTCGGATGATCCCGCGGCAGTTCCTGTATTGTTCCCTCGCTCTCTCGCTTTGTCGATCCGCTGCAACTGCGCGCGCGGGCGCCAGCGGTTTCCTTCGCTTTTCTCTTCGTCTTCGTCTTCTATGTCCGAGATGGTGCGCTCAGCGCGGTGAGAGATCATTGGCACGGAGAAAACAAAGGGTATAATGGTCGAAGGATACAATGGTCCATTGTTGCCGTCCGTGCTATTTGTCGAATGAAGTTAATAATTGGCGAGTAAAGGGGAGGAGTGACAGGGATCATTTCCTGATCCGATTTTTTTGCTCTTGGCGGTCAAGTATCGCCAGCTGTGCCAAATGTGTTCCATGAACATCAATTATAATACATTTGATGAATATATTATTTATAGCAATATCTTGACCGCAGTATCTTGATCATAAAACCGGAATTAATTATAAAAATTATAAAAGGACAATCGAAACCTTCGGCAGAAAGTCTTATTAATTATTAACCATAAAAAAAAGGTTTTTTTCTTTTTAATAATCTCGCAAATCTATCGGTTGAACGTGGAATTTTATTTTAAGAGTTACGCAAGAGTTACGCGTTCGAGCTCTTCGGTTCCGCGGAACGGTTTTAATCGGAAACTGACGACGACGGGGCATTATCCGCAGGCGCTGGAATAGAAACTATAGAAAGGCGTTGGCAGAAATTCCACCGTAATCAATTTTCACTTGGCGTGCCTGTCACAATGAGTTCGCGCGGACAATCGAATTTTCTCTTATCCTCGTTTCTTTGGAGCGCATCCATTCGTCGGCTCCAGACCGGCACCGATGCGCCGCGCGCCGATGATACTTTGGCAGCCGATCGAAGATTAAACGGTGCATCGATGTGGTCTATTTCACGCGGAATCGACGGCCGCGAGAATCCCACGGTTACGATCGTTCCGTTTGAACATTGTGGAAATTACACGCGAGATATAATCAAAAATCTGGATCGCGCGGCTTTATCTATGCGCATATTAATAGCGAGTTATGATCGTTGAATGATTATTGACTATTCTTTGCGTAGAATATTCCGTAGAAATATAAAATGAATTTATATAGTTACTACAAAAGAAAAAGTTATGTACACACATCACTCTAACGATTACAGATATACATTTTTCGAGTTGCAAATCTGCCTTTTCAAGTTACGATCCGAGAAAATCTTGATATCAAATTTTAAATATTGTGAAGTAAACCTTTTCTCGCAGCGATAACTTTCTCGATGTATCTGATATCAATTAATTCAATTTTGATACGGGATTAATTAATTTTATTGCCAGTACCCGTAATTCGGGCTGACATCTCGCAGTCATGGATTTGAATTTTAATTAACCGCACTTCCTACAACGCGTCTTACACAAATTTCCATACCTGTTCTACGGGTGATAGTTTATCTAAATAGCAAGCAGTCACGAATGTACTAATGGCCGCGTGTAACAACTTCGTTCGTATTATCGTCGGTATATACTTCGCCTAGAAAAGAGCCCCGGATAATATAATCGTCGCCCTTTGTAACGACTTGAAACACGGTCGAAGGCCATTTAGGGTGAATGTAATCAGCGGCACTTGGCCCGGGTTTACCTTGGCCACAGGTAAACCACCGGTCGAGTACGCCGATGAAACCCGCGCGTTTTGCTGGCCGGCCGGGCGCCTTTGTCCGTCACCGGGCGAAGTTGGTAGCGCTAAAGATGGTTGTTGACGCGGATTAATAAGGCCCGTTTGTCGCGGACGCGATGCGACGCGATCGATAGCCAACGTCCGGTCCGGTCCGGTGCCATGCCACATTCCGGTCGAAGGTCGCGCGCATATCTCGTTACGCGCATTGCACGTCTCCGCGACGTGCGCGGCGACTGTCATACGCAGCGTGCGTGCGTGCATGCGTGCGCTCTCGCGACGCACGTTAACGCGCGATGGCAAAGGTCCTTCTCGAAACCTTGTAATAGTTGCATCGGATTGCCGCGACGACGTTCCGCAATCACCGGCGGAATTCGCGTTCGCAAAAGCGATTAATGTCGTGTATGGAAACCGGTCTCTCCGCGCTGGTTTCGAATCGGGCCTGCGCCCGCGATCGCGAAGCCGCGCCGCCGCGCCGCCGCGCCGCGCCGCGCGAGAGAGCGATGTTCCATCATTCGCGGGATTGCGCGTATCAGCGGCTCGGAACAGGTTGATGTTATTCTTGAACTTGAAGGATAAAAAGCGAGCTAATAATTTATCTTCCCAAGATGTGAGATTATTTTAACAGCTTGTCAAGTAGCTCCGCGTGCAATAAAATCGATAAATATGTAGATAATGAAGTATGTAGATCCGCGGAAACAGGTGATAAAAGCGCGCGAGGTGTCGGGAGAGCATGGCACCGTCAACCGGAAAGATACTATCGCGCTGGTCGTTAGTGGATTCCACTAACTTTGATCGATCGACCGTTCGAAGAAGAGGCCTTTAAACCTCCTTAACGCGCGCGGTTAAGAAATCAATCGTTCACGGATGATTCAGGTGTTGTGCACTTTCGAACGATGCCAGCACGCGACCGGCCTGTTCTGTAATTCGCTATTAAATGCTAGGTATCGCGAGACAGTAAATATTCGTGTGCGGAATGTGTGCCGGTGATGTGGTCGACGATGGGTGATATCGATCGTTATTGGCTCGAGGCGTCGGGGACGTCTGAAAACATTTAGCCGCTTGTGGAATAATGTCGTAATACAATCTCCGTATAGTGACTGGAAACCGAGTTATTAACCTTGGAATAAAGCTTTCGATGCACGCCTCGCATGCAACTTGCTGTAATACCGATCGGATTTTATCTTTCAGAAAAACGTAATTCAAATAAGATTTCACGGTAATTCTAGTGGAGAATATGCCTTTTCAGAGATTTAACCAATTAAATGAAATAAAATAGATTAAGCAAGTAAATGAGATGCGCAATACAGCGCACTTCGATAAAGCGCAAGCAATGGCGAGGATGACGAATGGCTTATAAATCATCCGGATTTGAACGGTCAGAAATCGGATTAAGTCCGCGGTGCGTGTCGTAACGGAATCTGGATCTGTCAAACAAATCGGCGCGGGCGGTCGTGTCCGGTGAAAGTGTTAGAAATCCACCTTTGGTTCCAAACGCGGCCCGCGTTGGACTACTTACTTCGTCGGCTGCGTGTGTTGCCCGCGACCGCCGAAAGTGACCTTACTTTCGTGCGTACTTTCGTACTTTTTGTTTCGTTGGAACGCAACGAAAGTCGTCGCGCCGGTTTTTTGCCGGGCCGGTTAATTGATTCTTTTCGCGATCGTCGATAACGTGGCTTATATAACCTAGCAAGTTCAGTGTAACGCCGGTAGTAAAGTTTGCAGACTTTTCGTATGAATAGCAAACTCACGATTTGACTATCTATGTAAAAATAAAATTGTAATAATTAGATAAATAAAATTTATAGAAAACGGACAATGTGAACAAAATTTCTTCTCTGTTCAAAATAATTGCACAATAATTTATATATCGTTCTATATATATATGTATGTATATATCGAAGGTTATAGTACGCGATACTGCAACATAGCAGTCTATAATACGTTCGCCTTTTTTCATTCGGTTGATTTGTCATTTGTTAAAGTTAAATACAGCGAGTATAAAATGCATATAAGGAGCAATGCATCTTCAACGACAAAAAGGCTAATTCGATACAGACCTGTTTAGGACACAATGGCACGCTCAATATTGGGTTATTAAATCTGAAGACACCCGTTGGATCATAGTTCATTCAATTAAGCAGTCATCAGTGTCATAACTATGGTATACGGATGTGCATATTGACCCATTTAGCCGCGTTACATATGGTCAATGCATGATGCACGCTGCTGCATGCTACGCCAATCATTGAAATATATACGGAAGAGGGTTTTATATATATATATACAAAGTGCAATAAATTGAGATGGTACTTAATGACCGGAAGACAATTTAAACTTTTTCTTTACATTTTAACCGTTTTGTTGTGCATTTAATTTCATCTTCTCCGCCATTAGAAAAAAACGAATTGGAAAACCGATTAAGAAATCGTTATAACTTAATATTTTCTCAATGATTTGAATGGCCTGAAGTTTTTACAAAAGGTTTATCAATTCTCGTTTGAAAGAAAACGAGAGAATAGAAAGTGATTTAAATATAACATGCAAAAGTACTTTACAGATGCCTTTGCAATATTCGCGACGCGAATAACTTTCTTCTCTCTTTTTAATAATAACATAAATGCATGAGATTTTGTTTGTATCACTGTTTCACGTAGATTTGAATCACGTCTACTTAAGATAAATTCTCTTGATAGGAAATATATCACGGAAATATATTACTACATACATCTTATTTCTGCATCGGGAGCCCGAGAATCAATGCGTCTCTTTCGAAACAGGAATTATCGAGAGAACTTTCGATGAAAGGCAAACCTGATGCGATGAAACCATTATTTCATTAAGCGCTACCGCTGCCATTAACCGTGCGCTTATTGTCGATGGGAAGAAACGGCGTAGCATTAGAACATCGGATCGGATCGTATTGCATCGCACAATTCCCGGCGCGAAATGATCGAGCGATTGTTGATAACTACACGATACCATCTCCGTTGTCGGCAGTAATCATCGGTGGAAAAGATGGAAGAAGCACGAAGACTCGAAGAGAAGTATCCGTTCTGAGACAGCGGATAGCAATTAATTTCTTTTTTAATATTTATATGCCGCTCTTGAAAACGTTCTCGAGACTTTCTATGTGACAACGGCACGTCCCGTATTGCTTGCATATTAAGCGAGTAAGAGGCGCCATTGATTGCCATCGCGACACGTGCGTCCGCGATGCGAATTTTTCAGAGAATTGAAATCGCGGAGATTTACTGCTGAAATAGCGTCTCCGGTATTTTATGTCGACAGATACGAACTCAGTAAGTGACTTTTTCAAACTGTGAACGCGGCATTAAAGTTTCGATATGGAAAGACTGTATCAGCGATACTCGATCTTTTTTATACGAAAACAAAATGTCTAAGTTTAGCCCGATGTTATGATATCATAAAAAGTAAAAGAAAAGTGTAATAAGATAAATATGTAATATAATGATGTAATAAGATAAATGCTAAATAGACCATTATTTTTAATATACGCTTTTCCGTTCATCCTTAAAAATACGTGGAGATTAATTTTGTATTCGCAAATTGGAATAAAATGTATTATAAAGTGTTCAAATTATGCACATTGTAAAATTTATCTTTCAGGATTTTCTAACATTTCTGGATTTGAGTGACCGGAGACAAAATAATAGTTTACTTTCGCATTTATAATTAGGTTTTATAAGGTTCGGTTTTAAACAAATACGAAGGCATTGAAGAGATATCTTCTCCAGAAATACAGTCAGAGAAGTATATTCGTCGTGGCATAACGGTACGGATGTGCTCAAAATTAGAAGTCATATGTTTTCACTTCTGTCTTCAACACGGCACAATGAAATCTATATGCGGAAGTATATACGCGCGGTCACAAAATCGCAATAGCCAGCACGATTTCTTAACTGTCACGCATATGATTGAGTACTTTAATGATTATTGGGACATACGCGCCGACCATATTACTCCCAGAAGGACCAAGAAATCCATTTCGTTCACGTCAATGTCACGCGCTTCGTCGTCCGAAGCCGAATCCGAAATTTCATCCAGATCCCATAAGCCCGCGCCGGATTGCAGAAACTCGGAATGGGATTATGCCGATTGTGCTGGCCACAATCGAGTCGCAATAGGATTACGAGCGCGCGGCGCAATGGGCGACGGCTCCAAAATTCGAACGGTCCGACTTCGAAACTTGCGAGCGTACGACGTCGTCTCGCGTCTCGCAATTCGCATAATCGACGAATGGGATTAAACACCAGACAAGGACAAAGAGAGAGAAAGAGACAGAGAAGCGATGATGGGTTTTCCTACGGACGACGGACGGTAGGGATTTCGCAGCGTTTCCTTTTACGGCTGATTTGTACACGGCCTTAAACGTACATACGCGATGCAATTTCGTTTTGTTGCAACTTTGCGACGGCGATTAGGAAAGAGAGGAAATCTCCACGCCCATTCGCCGCACGCTCAAGGTGCGTCGCGTTCTTGCAATCGCATAATACTCGAGGACTTCGTACGGAACGTGGTTTCGATGCCTCGCTTTATGCGATCATTAAATCTTCACGTGACAAATATCGCGATACCACGACTGCAGCTGTACAAGTACGAAGAGTTCCCGAGAATTTGAAATATATAGAATGGCATACTGGGAAAAATATGGAAAGAAACGTCATAAAAATTTGCACATTTTGATTTAGACTGAGAGAGATTTAGACTTCCGCATTTAAAAAATTTCATTATTGATTGTTGCTTCTAGGATATTTTTCAGTAAGAAGACTAATGCTCATTCCAAACTAAAAAATTATCCGTTTCGAATCCTGTACCTAATACTTTTTCATTGAGAATTTTATTATTGCAGAGAAAAAAGATACATGAGTAAAGAATTCTAAAGGAATTTTTGTTTTAAATGCGTCAAATACCATTGCTGTGGCAATTGAAATATTTACTGTCGATTTTTCTCGGAAAAGTTACTGTATATTAATATGCGGTATTAGTCAATGACATAGCAGCCATAATGACTCGACATACGATATCATAGTAGCAAACGTGATATCTCCACATAAAATAAACCTCATAGCATTTAGGTAATCGCATGAGAACGAATCGAATTTAAGCATTATAAATTTAGATTTTAACCTCTGCATGGTTGATTACACTCTGTTAGATTTGTTATCCCGATCAATGTCCTCTATCGTCCAAAATTGCTCATGCCGAATGATTCGGCTGAATCGACGAAAACATGCTCGTCGAGTAAGCGTGACTAAGAAAGGAAACGGCATAGGAACTTGGTCGGAAAGGTACGTGGAGAGAAAAGATGAGACCGAGCGAACTAAAAATAGTAACAACGACAACGTCGAAGTCTTCGGGAGCTCGAATCGGTAAGACAGGCGCACGAAAGGGAAGGGAGATAAAGGAGAAAAGACGTGTTGTTTATTACGCTCTGGAAAAACTATGCCTGAAAACAAAAGGTAATCTGCAACGCACTAAATATTAAATTACGGGCAAAAACAAAAACGGGTAATATTTATAAACGTACGGTAAAGATAAAATGCGATATCGATATCGCAAGAGTTGATATTAATAATTAGGTCAGATTACGATTTAACGTCATTTCAAAAATTAAAAAAGAGATTTAAAAAAACATGAGCGCGAGGAGACGAGAAAATCCCTCGTTAACGTGAAAGAAGAAAGGGGAGACGTAAAAGTGAATAATAGCGGCGTGAAGTGACAAGAAGCGAAGAATATGAGTAGTGGAACCGTTGCCGCTGCGGCTGCCTGCTGCCTGCTGCCGCATTGTAAGTGGCAATCGTTATCGCTTTCAGCATTTGCGTACGGCAACGATCGTGCGGTAGAGTTACATGATTTAAGATTGTTAACCTCTGAACGAGGGAACAATCTTCGCAGCCGACATCACGCACCGACAGTTAGTTTTGCGAAAAAGTCGCTATTATTGTCATCGCACACGCGGTCCGCCCTGTCACCTTACGTAATCCGCTATTATTGCGAAGACACCTTACGTAAAATCCACGACGGCGTAGGGTACGTAAGTACCTTTCATCTCGGCATATATCTACACGGGACTCAAATACTTTCGTCGAACGACGAAGTCTGTCGTGACTTTTACCAAGTTTTACGGATAAAGCGGATGTTGCTCGACGTTATCGAAAGTGTGCTAGTCTTATCGCGGCCAAGTTCACGCGTCATGTTCTTCGCCCGAAAATAATAAGATAAAAGATAATTCCGTCGAAATAAGTTTTGACGAGCTGAAAAATTCGTTCAGTAAAACGCCACGTTTCCAAGCTTAACGGTCAAGCGTGTTTGACTACGCAGGATTAGTAACGTTCTAATAGAAATTATGACAAACCGCGGAACGCTAATCTCACAATCAGTCTCTCTCCGATTCAATCAAACGTTAAACGCAAAAACGTGACTTACTGTCGCGGGAACCGCAGTTCCTCGCAGTCTGCCTTTTACGAAGGCAGTTAACCAGCTTTTTACCCCGCCGCGCCGCGTCAATTGTACTGTCAAATCGCGTGTCATTGTAATTTCCGCGTCGAGTTTGCACCGTGATGAATTATGCAGGTGGGAGCAACGCGGAGCGCGATAATTCGCCGCCGAGAATGAAGACGTGCGAAAGACACGCGGCGCTTAACATCTCGCCGAGGGAAATGTCAGCGGAGTCTCGGCGTCATCGATTCGTGGATGGAAAATCGGAGCGACACGGATTGCTACTGTGGCTAAGAGGCCGCTCTTCCGCGAACACCCGTTTCGTGTAGAGAGAAGTTCTGCTCTCGCGGTCTCCTCGCGTGAGCGTGCTCGGCAATTCTCCCCGACGAGTTTGGAATCTTAAAAGCACCCATACAGACGCGCATGCGACCGGCCGGTCGCCTCGGTGCGTATGTACATGTTTCTCCATATGAAAGATTTCGCGAAAATAACACGTTGCGTCAGTAATCGCAATCTCGGCCTAATGTACACAAGAGAGCCGCACATCACGGCTGCCATCGAAGTTCAGACCGCTATTTCAACGAGGCGCGTATTAGCCGCGGAAGGCACCGAATAATTGGCAATTAATAGTAATACGGCGGTGCGGTGCGCGTGATGCTAAGCGATTATATACCGTAATCGGCGCACAGAAGCAAATAAAACACAATATAATACCGATGATTAGTAACCGATGCGGACCTTATCGGGAATAGTTACGGGAGGGATATACGCGATTGGTTAAATATCCGTAACTATTTAATCCACAATTCCTGATATTTTAGCGATTCAGAATCGTGTTTTGTGTTAAATTGCGCATTTCCCTCGATTAGGTAAAGTACTAAGTATGCGCGGAACACATAATTGTTACTCGTATCACTTCGCGAACGAAAGAAAAGTGGCATTGAAATCACGCTCTACTAACAGCTGACAATTCAATTATACTGATAACGAGACTTAATAAAGTATAATGATACGTACGCTACGCGAAACAACCGCAATTAGAATCGACGAAGTGTTAAAGTCCAACGAACAAGCGCGACGAGTCTATTCCGTTTGCGATAAATTAAGGAGCGTTTCACTCGGATACCGCGGCAAATCTCGTGCCTCTGTCGTGATGCGCGGTTCTTAAGGACAATTTATCCCATCGGTATTGCACAATCGACAATAGAGAGAAAGCGGCAAGGCGGATCCGGCCCGTTTGACGGCGTGTCTCACCGCGCTGCTTCATAGGATGGCTCTCGTACGGCTGGTACGGCCACTTCGGTCGCTCGGACTCGCCTCGCCGTAACGGCGACGCTGGACGCGACTTAAGAGAAAAAAAATAAAGAAAAAGAAAAAGAGAGAGAGAAGAAAAGGGAAGGGAAAAAGCCATCGGACGAACCGTGCGCGCCAATGTCGGTTGCAGCCGGTTTCGATTCTATTCCCGTCCTTCGCGGACGAAACACGCGAGAGGCGGACACGCTCGTCACGTATGTACGACGCGATGCAACATGCGCGCGTATGCACACGCACGAACGAACACGGGGCACGCACTAAGGCCAAGCAGTGCGAATAAGGCGGTGCGCGGCGCGTTGCCGCGCTCGGCCTCGACCGAATCGGGAAAGACCGCGTGTGTGGAGGAGACACGGAATATTTCGGGGACAGAGCTTTGACCGCCTGAGATCTTCACCTGCCTGGTGACGATTTAATTAAAGCACCTATTCACTAATGTATAACGGAAAATTGAAACGATTAGTAATATCGCACACGTGTCTTTCGTTTGCGCGTAAATATTCTAGTATCGATTGGCTAAAGTTAATTAACGTTAATGCTGTTAATGAGATACTCGTTACGTTATACAGCGTAATTCGGGAGACACGTAATCTCTAACGGTATATGCATTTCCAGACGATTTGCTGCAAATGGTAAGTTATTGCATCCATAAATGTAACTTCGACGTAGCACCGACTGATGAGCTACCGTTTTGAAAATTACGTTGCATTACCAACATCGTTACTTCATATCGCTCGCTGTTGCCTACGCGTTACGTCACGATCGATTATTGAAGTTGTAATGTCTCTTCTCGGGAATTACAATTTCATTATACTCGACAGTCTCCCCGGGGGACGCGGGTTCACGTAGAAAGTCATTCCACCGGTTTGACCGTAAGGATAAACGACTCACTTGCCGCTTTATATCGTTGTACGCACACGCACTTACACGCGGTCACACACGCGCGCGCGTGCGCGGAATGTCATGCCGCGCGAAACTGGCCCGACGACGAATCGGAAATATTATTCTTAGACCATCCGCCATCATCGCTGCTCTATAATCGGTCTACCGTGGTATCGATTTGTTGATTTAGTCATCTGTGAAGTTAATGCGTCCATCGTGGACGCATTAAAACAATACTCGACAATTTTCTTCCGTTTCTTTCTTCAACGTGTTTTACATGAATCGATAAGCGGTTTCGCCGAACCCGAAACGCGTCGTTTAGAACACGTTCATCGATACAGTTCAAACGTCGTTGCTCTTTCTTCTCTCATATGTACATCTGACCGTAACTGTGACTGGCAAGAAATTATCGATTTGCAACGTCATCCGACTATCAACAGAAATCAATCAAAATTTCTTCTTTTGACATAAACTTTGACAATTTAATATCCACTATTATATTTGTCGAAATGTACGTTACTTATAATCGGCTAATCGGAATGCAAGCCTCGCGGTGTCTGTCAAGCGAAAAGTGCTCGTTGAAGAGAGCCACTTGACGATGTTGATTTATTATTAGACAATAAGTAGCGTCCAGCAATTTGTCGACGGCGGCGAATCGCGGTTCATAGGAATCACGTATCGCAAACCACATACCGCGATTTAACAACAATATCATTCAACAATATCATTCACAATATCATTCGTCTTATTCAACGTGCGACAGTATTATGAGGAGCACGTATTCCTTGCTTTCGCGTAACGACCAGAAACAGCAACGGCAATAGCAGCCGTCGACGGATGTGCTATTAAAGATATGAATGACCGTTCCCGGTTTTCTCCATCTCCCTTACCTTGACGAAAACAATATCACGGCCGCGCCGCGATATATGAGTGCGCGCGCGTATATGACACGGAGATTTCGTGTAATTTAATTTCCTGCTCGGTTGCCTGCATTGTCCGAACGATTGCGCTTCGGGATGAACTCGGTCAAACGGAAGCCGGTCGTACGAGCACGCGCTTCTAACCGTTAGTGTGTAGAATTATCTCACAATGGGCCTTCCCACGTTTTACTCGGCGATGGGGAGAAAGAGAATGGGGGAGAGAGAGAGAGAGAGGAGAACAGAATCCGCGTGTTCGCGGTACATACAAATGAACGGGACCACGACTTGAACCACCATAAAAGGACTCCACCTGTGCGCCGACCTTTTCGTCGAAACTTTGGCCGGGGTTACGATCCCCGACCATTTACATACCGGAGTGTGCCGAAGGGGGAAGCTATTTCTGTATATCACGCGGGTATAACTTGATAAAAGCCGGATGAGACTCGTCGCTTACAGACGCAGACTATTAAATGGAGCTGAATTGTTTTAACGAAGTGCAAAAGTGATAGAGAGGCGATTTTTTATGTAGATCGAGTTGTGGAATACAATTTGATGTACGCTCGGTTCCTGACCTATGTCCCGTAAAACATGAAAATGTCGAAAGATATAAAAGGATCAATCGACGAAAAGTTATTATTTTTTAATATCCAGATTGAATTTAAATCAATACGGACTGGTTTGGACACGTCGCGCAGAGTGGTAAAAATAATCCAGTAGAAATTTACAAAGCTCACAAAATTGGCTGCTAGTATTTCGGGCAATCGTGGCCAACGCGATTTGTAAAAGGACGACATTCGCAAACGCTATTTTTGCATGATCTGTGCAAGCACGATGTTTCACAGAAGGCAATTAGCTTCTCTGCGGATGACACGTTTGCATACAAAGATAACGCAATAAAATTGTACGTGGGACGACAAACGTTGCATTAACAACGCACATGATGACCACGTCACGGTCCAGAATACAAATACGATCTTTTTTCGCTGGTAGATTCCATTATTACCGTGGATTATCGTGTCACGCAAACCTATTCCAACTCGATATTTCTTCAACTCTTTCGGTATACAAAGATTATTAACTCTTCTCTCTATTATACTTTCTAATAATTATAATATATATAAACTTTTAAAGTCACATGTCTCTTTTTCTCTCTTTTAATATATCATTTTATTTCTCGATAAAGCGAAAGTTGAACTCTCTATTTTTGCGTTCAAACTCAATTATATATATATATATATATATATATATATATATATATATAATATTATATATATAATATTTCTTTAGTTATTATCTGGTAATTAATTTTCAGAATTTCTACTAAATAAGTTGGCATTCCATAATAATAAGTTACGCAATCTAACCCGCGTTGAAGTTTACATTACTATAAAGCGACCGCACATAAAAGTTTCTACTTCAAATAACTATGATTCAATGAATATTATCGTTCATACAAATCGTTCGGCCGAGCGAGCGGGCACAGGTGCGAGGGGGGCGAGAAAGTGAAAGACAAACGTAACCGCCACGTGGCCGCCGATACATGTATACCGGTCGTCGCCGCCGCTTGCCGATTTGTAGATCGCGGTTAGCGAGGGATGCGGGTGCCCCCTGAGAGACACGCACACGGGGGGGGGCACACGGTTAAATTTAAATACAACGCTCGTGTATCATTAACGAAATGCATCCGCAGGAGCGGACCGACGAGCGGACATGTAGGCCGTTACACGTGCGCCGTGCCGATCAGCTGGCCCGCATACGTAGCGGCCCCCCTATGCCCGTGCCCCCTTCCCCCCCCCGTCCTCACTGACACTCACTGTTCCCCACGCGATCAACCGATTTCTCGGCCTGTTTCACGGTATCTCTGTCACCCTCCGTCACCCAACAACGTCGACAGTCGACGTACATATCACGGCGTGTGTGTATGGGTCGCACGTACTCTCTCCAAGGTTGCTTTAAAATTCACCCCACCGAGAACGCGCGCGGTCCTCTCTCCCTGTTTCCTCCTCTCAGCCCTTCCGCCGTCATTAGGCGTGCTATTACGGTTGCTCATGATAGCGCTCGACCGTGCGCGCGGGATTTAGCGCGCCGCAAGTACGACTCCATCGCGTTTTTACGCTCGTATTATTTACGGAAGTGCTCTTTTATTGGCGCGTAACGCGTTTCAAGCTACTAACCGAACGCAGCGGCTCTCGATCTTCTGCGTGGACGATGTAAGTTGCGTTTAAGGCAATTTCACAATTTAGAGTAAAAAGAAAATAATTGTGATCTCCTATCTCAATTTTTATATCAATATATAGAGATGCACGGAAATCACGGAGCGCATCGGAAATCGCGCACGGTCTAAATTGATACGTATTACACAGCGGTACGCATGCCTTATGCAGACATTAACCGCAAGATAATAAAATCTATATTTAGACCGTTATATTGCCGACCTCTTAATTACCGCGCTCGCTCAAGTCGTATATACGTCATTTTACCCGCCATTGCACTACGCCAGCCGAGCCGCGTGAATTATCGGGGAGACTTTTATCGAGCGGGACCGCGCAAATGCCGTTGGCGTGCTCCACGACTCGTACGGAAAGCGCGCGGCACTTCCGCGATTCCCGTAAATACGGGACACGCGAATGCCCCGCGGGACAACTGTATACCTGGCTAACAAGCGAGCTGGGAGAACCCGAACGCGATTGTCGACATCACGGCGACGGAGAAACGAAAGAGCGATTCAGCGTCACACTCGCATGCGAGAGCGGCAAAGATACGCCTCGCGTCCGCCGTTGCGTCTCGTTTCTCGGCGCACTTACGTCAAACGCACGAAACTTCCGGCGTCGTGTACGTGTGACGATACGAATACGTATGCAGATTTTCTTGAATGGAGTTTCATCGCGACCGCGAGCGCAGACACCTCATTCTCCCCTCGCTCTCTATCTCCGTCATGGCTCGATAAAAACGCGAGGGCGTCTAAAGAGGGAGTACGATGCAAAACGGGAGACAGTAATGTCGATGAGTGCCTTTCGATGCCGCAAATACGAGAATATGCGGTTTATACCGCAATCATTGCACCTGCGCTACGAATCTATTTCAGAATATTCCGCACCACTGTCTGTTATATGTATTAGAAAATTTGCATGTAATATAGCACATCATTTCAGCGGACTGAATTTTCGACCTTATGTAGCTCATCTTTTCGCGCGTCTTGAAATTCGAACTAATTCCGACGGGCAAGAAGGGGATGAAAGAGATAGAGGAGAAAAGGATGAGTGAAGGGGTCGAAGTAACGGCCATCGATAAAAGGGACGAGAAAAGGGCCTCGAAGGCCTGGAAGAGCCGCGCGATGCACATCGCCACGTTAGATTCATCTACGGAAGCGGGAGGAAGAGGAGGAAAGTCGATAGAGAGTCTCTCGAAGAACGAACGCGAGAAGAGAGAAGCGAGCGCGAAGGGAGAGCGGGACGGGAAGGGAGAGAAGGATGGAAGACGGCGAGAACGGGCAAGGGACAGAAGAAGAGCGGTCTCTCTTTCTCTCTCTCTCTCTCTCTCTCTCTCTCTCTCTCTCTCTCTCTCTCTCTCTCTCTCTCTCTCTCTCTCTCTCTCTCTCTCTCTCTCTCTCTCTCTCTCTCTCTCTCTCTCTCTCTCTCTCTCTCTCTCTTTCTCTCTCCTCGAGGGTGGCGGAAACTATGCGATCGATAGTTGAATGCCCTCTAGTTGACATGCGTATCCCCTACCTGCTCTCCTGCACAGCCCGGCCGTGATAACTCTTCCTCCTGCCTTCCGTCCCTTCGCTGCCCCCTCTTTTCCCTCTTGCCGACCTTCCTTCCTTCCTTCCTTCCTTCCTTTCTTCGCCCGACCTGCCTTCCTCGCACTCGTGCGAAAAGCGATATCTCGAGCACGCAATTAGAAAGGAAACGGGAGAAAATTCGCGATACGTCGGTGATACGTCGATGAGGTGGAAAGAAGAGAGGAGATATCGGGGTTTTGGACGGCGAACGGACAGAAATCGTCGACGAATTGCACGAGGCAATTCGACTCGGCGTATTACCTAAACGCGATTTTCAGATCTTTTAGAACATCATTATCTTTTCGTATATATTTATATATAGGTAGAATACGTAAAATATGTAGTCTAACTACGAACATCGTGCCGATCGATACAATTATTTTTAATTGGCTTATATCATTGCGTTTATCTGTTGTGTCAGCCGGATAAAGCATCATATTCGTGTAATTGCGATAATATTCGTATTGAGTTCCATTATTCAATCGTTCAACCACCGATAAAAGCTAAAATGCCTCTTGACATTATAAGAGCGCTAATTAATAAATTAATCGGAATTCTATTGTCAGCCGAATATTGTTGAGCGCGGGAAAATCACATATTAAATGTAATGCTTTATTAACGAAAAATCGGAACGATGTTTTCTGCTGAATCAAGCAGATAATTTAATCAATAATGCAGTCGATGCAAATCATCACTTTGCAAGGGAAATCGCGGCAAAAAACGGCCTTATATATTTTTTTAATTTAAAGACAAAATCCGCGATTTAAAAGCCTTGCGAGGCTTCGAGTACCGACGAGCGTATTTTTAGCGTGAACAATATCACAGTTTTCTTAACGTGCGGCACGAAAATGCCGTTAACGTGCCTTTATAGAGCGCGACGGTGAAATTGCACGGTGGCGGTAAGAGGGATATGTTGTTTTCCGCGAATTATGAAAGCCGTAAAGCCTTTCTTTGTGGCGTATCGCGCTAATCGGCGGAAAAGGCTTTCTGCGTTTTCTTGCCACGCGGCACAAATGTTTTACGTATACGCGTTACGATACGCGTGCAACAGCCGCATACATGCGCACCTATACATCCACACGCGAGCGACGAAATGTATAAGTGATTAACGCGCGGCTATCACGCGCTTTATTACGCGTTCACAACGATACTGGCTAAGCGCCATTAACAAGAATTAAAATCGATATCTTATCAAAGTTCCGTGATAATGTCGACCTCTCTTCGAAGACGCCATACTGTGACATCGATCAATGTTTGTAAGAAGAAAACTTCTCCGTAAGGTTTATAACTGTTAGAGTTTGGAATTTTATTAGTTCGGAACTTGGATAGATAACATCCACCAACAACAATAGTTATTCTAGGAAGAAGACGTAATATAAAAGTATTACTCGTACGTGTCATCTTAAAAATGTTACCGATGTCAATAATTTCCAATATATCGTAATTTCGTAAAGTCTCGATGAAAATTTAGATGAAAATATTAAATGTTTAGTGCAGTTTTCAAGCAAACAAGAAACTAGCCACGATGTCAAAGAATATCACGCCTCGAGGCAAATGTTCGTTGATTTTTGTTCGAAAAGATCACAGACGTTATTGAAAGTACGTTGTGTTTTGCATATACAATGATGTGCATTATGCAGATGCACGATCTTTGTGGATCGCGCTTGTCTTGCAATTTTTTTATCTTACATGGGCGGTGATGAACATTATCATTATCAGAAATTGTCTACTGGCATATACCTTCAAGAATATTAAGATTAAACTACTTTATATATTATAATGAAACTTGGTAGATTCCTTTCACGATCTGATTGTATCATGAAACTTTGTATTATTTATATAATTAATAATAAAGTTTAAATAACAATAAAAATTCCATTTATATTTCCTTATATCTATCGGAAAAATTATATTCACAAAATATCCATTAAATATTTCTCCAAAAATTATTAGCATTCATAGGATAGTAGTGATACAAGACGGACAAAAATAGGTCGGTAAGAATAAGTCGTACGTCATACCAACGCAGAGAATAACTCGTGATGTAGCTATTATGTCATCACAGAGCGTAGCTTGTTGACGTCAATCGATCTATGTCGGCCCAGAGCGCGCAAATATCTAGCACGGCAAACGCAAACGAAGACATGGAAAAGTATCGCTCGCGCCAATCGTTTGACGGTCAATTGACGTGCGCAACCGCGATTTCGATAAGCGTGCATCCGCGAGGTAAACAATCACGTTCGCGACACACGGAAATGCGGAAATCGTGGTTTGTGACACATTCGGATCGTTACCCCGTTTTTCGACGTCCGCCTGATTGCGGAAAACGTTAACACGACGAACATACAAAACAATAATTTACAGAGAGAAATACCATAGTTACAATTTGGCTCATTATTCGCGTGCACAAAGCGCGCACGCGATTGTTACCGTGTAAAAAAAAAAAGGAGAGAAAGAGCCGTGCCAGGCAGTAAATGACATGTTTGGTGTTCCAGAGAATTATCCGCTAAAAGTGTCATTTCCCAGGTAGGTTATAATTTTCACGAAAACGGTGCTAGTATACGCCGTGTCGTTAAATGCAACGCGACCTAGAACTGTCATTTCGTGATACGCGAGAGCTACATTGTATAGAAATCCGGACAGCTCTCATTTAACGTTTGCGCGTGTCGCCGTGTCCATTGATTTCTCCCTTCCAAGCTGGGTCTTGGCGTAAAATTCCGTATAATTGGCACTATCTGCCAAATTAATTATATTATTAATTATTGTCCGCGAAAAATTTAATTACTATTCGCTGGTGCAATTAAATTATTATGCATAGTTTAATGGCCATTTGTCAAAATACAAAAATGTTTAATAACTTTGCAACTCGCGATATATTATTTTATTGCGTTTCGTAGGAGAAATCGATCTCTCTCTCTCTCTCTCTTTCTCTATCATGTAACATTTCTGTATGTATTTGAGGAAATGTAACAAAATTGGAAATAAAATTCGCATAATATTTGAAAGTCGTCTATGTGCGCGCACGCGCGTGTATTTATTCGCGACGACGAAATTGCCTATATATCACAGTGTAATAAAAGACTGTTTTTGTTTTGTACAGTCGATCGATGTAGAAATCGGGCGAAAGAATTATCGAAAAACTTGGAAAAACTGGAGGACTCTAACTAAATCTGTGCGGACGAGAGGATGGTATCGAGCTACGAACGATCGCAAAGAGGAACGTAAACGATCAGTTCTAAACGCCGATCCGTAACGACGCTAATTACCGTACACCGTGATGGATGTGGGTCGCGCAGTTTTTGCGCACGTCTGTTCTTCCCGCACGTCAAAAGCCCTCGTAAAATATATACGATGCGCCGGTCTATCTTCCGCAGTTTTGCCTATTTCCTGCTCGCCGCGAGAGCGCATCGGCAACACGCGCCATCATATCTATACTAATCTGCGTACGATTAATGACGCGTCATCCTACCCTCACCCTTGTCAAATACTTTTCTAATAATAACGAAAGAGTATCTCGATCAAGGCGCCCGATAAGATAACACAGACTACATGTTTTATTTGAAAATTTCCTCGCGATCTTATTCGCGACAAGCGAATGGAAAAACAAGATTTGTCAACGTCGCTGAGAAAGTGCACTGATAAATATATTGCACGACTTCGCGAAACCATCGATCCTAATAACGATATCGTCTGCATTGGGACAATGTGTATAAGCTCTGCATAATAAAGATGATATCTCTTATACATATAGAATGTTTTGACACCGATTTAAGGCGATACGATTTAATTATAAAATACATGTCAGCGTCATTAAAAATCTACCATGGAAAGAGACATTACGAGAGACTACTCTTTAAATATTACTAAATACGAGAGACATTTGTCACCTCTAACTAACTTTGAAACATTTTATTTCAGAACCCTCACATTAAACATCGTCGAGTACTAATTATTATTAAGCCGAGGTAAATATCATAAATTGAATATTAAATCTTTTGAATTTTTCAGGGTATATAAACGTGGGGTGCAGACTGAATATCCCACTCTACCTACAATCCATAAAAACGCGCCATAGCGTTTTCGCACGTCGACGGCTCCGTCCTCTTTATGTTCCAATTCGTCGCAGGTGGAAATACACGCGGCAATAGCAATGACATTTTCAATTGTCCACGAGATATCCCCCGCGCGCCGCGTCCGGCGAAAGAGAAACACGTCCCATTTCTGTCTATCAAGCAGCCCGGTAGCGGTGGACGTAGACAAACGATGCCGGGACACTATCGATTACCGGGGCTGTTGTCGCGACATAGCCTCTTCGTTCTAACTCCGGTCAGCGAATTCGTGTTTACGGGCGTGTGCGTGCGCGCGTGTGACCCACGCGCTTGCTCCTCTCCGCCCCGCTCGCGCGCGCACTCAACGACTTTAGCATACGGAGGGGGGAGGGGGACGTACGTGTGCGTGGGGTACGAGAGCGAAGGGTGAAAAAATACGAGACACGGGGAGGAAAAGAAGGAAAAGTGGTTGGACTACCTTTTCAAAATTAAACGAGCACCTGCTCTCTCGCCGGGGCTCGCTGGAAATAGCGGGGCTTCGCTTTCAACGGCGCCGTGAAATGGAGTATTATTTAATGACGGAGCCGAGGTTAATACATACTTTCTAACACTAAATTTAGAACACGTCAGTATTTTACGTTTTAATAATAACATACTACGTTCGTGTTTACTCTTTTAAATCTGATTAATAAAATTTACGTAACGTCGCGATTACGAAACACGTTCACTATCTGAGAATACTAATTATTGATATTTTTTTAATTAGCTAAAATATAGCTCACCTACGAGAGAGATTGTATATATTTCCCCGCATTGAAAATCCGGTGAGATTCTAAATGTTTTGCTCACGCTTGTTATAATTGCCATGAAATTGCATTCAATCTTTCGCAAAGAAATCGTTGACTTCAAGTCGGCGAAACGATGTCTCGAGGCGAGGGACACAAATTTTTATCGTCAATGTTTGAAAACGCAAAAACGCTCACGAGTATAAAAATTTAATCAGGTTCCGCAGCGCTGTGCGCCGCACGTAAAACGCTCGTTATAGCAACGGTTGGCTAAATATTGGATGAGCGCTATCTGTCTTGGCCATTATAAATAATTCTGTTATAATTAATGGGAAATTTTGCGCGTAATTACTTTCTACGACGGTGCGCGTAAGTACAACGGAATGAAATTCGTTTCGCTATTAGAAAATCATCTTGCTCTCTTTCCATATAGAAGGGAAATGCAGTTATTGCAGTTATCTCTCTTCTACATTAGTCATGTTCAAGACTCCGCGAAATTTACAATCGAGAGAGAAAAGTAGACATTTCATGTAATTCGCGTCAAAGACATAATTCTTAAACGATCTGGAAACAGAGAAATCCTTTGCGCGACGTAATAAAAAGACACGCGCGTTCTACATCTAAAGATGACTACTTGTTTAGATTTTACCCCAAGTAATCTACGTCCAAATATTCGTAATATCTAAAAATCAGATATTACGAATAATAATATCTATATCGTTGTAGATACTTGACAATTGCAGCTAGACAAGCTCTCCTAGACCGCGGAAATGACAGAATGACGAAGGGCGGGGAAAGGATGAGCCAGTAGGAGCATCGCTTCACGTTCCGTGCCGCGTAGGTACGCGAGGAGGGTGGGTTTTCCCGTGGGGTACGAGCGGGCTGTCGGCCGCTGGAAAGGGAGCACCGCGACTAGAGGGGGGCAGGGGGCGAGCGGGAGGAGGAGGAGAGGGAGGGCGGTAGGTAAGGGTAGGGTGCAAAGTTGCGCAGGTCAGGCCAGGTCAAGGCACTCTCCGGCAGCGAACGAAATAACCGACAGACCAACCAACCAACCAACTCAGCCTAGGTCTGCGCGCGTCCCATGGACCCGTGAGCGTGTCTACGCACGTGCGAACTGCCTGTGTAGCGACGGCAGCCTGGCTACCTGGCGCGTATCAGGTGTCTGCCTTTCGCAAGTTTCCGTTAGCCACGGACGTTCGGCCTTTGGATAAAATGTCAATTTGACGCAAACATCGGAATAAAATCTCAAAACATCTGGATACCTATTAAACACATGAGCGATCACATGGGCAAATGTATTTAAATGATTACACGCGAAAATATGTAGGTATGTATGTTGATACTATCACACGCTTCACATTTTAAATTCAAATTACGTAATATGCATGCAAAATTAATATACATTTTAAATTAAATATTAAATATTAAATATTAAAGTGAAATGTCAGAAACGTCTATCCGATATCCGCGAGTAATTGAGAAATTCACACCTGTGACAGATTTATATTTTATGTCAAACAGAATCTCTTTTACCTCTTACATTGAAATAAAAATGCTAAAAACGATTTCATTACTTTGCATCTTTGTCGTAATCTTGAAATTTAAGTAAACTGACAATAAGAAATTTAATATATCAATTTCAGATTTGAGACAGAGATAATCGTGCAACCGGACGAAGCTATGTCACAGAAGATCCTGTCGTCAGATTGCGCTTGTAATTCAACGTTAAAGAGAGTTGGAGAATACGGATTTCTCTACTACAACCTGTTCATTTATAAAGTAGGCATCGCGTAGGTTTCTTAGCTTGGGAGAGAAAGATATCCTTTGCTTGAAAATAACATAGAGCAGGCACTTGGTTGAAGGGACCGTCGCTACCTAACGTAACCGGGAATGCGTGCGGTTAAGACAGGTGACGGCCGGACGCACGCACCTGACCTACCGGAGGGTAACGCAGCGGCAGGTATTTTTAAAGTTTAAAGGGCCCCGCCTGACAGACAGACAGGAGTCCTCGAACACGGAAGGCCGCGATTATCCTACAGGGATTCTCCCCCTCGGCGATGTTCTATTCAATGACGTATCTCGCGTCTCCGCGGCTCGCAGAAAAGATTCGAGCGCAGGCGCTTATTGCGACTATCATCCGGAAATGATCGATAATCCGGATACGCTCCGAGTGACCGAAAGCAGAAGAGCATTAACGAAAAAAAAGGAAGAAAAACGGGGGAACCAGGAGATAATGGAAGAGAGAGAGAGAATGGGCGGGATGGAAGCGCCTCGGGAAGCGCGGATTACGAAACTCGAGAAGCGGATCGAAAGACGTCGAGGAAGCGACGGAAGTAGAGAAAGCGGATTTAATACAGAATAGAGGAATAAAACGTAGGACGAATGGATTTCCAAAGAATTGAATTTCAGCTGTCGAGATAAATGTTGAAATAGATCCTTTGAATCGTGGCGTTACTTGCTGAGTAAATAAAGCCACGATAACAAATGAGCTTATCGATCTCCGTTAATAAAGAATAAATCCCCAGTGCTAATAACGTCGATATGATAAATAATGCCAATTTATAAACGGATAGAGGTTTTTTTTCTTCAATTGTTCTACACGTCGCGAGATGCGCACGGCGCATCTTTTTCCTTCTCGACTCGCTCGTAAATTAGCGTTTCGCTGGAACGCCGACGCGAACGACGCGCGATGACGTTGAGACGATGGGGTAACGCTTAAAAATTTACGTTATCGCAATGCAAAATGACGCGTTATTCAACGCAGCGTTGCAATAAATGTGCAACGAGGATGCTTCAGACGGTATATTACATTTCCAACCTTGTTACTGCGTCTCGAATACTTGGCACGCGTGCAAAATCACGTGCAAGATGATAGATTGACGGTCTATTAATCACGAAAGAGTAACGTTAATATCTGTCGTATCTTCGCGTAAATGAAATCCATTAAAACTGTTTAGCGAAACGTTTAACGCGCGGATATTCTATCGTAAATAAATATACCCGGGATACGCGCTCGCTCGATTAGGCAATATTTCGCGATAACGAAGGGCGTTAATTAATTTAATAAATAACGAACATCTCAAACGAGCGGACGCGGATCTGGCGTCACGCGCGATACTCCCGGATATTCCGGGACGGCGGAAAAAAAAAGAAGGAAAACGTTTCACGCGCGAGCGTAACGGGGGAGAGGATACGAGAAGAGAGGCGATTACCGCAAAATTTCCAAGGTCCGCCTCGCGCGCGTTCCATCCATTAACTTTCAAATCAATCGCGACCGAAGGTATGTAGCAGCTGCTTTGCCATATATATGCGTTTCCGAGAACGAAACGGCAAAATATTTTTAAATCGCGCCGTGTGTATACCCCTTCCACATCGCCGAGGGATTATCGCCGTCCGAAATCGCGTTTTTCCCTCGAAAATTTCATGCTCATCCTCGGCAACTCGTTTATCTTCCCCGCCATTCCCCCTGGCCCGTCGCCCCCTTCTCGTAAAAAAACCCCGGCGATATTTACGTTCGCCCGGCGGGGCGGACCGGAAATCGATACACCTCCGCGCGAAATCCGGCACGCGAAACCGCTTCGGCCGGAGCTACGCCGCGGGGCAATTTCCAACAACAATTCCGCCCGGGTGCCCGCGGCTCTCTCTCTCCCCGTCGCGCCTCCACGCAGCCTCCTCCTCGCGCACCCCACCCCGCGGGCGACGGGGGGCCGCGTCACGTGCTCGAAAAACGACGTCGCCATCGCTGGCGGTGGCGGCGCAATATTGCACCGTGTCGTCATATCGCTCGGCGGTCGGCGGTCGGCCGTCGCGCCGCTCGCGCTTTCCGCGAGAGGCGGCGGGAAAAAAGGAAAGAAAATACGCGACGGTCACGTGGTCGCGGCCGCGCACGCCGTTGCCGTGAACTCCTCTCGATCCGAAAACGGCCCGATCGCCGCGATTACGTCACTCGCGCGCTCGCGCGGTGGCGGGGCTGCCGAGGAGCGCGCGACGCGGCGGAGCTGCGCGCGCGAAAATTGCGCGAAGATCGCTGCTAGTAAACTGAAACTGAATCGTGCACCTTTATTGAAGATCGGCGAAGTCCAGGAGTAGAGGTCGGCGCCCGGGGTCTCGGCCGGCGCGGTGCCGTACGCTCGAAACATCTTCTAAAACCTGCGATGAGTGGTCTCTCTCTCTCTCTCTCTTTCTCTCTCTCGGGTCCTCGGTGCTTCCGATCAGTCGACGGAAGCGCGGTCGGCGATCAGTTCGAAGCGTATCGAGCGAGTTGCGCGTCGTAAACTCCGCTTCTTCCGCCGCTCTTCCTCCCTCCGGGCCTGTTTGTGCCTCACTTCACGCTCGTCGATCACCGGATTTCTCTCCCTCGTTCTCCACCACCTCGTCCTTCTCTCTTTCTCTGTCCGTCTCCGCACTCTCGAACACTTTCGAACTCACTCCGGCCGCGTATCGGCAACGACTCTCCCGACGCGCGCACGGGTTACAAACTGCCGTTTCGTTCAGAGCGTCGGAAGTTCGCCGCGGGATAATAATATACTCGGCACACACATGTACGCGCGGAGATGACGAACGGCGCGGCGGACGGAGAGACGAACACGCAAACACGTCCTCACGCGCGGACCGACGACGTCTGAACAGAGCTGCGTTGCCCGTCGGAGGAGCGCGAAGTTGGCCGCGACGACGTCGACGAGCGCGACATTCACGATCCCGTCAAGTCACCGCGAGGGTCATGGATGCGCGCTCCGAGTGGCCGCCACCTCTCTCTCTCTCTCTCTCTCCCTCTGTTTCTCTTCCGCTCTCCTCCACACCGACCCCTCGCTCTCTTTCTTGACTCCGGCGCCCCTCGTCGTCTACTGTACACACGCGTGCGCGCGCGCGCGCGCGCGCGCAATTCGCACCTCGCACTTGGATATTACCCGCGACGAGCGCGATAAGAGGGAAATCGCGCGCGCGGTTCACTTGACGGCGTTGCCACGCGCGCGTCCGTCCTGCCTACCGTCTCTTCCTTCCTGCTCCTTCGTGGTTGTCCGCTCGACAATCCGCGTAGAACGATCGCGCGCAGGAGACTGCGCCGTGCCGAGACTGCCGAGGCGGCCGGAGGCCCGAGAGCCGAGAGTCTCTCCGCCGTCACGGCTGAGAACGTAAAAAGGTTTGTTGCCACCGCCGCTCCGGCTCCGGCTCCGGCTCCGGCACAGGCAGGCAGGTTACTTTACTCGACGGGGGGACGGAACCGGCGGCGGGAAGGTTGGCTGGCGGCCGCGCTCGGCTGACAGTGGCCGTCGCTCTCGTATGTGTCGCTCTCCTTCCTCCCTCACTCCTCCTCCTCCTCCTCCTCCTCGTCTGTGATATCGAGATATATATCCTCGTCGTCCGTTGTCGTCCCGCGCGTCCTCGGTCCTCGTCCACTCCGATTCGTATTATCCCCGAGCGCTCCGCTTTCGAGATAGGGCGGCGAGGGGGGTCAGCGGGTCTATTGTTTTTTCGGGTAAAGGCGTTGCCTTCTCTGCGACCGGCGGCGCGTGAACGGCGTGCGATGCGCGCTACTCGAGGCTCGGTGAAGGAATGGCCGCTCCGCGATGGTCCCCGGCCCCCAGGCGTGGGAGGAAGCGGGGCGCGGCGTGTGGTGGGGGAAAAAAGCAGAGACTCTATCGCGCGCGCGGCGGCGGATGGTGCATGTGCCAGCACTGCCAGCGGCTGGCTGCGCACGTGTGCGTGCATACGTACGTATGCACATACACATGTGCATGCGTGCGTGCGTGAGTACGCGGCCGTGTGCGAGAAAGACGGTGGAGGAGCAGCGGGAGACAATGACGGAGGCAAGGCGAGACCGGCGCGGCGGACGAACGAAGCGAGAGAAGGAAGAGAGAGAGAGAGAGAGAGAGAGAGAGAGAGAGAGAGAGAGAGAGAGAGAGAGAGAGAGAGAGAGAGAGAGAGAGGAGGGAGAGACGGGAAGCGGACGGTAAAGGAGTAAAGAGAAACGAGAGAACGAGCGCTCGGACGGAAGACAGAGAGAAGGGGAGAATGGGCGAGCAAGTGCGACGGGGGAAGAACGAGGGAGAAGGACGGGGGTCACGCTATACGAGCCGGGAGACGTATCTCAGGACCGTAAATCGGTCGCGGGGATACTCGGGGTTTACTGCACGATAACGCTTCTTGTTAAATCTTTACAACCTGCAGGACGGACCGGACGCGACGCTTTATGGCAAAATCCGCTCTATTTCTTTTTGCGAACGTCGGATGCAGGGTGATTACAGATACGGTGGACTGTATTTTTCGAATCTTCCCGAAATATTCCAAGTAATCAAAGTGACGTTGATTAATAACGTCAAAGTGTCAATAAAGTGTATTGAAATGCTCCAGATTTTTTCGAAATTAGCTCTCGTTAGTAGATTTGAAGCACTGGAGCGGATATCGAGGTCGTGGAACGAAAATTCGACATTTGAGGACATTGTACGTTTAGCTATCGAATCAATTACTTTTATTCTAATAAATTTTCAGTCGTAAATTTCGCCAGATTTGATGGCGGGTCCAGCACTTTATTTATATCGCGTTGCAGTAACACGCGACGTGGACGCGGGTTTAATCAGTTTTCGTGGCTTCCTCGCAGACGTAATGACGGAATCGTTACGTCACTGTCCTCGAGTGGTGGTCGACGTTCGTGGTTGCTATGGGGTTAAGGTGGGGTGCGTTGCAGGGGCCGGGAGGAGCGGCGGGGCACCGCCACGGAGAGATAAAAAAGATAGAAAACCCTGTTACGCATGTGCGTATCGGGGCACGAGCGAGAACGTCGCGCACGTCCGCGTGTGTGCGTACGCGAGCGGCTAAAAATTGTGCGTGCGTGTACCTGTGCGGCAAGCAGACACGCACGCACGCACGCACGCACGCACGCACGCACGTATGCGCTCGCTCACGCGCACGGCGGATCGCATTGAAACGTGATGACTCAAAAACACACGCGTGTGCGCGTGTCTCGTCAGACTCGGCGTAATATTAGTAATGCGTATATACCTATCTACCTACCCGCCGTGCGTGTCCGACGCACCGTGCAGACCCCCGGTAACCCCCCCGGCGCGGCGCGGCGCGGCGGCGGTCCCTCTCTCCGATTTCGATTCTCCACGCGAATTTAAATGGTCGCCAATTAGGCTTCCTCCCATTTATCGATGTCCGATTGCGCACAGGGGCCAGCTGTTGAAATATCGACGGATCTTCGTTCGACGTAATAACGATTTTTATGTTACAAATTCGCGAGAGCGATACAGAATTATTGATTTCATTCATATCGTCATCGAACGAATATGGAAATGCACTTCTATGCTATGAAATCAACTGCCATTTTTCAGAGTTCTTATTGTACGTTGCAAAATTTATTTCGATTTAAACCAAACTAAAAAGCGCGTTATTTTAAGAGATATCGGGGTCAGATTGTATTTTCCGAGCCTCACTTTTGACGCAATACAGTGAAATACTGTTTACGATGCATAATTAAACGGCTGAAAGTTAGCGGAAGTTATGAGTTATGAATTTATGAGTAAATTTAAGAATACCTGGATGTGTTGTTTGTTTAATGTATTTTTTATGTTTCTAAAATATCAACAAATCCCTCTTATCTCACTCGCTCGTATAAAATTTGTTGAAATTAAGCTGACATATTTTTCATTGCATCATCGTGAATTTTAAATAAAAATAATATGTTTTGTCATGTGTATGCAGAAACCAACGCAAATGGAGTAAGAATAAAAGTTCGAAATAAAAAAACCTCGCTCTCGCTTTTTTAACATTTCAAAAATAAAACGTACATGGGGCGAGAAGAGAAAAATTGTACGCGAACGATATACATCTACCTTTTCGATATCGATTAAAACCAGAATCGCGATTTAACCGGCACTAATATTTAATGGGTTAGAACGACCCCGGAAATTGAACGTTTCGTGTGCTGAAATTAAATGTCGGCGAGTTCGGGCTACTCTCTGTCGAATGCCAAATATCACCCACGTAGGCGGAATCATTATACATCGGTGGTGCTGCAATTAGTGTAAGCGCGATTTCGATGCGAACTGTTGACGATTGAAAGGTATTACGCACGGCTAACCGGTATTAGTTTCCAACAACATTCCGGAAATTAGCGCGATACCGTATATAGATTAAACATAACCGAAATCATAATATTGTTGCACTCACTCGAAATGCCTAGATACGATCTAGATAAATACCGTTTATACATTTAATCACTAATAATCATTATATTATAGACAATATTATAGACAACATATTATAGACTGTATCGCATTGTGGTTTATTTGGCCCGATATACTGACCGCGCAATCTTGCGGTATTATAATACACGTAAAGCCGTACGAGCGTTAATTAGCGGCAATTCCGCATTAGCAGCGTTCCCCGATTAATAGATTTTGGAGGCAACTAATTAACGACTGGCGCTGTGAGCTGCTCGTTCGGCGGAAATAATCGACGCGGAAAGTGAAATTGCGCGAGCAACCGGACAGAAACAAAAATGCTCCGGCACCTCTTCGTCGACAGTGTCGGCGGCGACGTGGTCGACGACGACGACGACTACGCAAAGCAACCTGATAACACCTTCAAGGCTGTCTGCTCGAGAATACGTCCGCTTATGCGCGAGTTTCTGCATACGCACGTGACACCGCGAGCGCTGCTTCCAACGTGCGCTGCGTTTCGACGAACACGAATTCGCGAGTCGCGACGCGCAATATCGAGATCGAGTGTCTCGATATTACTTAGATCTCTAACGAGGCGGGAGAAAAAATATCAAGACACAAAAATCGATATTTCGTAATAGCAGATAGGGATGAAAAAAAAAATTGGCGATGCGATCGCGGTGGGTCTAATCGCGTGAATCAAAATATATGAATGTAGCTTGTATCGGTAAAGCTTAGGAAGTATCGTCGCGACAGAGATATTTTCGACAAGTATTTAAACAACGGCGCGTTGATTACGAAACGTTGCTGTGCAATTTTAATCTTGAGTTTACACCAAATCCAGTCTCTGTGTTGCAATGGATGAAACGCACGTATTTATTATCAAACGTAATGTTAAATAGAGATAAGAATTTTAAGTATTTAGAATTTTGAGCATAATAACCTGTCGATTTTTTTCTGAATAATGTGAATATTAAAACAAATTCTCATTTCTTACGCAAATCACATGCTGACGATTAGAAAAGATTAGAAATAGTATATTAGTGCCTTATACGGGCGTACGTAACTTCAGCATTATGCTGAGTAGTATATCCGTATCAATAGTCCTTATCTCTGAAATAAGGTAATCGTAATGAATATCTCGTAAATACTCGCTATTGCGCTATTCCGTTCAGCTTAACGAAACGCGCGAGTCATACCCGCTCGCACGCGCGCTTTATTTCCGCAGTTGGTGTTGTAATTAGATTTCGTTTCTCGTCTAGTTAATTGCAGACATCTACATAGATGAACAATGTCTAAGAATATTCCCAAACCTTCACTTAACGAGTCATTTAAATAGATAAGCGGAAACGGCAGCCGGTATTTGGCATTCACTTCGCTCTCTTACATATAAATTTATAATTTATAATAATAATTTATACTAACAAAGAAATAATGTATAAGAGTTAAGTTTAGACAGAATTTAAAATACATACATCGTAGAAAATGCGATCCTCTGTTTTATAAATTGACGTATCATCATTGTTAAATAAATATCGTAACTTCCCTTTCGTATCAATAAAATAAAATTTACCTAAAAAATTGAACGAGCTCGCTAATGAATTATACGGTTTACTTTAATGCGCGCGCTGTGTGCATCGGATATCAAATTACCCACATAACAACGATTCACCACGGCGGGACTCTCGAAACGACGTCGCATATGTTCGACAGCCTCGTTGGACATATTCGCGGAGATATATCAGGCGTAATCGCGTGGTGTTCGCCGAGTGGAGGGAGAGGACACGCCAGATATTCTGCGTGCTACGCGCAATGAGACGTGCGTGCGTGCGTATAATGTCGCGCCGCGCACGCTCTCTCGGCGTACGGCGCGGGCGACGCGGCCAAGAGGCCGGCACGGAAAAAATATGAATCATTTCTCCGGGCCATTAACGCATCTGCGTATTCGCAGGGCCACCCCCGTGCACGCTGCTGCATTCATTTGTCCGGCGGCGGCGGCGGCGGCGGCGGCGCCGTGGCCTGTCTCTCCCTCTCGGTGTACGTCCGTATTTCGTGAAACCCGGCGCGCCGGACCGAGCGTGCAAAAAGGGGTTCGAAAAACGCATCCATCGACCGAAGTGAAATAAGAGCCTGATATTAGAAGAGCGAATCGAGACACTCGACACTCTATCACGCAACGGCGTGATTTCTCTCTTTACACGCAATAGAGATCTCTGCCACGAGGAAAATGAAATAGTTTCAATGTTTTTTTTGCTTCGGCACGTTATTGGTAATTTGTTCGATGGCAATATCGAAAGTAATTGTTTATTCTTTTGTTCTCTTTAAAGCATCGAGTCATTTAGAAAATTAATTAATTTGTTTGCGTTACTAATTGACTGCATTTACAAGTCTTCTTTGTCTTTCAGTTTATTGCTCAATATTTAAGAGTATAATATAATTTTGGTATTTTTATTATAGTTTATCTCTCTTCTTCTTTTGGTAAATTATAAAACATTATTATACGTAGCATATAATTGTCAAATTAAAGATATAAACAGATTAGGTTGCATAAGCAGAGAAAAGATTTCTAGTTAATTGCAGTTCTACGATGAGAGAAGTGACGCAATATTACATCAAATAGCGTAAGAGCGACGATTAATCATGCTTAATCATCAATTGCAATTTCATGCATGCGGTACTTCGGAACCAGCGACCTTCGCATTTACGAAATCGTCGCCCGTGCATCGGCGATTGTAAAACAAATTCGACGGACGCTCAATTCGGATGGCAACGTGACGACGCGGACGTTTGCGTTCGACAAGATTCGGAGCTCGAAATCGAATATGCGTTTTTCGCGATTACACGTTGGCACAGAGTGGCGCGTTGCGCCATGTAATTCGCATCGCTCGATAATAAACGGCGCAATGTCGGCTGCTATCGCGAGTAATTAAACTCGAGGAGCATGTGCACACGGGGCGCGCAGCGCACCGCGGAAGATCTGTACACACCGTGACAGCATCTTCAGGGCTAGATTGCCCTAAAGATCTCTCTTTCTCTCTCGCCTCATAGCGAGAAAAACACCGCCGCGGTCACAGAGCGGAAAGTTCCTATTTGTTTCCAGGCCGCGGAGCGTAATCTCAAGTCTCGCTCTCGCGAGGTATCGTTAACCGCCACAGAGACACGGGGGAGCGATACGTACTATACATCGCCACGACCGTCCCCGTCCGTGTGTGTGCGTGTGCGCGAGAGGTGTACCGATATGAAGGATGGTTTAATCAATGTCCAAGGTTAAGCGGCACAATTATTAGCGCGCGCTCGTTGCGACACACTCGCTCGCTCGGCGCGAGTCCGTGTCAATATCAGCGATGTGTGCGTTGGTGCGCGTGTTTTGTGACGCACACTCGTTACATAATGACGTGGTGTGGTCGGACCAGCCGTGCAAGCGCGAATCGCGACGTATCCCGACCACGATGCTCCAACTTTGCGCACTTTTATGCCGCTCGGTTATATAGCGACTGCTCCTCTCTCCTTCCGTTCTCTCGCAGGAGTAAAGAACGGGGAATACGCTGCTGCCCTTTTACCCTCGCAATTTTTTTCAATGACATTTTCATAAATGGCAATCTATAAACGGTCTTCATATCGGTAGACGAGAGGATCAATATTAATTACCGCAAGTCGACACACCTATACATAATAAAAGTGTCCTAGATTTTCTGCACTTCTTTTTAAATACTGAACTTTTTCGTTGAATTAAATTTGATTTCACCTTTACGAGAACAGCGGTAATTTTTGTGACGTAATATAAGCTACCGAATATCTGGGCATCAGTGGTATAAATAGATAACAACAGAGCCAAATTGAGTCCACGTGCATGTTCGACAACTAAATCTGTCTCGCCTGACCGAAGAGGAGAAAGAGAGACGGACGAAGATACGGAGCGCTTTACTTACTTTATCTCCGCAAAACGCCCCGCAATTCTTTCGATCGAGATAACCAAGCGCGATTCGCTCTCTACCGTCGCTTGTAAATATAATGCGCCGTTGGAATACTTCGCCGAAATTTTCTCGCTTTTATCACCCGATAGCTAAGCCGGCCGGCCGTAAAAAACGAAATTGTGACGACAGTATCGTTAATGTCACATACTACGCACACTGCTCATAAATATGAATCGCGAGGGGGAGGTGGGAGAAGTCGAGTGACGATACTCGGCGAGTTCTGGTCGAGTTCGTTACGAATTATGTAACGGGGACGACGAGCCAGCGAGAGAGTGATTCTAAACGTTTAACGCGATCTCTTTCCTTCTTGTCCTAGCTGCGACGAAGGTTTCACGTTCCTTTCGAAAGGTCGTCTCACCCGGCGAAAAGGCGAACGAACCCGCCGAGGAAGCGATCGGCAAAAATCGCCGCCTCATTTTCGTGTCGAGCGCGTAGAACGGTTTAAGTCAAGTATCCGTGGGATATAATTTTCCATCACGGTAACGTTCCTAATTTTGCGTGCACGCGGCGCGCGCGCACACACACATTCCGGTTAAACAAGCAGAGAGAAAGACAGGCAGCGGAAAAAATCGCCGGCACAACGAGCCACGAACGACCCGCGAGACGGCCGCAACTGCATAAATTTGCATGTGCGCCGCATGCGAGAGAGAACTTGCGCGTATTAGTATAGCGGGATATTCTCTCGTCCTCGAGACTGTGTTCGTGAATCTTAACAGTTTGTCCTCCGTCGGGTTCGTACGTTCGGATGCGCACGCCGCCCGCGCCGTCGCCCGAAATGTCTTCGATATCAATTACCGGGCGGCGGTTAACAGCATCGTAAATTTCGCGGTGCTCCTGTCAGCGCTGTGTCCAGTTAACGTGTTCGTGCAATAAAAATCTATCTCGTTGCAAAACGCGCGGAGCGAGGCTCATTAATATTCATATATTAAAATATCGAAGAAAAAGGAGAAGGAAAGAAAAACAGTAAATTAATTCGTTAAGATCCTCGAATATCGAGCCGTGACGTATTTATGGATAGATCCATTGAGAAATGTCCGTAACGTGCGCCTCCTCTCGCCTGGTCATATATTTTTTTTATAATATCCTCTGCATCGATCACAGCGAAATTATGAAAAATTTAAATACCGAACGGATACATCGGTATCCTGAGAATACTTTCACAGATCTCTCGAGGAGATCGTTTCGTGAATGCGACTAGGAAATAAAATCTTTCATCGATGAAACTCCGATATTTAAATCACTGGCCTAATAATTTCACGTGTCTTTGCTGAATAATTCAGCAGCCATCGAAGGCTCATCCGACGAAACTCACCGCAGTAAAAATATCAACCGTCCCCTGAAGAGGATGCAGAAATTATAAAGTCTTTCGTAAAGTCCTTTAAGTCTTAAAACACCTTCTCTCTTCTTATATTTTCTTAAAACAGAGTGAAACGTTAATGAACGAGACTTTCCTCGGGATAACGCGAACATTAAGATACGACTTTAAGGAGTTCGTTAGAGAATGGTCGTTAAAAATCAGAGTTTTTTTTAACGCGCTTCTCTCGTTATCCTTTATTCGAAGTCAACCGTACAGAAACACCCAGTATGACAATACACACGACGCGTTTCGTAACACCGGTCCGGTAACGACCTGGTCGTCCGGAGCCGTTAATGAAATCTTTAAATACAAGAACAGCGAGTTGAAAAATTTTTTGCAACAAACAAGTGCAAAGGAATCGGTATACACACAGTCGGTGCAAGAAGCGAACGCGTTTGTATGATTTTGCAATTGCGGGGAGACAGTTACGTAAAAGCTGAAACAACACGGCGGATTTCAGAATGTGTATCACCATTAGTAATTTACATGCCGTACATAAACTTCCGAGAAGCACGCGGATAAAGCGCTGATATCTTTTATTACGTGCAATAACGCTACGACTTTACGTATACAAGATTAACCGAAGTCGATTCGAGTTGCGTCTAATGACGAAATAAATGATAACACCCAAAATATGTGTTTTCTTTGAGCGTAAATAAACAGCTTCTTTCTTTATCTGTAAGTTAACGAAAACTTAATAGTAAGTAAATGTTTAATAAAATATATTCTCATTTTTAAATAATTTATTCTTAATTTATTTTTAGGTAGAGACTTGAGGTAAAATTTTTTCTTTTGAGTTTCCTTTTCTGAGAACCAATACATTCCTTCGACGATCACGTCATCTTTTTTCCACAATTGGTGAAAGCTCTCGTCTTAATTGACAGTTTTTCGGTAATTTATTCGCAAGATTTGCGGGGAATGAAGATGAGCGAGGCCGCGATGGAAATGAAAAAAAGAGCGAGAGAGAGAGGGAAAGAAATCAAGTTGAGAACGAGACAGGAAAAGAGAGAGAGATAAAGAGAGAAATCCCTCGGGCGAAACGCCGACCTCTTTAGCTAAAATAAGCGGAAGTAAGTAACGAGTCGGGGATCTAAATTTAGACCATCGCGGCGTGTGCTCATCCTTCAGCCTGCGCTATTACGTTCAGCCTTGTCGTTGCATATCTCGTCGCGTGCTACGCGTACACGCACGTACACTCGCGCGCCTAAGAGTTCACGGATTAATCTGACCGCGTCGTATGTCGTTTAGGATGATGCGTGTGAGTGCATGAGTCGGACCAGCTGACTGCCAAAACAGCTGTAGCGTGATGCGCGATGATGCATTATAGTCGCCGGGCCTTTACTCGCTCTCGGCCCGTGGCCGAGGTCTTAGCCCGACTGATTTAGTCGTCCGACATCCCGAAACAGACCTGACTATCGCACGTAACGATCGACCCGTGTCGTCTGACGAGAAACTCGAGCGTTGTCTTTATGCAAGACACGCTGATTTAAATATTCCCCGTCGGTAAAATTCAACAAGAATCCTATATTATATCTATCTATAATCTATATTAGTAAAATACTTGAGTTTATAAATTACTTCTAGATATACCTTTAGCGGTAGAATGAAAAATTTTGTAGAAACTTGATCATCATTTTTTAAATACGAAAAATCTGGACGAAAAGTTTTCATTAGACTTTGTTCTATTTTCTCAACTTGCTATCGTTAAATTAATTAATTCTTTGTCATCAATCAGAATGTTAATTGTTATAATTCTTCGAGACTACATCATGTAAGTCAATTATCAAGTAGTCTTAATTAGCGATTAGCACAAGCTAATGATCTCAACATGGGTATGACTAGCGTTGGAAAAATGCGATATGCCGTGAAAAACAAACGCAAATAAAGAGAGTTAAAGCACGCACAGAGCTGCATCGCAGTTATTTACAATTCATCTCTCGTAGAGCGTATTCGAAAAAAAAACAATTATTTTCCCGAGAAATTTTTTTAAAGTATATAAATAAAAAATACACTTTTGCTGCCCTGCTCCTCCTATATCACAAAGCGTGGCTGTAATTCTTACTTTTATTTATTTTATTCTTGAATTAAATTATATATATCGCTTCCATTTTTTTTTAAACTTTTATTGCATTATTGCTTATAGGATATTTATGAGTTATGACATATAAATGTGAATGTGAATGTCCGCAATGTATATAGCTCGCGTGGATTCGTTAAGCTTAAATATTTGTACGGATCGGGCATCCTTGCAGGATTATTTCCCCGAGAAATGCAATTATCAGGTCCAACTGCCTATAATGCAATTTATATAGATTGATATACGTCGCAACACACGTTTTTCTTATCACGCAGAGGACCGGCGCGCGGCGTGGCGGTCTGATATCGTATTAGCGTGGCGTTCTCTCGCACACAGAACGTTAAATGAATTTCAATCGTTCGTTCAACAACAAGCAGCGCACTTACGCGATACGAAGGCTCGTAAATTATCATCGTTCCGAATGCGCTATTGTTAATCGTCACAATGCCTCCGGTCTAATACCGCCCTATCTAAAATAATCGAAGCGGCAAAACGTCTCAAATATTCGAAATCGGCAGACGGTCTTATAATATCCGTCTCGATTAATTAATTTAATTATGCTCCAGTCAGCTGCATGCGTCGCGGTTACGTCATTTCGAAATAATCGTGTTTTCGTGAGAAATGCGCCTCGTCGACGTTAGTCGGGGTTCACTAAACAGACACATCGTGTGTGTGGAGTAATTTATCATAAATCCGGTTCTCCTTCATATTATAAGTTCTCGTATATAAAACGCTATTATGTAACTACTTTCCATTTTTCGGGATGAAAAAAATTAATACATTATTAAATCTGTAAATCTTGAAAAATGATAAAAATCAATTCTTTTGCTACATAAAAGTTCATTTGATTTTACATGGACTTCAAGGCTCTTGTTCTCTCGCTACGCGAAAGTGCGTGCTTTTCACGCTCTTTCACGAAATGAAAGGGGCAGTCTTTCCTCCATTCCGTATTTGGGCACGACGGATAGTAATATTCATGTTCTTTCGGACGTTATTTCGGACGGATGAGCGAACGAGCTGTCGTCACCGTGCGGACGCGGATTACAATCCGGCGTGGGTTTCACGAACGAGGCGAAAGGCGAGAGGCCATGCCGGCCTTTATTGAGGAAAACAGATGTCGCCCGAGATAAAAAAAAAACTATTCCGGGGCTGATAAGGTGAAACACGCCCAAAAACTGATACCGCTGAGTTACGAGCGGCTCGGAATGTCGCGCGCGCCTCGTCGTTCGACACGGATGTGACTTCGGGTCGATCCATCTGCGCCGCGCGGATCCGGCGCGTTATCTGCGGATTTTCAATCCGAGCGTTCTAGACGTGCAGTGTGCACCACTGTGGTTTATGGTCCGCGCTGCTCGATAACGATTTAATAGGATCCCCAGCGTCGCAGAACGGTCACGGGGGCGATCTTTTGCTCTCGGGGATCGATACTGGTAACGCTTTCGATTCGGATTTCAGTGTTGCAGCCGCGAAGATAATGTTCATGCTTTTCCCGCCATATAAATCAGATTCTTCTGTATTAATAGCGTTAAATATAGGACTGGTTGAAGGTACATAAAGATTCTGATCTTTCTATTAGGCGGTAATATACGATCTTTTATAGATAGATAAATCTAAAGGAATTTAAGTGGTCTACGCCGTAAAATTGTGCCAGTTAAAAATGAAAGATATACTAAAAGAGTATTAGTACAAATTTATTGTTTTTATTTGCAATTAAAGACTAAGACACTTACATTACTGCGCGTTTTTCTTGCATTTTAGTTAATTAGTTTATTTATATATACATCGCGTAAACAAAAATTACGTTATTCTAGTACTTACTGTCTTTTCGTTCGTTTTATCGTGTTTTAAAAGGCTCTAATATTGTTAGTTTCACTCGCGTCATGTTTTTGTTAAGAAGGTAACAGAATTACGATATTGCACGCTATCCTTGAGAGCTCTATTACTTGTTGGGCTTCTTCGAGGGATGTCTATTTTTTCCGATGATTGAGCGATGGAACATAACGTAATATATTTAACCGTAATTTACGTTTATGTATATACATGTACTAACATAGGGCACACACCCACAGAAAAGACTTCTGGATACAATACTATTTAGGATCGAAATAGAGCCAATCATATTTAGTATTGAAAGAAGAATATTTTAATCTTAAATAGAGGAATTCTTAAATCTAGAATAATTCTGAGAAAATTAGAGGGATAGCATCAAGATTATTTTATTCTAGATTTAAGAATTCCTCTATTTAAGATTAAAATATTCTTCTTTCTAGAAGTCTAGATTTAAGAATTCCTCTATTTAAGATTAAAATATTCTTCTTTCAATACTAAATATGATTGGCCCTATTTCGATCCTAATAGTATTGTATCTAGAAGTCTTTTCTGTAGGTGCACACGATAATATCATAATTAATTTGCTTAATTTTGTTCAGAATAATGTTTTTCTATATCAAAATCGCAGAATTCTAGGAGGTCAGCTACCTTTGCTATATCATAAAATATGTAATGTATTAAAAAACGTAAATTTGAATATTAAATTGCTTGTATTTAAAATTGATTTCAACAAATTATCACAAATATTGCGCTTCGTTTTGTAAGGTCGTTAGCATCACTTAGGACGGTTAATTTCGTCCGATTGAGAGCTTATTGGAAATTTAAAGGAAATATTGTTTCACGATTGTTGCTAATTCTCTCGGCAAATGTATCACTAGCACAATTTAATTGATTGATATGTATGTGTATAGATGTATATTACTAGTAACAAATTTCACTGTACATTATTATACTGTTTAAAATTATTTAATTCTTTTTCTGTAATGAAAATGTAAAAAACTGATTATAACTATTCTATTTAAAAAGATTAAATCTAGTGTCCACTTAAACGATAAAATTTATTTTTACTCTGATTGATAAATTTATTTATGTAAATTCATTTATTACTTTTATTTATAGTTTCTAAGAGAAGATAAAATTATGTGATTTTTATAAGTCAGGAAAATCAAATTATATATAGATTGGCACCGCAAAAATGTAACATTATCTTGATTCTTTTATCGGTGTATTAAAATTACATAATCCCATTTTTTGAGACGTTAAAAGATTAGACAAATAAGTAATAATAAAATTATTTATGGTTCTTCGGTTATATACAAAACAAATATAAACCTTACTTTTCAAATTTAGATTTGATACTATGTTTAATTATTCCTTTAAATTGAATAATATATCAGTTAAACAAATTGTCAATCAATTAAAAAAATAATAAATTTGTAAATAAGTTAAAATTTGCTATTATTAAGTTGATGATAATCAATCAGTTGTTGTAATATATGTAGAGAATATTTGCATACACGGAATTAAAAGACAAAATATATGCAATTGAGCGATGCAAATTGATATCACCTGAATTAATTGGCCAGCTCTAGTCATGTTAAAACTATTATAGCGTCGACATTTTCATACCTAAATTTTATAATTAATTTTCAGATTATGCTATTAAAATATTGCACGGTGGTTGCGGATCGACCCGCACAATATTAACCTCTGATGTTTTCTTCGTTACGTTTAAAATAGCAATAAATTCACGCGTTCTAAATTTTGAAACAATTGCCATGGACGCTGAAAAAGCTAAGTGCACTCTGGTGTATCAAGCGTGTCAAAACTTTCGCATATTTCGAGAGCACCCGGCAGTACCTTGAAAGCACTACCGCTATTGAGAAACCTCATGGTTATCGCGTGCACCTTCACGGGGATTACATAATATTACGATGTGAACAGCGATACGGTCCGGCCTTCAGCGAATTATCTTCTTCCGTGGCAGTTTGAATCGGAAATGTCCCTTGAGTAAAAATTTCTGCATCGGCAAGTTATCGGAAAATATCATAAATATGACTCATGTGTATTATAAAAATATTAAATTCGATAGCATGACCCTTTTGCATAAAACAATATGGAAAATGCCAAAAAGATCTGAGTTTTCTATTTTTCGAAACTTACGATGCACCTCCGAGTTACTGTAATATATTTGTGGTGTCGTATCGGGCGATAAAAATGATGCGCAGGGTAGGTACATCAATGGTATATATTTTCGAGCTTATCTCGCGCAAACGTGTGAAAAAGCAATAGTATAGAGAGGCTTAGTTTGGAATAAAAAAACCATTTCTTTAATTCAACTTTTGTTATCGTTCGAATAACAAAAAAGACGCATCTATTTAATACTCGGACTTGCGGCAAACGTAACGCTTTATGAACGATAATATCAACTTTCACCCTCTATTTTTTTATGTTGCCCTTTTATATTTTATTGAGTTTCGGCCGTTATGCGGCTCTTACGCTACGCTCGCACGTAACGCGGTTGCCAGCTAATTTCTCTGGAGGCGCACAAAACTTGACCGTGCCCGAAGGCGGCCATTCTTGCGGCCCCGGCATAACCGTGGGGGCGATAAACGGCCTTAAAGCAGTATCCGGGGGGGGGATCGGGGTAGAGAGGGGAAGGGGGAAGTAGGAAAGCCATGGCGAGAGGGAGAGGGGGTCAATATCCTACGCCGGCGGTCGGATCCACCCCTAGATACGCGCAAATGACGCTGTTGATGGATCTGGTCTATGGTGCTGGGCATGGAAAAGAGGGGTGCGAGGCGAGGGGCAGGGGTGATTGATGAGAGAATCTACAGCCTACCAAGCCACTCTACGGCCCTAACTTAATCGCGCATCTCACGCTGACCTCGATATCGCTGAAAACATCCCTCCCCCGCCGCGCCGCTCGTCTCGTTCCCCCAAGCTATCGTTCCTTTCTTACCATCGCGTTTCTACTTTCTTGCCTTTTGCCGAGATACCCTTACATTCCCCCTACATTCTCGCCTCTTTCTTCATAACTCCCTTTTTACGCGTAATCGCACGCGTGTCGTGCGGGCTACTTGCCAATGCAATGCAGCACTCTATCGTTCTAAGGTTGCATGGTGTCGCTTTGATTACGTCAAGTTTCACGCACGTGTGATAACGGAATAACTCTGTTGAGCTATCCGAATAGTTTTGAATTATACTATGAAATTTTCGCGCAAGGGCATTGTGAAAAAAAGATAAGTGTATCGCAAGTTAAGAAGGAAAGATGTGGAATATTTAAAGAAGATTGCAAGTATATAAAACAAGGTACAAGATCCGCATAGGAAATTCCAGATCTTAAGCTTGATTTTATATATCTGATGATGGGAGATGCAGTCGCGGAAAGTTCTTTACCAATATTATAGACTAAGAAAACGTAAAGTAAAACGTAATTCGATGTAAGCGTATTAAAACTTCATCAGCAGATCCCGGAAATGCCGAGACGGGGAGACAGGGAATGACGCGAAGAAAACCGCGGATAAAAAAGAGTCGGGAAAGGCAATTGGCGAGGAAACGAAAAGATAGATTACTAACGACAGAAGAAAATACAATTAAAGACGCCGGGGATAATTTCGGACGGTGACCCAAAAGAAAAAGAAAGTACTCGCTCACGTGCTACGAAGGAATCGACTTCGAGGGATACAGAATGGGGGGGGAGTAAGTGTATGATGGGACTGGAAGAGTCCGAAATACGATATGGGAAGCAGAAGCGATGTGGAAGGAAGGAGAGAATTCGCTCGGAACGGCAAAAAAAGTCTTAATTGCACCTCGATTGGGTGGAACACTCTGATTCTCTCGTTTACGCCCCTCCGCAACATCAGATACTATCGTCAGATTGACAAAGTGAGAATCCTGAAGGCTATATTACGCGGGATATTCTTATTTGTCTCTTTTTTTCTTGGGATCGCGTTTTATGTAACCCTCCCCGAGTCTGTTACATTGCGCGGAAAAACTGTAACATGAACTTCCGTCCGCCGTACAAAGTAAGATTGCTTTTATATTCAATAATAAATTATTATTTAGAAATAATTGTGACTTAAATTGTTTTACATACAATAATTTATATAGCATATAGCAATATATAACATATAGTATATAACATATAGCAATTTTATTTTTATTTTTATGTAGAACTTAGTGTCTTTTTGAAATACAACAAGTAATGTGTGATTTAATTGTTATTTAATTGTTAACTGACTCAGCATATTGTTATGTCATTTTTCTGACTTATACGTTTTCTATTCTAAGTTTTTAGTTTTTAAATATTGAAGATTTCAAAACTTTTCTCCTCGTTTTCTTTCTTTAAATATCTAAAGTTCAGTCCAATGTCTATAAATATAAAAGTTAAAATAAGTTATATCTAAAAGTTGTTGATACTCGTTGCGAGTTGTTGTAAATCTGTCGTGTGTGTTTATCGAATCATGGTAGAGTATCTGTATACTTTTGCGGTTCGAACGTTTCGATATCGATTTAGTTCACGAGCGATCCCGTCGGGCATTCGATTGCGACGCAGAGTGCCTGGGGAAAGAAGCTATTTGCAAATGCGCGGCATCGAGGACGCTGCTTATTAATTTCCCTAATGAACCCGCTGCGCTAGAGCCCGAGGTAGAGCGGCTCTTTCGCGTAATCAAACGATTAAGTATCAATTAATCGGATACGGCTTTGAAGCCTCGGTGTTCGCCAATCGCCGAGTCTGCTTCGCCCTCCAATCATCCTCCTCGTAGAATACACGTTAATTTAACACAGAACGAAACGCGTTATAGCTTACAGTGCTTACACTAATAATTGATGCCGACGTAACGGTTCCATTAGATTAAACGTTTATTAACGTTTGTTAACGTGTATTTACTTTAACAATACACAGGATAAGAAAAGATAAAATTCTACGTAAACGTGACATCAATCTCGTAACATAAAAATTACAAATCTATGGAACAGCCCAGAGAGAATGTTCCATCCTAGCTTTAAGATTCTTGGCGCGTTCGAACTCGATTTCTCGATTCCTTAAATGTTCTTAGCGTTAAGAGAGTATATAATCCCGATATATATCTAGAATTAATATTCCGAAAATTATTAAGATAACGAATAGGTAAGCGCGAGCTGCAAACCGCTAAGAAGAATCGTAACTGTACTCGTGTTTTGCCGATTGCGAATCGCACGAACGCGAACATTATTCTGCTGCGGTTTTGCAGGACCGCGGAAATAAATGTTGTGGTCTCTCGAACGGGTCGAGAAACTCTCGAGAGGAATAAGCCGTGTCGTGACTTTCGCCCGATCGTTTGACCCGCCGATTATTACTAGCCGCGTATAATAAGAGCGTAACGTCCTTAGCGTTAATTCGCCGCGATTGGAGGTGGCCGATGTCAACGTTAACGCACTCATAAACACGCGGAAATAAATCTTACGGCGCGGCGCGCGGAACGCAAATATAGGAAGAGCGATGAACGACTGGTCTTTCTATATTCGCCTCTGGTTGATTTCGCAAACTGACGCGTTTGCTTCAGAGTTCTTGCGGAGTGTTTAACCAACAGAGATTCGAATGATTCAGCGAGTTACGCCGAGATATGAAGAAACGCACGCGGACGCGCGGATACGCAAAAGATGGGAAATATCATGAGATATAAATCTGCAGACTCAAACTTGACCTTGATGGCACGCGAGGAGCGCGAGGCCAGAAAAGGGGGATTTCCGCCGTTCCTGAAGGATTTCGCATCTCGTTCGTGTCTCGTTCATTCGTCTACCCGGCGCTTTCATCCTTTCTCGCCTCTCTCCGCTCTTCCTCCCTCCTCATCCCTTCAATCCCTTTTTTTCTTCTTTGATGTGGGGTCTTTTGTCCTCCGGGATATTTGCGGAGCTTTGTTTCGACGACAGGCTACATAACGGCTTAAATGTATGCCGCTAATGGCGCGGGGCGAAAGGACTATCCGGAATACTGTTAAATGTTCATTTATAATTTGTCCGAAAAAACACGTCGCGAGTAATGATACGAGCCATATTTCCCCTAAATGCGAGCCTCTGCATTGATTGTAACGCACCCTTCGTCGAACATGACTTTTAAAGGGTGGAATTTCTGGATTACTTATATGTTATATTACACGGAGAGAATTTTCTCTTAAAATTTACCCTGAAATCATGGTAGTTGTGGGACAACATGTACCATCAAGAATTTTATGCGAGCTATTCTGATTAATATCTACCATAATAAAAGATATTAATATCTATTACATTAAAATATAAAATATGTTTGATTAATTTTACTAAAATATATCTAGGAAATTTCAATAATTTTTCAAAATTTACCAATCTGCTTGGTAATTTTTATCACGTTGTTTGTAAAATGTCTTTTGTATATTTTAAAAATTCCTTGGTTGCCAAGTTGTCCAAGTTTGTAGTGAATTTAAGGGTAAAATATAACAAAAAATTCTCTCCGTGTACAGACGCACAACAACGATAAATTTGATCTTAATTACATTAGAAATTTTCAACGTAAAAAACATTAGAAAATATTATTCAAAGTTTATTTCATGTCTCTAAATATAACTGCATGCGTAGCAAGGAACGATGTATTACAAGACACATCTACAATATATTTTATGTACCTATATTATTGCGTCACCGCTGTAGGGGAGATTGATTAAATTAATCTCTTGATAATTTTTAATTTAGATAACAATGTAGCTATCGTTGTCAGAGAAAATGTCAGTAATAATTAAACGTTTTTTATATAATTTTTTATAAATAATATAACGTGTTTAGAAAATATATCTATCGACGTCTGTAAATATTTAACGCTCTGTAAAATCATCGGTCACGAGCTTCTCTTTCCTCGACGCGATTTTTTTAGCATGTTGTCGCAGGTCACTGCAATGCGGCTGACGGTGGCATTCGGTCAATAGGCGCACTGCCAACTTTATCCAGCTCTAAATAAGCCCTTGTTCTATTTTGCGTGAGAGGAATCGTATATGAATGTGAATTCGCGAAGAAAGCCCGAAATAAAAGCGCAGACGTTCTCATTACGTTTTCTTCCATAATATCGATTCCGCATTAAAATAAAAAAAATCATGTTGCCGCGGATTTTTTTCAAAGAGATGGAAATGTTTTTATATCTTATCATATTTGTATGAAATCCTCTCTTTTTTTTCGTGACAACCCATCTCGTTCCGTTTCCGATAGACGGAAACAACCGGACGTTCTTCATTTCGGGAGAAAATTTCGCAAGAGAAATAATAAACGGCTCGCTTATTATAATCCTCTCTCGCTCTGCGAAAGTACATTTAATTAAAGGCGTCGAACGAGCGTATCTCCTTTCGGTACTTTCTCAGAGATGGCAGCAATTCCTCCTTTCTGGCTCGTCGATCACCTGGAAGCCACCTGCACTCGGTCGATAGTCGAGAACATGCGAATAGCGAGAGCCCGGGCTCCTGGCAGAAGGCAACCTGACCGCGCGCCGTCGCGCGACTGCTAATCTTCCTCTCGGAGCGGCCCCGACATTTCCTAGATCGATATCCCACTCCGTACCGGCGAGATCGCAATCGCGAACCTTATCTCACATCGTGACACCGCCACGCTAGCAAATTTCAGACTAAAAATGCGAAAACGCACCCGAAAAAGCATGACGTCGTTCCGGTGATAAAAGACTTCCTAAGAATAAGGCTGGAGGAGGTGACAAATTATCGAACCGCGTGGAGCCGTTCCGCATTTTAAGGGGGAGCATCGCGTTCTCCAAAACGAGAAAAATCGAATAAAGACGCTAATTTGATGTACAAAATGTCATTGAATTCTCTTAATTCAAAGCTTGATTTGATGCTGGAGTTTCCGCGATTTTGCTTCTTTTCGGTTTGGAGCTGACACTGTCTGGTTGCGATGACGCGAACACTGGTTGCTGTACATGTCATATTTATAAGCGAGATTCCACGATCTAGTCACATGCCGATACGGCGACGCATGGCATGTGCGTTTATCCCTACGATTATGTGTTTCATCATAGCTCTCGTTTTGATTAAATAAAAAAAAATTCTCTTCTGGCAAATAAGATTAGAAGTAAATAACATGTGAAAAATAATTTATACAAATTATATACAAATGGTTAATAAACAGTTATTAATGAATAATTACAAAGAGCACCATGTAGAGTCGCAAAAGAGAAGATTTGTGGTCATCGTTGAGATTACGCTCGCGATATCGGCGAGACACTAGTAATACGAAGAACGTACGAATGTCGTAACGCGGACCAGCGTGTCTACTACTCCACTTAAGTTTTTTGGAACTCGCAGCGAGACACGTAACGTGCCCGATAGTAGTCTTAAGAAAGTGAGGTAATGCCTGATAACAACGCATGATATGTGCAAAGTGAGCGAAGCGATAAGTAGTAGACTAACGCGACCAAGTTTCGAGTAATTCAAGCTGTAGCTGCGGACTGGTCATTTTAAGCATCCTAATAAGATCGATTTTCAAGAAATATTTACGTGTCTCGTTAATTCTAACTTAGCCTTTTTATTTTAACTTTTTTCATTTCTCGAGCATGCCGATCTATCTGTAATCTTCGACGCTCTGCGGAAAGTCCAAAAACACACACCAAGATAGCGAATAGCTCTTCGCTTTATCTGTCACAGGCTTACGGAAGATGGTATCATATCGTCGGAATGTAAATAATTCTTGAGCGAAACGATTCTTTTGTGTCATGGAAGAAGTTACGACATCTTTGCTTTCGCAGTATGAAAGAATTACTTTGGCATCGGTAAGTATTACTAAATTATTAATATGTTATTAAAAAAATTAAAACGTCAATAATAAATTGTTATCTATCAAAATGGAAAAAACAAATTGGAATATCGGACATCCTGTTTCGATACCTTAAAATGTTATGATGCGAAAAAGCAAGGTCTCTTTCATGGTTGAACTACATTTAGAATTGATCGACTTTTGAAACTATATCAACCACAAATGTTAAAGAAATGTATGCGGTTTTGCGAGGGATCAACCTAGAACGGCAGTATCAGCCATAAATTCGAGAAATCACATAATTTTCCTTCGAGGAAAAAGACAAGCGCTGTTCTTGTCGTTCTCAGCGTGAGAAGGATAACGGAATCCGTAAAAGGAGAGCTTGCGCAACGTTCTACGAACGGATCCAATATTTTTCCTCTTCCGAGGAACATCTTGGTGAAGGAGGAGAGTAACGAAGATTCGAAAGTTGAAGGAAAAAGCCGGCGAGAGGTCGGCTACCGATCGGCCCTATTAAACCAGTCGCGGCGCGACTATTACCTTAGCCTCGCGTCCTTCCGCCAAGTTTTCTCATATCGACTACGATCGATAGCCGCCCGCATCCTCGGCTCCTCATATAATCTCCGCCAATATCGTATCTGGATGGCGCCACCTCGTGACAGGCACACCGTGGATTTGTCGATGAAACGGCCTCGCGACCTCAATCAGCGACTCTTCTCTTTCCACCCCATAGAAAGAGGCTCGTCACCTTGGAGGAGGATAAGAGAATTTCCGCAATTATTTTCGGGAAAACGTCGTCGAGTCTGAGATCAGTGCAGTTTCGACGAATACATAATTAAAAACAAATAAAATATCTGCAAGAAGATTTGTCTTGTCAAAATTTTTTAAAAATTCTACTTGTTCAAGTTGACAGTTAGAGTAGAAATGCGAGCGTCAGTGATAAGAACATTTGTGATAAAGGAAAAATATGTAAACTCGTTAAATCTACCGAAGTTCACGATATTCGTCACGGTAGAAGTGTTTCTCATTAAAGAAAGTTCATTGACTTTGTGCAATTCTTCCTCTGGCAGGCTTCTCACCCTAAATTCAAAGAAAAGGGGGCGGGCAGCGGCGGAAGGGCGCGCAGTCACTTCCGCTAACTGGAAAAGCAGCGCGTCGGATTGTGAAAAATCAATAAAATCGCGCAACGGGTTTACAGTGGATCGTAGAAACGAGGGGTTCATTGACTCTTCGCGTTTCTACCTTCCACGATCTACATGGTTCTTGGAACCAAGTCGAACTTTGTAAAATCGATAAAGACGTATTGGAGCACGTGCTCGCAGAACGGCAGTACACTTGATGCCTCCTCGGATCTAATTTTCTACATATAACAGACTGTTTTCTGAGAATCGATCACGCCGCACCACTTATGCAGAATCGTAAGAGAAAATACGATATTTCTTTTTCTGATATGGCGAGTTTAAATCTGATGCAGAATGTGGTTTCTGTTTAACGTATTTGATTTTATATCGAGACAAACTCTCTTTATGCTAACGTAGCGAAGTGTATTTGAACGCTCACATATTTATGGACGTACTTGCTGATTTATTAAATATTATTATCACGCGCTCGCACATTCGGCGTTAAATATAGAAAACTTGATTCCACGTTTTATTTATACGGTGTGTCGCGGATTATGTTCAATGTAAATAAGAAAATAGCATTAGCCAACGTCGTCTTTCGCCGTGGGATCTAGATTTCTGTTGAAATACCGTATTTCACGTTCCTCTCTACGTATAGTTTCCTCACAAAACATCCCCACAAAACGTTTTCACCGGTTAAGAAGACTCCGCGTTTAATTTGAAAGCACGGAATATATGCACACATGCATCAATTGTTTTCTCTCAAGGTCGTGACGGTGCGGTGAGCCTGGATATGTGCACGTACACTCTCGTTATCCATTCACTTTTTCAATTATATGTACACGTTTATGTACGACTCGAGAAGAGGTGAGGAAGGGGTGTTGAAGGATAAAGCGAGAAGTAAAGGGAGAAGGAGAAAGAGAAAGAGAGAAAGAGAGAAAGAGAGAGAGAGAGAAACAGAGAGAGACAGAGAGAGAACGGGGGATGAAATACATAATCCAATGAAACCCTAGGTGGCTGGAGAACGCGGCCGTTAAAACCACCCTCTACGAATCCTGTCGTGTTACTAGCTGATTACATGACAGTTACATATAGGTCAGAAAATGAAATTACAAAGCCAGCGCTGTTCAAGGACGCGCGAAACGTATATTAAACGCCTCGCATCGTCGTTTATTCAGAGGTGACCGTGGGTGATTCGCTCACGTATCCATGAATGAAACTACATTTATTAAAGGGGCAAGATAAATTTGCCCAACCCTCTATACGTTATTATCAACAGCGAGAGCTTTCTGTACTGTATTAGTCACGTGTAACGATATTTTAATTTAAGAAACGTCACGTGAGAGAAATGAAATAATAATAAGTTTAGCTCAAAGAAATATTGTTTTCTAGATTAGATAATTATTCATATTTGACTATTTAATTCGAGTACATATATATATATGGATAAGTACGTTTTTTATATGTTTCTTTAGCCTTTCTCTATTTTATACTATTGAGATAAATATCTCAATAGTAATGTACACATGTATATATGCGTGTGTTACAAGCTTTCAAATATTATTCTTATTTATCTACTTAAAATCTTTCATTTTAGTTTGAATATTTGTCTTTCTATAGATAATCGTAGCCAAGAAGAAACGGACGTTATCTAAGATAAATTAGAAATTTAAAGTGCTATTTTTCACACGGAAAGTTCGAAGTGAAAAGGGCGCGAGCTAAGCTAAGTTCGTAGCCAGAATAGCTTTATCTTTTAGCAAAAAGCTCTCTTCTCAGAGGCTTTGTGAAGCGGCGCTGAGCGGGCGTACTTGCCGCAATGCCATCTCGAAAAATGTGTCGTCGTGCCACTTTAGCATCGTGACAGTAGGTCAAGTTTTTAGAAAATTCGGAGGTAACATCGGTTAGCGTAATCATCTCCGCAGGAGAACGGGCACAACTCACTTCGCCTGGCCCTACCGCAAAACTTCAATAAAGTTTTCCTCCTAATAGACGTACCGTATACCGGAAACCGGACGCGCCGATAAACTTCGAGAATTTGAAACTTTATAATCCAGAATGGGCGATGCTTGAACCCGATTACTTCGTATTTCCGCGCAAGCTGCCGTGAGGAGAATTAATTTCTAAAATAATGTTTTAAAGAGCCTATATTCTTGAAAAGTTTAAAGTTGAATAACATTCGAATGCCATTGTAATAAATATAACTGCAGTTATTATGTCATTAATATTTACTATGAGAGAATACAGAGAATACCGTATTTTCTGTGCAATATTTTTTTTTATAAGTACTTGTAAATTTTAGGCACAAATAGTGGAAACAAAAGAAAGTAATGTAATAATAATAATCTTCTTTAAGCTTTTAAAGCTCTTTTCTTAAGATGATTTCTTTGAAGAGAAATCTATATTTGTAGAAAATAATATATATATTTTTTGTAAAATCGTCTCTCCACGAGTCCTCCTCTCATCAATCACTTTTTCCGTCATCCGCTCTCTTAAGAGTCGTCGCTCATCTTCTTCTGCACATCTTCCTCTTTTGTGAGAAGCTGACACTTCCCGCTGCTATCGACGCGGCTTCACTTATATACTACATCGTTATTTAACTTTATTTTCCAACGGATCAGATTTTAATTGCGGCTGAGGCGCGCAGTGGATTAAAACAAAAGAACCTCTCGCCACTAAGACCGCTGACGTCATCCCAACAATTTTCAAGATAATTATACGAAACAATGAAGGTGCCAGTCTATCGAACGTGCTCAAAGTTATGTCTTTCTTTCTATACTTTCCCAATCAATAGCACGATATAATTTAAAAACAACTCGATCCTCGAAAGACGAAGTATAATGAGTAAAGTTATTATCGTTACAATGGAAGAGAATAATTGAAAGAAACAAATATAAACTGTAGACCTCTCGTAATTTTTCAAATAAGGTATCTTTCTTTTACATCATTTGTAAGAGCATTCTCGTCCCTAGGGGTAAAGAGGAATAATTCCGACAATACTATGAAAGGGTACATTAACGCTCTATCACATCGTCCTAATTTCCCGTTGAACACTCCCAGCAACTTCAGTAATGCACCATGCACCCGCCAGGAACATAGATACCCAACTATCATACACCCACCTAATCCAGGTTACCCTCTTCGTGACCCGTCAATGGTAGCTACCTCCAGCGCTCGCATTGTCTTCTCTGGAAGCAGCGGTGCGATCGATAAATCCCAACGATGCCGGACTATAGTCATTCCGCTAAACTCAGCGCTCTCCTATTTGCACCATCGCCCGTTTCTCTGAGGCGAAGAAGACTTTCGCGGCGAACCCTTTCGGGATCAAGTAGACGGGTTCGTTTGATGTTCGCTAGGGAAAAATCTGAGATTTTTCGCGCCGCGGTGTCCAACCCCCGATCCCGTTTATCCTCTCTTTCTCTCTCTCTCTTCCTCTTCTGGTTGTTGTACGGTTTCGTCGTACGGAAACTGCCCGACACGGTAGACTCTCAGCGCTGGCACCCTTGCCCTTGACTACAGGGTGCGAGAACGCTCGTCTGAGGGGTTCGTCGGCTCTCTCTCTCTCTCTCTCTCTCTCTCCCTCTCTGCTCCCCTCTTCCTTCCTCTCTCTCTTTCTCTTCCGGCAGACAGGTCGGGCACAAAAAAGAAAATGAGGAGTGAAAGGGTTAGAGGAGGAACGTCGCAGACGAGACGCATGTCGTCCTGCCTTCACATCTTTCACCCTCTCACTCTTCTCAACACGATGTACGTCCGTTCATCCGTCCGTCTGTATGTACGCACCGCATAGTTGCATGGCGTCGTCTCTCTACGTGCCGACGTAAAGTGAGTAGAATCGCGTCGAGTGGAGGGTGCGGAGTGCCCCGACGGTGCGTCGAGTGATCATTCGGGGTTGAGTTGGTTGGTTAGTTATTCGATTGGTCCCCCGGTCCTACCGTAAGAGGCCCATTCATGTAAAGATCGCCGCTGTGTCATGGCATAACAGTATTTCGCGTACAGCGTACGTGTAACGGATCAATTCAAATAGATACACGTATTTCCTTCTATTTGTACAAAATCATTCGTTCGTCCTGTAGTCAGGTCGATTATATTACCGCAAACCGTCACAAATAAACTTGTGATAGGATTACAATTTTGCAGAACGCTGAATGGCACTAGGAAATATTTTCATGTAGATCCCGCGCTCGGTTTCGCGCGCTAATTGCTCTTCAATTTCAATGGCATCGTTATGTCGCACGTTTACGCGGATTCATATCGAGGCGATCGACCTCGAGTGCACTCTCCATGTAATAGACGTAGACTCGAAGCGACGTAATCAAACGGTGCATTAAATGCAACGTTACGACTGAAGATCGATGCGCGAAATATATATATAGCGGTGTACGATCACGAACGTTGCGCTACGTCAACATAAAGAAGTAAGCCGTAGCGGACACCGCGCTATATTTTATCGCTACGCGACATATAATTGGAATCTACAAGTTGATAGCGGGAAAGCGTTGTGGCGATACGTCATAAAATGCGTTTTTCCCAATTTGCCCATAAAGTCGCGTTAAAAGTTGTATTCCCTTTCGTCACTGTCACGTTATCGCGCAATAATATAAAATTTGTAGCAGTCAGCCAAGTTTATGCTTTACATCTCCGAATTATTTGAAGGAGATCTATAATTGAGATCCTATTCCTATAATTGGAATCTACAAGTTGATAGCGGGAAAGCGTTGTGGCGATACGTCATAAAATGCGTTTTTCCCAATTTGCCCATAAAGTCGCGTTAAAAGTTGTATTCCCTTTCGTCACTGTCACGTTATCGCGCAATAATATAAAATTTGTAGCAGTCAGCCAAGTTTATGCTTTACATCTCCGAATTATTTGAAGGAGATCTATAATTGAGATCCTATTCTTTTCTATTTTATAACGCGTAAAGTTCAGTAACACGTGCAAGTTTTCATATGTTGTTCTATTTTCTCTGCGATTATATTTATGTGCATTTATAATGGTAAACGATTAAGTTGCGTCATTTACAAATTAATATTATCGCATAATTAATGAGCCTACATTTATCCATCTTTTAAGATTAGTACTATTATTTTTCGTTGTTTTTTTTTTAACAGTTTAAGTTAGAAACCTGTTCATCTAATTACGGTATCATGATGTCGCATCTGCGGCATCAAATTCGAGTCGCAGGTTCAAAGATAAGACTGATAGAAGCTTTTAGGAGTGTAACGTGGGAGTGTAAAGAGCTTTCGTAAGGTATTTCATGAAATTGTTAACACATTCCCGTCCGTTGTAAGAGAGAGAGCATAACTCGCTGCAATTACGACACAAGATTTCAAGGGATTTTCCAGTATTTCTGGCTTAACGGTGTTAACACGTGAACCGTTACTTTTGCGAATATTGCAGGCTCGTTATATGTCGTCTCAATTGCACGCAGCTTAGGAAGATATGAGACATACCTTTCAGATGTTCTGGGGTATCCGCCGCGCCGGCTCGCATTATGTCGCTCAGATAGTGTTCCAAAGTCCTCATGTTGTCTAACGGTGAGTTTCCATTAGCCGTCATACGATCCTGGAAAATATCGAGGAGACACCATGAGTTTTATATTCGTAATGGCTCCTGTAATAATTGTAGCATTATGTTTTACGAGAAAAAACTATCTTTTTAATATCGATACTAGAAATAATTTTAAGCAATTAGCAGATAAATGGGAGATACGAAGTAATTATAGCTCGACAAATAGCTTTCGCAATTATGTATCCTGACCTGAATATGCGGTATCTAAATAGAATATGGTATATTTTTTTTGCAAGTCTACAAATCTTAATCTCGAAATGCGTCAGTGACGAAATGTTTGCCTGGTTCATTTAATTTCGCGCGGACGATACTCGCGGGCCTCCATTACGACGATTGTCTCGCGCGAGACAAGAACCGAGGGTGCTCTCGCTATAATATACAAAAAGTCGCGCATAAAACTCCATGAATTTTGGATTTTTCAATTTCCACCGCGAGCCATTTCGAGAGATAAGGTGCTTACTTCTGGTTAGGAAAAAAGCTTTCTAGCGGTGAGCGAATGTACTGAATGGAATACCGCGTAAACCAGCAGCGGCTCCTTGGGAGGAGGACAAGTGAAGCGGAGAACTTGAAAAACGATAAGAGAGAGAGAAGTAACGTTCCGGGCGGTGGAAGGAAGTATCTGCCAGAAAGAAGCATACCACCCGTGAGCAGCAGGAAAGAAAGTGCAGGGATAAAAGACGGGCCAGAGAAAGGCCTGTAATAGACCACTTGTAACGAATCGGGGAGTGCAGTTAAAGCGGGGAGGTATTCAAAAGTCCACCCCCGACATCGCGCCACACCCTTAATGCACATCCGTTTCCTTTCTTTTATTTCGGCTATCGCGCGACCGAAACGCCATGCTTCTGACGAAAGTTTGATAAAGCCTGACACGGCCCTCTTTTATTTCGGTCGTCACGCTACGGAATTGTCGACTTCCCCGCGTCGAAGGTTCGATAAAAAGGTCGGGCCTCCGAAAATTAATAATCTTCGCGATCAGGTCAATATGTCATATCCATCGTCCGTAAATCTTGATCGATTTACGCGTCATAGGCAGAGATTCAAGCAAATTTACGATTTACCAAGGTACCATTTAATTAACCATTCGCAGCCATAGATTTTCTACGAATGCTACTAAACGGTGAAAGATTATACTCAATAAATTATATTTTTTGTGTATGTATAAATTGCTGCAAATGACGACAATTTTTAGCTAATAGTACAATTTAAAGGTAGGGACTAATTATACAATGTCGATTTATTCACCGAGTTTAGCTTGTAGCGAATGATTAAATCGTATTGAGATACAGGGTAAAAAATTTTTTTCATGCTGCTTGAAAACTGTTTATCAAGAGTAATCCGCGCGAGTACGTTTTCCTTTCGCAGCGATTTCTTTGTCCTGATTTCTTCTCGTGCATGTAATGTCTCGTAAAAGAAGCAGACAAGGAATTATGGGGAAAAGAAATGGGTGAGACATGATAACGGAGGAGAACCGAGAACCTTTGAAGGTGACCAATTGAGAAGAACGGCCGGTGTAACGAAAAATAACGGGCAATGGCACGGTGCAGGAGAAATGTCTATTCGCGCAAATAAATGCTCCCCCTTGGAGCATCGCCGAGTGGACGGAAACGTCTTGGAACGTCTATGGTATAAATGTTTCATATTTTTACGTGTCTGTTTTACGAGAGAAAGTCTGCTCTCCGAAAACATCTATGAACAATCTATGACCTATGCGCGAAGCTAGAAAATAAATATGTGAAATTTTGATAGCGCAAGGCTAGAAAAAAAAAGATCTAAGAAAAGATCAATTCCAAACTTTTCGGAGAATTTCTGTTTCTGAAGTATAGCACGTCTAGAATAGTTTGCATAAACCTACAATACCTCATTATGTATTAGTGCCATCGCTACTTAATGAATCGTAAATCTCGCGCGTAACAGTTTACTTGATATGCGATATAAATAAATCTCTCGCAGCGTGTGATAATAATCCTCACATGTCTCGCCCATCCTGGACCAATATTGAAATTTACGCCAACGCGCGAGCGAAGCGCGGCCTTCGCCGTCGTCCTGGAAGGAAACGACCGTGACACTTATTTGGTCAAACGCGGCGGGGCACGGGGAAGGACAGAGAAGGGAGAGCCGGACATACCCAGTTATATATATTGTACGAATGGAGCGGAGAGGAGCGAAAGGGGTGGACCCCCCGATGTCGAATAATCGTGCCCATCTTTCCACGCCGGCATGGCCAGTGGAGGTGCAAAAGGTGGCCCCACCTTCTCCTCGAGCGCGTCCCCTTCGCGCCGCCCGTATAACCCCCTGGTCCTGGTGTCTCTTCCTTCCTCGTGCACGCGGGCCCCCCGGACCCCACCTGGGTACCAATCCGCTTCCCTCTCCCGGGCCGTTCCGCGCGCGCGTGCACGCACACGGGCGCACGCGCGCACCCACGCACCCACAAGCACTGGACTCACGCGCGAACACACACACACACACACACACACACACACACACACACACACACACTCATTCACATAGAGGGGAAACGTTTCTCGGCTCCGTTCTGTCTCTCTCTAGCTCACGCGCGCGGTGGAAAATCAATATAGGGAAACCAGGAAGCAACGGCAGGGCGTCGACAGCAACCTCCGTGCAGGCTCCGTCCCGGTACCACCCCTACTCGTCGTCCCCGTTCTCTCGTTGTGCATCCCCTCTCCCTGTTAACTCTCTCGCGGTCCCCTCTCCTTCGCTATTTCCGTTCCCCGTGCCCTATTCGGTATTGCTTGATTATAGTACTCTCTGTATCCATAATTTCCATTCGGGGTTGATCGTTAGGGATCTCCTATGAAGTCCTTCGCGCAACTGTTTATTGACGTTCCTTAATACCGTCTTGATCGTGACTACCGCTACTGTCTCGGCGACCACCCCTCCGGTAGGACACTGCGCAAATTTTCCCCCACTGTCGGGGAGTAGGTATAGGTATGCGGGTCGGGACAGGGAGAGGTAGGAAAACTGCCGTGGAATTGGGTGATCCGGAAGGAGACGTGAGGAAAACACCGCAGCATCGTATGTACACGTCGGGGGAAACGCTGGTTCCCGTACCACGGACGGGTTGTACATCACGGAGATGTATCTTCGGAAGCACCCCGCCGGCGATTCGTTATCCCATCCGCGCGAGAGGCACGTACCTATATATCGCATCCCTTCCCCCCCTCCCGACCAGGACTCGCGAATGTACATCGTATCGACGAATTCGCGCGGCATCCGAACGCGAGCGGAGGATCCACAACAATCCTCCTCGATCGAAGACACGTAGTACGCACACGCCGTGCAACTCTCCTCCCGTGTATCAGTTACGAGAATTTCATTCGACCTAGAACCCCACGCGCCTCCATGGCTGTGAGGCGCGCGCGGTCGCGGTTGGCCCAGTTCCGAAGTTGGTGGCTCGTAAAAAGCAACGACACCTCCTCCTCGCTCACGACCTCCCTATATATATATATTATATATGTGTGCGTGTGTATGTATGTATGTATGTATGCGCGCGCGCTAATACTATCGTTCCTCTCTGCTGACCCCACGTTTGCGAATGACCCGTGGCCTGTCATGAGCACATCCCGACCTGGTCGGGATTGAATTATAGCGAGCGGAGCAGAGGTGCTGAATGTAATCCAGGAGTGGTCCGGGAACACGGGTGTAAACGCACGTAAATTTTCTAGGGGCTGACACCGCGTGTCCATCCGTTTTGCGCAGTCTCCGCGAGAGCGAGGCGGCCGTGACGTAATGTCCGCACGACCGGTGCGACACATTCCCGGTTTACGTTACATTCGTGGAGAAACGGCAGAAATTTTGTCGCCCGCGTCCTTTTAACACAGATATCATTCGATACTTTCGCAGGCACACGTTTCACATACACAGGAAACTATCTTGAAAATAGCGTAGGACGAAGACGATCTTCGTGCTTCATTTCGGAATACGCTTTCGACATCTGTCATAGAACGTAAAATTATGTTTCCTGTACCTTGACCACAGAAATAGTACCTTACATTAGCAAATAAAGCGGGGCGCCGAAATGATATCCACGCACGGAAACCGCGGGCTCTAATGAGCCATCAAATGTTCATTAGGATACACTTAGGGCGTATTAGGGCCTCACCCTAGATAAACATGCGATTAATTACGCGATAAATAAATCTATAAAGCGATTTACGAAGGGGGACGTAGGAAAATAATGTCCGGAAGTAAGTTGGACGTCGATTAATTTCGACGGAGGGCAAATAAAGACCGAGAGGAACTTAGGCGGAGAGGGGGGGAAAGCTAGAAGGGGAGAAACGTAAAAAGGTGTGAAACGTGTGAGGCAGGAGCGAGTATATATATTCAGATATATATGCGGACGGCGCAGACGCCTTCAAGTTCCGCGTTTTTCGTCGTGCACCCGGTTTTTTAGTCTAGACGCGAATGTTCCCATCTCATCGGGACCATCTTCGTCACCTTTTGTGCCGTCCCCTTTTCTTTCGGTCTGACTGCTGCGTGTTTATATTCCACCCTCGCCGACGCTCGTCCGCGCTATTTTACATGCGTTTACACACGCGCGAGTCTGTGTTTCGCATTTGGGCCGTGGAGGGAGGGTGGTCGCGTCCGCATTGTGACAGTCGGAATATCCATTATTTGGAGGAGCTGAACGAGACGAGTAATTATTATGTCGGACGCGACACTGTCGTAAAGGGGCCGGCGTAGAGAGCGGGGAGAGGGATAGAAATAATAACGCGAAAGTGAGAATGTATTATATCGCGCGGGAAAGGATGGAAGAATTCAGGCTGCGAAGCACGACATTCTGACATTCTGTTAGTGTCTGTTGCGGCGCATTACAATTGTATTTTATCTCGGGCGCCTTATTCCGGGCGTTTGGTACCGAAATGGTAGTTACTTTATTACGTCGCGCATGTCCAATGCGCACGTGTACGGCATGGGAATAATTAATTTAACTAATCCAGCTGTAATTTCAAAGGGGTCACGTCACGCGGGAAATCGATTGTGTCGCTACTTCTATTAATCACGTGCTAATAACAGCGTTCATTGGGACATGTAAAAGAATTAAAGAATTAGCTGATAAGAGATAAAGTCATTACCCGGAGACAAGAATCGGCAGCCTCATGACTTTCGGAGCTTAGAAGTCAATCGTAAATGAAAAAATTCGATCAACCGCAGTCATATCCTTCTTTCGCTTCATGACCGTAATCGCGTCACCCGTTATCCGATCCGATTACGCGGCGTGCAAAGTCCTCCCCGCAAACGCGAGCGGAGGGTGCGGATGGCACGCGGAGAGGGTGCAATATAACCTGAATCCCGAGGCGTGTGCGGAAGCAACGGTTCCAGCCGGCTAGCGCAAAAGTAGGTCACCTCCATGGAGCGGAGCTCGCGGACGAGGGAGGGGGTGGCGTGGAGGAACACACACAGAGGCGGCAACATCGGCGTGCCGCGATGGCGGCCAAAGGGTGGAGAATGTGGCGGGTACCGTTGTGCTATCGGCTCTCGTTGCGGACAATAGTTCTGCTTTTGCCGGTTTAGGCTCACTGCCTAATGTACGATCGAAATATTTTGAATACAATGATGCCAGAGACTGTAGTCCAGAATGGTAACTCTCTGTGTGATCGTGCGACCCTCTGTCGCAGGACTTTTGCTAAAGTAGTTTATGTGGAAATGAGAGGCAAATGTCTGTAAGTTTCTTGTTTCAAATTAAAGATACGCTGGTGAAGATAGTGAGAATGTAAAGAATTTATATACAGTTATCTTTCTCTTGTGTACGATTTAGTTAGCCAAAGCACATACATAACAATAGAGTCAAAATTGTTCTCTCGCCTTAAAGTAAACTAAAAGGATGTGATAGGTCGCTGACATAGCTTGATTAACTTCAATTGTCTGAGCAAATAATTCTTAGTTTAACATTCTAATGTAATTAGCAGAAAGATGTTATCGAAAGATGTTGACCTCGAAACGATTCAAACAACAATGATTTAAAAAATTCCTCTAAAAAGTTCTTGAAGCTTTTTTAAGATATTACTTTAATACTGTCATAATTCCTGAAAATATTTCATACGTGTAATAATATAAGCTTTTCTCGCGTGTATGCTCGGATTTGTAAATGTGATCGCATACGTCATATCGCGACAGACTGATACTATCTTGGTTGCTTCGTGCTATCAAAAAATCATGCTCGCGCTAGCGGCAAATGCCAGAGCGCACCTAGCTTGCAACGTACCTTCGTGGTAAACGGATCGGGCCAACGAAATTACGTAACATATCGAACGAATCGAGTTAAACGTCAGGATGTAACTGGAAGACCTGGGTAAACAGCCATCGTAATTCCGCGCGCTCGATACTGGGCGGTCACCGTGTCTGTGTAAGCGGTTAGCCGCATTTCATTACATAAGGCACGGGCAGCTCACGGTGAAATATGCGTGTGCAATAATCTGTCGATACGAGACCATCACCGCTAAATTCGATCTATTATCAAGGCAAATATCACGGGAGTCAAGAGGCAATCGCGCACGATCGTCCTGTTCCAATTTCTTTTTTTCCTCACGCTGCTTCCACCATGACGCGATCGCGTTGTCGTTTCACGTTTCGTTCGGTTTTATATCGGGAACTAAATCCTTGCAACTTTACGACAAAGATCTGAATTATTTCTGGACTTTTTACTAGAATTGGTTTTATGAACGTCCCATATATCGGCAGATTTATGGCGATACTCTGTTACTGCCAGTTCTGCAAAGTAATTCGCAGTTACGAGTTATCTATTTGAACTCATAGGAAACAAACTATTTTCACGATATCATAACTGTATTATGTCATTATAGATATTTCGTTCGGCCATTTATTTGCATGCGTCTCCCGACGACAAGCAGTAAGACTAAATAATCGCATTTCTTACGTCAAATAAAAACGCGTACAAATCTTGCCTAAGAAAACGTACGAACGAACATGGAGGTTCTCGTTGAACTGCTATGCGGTAGGACGCACCCCGCGCGAAAAATCTATATCGCAGGGAACCGGAGTAACCTATAAACCCCCGCACTGGGTCACTTCGCACCGGCGCAGTCCGGAATTCAAATAGGACGGTGCTTAAATTAGGTTAACATCTAGACGGCATAATGGAATGGCACGCTCGAAAAATTTCCTTCTCCAACTTCCTGCTCTTGCTCCCCCGACGTTTGATTTAGCGGCCGAAAGAATTGAATGAATTACTGCGCGGAAATACAAATTGCATTGTTTCGTAATATCTAGTTGAATTGTATTTAGTTTTCGCCGCACGTATTATCTCACGTATGTATATGCATCCATCCATATCTCCACCAGCAGAAAACGGACAGAAATATTTAACAGTAAATGTAGCTAGAGAATTTCCTTTTCAACAATATTCAATCGAAGTGAATAACTGAAGACTGCTATCAGATTCTCGATTTATCAATTCGAAAACTATATTTATGAATTATTATCGATGTCCCCATTATTGTCGAAACATCGGACAAACGTAAGTCTGCTTCAGCCACCGTATAGGGACAACTTGTGTGTCTTAACCTCGGTTAGTACTTATTTCAAGGACAAATTTGCATCGTGTTGTCAGAGAGCGCAACGCAATTAACACTTCCAACCGACATGCTATGCATACCACGGTTGCTATTTTTTTCAAGTTGCGTTGAGAGTCACGCAAAGCATGTCGGTTTAATATTTCGGTTATACGAACACGCGATTTCACCTTCATAGTGCAAGAAAAATTCACATGCATGACAGATGATTTATTTCATTAAAGGATATTATTCTCTGTCACACTCAGTCTCCTTCAAAAATAATTAACTTATTAAGTAAAATACGAGGGTAAAATACTAGTCTACATAAAAAAATGGGACAAACTTCGAGTAGCACTCGTTAAAATAATACGACGAGGCTTTTCATTTGGCGACAGTGTCCATGTGTTGAGAACACGGCATGTAAAAGCATTAAAAATTAAGGTCACATATATACAAAGGTAGAAGAGAAAAGTTATAGCATAATAAAAGTTTCTTGTAAAAAATTAGATTACATTTACGTTACGACTTAGATTATTTTAACGTTTATTTAGAATATATTCATAACTTTTTTTTGTAAATATCAGATTGTAATAACGAACTCCCTCGTGCAAAACTATACAAAGAGTAAATATCTTAAGTTTCATGTTTCTGCGAATTTCTAATTTTCTTATCATAATTTCGAAGTCTGTCCCAACTCAAAGATTAAATTTCGAAATAGGTATTCCATGTTTTTGATGAGGGAAAATTCCCTCTAACTTAATCAAAGGATCCACAGACAAAAAGAAAATGCGGGAAGTTTAATGACGATCGGTTCGTACGCGAGGTTCTTTAAATTCATTCGGCAGAATGCACACGAAAGACTTTCAAAGTGGCTGCCGTCGTGCCTGCCGTGTGCGGATAAAAAGTTTTCCCCAAGAAAGTCTTTTCGTGTTTTCTTCTAACCGCGGTACACGCGGAGTAAAATTAGCCTCGCACCTTCGATCTATCGGAGATCAATTTCGACCCCGGGACGAGGGCGACCTTCGCGCGCGACATATTGCGAGCCGTCTCTCTCCCCCTTTTTCTAACGATCGGCGACTCTGTCCGTCCGTACGTCGTCCACGTGACACGTTTCACAGGCGTTATTACACTGTTTAGTCCGGCGCGATAAAACACCGTAAATAAATAAGAGCGCTATTGACCCTCGGAAAACGCCGGGCCAGCTCCGTTGGGAGTTCCGTTTCCTCGCGTTTCGACCGTTATTTCGACGGCGAATTATGCGTTCCGTAATGGCGTTTTCGTGCTCGCCGCACGAGGAAAAGAGCGAGCGCGACCGCGACGGCGTGGTAATCGTTATCTCTACGCGTAGCCTACCTTACGATTTTTCTATTTTTTTTTCTCGACGCGATCACCGACACAAGCGAAGCTGCGATCGTGTGTGCACGGGTGGGTGCGCACACGCGCACACACGCGATCGGTATCCACTGGCGATTGGTCCCCTCGACATATCGGCCAGGCGACCTACTACCTACTACACGTGCCCCGATTCCCCTCTCAAGGTGAATGACGAGCAATGAGTTATCGGACTTCGAGCTCGGGCATTTCTTCGCTCTGTTAGGCGCTTTTGCCGCATTACCTGGGCGCGTGCGCGCGCGACTTCTAATCCGCGACACACTTGTGTCCGTGTATTATTCATCGATCGCTCGAACACCGTCGCATCGCAAAGCGAATCGGAAAATCGACGGCGAAAAATCGCGAAGATCGACGAAAGAACGATGATGGGTTTTTCTCATTCTCATATTTTCTTCCATTAATATCTTTTATTATCGGCTTTTACTATCAACGTATGTACCGTTTCATACGTTAGTATCAATCGCTATATTTTGGATAACGTAATGTGAATTTAACCATAATAAATAAAAGGGATTGTATATTTCATAAAAACCGAATGAACGTCCCAATTATATTTTCCTTTACGCGTTTTCAAGATATTCAAAAGTAAAAAAAATAAAGAAATTTTTTTTAAAGAAGAGATATAAATTTTAAATAAAATTTTACACGCGCAACTCTTGCGTAATATTTTTTTCAAGTTCGTAGCGTCTTCTAAAAAGTTGACAGGATAAAATTACACTTTAGCAATTAAAATTAAGAAAAGAACCGTCGAGGAACGTAGACTGTGTATCGTAATTTCTACTGGAGGTATAAGTATTTAATTGAATCGGTATACGGATCATATTCACGACTTGTTTGTGTACGAGCTAATTGTTCTCGGCGACGTACAGTCAATTCAATGATGTTAAGGCTGCTGATATCGATAAACCGACGCGACGTCTTGCACTGCACGCGGCGCGGCGCGGCGCTCACCTGTTCGTTCCTTGGAACACAGTCGTGTGATGTGACCGATATAAATCTGACGAAATGCCGAATTTTTGTATACCGGCCAAGAAAGAAAAAAGAAAATATCGAGACAATAACTTGTCTGTCAATATCAAATAATAAAAATAGAATAGTAATCCAAAATTACATGGACCGTCTTTAAATTAAACTTGATCAATACGCAATATTTTTAAGATACTTTATATCAGCGGAGACATCTCGGAATTTCTTTAGTTTAAAAATTTATGCTACACTTCTTAACATATTTATAACGTGATACTATACCGACGATATTTTACTATCGTAAATAGAACGCGTCTTCGTACCGTAGTCGTTTTTTTTCTCACAATTTTATACAATAGGCACTATTATTTGGCATGATTAAGAAATCGCGGTGGGAAGGAAAACGGTATATAAATATATAAATGTTGAAACAAGGTATGCGCGGAGATGATAGCTGAACGACAGCATGACGACATCCGCCATTTCTCTCGGATAGTATGCAGATCTATTTTCGAGTGGTGGTTAAAATAGCTGAGCTTAAACTTCTGCTAGACACTGTCGGAGTTACCACGTCGGTAAGGAATTAGGTCAGACTTGAACGACAAAATAAGTATCAGCGGAGTAGTTTCAGATAGCGCAGATAGATAACAAAAAATGAGTAAAATCGATTATTAATGGCAACCTTGATAACTCTTATCTACATGGAAAAAGCAGTTGTCCCGAAATAACGTCTTAAGGGGTGATGGTCATGTATTTTTAAGAATATTCGTGTCTTTTTTCCATACACACACACGCGCGTCTATTATTACGACCTATATATATTTTTATAATAAAAATTTTTTTAAATAATAAATAGGTATTTTTATCTTTCAATATTTGCCCAAAGTGCCACAGAAATATAAAATTATATTTCATGAAATATACACCTACAACATATATATACCTATTTAGTAAATGTACGATCCTCAAAGAGAGATAATTTTTAAATAATTTTATAAAGATACCTAGTGAACTAATTTCAACTCTCTTTATCCAACCGTCCATTTCGCTATTCATAAAATTATTACGGAAAATTATTAATACCTCGAATGGAAGAGATCTGTCACAAAGGGCGCAATAAATAAAAGTGATAATGATAATATAAATGGATTTTATCCAATAAGAATATAATATCAACAGTATTACGCAGTAATCCCGTATTAAATTTACTTAAATTAAGCTTCATAGTCGTGCAAAACCAGGATAATATAAATGAGATTATTTATTCATTTGCTAACTGCACCGCAAAAAAATATACGTATATAACGCTAGCTTTAAGATCAATATCGTGTTAAATCTCTGATACGTCATTGTACGCCGGACGTGAAAATGGAGCGAAGGTGTGGAAAAATATATAATCGAGGAAAACGCTGACCCGTATTTTCGCCCGCGCGCCATTCATTCCATTATCTCTATTCCTCTTCTATTTCTATATATATTCGCGCCGCTATTCAGCGACGGCACATGTGCGGAACGTACTTAACGTGCTACGGAGATTACGCCGAAAAGTGAAAGACTCCCGGAACACTTTCGACATATGTATACTTCGACCTGCGAGCTTCCTCAGCGCCTCGCGATACGTGAGGTATCGTTATCACGCGGGTAGATATGCGAAACGCCGCGCGGCGAGAGATAACCCGGATTTCACCGCGTAAAATTCCCGCGTGGACGGAAAACGCGCTCCACCGACGACACGGCCGGCGCGGCGGTATAACCGTGGCTCGCCTCGTACGTTTACGACCTAAGTCCGCTGCAACATTATCGCGCCGTTAAAAACGACGGTGTCACGTCGGACGGCCGTACGACTACCGAAACGGCCGTTGTATCGGCTAAATTTAAATGCGTGAAGTCTCTCTCTCTCTCTCTCTCTCTCTCTTTCTCTCTCATTCTCGGGGAGTAGTTGCATAACCCGAGGTGGCACGAGTAACGCGTGCGGTGCGGCACCGTGGCGTACCGAAAGAACGCGAAACTGCGGAAGTCGGAGCATAGCGCGCGCCTTCCACGACGGCCTACGAGACCGCATGATTGCCGGCGCAGTTTTACAAGCGAGTACCCTTGGCTATACTACCTGCTTCAACCCGCGATCGATAACGCGATGCCACTCGGCTGTGAAAAAAAGTCGAGGCAACGAGTCCCCGTGCCATCGGTGCCCGCGAGTCGAGTAAAACAACAAACGGCGGTCGTCCCGAGTCCCCTTCTTTTACCCGTGATCTGTGCAACCAATCGACGCGAATAGCATGCGGAGAAGAGAACACAATCTAGCTGGCTGACAGCATGTGTGATCAGCACGTCGCTAATAGCGTCAAATTTTTATACGGATTTTTAAACGAATTACTAATTTACTCGATAATAATAATATCATCAGCGACGTTGATTTTTTAGCTTATCCATTAACCAACTAGAGACAGTTGATTTTTCACGCGAACAAGGGAAAATCGATTAGTTAAAAATCTCTTTCTGGCACTCAACCAGATGGAGTTATTCTTCTTTACAAAAGAGCTTCATTCTAACGGCGCGGGCGTAAAGTGAGTCATTCCCGAGATAAATAAATCGAAGCGTTCAATACGGCAGTGTTCCAATTCGCTTGTTCGGAACTCGAGGATTGATTTTAAAATGGCAAAAATCAGATATCCCATAAATTAAATTACATTTCAACTCCCGCATTAATTTCCTAAAGTTCGTAGAAAAGTGGGTTAAATCAGCATAACTAACCACGCGAGCTGAGCTCCCTAAACTTCACGCAGAGTGAAGACATAGTTTTAAGACTTGCGAGAGACTCACCTGCTGAAACGGCGGCATCTGCAGCAGGTCCCTCTCCTCGGCGGCGGTTACCTCGAAGGTCGGTGCCGGTTGGGGTGGATATATGTTACCCTTGCCGGGGTACGAGGTGCTCCGACGAAACTTGACCGGGCTGATGCAGGAGGGATGCGCCGCCGCCGGGCCCGGATGGCCCGGGAACGTTGGACTTGGCTTGCGGCCTTGCAGACCGGCCGCCGCAACCGCTGCGGCGGCGTGCAAGGACGAGTGCAGCGGCGGTAAGTTGGGCACGGATCTGCCACGGTTCCACGGAGATAGGCCCGGACTGGCGACCGCGGCGGCAGCCGCTTGCGGGCCCGCGCCCCACTGCTGCGGGGCCTGCGGTCCGCCCGACCACGCGGCGTATCCTTTGCCGGGCAGATAGACGCTCGGGTGCGACGTCGGCGGAGGTTGTTGTTGCTGCTGTTGGTGCTGTTGCTGTTGCTGTTGTTGTTGCTGCTGTTGCTGTTGCGCGGACGACACTTGCAGACCGCCGTGTCTGGTACCGGTGGGCGCACCCACGTTACCGTGCTGCTGCTGTTGCTGCTGCGGAAAGTTATGACTGGCCGTGATAGCTCGTCGGGTACCGGTCGAAACCGCGGCGCCGCCGGTGCTGGCGAACAGGCCCGCGGGCCCACCAGCCGGGAAATTCTGAAAGGCGGCGATCGAGCCGTTGACCGGTAACGCGCTGTGCAGACCGCCGTCGTCCGGTGCGGACCAAAGGCTGGGCACGCGGCCACTGGGATCGGCGAAACCCTGCAGAGCTGAGGTCGTGATGTCCTTCTCCGTCGACGAGGGCGTCGTCGGGGTGATGGCGATGCCCTCCGCCTCGATCACGTCCTTCGACTTGTCCTGCCCAGCCACGGTGTCGAGGGCGCCGCTCGGCGAGAGCGGTGCGGGCTTGCCAGCGGCTTGCTTCTCGATCAGCAGATCGTCCTGCATCGTGGATGTCGTTATGGTGACGGCGGCGCTGGAGTTTCTGCTGCTGCTGTTGCTCGTGATCGCGCTAGGTTTCGGGCTGGTCAGGGTACTCGAGAAGAGGCTCGCGCTGTAATCCCCCATAAATCACCGCGGAGCTTACGTTCGCGGAGCGTCTTCGCGACGTTGACGACCGTCACGATAACCGGCACCTCCAGCTAGGCCCTTTCGGAAACTTCCTCCTTCTCTCCACTCGTCTCCCACGGGCCTCGTTACTCGCGGCTCGGGGGTGTCGTTGTCGTCGAACGCGAGGACCGCGCGTGTCCTCCACGTAGGGTAACTCGCCGTCGTAACTCGAACTCTCGTCCGGCACGAGCTTGCGGGACAAACTATCGATCCACGCGTAAAAACACCCACGGAGAGAGACTCCGGAAACCAAAAGACCGCGCGGTGATCCTCCTCGTCGCGTATCCTCCTCTTCGTCTTCTCTTGGCAATATCTTCCTTTTGCTGTTCTCTGTTTTCTTTTACTTCTTTTCTCTCTTCACTGGTTTCCCACCTTCTATTTTCACGCCTAGGTCTATTTTTCTCGGGAGCCCCAGGCGTATGTATAATCTCGTTCTCCCTCGTCTTCCTCGTCCCCCGATCGCCTCACTTCCGATCGCGCACTTCTTTTCCTCGAGACGTTTCTCTAGATCCAACTGACGCCGCGTCGCCCCGGTACGATTCGGCAGCGACCCTGTCTCCGTGGCATCCTCTTGGCTGTCGGGGAGCCAAGCTCACTCGGCGACGCGCGTTGCCATCGTCGTCGCGGCGCTCCTACGCGAAGCGCTGCTCGTTGCGAAGCTTGCTCCTGGCTGCCTCCCCCGCGTTCGATCGTCCACTCGCTCGGCCCGAATATCGCTCTCGCTCGCCGTGTGCGCGTCTCGTTCCGCGGGCTATCCCCTGGCGAACATAATTTCGATCCACTCGGCGGGGATACACACCGCTGGACCACTTGGAATCCTCCCAAATACGCAGCGCAGCGCGCGCGACCTTTCGCTCGCCACTATCACACACACGCGACTACGGTACGAGGTCGCTCCGCGGATCGTATCGCGGATGCGGAGGCGGAGGCGGAGGCGGAGGCGGAGGCGCTGGAGCACGGGAAGAAGGCGGGAGGGAAGAACGTGTGTAGCGTATACCGCGATACGTTTCACCACCCCACGGTCCGACGAAGCGGAACGACTCGCGTCCTTCGCGTGGCGATCGCGAGCGACTCCGCGACTCCGGCTGTCACGCTGAACCCGCTGATATCCCCCAGCGGCGGCGGCGAGCGAGGGAGGGTGGCTGGTCTCGAGGACGACGATAGGCAGGATTCCCCGCGGGAAGCGCACTCGCGGGACCGACAGTCGTGCGCTACTCCCCCGACGACGCGACGTGTCGCCGTCGCCGATCGCCAATTGTTCCGCGTATCGGCGCCGCGGCGTATCGTCTGTCGCGCGCGCGCGATCGATCGATCGCCGATAAGCTCCGTTTTACGTACGTGAGGTACGCTCACGCGGCGCGGACGAACGTGGACGTGGAGCTCGCCGATGTGGTTTATTGCACGCTCGCGCGCAATACACACACACGCGCGCGCGCGCACGCACCGCGATCCTCGGCGTGGACTCTGTGGCGAAACGCGAACGCGTGCCCGCGCCCGAGAGGAGCGTAGCGCACGGGGTATATCAGGTCAGGGTTACTACCACCGCACCGCGCTCGCGGACCTGCGACGTGTCTCTCCACCCGGACGACAATCGGAGCGGAACGGAACGGAGCGGATTCGCACACTGCGGTAATCGCGCGCGGCGCGGCGACCCGAGGGGGCCACTCTTCCACACCTCCGCCGACGATTCCCGCCTACACGCGGTATCGTGCACCACCTCTGACCGCACACGTACGTCGGTCTCTTCTCCCACCTCCTCTACGAGGTACGACGGTTTAGCGCTGCCTCCTCCCGGTCGCCTCGCATGTTTTCCCCATTTTCCCTCGACGGTCACTTGTGGTCTCACCGTCGTCTGGTCTCTGCGTTTTCCTCCGTCACGCGTACGCCCTCGCACCTCCGTCGACCGCGCTCGAGCTCGAACGGAACGGAAGAGCGAGAGAGAAGGGCTGGTGGAGGTGCAAGGAGAAGGAGAAGGAGGAAGAGGAGGAGGAGGAGGCCCGGAAAACTCCAGCCAGCAGAGCGCGTTTCGACAACGCGACTTTCTGGTCTCTCCTCTGCTGTTGCTGCTCCTGCTGCTGCTGCTGCTGCTGCCGCTGCTGTTGGTGCTGCTTCTGCTGATGCTTCTGCTGCTGCTGTTGCGTCGTCGTCGTCGTCGTGTATGCCTCTCGCGCGCGCGCGCGCCGCAGCGGTGCGATTCGTGCGTCGTGCCGACTTTTGGAGCACTGCGGCCGCGCCGCGGGTCGGGGCATGCCACAGCCCGTTCGGATATAAGTATCGTCGATGCGTGCAGCGCGTGAAGCCGTGCGCACTCGGCGATCTTCGTCCGGCAGCCAGTCGTGCCGTGTACGTCTCCGCCGTACTCCGACGACGCTGATCGTCCTCCTCCTCGTGGTAGTCGTCGTCGTCGTCGTCGTCGTCGTCGTCGTCGTCGACGTCGTCGTCGTCGCCGCCGCTCACGCAGGCGCCCTGACGTCGACGTCGCCACCGCCATCGCGGCCGCACCGGAACCACCACCGCGACGCCTGTCTCCCTCCACAACCGCGTCCACCCTCTTTGCAACCCTCTAGTTATACAGGGTGTCCTGAAATCATTCAATGTTGCTTCAGCTGCGGACTCTATGATAAAAAAATTGGAGCAACGTGATTTAATATTGAAAATTGATGGATTTTTTTATGAATTAATCTTACGGGAGTTGTATAAAAGAGGGATGTAATTGTGATTTCAAATGATTTCAAATAACACAATCGAATAGAAATAGGGAAGAGAAATAGCGAAATAACGTTTTATAATAAAATTTCTTCTTATTATTAAGCGACTGATAGAATACTAGCTATTGAATGATAATAGTTTCAAAAATGTCCAAAATACTGGATGCATGCAAAAGAAATTTGAAATTATGTAAAGAAATTATACAAGCGTTTCAAATTCATTTTGAAAAGATAAAGGCCTTTTTTCTTCCTTTTTGCCTTTCAAAATATATAAATAATCGATAAATAGAAACCTCTTTTTCTAATTAATATTCGAACTATGCTTCTTGCAGAAATCGAATTCAAGATCTTATCAAGATACTCAAGAAAATAAGATAGTAAAGATTAAAGGCAAAACGATAAATAAAAAGTGATAATCTTTCGCAAAGTTCTCGGCAAGGAAAAATCGGATCGGTATTCCTTGTAGATTCTAAGGGGAAAAGATCGCCGATAGAATCAGACATTTTTCTCAATAAAGTTCCTGTAATCCTCCGTATGGAATTCCTTAACTTTACCTTCAAGTTCTAACGGAATCTTCTTCAATTTTATTCTGGAAGTTAGGATAAGAGCTTTCAAGGGAGGATTTTCGCAAGAAGGGTATTGCTGTATAGAAGAAAACACGGATTCCTCTCACGCGGATAGCGAGTGGCCGCCTTATATACCTTCGAGGACTCGAACCTTTCCCAACAACGATCGACGCAAGCGTCGCGAGGCGGCCGCGGCAGCGGCGGCTTGATAAGCGGCAGCGCTCGATAAGAGCCGAGGGAGCCGGTTTCGGTTTACGTACCGACGGAACAGAGACCGACAACGAGAGAGAGGGCGGGAAGGGGGGAGAGGAAGGAAAGAGAGAGAGAGAGAGATGAAGCGCGCGAGGTGCAGTCTCCGCTGTACGGGCCGTACGGGGGATTAGAGGCGGGCGCGTAAATAAAAATATCACGACGGGGGCGATTTATAGCGGTGGATAACGAGGAGATCGCGCGCGCATGCGCGCTCGCGTCCGCAATTACGCGCGGAATCTCGCGTGCCTTCGCGCGCGGCGCACGGGGCACGGGGCACGGGGCACGGGGTACCGTCTTGCGAGGGGGGAAAAGGCGCGACGCGCTGCCTCCGTCGGAGGCTGGACCGTAAATCTCTCGTGATTAGCCGCGGGATGCGAATTACTGGCCGCCGACGGCGCGGAGACGCGCGCGCGGCCTACATTGTTCATAAACGCGCGTTCCCGCGCTTCGACTTGCGTAACGAGAAATGGAACGCTTTCAGCCGCGACGCAGGCGACGCGCGGCGTTTCCGCCGAGCGGAACGAGGAGCAATCTAATCGTTTTGATGAATTCTTTCTTGACATCACCGATAACGAGACGGCGATAAGGCCTCGGAGAATTAATTTCCTCGAGATTGGCGCGTTTGTGTGAACTTCTTTCCTTTTTCTTTTTCTTCTGCGTGCACCGCGCATTTAGCTGATTAGATTCGTATTTATGTAAGGACGCGAATGCGCAATCGCGTTTATCTAACTTTGTAAAAATACGATAGAAATGGTATAAACGGAAAAATGGAACTAAAGGAAATTCTGAGTAATTGGAAGTAGAATTTAACTCTAGGTAGAATTAAAGGCAATAATTCTTTAGGACGGAATTAATTGTATTTTCTAAAAGCTGTACGCGAGTTTCGATCGAAATTCGAGCTTTTGCGACAAACGAACGTAAGAAAACGAGAGAAGTTAACCGAAAGTTAATCAAAAAGTGCAAAAGCGTCCGACGAAATTTCATTACCTTGCGCGAGTGAGGATACCGGTTTTCGTATTCCCCTCGTTTTCGAATACTCCGCCACGAGGAAATATCGTCTTCGAATAGACATTACTTCTCCATAATCATTCAGAAACAGTCGTGACGTTGCAGTCGGCCGAATGTCCAGACTTTTTTGGGAGTTTTCGGGACGGACGACGGAGACGTGTCTCAAGATGGACATACCGCAGCTACCGCGAGCCGGGATTTGAAACGAGTCTCTGCGAAGACCAGCGAAGATGGCCGAGATTGGCCGAGATTCTGCAGAGCCAGCAGAGCGCCGACTCCCGCCGTACCTTGCGAGCGTCTACGGTGACGTCACTGACGTCAGTTGCTCCAGTCTAAAGTCACGCCGCTCGTCATGTCGCGCACTCGTCTCGTTCGTCTGCATCATTGCGGCTAATCAGACTTAATCAGATCTGACGTTTCGGCAAACGGAGGAAAATATACGGAGAATCGTCTCATCGTGTGCGCTTAGTCAATTTGCAAAATGAACAGGCTCTTCGGACGTGGTAAACCCAAGGAACCGCCACCAAGCATCACGGACTGCATCGCCGGGGTAAGGAAGAACGAATCTATTGTCGTCAGGAGATAACAATCGCTCTCTGTTGTTTTACCGCATTATTGCGCCGTTCCCAGTATTCGTACTGTATTTAAAAAATTCGCGTGACTTTATATCGAGGCATGACGCGTCGTAGACAGCCAGGCGTTTTTATAATTTTTCGAGGCGATTGGGACCCGTTTGGTAAACGTGCGACGTTCTTTATCAAGGTTGACAGTAGGGCGGACACTGCGGAAAAGAAGATAGCCAGGCTGGATGCGGAATTAAAGAAGTACAAGGATCAAATGGTTAAGATGAGGGATGGACCGGCCAAGAACGCGGTCAAGTCCAAGGCGCTGCGTGTGTTGAAGCAGCGGAAGATGTACGAGTCCCAAGTAGATAATCTGCGCCAGCAAGCGTTCAACATGGAGCAAGCAAATTACGCCACTCAGACATTAAAAGACACCCAGGCAACTGTAGTTGCTATGAAAGATGGTGTCAAGCAAATGCAAAAGGAATTCAAAAATATCAACATTGATCAAATCGAGGTGAGTTGGAAATAATCTATTATAACGCAAGCTTTGATCAAACTTTTGATTTGACGTTATATGTATCGCTGTTGTTGCAAACAGGACATCCAAGATGATTTGGCAGATATGTTGGAACAAGCTGACGAGGTGCAAGAAGCAATGGGTCGCAGCTATGGAGTGCCAGAAATTGATGAGGACGAGCTGGCGGCGGAACTGGAGGCTCTCGGCGATGACCTCGCTTTGGATGAGGATACCAGCTACTTAGACGACGCTATAAAAGCACCTAGTGCACCAGATAAAGAACCTGGAGCAAATTCTGTCAAGAACAAGGTCGTTATTTTAATAAGAATACGCGTATATGTAATTTATACTGAAAATTATTTATACTTCTGACAGAAAACGTTTTTTAAATATGTTTACAGGATGGTGTTCCAGTGGATGAGTTTGGCTTGCCACAAATACCTGCTAGCTAAATTTAAAAATACATGCGAAATACATACAAAATCTGTAGATAAGACAAATGTAAGCTTAAGAATATTCGCATGCATGCCCAAAGACATACAATCTTTTAAAAACAAGGCACACAGCTTTTCTAACCGACACTCGTGCGATATAAATAATGATCTAACAATGTTTTATTAATATCATTTGCGCAAAGATGTTTAGTTTAGTTCCATATTAATAGATTTTTGTTACTGTTTCCAAAGTCACTATTTTTATTAAATTAGTACTATGTTGTACATATATATTAATAAATTAATAAATATTGATTATAAATATAGAGAAATTTTTTGTTACATATATATAAATGTTATAAGATACATTTAGGTTCCATCTTCAAGTTCTTTTTACAAATTAATTAAATTACTTGCAATCTAGAAATATTCGTCTCTTCCATATTTTGTATTTCTTCATAACATTCACATAAACTAAGAATATTCTCTTTGCTTTCAATAAAATGTGTTTCTTCAAATCCATGTATTTGTGTATAGTGATGGACATGTGCCTAAAATGCAATTTGCAATTTATAATAAAATGCATATTTTATAATCGTGCAATCTTCAAATTTATATTAAAAAATAATTTTTGTATGTTTATTTAGTCACAGATTTTAAGAACAAGAGGACTAACGATTTCAGGGAATAAAAAATCATATTCTTGCTCCTTAAAAAATAGGAAGTTACATTAAATTGTACCTTTTTCTTATACAGTTTAGAAAACTCTTGGATTATATCTTTAAATAATGAAGACATGGCAGATGAATTAAGAAGACACAGTAATGACGATGAATGTCCTGCAGGGGGAACGGAACATAATCCTATTTTCATACAATCCCTACTCCACGAAGTAAACTTTGACTTGTTTTGAAACCTACAAAAATGACATAATATAAAATAAATATACACTGCTACATATTTATTAAAAAAAAAAAAATAGATTGTATACCTTTCAATGTTTCGCTTTATATTAGTTAAGGTAGTATTTCCCCTTGCAATATGTGCTGCAGCAAGAATGACAGAAGTAGATTGAAGTGGATCTAATCTAATTAATTGATTATTTCGGGACCATGCGTTCGTGAATACTTCATCCTGCAATCTTAAACATTAAATTAATATTTTACTGTTTTTTTTTTAATTTCAGCTTCAAAGTCTTAATTTCAAAATTTAAGAAAAAAGAAAAGAAAAAGGAAATTAATATACTTTGCTTCTTGCGTGGTGCACATATTTGGGGCAGATAAAGTCACAGGGCTGATACTGCTGAATATGTAATGTAATTTCGGATAAGGTACTAGATTCGTAGCCACTTCATTCATGTCCATATTTAAGCTTCCTGGAAACCTGGATCCACTAAAACAAATTGCTGTCTTGACAGTGTTTAAATCTTGTATCACAGATCCCAGATTCAATTACCTGGTCAAGTGCAAGAGCATATTGACGACGATACTGTTCATGTCTTGAAACGGTCTACACGAGGCATTATATTTTACTTGACCTGCGTTATCTCGTTTATTTATCTGAGCATTACATATATCTAAGAGAGCTTTGTTCTCAATGGGAAGCACGCATGTGGCGTGTTCCACAAGTTCTTGAGTTGCCAGTAAGGTGTTGTAAGGGGCAGTTATGGTGTCTTGTGTATTTGCTGGATACACACACGATACAATTCTAAAATATCGATGATACATAATCTTCAATCTTTGTGCCTTCAAGTTATGTCTCAGATGTTTTAAGATTCAATTAATTTAATCAACATTTGTATATATTAGTTAAAGAGTACCTTTCTACATGAGGGTAATTATCTTTTAACAGTTTCAAGGTTGCTGTTCCTAATCCAGAACCAGTACCACCCCCCAAAGAATGCATCAATAAGAACCCGTGAAGTCGATCACATTTTTCAACTACGTGTCTTACACTTTCCTCCAAACGATCGTGATACTCGTTACCGTGAACATGATATCCTACTGCCCTAGAAATCAAATTATTATCCCGAGAATTTCTACAGTACTATATGAAATATAAACGTTGCTTTTTCACAAACTACCAATTGTTTCCAGATCCTGGGTAATTCGTTACGATACATGTTTGATCGAATAACTGGCGCAGTGGACCTTGCTTAAACCTAGATACAATGCTATCCTCCATATCAACTAAGACAGCCTGCTTCAGGAAATTATTGCGTTAAATATTTGAAAATTTTCATTATTATGTCACAGAGTTTTGAGAAATTAAACGGAGGTGTACACACCCTAGCTTTAACTTTAGCCGCGTTTAAATCAGCTACATCTTGAAAATGTAATCTACATTTATTATCTGGGACATGAAAAAAGCTGGAAAACGCATCAGAAAGATCGCCGATGTGCTTGACGTGATCTCGTTGCACCTTGAGCAGATTTACGCCGCCGGTGGCAGTTTGAATGCCGTATTCGTGCAAGGTTAAAGGCCAGAAAGCTGATCCTATTTGATTTCCACATTGTCCAACTGAGATGTTAAAAAAAAGAGAGAAAGAATGAAGAGAACAATTCGTTTTTCAGGTCCACACCGCCTTCAGTTCATACTTGACAAGATCATTTGGACATCGGTTGCACGCATTTACCTTGCACTGTAACAAATTGGCTCATTATCGTATCCCGAATCTAGACCGTAGAATCTAGATTCTAGAAATCTAGACCGTCAATATTATATCATTCGTTATTAGAATTTCCACGATGAAAATTATCTCCTGCCACGACCATTTGTCACGTTTGAGATCCTACATCTGATTTTTCTTTATTTCATCAGTTGCACCCTTATGTCACGCTTTCTACCATGGAATGACATAAATATGTACATTTGGGATTTGATAGAAGGGAGAAAGAGGAAAAGGAGAAGCAAGGAGAAGAATAAAGAGTTGGTCAGTCCTGAAAAGAACAGATGTCTTTATCGTAAATACATCATCTGTTTATAGGTTCTGTTCTTTGTAGCTGCACTGTTATACTTCTTGCACTTAAAATGAGACAGGCATATATAAATCAGACAGTTGGTGAGAGAAAGAAGAAAGACGGAAGGTACAAAGAGTTCAGCTACAAAGATAAACATAACCTGCGTAGTGCGTAGTGCGAGTGCGTTTGCAACATCTCGATTCGCGAGATCTCGCAATGGTCGAATGTCGATGTCGATGGGTCGAACGATCGATTCGCCGCATCCGCATTTCTCTCGCCGTCTCGCCTCTCGCTGATCGCTGATGATTAACGTTCAAATCTTTGGTCGGCAGCTGACCGGTGCCGGCAGCATGCGGTGATCGTGAATGCGAAAAGAAATCTTGTCGAACTGGGAGAATGGATAACGCAGTCGGACTGGCGAAATGGACTCTCCTGTGTCTCTGTTTGTTTCGATGCGCGTACGCGCGTCGCATTCTCGAGGAACCAAGTAAGCTAACCTCTAACGTCGTCCGAAAGATAAATCGGCCTTCTGATAATCCTGTTATCAGAAATTATGAAATTGAGAAGGGCAGCAATAATGCCATTGTCGAGACAATTGGCCGCGAGATAACATGTTATCGATAGACAATATATATAGACATATGTCATTGTGAAAATGCTCCGAGCAGAATGCACGAAAACCGTGCATTCTGCTCGGAGCTATTCGATCGAGGCTATTCGATTTTGTTATTAAAATATACTTAACATTTAACATTTGACAATTGTATTTTGTCACTTGATCTGCACTTTATTATTATGCGATGTTATATGTATGTTGCTAAAATATTTTTTTATTGCCAAGTTATTTATTCAAATCATTCAAATTCTTTTGTAATTTACAAATACAGTCGATAGAGAGCCGAAAGTTACAATCCTTTTCTGAAGATAGTAGACTAATTTATGATTGTATAAATATTTATTTGTTATATCCTAGTTGCGATATATTTTGATATATGTGTATTTTATTTAATGTTTCAGGAATGCACTTTCTGAATGCCGGTGACAGTGTACAAAATAATAATCCTGGTCTGAAAACGTATTGTCATAATGCTACATCAAAGTACTTAACGCATATGTGGAGGACTATGACTGTAAGAAGTTCTCAGGATGACCTGTATGCATATAAAAAATTGTTTATATGTTTATGATATAAACTTTTAATACTATAGATGCACCTGAATATCAATTCCGACTCCTATGTTTTATACGACGGCAAAACGCCTGATGAGATTCACCAAAAGTACGATGAAAATGATAAATCGTGGAGTCTCAATCTGTTTGATACAGGAAAACATAGGCAATTTAAGATTAATCCATTTGAAAATACATGCATAGGCGTTTATGTAGATTCTCCCAGTGAATCTGGCTATATAATTACTCTGGAAGAAACACGTAAGCAATTCTGAATTTAGATTTAAGATTACTCCATTTTGTGTGTTAAGAATCGGCGATACATCATTTTTCATCATCAGGTGTTAATGTTTGGAGACTGACAATGATGGTAATGGGTATCGTAGTTTTCTGGTGTGCCAAGATATTAAGTCGGAATTCATTATTTTATTATGCTTGTGGCATAATATTTGGAGTTACTTTATCTGTAACAATTTTAATATACATGGCTGGAAAATTGATACCACGGGTAGCTATTTTAATGTAATAATACTCGACTCTAACATGATTCTTGATAAAGATATCTTACATATATTTCTATTATTAAGGGAAAAGCTATGTACGTAATATTTGCCGCATCGATGAGTCTTTATATTGCTAAAACGTTATGGGAAAACATGCAACTAATTGTAATGCAATATAGAGAATGGGCGATGTGGTATGTTCTTGTTACATCTCTGATTAGTTTTGTAATTTGTTACCGTTTCGGTCCAGTTACCAATGCGAGAACGAAACAAATAATACAATGGTTTTTGCAGGTAAGCTATATTATACAATTTTCTTTTTTAATTTGTTATTATAAATGATTTTCTATGTTCGTATAGCTCGTAGGATTGGCGCTGGTTTATTTTAGCAGTCACTTCCATGAAGCAGCCTTTTCATGTTGCGTTGTACTTATACTTTTTTATAATTTTCCGAAAGCAGCACTTGAGCGAGCAAAGAGGTATTGGTAAGCATCGATAAGACGTATAGCGTTATTGCTGTTTTATAACAAGCTATAATTACGTGCTGCACAGAACCATAATTATGTGAAAATTGATTATTTTTCAGATTAATTGTTTGAATAAACTTCAAATCCATTCTGCACGCACATATAATTGCACATATTCTTCTTCCATTTATATTGGTTTTCTCTTTTAGTAGCTTTATGCGTTTGTAATGATTTTGTAGATATTTAATATTATTTGAATCTATAATAAGTTGTATGTGTTGCTAATGCTTAAATATATTAAATCACCTACCAGCATAATACACAACTTTATCTTAAGCACAATGCACTGTATATTATATCTACAGTCTTTATTTACTAATTTTTACTCGATATTATATATATTTTTCTTAAGCTTAGTATATGTTCAAATAATTTTTGAGTAATTTTTATAAAATGTATAATGTATTCATTGAGCAGTTGTATTTTCAGTTTTTGCAATAAAATGCCTTGTATTCTTTTAGGTTGCGTTTCATGCTTATTAAATCTTATTTAGAACTAGTATTATAAACTTTGCAAGTATATAAGAAGTAAAAGCGCATTATTAACTTGTCAGATATCTAATAATCTTTACCTATTATTGGACATTTTTGGTTTGGGCTTCGGACATTTTTCAAATATGCAATAACAAATTACTTATGTATCAAGTACGAGTGTACTTATCTGTATATAAAGGTTTTTTATATATTTTTTGAAATTACTTTTAACCACGAAAACACGAAATGTAATACACCGCTTTTTCTTTCCCTTTTTTTAAATGAGGCGAAACGTGTTTCCGGAAAAGCGGAAATTGTTAAATGAAGATCAATATCACCAAGAAGGAATACGGCAAACTAGGAGAGCTTTAAAAGATCTACAGAATTATTGCTCCAGTCCAGAATGCAATCCTTGGAAGACAGTTTTAAAACTGAAAGATCCGATAAGGTTACAGCTTGTGTAAATTTAATATTACAATATGCGACCAGCAAAGCGTCGAAATTAGCAATATTGATATGAATTTTTTAGATTTGCGAAATTTATGGAAGGAGAGTGCCATTTATCGGAAGATGAAATCGACGAACACGAAGAAGAAGTTTCAAAAATTCTAGAGAAAGATGAATACACAGATGATGATGATTCTTTCTGAATACAAACGCTTAAATAAAAATTTAGTATCATGAAATTTATGTTTACTTATACTTTCTAATGACAGTTTAAGTCTTGATAACAATATATATTTATTTTTTGTTTGTGAGAGTTAATAAACATATTTTTCATCTAAAGAGACTGTGAAGTAGGTATTTAAAACAATAGTGTAAATTGTTTGCTTATATCTTTGCTCAAATATGTTACTATATGACGGATTCCGTAGAAATATGTATATATAGGTATTTATGAAATAATTTTTTTGTGTGAACGACGTATCGCATGTATTAGTAATGTAATGTTCTTCTGGTTATATAAGAGAATGCATAAAAAGAAATAAAGTTTTTACAATTCAATTATTTTATTGTTTATTTTTATCACTTAGCATTCTTCTTAGCGTGTACTAGAATTTTTTGAAGAGACATAATCTGTTGTAACATTATTCGTAATTGAAGATGTGACAAAATATGAATTGTATAAATATTTATATATTTTTAGATTTGTTAAATTATTTAAACAACTCATACTTTGTTTACATTAATTTTGCATAACAATTTTTAGCGCCTTAACAGACTTGTTAATTCTTTTCTTTTATACATATTTGTTAATTTTTAAAATATTACATTGCTAAAGAAAATTTAATACCGGCAGTATTTTGAACTGTAAAAAGCTGTTATAAAGAAAAAGTTCAAAACATATTTTTATAAATTAATACGTTTTTTTCTAACTTTGCAGTTTTTAAAAGTGGGAAATGAAATTTTATTTCGGGACATATCCACTTATTTGTAAGATTGAATAAACTAAGTTGAACACTTTGATCATTGCACTGATTTGTGGGGGTAAGAGACCAGTTTTGTCGAGTGTATTCAACGTCGTGTGCAGTCCTGGTAGGAATACGTATCTGAAGAATTGTGAAGCTAGCTCAAACCCTTGTCTTATTAATGCACGGGTACCTGACTCAATTGTTTGGAAGGTGTAGCACACTACGGTTTTGGCCGTTTCAATTGGATGTAGTATAGCGTTCGGGATCAAATTGAGGGATAACTTTTCTACTTTGGGGCACACATCTTGTCCAGTCAGTGCGCCATATATGAATTTTATCCCGTCTACAATTGTAGATATAATACAATTGTCCAACCCAAGTAGCTTTAATGCCGTATCTATCGGGTTTGTAACACTTGTAATTGATGACAATGGTGACAACAAACTGGCAAATCTTCTATGCCTCGAGAGAAATCTCTCGAGAGGTAGATCTGTTTTTCGTGCAAGGTCGAATTTGTAATCTCCATTATCTAAAAAAAGTTACATAATAAAAAGATTATTGTATTATTGTAATTATTGTAATATAAACATTAATTTCTATTATTTATGTATTATTTATAAATTAATTATATATTTATATTTTATTTACACAAGACGAATACTACTTATATCGGAATATTATTTCAAATAATTATTCTTTCTCCGATTATATGGATATCTTATTAATTTATTTAAAAAAAAACATATAGAAGAATAATAACAAATTATTGTTTAAAAATAATGTCTGGCCGTACACAATTTGTAAATGGAAAAATTTTATTTATCTCATAGCGCGTTATTTAATATTACAATTTTGTAAAATGTGATTTTATTGAAAGTCAAAACACTTTTAAAAAACGCTAACATATAATTATGTTATTAACACATTATTATAAGACTTACTTCTTAATTCTCCTGCAGTCAAGTCGTTACTTTCCTCATGTCCGTATGTCCGGCAGGCTCCGTACACCACAGCCAGACAGAGAATGAGAAACGGTATCCTCATTTTGTAAATAATAGGCCTTAGGTCAGAAGTAGCGAAATTTGTCGTTGATTTCGACCGGCGTTTTTTATTTCGTTTCTTGCCTTGTCGAAACTTTTTGGAGACAGCCACTTTGCGGAGCTTCGTCGCGCCTTTTTATCGTTATCCTTTGGCAAAAATCTTTGGCAGAAATAATTAGTCTAATGCAATCTTTTGACAACCTGACATTCTAGTCGTCTTAATTGATTCCGTGTGCGATAATAGTTGCAAATGATGTTCGGAGCGGACGCTGCGATATTTTAAATTGCGTCGAACTCGCTAATTGCGTCTACTTGCTAATTGCGTCCGATCGCTCGCGTTCGTGTCAAGTTTTATTTTGTTCTACCTTTTATATTCGATATATCAAAAAGTTTCCTTTATTTTATTTCAACAATAATAAAATATCTAATAAGTATACAAGCACCCGCGCAAGTTTGCATCGAACTAGGTTGCTTGGAAGGCAGCATTTGTAGAACTAATGATAACAAACGATTTTTCACGGACAGCACTGACGCATACCGCATTTATGTATAATAAGGCCTGTTATCGATGCTAATTTCACATGGAAAAACGTTCTCGATGTCCACAATGACATTTACGGTTTACTTACTTTCTTTTTATTATCGCTATTTTGACGTGATGTAATACAATACTTAGGTTTCCGGGTTTTTCTTTATGAAACAAAATGACATGTTGTTTCGTGAAGATATCCCAAAACTAGATATAACTTAAAATACTAAATATTAATAAATTATTGCTTCTACACGTGCGCAAATAAAATAAATTGTCAAGTGGTTTCGCGATTCTTTAGAAAAGGACAGTTTCTGTTCTTCTGGCTTTCTTTTGCTGACTTCCGTTTTTCAGTTTTCTGTTGCTGAATTAATGTAATTCCTTAAGTTAACTCAGTAAATAATTAAGAAATTGAAATAATTAATTCATATATATACATATCTTGTGCATTTTATAAGATTAAATTTATGCTTTATTAGATCGTTATAATTGACATCACCAAACAAATAATCGAATAACATAATCAGATTTATTAAAAAATTAGAAAATTTTCTTTTGTACTTTTCAATATTAGACGCACATTTTACATTAATTTTTACGTTATCTAAAACAAATTTTAATATATCGCGGAGTCTTGTTACATATGTCTTGTATTATATTGTATGTCGAAATCTTGTATCGTATTACATAACTGATACATATTTAATATATATTTACTATATTACGTAACTAATATATATTTAAATATTTCTTATAGAATTTTGCTTTTGATAAAACATCGTAACAGAATTTACGATAAGAAATTTTACGTTAAGTAAGAATTGTTACAATCGTTGTTACGTCATTTACAATCAAAGTTAGGGAAAAAAGGATTTCAAAAGTGTCCATTAATTAACCAGCGTGCAGTTGAATTCCCATGGGACGATAGAGTGTATCGTACACGGCAAACGCATTCCGTATATTTTCATTACATTATTTATACATTGGTTTAATGAAAGTTGATCGGGTGGCAATAGTGCGAGTATGGTAGTCAGGAGCGCACGCATATCATTGTCGTTCGATTCGGTATTTTCTGCTATGGCTGTAAATGAGAAAAATTTCTTAGTTGCAAGTCTCAACGTAAAATTTTACTTTGTTAAAGTTGGTTGCATAAGCCTTTTAATTCATAAATGTTGTAATAGTATTAAATATAATTCCAAGCAAGTCAACAATCTATTACTATAATTAATAATTAAAAGTTAGGAAAAGTTAAAATTTTCAGTAAATTTATGATAACAGAGGCTGTGTCGCTTTTTAAATATTGTGAGTCTGTATTTTCACAGAAAAATGTTCTCTAAAAAGTACATGTTTGCATAAGCAATGGCTGCACTTTATGAAAAAAGAAATAATATCTTCTCTTCATTATCTCTTATACTATTCAGTTTTTTGCTGAATAGTAATAGAGAATTCAGTTGATTACATATATAATTAAGTATATATTATGTTTGTATGTGTGAATACTTACGACTAGCCTGTGACATTATTATTAGAGCGAAAAATGTGAGAACAGCATAGATAAGTTTTCGTAACATGATGCTTCCTGAGCACGCCGAGAGAAGGACTGACATTTTCTCTCGTACAGTATTCTTATATATGCTATACAATTGGCCTATAAATGTATACATTATATATGTAAGTTAAAGTCCTTACGGAAAATTAATTGTTGCGGACGAGTCATAGATCTTACTTACGATAGTAGCACTTACCGTTATCGCTTTTGCTTCTCGTTACAGAAATTCCTGTAAAAATGGTGGTAGAATTGCACTTGAATGATTCACGCGCCAGTGTCTTGCACAAATATAACTAGAGATATGTGACACTAAAGTTAATAGTAATTAGATAAGAGGCAAACTTATATATTGATAAGTTTTATAGTTAGTTGTGCACACATCGTCAATTAAATATCTTAATTTACTGGAACCCAATAAAAATTTATGATCTTTCTTTTATTTTCTGGAACAAATGTCGTAAAAACGTCGCCAAATGTCACCTTGAAAGTAGGCAAAACATTCTTGGTGATGATTCACATATACAAGCTGAGAAATTGTTTTTTATTATTGCGCACCTTGTACGTGCGTGATATTCTTAGAGCACTCTGGTAGTTTTAAAATTTAATTTGTAAAATATTAAAAATTAGAAATTAAAAATTTATAAATTTATAAAATTAAAATTAGAACGTTTTTAACTGTATTTCTAAACTTGTAAACATTATTATATATTTATTTATTATTGAATATAATTGTGTTAATGTGCATAAATATCGCTTACTCTACATAAAAAAAACTTTACTGACTTTACTTCTTGCTGATTAGATCAAATATATCGAATCATGTTAGTTGCTTTTTGATTGAAAGTTTCGTGTTGGTAGAACAAATGAATAATCCTGATAATCTCTTACATAATCTTTAGTCTCAATTATGTTTCCATAACTTAAACATTAGTCATGGTTTTCATTCATAGAAATTATTATAATGGACTATTATTTAGATCAGATTCCGTTGCATGATTATCAAACTACGAATTACCTGATCGATATTGCTTCGTACGGAAATTTCCAATAAACAAATCGGTCGTTCAATTTGTATTAATCCGCGAAGTTCGCAAATCAAGTTTGCTCAGATTGCCAAACGATATTCCACTCAAAGTGACCGATATACAGACAATTGTTTGAATAGTGGCATGGTTCGGTTTGCACAAACCAGTGAGCAAATGCACGCAAAGAGAGCAAATGCATAATTTATTCGGACTCGTGGAATCGATGTGCGTATCAGTCGATCGCGTTTGCTTAGGGCTTCGGGAATGGCTTCGTTCTTGGCTTCTTGGTGAATTATCCGTCACGCATAAGCACAGTCGTGCGATCCTTTGCGCCACGTGCCACGTCCGAATCAGTTTGATCCTCGTAATCATTTGTATCCGCGTAATTGTTACAAATTATTACGGATTTCGAATATACAGAAAGGTTTTTGCCGACCCAATGGAATTGCGATCGGGCACGCGATCGGTGCGCGAATGACACTTTATTATATGTTCTAACACAACATCAGATCAATTGTAGTGCAGCAGGAATAACTACTGATATGCATGCACTCTTATCTGACATTTAAACTAAATGACTATCTTCTTCGCCGCAGTCGGTACGATACGAAGGAAACGCAGTGCGAGTGCAACCGCAAAATGTATCGGATCCGGGATCGTTGTGTATCATACTCGATCTACCGAGCTGACTCGTGAAATCGATCGGATCTGTCGATGATCGTCGATTTGCGCTGAGCAGTCGCAAGACGAAGAATGTTTTGCAAGCCCGACCTATGCTTGATCCTAGGTCTGATTGTCCTCGTATGGACGACATTCGATCTCGCGTCGTGTCAACTGATCAGGCCGGTTTACGTGTATGAGGGCCTGATCAAAGGTATCCGTGACTTCTTCAATAACACGTGTATCATACTTCTGCACAACACTCCGAATCCTATTGAGACGCAGGGTGAGAACAATGCGAAGGCAGAATATTGCGAATATTCGATCGATTGAAATAATGATCTGGCACGCAATCAATTGTTCGTATATATTAAAAACTCACGCTTTTACAGGACTCACGGAGAGCGAAGGCTTGATGGTTCTTCAGAAATACCTGAGCATGACTCATCACATACGCACCACCTTCATGGATTTTCATATGTTCAGCACACGAGTGAGCGTTTAGAGAGAAAAGGGATTTGTCCTTTTTTCGTAATCAGTATTATCTAATTGTTGAAAACATCAAAGCGAAGTGTTCTTTTGTATAGCAAAGCGCTACGTAATGAATAGCAGGATTATTTTTGTCACATAAATGCATTAAATGATTCATTTATCTCTGGCCAAAGGAAGAAGAGATTTGATTGCTTGCAGGTCGGGCAAACTTATTTTCACATCAAGAGACCTTTGTTCGTCCTGCTAAACGACTATGAAGATACAAGGGATGGCTTTGCGCATGTAATTATCTTACAAAAGTTTTAAAAACGCTATTAATGAGACTTAAATTCGTTATTCGATTATTGCAGTAATATTAGAAAATTACTTTACTATTGCGCACAAAAATATAAGAAAAATTTTTTCCTCTCTAAATTTTTATCATAATAAATATATGTAAATCAAATAAATTTTATGCAATACAAGTTTTATTTCCGTGCATTTTCAAAATTTTAAAATGTCGAAGAAAAATGTTCAAGTTTTGAAAAACTTCCTTTTTCATCGCGAAATATATACTGCTCTTTTTCGTTATCGTTTTCTCGTAAAGCAAAGTCTGGAAAGTTTTCAAGTGGAAACGAGCAACATGAATGTTTATTTGCTAAAATGTAGCAGATTTCAACGTGGATCACGATGGCTTATCCCACTTGGCTGGTATTCTTCAGTAACGAGACAAAATTCGCGGACTTTTTCTTCGAGATTTACGTGCCGTTTGATTGTAAGTTCATGGTGGCTCAGAGTAGCGCCAACGTAACCGACACAGAGATCATCACTGAAGTTTATCAAGTTGACAAACGGAAAGAACTGAGATCCATGCAGTTCGGTATATGGGACGTAAGGAATGGTCTGAAGGGCCCTACGCGTGGCCTATTTTTAAGAAGGAACAATCTTTTCGGCCAGAATATACGCGTTGCGTCGGTCCAGGTAAGGTTGCTTATCCTATTTTCCGCAAGAGATTCGATTATATCGATGAAACACGCAATTAGCCAGTCATTGAAAAAAAAAAATAACAATTATAATAATATTTAAATTAATGATAATTAGTGGAATAGGTTATTAACAATAAACTTTTATGATCTTTCCTACTTTTGTATCACGCATGACGTAACGGTGCTTTAAAAAGTATTAATTACTTATCACCTTGCATTCTTTTATTAATCTTTTTTTAAAAATAAAAAGTTCATTATATCGATCCTTGAGGGAGCTTGATATTCGCTTCGGCATAATATTTTTATGCGCACATAGGACCCTCCTATCAGTATATTTCATCGTAATGAACGGAATGAGATAACAGGAATCAGTGGTTTTTTCGGGCAAGTGATACTGCTATTACAGGAAGCATTGAATTGCACGTAAGTGTACTATTAGATGAAAACTGTATTGTGTTTGTGAGAGAAGTTATTATATTATATAAAATTACGCTCTGTAGATACGATTATATTATATAGCAATTTTCAAATAGAAATATATAATTCATTGAATCTATGACAAGTTAATAATTGCCGTAATATATTATATTGCAACTTCTCATGTTACGTCACTTTTCGCCCGGCTTTTTTGACGTGGCTTTATCGGCTTGATCGGGTTTCTTTTGCTTATCATCATCTTTCTCTGCTGCTTTATCATTTTCCTTTGCTATTTTATTCTTTTTCTCTTCTTTAAGTTGCTTTTGCTTTTCTTTCAGCTCTTTCAATTGTCTCGCGGTCTCTTTTCGGAAATATTCTTCCTCGCTAGCCGCCGCTTTTTCCTCGAAGATCTCCCTCTTTCGGCCATCGCCGCTTCTTCGACGTCTTTCCGAATACGTTCTTGGATTACACGATGGATAAAACCTAATTATACCATAGGATTCATTGAAAAATATTAAAGTTCTCTCTCGTAAAAAAAGCATAGTATTTAGTGTAAGGAATTATCGATTTTGAATTAGCGTAACTTATGCGACAAATAAAATAAAACATACTAGATATCTATATAAGTTATCTAACAAATAATAACTATATATAATAATGGCTTAAATTGATATTTAAATAGATAAGATATAATTATTTCTCTTTCTACGTTATTTAAACACTCATTACCAAGTTCGATAAAAATTATGACATAAATATTTTTAAAAAGGTTACGTCGTTATTCTGATCCTTTTCAAATTGATCCATTTTGCAGTAAAATTGCGTAGCATGACGTTATCATTGCTCCTTCATCCTGTATCCTTCTTCCTCCCTCTTATTCTGGAATTGCTGCAACGGCTATTGCTGTTCGGAAAGAGTTATCGATAATTTTGACATAATTTTCTAATTATTTAATTTCGAACTTGACAGCTTTCGCTGAAGTTTCGCTGTGAAGTTTCTTCGGAAAAAGCATACAATTGTTATCGGAAACTAACTGATTACTCCTTTCTGATACAGACTGCGACAAAATTGTTGACTGTAAAATAATTGATTTTATTTTTAAATGTGCTGCAGATTCACTTACAAGGAGGCTGAATCGTGGGGTATGTGTCTATCAAGCGGCTCGTGTACGGGTGCAATTGGGATGTTAATAAACAACGACGTCGACTTCGCGGCGACGGAGTTCATGATGACCTCGGATAGATTAGATGCCATCAGTTTTACAACGCCCATTTACACGACCAAGTAGTATACTTCTTCTTCACAAATTCTGAACGACGAGACATCTAAGTCTAACAGAACGACATTTTAGCGACAAGTTTGAGATGTCCAATGCCTAAGTTTAAAATACTCTGTATCTAGCAAGTACCAGAATGCGCGAATCATTAAAATTTGTGCAAAATTAATAGGATATTTAAGGGAAACGTATTAAATTTTACTGTCTAGACGTTAGATCTTGTCGAGTCCATTAAAAACTAATATACTCATGAGTTTACGAACCGAATAACGTAACTGAAATTTATTATTTACGTTCCCTTTGTTTTAAGATGTCGTGCGTATATTAAAAGGCCTGCTACGTCTGACCTCAAATGGGATGCTTACACGGCACCATTCTCCGCGAACATCTGGGGCAGCATCGGTTTTTTCATCGTACTTACAAGCGGATTGATCGTGTTCATTCAGAGACTATTTGCATTCGCGTCCCCGTATCTTAAAAATGACGACCGTTCGAGATTTACAGAAAATTTGTTTTTCGTCCTAGGAGCGTTTTGCGGTCAAGGTAACTTCGACTTCTACGAATGATTCCCTCCCTCCCCCCTCCCCTCGAGTATTGCGCTTCTCTTGTAGTTCAGTATAATTTTTTTCAAATATACGACTGCTATCTTTCTCATGAAAAATGGTATCATCAGGTATGGCACAATCGACGCTGGACCCCGTGAGAATGGTGCATTTCGTAATTCACCTTTCGGCCGTCGTGATACTAGCCGCGTATTCCGCTGCCTTAATTAGTTTCCTTGCTGTTAAAACGTTCATCATGCCCTTCACGACAATGGACGGCCTTCTGAAAGATGGGACCTATCGTTTCGGCGTGGTCCGTGATTCGGCCGACTATAGTTTCTTCAAGGTGCCTAAAATAATCCTCAGATTATCTTTGCCATGAAATCTCAGGGAGGAAGCATATTGTATATTTGAAGTAAAATGCCTAATTTCTCATTAATTAAATATATTTTCTATTAATATAAGGATATAAATGATGTACTTTAATTTATACGTTCTTATTTCGATTTTTTTTAAAAACAAGCTAGTATCTTTTTTATTCATTTTTCATAAAAATCATATTTACGGAAAGCTTCATGTACGATACTATATTTGTGATGATTTTATTACGACAGAATACATCAGATAAAATAATGAGTGTACTGTTCGATGAATTATTAATGAAAGAGACTGATTTGCCGAGTAATTACTTGGACGGGCTGAAACACGTTTGCAAGGAGGACAAATACGCTTTTATGACACTAGATAATATGGCAGCATTGTTGCAACAGAAAGTCGATTGCAAATTGGAACCATTGGATGTTATCACGCAGACCACCATAGCGATGGCTCTGCAACCAAATAGCCCGTACCGTGGTATCATTAACGCAAAGTACGTGCGAACGTTTTTTCTTTATTAACGCAAATTAAGATGATTGAGTGTTGCTCTGATAAAAAATTTCCATTTTATTTGTTGCAGTATTCTTCTGCTAAGGGATAGCGGGATCCTGCAGCGTTTGCTGGAAACACAATGGTCGGTCCAGCTAAGTGAAGGGAGTGTACGTGCGCTCGTAAATTTCGCGAATTATCGACCAACAGGCAGAGATTGATACGCTTGTCTCTGATTACAGGTGAAATCATCGTGGAAATCGGTCGAGATCGGCGACATAATACCTCTGTTGCTCCTCATAATCGCCGCGTTGCTCATTAGCTTTTTTGTCTGCGCTATGGAGCGCGTTATCTTCAACAGTTTTTCCAAACGAGTCAAGCTAAGAATGAATAACCCACAACTGAATATGTTACATCGTTAGAATGTTATATTTTGTTTAATAAAATTTGACAAACATACAGTCGTCTAAAACTATAATGTTTCTACATCTTTCATTTTTTGCCGATTTAAATCAAAGTAACTCAAAGTAAATAACGGATAGATTATCCCTCCGAATTATTCTTTCGAATTTCAAATTCTTCGTCTCGTGTTTATGATTTCACATAGCTTTGTTTACATCAGTAGGACGAACGGTATTTTGCGGTCAGGGCAAAAACTCGTAGGTTCTAGGATTTGCTGATTTCTCTGGCAGTCTCGTTCGAGAGTTGCCATCGACAACAAGTTAAAATCGCGGTTTGTCAAAGTGTTTCCACCGATCTGTGACTTTTCAGTTCTTGTCATCAAATTAATAATTAAAGTACTTGATGTAATATTACGTTAAAGATATGAGAGAGATATATTCTAATATATATTCAATATGTATACTTATTCAATTTATACATATTGAATATATTATATATTGAACATGATAATAAAATATTAATTGTTATTATAGTATATGTTAAAAATATTATATTTAATTGTTATTAATCGATGACAAATTAGCTTACATACATTTCTGGAAGCCAAATCATGTCGGGAAGGATTCCTCTGTCGGATCGCAAACTATTTGCCTTGAAATGTGGCATTGATAAGGAAAATGTGCCGCATACAGCGGTACAAAATAGCAAATCTATCGAAGGCAAGAATGACGGTGGCGGCGCAAAGAAAAAAGGCCTGTCGCTCAACGCAGAAAATCATGCCGTTCGTACAACGTTAATGCAAGGTTCTTCTTCCGGCTGTTCTTCCGTCGGCGAGGCAAAATTTCGGATTTACTCCGACGGCAGTGATGAGAACGTACGATCACGCCCGCGCGTGAAAAAAGACGTATGCAGAAAAGAGATTAGAGCGAGGCAAGATAGAGCGCCCGAGAAAGCAATCGTATCGACAACGAAAGCAGACACTCCTTTACGTCCACGCGCCGTGTTACGCAGGTAAGGAGAACACAAAATAAAGAACGGTAGAATAGCTAAACGTTAAAAGAGCTAATGCAAAGGAACAAATTTTTATTTTTCTACAGAGCACGTTCTTCAAGTAACTCTCGCCAAATAGTTCCTTTGAATGAAACGACCGAGATGAATAATAAATTATTTCATCGGAGGTAATTCTATACGTATGAGTAAACCAAATTTTAAGAAATCTCTCTATATACAAAAAGTATGATATAATTTATTTGTATATTACTTAGTTTAAAATACAGAATAAAAGAAAAATGTGGCATGGATAAATTGTTCAGATTTTACTTTCAAAATTGTAACAGATAATAGGGAGGATATTCGAGTTTTGCTATGCCAATTACATTTGACCTCGTCTAATGTTTACTTTTATGTCTGTTATAAAACAAAATGTCATGCTTTTTGTAAATCTCCTATATTCTTTTCTTCAATTTCTCTCTTAATTCAAATAAATAAAACGTAAATAACGTACGTAACGTTCTTTCTATATTTACCGTGACACTAACAAATTAATAAATTATATTTCATTCAGAGCTTATTCTGAAACCAGAAAGCAGCGATTTTTGTCGCGATACCCGCCCTGCGTCGCACAATCATCCGATGATCGAAAAATCAAGCATCGTCTTACAGACGATGTTAAAAAACGAACGTTTTCAAGCATCCAAATGTGGAAGGATAAAATGAGGAAGCCACATAGTTAGTACTTTAAGATAGTATAATGAAGACCCAAAGAGAGTTGTATGCGCAAGCATGAATTAAAAAGAAAATTTTTTTATTTGTGAATTTTTTCAGATGGTACTGTGCCCAAGAACATTATGGGCAATATACAAAATGTGGATAAAACGCGTGCCAAAACCCAATTGCGGAAGAGCTCTGTTATCCATGGATCTGTTGTAGATTTACAATCGCAAAATCGTGCGACCAATCTGGATGAAAATATTGAAGAACCGGCACCAAAAGCCGACTCCCTGACGGATGTATTAAGGTTTTTATCAAAAGAAATTGCAATGATTTTAGAAGATGAGCCAAGTTTAAAAGTACAGGTTGATAAGAGGTAAATCGTAAAGAAATTTGCAGAAATAAAATAAAATAAATTTTCTATTAGTATATTATTAATATTTAATTATTAATTAAAAGTGACATAAAAAATTGTTTTTATAATAAATTATAATAAAGCAAGCATAGGACACGCTTTGCCGAATTTTGAATTATTGCAAGTATTTTTTTTTTTTTTTTTTTTTTTTTTTAGAAACTTTATTCAAGATAATAATTTGAGCACCGCGATCATGGTTAATTCTAATATCGCTACACGTTCTCCTTCCGCCTCGACTCCAGCAGAGGTAAAAAAAATATATGATTTATATAAACAGCACAAAAGTGTATATATTTATTAATTACTGTTAATAGAGTAGTATGTTATTTTGGTAAATTTACAAGTTGATATGCGAATTAGATGAATTTTCCAAACCGTCTTACAATTACACAGGCATATTGCTATAATTTCAGTATTAAAGTAATATCAATGTAAATAATCTTTTATCTCTCATCTATTGTGATATTTAAAGACAGTTTTCACATTTGTCGTAAAGGTGAGTTACGAAAAACGCATGATGACCTTGAAATCATTGGCCAAGCAGGAGAACGAGCTTGACAATATTTGCGAAACAATGTATATACGTGATTATTTGGAAGACGTTCCAGAAACGGAACGTAAGAAAGAGGAAAATGCTCCGAGGCTTTCCTCCCGTTTCCTGCGTGAAAATGTAAACGCGGAACAAAGAAGACTCATCGTGGGATATATTATTCGTCTTGGTGTGAGTATAACATGGCACAGTTACGGACTTTCTATACTTTCTATTAATATAATGATATAAAAACTTATTGAAAGCGATGTAAATTTCTATTTCATGCTCATAAACATATAAAAATTATCTTTATATTTATCAATAACGAAAACATGCAAAATATTTTTATTGAGTTTAATTAGAACGAAGAAATGTATTCATCGAAATTATATCAATCTCGATCTCTGTTCTACGATTACGATAATTCTTAGGTACACTGCAACTACTCGCAGCATATCATTTATCAGACTATCAAGCTGTTTAATGTAGCTATTGACCGAATTTTGGTGGAAACAAGTGATATACAATTATTATGTCTGGCGTGTCTTTGGATAACTCTCAAGCGAGAAGCACCTGAGCATAAAATACCATCGGTAATAAAACTTTTTGTTCGGAGGAAAGATTGGAGGAAAATGTTATCATAATTAGGTTTAAATAATTATAATTTTAATACAAATTCATTAAATACCTAACGGAATCGAATAATCTTTTTAGGCAACTGTAATACTGCAATTGGCAAAGGATTTATACACTAATCAGGAGAAATATTTGTTAACGTATGAAAAAAAGATTCTTACCGCTGTTAAGTTTAACACACGATTCGCTGATCCGTTCTCGTTACTTTCGTACTACATATTGAATGTAAATCGAGACAGTGAGCGTAGCATTATTAGACCGGATGATATGGAGCGCATCTATTATTGCGGCTCTTACATGGTAATTATAAATATAAATATACAGTGATTCAGCTTTAGTATGTAAACTGTGCACAAAAACAAATAAGCATCTTTTTTTTTAGATCGATTTATCTATGCTGGATGAAAGCTTATGCGATATCCCGACGTATGTGATAGCAATAGCTGCGGTAGAGTTATCGCTTCAACTTGTATATTCGAGTGACGTTAACGTGGATCAAGCATGGTACCAAGTTTGGAGAAGTAAACAGTCGCTGACAGAGTAAGAAAAAGATTAGCAAGTGGGCGCAAAACAAATGTCCCGCTTTCCGTCTTCAAACGAATGTTATATTTTTCTTAAACGACAGACATATTATTAGTCTTGCAACGAAGAAAATATAAGAATATATAATTTGTGGAATGTTCTGCAAGAAGAAATTAATTTGAAATTTCGCAAGACGTACTAATTCACAGCTCATTTATTTTTAGATGGGAAGAACATGTGATGAATTCTACGAAGCGACTTATAATACAACATGCGCTGCAATACGATAAGTTTACCTCGAATGTTATATATAAAAAGTTCATGCGTAGCAAGTACGGTAGAGTCACCAAGTTTCTTCACGACAAACTGAATTCAGTCGTGATTAATTAGAGGTGCAGAAAGGATTTTCAAGCTTTAACTTCCTGATTCTCTCTAATATTGTTTAGATATATGTGATTTATTTTGTTACCAAATACATTTATATTTAATTAGCGCTGGTCGCGTTTACGTTTTACAGTTCATGAACAATTTGTTTTTTTACATAAAAAAGATATTTACTTTTATAAAATTTTATTGAGTTGATGCGAGAAGGAATATAATAATGTACATGTATCCTCGGAAAAATAAATTTTTTTATTGTTGAAAGTTTAAAGAAGCAAGCGTTTGATTCAATTCCACGCTCGGCATAACTCCTTAAAAGAAGATTGGTGGTCGTGACATTGAAATGCGTAATCTCTATCGCGGTAATATGCTATTTGTCAGCGCGTAAACATAAGCGAGGTTATCGACAGTATTTTATTTATCTAACAGTCCTCTCGGGTTATTGATATATGACTTAATAGCGATAATTTTTCAGCAACAGCAACAGAGTAGGAATATCACATGTATTATGATAAAGGGCTATCAAGTAATGTTCCATTCTTGATCGTCAAGTTTTTTTCAATGACTGCCATAGTCCTGTTGAGTATCTGCCCAAGCGTTCCACTTGTCCCATGTGTTATCGATGGACATGAGTTCCACCACATCATCCTAAAGACAATGCCATATAATATTTATTTTTCAAATAAACCGTAATCTGCGATCACGAATATAAAGAGCGACATGTTGCAAGGAAGATAGAAAAGTCTTGATATTTTTTATGAATCTATACAATAGCAATAAATTATTATCTTTCAGTTTTTTTATCTAAAATCTCACATGATCAATTAATTAATTAATATAGTTTTATATTTTTGCTAATAAATTGTATCACTATTAAATGGTATATACTTATGTATATACCAATATATAATATTTGACATCCTATTTGTTATACAGGTAATACAAATTCGAGTAGCCTAATTATTTTAGCTAAATAGGAAATGATGAACTGACCTTGAATAACACGTTGGGTTTGTCGCAACAGCCGCCGAAGAGACGTAGCAGATCCGGATTCTTGGAGTACAAGTTGCTCGCAGTCAAAATGCCATGTTTCAATTCTTCGAGGGAGTTCGGGCTCTTCCCGGCCGAGCTAACAATTATTCTCGGTGGCTCCAAACCTAAATTACAACGTTCCCAATCGTTGATGGGCGCCTGACCGCCATTCGGGCAGAGCAAGACGTAATCTTCGCGTTTGCCAGCGCCGTCCTTCTCGTAATCTAAAATACAATATGTAACGTCCATGAAACGACACAAGTATAATTACATACGTAATTTATTTAACAAAATTATATTTACCGAGCTGCTGCAAAGCTGTCAAAGGTAGGAACGCAATGTCTCCCTTGCCATCCTTCAAACATCTAAAAGAAGATGCGCAAATTAAAATAATAAAATCCTGCAAGCATATATAATTTTTGTTGTCAAATCGGGAAGACTTAAATACAATTAATTTTATTTTTTATTAGAATAAAAAATCCGTATTTTATTTATTTATACAAATTAGTCAAAGATGCGTGCACAAAAAATAATGAAAACGACTACGATAATACCTGAGTGCTCCTTTTCCGCCGTTGTAATATTCGGCATTCGTAGGTTTGCATTTTGTTGCTTGTTTCGCCTGATCGTCGTCGATCTTAATATTGCCGACACACAGTTCACAGGACTTTGAGTTGAGGGGTGCGCCAGGCGCACAAGACTTAGAAAAGAAGGTATCTATCTCGTTAGATTCGTTGATAAGCCCGTTAAGCTTGAGTGTGCGAATCGGGGCATAGTAGCCAGCGAAGTCGCCCACGTGGCCGCTGTGACAAGACGGCTTGCCTCTGAGGTCGGCTGTGAACGAGAATATTGACATAACTTTAATTTGCATATTATAGGTTCTTTCAGATTTATATAAAACTACTTTCTCCGCATACTTCCTTTAATTATTCAAATCATATATTTTCCCTAAAATTTTGCCTTAATATTGATGTCTTTATTAAATTGATATTTTTGTTAACGTAAAATCTGTTTCCAGTTAAGCTTTCATACACATTTTATCCGATATAATTTTATGGAGCTTATAGACTACAGATTTTATCATTCATTTCGGCTACGTACCTAATCCATTTATGGAGGAGCCGCTCTTAATAACAGCGACTGCAGGTCGCTCGCTGACTTTCGTTGATCCATTACCGTAGGTCTCGGCGACGATCGGTTTCGCGTTGTAATCGTTGATAGCGCGTTTTACTGATCCGCCATCGATCAATGTGATATCCGCTCCGTTGTCTCTGACAGCCTTCAAGCAAGCAGCCTCGTCTTTCTCTAGTATGCAATCAAATCTGGGTCTGGCGTCTCTATATAGATTAACATGTATAACGTCAAGATTTAATAAGTGCGCTTGCATTCTTATGATCAAAACAATTTAATTTTCAGTAAGATATAAAATTGGCCTCATTCATTTACGTTCTCGATACTTAATTAACAAAATTTGTTCAAATAATAAGGACGACTAATTAAATTTATTTCGAAACGAGGCATCAGGTTAATTGATCGAGATGTCTCGTACGTGATTATACCTGGAGAACGCGGCTTTAGCGAAACTGCGACACTTGTTCAGCGCATATTCATCCCAAACGCACCAGCGAGCATCTCTCTCCGGCGCCCCGGAATTTCTTTCAATCACATCCATGTATTTCGCGCTCTTTAAGTGCTCTTCCGGTGATACCGGCGGTGCAGCGACAGCCAGAGTTTTGTCGTGAAGTAGCAGGAGATCCTCCCACCAATCTGCCTTCTCGTTTTCGCCAAGCTGACCTAGCTGCGTCAATTCCTGAAAAACGTTCCAAAGTTAGATCGCAATCTCCCCAATGCAATGTAATATATTATAAGAAATATATTATTTTTCAACTATATCTTTCTTTAGAATTACTTCTTTAGTCTTTGTAGCAATGTCCAATAAAATTAATTAACAAATTTCTGCCAATATGTAAGAAAACTAATTACTATCTTCTAAAAGTTAATTGAAATTAATTATAATAATATTATCACAAATTGTAATGTATGTTCTAAAATTTCTGTTAATGTAATATAGGAGTGCATTTTTCAGATAGTCTTATTCTTATCCCGTATCGTATAACATTCATGATATTAGTCATTAAAAACATGTATAAATAGATTCTTAGGAAACAAATCACGCACTCTTTGGATAGCTTCCGCGTTATTGCTGATAGCCCCGTTGGTCATGTATCCCTGCCACGGTCGGGCGGCCCATGTGCACGGTTTCGTTTCTGCGTCAATAGGCACTTTGCTGCCGTCCGGGCAGAAGTATCGGAAGTCAGCTGGGTTTTCGGATGTCGGCACGGCCGGAGTAACTCCGACGGGCAGACCGAAGAAACGCTTCACGTAAATGACTTTCGTCCAGGCGACGTCGCCGCCGTTATGTGCCAGACAGCGTAGAGCTCCCTCGTATCCAGAATATATGTCTGGATAATCGCACACGTTTGGTTTCTCGCAAAGAGCGCACATGTTGCTGTATGTCTCCTCTGGAAAAAAAAATGAAAGTCATAGTCGTAGAGTATTCATGAAGTGTATTCATGAAGTATCTAACTAAAAAATTAATGGCTCTCACCATGTTTCTAAATTAACATCTATAAATAATTCTTTTTAAGTAGATCTTATTTATAATATGATCCACGAATTCTGAATGCGTGTCAAATTTTATAAACATAGAAATAGATATCGATTAAAAATCGATATTTTACGACGCACGCTGTTAATACACACACTTTAATTATTTCGCCACTTGTGAAAGAGAAAAGTTAACTACCAGAAGAAATGTGTAAGCCCGTTTACGCAACGCAATTATACTTTCTACTTAACGTAACTCCTTCATTCGCACCGCAGTTTGTTGAGCTCACTTTAACTCGTAAAATTTTAAATTTAACTTCATATAAATATAAAGCAGAAGATTACTTGGTGTCTCCCGAAGCGAGTTGATTTAAGTACGCGTTATTTCGCAGCTGATAATATTGTTTGCCGGTAATTCACCTACATGACACAATCGCCGCAAATTTCGATGATTACCGCCACTTACTCAGCCTCTGATTGATGGCAGGATCGGGTGACCATGTGCCCACCAGGCAGCCTTTGTTGAAGAGCGTGCTCAGAGCGCGAAGTTCATTCTCGCGAGCGGAATATTCCGGGTTGTTGATGTCGGTTAGCACGCCCATCGCGGTTAGCTTCGTGATGGGAATTTTGTAGCCGACATTACGGCCCACGCCAGTGTGGCAGGACTTAAGACCCTTCAGACCCTGAACGTTGTTAATGTCCAGATCCTTGTGGATCACGGCTACTGCCTCGTAACGATATATCGCGTCGGGTTCCTCTTTTGTCCTCACCTGATAGACAAGATATAATATAAATCCTATAAATTCTGAACTAAACATTCTATTCTCAAGAGATCATAAAATATCTGTAAGGGATATCGTAAGTCAGCGGATTATAATTTAAAAGCAGGTTTTTTTAATTAGTTCAAAATAATTCAATAGTTTTTAAGAAATGTATTTTTACAATCTGTTTAAATTATGCATTTATTTAATATTCCTTCTAATTTTATACTATAATTCCTTATTTTATAAGTAATGTTTGTTAGTGGAAAAAATTGAATTAAATATTGTGTCAGTTTTCTCTCTGCATTCATATAAGTTCTATCATTTCCTTCATGTACAATTTTTTTTGAGTCTATTTTAAGTTCGCTTTTTTTAACTATGCCAGATTCATGATTAAAGATCCATTTCTTGTATTAGACTTCGAAGTATCGTTGAATATATCACCTGTTCGACGATGGCGTATCCGGCCTTTTCAGCCAATTTGTTTTTCGCCGCGAGGTACATATCCTCCGGATCTACAGCAACGATGTCTGCTTCCTTTCTGCCGACTCTCTCGATGCAGTCATATCGGTCGCGTCCGGAAATGCAGGATATCGGGAAACCTTTACTCGCCGACTCTTCCATCATCTCCCCGCATTCCTTCGCGAATATCTCCGGGATGCACATCGTAACTAAACAAAACATATCTCATGAAGAATCGTGCGAATTGATGACTCAATACATCTCTTTTTACTTTATTAGGTGCAGTTTCGGATGTACATGTCACACATGCGGACAAAATTTAATATTAATTGCAATAATCAAGAATGTAATTATCAGTAGAGCGGTTGATAATTATTTATCCGATTTCTAACGGTACCAAGCCGCAGGCCAGATGGGCATAGGATTATATCCGGAGACAAGACCTTCCTCCTCCACTAGAATACGTACAAGGTGAGAAGCTTGGGGGTTCTGACCACTTGAGCAAATAAGTGTGAAAAAATGTCACAACGGCTCTTTTGAGCGGTACTCAGGCTCTTGTCTTATTATAGGCTATTCAGGCTCTAGCTCATCTTTATTTGACCCATTACACACATTTATATTTGAAACTTCAAGATTAAACCAAACGTTTAAACTTCATGAGATTATGAGAATTAACAAACATAACATAGTTCTTAAATCTCTGTTAATTATCCTACGATAAAAATAATTTTATTCGTTACGATTAAACGTAAATACGAAAATATAGGATGTTCGAAGATCACGCTCGATCGGTCTTCAAATTCACAAATATAATCGGAGAAGACGGCATTTTGAAAATCTTTACTTACTGCCAGATAATTTACTGTATAATATTTTCGACATATTTTTTGCGAATCAGTCAATTTCCATCAAGTACTTACACACTCGTGGTGGACTAGTAGCGGACACAGCCGCCACCGCGAAAATCGCAAGCACCGCGAATCTGTGTAGCATCTTGATTACAGCACCTCGCGGGGTTACGGTAATGCGGTAATTTTCCCCCAAAAGATCGGCGTGATCGGGTATCGATCGGGAAGACGAGGCGGAGTATGCAGAGTCCAGGTGAGGCCGCAGACAGATGGTCGGCGACGACTTGTCCAGACCGTCCGGAGCGGCGTTCTACGTACGGCCTTATATAGATGCGTCTTTTTCTTCCTCGTATTTCAGCTCGGAAAAGAAGTAGGGGAAAGGAGTTTCGCTCTTTTTCCTCCTCTCCTCCTCCCAATCGCTTGGCGATCCCCGCTGTCGCTCTTTCTCCGTTCGTTTCGCTTAATGACGCCATCGTCGTTCATTATCTATTCGATTCCTCGCCTCTCCCGCGACGATGGCACTTACCAGCTTTGTCGCGCGTCGCCTTTCGGGGACAGACAGGTTTTCGTTCCGGCTTCTCGTGTTATGAAAATTATTATTGGGCATTAATAAACACAAAAAGTGATTTTCCTTCTAATTTAATTTTACTTTAATTTTAACGATATCGCGTGCATGATTCATGTGGACTCCGCACGTTTACACGCACCCGCAAATATTGAAATAAGCTTTATTTTTATTTGTAATAAAAATATGTTGGAATGTACATTAATAGAGTTTCTTCTATAATCATAAACAATTAATAAAGATAACAGAATTTCAACTAAGTACCTATACATGTGAATTTCAGACGTCAAAGAAAAGATGTCACAGCATTTAATTAACTTGTGGAGGAAAAATTATTCCGGTTTTCGATGAGAAATATCACCCTGTTCGTAAAAGTACAAGATCTAGATAATCGTTGAAGCTTCGGTCGGGCTTGGATTGGCCGCGGTCGTTAACTCAACTCTCGGTAACTTTCCAGGATGGGTTCCTCGCCCATCCTGGAAAGTTACCATCGGCATCGTGGATGGAAAACCTTGAAGTAATTTTTCTCCATCGGTCCGGTCCCTGTTTGCCTCCTCGTTTCAAGTTTAACCCGTATCCTCGCGCGGCTTTGTTCGGCAAATTCGCATCCTTCGTTTCGGTCGCTCTTCGAAGATGCGACGCACGCACACACGCACGCATCATGTTGTGATGTTAATGCACATTGCACATCGCGAAGTTAAAACTGCGTGGACCTTCGTTGATACGAGGAAAGTCCCGGACGGTAATTCCCCCCCGTTATCTTCACATGCCACCTAAATTTGCGGTTCTCTCTTTCTCTCTTTTCCTGTCAATAGATCACCAGTCAAATAAATAACAACCCATGTTTGTGCTTATATTTTATCGTTACAAAACGGCACCCGATAAGTAATCTCTGAACCGCGAGTTATAAATAATGTCAAAATGACACAGTATTGTGATACACATAAGTAGTTACTCATAAAGAATAATCTATTAAAAAATAAGTTTATCAGTACGAAAGTGTTAATTGGTTATCTGCAATATGGAATAACATTATGTAATAAATAGACTTATAGAGAGCGATTACAGTTTACTTCGATAATCATGTTATCGGGATTGCTGGTGTAGCGAGACTTTTTTCTAAAAAAATTGACGTGATAAGCAATAATAATGCTGGTACGAATAAGTTCAATACAATAAAAATATCGGGTATTTTCTACACAATTCAACACATAGATAAAAAAATTTATACCTTAGAAAATTGGGATAGAAAATACAATTTCTATATTTTAGTTAAAAGTTTTATTAAAAATTTTAACTATTTGTGGAAAATTTTTTTAAGTAGATAAATACCTTAATATTAGAAGAATATATATATATATATATAGAGAAGAATATATATATATATATATATATATATATATATAGAGAGAGAGAGAGAGAGTGTGTGTGTGTGTGTGTGTGTGTGTGTACCTTCTTCTATTTTTACTAAGAAATATTCAGACGCAGCAATATCACTTTCCTTATTCGTTTCTTGGAACCAATAATTTTCCTTCATTGCATGTATATGGTTTTTCGCGGGATCGAGATCGAAATAATAAGTATCAATGACAAACGTAATATGAAACTATCGCCATGTATTACCATACATATTACACATGGATCTACATAAATCTGCAATTCAGCGGTCCAACTGATTAAGGATGCATCCGACATAGCCTCAGTACTCGGTATACTCTGTGTTTATACACTTCTTCATGAATGCATAAATAGAACAATTTTATTATTCAGCAGAAAAAAGGCGGTTTTCATAAATTAATGTCGAGAAAATTAAGTCGACGTCTGCTGCAGCGCTGGCAGTCTCGACGCTCGCGCGAGATCTTTTTCCTCGACATATGAGTCTTATGCGGTTTTAAACTGCAAGGTCGGATACGTTCGCAACTTCAAGACCTCGAGGTGAGCGTGTAAGATTAGCAGCTGCTCATAATTGTTTTCTGCTTTCATGACAAGCCTGGTACGTCTCGCGATCGCCGCGAGTCTCATCCTTCGAGACTCCTCGTCTCTCTTACGATGTGGGTTGTTAAGCAACCTGCGACGCTCTTCGACGTCTGACGACTTCATCTTGATCTCTTGTGACATCTTGTCGTTCTTCTTCTTCCACTTGGCCATCAGTCGCTTCGTTTCTTTCAGACGCGCCTGTTCCAGTTCCAACAATTGGTGAAATTTCTGGAAACAGAGACTGTAAGTTTTTCAAATCACCGAACAGTTGGAATAACAATAAAGCGGTACTCACATTTCGAAATGTTCGCAAATTGGCTTGCATCTTTTCGTAATCTCTTTCCAAATTTACGCTGCAGGGATAATTGCTCAAAAATTCAAGCACGTTTCTCGTGATCTAAAATTACGCAAGGAACAATATAATCCTTTGACATTAAGTAATTGTGTTGTGATATAGAACAAAATATAATAATAAATATAATAATAATAAATTTTATAAGGAGAGAAACGCTCCTCTTCCCATTCTTCCCGTTCTCTATACCTTGAACTCTCGGATATCTTTCAAGTTCCGCTGCAGATCCTCCAATATCATTTTCGCGCAAGCATGCTGCCATTCGTGTTGCGACACGACCTTCCGCAAGTGCATGGATGTATACATCGCTGCCAGCTTGCGTTTCCCAGTCTCGACGATACAATCGTTGACCCGTAAAAGCTCCTCGCGCGTCACGAGAACGGCGTTCGCGTAGTCGGAGGGACAACCTCCCAGCGGCACCTCGATCTGGCCCATTTTCAAAACGAGTTGAATCTCCATTTCCTGCGCGAGCTGCGTCAAGGATTTCTCCATGTCATCCAAGCTGACCTTCTTGCACGCCGCAGCGTTATCAGCCGACTGCATCGCCTTCTGATAAAACGACAGCGTCTGCTCCGCCTCAGCCATCTCTACCGCGCAGCATCTCACCTTCGACATTAAGTACCGCTCTTTTTGGCAATGCTACAACTTCTCCTTTTTTTTTTTTTTATTATAGTCAGCTTAAAACGATCGTTATGAAAGAGAAAAAGAAAGTGGTACACCTCCGTTTCATCTCTCGAAACTTTCGGGTGTTGCATTAATAATTGAAATTAATATTTTCTATATTTGATATTTTCGGATTAAGGATCTTTAATTACTGTTTAGACAATTTAATAATATAATTATTATTACGGGACTGTACATATTTTACTAAATCAGTTATCTCGTGAGCTTTTTTCCTTACCTTCGTTTCCACCTCGACCTTCATTCTTCTCAATCTGCACATTGTTCGCCAATAATCGGCGTTAATTTGCGACGGTAGATTTCGGGGCATCGAGTCCAAGGCATCCATGCCTTTGAGGAAATCCAGGCATTCGCGCGGTAAGACGTCCGACTTCTCGCTGCCCGCGACGCATCTCGCCACCTCCGTCAGATACGTGACCGACGTGGTAGTAAGCCGAGCAGCTCTGGGTCGTTTTTTGTAGTGTCTGAGCAAGTGTTCCACTATCGGTTGCTTCAACTCCGCGAATTCGCCGCGAAACTTGGCCTCCTGGCGTTTCTCCGCTTTGCACAGGCTGTCGTATCGAACTTTTAGCTCCGACACGACCATCTCCAGCGAGTTGCACTCCTCGACGAGCCTGCGTGCCTCTCGCGTCGCCGGCGCTAACTCCTCGTCGGCGAGACGAGCGATTTCTTGCCTGTCATCGACCATAGTTTGATGTCTTCGGATCGCTCGTATCCTTGTCAGTCTCTCCTGAAGGATTGCGCATTCAATTTGCATCTTTTTCATTTCTAGATCTTTTAATTTGTCGTTGAATGCAGCGATGTCTTTTTGCAAAGCATCTAAAATGCACATTTTACATATAAAAACGTCAGTGATCCGCAGATTATTTTAAGACGATTATTCTATTTTAATATAAACGCGATTGTTTTATTTATTCTTTTAAATTTCTCGACTCTGACCTTTCGTTTCTATAATATCAGCCTGCAGGGTCGCTTTATATTTTTCTCGTTCTTTTTGCAACGCCTGCACTTTAGTTTTATACGCCGCGATAGCTGCGATATCCTCGTCAGTGTATTTCGAAGGATTCTTCGCAATTAGGCAGTCCGGCACATATATTTCCTTCTTCACCTCATCTTCCCATCTTAAAACAGAACGTTCTTTTTAACTTTAAATATCAAGTTATTGTTAGAAAAACACAAGTCTATTTGTATCAATTACTGTGCAATTATTTTTCATATTTTCACCGACTCACTTAGGTTCTAATACACCGTCCATCATTTTTTCTACAGTTATTTTATAAAAGTCACTGATTTTTTCGTTTTTACTTTCATCTTCTCGATCCTCGTCAACTGTTTTCAATTCTCCTCGCCGTGACCGTTTTTCAAATACTTCGTGATCTTTTACCATAATTATGTAATCAGATATTTCTTCGACGTTCCAGGATGGGATCTCGATTGGTTCCAGAACGGAATTTATTCCAAACATTGTCTTCAATTGAGACGCGCAATATCGGAGCCTGTTGATGCGCTCCTTTGCACATTTTAATACACATTCCTTTGCGCGTTTCATTTCCTCAAAGAGATTATTGAAATGCATCTATTTAGAGAAAAAAATTTAATTTATATAAATTTTAAATCAGTTACATATGTCAACGATCGACTAAAAAATTAATTTTAATATTATATAAGTTTCTGAAGTAATAATCGAGTATAATTATGTCTAATTATGTTTTTAGTATTGCGTAATGTAATTATATTGTCAAATAGATTTATGGCAGCTGTCACCTTTAATTTACGCTCTCGATTTTCAATTATAATATCTTTCTGCAGGATAGATTCGAGATCGCTGTCATGCGGAATCAATAGCTGATGTGTTGAAGCTATGCTTTCGTCCTCAATCCATTTATGCGTCGTGACACCCGATATACATAATTTTTCATCTTCATCCGCGTGTGTGTACCATCTTTTAGCCATTTGATGTGTTTTGCTTCCGGCATTGTTAGTTGAAGATCCTTTATCGGAAATTACCGTAGATCCTCGTCTTGAGTCATCTTCACATGATCCCTTATACACTTCGTAACTAGAAAGATTGTTATTTTTAAGATTTGTAGTATTTTAATAATATTTTATACTTATAAACTATATTTGCTATTATAAATTTTTAAATACATTTTATACCACGTCGTAAGATTATTATAAAATATAATAAGAAAATAGAGAAATGATTATGATTGTCATTGCTTATCAGAATACGATGAATAATTAATATAAAAAAGATAAAAATAATTACCTGTACATAAATTCGTCAGCATCCGCAGAAAGTCTATCCCATACTTTGAAATCGTTCATCTTTCGAGTCGATACAACGAGAAGATAATTTTGAACGATCGCATCGCCACCAATTAATCTAAGAGCGCATGGTTTCACTTCCAACGATTCCCAGAATATTTCGCGCAGATTCGACGTCACCTGATCTCGTTGAGAGCAATTATCCTCGAGGTTTCGATACAGCTTGTCTCGTTCAAGTCGCGCCTCTTCTATTCTCCGCTGTCGGGATTCGCGATCCAAATCGAAAGCCGAGATCGGCAAACGAGCGTCCGGTGACTCTCCTTCATTTATATTGAGAAGCTCGCGTATCTATTGCAAAACTTATATCATATTTTAAACCCAAGTTAGAATCGAATCTTAAAAGAGACATTACTTGCGTTTTAATCTTCTCAAGATCGGCTACAATAGAAGCCCGTAGAGGTAGAGCTTCGTCGTGCTCAGCTTTCAGTTTAGCAGCAATTACACTATCCAGCCAGGTTTCCTTTCCTCGATCGTACAGTTCGTTTGGATCGGAAATGAAATCCTCGATCGTTAAATGCACACTCGCAGCTTCGACTTCTGCCAAATTTGTCTTTGTCTCCGGTAAGCTGTCGTACAATTAAATTAATTTAGATTTATCTTCGTAATTTTGTAAATAATTTGAATAATGCGGAAGCCTAGAGAGCAAGCGAAGACAAAGTACCGAATTCGATGGGCAACGAGATCGCCATTTCTACCGAGAGAGACGATCGTTTCCCCAAAACGCGAAGAAATCGCGTATTTTACGCCTCCTTGACTGCGATGATGTGGCATAAAAATCGCGGTCACTTTGCGAAGTTCCATGCTATCTCTGACTATGATCAAGCCATCGTATCCATATGTTATGACTCGAGAATCGGTTACGTATATCCCGATCTTTCTCAGCTGATGCATGGAGGACAGCGCGTTTGTGAGGACGATATCTTGAAAATCATTCTGCGAAAGAAATTTGATAAATTAATTTTTTTTTCCAGAATTTGAAAAATAGATATTAAAATAAACATGACAGGATTTTCGAAAACTCTGTCAGAGTGCAAAAATGTACCTCTATAATTATTTAAATTATGCAATACAAAAATGTTGGCTTATTCTTTTTATGTGGTTTATTTTTATAAAACAATAATGTAGTTTGACCTGTATTTCCATTTGATGTAATTGTTTAGACAAAGAGGGTACACTCAATATCTCCAGAGGCTTACATCCGTGATAGAGAGTCTTGAAAGGTCTTGATAAGTCTATCACGCAAATAACACGCATGCAGAAGTCGATCGAGATCTCGCAAGTATATACGATTACTTTGTTGCCGCCGATCGAAGCTATAGAAGGATTAGTCGTTGCTAGGATTAAGATCTCAAAACAATCTCTTCTGTCGTTTCTTTCGTATATCAAAAAATCAGCGATCTACAAACAAAAGAAAACACCAAATTATTTCCAATTCTGTTTTTCTACGAAGACATAATTAACTTTCGCATCTATATTTTTACATAATTTATTTACATAAATTATAAAAGATGTTTTAAAAAATAAAATATTTTATATAATTTTATATAATCTTACATATCCATCAATTTCTATAAATCCTAGAACATCTATGCGCTGCTGTTTAAGTCGTTTGCCAATAATAAATATCATGCCAGTTTGAGAATTGCCAATTCCCAAAAGTTCGCCATTACGCGAAAATTTTATTTTATCCAAGAAGTCTCCATAAAGATGAAAACAGTTAAAAATTTTAACCAATGAAACTTTCGTGATATCGATTAGAATACAATTGCCAGCAACGCTGCATGACGCAAGTATTGGTAAAGTAGGATGTGAAGCTACGTGAAGAACTATAATGAAAAGATGACTCTAATTAATAATATATCGGTTAATTCTTACCAAAAAAATGTGAAATAATTATTTTATTAAATATATTAATTCTGTGTATTAATTAAAAAATAAAAATAAATAAGTTACATATATGTTAACTTAATTAATTTAAAAAATGCTTTTATAACATGCTTCAAATAAAAAGTAAGTGTTTGTTTAGGGTTTTTTCATATTTGACTTTACCTTCACCATGGTGCTTCAGAGATAATCTCGCTGTCAGTTTGCCGGTCAGTAACTCGAAAATGCACAGACGATCTAACCCGTCCACCGCCGCGACGTGATCTGTTCGCTGAGATATAGAAAATAACGCTTTGTATTCAATCTCGTCCGTATAAATAACTTCTATGTGAGGGATGTTGTCGTGTTGCGTGCAGATTTCAAAAATTTCTCCGCTTCTGGAGTGAAGTAAAACCCCATCTTTGCAACAATGTTGTTTTCCTACGTGTATAGAATAGAAAGTCGAGATCGACCACATAAATTTCCACGTTACGTTCCAATCCGCGGACGTCTTTTTGTAAAACTAAAACATTGTTAATTGTAATATATCAGAAAATAAAATAAAAATAACATGTATGATTTATTAAAAATTGTATTTTTATTAAATTGTATTAAATACTCATTAATACGCACCATAATTTCACTATTGGTGTTCACAACTATTACACCGCTCTTATGAGTGATGACAATCGGTTTATTTTTTGGACGTTCGAGTATTTTCGATTTTATTACCGAGTACAACTTATTAGCTTCAATCGCCACGAGCCATACATTCCCGAATTCGTCCGAGATGAACAGGTTTCCTTCCGGCGTCCAGGATGAAGACACAATTTTGTGTCCTGAAAGTGGCGCGTTCACGCGATGTATGCTTACAATTTTCGAACACGTGTGCACCTGATAGATCGAGAGTGTATTGTCGTCGGCTCCGAATTGCGATATCAAATGTGGAGGATTCGGCGAACAGCTAGTGAGACCAAATAATTCATTACATTTTCTAATCATAGAAAAATTGAAGGAACAAACTCTTGAAGCTTATATTAATAATTGTGAAGAATTATATTGCAGAAAGGTACAGAATACACTTACGAAATTTCTTGCACAAGATTGTCTGTCTTTGTGTTAAGCATAGCGACGTGTTTCCCGGTTCTCCAGAGCCACACGATCAGTCGAAAATCGGGAAAGCTAGTCAGGCTTACGAGATACTCCGTACCAACGAAAGAACAGGATAAGTAGCCGTTGATTCTGTCCGGCGGTACGCACCTGGAGATCCTTTGTAGCGTCGGATACATGAATATTGATATTTTGGGATTCGGTTTCCTCTCGACTAAGGAAAACATGGAGACTGTCTGGCAAAATTCAAAATTACTCATCTTATTAAATAATAAATAGCGCGTATGCAGCGTGACACTTGTCATTTTACATTTATAAATGTAATTGTGTGTATCATATGTACCGGATGTCCAGCTAAACACGCCGCGCCGTCGCCCCTTTCCTTGTTGTCGAACCGCTCGATTCGTTTCTCTCTCGTATTCAGATCCAGGAAATTCACGTAAATGCCGGAAGCCGTTGCGACGGTTTCCTTCCCAACAAAGACGAAGTCATGAGATTTTCCAAACTTCATCCACCTGTACAATAATGTGAACTATATTAAAAAAAAATACTCTTCACTCACCAAGCTTTGGTGAGATAAAATGTACCTTGTTTCGGTTGTTGAAAAATTCATTTTGCTATATTTTCTAATTTGCCAGGACATTTCGAAAACTTTTATCGTTTTGCACTGTTCCTAAGTTCCCAATTCTACTTTCGTACGGCAAGCAAATTTTGCACGTGTTAACCATCGTGTTTGGTTGCTGAGAGACCTCGAAAGGCTAGCATATTGATCGAGGGTGGCCATAGAGACTGCGTTTGACAATCCTTTCACGTATATTCGTAATACGCGATAAATCTTCAACTGTAATTATATAATTAAACTAGATAATTTACAAAATTAAATCATTTATTTTGACAAAAAGATATAAATTAATTTTCTTATTGGCAACATTTATCTCTAGAAGTTTTCATTTAAATTTGCGTGGAAAAAATTTCACATTATTTACAATTAAAAATAATTAATAGAAATAGTTTTAGAATAAAGAGCGATATAGTATAAAAGAATGTTTCCCCGTTTTTGCACCTGTTTTGGTTGCCAAAGTGCGCAGGTACATGAATGTAAGTACTGATCGTCAAGACTTTCATCGGACACTGCATTTACATACATACCGAAGATAATAGAATCACCAAAAGAATGCCACTAAAAGTGTGCCACTGGATCAAAGTATTGTAAGAGGTTTGAAGGATAGTGACACCGTTATAAACCGCATCGTCCAGCACATAATAATGACCCATGCCTTTGACCCCTACCATTGTCATTTTAAAGCTTTTAACAAAGCTTTTAACAAGCTTATAACAAATATCAGAAAATAATCTATAATAAATACCAGAAAAACCAGTTTTATGTCATATTTTCATGAATCATCGGGAGTGCTCGTTAAAAATAATTTCATATTTTTTTCTCTTTCTTAAAATTATTGCAAATAAGAGATACATAAAAAGAGATTTTTTTTATTTATTTTACTGTTAATAGTAACTGATCATGAAATCAGAACTTTATTTTATTATTAAAATATATAAAATCAGTGTTTAAAATAGTATTGAGAAGAGTTTTTAATAATAACAACATATGAAATCATATATTTATAATTTCTACATTGCAACATAAATAACTAGAATATATCTTCTTGAATACAGAGATAGGTAATTGAAACGATTTTGACATATTTTACAATGGACGGAAGCGATCGATCGATGGTTGTGCTGGAAGTATTGTTGAAGGGGCACGGTGGAATAGTAACCCAATAACGTGAATCTCGTGCCCCTTCCGAATCCGAACAGCATATATAGACGAAGCGAACGCGATGGTTTTTTATTCACGAGCGTTGATCGATATGAGTGTCAGCAAGAATGTTTCGTGAGCTCGTCATTCGTTAGAACAGTTCTATATGTTTTGTGTTTGACATAAGGGTAAATAACTTGCAAGTGAACAGATTTATGGAGAAGAAAGAGAAACCAGAATCCTAGAGAGTGACTAAGGAGTTAAAAGTCCACGTTGGAAGCGGAAAATTATTTTTTAAGTGAAAATAGTCAACGTATGTATATTCATCATTCACAGTTCTTTGGCTTACTTATTTTAGCAGATATCATGAACACATTTTGGTATAAAAAAGTTGATACAACGTTATATAATTAATAAGTAAATATCAAAAATAAAATTTTACGTACATAAATAAAAGCGATATGATCATATAATTAAAAATTTTTTTATAGACATTTTAATTAATTTTTATATATAAATTGTACGATATAAAAGCTTAACAAAATTTTTGGCTATTTCTATCTAAAAATTAATTAACTTATCTTATTTTAAATATTACTTTATCTTTGTCAATAATTATTTTTATTGATTGTAGTAATATATTATTGTACAATCACATGAATTTAAAAATTTGCTATTTTGTAACAGCTTGATTTTAAACTTACTTTATAAATGGAAACACTAATAAATTTAGATAGCAATACAAATAGTGATATAATGACAAATTATACATATAACGAGAGCCCATTGTAAAGTTGTAAACTGCAACTGTTCTATTGTTTCTCATGTTTGCGCGAATTAAGGTCATTGTTGAAATGACTACGCTAAAAAGGGGCGAAGACCGCTACGCGTTTAGTATGCGCGTCATTTGCTTGCATTTCGTATTCAAGAGGAATCTTCTGCGTTCATCTAGAAGGCATTTCGTGTCGTGTCGCTTGTTTGTACTACTTGCCCATCTCTTCCTTTTCTAATTAAAATCGATTCAAAGAATCACATTTAGAATCTCTAACAAGTCTCTTCCACTGTCGTGTTATCTATTAAAATAGAATCATGTATAAAGAGTTGTGATAATTATCAAATTGTAATTAAATTCTGTAAGGTTTGATATCTTATTCAAGTTAATCAAGTGTCATACGTAAAGAACAACAAAAGTCTATTATTGCCAATTGCTAAGCCTAACCTATCAAAACGCATTGAATCGTCGAGATTGGACGTTTTTATTGTTATTGCTGCCATTGCTGGAAGCAGCAGCTATAAAAATATCATTAAAGATTTTATAGTTTATGGAAACTACTTATGCGTTTTCTTATTGCAGATCATATTTTTTCAACGAGCTTACTATCAAAATGTCTCATTACCGAGCGCGGAAGCAGCGATTCGGTTGGATTCTAAGTATCTTTCTGCTCTACCCCGCCCTGGTCTGGTCTCACGAACCTGTGCCCGCGAATTATCAGAATACACCAGGTGCCTCGACCCTGAAGATAGAGGCCAAAGAATCCGAAGCGTCGATAACTCTGGGGAAGGATCTAGTCCTCGGTCCTTCTTTGTCGACCAAGGCGTCGATCGTCGCCGACTCCAACGACGTCGCTTCTACAAAAGTTACTCCCCTCGCGTCTCCCATGATCATCAGTCGAGTGTCTTCCGGAGAGCATGCCGCTTCCCGAAGACCCGTCCCGAAGGATGCGGGCTTTCGCGGCTCTTACGTCGACAGCCGCAAGCCTTGGGCCGGCAAAAGCCCGAAGGCCGCTTTTGCGAAAAGGGACAGCTATCTCCAGGCACTGATGCACTCGCGTAACAGCGACGATCCGCGAGAGGGGATCGTGCAGACGGACTCAAAGATAAAGGCAAATAGGAGAGCTGAGTACGTGCAGGGTCCCATTTACAAGCCGGAAACCGAGTACGGTTCGCCCGATTCGACGTACCCGTCGAAGAGCCCGCGAATCACCTACGGCGGACCCAACAGCCCTCCTTCACCCAGCGACTCTTATCCTCAACCCTTCAGGCCGTCGGATTACAACACACCGCAGAATTCTTACGGCCCGCCGCAGAATTCGTACGGACCGCCGAATGACGGCGTCTCGTTTTATCCTCAGACTTCTTCGTATGGACCACCCGGAAACTACTTACCGCCCCAACAAGGTGAGGCGAGAGGTATTATCGGCCACGAAAGTTAAAATTTTAATTATTAGGTTTATAAAAGCTTAAATTGCTTGCATAACTAAGTTAATAAAAGTTTCAATTACTTGACCTACTTAAATGTGCGTTATAATGTGCATTATTATGATAAATCTATTATTACAATAAAATTTCATTAAAAAGTTATATTACAATAGAGAGAGAGAGAGAGAGAGAGAGAGAGAGAGAAGAATTTAATTACATTTTTTAATCATTTTTTATTTGCTATATTAAAATAAGATTTTGTACAATCTTTTGAAATTTGCAAACGTTTATGTTATACTTTTAAAATAACTCCACAAGTTTTGCAAATGTATTGTATGATTAATACGTTTTTAATTAATAGAATTGATTTTTCTTTGGCAAATATTTTTTTCTTAGCTCGGATTTCATATTTTTAGCGCTCTTGGATCACTCGATTTATTTTCTTCACGCTTTGTTTTCTTAGGATATGGCCCTTCGGTTCCAACTCCAATTTATGGTGCTCCCTACGCGCTTCCGGAGACTCACATATCTCTTCTGCCGAGTATCGATCTAGGATTGCCGCTCGCTCTCAAACTAAACGCATTTACTATCGCGAAAATTATATTAAAGTTGGTAATCTTCAAGATGATCGTGAAATTTATCGCTGTAATCTGCTTGCTGCTCTTTATACCTAAACTCGAGATCATCAAGAAGAAGGTCTCTAATAAAGACGATGACGACGAGGAACGAAATTTCTCATCGCGTAAGTTCTCAGATTAAATCCCTGCACTTCCAACTTTAATTACAAAAGTTTTGCAATAAATTTGGAATAAGGCTTTTTAAACGAAAACGTTGCTAATTAAGATTATTATTTTCTTAACTCATTCATCGTACTTCGCTAATGGTGTTCCATATTTTTCAGCCTTTGCCAGCTTGGAAACTTTAAACGGCCTCGAAGATATAGTAAAAAGCTCCGTTGAGAAGTACGAAGTGCAAAACAGCGCTCGTTTAAATTCGACGGAGAAATGCACGACACTTGCGTGCCGTATCACCGAAGCATTTACGTTCCACGAATCTCGGCGTGATTATTTAAATTTATTCAAGAGTTACGTAGAGGAAGAGAGGCGGCTCACAGAACGGAGAGACCAATGAGAAATTTACATTGTCATCGAGCTTCATCGTCGCGTCATCTCTCCTTACTCCAGTAATTATTTATTTATATACTTATGCATATTTATAAAAATTATTCCATTAATATACGAAATGCTGTATTTATTCTTTCGATTTTCAATGCTCAAAGCTAGGTCATAAAAGTACGTTTTTCTTTATACAAAAGAATCTGTTAAAATTCGCTGCGAATATAGAGCGCTGTCAAATCTGTCTCGTAATCGACGTCAATCGGAACGACGCGATTAGAGAAGATTACAGGAATAATCTTTCCTTTCACAGCACTATGATACTATGATTATTCAGTGCCACTGTGTGCCAAGTAACAAAGTATGCTAAAAAATGAAACATTATCTTAATAAATTATTTGCCTCTTTGTGGATGCATCGGCAAATATGTAATGTTTAATATGTTTTTTATTGGCGTGAGGTAGCAAATTATTTTTATAAGTCTTTATAAAATAATAAGTACATAATATAAAAATAACATTACTTTTAATTGAAAATACAGAATGAAAAATTGGTTGTTTTAATTTGCATTGCGAACATAATATCCAAAAATTTAGATTATCTAGGAATTTATATAAGGCATTCAACTTTATTTTATAGCTTGTAAAAACTTATTAATTATTAGTTACAATCTGCGTTTCTTCAGCGAAAGTATCAAATATGGAAATCAGGGGTCATATCAATTACGTCATATAAAGTGTGAGATGTGTCCTGTATTCTCAATCTCTCTCAGGTGGGGATAGATTTAACCGTCACACTCGGTTTATAAACGTAGCCGGATGACACGATAAGTCAGTTCTCTCGTGATAGCCATTCGCCATTCGTGTCAGAAACTACCGATTTTCATCGACTTTCATCAACCGGGCCGTCACCGATCACCCAGAACAATGGAGGTAGCAGTTATAGTTGGTACGGAAACTGCACCGACTTTGTTTAAGATTTTACAGCGCCAAAATCGCTTATTTTTGCAATCATCTAAGTGTATCTTTTACTAGTGGGTTTAAATACATAATTTACGCAACAATTTCGAGTTAACGTCCATTAAGTAAATACGTTCAAATAAATATTCAAAATCTCATTAACTGTTAATAGATTGACTTAGTCATTTATTTGCGCATGTTAAAAAATATTAGAAAGAGCTTAATATGATATTAAAATGTTGGCATTATTTAACACGGTATTAATATTATTTTATATCATTATTAGTTGATTGCATATCTTTGTAAAGGTTTTATAAAATCTTTATTGCTTTTATATGGATATTAACAGAGACAATAAAATAAGAAATTTTAAAATTAGATGTTAACCAAGATGTTAACAATAAAATTGAGAAAATTTTTTATAGTCTTAATGTATATGCACTTCTCTTGAAATCGCATTAAAATTCAGAAATGTATAGACTTCTCTTGAAATCGCATTAAAATTCAGTTTAACTCAATCTTGGTCGACAATACATCGAAAAATTATGCAAGCGCGTTTCCTATTCAATTAATTATTTATGAAGGATCAGAATCGCGACTGTTATTCGCACGAGAGAGGATTTGAGATTTTCGAAGAAGTCTCACCGCAAAAGGAAATGTCTTTAAATGGGCGTGGGCGTAAACGGCCTTGAGCGAAGAAACATCGCAATCGCCGCAAGGAGCGGACTGATCTCGATTTAAAATAAACCTTGATTTCAATAAAGCCGCAATCATTCAATAGAGACGCGTATTAAGGCCGCGCAGCGTCCCAGCGACAGGCTAAACCGTCAATGGATTTATGTAATACCATCCCGTCTACAATTCGCTAATAGAAAGAATTTCGAAAATCAACATAATCGTTTGAAATTATATTTCGTTCGACTGTAGCGATAATCTTTTATCAGATGATATTTTATCGATGATATTTTTCTTCTTATTATAGGGAATTTTGAAATAATTCATAAATTCGTCAATTGCGATTATAATTTAAACAAAATCCGTCGTGTCACTTTATGGAAGAAACGTTTGGTTAAAGATACGTGGAGAATATTGGATCAAAATCGAATGAATTTAATTTCATATCCTCTTTTTTCTCTCTCCCTCTCTTCTTGACCTTTCCTAGCCTTCGCGTTCCTCAGCATGTTCACGTTATGCGAGGAAACGTATGCTCTTCCCGATGATGTAAAAATCAACAACACCATGAAGGACATAAAGGAGCCTAAAGATATCAAAGAAGCGGCGACCGCGTCGAAAGATGTGAAAGATGCCATCAAAGCGGCCAAGGAAGCGAAGAAGAATAAGAAGGATTGCGCGCGAGAGTGCGGGACCGATTATGATCCTGTTTGCGCTCACGATCCTGTCGACTCCAGCTTAAAGCCTAAGACCTTCGGCACGCAGTGCGCTCTGGATATTTACAACTGCGAGAATGGCATGAGTAAGCACATGGAAGCAGCATATAAATCACTATAATTATTTATATTAATGTAATGATATATTAATTATTGATTACATTAATCACATTAATCACGTTATACTCCAATTTTAGAATTGGCTGTGAAGAGCAAAGGCGAGTGCCCTGGATCTGGCGGAGTAAGACTGTCCTAAACAATCACTCGATTCCGGAAAAGCACCATGAAACACGAAGTAGACTAACCATTAGATTATTATTATAAATTTATAGTTGGAGTTAAAATACCTTAATGTATCGTGATGTAACGATATTTTCTTCTTCTAACGACGAGAGAATAGAGATGGTGGTACGCAAGAAAACTAAATATAACTACGCGACAAAATCTGACGATAAAATTGGCCGCTAAGCTGTACGCTATGTACAATGAATATACAATGTAAGGCGTATCTATCCAATAAATATTAATGATGAGCAACTATTGATTTTATCTCTCATAATCACTTCCTTCCCCGCGACGAAGTTGATTTCCGTGCGTAGTACGCAGTTTCTAACTTATGTAAGTTGTATATGTGCAGAGATTGAATATGTATTCTCGGTACGCAAATTTGAACCGGCTTTCTAATCGCATCTGCGATCTGTCCTCACACAAACATGTAATTGGCAAAATATATTCTCAACTCTGTATCCATTTTGCCGTTTTTATCATGCAGTCACGAAAGCGTAACATATTACGAGCATTTTAATTTTGAGATATACCGTTAACAAAAAGATTTTCTATTCGATAAATTAAAGATAAACGAAACTTTCAGTTATTGTTCGTATTTATTATTTTGCTGGAAGTAAGGATACGCTATTATACAATCCCTATTTTATTTCTTCTTAAGTCATAATAATGTACGCATGTGTTACTGTTGTATTGCATAATATGCTTCCGCCGCTTTCTCGGAGCTGCAGCGTGACGAATGACGCTGACGAATGATGTCGACACACTCCAGACAGGCTATCGTTACCGATTGACAAATAAATGTTAAAGCTTTATAACTATTCTTCTAGATGGCTAACAGGCTAAATAATGAAAGACATGTTACAATTTGTAAACGGAAAGGAGATTGAATTATCCTTCCTATTGTACTTGTTTTTGTTAATAGTTATAATTTTTATTAAATTATTTAATTATATCTACGTAAAATAAATACAGCAGTACTATCTCAGTAGAAATTAACTGTATATTTATTATACGATAATAAACGCACGATTTTTTGGTAAAATAATTTGATGCCGATCAATTATTTCTCAGAAATCGTATACGTGGCTTTAGTAAATTCTATAAACGTCCAGACATTGATTTATTAAGCGTGTATACGTCGCAACGTGCTTGAAAGGCCGTAATCTGTACGCGTGGGGCCATTGTCCGTCAATCTTCGTTGTAATAAGTTTACCTTCCAAATCAATGTCCAAGATAATGAGGATGCGACCGTGTGCAATGAAGGAGGACGGCCTGCTGCGAATCGCATCCTCAGTCCGGCGCACTTTGTCCCGTCTATCAATGTGCCGTCTCGTCCGAACTGTCCGCGACATGACTGACTTATTCTCAAAGATTTACTGTGCAATTGTTTTCCTTTTGTTATGCGAGACGAACACGTACTCCCTCGTCTCGCACATCTGCACCGCGAGTACGCGGACTTCTGCAGGTAATTGAACGAATTAAATAATCGTCGGTGATTAAGTCTAACAGCATAAATTAATGACAGAAGAATGCAAGAGAGGCGATTTAATCAAACCTTTGTTAATAATTATACGCGAAAGTAAAATATTAGGTGGAGATTATGAGATATTATTTTGTATAAATGCATATTTGTTTGTCTAAAGTTCCGAGAACTTCGTATAATCTCTAAAAATTCTAGAGTAGAGAAGATACGTCGCGAAAGGTAGATCCTAGCGCGCATGAAAAAGGGCCAAAGCAAAATTTTCGAAACTACCGTAACTTTCTCTGTACCATCTTTCGTGTGTGTTTCGGATACGATTTAAAAAACGCGACTGCGAAACTTGAGATGAGACATCTTGTGTGAGCGCAGATATGGAATATTCATCGACGCCCGCGGACGAATCAATGTCGATCTTCGAGGAGATGGAGAACCGACTGTCGAGCCTCGAACGCAGATTGCGAGCGGTCGAGCATCCCGGTAAGAATCTCACGATTCGCATATATATAATGGAAATATGAAAACATCTATCGATGCTCTTGCAGTTTGGCAGATCAGCTTGAGAGAGGAGGACTGGGAGGTCTGTGCCGAGGGACCGTGCAAGTGCGTACCGGAAATGAAATCGGTGTCCTGCTGGAGATACAATCTGATGGATCTACCCCCGACGCAATTGGTTCCCGCCAACGTGCTGAGACTGTGAGCAATTTGAAAGATAACATCGTTGTGTTTGTGTGACAGATATCCGATGGGATATCTTTCAGAAAAATAATCGAAATTATTATTGAACCCTAAAAGCGCGATAGAATTACTTTATATAATTTATAAATAAAATTAGAACTTTGTATAATGTGTACATTTTAATTTTTAAATAAAATTCCTTATTTTGTATTGCACGTAATAAAATAATTATTCTGTTTTTTAAATCGCGACTTTTTGTATAATAAAACATTTAGTAATTTTAATTTCTTCCTATTAAGAAAATGTATATTTATATTTAGTGTTAGAGAATGGAAATATCATTTGTATTTCCAGAGATCTCGGGAGTAATCGACTCAGCGCTCTGCACAGAGATACGTTTATGAATATGACGCAGTTGCACCATCTGTAAGTCATGTAACGATCGAGAGATGCATGTACTAACGAAACTGTCAATTACAGAGATCTGAGCAGCAATTTAATCGAGCATTTGGCGCCCAGGTTGTTCTTGCCATTACACAGTATCGCAAATGTCAGGTTGAGTAACAATCTCTTGAAGGAAATGCAACGTAGTCAATTTTTTGGACTAAGGAATCTTCGAATACTGTAAGTGAGATGCTTACAACTAGTAACAAATTAAAAAAGGAATGTAAAAATTGATTTCATTAGGCATACTAATACCTTCATAGATCTTTTACGTAACTGAATCAATTTTTTAAATATCAAGTTGCTTTATTTAGTTGTTTTGACAAGTTAAATGTAAAAGAGAAATGTTTGAACGTTTAATGTATAGAAGTATATATTATATATATATGTCTGTAACTGTATTAAAATTTATTATATTTAGCCCATCTTGCTAAGAAAAAAAGATTTACTAAACGTACATTGCTGAGATATGTTATATTTGTTTCAATTTGAAATTTAATGTTTCTCGTCTCCTTATAAGTCCATTAAAAATTTAATACACATTTTTTTATTCTTTTTAGCGATTTATCGTCAAATAAACTCCGTACTTTGCCGGAAGATCTTTTCTTGAGCAACGGCCACTTGGCTTTATTGGATCTCTCCTCCAATCGCATTTCGTTATTACCTCCCGGTGCATTTCGTGGTCTCGGGAATCTTGATGAACTGCTGCTGGGTAAAAATCGACTAGTCGGATTACCCGTTTCAATTTTCCGGGATATTACTAAACTTAGACGCCTCGCGCTCGAGGAAAATCGTTTGAAAGAGCTGCTTAACGGTGTATTCCAAAATCTGACGTCTCTCAAAGAGTTGAATATGCGGAACAATCGCTTAATGGAGCTGCCTAAAGGATTGTTTTTGACCCTGGCACAATTGGAAATTCTGGAAATATCGAGCAATAGAATATCTCGTGTAAATATATTTTGTAATTTTAATTATGATTTTAGTTTTGAAAATTACAACTCTCTAAATCTGAATCAGTGAAGTCACTGAAATGGCATACTTTACACTGATATCAGTGAATAGTCATTGAATACATCAGTGACTATTATAGAGAGAACGCTAATATATAAATGTATTATATAAGATACGTTTTGTATAAAAAAATATTTATAATATATTATTATAGAATATATATTATAAGCTTTTAGATTTCTCTTCAAGTATAAACAATTTGGATCTTTGTGATAGATTGATGCAAGAGCCTTTCACGATATGATAGCACTTCGAGAACTTCGATTAGGACACAATCACATAAAATACTTGCCACCTGGATTATTCAACAATTCTATATCTTTGGAACGTCTTATTCTCTATGGCAATCGCATAGAAATCCTAGTAAGAGGCGTTTTTCGCGGCTTGTTCAATCTCACTTCTCTTTTCCTGCAATCCAATCGACTGAGGATACTACAATCAGGAGTTTTTGAGGACACGCCGAACTTACGGAAGCTGTGAGTCGATACTTGGAATTTTGTACAATTGTAACATTACTGACTTTAATAACGACAAATGTCCATTGAAATATGTATGTAGAATTGCAATTTGTATATTTGCTTTATAAGTCTTTACTGTGATAAATTTCAAATTAGAAATATATTTTTACTTGTTAAATAAAAAAAATAATATTTTTCCCTGTTCTCTGTTACGCTGTATCATGATCTTTAGGCAACTGGAATCGAATGACCTCTCCTTCTTGCCAGCTGGTAGCATGGACGCCGTATCCACGATTCAGCAAGTACGTCTGAGTCAAAATCCCTGGCATTGTGATTGCCGTGCCTCTTACGTTGCTTCTTGGCTGCGCAAAAGATTCGCCAGCTTCGCGAATTTGACCAATCCGTTGCAGATACAGCGGGTTTTAATCATGACAGGCAATTGGAGTATCTGGGAATTTGGGGCTGGTGCAATATGCAGGGGTCCAGGTATACTAGGCGGCCAGTCGCTGCTGCGTCTGACCTTTCATGAACTCTGCGAGGGTCAGTGGGCCTCCATGAAGGGTATCATACCACGATTACCCCTCGACAGGCCTATAGCACCGTCCGTCACGCCGCAAGCAGCTAGGAAGGACACGATTTTTGTATGGATCATATTCGATTAAATAGAATATTTGTAATGGCTTATTGTTTATTGGCCTAATAAGCCATGATAAAGAGAAGTCCACGTAAACATATAAAAAGTTAAATTTAGTGCAATAGAATAATAAAAATAAAGAAAACAATAAAAATAATTTCTATTTCTTCTCTAATTATCATCTCTTATTTTTTGCTTATTGTTACAGGTGTAAAAGACGTGAAGACTCAGCTTTCTGAATTTTCTGCAGAGAATGGAATATTGCGCAATGCACAGGACATTTGATGATGATTAGCGTGTCTTTTAAAATTTCGAAACGATTACATTAACTTGTAATTATTAAATAGAATGATAGCACGATAAACTATTTACATATAAAAAAGTGCAATTTATTACATTTTATTATATTGAATAAAGAAGATTGAGATTAATATATTAATTTCTTTTTTTTAAATTATTCATCATAAGTTCTAATATTCAGATCGACAATGAAATGTAACTTTATAAGTTTGTTTTAAATATTTTGGATGCTAATAGTACGTCAAAAATCTCGCGAAGAGATAAACTGCAACTCTCAAATCCGTGACGGACGTTTAAAGATAAATTTTTGTATTTTACGGTAATTATTATGTACATAATAATTACCGTAATGCTATATAAAATATAGCTTTATAATGCGGCCGCAACAATGAGAATCGCCGGAATTCACACACACACATACACACAAACACACACAGTATTTAGAACGATCCATTCTTATTGTTAGTATTCTTGGTCGAAATGGAAGGGATCCAAGCGTACCGAATTTGTCGATTGGTCGATCATTTCAATATACTCTTCGTGATGGCTGCGTCAAGTGCTAACGATATTATCGAGCTATTGGAGAAGTTTTTAAAAATCCTCAAAGAGGAACAAGTATTCGATCAATCTGGCGATCATCCTGTTGTACAATTCCTTTATCCCAAAGATTTGCAGGTAAATAGTAATCTTATATCAATAACCATTTCTTGAATGTATTAATCCGTTTTCGTTTGAACTACTCATCGGCTTTTCTTTGTATCTCAACATTACACTATTACGATAATGTCGTGTATTTCTACTACTTGCCAATTACATTTTTGTTCTATAATATATTCTTCTGTTATATTATATTGTTCTATGATCTTGCAGTTTAATTAAGAATTAATAATGTTACATATTTATCGAATAAGTATAAATGGAAAATAGGTTGTTTGTTTAATTAATTTACGCAAAGTGGATGCATCATCAATAATTGATAAAGAAATTAAAGCTAATATATTAAACAATGTACAAAATAAAGTTAATAATAATTCAAGTATTTGTATAGATTCTTTGATATCCTTTGCTTACATGGTCTCACTATTATTAAAAGGACAATATATCGGCTTCAAACAAGCTCAATATTGTTTTGATCGTGCTTAAACGGTCAAACATCGAGATAGTCGCACGCGAGTTAGAATAAGAAAATTCAATTGTTCGTATTACTGCGAGTTTATCCATGTTATATTCATGTAGAACGAGATATCATTTTCTTTGGAGAATGAGTCAGCGACTGGTGAGAAAATTGAGGAGGTGATGCGACCAATTATACGGCATTCTGTGAGAACATCCAGTCCACATTTTCATAATGAATTTTATGCAGGCTTTGACCAGTACGGATTAGCTGGCTCCTGGTTAACGGAAGTGCTGAACACTAGCATGTAAGAAGTTCTGACTTTTTAAGACAATTAAGAAGAAGATAATACTGCGAATTCAATTTGAATTCAAGAAGATGACCTTACAGTCTCAATTAAGATGTATTAAAGATTTTAAAATTTCTAGGAAAAAATTTGGTTTTATAAAAAAATCGTACTTCTTTTTTTTACAATTTAAAGAATAACCTGAGAATTTCTTTTAAATAAGATAACGTTTAAGTAAATTACAGATTAAATAATGGTTGATTTATAATTCTCGATCCTTTTTCTTAGGAATAATTATGAAGAGGCCCCCGTGTTTACGCTGATGGAGAAGGAGGTGATAAAAGCGTCATTGAAGCTGATGGGCTATCCACAATCACTTCGCGGTGAAGGAATCATGACGCCGGATGGCAATATATCGATGATGTATGCAATGGTACTGGCTAGGAATAATGCTCTAGATCAAGATAAAATAAATGGAATCCAGGGATTTCCACCTTTAGTGTGTTTTACCAGTGATGCTAGCCATTATTCCGTTACGACAGCTGCTGATTGGTTGGGCTTGGGCACCAATAATGTTTACAAGGTATTTACACTATCGTTTGTCGATAGTACTTATTATATTAATTTTGCTTATTAAATAAAAAGGATCATTCAAGCTTGGCTTTGAAGATTGAATTAAATTTAACTAGATTTTTTTAAAGTTGGCAATTACATAACAGTTAAAATTAAGTTGATAATCCTTTTGTTATAGATAAAGACGGATCGGTTTGGTCGGATGCTCGTGAGTGACCTGAAAAGAGCCATAAAAAAAGCGATACAACAACAGAAATTACCGTTCTTCGTGAATGCCACCGCCGGCACTCCGGTGTTCGGAGCTGTCGATCCGTTGCGGGAAATCGCCACGATATGCTGGCTCGAGTCGATATGGTTTCACGTAGATGTTCGTATGCGATATGAGAGTTATTGCTTTAGGGAACCAACTTAAACTGAATAGAAAACTGTTGCAGGCTCGCGTTAGTGGTACTCTGAGGTTCTCCAAGGGCCACCGGCATCGATTACGAGGCATTGAACGGTTCGTAGTTATTTTCGTTTCGAGAAAAAAAAAGTGATTTTATAATTCAGTGTCGACGAACGATCATTTGTAATCGATCGGATTGCAAATGGTCAGTACGTCGATCTTAGATAATTGTTACGTGTGTAATTTATACTCAAACTGAATAAAGCCTGTACAATGAAATGTTGAACAATATTTACGAATTTAAAGGATATTTTTCTTTCTTTTGGTGATGTGTCTAAGGCTTAAAATTATAATTTATTGGTAGATCAGCAGTTTACTTTATGTTCTTTGTTCCGATCGATACAGTTCGAACTCGGTGACCTGGAGTCCGCACAATATGCTCGGCGCGCCGTATCAGTGTTCTTTGATCCTGGCCAGAAATAGGCTCTTGATCAAGCATCATCATCACGTCCTTTTGTCCGATGCAAATAACGTTGGAGTCGAACAACATGGCATATTTTATAAAACCGATTTAGACACAGATGTTAAGAGTATACAGTGCAGCAGGAAGGTAATTGCGGGTCGTAATCTTTATATTTTTTCTTTATAGAAATATCATATCTTATCTGTAACAGTTTAAGATTACTTGTAAAAGATAAAAAGACATCCAAAGTCGCTTAACAGATTTTTAAAGGATGTCTGAAAAATTAAAATTTTATTCAGTTTTTATGACATTGACTGAAAAATGGTCATTATCTTTTCGCTTTAATATTTGACGATACCCGAAGGTCGATGCAATGAAATTTTGGTTAATGTGGAAAGCTCGCGGCACGATCGGTTTACGGCAATCGGTGGACCAAGCCATGTACTGCGCGAAATACTTCCTGAAACAGATTAAGAAAACCGTTGGCTTCCGGTCGGTGCTAGACCGTTACGATACTAACATTGTTTGCTTTTGGTACGTAATCCCATATTATCGTAAAAGTCCAGATTTTATCATGATGGATGCTCTTAGGTATATACCTCCAAGAATGCGTAATCAGGAGGAGACTCTGGCTTGGTGGAAGAGACTGTATGCTGTCACAGCCGAGATAAAGAAACGTCTAATTCTGGAGGGGTCTCTCATGATCACTTATGCGTCGTTACCGCAGCAGAAGCTTAATAATTTCTTTCGCATGGCCCTGAAATGCCACCCGCCACCTACGAAATCGTCCATGGATTACATTCTCAATCAAATAGAAAGAGCCGGAGCTGACGTAGACGAAGCGTTCATGACTTCTTCCGTTAATGAGCTTAACATGCAACATTAGAGATCCGTTTTTACTATACCCTTACTACTTATTCAACTGTTATATAAAAGTCCTACTACCTATGCGCGGTAAAATAAATTTGTTTTATTTTAAAAAATAAAAAATAAAGAAATTTTTTTGTCATTGTTTTAAAGTGCTCTTCAAGTCATTTTACTTAAAACTGTTTAAAACATTTTTGTCTATCTTTTATCGTTTCAGAGATATTCGTCCTGAAAGAGAAAATCCGATAAACGGCCTAAACATACAGATTGGGCATATATAAAAGAACACGTATCTCTTATTTTTGTTTAGAAAACAATATGTTAAAAGCTTATCATAATTAAAAGGGGGACACTTCGGACCCTTTCCTTGTCAGTAGAAACGCGGATAAATGCATCGAGTGCAATAATTACTCGTTTATGAGCTTAATAACAATGCTTCACATATAATTTATAGGTACATGAAAATTTGTTAAAAATCATAAAACTTTGTATATATTAGTATGGATGGAATTAATTGCCGATATGATCTATACTCCGTCCAACGAGAGATCATGGTTGATCAAACATAAATAACGATAGGGCACAGAGCTGCAACAAGGTGTTCGCGTTAAATTATTTTTATTTTTAATAGTGTTGGACAATATCTATTAAAAATAAAAATAATTTAACGCGAACACCTTGTTGCGGCTCTGTGCCCTATCGTTATTTATGTTTGATCAACCATGATCTCTCGTTGGACGGAGTATAGTTGTATTATATCTATTTCTTTTCTTTTTAGAGATATAAACATATAGAAACAAAAATAAATTCTTATCTAAATCTTGTTAAGATAAAATAGTTTTTCACAGAAGGTGCAATGTAATTCACGCAATATTACGCAACGTCCGTGGAATATTAGATAAGAATACTTTTTGTTAATAATAGCACGCGTCGTAAAATACAATATCTTTTTATAACTTCAGTGTTGATTATGCTTTGTTTTCTTTCCGTTATCATGAGAAAGAGATATCTCCACGTTTCTTTACAATTGCGCATATTGTGTCTGTGTGATAATGCAACTTACAATATTTATAATTATAACGTAAAATATGGCAGGAAAGAGAAATATTCAATAAATCTATAATTTTCAAAATTGTAACAATCTTTTACTTCAAGAACGTGTGTTTTCGCCCATTATAATTATTTTCCAAAGGATCTGCAGTTTTTTCTGCATTTTTAAACTGTATAGAATAACAGAGTATTTAACATTGTGCTTAAATAGAATTTATCATTACAAGGCAGATTAGAAAAGAAAAAAATAATGTATTAATTACATAACTTTTCTCTAAGAAATGAATTTTTCCCTGCAATTTTCTATGGCTTTAATAGAAAATACGATTTAATTGAATAAGATTGCAATTAGAAGTTGCAAATAGTACAAGAATTTTGTTCAATATTGACATTTAAATCTACAATACCTTCATTATCCTAATCGCGCTAAACTGTTCTAAATATCTACAGTATTGATATCTAGAGTACATAAGTAATTTCGTTGTTTTTTTTTATTTGCGGAAAGGCAAAGTGCAAGTATCAATTCGAGCTTAACGGAGAGATGAACTTTATGCGTAATTGGCATGAATAATCCGCAGCCGCACGATGGGATCGTCGAGGTTCACGGTTTATGTATGTATGACGTGTTCTCAACGACCGGGACAAAAAGCGATTCGCTAGTGGTGTAAGTCGAAATGGAAGGGACTCCCAACAAGCGGACCCAACAACCGATGGATTTGTCGGTTGGTCGGTCAGTGTACTCTTCGCGATGGCTGCATCAGGTACTAACGGCATCATCGATCTATTGGAGAAGATCCTGAAGATACTAAAAGAAGAGCATGCGTTCGACCAATCTGACGATCAACCTGTCGTACAATTCCATTACCCTGCAGATTTACAGGTATAAAGTAATAATTCAATTTTCTGTGCCAGCTGTGTCATACAATAATCTCGAATATATTAACTTGCTATTACACGAAGTGTCTTTTTTATAATTATTTCACTTCTCAATTTACTTCGGCCGTAATGCCATATTTTTTATATTGCTGTATATTACATTATATTTTTATTTTTTCTTGCAATTAAATAAGAATTAATAATATTATCAAAGGGAAAACAAAGGCCAATCGAGCAAACAGTGTGTGTGGATGTCAAATTTAAAAGTTTATTTCCATCTCAATAATACATACTACGTTGGGACGTTCCGAACTACACAGAGTCTTCTTCAGTCGAAGACAAACAATGTTAATTAAATAAATGAATATAAGTTACGTAAGAAATTAAAGATAATATAATAAAATCGTAGAACCGAGGATTTGTATCGATGGCAAATAACAAGTCTGTTAACCAAGCGTCAAGTTTTATGTCAAATTACTGGATGAAGTCAGCTTTATGTACGTTAGATTGTAGAATTTAGCTCCTGTGTAACATCTCAATTGAAAGTCAATAATATTATCTATACTTTGAATAACGAAGAAATATGAGAATTTGTTCATATAGTTTAATTTACTTACTTTAAATAGATGTACCTTAAGTGAATTAAGAAATTATTAAAACTGATATTAAACAATGTATAAAATTAATAATAATATGACAGTCAAATATTTAGATCTAGTGTTTAATATTCTTTAGTAAAATAGTCTTATTGACATTTTGAATATTGAACAGATTTCAACATAGTATGCTAACGTTTAACGAGCTCGATAATATTTTCGTTGCTCTAACAGTACCATTGAAATTGTCGTATAGTTAGGAAAAAGAAAATTCAATGATTTATTTTACCTCTTATTTCTTAATCTCTTTTATTTGCTTTAGAAATATTTCTTTTTTAAACATTCCTCTTTTAGATTACACTCCTCTTTTCGCTCTTGAACAAAAAGTTATCCGGTATAATTATATATAGGATTTATTATATAAGATTAAGAATATTATAGTAAATACATTTGTTTCATTTGCATGTCTAATTTGAATACCTCAACGATCTCCGATGTAGTGCACGTAGGCAATAATGGATTCTGGTGGGAGAAATATTCCGTAGTGTACAAGTGGAATACTTGTTCATGGAATATTTACTAATATAATACGCAGAAGTTGCGATATAAATATGGGGTCAATAGTTGCAGCGTTAACGCGTAATCGGAATATTCGCCAGACGATTTGTCATTTTCTTCGAGGAACTTTGACATGCCGCGATAACGTATTATTTTTTCAGGAAGTCCTTTTGTAGTTGGAAATAATGCGGAATATATGGAAAATTCAGATAATCTTAATAGTCTGGATATTCAAAAATATGAAGTGAATTATTCTAAAGCAGCTTTAATTTTAATAGGGAATAATTACCTTTTTATTTAATGTTTATGATAATTTCTTTCTTATTTGATGTTATCTTTGTAGAAAAAGATGTCATTCTCTTTGGACGACAACCCGGCGACTCGCAACGAAATAGAAACTGCGATACGACAGACTGTACGGTACTCCGTGAAAACGTCCAGCCCGAATTTTCACAATCAGCTCTATGCTGGAGTTGACGAGTACGGATTAATTGGCTCTTGGTTGACGGACGTGTTGAACACCGGCCAGTAAGAACAGTTTCCAAAAATTCCAGACGATTTAAAATATTGGGCAATGTATTCGCCGTGCTATTCTCCGCGGGATGCAATGCTGTCCGTCTCTCTTGACGATACGCGATGAGTAATCAAAGCCATTTCGTTATCGTGTGAGCACTAGACAACATTGCTATAACCCAGTTTGCGTCTCACGATGTACGACCTACAAGAATTTCAATGAACGATGTATTGAAATCTTTATCATAATATATATATATATCGTCAAGGAAGTTTTGATTCAGTTAAAAAAATGAGAAGTTAGATAACTTCTGTTCGATAATGACTTCAGAAATGCTCTTGACAGTTATAAATGATGCTGTGCGCGTTTAACTGAAGTGAAATACAAGGAACTAACTGCTAATTGCGATTGCGGATGTTTCTGTTAGGTATACCTACGAAGTCGCGCCCGTATTTACTCTGATAGAGCGAGAAGTGATACTGAAATCATTGGAGCTCGTCGGCTATCCGTCGATGCCAGACGCCGACGGTATAATGTGCCCAGGTGGTAGCATATCGAATATGTACGGGATGATGTGTGCCAGGCACAAGAAAATACCGGATATAAAAAAGTCAGGGCTGTCTTCGTTGACATCACCTCTGGTGTGTTTTACCAGCGAACAAGGACATTATTCAATCCTGAAAGCTGCCAACTGGTTGGGATTTGGCATCGACCAAGTTTATAAGGTATGAAAACGTGAAAATAGCGATAAGACATACACTACATTTCAATCCTTTCAAGAGGGTAAAATCGAAACGCGAAGAAGTTAAGTAATTATTCCGATCACATTCCAATTTATAATAATAATGACAGTTATTGGATTTTTTATAAACACCAGATTTCACCATTATGAAATTATACATTATTGATTAAATAATATTAAGTTAGATTTCAAGAATTTTGTCTTATTTTCTCATATTCATTTTGCTGTTAGTAAATATTACAAAAGATTCTTCAATATTAGCTTTGAAAATCAGTAAATTCTAACCAGATCTTTAAGCTAATAATCGCAATCAATCGCACGAGAGTACGTCCTTCCGTTACAGGTAAAAACGGACGGGTTTGGTCGCATGATAGTGGATGACTTGAAGAGACTTATAACGAAGGCGAGGAGTGACGGAAATGTACCGTTCTTCGTAAACGCCACCGCCGGAACCACGGTGGTCGGTGCTATTGATCCGTTACCGGAAATCGCTACGATATGCCGAAACGAGGGACTATGGCTGCACGTAGACGTTCGTATATTTGAAAACCGATTAGCTCGAGAAATCGACGTAATTTATCAGAAATTCGTTGCAGGCTTGTCTCGGTGGGACCTTGTTGTTCTCGGAAAAGTACCGGTACAGGCTGCGAGGCATCGAATTGTTCGTAATTATTTGTCGTGACCGTGTCGTCGTGAAAGGAAAGTGGCGATTTTTCTAAAATTCCACAGTCGACGAGTTATTGCAATCATTATTACCTTGAGTAATTGTCCATGAATAATTGCCATTCATTTCGAGACGATCGAATCCATTAGAGCCTTTAGATGAAACATCGAATACTTTCCTTTCTGCGACGCTAAGAATACCGGAAACTCGGTTTCCTAGTGCAGACCGGCAATTTTTGTGACGGATTCTCTTTGTTTTGTGATTCTTTATGACTGGTTCTCTCCTCACACACACACATAGATCAGACTCGGTGTCCTGGAATCCGCACAAGATGCTCGGTGCGCCGTTGCAATGCTCTTTGTTCCTGGTCAAAGGTAAACACGCGCTGTATGAAGTGAATTGCGCCCAGGCCAAGTACCTTTTCCAACAGGACAAATTTTACGACGTCAGCTGGGACACAGGCGATAAAAGCGTGCAATGCGGCAGAAAGGTACATAAGTCTACAATCTTTACGAGATACGTGATATAGCATTTTATTTATAGTAACTCGTAAATTATAGAAAGGTTTAAAATTCGCCTAAGAGACCTATAGAAAAGACACGTTGGAAAAGACAAAAGCAAAAATATTGTTTAAACATCGTTACAACACGTTGACTAAAAATTAATTTCAATTCAAAATTTTTGATAAAATCAAGGTCGACGCAATGAAATTTTGGTTAATGTGGAAAGCCCGCGGCAAGATCGGCCTTGCGCAATCGGTAGAACAAGCGATGTCCTGCGCGGAATATTTTCTGAAGCAAATTAAAGAGACTGTCGGCTTCCGATTGGTGCAATCTCACTATCAGTGTTGCACTGTCTGCTTTTGGTAAGGAATTCCACGTTATCGTGAAATATCGCAGTTGTAATGGCGGCGAATCTTTTCAGGTATATACCACCGTCAATGCGCGATCAGAAAGAAACTCCAGCTTGGTGGAAGAAATTGCACGAGATCACAACGCAAATAAAGAAACGCATGACTCTGGACGGATCTCTCCTGATTAGTTACATGCCGTTACCGGAGAAGGAGTTTGTCAATTTCTTTCGCATGGTCGTAAACTGCCAACCGCCACCCACGAAATCGTCTATGGATTACGCTATCAGTCAGATAGAAAAATTCGCGGCTGATTTGTAGAAAAGAGCTCTTAATTTTCTGCATGAGCTAAATGTATGACCCAATTAAGAATTTAATCGACTGTACTGGCAATGATTATAATCGTCGTGACAAATCGTCACCGCGTTTCGACCAAGGATTCTGGTTATTCTATAAAATTGATGTAATTTTAGATGCTTATAATATAAGCACCTTAATTAAATAATTAAATTTTATTGCGAAAAATATTACTTCAGCCAGGGTTCGAACCTGAAATTACATCAATTTTAGAATGACCAGAATCCTTGGTCGAAACGCGGTGACGATTTGTCGTTGCCACGATTATAATCATTGCCAGTACAGTCGATTAAATTCTTAATTGGGTTAATTATTGACTGGCGAAGTAAATGTTACTTATTCGGTTTAAACGTATGACGTTAAGGATTCGTTTTTATCGTAAAGATTGGTATTTGAAGTACTTACGGAGTCGTAAAAAAAAGAATCTTGTCTTTATTGCAAACAAGTGCGCGGGATAAATGCATCGGGTACGGTATTTATTACTCGGGTATACATGTGACCTTGATAATGATAATTTATCTGATGCTCGCGGCAACATCAAACATTGTTACATCATAAATTTCGCGACCTTACGTTACCTCACATATCATTATCTCACATTCTTCCCATGACGGATTATTATATAAACTCGCGGGAGGCAATTAACGCGATTGAATTCTTACATTTTGGAAGACAATAAGCGATTCTTTCAAGTTTAAAACGAGAAATTTGATTCTCTCCTTGAATCCGGCAAGAAGAAGGATGAATTATATCAGCGGTCGCATGCATAAACGTAATTCGCGAGCGCGACTCAATGTGAGCCAATATAAACGCAATCGTCGCGCGACGTGTGTTCATTTCTTACATAATATACGCATTCGTTTCATTCGTAAAGCTACGTTTAAGAAGATGCACTCTTATGTACAACTCCGTATCCATGGCACTACGTTACTCAGTATAAAATTCAATATTTCTCCTGAATAAAAACAAAAGAGACGAACTATCTCCCCAAAATATCTTCACGCAAACCTACATAATACATTTTGTATTTGTACAACAACTTTATATATATATCTAAATCAATCCATCAATCCTCGGCAGCACAAGCATGAGTTGCGGTGTCCTTCTCTCTTATTATCTTCTCCTTGCATGAATAAAATCCTACAAATATATGAAAATTCATTCCCATGAGAAATCATGAAACTTTATACAGATGAGTCAAAGTTGAATGCCCAAGCGTGAGCAGGATTGATTCTCGATTTCGTCCGTTCGCATTCTCTGTCTCTCTTTTTCACAGATATATACATAGAAACAAAAATAAACTCTTATAAACTTTCTCGAAACAACGGTTTTCTCCTTGGGGTCCGCTGAGTTATCGCATCGCATGACGAACGATACATCACAAAATGTCCATTATCTCATATATCAAGAGAGTCACGGCAACACGAAAAAAGAATATTGTCATGTCCCTTCCGAAATATATACCGAATTTGTATCACTCGATACTGAATAATTTTGACTAATTTGCATCGTTAATCGCAGCGTCATTAACTCTCAAATGCGTCGGAGAGTGCGTACATCACTTACTTAATGCTAAAAATGTATAGTCTTATAGACAAGGCGCTTGCTTGATCGATCGTATGTATGTCGAAGATGACGCCTTAGCTTAATTAAGTAAATACATTCTTCCTGTAACAGGAGGTTTGTCCTCACACTTGTCACTTTAACATCAATCGAGCACTAATCGATCAACAAGATTTACGTGCAGCTGCCAAATGCGTGGAATGAGTTCGCGTTCGTGCTCGGCAACGTTACCTACGACTCACTGTACGAATAAATCACACGAAAAATCACGTGCTTGAAAAGACCAGAACACAGATCACCAGCTAAACGACACTGATACGCGAGTCCGCACAGGTAACTCGTTCAATAGTACTTGTCCTGATCGAGATCGGCACGGATGTGTTGCTGCCCGTGACTGTTACGCTTCAGAGTGGTGGACTCGTAATCGAGACTCTTTGGATACAACTTGGGGCTGCCGAGGCCGTTAACGTTGGGATTGTTCTTGCCGCGTAGAGTACCGTTTCCGTTGGTGCTGCCTGAAAAACTGGGCTGTCGCTTCGCGTTTACCTGTAAGAATTAGCTTCCTTGAAATATTCATGTCAAAGACAATACGGTTAATTGAACACGCTTCTTCGAGTCTTACCTCCTTCAACGGCACGATGACGTAAGAATTCTGCTTGCTGATATAATGCGGACTTCCTGGAATGCTCGGCTTGCGTCGCTTTAAATAGCAGAAGCACAACACCGCGGTTAAGGCCAGGCCGACGATAAAACTGATCACACAGCTGCCCACTACCGCGCCCACCGTGACGCCCGAACTCTCCACGCTCGAAGGCAAGGCGTTTACGTCTAAAAAAAATGTATGCAATGTTCAGCAATGTTAATCTTCAACCAATCTTTAATTAAATTGTTTAAATGTAAAAATCATATTTATAAATATATTGTCTCGTAGATAACATAACTTAAAATTGTTCCAACTCACCATTATCCATGCAGTCTGGAAGGCAGTCACGTGTCTCGCGAGTCGGCCCTTGACACAGGCCGGGTCCATGCTGAAGGCACGTTCGCTTCCGATGCTGCTGATGATCACCGTCGCAGGGAGTCCAGTGCGACCACATGTCCCAACCGGCCAACGATTCGCAACTGGGCATCTCGCAGGACTCTCTGACCAATCTCGGGCCGCTACAACTCTCCGGACCGAGGCATTCTCTCGTCCTCGTGCGCACTCCGACGCCGCAAGTTACCGAGCATTCGGACCATTCCGTCCAGCAAGACCATTGTCCCTCTGCCGTATTGTCACTGCCGAGATTCACGCGACATGGATGTGAATTACAGACTCTACTTTGTGTGGAGAGACCCTCGCAAGGTGGCGACTCGCATTGTCTCACCTGTAAAAATATAGCTTTTGGTTATACATTATATTTGAATCACTTTGAATTAAATTATCTATTTTACGGTTTAAAACTGTAAACAATTCTTTTGCAATCGTAATACTTTATTGCATAAAATATATTTTTTAGTTTTATTTTAGTTTTAAGTAAATAAAATATTAAATCAAGCAGCGAGAGAACATCCAATTTCCAAAATGCTTCGTAAAAACAAGTCAATTTCATTTTAGACAAGATTGTATCAAGATAATGTTGCGAGAAATATTCACCCTTTGCTGAATACCCCTTCCGCAAGGACGGTCGCACAAGCCCCAAGAGGACCATTCGCCCCAACCACTCTCGTTGATAGGTTCCACGTACGCATCCTTCCCGGCTCTTTGACAACCGCCGTTCCCGCCGTCGTTCCTGCAGGTACGTTCCTCTTCCTTGGCGAGCTGTACTCGCACGCTTGATGGATCATCCGTCTGCGCGCGGCAACTGAATCGAAAGCGCTTCTCCAGGTAAACCGTGTTGCCATTTTGTATACTAGCATTCACGGCCAACCAAGGGGTCCATCCGGAGTACCTTCTCGTCTCGGGGCACTCGTGAGTGTTACACTCCTCGGTCTAAAATATAATCGGTCTCATCACAAGCCATTCTTTCAATTTCTATCTGCCTATCAAGGAAGATCTATAAGAAAAGATATCTTCCCGCAGAAGATGAGACTTGCCTGAAAATCGCATCCTGAACACTCGACACCGCCCTTCTTCGATGATGGACTGTCGCAGGTTCTCTTTCTGATACGTATTCCTGTAAAATAGAAACCGCTAATTTTTTATACTAAGAAAGCATGGAATACTGTTTCCGTGTTATCTCTAAAGATCTAAAGTCGCAAATCACAAGCGTCTAAAATCGCAAGTCTTATTAAAGATATTCTTCAGATGTTGTTTAAACCTTTTATAAGGTTATAAATGTTGTTTATGTTACCACGATTATAAGGGTACTCACCGCCGTTGCACGGTCGCGAACACGCGAGCCAGGGACCCCAGGTCGACCATTGACCATTCTGAGGTGGCGGAGTGGCTTTAGCGGGGGCAGGACAGGGCGGCAGATCAATGCACATGATATCATCGTGATCATGACCGACGCAAACGCGCCCGCCGAATGCAGGCGCTGGATTCGTGCAGGAACGCCGGCGGGTTTTCATCGCGAAACCGCAGGTCTGAGAGCAAGCTGACCAAGCTGACCAAGCGGTCCAACCGCCGTGAATCGTGCAATTTGTCACTCTGACACGCGTGCCCGTGCAACTCTCGCCACCGTGCTGCGGTGGAGGATTATTGCATTCCCTGGTTTGACACTGACACGTATCGACTTTCTGTAAGACGAATTTTCAGCGTTACTTATCAATGTCACACAACTTTATAAAAAAAAGAGCTTATTCGTTTATTTGAATAATATCCGAACTCTCAAAGTTTTATTTTATTTATTTTACGGTAAAGGAGATGCTCTTATCGCTTATAAACCTATTACTTTTAATTGCGTTAAGTTCAGTACGATCGATTCCACTTGCGAAGGAAAATATCCTTAACGATAAGATAAACGTAATAAGCACACATGCCCACGAACCTCGTGTTCGCTGTACGAGTGCGAGTGAGCGTGACCGTGTCCGGACGATTGTTCTCCCGTGCCGTGTTGGCAGGGCGACCAAGGACTCCACGCGCTCCAGCCTCCGTCAACAGGATCGGTAAGCACCGGACACTTGGTGACCTCCTGATGCCAATGATTCGCCAGATAATTCTGCTTCGGTGCCTGCGCGCACTTCATGAGATGCTCGTTCCACCCGCAATACGGCTCCTGGGCGTTCAAGCACGCTTGACGGCTCCGATGACGATAACACTGAACGGCAGGTATGCTAAACGACGGAAGGTATTACGGTGCGGTTTAGCGAAGCATTTAGTACAAACATTTGCTGCTTACGACAATGCGTCGCTCGTAATTTATGAGCGACATATTTATTTGGAACAACATAATTTACCATTAGATCATATTGCCAATTTACTTTTATTTACGATGTAATGTCGTTCACAAGATTGACTAAATTTTGCGGCTACGATAGAAGTGTCTTACCGTAAGAGGCCAATCTCCATGCCGACGTAGAGACTCTGCGTGTCCTTGAGAAACTGCAACGTCAACGGCGATGAGGGCAAGGGTCCCCAAATTTCGACGATGCAGGTCTCCTGCGTCCTAGGCAGGACCGAAATCTTCTTGATCAGTCCGGTCGCCGTGGCGACGTAAAGGACGGTCACGCTGCGATGCAGCTTAGTTGGGGTAACGTCCACCGCGATGTGGGTGAATCGCTCAAGGGTCGCGGTATGCAGCGGCTCCAGCATCGTGCTCTGCACCGCCTCGTCCATCAGCTGGTACCGCTGATTGTCCATGATCTGGTGCGGCGCGGTGCTAGACGGGGGACCGCAGCGTTGGCGATTATGATGGGCGACCGGTCTCCTTTCCCAGGCGGCACCCGCGTTTTCCTGATACTTGAAAGGCCCGTTAAAACTGGCGGCGACGGCGGACATGTTGAACGCGCAGATAGCCGAGCCTGCAATGCCGTTACTGTGACGGAGGAAAAAAAGGATTCCATTTAATGCCGGTTTCTTCTTCGAGAGATCGCAGCTTCCGTATCCGAAAAAGCATTCCGTTGTAATCGAGCGATAAAGAACGTTAAGACGAAGGAATTAGCAATCGTGCATAACTCTAGCAAACGATGGACTTCGAATATTAAAGATAAATGGCTCAACGATGTAAATTTCTACGTAAATATGCTAATTCAGGAAACCTAAGAAGTCATATAAAATATAAATAAAACTGCGATTTTTCAATTTCCTTAAATATTTAATTGCTTAATTAAGATTAATCAATATTGCTGTAAATCTCTCTTTCATAATAAATAATGAATTTTATGCGTAAATCAATTGAAGCCAACGAAGTAACATCTGCGTCGCGTATCGCATAATCAATTTGTCATTTACCGTCTCTTGCGTCCATCTGGGATTGTGAACAGACATAAACACAGACGATAATTAATACGCCTTCGAATTAATCGGACCACTGAACGATACTCACATGGGAGTCGTGAACGTCGCGTAAATGATTCCCTCCTCCGGATGATAGGCAGCGCCTTGGATTTCATCATAATAGAATGGGAACTCGCCGGGGAGCGAACAATTCAAGCGAGCCTTACTGAAAGTCGTCCATACGTCTTTCATCATGATCTGTCCACCTCGATCGTTTTTACAGACCCTCGCTATCCTCGAGTATATTTTCTGCAGCCATACATCATAATGTATTAAACTTTGGCGGGTACAAATTTTAATGGTATAAAAGACAATGCGATATCGCGCTTCATTGCACAATCAAAAGTCAACGAGACATTTGAAACATCGATACTTGACTCGTTGACTTTTGACGTTTGCAAAACGGCATCGTGAGCGAATTAATCTACCACGTTAAAACGGCAAATTCAGCCTCGCGCTCGATCGTGATCGAGGTATGATCGCGCGCAACCGGATGCAGAGTGTTTCATTAGAGCCATCCCTAGGCGGCAATTTGTGCGGCGATAGGTTGAGAAAATGATAAACATCGCGCGAACTAAGATCATGTCGGGGATGGGTGATTTTTCTGCCGCGTGAGAGAGGAAGATCCGCGTCGCGCGTCGCTCGTTTCGACCAACACCGTAAACGGCTAATTATACGTCTGACGCAAGTCAGAAGAGACGAGATCGCTAATCGCGCGAATGGCTCTTCTCGCTCTCCGTGTTCCGTGTATGATGGAAGACGCGCGTTCGCGCGCGCGTCACGGCGAATTACTCCGCGGCATCGATCCTTACCTTGCCGCAGTTGATGTATTCCACGGCGGATTCGCGAAATAGAAAGTACACGTGATCCTCGGTCTCGAAGCTGCCGACGAACTGCGGGTCGTTCAGCCACCTAAAAGGAAAACGCGAACTTAGAGAGAACGGGACTCCGGGCGCGATAAATATCGCGAGGCGATAAGTGAGACCGACAATCTTGCAACGCGGTTATTACGATAAAATTAATCTTGTTGGTTTTTCGATATAACTGTAAAAAGAATTTCGTAAGAATTTCATGGAAAGAGAGGAATATTAAAACGGGCTGCGACAAGTTGAGTGTAAAGTTAGTGACATTTTTCAGGACTGATCAGCTGGACGAAGCAACTCGTGCGAACATACTTGGAGTCGTATTGTCGCGTCCTCAGGTTCGGGGAGGCCAGCGTCCTGTAGATCGCAGGATCGGCTCCGGAGAAGTCGGTGGGTGCACCGGCGAAGAGCCCGCCGGATGGACCTCTCGAGAGAAGTGCCGTGACGTTCGCATGCGGCGAGTACGGGCACATGGCCACGCCCGACATCTCGCTGGTCACGCTCGTTATATTCTCGATCTGTGATCATAATTGCCACTGTATAGAGAACTACCGACGGCGTTCGAGCGGGGCGTGACCTCATAGCCGTTCCAAATTGGACGTTACACGGCTAATGACGACGATAATCTGTTCATCGACGAATCGCAACGGGGAGAACAGGCGTTAGGAACTCTCGTTAATTGTGAACGAGATTCCCGACTCGCCTGATGGTCCCGATCGGACAGACTACTTTTCGGGGAACGTACCTCTCGCCACGCGCACCACGGGCTGAATGCGTAAGTGCCGCATGTGAAGAGGCTCTTGCCGTTGCTGAGGAGCACCTTGACGTAATTACGACAATCCTCGACGCTCTGTCCCTTATTCTGACACGTGTTGACCTTGTCCTCCGGCGCGGACCAGGAGGCGTGCTCCAGGTCCGTCAGCGACGTCAGCGTCAAGCGGTATAAATTATCCCTGAAAAGACACGCTTTATTTACATTTTCGTCGGCGTGTGCTGCTCTTCACGCGTCATTAAACGTGTGTCCTGCATAAAGGCCGGTCGCTATTAACCCATTAAAGCCCACTGTCGTTGCAGCGACTGTCTCCACTTGTCGCTTCTGCGACATTGTTTGCCGGTAATATCGTTTAAAGCAAACACTCTTCAGTATTCTACGATCAATGAGATAAATTGATTCCAGATCTTTCGAAAAATCGGAACCGCAGCTTCTCGAACGCACGGAGAATTATGAGTTTTATTGGGATCATAAATAGGTTTTCGTGATCTGGAGAATCAACGTTCGCGCAACCTTAGATGGATTTCATTAAAAAGGAACGTTTCATTGCAAGTTGCGTAGCAATCGAGAACGCGATGTATAACGCGTATTTCAATTTTAAATCGAGGAAGAATAACCGTGACGAGTGACAGTGACGGGAGACGAGTAACGACGATAGCTTCCTTTATGCGATATCACGTTCAACGAGGTCGCCATAAGCCACTTAGAGTACCTCGCTGAGTCTTGCCTATCGTTTCTCTTCGAAATATCTGCGCGATCGTCGATGCCGATATTCATGAATTCTTTAACGACGTGGTTGATTATGCTACTCCAATTATCCGCTAATAAACATGTGTTTTACATGTCTAAATGAATGTTCATAAGCTGTCGATATTACATATCACTTCTCATATGTATTAATACAACTTAAGAAAAATTTTCCATGTTAAGTGTGTCGCGATACATTTCAACATTTATCGAAGAAATAGGTGATTTATTGGTGTCAGCGTAAAACAGCTAGATTGAAAGTAAAATGAATTAAATGATTCTCTTCGTCTAGTCTTTAACATTCAATTAATTGCGAGAGATAGAAAATTACATATTAATAGATTTAAATCTAAGGATATAATAACTTCATGCTTCTCACATGCGAGAACAGATCACGAAAGCCTTCGTAAAAAGATGCGCATGAGAGAAAAATCGCCCGTGAGTCAAGTTATAACTGACGCGAGAACTGCAAGATTAATGATTTATGAGAGGACGGTCGAGGTCTGAGGATACGTCCTACGGAGAGCCGATCGGAAAGCTGATGGTTTCCCGTGAAACAAACGTGCGCGCGGCTACCTTCCGAGGAATGCGACCGCTTGCGAAAGGTGACGTGACGAGGTGCCCGGTATCTCGAGATAAAAAACCTCTGAGAGAGAAGCGTCACTTGCCGTGCGTTTCATTCCGCGAAGCGTTACGGCCGCGTCTTTCTCGCGGCCGATCTCGAGGCGCTCGTATATGAGGCACTTCGTGGCAGTCACGAACGTGTACTCGGGTTTGACAGCGGCTTCGAGGAGCCCTCGAAAACTCCTCGGACGACATTCCACGGCAGACCACTTGACTTCAATGCGACGTGTACTCACGCATACGTACGCGCGAGTGCGTACGGCGCGGCGGCGCTTCGCCACTGAGTAGGTACGCGGGAGATCGAGCGATCGAGCGAGATCGCTCGGTGCACCACTGCACCCGTTCTCCTCCAACACATAATCAGTAGGTTGGACATTCCTTACCGTATATTATCAAGGATTTTCGATCTAATCGAGAAATTTTGGGTGGATGTAATATGTTCAGTGAGAATATGTGGAATTTTCGATACGTTATTATTATTCAACAGAATGTCGCATTTAGAGAAGCTTGGTTTACGCAAAAATTTTTCAAAGCTTAAATTATGTCAACGTTATCACGTACAATCATGCTTCAACATCAAGAGACACGGTAGTGTCTCGCGCCAAGTACGCGCGGAGCGAGACGCACCGCGATTGTAACTAACGCGATTGGCGAAATGATAGGTTTGTACGCTGCGATTTTTATCTACCGCGACGAAAGCGGAAGTAAAACTCGTGGTACGCAAACGAACGGCATTGGCAAACCTGGTGGCGAGAAAACCGCCTGAAGACAGCGATCAACAGTCGCCTCGAGAAGCTCGATAAATAAATTATCATCGGCTTATAAATAACGCGCAGAGATATGGTCCACGTGTGATCGTCCGCCTTGTCTCTTCTCGGCAAGGAGACCGACAACCACGACTACGACGATCGAACAGGAAGTACAGACGGCGGTCGAAGTGGCCGCAGATAACCAGTAGATAACTCGATACTCTCCTATGTCCCTTTAAGTAGCGGCTTGCGCGTTTTTTTTTTCTCCACTCCGGTGACGATCGCGATACATATAAATGAAAGCAGCGTGCGATCACGATGGCAATTCCGCTGCTCCGTAACGAAAAAAGATAGGCCTTCAAAGTAGGAAGAATTACTATCATCGCGACTATCAAAATTTGATTTCAATCACAGGATGTTAAAACCGAAGATTTCTGCAGTTAAAGAGGATGCAAGAATTTCGAAACATCGCGTATAATTACAAGATTTACAATTATAATTTAATTAAAAGCTGAGCATTAATTTTAATTGCCTTAAAAGACAAGTTTCCGTTTCTTCTAAAAATCGACACGCTTACTTTCAAACCAAACTTCCCGCTTTCTAACGTCGCCAGAAGCTGGAGAAGTGCGCGTTCTTCAAGGGACATCGCTTTCGCACGCATGTATCGCGTACAAATACAAATGCCCGTACACTTCTTCATTAGACTGCTCGATAATTGCACGCTCGATGCTCTGCATAGACCTTTTGTCAAATCGATAAACTCGGTTTATTCATGATTGCCGTGCCGCAACTTGCAATCCACCGCGTCCATAGACCCGACACTGCACATGCATAAACGTCGTCCGTGCTGCATGCATTCTGCTTGATGCTCCGGGGGACTGCAGTCCCGCGGCATTCATTGGACCTCTCTATCAATCCTATTCAGCCGCTGGGTTTAATAGTCTCGTTCTGCCGCACCGCGCCTGCAATACGGAGTTGGCCCGCACTCTTCCTTTCACCAAGAGGTTCTTCGGAAATTTGATTTATCGTTGACCATTTGGCATTCAACTTTAAATATCATATATACATATACATTATATATTATCAAAATCATGTATACATTGTCATATAAGTCCAGATATTATCGGAAAAGCTTATTTAAAGTTTAAGTAAAGATTAAATTTATATAATCTATATAGTCGCATATCCTTGTAAACTTAATTCTTGAGAAAGCTCGTAATTTTTAATCGCCGAACACCGAAATCATCGGCAGCCTGATATTTTAGTTAACGATGACTGTTTTCGATTGACACGAGAAGAATACGGAAAATCTTGCAGTATCCTGCATACCGATCCATATTCCGCGGTGCAAAACCTTTTTCCTTCCTTGCACCGGCGGCTGCGCGAGAACGGCGGCGGCGACGACGACGGAACTCGCAGCGAAGCATAAACGGCGCCTACGTGGGCGCCCGCGTCGCAAGCACTGCGTGATAGTTCAAGCAGGTAATTATTATTTAAGTGGGATACACGAGAGCGCGCGCGGGCAGGGCACTGGTCGTGAATGCCAATTAATAAGCCGATACACGGCACGTATCCCACCGGATCGCCGCGCCGCGCCGGTCTATTTGTATCGGCAAAACCTACGTGCGTATGGACCAGGGCACTCAAACCCGCCGAAGGGATATCGCTATTTCTCGTACGTCTCGGGCGAGACACGACAACCGCAAGGCCGTCGGGCGCGACACGGGTGAATTATGCCGCGTGAGGAAAAGAAGCCGGAGTCTTTCAAAGTCGAACGGGGGATAGAGATAAGAATTGCGATTTCGATAAAACAAAGTCACGCCTGCAAAACCGCGATCTTTCATTCATTCGCTTGGAGAAGAATTTTCGTTAGAACGGAGGAGTGTTACGTCGTCATGATTGATCTTCCTATTGAAGATACGGCATGACCTCTGCGTTACTTATTCACTACATTCGCATATAATTTATAATAATCTTTCTCTTCTTCTAAAAATGGAATTCCTCCAATAGAATTCCTTGAGCACTTAACCGCTGCGTGGCCTTTCTGTTAGATTTTTATCGAGCGGTAGATCGCGATCGATTTTATATCTCGCTGCTTGTATCACGTGCAACGGGACTCGCGCGAGACCCAATTTTACGGTAACGGCGCGGCTGGATATCGGGAATTTTTACCGGCGTCAATCAACGTCTTTCATATTTTCTTGTTAGAGCATGGGCCCGTGTGCGAAGTAGGCGGGCAGCAAAGCGAACCCGATGTTACTGTCGTCGCGTGACACGTTGAAACACCTCGATCGCAGGAACGTAACGAGATACGAGCCGGCATTGTCATACGCGCCGTTTATTCCGAGATTGGCGCACGTCGAGTTTTGCAATATAAATGCATTTAAATGCAATGCAGGTATAAGTGATTCTCGTGTACCTATCTCGACGAGAGATTCGCAAAGTTTGATTTATACCGCTCGCAAAATAAATGACTGGCGCATTAGTCGTCGTGCGAAAGTCACGTTATCTTCGTCAAAGAAGAAACGATAAAATTTAAAAATTAAATAACATGAGAAGCTGACTTCTTTATATCTTTTTCTAGTTCAGTGAGGCAGAAAATTTACATACTATGCAGTATTATACAATTGTGCAAAAGGTTCAGTTGACACTCTTAGGATCATTCTTAAGGCAAAAGAAAAAAAAAGTAAATTTGTTTCGCATTCGAACGGTGCGTCCTCCTAACTTGATGTGCCCAATTCGAAAAAGGAGTTTCATCGTCGATCCAGTCCCACGGATAAGTGAGCCGTGAGCCGTAAGTAGGTACGCTCTGTACGACGTAAACGTTGTTTATTGGCCGAGTGGCCACATTGAAACAGATTACTTCCTGCTCAGTGGACAAATACCCCTTTGGCTCCTGCCCCCTCTCTTTCCCGTCGTGGACGAACGCGATGATGACTGTGCCATTGTGCCGCGCTGTACGCGGATCTTCCTTGTTGCGCGACTGTAATTCGCGTCTCGCGCCTTGAGAAAACTATGAGTGACAGTTGTGGTTCGTTGTCTCGTCATAATTCGCTCATTACGAGTCTCGCTCAGTGCGAGGCTGGACATGCGCCATGCGCGCTCCTGCGACGATTAACTTCGAGCGCGCTCGCCGAATCGATTTTCCCGCGTGCCCTCGTTTCGCTCCTGTCAATCCCGCGTTCCATTTGAGGCCTCCCGCGGTAACGAAAATATCTCGTTTCATCGTGGAATATTTAAATTTATGCCATGCAATGTGAATCATGTAATAAACAAATTAAAGTAAACGAATTTTTTATCTGTCGGGTATACATTGGGTTTCATGAATCGATAAGAAATATATCGCGATGTAAATTGTAAATGTGAGACACAAAAGTCTATTAATGTGAAACATGTATACGTAAGCAATTCTCGTTTTGCTTTAATTTTATAAATATTAAACATCGTATTTTGTTCTACTTATATCATAATTAATGTCTACTATGATCCTTCGTGTATCTATGTATGCTTGTGTAAAGAGTTGTTAACGCGCTGCTCGAACGGCGTGTATTCGGCGACTGGAAATCGGGTTAATTTAACTTGTGTACTTTCCAACGTGTACACATGCGATACAAGTTAAGGATGCTGTAGACCAGTCTGTCGCATAAATCTCAACTCGATTCGACGAAATGCTAATTGCCGACGTATACACTGTCGCGATAAAATCGCCCGCGAACCCGTAAGTGCGCCGAACGCTCGAAATATTATGCGATAAATAACCGGATAATAAAGCGGTTTCCACTTTTAGCCACGTTCGTAAAATATCGACGCAACTCGAGACCGCCTAGTAATGTCCAACCCCATCTTCGATAGAACGATTTCGTCCGAGGCACTTAATTTACATTACGGTCCGCGTTAATTAACGCGGGATACTTTCACTTTTTCGTTTCGCAATGTTCCTCAAACCGTTGAAAGGACCGTTAAAATGGTGCACCGTGACGAAGGGATGAAACTTGATCCGCGTAACACCGTTTTCCGAGAATAATCTACGATTATCTTTCGATCTGTCTTACATAATATTATATTATAAAGTGATTGCTTACGTGAGAGAATTGCCAATTAATATTAATAGAATTGTACCCGTGAGGAACGAAAATTATGTGATCAATGCGTGAAAATATAGCGGAACGGTAACGTATTATTATTATACACCATATACATTAAAGTACAAAATTGCGGCCAAGGCTCCAAGGCTCATTATTAAAGATTGATACGATCGACCAAGACTTTGGGTAAGATTAAACTTTAACTCAAGCGTGCAAATTATTAAAGCTGTTGATCGAAAGCGCTCATTGTGTCGAAAGTCTTTTAAAATTTCGCACAGACATCAAACTTCATATACACCAGGAAGAAAGGCAAGTCTATCGCGCGCGCATCCTGCAGGATTCTGTGAGCCGCGAAGAATGCGAAATTGCGATCAAAGTTAACTAACATTCTGCTAGAAAGGTACGTCACTGTAGAACTATCGTTCCAGGACGATGCTAGAGAGACGACTCAGATATAAGATGCCCGCGTTGTCGCGCGTTGTCCACGCCGTGTAAATCCCTTTTCTTTTTATCGCACGATCCCACGAGGGAAAGAAAAGCCCTCTCGAGGACCACCGACGGTACGCCGGCCGATCCATCGATACGCCTCTCTATTACCTGTCAGCGACCGAGAGGCCGCTCGATAAGCTTCGGGATCGAGTGACGTCATGGTTGGTGCACACGGGAATTAAGTAGGAATGCAAATCGTGGCGCTGAGCGAGCGAGCGGAGTCGCGCCGCGCCGCGCGTTCAGGACAAACGACCGCGGCAAGAGCGAGTGCATGCACGCACGCACGCATGCACGCACGAACGTATGCACGCCCGCACGCGCACCGCGCACTTGTATTCGATCGCGTGAACTTATAGCGAGCACGATCGAAGGGAACGTGTCGGAGGGAACGAGCTAGAAACGTTCGCAATTACGGCGAGTGAATGGGATTGAAGGGCGAGTTGAATTCGAAACGTATGGAATAACTTCGTTTACCTGTCCGAATTTCGCTCAGGCATCTCTATGCCTCGTGCAACGATTTCTTTCTTACGTAAACACATGATTTTAATGAATAATTGGAATCTCTCGGTTTATATTTACATTTAATTTCCATCATTCTCGAACTCGTGGTCTCGAGATCCTTGGGAGCGAGCTGAGTCGGAAGGAGCCTCGTGCTGGTTTTCTCACGCTCGTGTTATGTCAGTTCGATGCATATTTTCTCTCATCGAATTCTGCAGTCCTTTCCGGAGAAGGCCTTTGAGTTGCACCTCGGTGATATCTAACTCGACCGCGCTCTATCCGTGGGTCGGCATTACGGCCCACGATTACACATGCCGCCGGGCCCCGCGTATGCGGATAGGACGCGATATTCTCACTGATCGAACGATCTGAGCGTGAGTTTCACCTGGTAAATCGGACGAGCGTTATCAGCAGCATTCAACGAGCGGTTCACCGCACTCTTGGGATACCGCCCGCGCGCGAGAGATCGCGTGCATTAAAATTCCGTGAAATATTCGACGATATATTACGCTACCGAGGAATATTTCACGGGTGTACAGGGACATTTAATCATATACGCGAGGGACGCGTATACACGCTGAATATAACTTTCTATATAATCCACGTGATATTTCACATTTTACATGAAAGTGTTGTTATATATGATATCTTGTTAAATATTATTTTTAAACTGTATGTACTACTGACAGTGATTTAGCGACATTATGGTACGATTATTATAAGAAACATGCGAGTTTAAGATCAATTATTTTAACATTACTATTCTATAAATATTATAGATATAAAAGGGGCGTATATATAAAAAACACAACAGTAATGTGACATAACAGTCTGTTTGTCGAAACCCTTGTTATTTTGTTCTTGATGAGAGAAGAATTGCGGCCTTTTTCCATTATCCTGCTTGTTCTGTAAAAGCTTCAGGGAGAGGTAATGTGCGGTATAATATTGAGCTGCTCTCGTTCTTACGCAAGTCCGCTCTCTTCGGCCCGAAGGACAAGTACAAAATTGGACGTCCGACGTCCGACTCGGCGGCTGGCGAACCCGCTCGCGGATCCAGGCACCGGGTACGGTAATCCTACCAATCGCAGACGTTCAATGTTTGCCGAGGGCCCGCGGACAGGAGGTCGTGCCTCCTTTTCTTCATCGTGGAGGAGTTAACAACAGCATCCGAGACGGGATCTCTCGCGATGCGAAACACGTCGGCGAAACACGAAGGTGCACCCGACGAGCGGCGCGCTCGACGAGTTTCTTCGTGACGCGTCGCCGGCCGGCATACGCCTCGTGGAATAATAAATTCTATCGCCATATTTTTTTTTTCTCTATAGAGACGAGATGACTGCGACGAGAACGAGGCGCTCGCTCGTGATCTCGAATCTATTATTTCGTCGCGTTGTAAACGTGAACGGCGTCGCAACAACCAGACCCGTCGTTATCTGTCCTCTTTGTCCTCCGTGCCCTCGATTATCCGTACTCCCTCTTGTTTGGAAGCGGCTCGGCGCGAGTATACTGACGTTGCACGGCCGTTTTTCCCGAGGAGGAAAAAGTGGACGCCGGCCGGGATAAAGAGCGGGACGACGCGACGTCTTCCGCCGCGTTCGCGAATCTCTCTCCGGAGCGCGATCTCTGCTCCGAAAAGACGGCGGAAAAAGCTAAATGACACGCGCGCTCTTCCGTGCCGCTTTAACGAGTAGAATATCTTTCACATCGCGGATGTGACCGTTTATCGTTAAACGAGGTCGCCGCTCCTTCGAACAATAAAGTTTCATTCTTTCCAGTGGTACGGTGGTAGCCCGCAATACTTCTTCGTGACTAACGAAAGGATAATTAAGCTCGGTATGCCGCTACAAATCGATTCCGCGCGAAAGAGTTGCAGTGAAACGAACATTATCTCTTGGGATTGTAGAATGGAAAATCGGAATGCCATGTGAAAGCAAACGTGTCTCTGTTTTGTTAATAATAAAGAATATATCTAGTTTAAACAAGAAGTGTGTTTTATCTGGAGAAATGGGAACGAGAGATTTTACAAATTTCTTATCTCAAGAATCTCAGTCGCTTATAATTTTTAATATAACGCTCGATTTTTTTATATCGCGGGCATAAATACTTTCGCAGAGAACACGTTCTGAAATTATAATCGTGGGCAAGCGCGTGGCAAGAATATCTCAATCTCGCTGAGAAAGTCTCTGTTCAAGAACATCGCTCTCATGTTTTCTTCAATATAGAATTAATTCGCGCGGAAGCTAGAGACCTATCTATTATGCATCGAAGGTGGCTCACAGGCGATCACTTTTACTCGATGCTTCAGGTGCTCTTTTGCTCGACACGCCTGCACGCTCGTTGAGCCTCTCGCTTCCAGCTGACCGCGGGGAGCGGACAATATCGCGTTGTATCACAATTGATCAACGCAATCGAGCTAAATTGTAATGTTTCACGCCCGGTTTTTCGTCACGTTGCGCGCATTACACAAACATACGCGCATTCTGCGCGTGTAAGCGGAGATATACGGCCGACGGGGCTGTCGGCGGACAAGCGAGAGAGCTATTGCGTATACGCGCAGGACACGCTGGCGCCGACTGTGACATTCTCCACTTTCCATCCCTGTACCTTGGTCCCCCGTCGGTCCTCCTTCACCTTCCTTTTCCTACCGCTCACAACCTTCCCAGACCACCTCGGAAACGGCGTGCTCGAAAAATCGCAACCTGTAATTATTATGCTCGAGCCGTGACGGGGTAACGTCTCTGTTATTCCCGTTGCAGCTTGTACGTCTTCGCGAATCGGGAGAAATTGCCGCTTTTACCTCGCCCTAAATTTGACGACTTGCCTAAAAAAGTGAATCCAGACGTCGCGGTCGATCGGCATAAAAAATACGGCAAGATTTGTACAAAAGCTCAAAAATATACTTTTTATGGTATGTTATTTAAAAGATCATAATATAAAGAGAAATCATGATAAGAGACACGTGTGATGTGTGATGTTTACACAAATTTTAAGAGTGTAAGTCACAGAAACACACTTCAGCTGTAGACAAGCGCGCGCAAATTCAGGCAATATTAAATTTTACGCGACTGTCTACAGAAAGAAAATATCGTATATCTTGATTTTATTGAAGTAGGAACACGGTATCAACCGCTACGGTCACCATCAGTTACCTTATAAATATTCAGACCTCATATCATCGCTTATTCACAACTTCCGCGACGCACATATTCGAAAGTATGTAAGCCCGTTATCGAAGATTTCTACGTCTCCAAGTGTAGTAATGTTCGCGTTCGCGTCGAATAATAAAAGGACGACATGTGCAGCGGCATGCTGCATGCGGCCGAGGCTGCCGACGCGACGGACGCGACGCACCAAAATCAGGTTCCGTAGGCGTAACGGTAGGCCGCTGCGCTCGATCTCTCGCGACAACCTGCACCGGTGGACACGTCGATCGACACGGCCCTATAAATAAGGCCGCTTATTTGCTACAAGATAAATCTCCCGGTAACGATTTGTCACGGCGCGGCGCGCGCGTGGCTGCGAAATAAGCGCGTAAGCGCGAAAATCTTTCGCGGAAACGACTTTCCGAATCGACGACGTGTCGGTCGGCCGCGGCCGTGGTGAAATCGTTTCGTCACTGTTCCCGAGAAGACAAGTCTGAATTGATGATGGAAATTAATTGGTCAACCATTCCAGAGATAAATGTTTGATTAATATATTAATGAGATATTTTTGTTCGATAATTATTCCATTCGATGACTCATTAGCAGAAATTTCTAGTTAAAAAAAATCTGTAGGTAGTAAAAATGCAAAATTTAATTAAAAGAAAAGCGCAAAAATAATATTTACATATATGTTTAGGATGTAAAAAAATTTTCATTCCATTAAAATCTTCCTTTAGATAAAAAAAGGAAGAAATGTTATAGGTAAAAGAGAAGGTTTAGAAAGTCGAAAATTTCGTGTATGTAACGTGCGCATTTAAAAATTAAAGTAAATAATGTTAAATGTAAGAAGACAGTCTAAAGTCTAATCTAGAGATAAGTGTGCTTCTTGTGCGTGTGTGTGGATTCTAGTAGGACGAAGGAATTCGCTAAATCGTAAGGGAAAAATGCTCGAGAGAATGTTTCTCTTCGCAGCGTGTCGATATGAAAACGACAGATAGAGAGAACCGGCGATATGGAGAGTCGGGATAGGTTTCGCGTGCCTCGCACACTTCGAGCAACATCGTAAATACGATACGACCACGTTGGCGGCGACGTATGAAATTCCTAACACCTGCGGCCGACTGTCGCGAGTAATCTCACGCACGTAAACCCAAAAACTTTTATTCACGTCACGTCATATATCCAGCCGCTGTCGTTTTAACCGGGCAAAACAAGAAGTTTACGCGGCAGAAATAATTTCTCCCTGTGAGAAATCTTTGGTGAGAAACCACTGCGTTACGAGCCGCGATGACATCCGCATAAGGCTGTCATATATCACTTTCGTCATCCTCAAGAAAAGGCTTGGAAGTCAAATAAATAAATAAATAGAGTGTAGAGAGTAAAGCACGCATGCTATTTAGAAAGTTTGATAGAAGTATGAACATGATGCGTAATAGCAGTAGATAATATATTCACTGCGATTCGAGTGAGAATATAAAAAATATCAGAGCCTGTCATTTCTTCGAGTCTCAAGTTTCTAGTAGTCGAAACGATGCACGATAGGTAAACCTTAAATTTTTATTATTTATTTTTTATTTTAGAGAAATAATGTTTAAAACTAATTAATTATTAAAATTAGAAGGAAAATTAGAGGAAAAAGAAGATATCATATCAAATGAGAACAGTTTTATATTTTTCTATGCTCGGCACTTTGCTGGAAACCGCACGAAAGCTGCTACGTGGGCAGCGGCTAATAACTGACGTTCTATTAATAGAAGGCGTACGGGGGCGTATTCTCTTTTCCACGGATCGATCGACCGATCGATCGTTCGTTCGTTCGTTCGTTCGTTCGACCCAGGCTCGGTCTGATCTCGCGACACTCGTGTCGTGCGTGCACGTATGCACGATCGTATTACCTCGCGTGGGTGGACCGCATTTTTTGTGATCAGCATCGGCTGAGCGTCGTACACAACGTTAATAATGCCGATAACGCTAATTTTAGCTTCATTGATCAACTCGACTGTCATCTTGCAATCCGATCGTGGCAGGTTGGCGATTATTTTAACTTTACGTCCTCTGCTGGATCTCAGAAATTTTCAATATTTTTTGAAAATTGAAATCTCAGATTAAAATTCGGTATAATGTGTCATTTGCATGCAATTAAATCATGTTGTTATACCTCGCGTATTATACTAAAAAAATTAGTAGAGAATCAATAGAAAAAGAATCAACGTCCTCGATTAAAGTCGAAGAGAGGCAGAGCGCTTCGAGTTTTGCGTTTTTGTTGTCAGAAGTGCCCACTTTAACTTAATATTAGCCTTTACATTAACCACTTAACTTATTGTCAATCGCGAGATATAGATAAGGTCGACCAGTCCGGAGGGACCAGTCGTCCAAGTATCCTTCCGATACATCTTGATATCTCGGAGTTAAGCTCGCGGGCACGGAGAAGTTCGAACGTGACGTACTTCGAAGCACCGAAGTCCGAAAGCGTAATCTCGGAAACGATATCTTCCTTCGCGCGTCTTCTTATGCAAGGCTCGCCTATCGAGAGAATCGTGCTCGTCGGTCACTCTGTTTCGCTAATTGGCGCTCCTACGTAAACAGGTTCTCGATCACTCGCGAGACGGCGAAATTACGTCGCTGTCGTTTTCCCAATCTCGGGCCACTCGCCACTCGTTAAAACGCCGTATACAAATATGTATATACAAATATTATTAATGATAGACGGGTTAGGACGCGATTTCGTGGGACAGGTAATCGCCTACTTGATATGCGCGCCACTCGACGCGCCCGTTCCCTTTCTTTTTCCGTTTTCTACTATTTCTCTTTTTTTTTTTCTCGTCGAATATATCGAACGTTATTTCCTGCTTCTAATGAGGCTTATCGACTATAGAGAAAGTACCGCAAAAAAGTTTCCACCGGCCCTGGAAGCGGCCGTTGGTTTCGCCTACGCGAGAGAGCCTGTAATTTGTGTATCGCATATAAGTCGTTCCGAACATAGTTTCGTACGAGAACGAACCGTACTCTAACGCGTTGTAACGAGCGTGAGCGCGACCGGCGGGTACGTTTCGCGCCAGCGCCATTCTCGATCCCACCGTGAGTAAATGAATCGCGCGAAACACGATTTGCTTAAGCGCGAGCACGTACCGCACCGGCAATGATTTTCAGAGGCAATTTCATCGTCGTAATTCCCTCGCCGCCTCATCGTAAATCCGATATTCCACGTAGCGCGTAATTTAATCAGATATGTGTAATACGTCATGTCGCAAAATCGGCCGATCACGAGATCCATCTGTTATTTCTCAATATCGCGATGTCGTTTCGTGCATTATATTTCGTCAGTTAAGATCTTGAACGTATGCCAAGGAATAAAACGTAGCATGTTTCGAAGACGAGACAACACGTGCGGCAAAGAGCGTGGCATATCGTTATTTATTTTAAAATTGTCACGCGATAATTTCGACGACTCGCGGAAGTTCGCTGCGGCCCTGAGATAAACGTAAGGTCATCGAATAGTAAAAAGGTGCGATAACGCAGTTAAGTAAGAAGATTGCGAAATTCGTCGCAGCAATTAGTCCTGGCAATTTAAGTGGCATTGCGCGAGGTTGCCACGGTCATGTAATGCTTATGCGCGTGAGTCGGCGATTCGGCTTTTTCGGTACGATTCCCGGTTAATGAGCGGCACGTAGGCGAGCGACCGACTTCGTTACGAAGCTCAGCCGTTCGCCGGTGTAAAAAGCGTCAACGAGAGGCGCGCCGTTATTTTTTCCCCTCGTTCCTTTCGTGAATCACGTCGCGAGACGAGGGGATAAAACCGAGCCGACTCGTCTGGCGCAGGCGGGTCGTGAAAATGGATCGGCGCCTCGGGGAGACCGCCGTATGTCAGCCAATTTGGCGGGTCGCCAGGACATCTCTGCTGGAAACTGTCGCGGATGAAGGGATCCAGCGCCGTTTACCGCCTTCCACGGGTCGTATTGCGTCTGCAATGTGACGTCGTCAAAGAGCGTGTCGTCGTCCTATAACGCGATTCGCGAAATCGTTCGCCTTTATTTACATTCGATGCTCCGCGTTTATTCCCAGTCTTCGTGTGAAAAGATCAGATCGAAAAGTTTCTCGACTCGAGTCGAGTTTTTTATTGCTGCTTCCAAGGGAACTCTTTTCGTATGCATTTGCAAAATATGTTATTGCGAATCCGATAAACGTCTCGTCATCGTTTCCTCGCTACTTTATTAATACAGAATAATTTAACATAGAAATTGGCTATATGCTTTTTTTCTAAGTTTGATTCTAAAGAAGGACAGCTCTTAAAATGTTGGTGAAACTAATCCTAAGTAGAGCAGATAAGCTTTGGAATAATTAGAATGTTCTGATCATTAGAAGACGACTATGAGATTTGACGTTGCTGATACAAGTTTCAAACTTGTCTGAAGAACAACATGCGTAGAAATCGACAGGCTTCATTAGTTTCTGATATGCCAGTCCGAAGCGTAAAATCGTGATTATTGCGCCAAAATGTGACACTCGTGCGTGATTGAACTTTTTTATCATGTGATTGAGAGATAATATTTATCAAAGCCAGTAGGTCAAGAATATTTTCTCAGTACATTCTGATCTCAGAACGAAACGCTTTCTAAAAACTCGTTATTATCGAAAAGACTATTAGTGATATAGTTACTTCTATCGGATTGAGGACTTGTTCTAACATCGGCAATGCTCGTAGCAGTTTCGATTTCACGAAAGGACTTTCAGCGAGTTTGTTAGCAATTTGTTATTGTTGTATCGAAATTTAAACGTGCAATTTCGAGAGCATTTTATAAATTATTTTGACCTAGTTTTCTATTTTTTCAATTTATCTTTGAATATTAAATAAAACTAGATGTTTCTTTATTTAAATAAAATATTATTTCTAGTAATATACTATCCATTTAATTTTATATAAATTTTTAATTCTGTATAATTTCATCAGAACCCATATTGTTTATATCCAGTTAAAGTCACTGGAGAGTAACTTTGTGCAAGTGTTTTCGTAATTTTTTAAATTAAGTGACGTTAATGTGTGACAACAGTTGTTCTGGAAACGAGAGGATTAACACGGTAATTGAAGACAAGCTTGTGGCGAAAATACGTACCGTGCTCCGACAACGACTTGCTGCCGCGCCACATCGAAAAGCAGCTGAGAATAAGTCGTGACCCCTTCTTGTCGAAATATCCTGGTCTCTGCTAAATCTGCAACACATAACAAGGCACGAGTTATTCAAGTGAGCTCGAGGATATTGCAGGGAAAAATGTGAAGACTTTATTAAATACACCTTAACTCGGTGCGCAAATTGCACCAGGTTCTTATCAAAATTAATCCAGATATTCCATTTCCTTCATTCTCTTTTTCACATAAAATATTTTACTCTGTCAAATAAAATTCAAGGAAACAATGGAGATAGGAATTATAGAAGCAACTATAATAGTGCCTTTATAGCCTTTCGATCTTCAACCTGGGAGGTGAGAAACCGGTACGCGGCAGGTGCGAAAAGTCGGCATGAGGTGTCATAATTACCGAATCGAGCGTGTCGAAAGCGACGCTTTCTTTTTCCTCCCATATGTTTATCGGTAGCAACTCATAATTCAACCTAGGTCAACGTGACCTAGGCACAAGCGCCGCCGGAATTTTTCTTAGAAGACCCTCCAGGCATCGACAAAACTCAGCATTGTTCACGATATTTCGAATCGACAACACGAATTGTCAATAATTAGAAACTTCGAGGAAACGCGTGGTGGTAATGATTGTTTACTGTGGCACTTTGCAAAATTATTTAATTATTTGTAAATACCTTCATCAAAAAATTCTTTTCATTTACTTCCTCTAATTAATGGATACCAATATCTTGCGGCAATCTTATGTATATGTAATAAATAAAATTAAAATGTATTAAATTTTTAATAATATATTACCTCAAAATATAAGTTATTAGAGTGAATGGATGTATTATTCTCTTCGCGATCATTTCGACTACAATAGCAGAGCTAACGAGTGTATCGCGTGAAAGCGGGATAATAGAAGACGTATATTTTTTAAAAAGTTCTGGACATTGTCAAGCACGTGCGAAGAGGAGTCCTCGAAACAGGGACCACCCTGCGCGACGACAACTGGCAGTTCGTAAAGATTTACCGCGATTCGGCTTTATATATATTTTTTTTCGTTGGCACCGCGCGAGTCGGGTGGGGAAGAGGCGATTTTACGTCCCGCGATGTCACGCCATAATATTCTATACACGCCTCTCACACACACGCGCAACACACACATTTAAGTACGTGTACTATCAAGGCATAACGATCGACTTACAAGACTGCCTCGTAAAGCAGGCTTCGATCTTCGTGCCGGAGAGAAGAGAGGCAAAGGGCAAGGCAAAATATGGAGGATACTGAGAGAAGGAAGAGTCGCGAAGAGCATACCGGGCATTCTTCCTTTGCTTAACGATCCCAAAGGATTCTACCTCTTGCCAACAGTTTGCTTCCTTGTTTTCTTAGCGTCTCCATGTCTTCCTTGCCTCCTCTTACGTCTTTAATTCTCTGCTCACGTTATTTTCGTTCGTGCTAGCCACACCTTACATATTTATCCTTACGATTTTGCAATCGATTTTTTTAGATAGAAGTGTGGGAGTAACGTAAAATGTAATAGATTTTATGGGGAACTTCATTCCAACTCTATCGGCAATCTTTTATTAAATTGTTCTAATAAATCTTACTTTTATAATAATAAATTTCTCCGTTAGCAAAACCAAATTGACGGTCTATTTTGTAACAAAGGCTTGAAGTTTAACATTCCACAATTATTTCCTTAGACTAAAAATAATTTTAGGTAGACAGGATATTAGCATCTTGCGTTATTCGAAACGTCATAATTTTGTGCCATCATTCAGCTATTAAATAAAACAATTCTCTTAGTCGCTTTGCGACGTGGAACAACTAGTGTTGGGAGATATCAATTGCTCGACGCGCATCATTTACGACGAGCACCGACGCTCGTCAATCTTTCAGGAGCGACTTCCACGATCCCCGAGACCCGCTGGCTGGCGCAGGTAGCGTTCACTCCGCTTTATCAATTTTCCGTCACGCGCTGGCGGGGATAATACGCTCCGGGTCGAAATTGCATCGAGGATGGAGCGTGGTCGTGCCGTGCCGCGTTTACCTTGTACTACCTCTCGAAGAGATACCGCACACTACCTTAAAGTGATCCTGCGTACGTCCCGCCACGCTACCGCGGATGCGGACCACCGGGCCGGCTATGTTAATACGGATAATTGCGTTACGCGGGCCCCCCCCCCCTTTCCTGCCCTCTTTGCCGCCGCAATCGCGCACCACGTGTGCGGGCAGGGACGCAATTCGTCATATATAATTTCGTTCCATGACAACGTGCGAGCGAAATTGCCATGTTTGATTATTATTAACATGTAAATAAAAAAATTAAAGGTGTTTCAAAAGCGATAATCGATGTAAAATTATTAATATGTAAATAAAGAGGATTAAAGATGATTTAAAAGCGATAATCGATGTAAAATTATTTTCCATTGCACGAATATGTAAAATAGGAAATGTTTCCTTTGAAAAATAATATTTTCATTCTTTTTATACTTATATGACGATAAAGTATAGATATTGTGTTGTGTAAAAATCTATGTACAACAGAAAGAGTCACATATTCATTCGTGATTATAAAGAGTTGACAAATCCAGCATTGACAAATGAACAAAAATGTATTAAATACATGTACTACGCGGTTTTTCGTTCTCTCAGCATTCTGCGTTTACTGAATGCATATATCTTTAAATCTTTTACTGGCAATACAAAAATAAAAGCGAGAAAACGAGAACTTTACTAATAAGACGAAACACGAACGAGGGCGAAGAATGAGATTAACGTACTTGGCCGACTTGGACTTTATAATAACCATTAAAGATTAAGGACGCATGAATATTCCGCTCCTGGAATACTTCTCTGTGAATAATAATTAAAACTTACGCATCGCTAATGAAGGCCGTAAAAACTAATTGCGCCGATCGCCACGCCTTATACGATTCACTTAATTTTGCCTCCTATAGCGACGGGCGGATTTAAACGTCGGCATTCGATGCTCCGTGCGCTCGTAGAGCACGTGCTGTTCCGAGGAAGCCGAGGCACTAATTCCAGATCCGCGAAAGATCTCCGACGATGACGGAGAGATTACGCGAAAAATACAAGTTGCCGCAAAGCGGCAGGGTTGTGACGATAAATCGCGTCGGATCTGATAAGGCTCCCTCGCTAGAGGAAATGCGTGCCTGCACGCATACGCGCTTGTAAACGCCGTCGGTGGGCGGCGGGGAAGAGTCCTTTGCGCACATAGCTTTTACGAAAGTGCGCCCGTGCGCGTACGCAATTTCGTGCATGCGCGATGCATCTAATTACTCACTCGGTCAGAGATCAAAGACGAGTCACGCGCGTATTAACGTATGCGTTAGAGTATGTCGACTTCAAAGGACGACATAATAGCGTTCTCCGGACGCTCGTCGTACAAGGGGCTGCCGAGAGGCGTTCTACTTTAAATTTCACGGGTTTCTCTCTGTGTACCTATTCGCCATTTGTCGGTATTCTGAAACGCTTTCCGCAGCATAGCAGTCCAAATAGACTAGTCTGTTTTCTATCTAAATCGAATCGAATCTGTATGAGATCGATCGCGACGAGCTTGGGTGGTCGGTAAGAGCTTCAACAACTTGGGAAATAGATGCATAACCGTTAAAACATTGAGTGAAGTTTGCTGATCGGTGGAATGTTAATATTAATTGGTCCTTTCGCATGCTTTATCGGTACGCGATCTCTTAATTGCGCTTGCAGTCGCTCGCTCGCTCGCTCGCTGTCTGGCCGTCTAAGCCGTTATTTAGCTCCAATACACGGCTTACGTCAGCGAGCTGACCTTTTTATAAAACGTGATGATGCACAGCTCCGGACAAATCGATTACGCCTGCCGCCTGCCGTAACGATCCGGGAAGATTAGATAAAGGAAGAGGGCCGCTCGTGAGAGTAACAATGTAAATGACACGCTATTTTTAACACTCTGCAGTAAAAATAGCACACAATGAGTATTATTAGCATTTCCCTATCTGTGGAACGTCACATGTCTATTTCTCGTCACGAGCAGCTGCGAGTTAAAAAAAATGCTCAGATTAAAGAAAATAGGCGAATAGGAAGTTTAACCGTAGTAACCTCTTCATTACATTTAAAAAAGTATAATATAGATTAATAAATGCTTTTTTACTAATGCCTATTTATTATATCACAAAGAGTCGCGATTTTTATGCATCTATATATATATAGGAAACATGACGTTCTATTTCAGATATAAGGTGAGGAATAAAAGGCGTTCTTTTTGCTGTGATTAATATTGAAATATACAAAATCAAGCCTCGCGTAAAAAGCGGTACGATTAAAAACATTCCCTTGCAAATCTCATTAGTTTCAACGAATTCTCCTAAATGGAATTGTGAGTATCAGGATCCTCGTCATGCCGAAAGTTTAATAAAATTTATGGTACCGGCAGGATTAACACACGCCAGTCACACACCGGCCCGTTAAATCCCCTTGGCGAGAGACAATTTGCCCGACGTAGATGGATCGCATCACGAAGGATTGTTCCTTTATATATCGCTTCCTCGTAATAAATCCTTTAATTTTAATGAATCTTCTTAAATAAGATATACTCCACGCTGTTGGGGTGCTTCACGAAAATTTATGGCGACTTAGAGGGTTAGTGAGCCGATTGTGTCCCATTCCAGCGAATCTCTCCTTCATATGGGACAATCTCGACGTAGGTGACGTAGATGGATCGTCGCGTCGCGAGAAATCATCATCGCGTGCGCATTATCAGATCGCCACGTGATGCGAGCACGATGCCGCGCGTTTCCCCATTGTCCATGGGGATGGCGGGCACGAACGGTGACCGTTTAGCCGCACTTGGCTCCAGCCACGTGGGTGGCTCGACTTTGTCCGGCGATAATCCGCGTCAATTCCCTCCTTTAGTCCTCCCTCATCCTTTCCGTCGTCGCTCTTTTTCTCTCCTTCTCGGATATCCGCGAAATTGCTCTCTGCAAATAAGGACGCGTCGATAGTCTGGTTTTACTCGCTCTTGCATAATGATTTCGCGCGTGCAACCGTACACCTCGAAATCCTCGAACCCTTCGTCTTCGTTTTCCGTCAGCCTCCTTCTCTCTTCTACCTCGTAAACTCTTTTTTTTGTCCCTCGCGTTCGCCAACTTCACGCCGACGGAGGAACACGTGGGTGGTTCACAAGTAACCGATAATTTTCGAAATTGGCCGTGGAGAGGCGGCGAAATGTGAAATCGTCGTAGCCGTAAGCGTGACTATACGATTTCGCGAGTAAAGCGTGTTGCGGCGAAAAAAGGAGTGATAACCGGAGAAAGAAGAGAAAAAACTTTAGGGGAGAGAAGAGAGAGAGAGAGAGAGAGAGAGAGAGAGAGAGAGAGAGAGAGAGAAGTTCTCAATTACTTTCTCTCAGGAGCAAGAGAAAATATTTTTCTTGTCGAAATATCTCTTAACCGCAATACGGCTGTATAATCACAATGTCCATATGAAAATCCCAACTATGCAAGCAATCGCGAATTTCAGCTCGGACGGTGGCTGTACGTAATGCCCCGTATACTCCATTTAGCTGCGAACGAGCTGCCAGCGGTTTTACGATCATCTGTAATAAATTAGATGATTAACGAAGCGAGGTGCTGAAATTTACGACCGACGGTCGCGCTCGTAAAAATCGGCCGATATCGCGCCACCGCCGTCGTCACCGCCGCCGCCGCCGCCGCGCCGTCGCTGGATTCCGCGTCGAGAGCTCAGAAAACCGCCGGCGGCTGTAATCCGTTGATCCCGATACATCCGATTTGCATCGCCTAACTACGGGGCGGATACGACCTCCGGTGATATCGCGCCTGTAAGTAAGTTCTAATCGACGCGCGATATTGTGCGGTTGTGGCGCTACGCGACACTACTAGTGTAGGAGAACGACAAGGAGAAGGCGTGTTCCGCAAAGAAAAGGCCATCGTACGCCTATACGTGCGTGCGTGCATGTACCTAACGTACGCACGCCTCGCGCTTATCTCCGTCGAGAGATAAACGCCTGCCTTAATCACACGCAAGATAACATGCGACAGTGTTTACTCGAGCGTTGGCTCCTTACGTCTTTGCATTTACAACGCGACGTCTTTTCACGAGAAACTCATCTCTCGTTGTGCCTTATCTCCGCTTCTCGAAAGAGTGACGGACGGATTACCGGTCGCGCACGCTGCGACTTAATCTCAGCGCTGTATAAAGCATCTCTATCGTGTCAATAACTCTCTGCTAAGTCAGAATTTCATTTTTCGCGAAATTAACGTTAAACGGGTCGTTCAATTTTTATCTCCCGTGATCTCCCAACCTTTAAATCTTTGCGTCGCGGTATATTCGCTAAATGTAAGATACGGCAGATATTCGTGCGAGAATATAAAAGGTGCGAGATGCATCATGAATGAACTCATATATGCTCTGTACGAAAAATTCCATTTTGCGAACCTGAAATTTTCTCTGCACGTCACGTGGACATGCAGAGTCCACGTTTCGCTACCTCCAATATCCGAGATAATCGTATCACGTCTGAATTTCCCGTCCGTCCATATGGCTCAATCTCCGGCAGCGAGGAAAGCGAATCGTAAGATCGCCCTCTTAGGAGGGGGAGAGGGGGAGGGGGAGGGGGAGGAGAGCATCGTCTTCTCGACGTGCCAGCTTTCTAAACGACCGCTTCCGCATATTCGAGAGGAGCGGCCCAATAAAATCATCCTCGATCGATAATTTCTTCAATATCCTTATTCCAGGCTTAAACGATCTCGTCACGTCTTTCGTAGCATCTGCTAAGATATCGTAAACTTTAGCTTTCATAAAAACAAGTCTTAATCTGCAACACGACATAATGAAGTCGTGCCAATCGTTATACAATCAAGAGAACGTATCTTCAAATTTAAATTATTATAATCAAGAGAACATTCCTTCCACTTTAATATATAAAATCTAAAATTGTACTCTTTTATTTCGAATAATAATGCAGCAAATGCCCTTATTGTTTCTTCTGGAGTTTTTTCGTTTCGCCGTTAAAGTTATTTTGTGATCTTTTAAAGACCCTCAAAATTATATTATTTAGAGTTTCTCCCAATAAGGAATGCATTGCTAAGTTTTAATTTGTTTTGACATTTATACGAGATGTTTAAAGATAGATTAATATAATACTTTCTCACCAAGAACTCATTTATTATAAGAGATTTTTATAAAGGAAAACATAAACAACACACGGCATGAATGAAAGATGCAGATGCTCGGACACTTCTGGTCCTGCTGAGATTATTCTCGTGGCGATTTATTAAGCCCGCCGGTTCTTGCTCGAGACGGCTCAAGGTCGCGTTTGATGAAAATGCGAATAACACTCGTACTAAACGCGCCCGTTATCCCCCTTTAATCTCTTTTCTAAAGCGATGCGTGAGTTATGCCAGTCGGTCTCGTCTGTGTGATGTGGTATCTACCTACCCAAGAACGACGGAGGCAGCCGGAGATTTGGTCGTCTGACTGTCTAAACTACTCTAAATCTTCTTGAGATTCGAAGCACCATGGAGGCGAAGCGGTTCGGTTTTTTTATATAGCAAAACTGTGATGAGTGCCGCGTTATGACGTAGGTAATCCGTGTTTTGAAAAGTCGTAAAAAACATTTACCGCACTGGAAATAGTCAAGTTATTAACCGGGTGAATGGAGTCTTTAAAGACTCGAATCTAGTCTCGCGCTATATTATACATATAAAATACAAATCTATAAATCAGAGCAATATATGTTCATAAAAGTTTGATCCGCATTAGTGGATAATTAATGACTTCTTATTAGTTCTTATCTTGTATGATCCTCAGTAATAATCCCCGCTGCTATGTCATTCTCTTTGTTTTCTGATTCCGCGATGAAGAAGGAAAGATGCATACTTCGACTTTCTTTTCCTATTTTTGTACCGTTACTTCATTTATCGCCGTTTTCGAATGTATTTGCGATATACACGCAAGAAAAGTGTCTCTAAAAGTATTTTTTCCCTAATATTCTCCTAAAGCATTCTTTCAAATTTTAACGACGTTTTAAGAAATAAGTCTTCAGCTGGTATCAATATATCAACATTCGCTTAAGACCTCGCGTACGTTCAATAAATTTTCGTTGAATCCATTATCATTATACTTACAAGCGATTTCATATGCATGATCTTATATGCGCGTAACTCTGATCAGACTTATGTATCTCGCAAGTTTCTCGACGCGGCGCGTTTCAGATATTCTTCCTGAGCCGCTTTCCTCGATGGACTTCAATTATCTTGCGCAGCCTTCGAGATTGTCCGATATCGCGATCTGTGATTCAGAAGCGGCAAGGCCATCCTGGGGAGCTGGCGCATCGTAGAATCGCATCAGTGCATTAGCCCTCGTCGTCCCTCCATTGCTCGCCTCAACCGGACTCCTTTTCCCGATGCGCTCGCGCACACGCATGAACGAGAAGCACGAGAGGAAAGAGAAGCGGAGAGACACCCTTATACGCTCGCGATGGTCACGAAGCCGCTCGTGCATCGTCGTCCGTCTATTTCTTCTTCTTCTTCTCCTCCTTCTTCTTCGTCTTCTTTTCGCGGAGAGTCGATTCCGCAAAAGCAACTCCACGCATTTCCACGTACTGACGTACGCGACGTATGTGTTCATACGGTATACGAGGAAAGATGTCCCACACACACGCGTTCATCGTAGGAACTTATACTTTTATAAGCGAATACGTGTGGGACGAGGGAGAGCCCCAGTTAGCATAACCTGATCTCGAAGGCCCCTCCGGTATCTTCCGTCCTGTTCCTCTTCTTCCACTACTTCCCTCCTATTCTGTTCGTCCCGCGGCCTGAGCAAAGAGAGATAATGGAAGACAGAACACGGAGGAGAGAGGGATCAGAGATTGATGGCCGGGTAATGGAGCTACTATTCGTTCATTTTTGCAAAGAAAAAAAACCCCATACGAGTCACGGACGAAAGAAACGGGCTAGAGAAAACGGTCCATCGGTAGTCGGCCTCCACACGACGGTGTTCTGCATTAACGAGTCCTTGGCTGTGCTCGCATAATCGCGAGGAGAAAAAAATGTACTGCACCAGCGTGAAGTGTGCGTGCCACGTAAATGGCTTGTTTCCGGTCTTTCATCTAAAGTGAGCGAGCGGTGTTACGGACTAAACAAATACAGTTTACGTGCGTTTTCTTACACATAATAACAGGAAAGAAATTATAATTGATGTATGTTGTTATCTAAACAATTAACTATAATTGAATTATCTAGAATCACACATCTTTCCTTCTTTCTTTTTTTCCATTTCCATAAAGAATAGTGTTAAAATTAAAGATAATAATAATACCTTCCACTTCTTCTTTTTCCAAAATACAGTTTGAAAATTACTTCTTTAAGTAATGATAAAAATTAATTTATCGGCATGCATACATATAGTTCGCATCTGTAATGTAAATAAACAATGCCACTTTGTAGAGGAATAATTTATATCCAATTTATTTCGCAATCCTGAACCAGGATATTGCCACCATCTTTCTTGCGTGTGTCGGAACACATCGTATACAGAAACGTCGTTTATGTCGTATTTTACGTGATTTTCGCAACTTTTCTTCTTCGCCGAGGGGAGGCTGGACGTCTAGTCGACATTTTTCCACGCAATTGCGAAAATAATGAGGCGCTTCGGCCATGCCGGAGCAAAAACAGAGTCTTCGTCTTTACGATCGGAATCGTCGATCGGCGATCTTCGATCCGCGGGGAAACGACGGGGTCTTATTGTGCAGGCCACAGATGAAAATGCCGTTCGGTTTCTCGGAACGTGAGTGCGGTGGGATAAGAAGAGGTAACGACAGCGGCGACGACCGACGACGACGACTGCAATAACTGCGGTTGCGACGGAGCGTTCGTGAAAGAAAAGAGAAAAGGAGACCGAGAATGAGGATGACGACGAGGACGCGGAGACGAAGGGGAAAACGAGAAAGGCGGTAGAGAGACGCAATGAGAAAAAGTGGAAAGCCGATGAGCGCAGAGAACTCGTCCGCGGGATAGCGAATTAGATAAGAAGTATGTACGTGAATTAACGCGCTCTCGTCGATCGCTCGGAGGATCATTGACCGATTAAATTCTTCGTAACTCCGCGATCCTAGAACGAAACAAAATTCCAAATTCCGGCACGCACTGCCTTTCGCGACAGTTTAAGGAGAGAGACGGAACTCACATCGATATCTCTTATATTTTATACTTGAATGAATGAAAAGATATCTAGAAATATCGTAGAAACCCCGTACCTGCGATGCAAGCTTCCTTGAAAGACCCAAGTTAATGGATGCAGCTTCGTGAAAGATGAGTCGTCATTAATTTCATTCATCTTTATGCCGCCGTCGTTTCCCCGATCGAGGATCCTCGATGGAAGGTCGATAGAGGCGCATCACCGGCGAATGCATATGCGGTTGAACAAAACGTACCTCCCAGGATGAAGACGAGGCGTACGTATTCGCATATTCATAAAGCGAGCCTCGCCGCGATCATGATCATTGTGCCGCGATATCTTTGCGACGTCCGTCGGCGAATTGCAAGATCTCACTCGCGGGATTGTAATTATGGGCGAAATCTACCACCTCCGGTCTCCCTTTCCTCGACCCCCTACCTCTCTCTGTCTCTCCCCGATTATATTCTACCTTCTTTTCTTCTTTCCTTTTTCTCTTTCTCCATTCGGCGTGCCGCTACGCATTGCGTGACGCGTGTGTACTTTGTGCGCGATGCTGCACTCACAATCAGTGGCCGCGTTCTCTTTCTCTCTTCCCTCTCCTTCCCTCATTCGGAGGATGCGTGACGCTAATGGACGCCTTTCACGGATCTCGCGTCACCCGCAATCGCGGTTCGCGAGAAATTATTTCTCGCCGTGCCGCGATCTTTTCACAAACGACGCAGCGCAGCGGGTAAAGTCTCTCGCCCCGGCAGTAAAGAGGGATTCCGCGAGACGACGTGGGAAAGGCGCCGTTCCTTATCGCTACCTCCTCGTGCGATCCACATTAATCCACCCGCATCACGCTCATAAACGCTTTTCGGTGTTTGCTTATCCTTGGTGGCGGAGATTGCATTGATTCGGTCATTTATGCCGCGAGGCATTCATATCGTTAGTATTTTATCATTATATCATTATATTCGGAAAGCACGTAAATGTTAAATTTTGCTCGAAGAAGAATGTAATGAGTGGGATTGAGACACATCGTGTTTCGCCTTCAAATTTTCCGTTGTTCCCCGACGGTTCGTGACGGTAATGAGCTTTTACGGTCATACGTAATTCTCATGGAACTTGGCGCGGTCGAGGGCTTCCCATATAATTCCCAGGATTAAACCGCGGAACGTTTCTTGTCTGCGTTCGGATCGCCAGAAGCGGCAAAAGTAACCGCGGCGTAGAGCGCGCGATCGATCGGTCTTCCAGGTTTTTCTGCGAACATCCACCGGGGAGTGCTAATCCAGAGGCGGATCAGGTCGAATCACTTCGGTCTTAATTTCGCGGCTTAACGAGACAGAATCCTGCATCGTAATTCCTATCGGAACAGGTGGCGAATCTGTTCACGGTGAGGAGATTTTATCGGATAGCTTCTGATCGGTTAGGAAGCGAATGAAGGAGCAAAGAAATCGAGATTGAGAAGCGATTAGAATCTACACGCCATTAATTCGATGCAAGAACCCGGAGACGTTTCGACTCGCACGATCCGGTTGTGATATAAACCCGAGGTTTTATCAAATTAAATACTTCTTCTTTCACGTTATATAATGCGCAATGGACAATTTATAAAATGAAAAGGTTCTCTCCAAGCCACTCGTATCGAAATATCTCGCGAACGAATTAAGTTCTCGATTAGTCATCAATTAAGGTACCTTTTCTCGTGGAACGCTATTAAATATCGTCGCCGATCGATTCGAGTATTTGAACGCGCGCTTACAATCGTACGATAATTGGCAGTCCATCTTTCCGTAGTTCGACCGAAGCAAAGCGCGGGGAGATTTCTTAGTGGTCGTATCTCCGCTGACTTGGACGCGGCATTCCATTCTGTCAGATTCAAGTCGAGTTCTTTTCGTCGGTCCATACAAGGACGATACCTCGTCGACGTCGACGCATTGTTCGCGGATATATCGCTTTTCGTTCCACACGTTCGAGCTCACTCCGCACCGCGGGGTGCGCGTCCCACTCTGAAAACGCGGCTGATATTTCTGAGATACAAGTCGGCGAACGTCTTTAAATCAATAATTCGTGTCGTAAACTTAATTGAGGGATCTTTTAATAGCGCGCTGCGGCGCGCAGTCGCGAATTACGACCATCGCGTCGATCGCGCATAAATATTTCTTCGGAAAACGTATGCATAGGAAACATATGCATTTCAATTCCCCGCACATCAACACAGTTACGGACGGGAATGGGATACTTTCGTTATTGGTCCAGGATATATGATGAGATAAAATTACTAAACGTAATAAGTTTTAAGAAAGAGTAGACGTTTACACATTACAATATTTATTACTTCAAGAGTAAATTTACGAAGAAAACCGTCATAAACTATTTTGTGTCTCGGTCTAGTATGGAAAACATTTTAAATATCAAAAAGGAAAAGAAACGTGTTCTAAGGGCCACTTCGACCAAGCTCTGATTAACTTAATCGTTGATTAGTCCATTGGAAATGACCAATCGCATTTTCTCATTAAGCAGCATTGGCAAATGCGATTGGTCATTTCCAATGGACTAATCAACGATTAAGTTAATCAGAGCTTGGTCGAAGTGGCCCTTAAAGTGCCTTATTCTATTCGATTTCTATGATATTTAATTTTTTATAATGTTGAAAATCGTCCGTCGAATTGAAACTTTTATTCCCTCTTCAATTTTCGATTGTTTTGAATGAACGGTGCATTGAACCGGCGCGGCGCGGCGCGGGCGCTTGATGTTTCGAACAGTCGAAACGCAAGTGCGATGCGTGATACAGCGTCTGCCAGAAACCACGGGGGTCTTCGACCTCTCTTCGCGCGCACGCCGCACGCCCGAAGAATGCATCGCACGTACGCGGCTTGTTCTTGCGCGTAGGTAGCACACGCGGCTCCTTACTAGAAAACCGCCGGTTGCCAACTCGTAAACTTACTGGACCATTCGAACGTTGCCCCGTTCCGTTGACGCGGAAAACATTACGACACGACGGTGGACAGGTATCAGAATGAGGGAGAGCGCAACCTTCTTCCTGGGAACGCAAAAGGAAGCTCGTCCTCGCGATCCATAAATGTAGAAATCGTCGTACGATACCGCGCGACTTCTGTCCTAATGTTATCTCTTATCATTGTATTATTACACATGCGCAAGAGAGCGGCGGAGGGAGCTTTATCAAATCGTGCTGAAAATGCGCTAATTGTAAATTAACGCCGGAGTCGAGAATCATTAGCGTTTGTACGCTTCACCACTCGCGGCTAATTAAAGGATTTTTATACGCGCGATCTTTTCTGATCTAGATTAGTATATTTTATGTCGCATTATAGCATGTCACGTGAGGTTCAGTAATTGCGAATTAATATACAACACGAGATTTATTAGCGGACATGTCTACGACCACTCGCAAATTTGCCACCTTATCTGTCTGTGTAATCCACTCAGCATGAATACGAATATACGAGCGCTTAACACGTTTCAGCTTACTTCCGTCGGATAGACAAGCCGGGAACCAGATTACGCACAGCAATTAATTAAGTGGCGTAATTGGTTGCAGCACAGAGTCGGTCGTGATACGCGGCGTCTTTTTTCTTCATCGGTCGTCGGCCGCTTCAAAGTCTGTGACGTCTCCAAAATAAGTTGATTCTCAAAAGCAAACGTTGCTCACGAAGGCAAGTCTTTGATTAAGTTCTAGACACAAATAATAAATCAGTCCGCTTTAATTTTTTAAATAATAACGAAATTGAATCCAAGAATCTCTTCATCGTTAAAAATAACGTTATGTAAAATTACGGAGTAGTATTAGAAGACATTTATTCTGTCTTCTTTCCTTATGCATACGCAAACGTTTCCAAAAATCCAAAAAATTTATTTAACAGCTTCTGTTTCAATATGACACCTATAAAAAAAATTATGAAAACTAGATGACTTATTTCGTATATAAGATTTCATTAACTCAATGCTACGGTTATAGCAAATGACGTTTCACGGTAATTAGAGACATCGATAACCGTTGACACAGTCCGTAATATCGCAGCAAGTTATCGACAGCGGCGGGGAAATTGCGTATTCGCGACGGGGGGAAGAAAAAAATCGCTGCCAGGCGCCACTTTGGTCGCGCATGAATATTTGCGAATATATAAATAACGCTGTCGTTTTGCACGGGTCAGCGCTGATCGGAAATCAATCTAAAGATAGATCGTGGTTGGCTGAAAATAGAGCCAGAAATTTATGTAGTACCAAAGCACGGACAGATTCTGTCTACTGGTTTACGCTCGACGCCTCGATCGGTAGATAAACGTCGAGGTTGTTGGCAGCGCACGCCGGTTCTCCCAGGAAAAGCGTGATGAATGTTTTCATGCGTCGGCGAGTCTCAACATTTCTATCTTTATTTTTTACAAGCGCGCGCGTGGCCGTTCGTTAGCGGCGTTTTCACTTCAAAGCTCGTTAGGCTAAGAAACCAAGTTCTAACTAGGCTAAGAATCGCAATTCGGGGCCCTTTGTCGATCTCGTGATCGCCAAATCGCAAAGAGGTTATATTTATTGATAGATATATGAATAGTTGATCGATCGATATGCTATATTACGGGATCGATCGCTTGTCGAATAGGTCGATTAAATAATACGCAAGAATGTAGGGACAACTGCAGTCAACTGCAACTTCATACTTGCTACCGGCAACGAATCATTTATGGGGAGAAAGCGGCGAAGATTAACGAGAAAAAATTACATCGTCTTGCATTTGTGTACAGCTATGTACATTAAATGGAAAGATAAATAAAAATCTCTTTACTGTAACTTTTTTAGTATACTTATTGACCCCGTTGTCGTTAATTGTAAGAGATCTATAACAGCTGCAATAATAATAAATGACGAACGTTATTCGCATTTATTTATAGATGTTTTTACTGTCCAATCACATTACCTATTATTTAAGAAAATTAAAAACCGTTATTGTAATTAACGTCTAATGTTTCACAGTAAGAAAGGAAAAATAAAACTGAACATTATCGCTACACAACGACAGTCTCACTTCCGGCATGTTGCATCCATCTTTTTGCAAGAAAAATATACATACAAGTTGATCGGAGCTGACTAAGGGAAAAATCCGCGAAGGGGAACAAGAGCAGAACGTTGTATACCAGCGAGACCGAATAAAAAATTGCAGCGAGCGCGTGCGTTCGCGCGCATAAAGCAGTAAATGGGACGCTCGTTAATTTTACGAGCGCGCAGGTTTGCAATGATTGTGACGCTATCAATACGAGGGAGAAATTTATAGCAACATATTCCCGAGACCTATCAGTTCGGTGGCCGACTATCTTGCAGAAATGAAAAGAAAGAAAATGGGACGAGAAACGAAAAGAAAAAAAAATCTCTCGATCTTCCGAGTTTGCAGTAATGTGTGCAACTCTTAATTAGCGTTCTGAGCGAGAGGAAAAATAGGTAAAAAACCAAACGGTGAATTATGGATGAATTTATTTTCACGGAAATAAAATTTCACTTTTCACTATCCGTTTTCCGTAACGAGTAAATCGCTCCACAATTTGACGTTTATAAAATATTCGTAAAATATTTCTGCTTTTATTGACCGCATAGTTTCCAATCTGTCGTTTTTCCATACGTTGGCACAAAATTACCGTTTGCTTTTCATGTAAATATCGGGATACTTATCTGATATTCAAACGCTTTAAGAACATGAGTTTCAAATCAACGGAGATTACGCGTTTAATATGTACATACGTGAAAATTTTTAATACACGCGATAAGCTAATGCAACATTCTGTTACGTGCCCTCTTCGTCTCTTCGGTTTTTTTCCGAATTAGCGAGGAAGCGCGGCTGTAATCGCGCGTCTGGTATTAACTCGGAACCCGTTGGAGATAAAGTTATTAAGGAGCGTAATGATGGCGTGACAGCCCGGTAATTAAATAAAAACCTGGTTAATATATTATACTCGCTTGCGTTTGCGTGCGCGCTTGCTTGTCGCACCTTCAGCCTGCCTTTCTTGTACGTCGTATCGATGCTGTACGACGATGCTTTCGATTCCCACGATTTAATAGGAAAAGCATGCACACGTTGCGGCCTGTTACCCGTCATTTGCCGCCGATGTTGTTGTGTCGCTTCTTAATCGGATGACTTATAGATAGTGGAGCAAATCATGCCATCGGCGCAACGATGCGCATCTCATATAACGTGTATGCGTTTATACACGTACCTATACATAAACCATTATAAAATATACATAAATCTGTAATAAAAGCGCACGATATAATCTGTAATTTCTCGTCTGAATGAAGAAAAGAAGAGAAAGAATACACTCATGATCTTCTCTAATGACCCTCACATTAAGTAAAGTAAAGACTCAATAAGTAAGGTCTTCCCTTTTATAAGTTCGTATGCACGAATTATAGCCGACGACCTCAGAAGCGTCGATTATTAGCGTCTTAATTGCCGTGTGCTGCTTCTCCACGTGTTTCATTGATTTTCTCGATGCGCCTAATAGCCCGTTCGATCCGCGAGCTGAGACCGAAAAGTGCAATCGCAGATGCGTCGTGCGTGCGTGCGTGCGTGCGTGCGTGCGTGCGTGCGTGCGTGCATGTTCTCACATTCCGCTCGCGTAATTACGGTAAACAGGCCCCGCGTGATTATCTTTCCTCTCTACAGCGCATCGTGGTCACGTATCGCAACAATTGCGATCTAGGTTTTACTAGCGGCGATCGACGCTTCGATGATCCCGATCACGATACTGTAATACCGCAGCGCGTAAGCTCCAAACGTGCGTGGGTTACGTTTAAGCGGATTAAGGTATTATTCGTTAAGGCTGCGTGCAAACGAACCGCGAGCGCGAAATTGAGTTTATTTAAAACTTTCTCTCCGGCGTGCGCCGCCAGTGACGAGAGAATCGAATGTGAATCGAACGTTAATCAATGTTCGGTTCGTCCTCACTGCGACACATGTCATCTTCTCGATTTTAACAGGGAAGTCGTTTCGCATTCACTGCTCGTTCGCTCTATATTTTAAATTTTATTTTAAAATAAAAAACGTGATGTTTACATTTATAGGGCCAATTAATACACCAATCGTAAAAATTTTTATACAGATATCTATAAAATTGCGATCTGAAGTAGCGCGACTAAAAAAAATCGTTGTACAAAACTTGAAATGGTATATTACAACATTATTGTAAGATAATTAAATTCGCGCGCGGAAGACAATATCGCAAAATTCGAGAGATAATTTATTAGTAAGGAAGATAATTGGCAATCTATGCTCCAACACGCAATCTGCTCGTTAATTTATTCTGACCGCTTAACTGACTGTTTTTTATTCGATCAATATTATTAGATACGGAGATCTTTTTAAAAGAGTACCACGATAATTTATCTTGGTCACGAGTGTAGACAGTTAAGAATGATTAATTACGATATACAACGGGAGCCACGCTGAGGAAACCCTAAAAAGTAGCGCGCACGGTTACACACGCACAAAAGCATAAGTTCGAAACCGCATGTTCCCCATTATTACGTGTGCAATCTTCGCCACGCATTTACTACGACGTGCTACTATGACAAAGCAGCACTTCTGTCGCCTCGACGACGTAATTGAATAGGCTAATTGCTGTGGCGCGTTAACGTTTGTGCCGAGAACCACTGCGGGCTTCTGAGAACAAGAACAGTGAGGAGTGGTATCAACTGGGCAGAAAGGAAACCGAGGACTGTAAGGACGAAGGGGAGCAGGGAGGAGACGGGCGTAATCACGAAACGATAGTCAAGTACGAGCAAGAAGAACGGCCGAGAGAACGGTCGTCTAAGATACACACAGCCCCACCGGAGTCTCGGTGATCGTGCAGGCAAGCGGCTTCCAGTCCGGAGATCTCCTTACCCGGTAGAATAAGATCGGTTCTCGTTAACCGCGGGCGAGTTGCCGTCGACCTCGCTATTGGAAATTTAACGATGGTTGAACGCTCAGGTAGATGAAAGGCGCTCGGTAATATTCGCCGAGTTTTGAAATTCAATTTCAGAGCGGAACCGTAGCGGCCAAGTCTATTTGAATCGTTTCATCTGTAAGCTAACTTTGTTAAAACTTTAATACGCTATACGTACTGTCTACGAGAAACGAGAGCTGAATCGGCATCGGGTCTTGTTTACAAATGGTCGAGGTGTTCAAAGTGATCTAAATCGCTTCCGCATTGACCAAACGGAAAAATCGAAAAGGCGAAAAAGAGAAATGCGGGACTAGTCGAAGATATCTTATTTCGCATGATATGAAATATAACTATCATCATCCGCTAGGTGACGGAATGTAAGAACATATTCATGGAAATGTCTCGATTTTCATAAGAATGGGCCGTATCTCCTTCACCCCATTTGGCCCTGCCCGTTTCGGCGGCTCGGACGTAAATCTTCCTTCCCCTCGAGTGATCGCGAGGGAAGCGAGTGAGAGAAGTATCAAGTATTACATATGTACTATACTCCGTCACCTCGTTCCACTACCGTGAGAGAAATCGGCGCGGTCGACGCTTCGGATATCAGCGCGCCTTGCAGATTTCGCGACCTTGGCGCCGTCGTTTATGAGATCGTTAACGGCCAGATACGCGCCCGGCGATCATTACGGTTTTACGACGAAGTCAGCGTGCTCGATTGCACCTTATTATTAGCGACGCGCGTTAATCGAGCCCTCGGCCGTAAACATTTTCGGATATGTCCACGGCTCTCTCGATCGACGCGTCAAACTTTCTCCGAGATTCGCACGTGGCGTAATGATACCTCGTATGAAGATATTTACAGTTTAAACCGGTATCGTCAATTCGCGGTGATCAGCGATGATTTTCGTCTAAAATGCAATTTCTTGAATAAATTAATGACGGATACACGATAGCTTCTTTATCCGTGAATATCGAGTGTTTTTCTTATAAATTCATTAAGGCGTTAGAAATTCAAAGAAGACTAAGCCATGTTTAAGAATAACAAATTACCCGGTGAATTTTAATAAAGCACCAGCTGCTAATTTTAAAACGTCGTATAATCCAGAAAGCGTCAATGCGGAGGAAAGAAATAAAGGAGTGCACTTTTACAAGAGTAATAAAGAGCCGTCGGTTAAAGGCGGAGTATCGCTTGCTTCAAAATACAATGTAATTAATTAGGCGCTTCAAAGTACGTGATGGTTTCTTCCCTTAACAGGACGCTGCTTGCTAACACGAGAAGACCATATTATCCAGACTCTTAAGCGCCTCTACAAAAAAGGGGTGTATAAAAGAGTACATGCAGATATGAAAGAATAAATGGGTGCGCTCGTAATATGCATACACGCGTGTGCAGGAAAATGGATGGGAAAACGGACGAGGGCAGTAGAGAATGAGCGGTAACCAACTCTCTCCAAAGGGATCTGGCTCCACTTGTGGTTCGGCCGCGACATAATGCTCTTACAGCATAGGAACGACCATGGGGTGCCACGCGCAGGGCCCTCCTATTGCACTCACCATGCAAAAAGCGCTGCGCCCGGGAACGATTTATCGCGGTCGAGAGATGTTGCTCTTGCGCGTCTTAAGACGAAATTAAATCGCGTAGGCGGATTATTCTCGTAAGTCGCATGAAGGCAGACGGACGTCCATGTCGGACGTGGGCACGCCTCGCGATGAGGGACATATGATACGCGAGAATATCCGACGTAATATATAAAAACGCGCGCAAGATCGCCTTTATGGTCACAACGACTTCACAATATGGCATGCTAAAGAATACACATATACATTCACTCTTTCTCCATCTGTTTATCTATTTTCCAAATTCAATAAACAGGCCAAGTACTAAGGGCAAGATAAGTAACAATCAATTGAAGACCTTTAACTATTGATCTACGAAGCAGCGAATTATTATCGAAGGATAGTTCGATTTCTAAAATCCGCATAGATTTTTTGCAGAATTGAGAAATCGTTCTTAGCTGTTCCTCCGTCGATTCTCCGACAAAGTTTGAAGAGGTTCTTTTATCCTTATTTGTTCTTACATCTATAAATATCGACGAATGATTTTCTTCGCACACTCACCGTTTCCTAAGCCAGGGAATGAATTTTGCGCCACTGCGTTTCGTAAAACCGAGATGTTAATGTATGCGACCTCGGTATCTCGCGCCACTCCGAGTAGTTTAATCAAGACGCGAAGGTGTTGCTTGCGGCAACGATGATCGGCCACGTTACACGTTGTATGTACATAAAGAATTCGAGGCTGAGTCAAGAATCGCCTGTGAAGGTGTCGTCAGCGAGTTGCGCGATGGCTCGATACGCTCGATAGCATTAACGCGTCCGAGAAAATCGCTTCGGGCGATTGAATGATATCGATTCATATGCCGCGCGATAACTGTCCTTCTGCCGTGGATAGCGGTCCCTTTCAGTTTCATCCGCGATTGCTTCCGGTTCGAGTCTTCAAGGAATGCCTCGACGAAGCGCGTCACAAGTTGACGTGTAGTGGTTCTGGTAACTTGGCATTGGAAGATGTGTATTCACCGTGAAGATTTGCATCCTTTTAAAAGATATTAAAAGAGAGGAACGAGAAAAATCTTGCGCACTTTTGTAAACGCAATTCTTCATGAAATATTCAGAAAAAGTTGATAAATATTGATAACTTGGGAAATTGAAGTGATGATTCCAGTCAAATGCGAATGAGTTGCTAGATAATATTCACTTATTCTATTTTTAAAACTTTCGAAGAGAGAAACGAGAAAAATTACGCATCTCTCTGTTATGTATCATTTATGTAATATTTCGAAAAACCGGTGAATTTCGAAGAACACTTTCAAGAGAATTGGGTGATATCGATTCTGTCATACGGGATAATAAATAATCACCGTACCAAAAACAGCGGTTGACTTTCTAGTCGTCCCGGGCTCGTGTTCCTTTCGGAGAACGCTCTCCGGAGGTGTTAACAAACTCTCTTTCGCGCGAAACACATTACGATCACCTGAGCCCGCGCAGCTGAGACCGCACCTGAGCAAAAACTTCGGCGATAACCATCGAAAACTGACGTAACGCGATTAAAGCGCAATTAGACGCTTTTGTACGCGGGTGACGTAGGTGGATTCCGAAGGCCGCACAGGCCACTTTTAACAACGATCCAATCCTAATCGATCCTAGACGATAGAAAGGTACGATCGTAATCAGTAACGAGGCGTGCCAAACAAAGGATCATCGACGACTCGCCTGACGAAGACGGCTGGTTGCGCCATTATTGCGTTACAGACATTTTTGTAATCCGCGGGTCGCCTCCGCGCGGTGTTCGTTACTTTCATTAAGTCGTTGGTACTCCGTGATCACCGAGGCCAGGCGAAAATGCTGGGCGAAATTGAATTATGGGATATACACTACGACGTTTATAATTTCCGCCGTAATTTCCGTAACTTTCGCCTTCTTGAGGTTTCTAACAACAGGATATATATAATAAACATGTTAAAATAACAGAAATTGATGTCCGCATAAATCAACAAATTACTTAATTAATACATGTAATCTTATTAATCATTTTTAAAATTCTTCCGCTATTTTAAAGTTACATGTAGGATATTACAAGAATGGTACTATACGGATTAAATTTGTATTCTGATCGCGAAAATGACTCGAAAATAAATAATTAAGTTGCTGACAGGTACTGTCGCGATATTGAACGATATCGAACCGCAATTATTAAAGAGATATCGCTCATAATGACACAGGTCGAAGAAGAAAAGATTCTTCTTCGGTTTCTGATACAGCATCCGTCGCTGACGAGCCACGAACGCCTCGCTGCAACAAATTTATCAACTCGGTTTCCTACCGCGCCACCCGTGGCGATTATAAATCCACCCACTGAAAGGAAGCGCACGCCTTCGAGCTTGTGCTCTGACGCAGGACATTGGTAGCTATTATAGCAAGCAAACCGCTCAGAAGAAAAGAACATAGTGAAAAAAAAATGAAAGGGTCGCGCCTTTCTTGGATACAGGCACAATTTATCCTACGGGAAGTTATTTATAGAACGCATAAATTTGAAAAGAGAAGGAGTTAAACAATATAACTACGCCGTGCATTCTGAAAATGTAATTCTCTTTTCAAGGTATATGATTAAAATCGTGAAATTATGAAACTCATGAAAGTGACGCCAGTTGAAAGTTAATCAAGTTACGACGAAAGATTTTCATTTTCTTCCTGCCACACTGATTGTGAGATACAAATCGCTCTTATAAACCTGCCCGAGTCCGCGATGCATTCCCGTCTTACCCGATCTGCAGAACGGTAAAGAGGAAAGAAGGGACCGCAACGAGAAAATTCAGCGCCGAGTGGCATTCTAGAAAGCGGCCACGATGGAGACGGCGTGACTATTGCGGCTGCAAAATGAAGCGGGTGCGAGAATGATCGTCGAGAGAATGATCACGGCGTGCGATACGGGACCGAGGAACCCGAGGAGAGGAATACCTTTCTCCAGTGCAACACACATTTGGAGGAGAGACGCGAAGAGGGAAAGAAACTCGCGTACGCGCGCGCGTCGGCGCGTGCCATAAGCGTCGCCCACGCGCGACACGCGTGGAAAGATTTTCTATCTTCGGCTCTAGCTTCGTCTCTCTCTCTCGTTCTCTTCTCATTTCTCTCGTTAGGAAAACAAAGGTTACGAGTGCGTGTAGCGCCGGCCTGAAAAATCACGGGCGTTTCAGTGCAAAGTTTCTTCTCTACGTCTTTTTATCTATATTAGCTGCCTTAAGCGTAGACTTTTTGGTATTAGATAGGTCTTTCTTTAATCTTTTAATTGACTTAGACATATTAATTTAATTTATGCTAGAGAAACTGTCAACATTATATTTTTTAACTCGTAAAACGGAGAATGCAGTTCTTGGTACAACTGCAGACGTTCGCGCTGGATCTTCACGTCGGCAACTGCGTCGTGCACGGGGATTCTCTATAACTCCTTAACGACAGTTCGGTATCGTTGCGCAGCTTTTTTACCATATATAATACCTGCGCAACAATACCGAAACTGTCGTTAGGGAGTTAGAGAACCCCCGTGCTGGTGAGCGTGTAGTTTTGTGCGTGTCGCGAAAGGTAGAAGCGAGAATTCCGCACGGTTCGGATCGACAAACGGCGATGCAGTTAGCGCAAATCGGTTCTGGATCGGCAGCACGTTTACGGCGCGTGCCGAACCTTCTGCCCACGCGCACGAGCTAAACGGAATTTTTACGTCCGAGTTTTATATCAGAATTGAAATCGATATAATATTCGATCGTATATTTTCTCGCAATAATTTCTAGCCGAGCGATATGAATATTATAATTTATCGGTAACGCTTAGCCTTTATTGCGAAATGCAGTCCGTGATCAGTGCAGTTCTGAATTTCTTCTCGTGCCGTTGTGTAACCGCGTGACGGTCCACTTTGCGTCTTTTACGCACTTCAAAAACATAACTCGATGATCAGAGGATGGAACCTCTAATTGATCAACGTGCACCGTATACATATATGGCGGTTCGAGATATTCGTCTTTTTTTACAACGCATGCCGCACCGCTGATATGTAAATAAGCGCGTCGTTAGCGAGGAATTATATTAAATAAGCCTCTGCCGGTTTATAAAAGACATATCGCGATCGCGGATGAGCGTACTTAAGAGTTAATGCAAAATGAGCGTAACGATATCGAGCCCCTTGAGAAACCCGTTTTCGAAAGAGCAAATAATTGTCGCAATTTTCTCTCGCACATTTACAATTAACACAAACACCATGAGAGGTTGCTCCTATCGTCGATAATGATGAAAAAATATAAAAACAAGATGTAGCCATAATACGTAAATTACGTAACCGTTGCATTAATCGTTTGATACTTTCCTATATTAAAAGACAATAACATGTTTTTTATATATTATATAAAAATATTGTAAGGGGTCATCCTTAATCAATCAACATTAACAGATTATAATAAGTCAAAGTTCAACAGTTGGAAGCCAAACGTGACAATGAAGTAAATAAACGACATCTTACGATAAGAATATTATACATCAATGTAATTGTTCGTAAGAAAATGCAAATTTTCGTTCGATAGATTGTTCTCTTGAATAATGCACATTTCTACGACTCGAGGTACTCGTTTACCTTATCCGGTGAACCGGAGAACATCGATGACCGCCGCGGTCGCTACTGCGTCGCGTAACGAGACTCGTGTGCATACGAGGGAGGACGGAGGAGCACAACGGTCTTCCGTGGAAAACCTCGCGAGCTTTCATGAGACGTGGAGCGAAAATAAATGCGTGATTTATCGAGCTGCGCCGAGATTTACGGCATTTTGCTCTCGTCGGTATACGACCCGTCCGTGCCGTTAGCCACTCCTTTCCTCGGAAGTGAAGAGAACAGGAGTAGAATGTTATAGTACAGCAATCGTTTCGGTTTAACTTTCATTTCCTAAGTATACGAAATCTCGCGGGGAAATTATCCAACATAAAACGAAGAAAGCAGTACGTGATCGTAGATGGGAGATAATTGCGCCTTTAACATAGTTCGTTCCTAGAGAATATACGAGCGCGCGATGCGAAGCCGTGATTAAACTAAACTGCGGGTTATATTTAAAATATGAGACTATTAAAGAAGCGTCTATGTTAACCCTTAACCTGGCGTAAGATTACGGAAGGTGGATTTATAATCGTATAATTGTAAAAAAAGTATGACTGAGTTATGTATCGTAAAATATCTGCAGAAAGCGAAAGTTCAAGTAATGAAATAGAAAAAAAATGTTGTAAAGACGGTTATATACAAATTAATTATAATAATTACATAGATATAAAATTAATAAAAATAATTACATAAATATTACAAAAATATCTCACTGATATCGCGTTACGCGGTTGTGTTGCTATAGTTAATCTTAAGAAACAACTAAAAGTAGCTCAAATATGTCAACACATTTTCTGCATGCTTGTAGACATTGTAGACACTGTAGACATTGTAGACAAAAACGCAACTCCAAGTTTGCGCCGTCTACGTGATGTTTTGTCGCCTTGCAAATCGCTGCACCGCCTTTCTTTTTCTCTTCGACGCGAAACCTTGAATGCCACGAACATGTGTTTTGTCAGCAAGAAAAGTTTCGCGCACGTATGTACATTTGTATTTTCGAGACAAACGGCGCACGATTTTTCGCCATAAATTTCCACCGTGTCTTGCGTGTACCTCTTTGAAAGACAAGCAGCTATAGCATATGTGCATTTTAATCTTTAAATGAATAAATGTGTAGAAAAAAAATAAATAAGAGAGTAAAAATAAAAAGCGTGAGGAATAAAGAAAATAAAGAAGTAGGAGAAGGGTAATAATACACTCAAAGATTAATTCGTAAATAGTTGCGTAAACGCAATGAGTGCGTGCATTAATGTCGTAAATGTTAAAAGATGAAAGAAGGAACGAAAAAAGGGTCGTCGAAAGAAGAGTTCATCTTTCAAGTCCATATATGTTTTGCTAAGAGAATGATACAGAAACGGCGGACTTAGTAAATCAGTACACACGATCGCGTTCTCTTAAGGCGCCGTCGGCCAAAATGGAATCCTGCTTTCGACGTCGATGTAACGAGAAACACACACAGGAACACATTTCCCGCTTCATTTCCAGCAGCCTTCGGCCGTTCACGGGGGCGGTATATAAAACGACTTTTTATTCACGCCTCGGTAATCAACGGGACATCTCCACGCTTTCGAGTCGTAACCACAAACGAAAATAAACGAACGGAGAGAACGGGGAATTTCATTTTGTGTCGTAGGCGTTTGATCCGATAGCCTCGATTGCCGCGGACATCGCGCGGCAATTAAGGGGAGAGAAAAGCGAGCGAGGAAATCGGGATCGAGTCGTATAGCTGCAAGCTAGCTGCTTCCAATATATCAATGACGTCCGGCTTTTATGTTGGCGAAAATAAAATTACGGACTCGCTTACAATCGCAGCTTGTATCGCCGCGAGGGGCACGGCGCGGCGGCAGAAACTGGCGCGGGTGGTCCCGCGCAAAACGCAGCTGTAAACGGCAAAACGGTAATTATCGGTGGCGCCAGCCCGCGTGCCACGCTATGCCACGCGACACAGAGCATTGCTAGTATGAATTTATGCACCCCATAAACCCCGGGGCAACGTGGCGCGACTGCGAAACGCGGCAAAAGGGCGCGAGTGAGCGCGGTAGGAAAATCTCGACGTTTGGTTTCGATGGTATTCCAGTTGGGAAATCAGCCTTCGAAACTCTGTTAAAATTATCCCCGTGGTTTTACGCTGCCCTACAAAAAAAAATCTCGCGAGATAATCAAGTTTTGTAAAATTAATAAAAGTTAATTCTCGATTTTAGTTATTCAATAACTGAATATCATAGCATCCAGATAAACAAAAATTTATCTTCATGTTAAAGAAAGCGAATTTATATGCATCATTTATATGCATTAATGTACAATTTTGGATTATCTTCCTTGCCCTTCTTATATAACGTGTTGTTCTCTTCCTACTACAGTTGCCACTTTATATTCTCTTTACCTTGTTGAGTATATTACTCGTGATTGAGACACATTTTTCATGCACTGCCGATTGAAACTTGTCTCTCGAATGAGCGGTCGTTTATTTCGCAAAATGTATATTATCTTGTTAACAAAAAACGATCATTTGCGTACATATTAAACGCGTCCGCTTTCGTAAAAAATTTTTTATGCGTTTTCGCGCGAACAGATATGCATTACGAAAGATATACGATTGCGTAATCGCGTCTTAAGTGGATCGCTTTCCGTAATCGAGACATTGCGGTCGATACCCGGAGGACTTCCATGGTCGGCTGAAGACTATTTCCCTCGCGAATCAACCCGTTTGTACGGACGCACCGCAAACAATCGCCGCCGGTTCTCAGGAGCGGAACGAAAGCAAACCTTCCAGCACAGGTACAATGTACCCTCTCAACGTGCCTTATACCGGGATAATTAGAAGAGAATTGCTTTGTCATTTTCGACGTGCAATAGAGCGCTTAACAAGCTCGTTCGCAATCTGAGCGCGGTCTGTGCCCCTGTGTATTCGGAATTTAATTAGAATCGAGTAACGTCTCTCCCCCATGAAACAAGGCTCTCGTCATTCCGCGATGTAATTGCATTTCACACTGAGGAATAACGTGACTTTTTTTCTACTTCCTGTTCTTCGAGAAAAACTCTGTTTAAATTGCTACAAAATATTTTAGACTGGAAAAAGTACAAAATAACAAATCTTAATTCTAATTTTCATGGAATCCATTATTCTTTATCCTAAAAAAAGGATATAAAGGATTCTTCTGTTCAAAATCGCAGTGACACATTAATAATATTAAAATAATGTGACGAACATGAATAGTTATCTATGCGACCACCGCGCTGTTTCGTGCTAATGTTCTTTTGTTGGCCACAAAGCGAAGTATATTTAGTTACTCAATGCATATTCTACCATAGGTATTGGGCTATCGCCGTATGCTGTCCGGACAGTGCGCAAATAATACCGTTACAGGAACACGACGTCCTGTATAAGCATATCGTATACACTATACACCTGGTGTCGTTGCCTCCTGACGCCAATCGTGTGAGGTGTTTTAACGAGCGAACTTCTGCCTGCAAATTTCTTTCGCGTTAACCGTTCTTGCGTAAGACATTCCCGAGATCTGATATCGACTCGTTGATGTTTGCCGCACATTAGCAACCCGATACCGTTATAAATAACGTTCGTCGCTTTCGTGAACGTTAACAATGTGGTCAATTACAACGCCTAGCCGCACAACAATACCCACACAATGACAAAAAAAAAAGATCCATTGGCGAGAGAGAAAGAGAGAAAGACCGTAGCGGAGTATCATGACTATTATTCGCGCGACTGATCAGAATGAGTGGGAGAATTTATCATAGTTCAAGACTTAAAAACTTACGCGGGGAACTCTCAACAATCGAATCGTTTGTTTTGAAAAGTGTATGAGTCAGTACAATTGAATTTCATAACAAAGAGATATAGCGGAGAATAAATGATACTCTATACCCGCATATCTGCTTATTAGATCCGGATTGGATTAAGTTAATGTTTTTCTTTTTAAACTTTGCACTCTGTACGTTTTATTATTTCCTCTGAAACACGTGTTACTTTTCAACACGTCCTGCACTGAGAGAAATTTAAGTGATTTGCAACGACAACAAAATTTGATTTGCTGCGAGAGCGAACTTTTTGCTATTGCAACAAAAGGTTTGCTACTATTGCTAAATTAATTAGCTCTCGCAGCAAACCAAGTGTTTGTTGTCACTATAGTGACAAATAATTTGCTAATACAGCAAAAAATTTCTCTAAGTGTGTAACTCCCACATTTGCTGTACGAAAGAGGCCCGGGACACATATTTTGCACGACCGATCAATAAACATCGAATTAAATTGAATAATAATTTACATTAAAAGACGGCTTTTCGATTTCATTTTGTTAGTCAACAACCGCAACAGATGCCGCTTTCACAAATAGCAATAAATATCAACCGATACCGTCGTTATTAAGCGGAGATTTAAATCCCCAGGAACGCAGATTGCGCGGAAAGCAATTCACGAGAATTCACGGAAACAGAAATATCTCATGCATTACGCGCGCGTAAGTATTATCAGCGCGCATATGTGCTGTTGTTTTGTCGGCGATTGTTCTCTCTGCGAGAAGCGGAATGGTTTGCCGCAGGATCACAAATTATCATAACGACATTCCGAGGCTATCGCCAATGCCGTACGTTTGCCCGAACGGACTAAACACGATGATAGGTTTATTTTCCAATGTGGGAAAAAAGCGTGCGACCTTTGATTTCAGGCCGACATACATTTTCATGGGCGATACATGCTGCTGTTTTAATCAACATTACAGCCACAACTTTATTATATAAAATATAATACTCTCTATATTTTTGTCATTAAGCAAAGAAAGAATTTGAAGAGAAATCAGTAATGTTATAATTACATTATTTTAATCGACTCGGGAGATACACGAAGCACTGTTTTTTAATAGCCATATTCCGCATTCCGCGCGCGGCTCAAAACGTGACGGCGACCACGAGAAGCGCGGGAAACCGTAACAAAATCGTGATCCAACTTAATACAGGCCTCACGATTATTGCGGGAGACTGTCGCATCGTCCGTAGCCGCCGGGCATCGAAGCCATCGTCGAGCGACCCGCGGGAAGTGTTTTACGTGCAAATGGAAATCACGGGTTTGCGCGCTGAGTGATCTTTCCACGTCTTCCTCTTCGCGATTCCGACACCGGAGCGTTATTAGGTGAAAAAAGGGAGGCGGAGAGAAGAGCCGAGAAAAAGACGGGCTACCGCACGCCCGTCGGGAGCTAGGAATGATCCATTAAGCTCGTTAGGATTTAAATCCGGGGTCGATACAAGGTTTTCCGCTTGACGGGCGTGGCGTCTGTTCTCCATCCATATACAGGCGACCACACGTCCCACATCTTCAACACGATCTGCGTTTTCTCTCCGCGGGGCCGCGAAGTGTGCGATAATCGAGCTGGGAGCTCGCCTACGTGGTAACTGTACATTGTGGGTCATTGCTTGCGATAAGTGCCCTGAATGTCCGACATTTTTGCGAGATGTTAATGGGCTCGATCTTGGACACCGTGCGTTGCGCGCGCGACACACTCCGCGCGCGGAGATATATTCTCTTTTATCGATTAGCCATGCCTACCCGACACGTCGACGTATCGTAGAGAAGCGGTTATGGGCGAAATTAAATTTGCATAAACGTCCCAGGTCGGCTCGACCCGCTCGCTCGCCACGGATTTATGCCCGTCTTCCGGGACGGAAATCGTGCGGCTGGAGGGCATTTACTCTCCTAGAGGAAATTTACCTACTTTTGACGATTATGCACGATTTCACGCGGCAATCTCGATCGCTTCGTCGCCGATACATCATTATCGATACGTAGAATATCCTTCCCCTTTATCGCTTTCCCGTTAATGACACTTTGGCGAATCGGGCTTTTCCTTCGAACTCCGTCGAACGCATAATTGCAAAGTTACTACCGGAAATTATACTCTCTCGCCGAGTTGAATTGAAAGAATGCGAAGCAGGCTGTTGCCTTTCAGAGTTCATTTCGAACAAACTTTCTTTAATTCAAAGCGCAATAACTCAACACTGGAAATTGCAATGTTATTACAGCGAACAACTGTGAATTATCGAGCTTTTCCGCTGTCAAATAAACTAATGAAAAATAAATAATTGAAGTTATTGAATTCGTTGGCGCGGCTGTTACCGATCAGAGCGATTGATGGTTAAAAGATTTTGAGTATTATTGTATTAACGGGCAGATTGATGTCTTCCGCCAAAAATCAAGTGTAAAATTTCCTCGATTCGCGATCAAAGATCTCGATCCGTCGCGGCTACGTGCGGGAACGCACGGCCGATCGATCTTTCGTAGATCTGCTTGAGAATGGCGCGCGTGGCATTTTTAACGGCGCCGATAACGCACCTGGCGCAATAATGCGCGCTTTGATGAATGAGGTGTATTTCTGTCGCGGTCCGTAGGAGTGCTCCCGTTTTCTGAGATAATCGCGGCTAGAAACTCGCCGATCCTGTTCACTCGCCCAGCGAAACTCGACGGCGAATCGCCGAGCGATCGTCGCTCTTATCGATAACGCGTGAGCGGATTATCGGATGTGCGCGTAATCGACTCGCGGTTACTCCGAATTAGCTTAAGCGATAAAATAATTAACGGGATCGCGGGAGAGAAATTATCGATGCTCGCGGTTATCGTACGTCCGGGACGCTATTTGAGATTCGATCGCGATTTCCGTGAATCGTGCATAAATCGATCAGCTGCAGCAGCGATTACTCGATCGACTACCAGATTTTATACGTGGCTACCAATTGGAACCGTTAAATCGGCAAGATAAGAAATCTTCCTTGCGTGATTACAGAACTCAGAGGTATAATTCAAAGATAACAAATAGGTAAACAAGATCTTTTGCAATAACACGGTTCGCTGAATAAAACGTCGATATGAATATATCCGCGTCCTTTAAGTAGCTTCTTACCTTCGTACGAGACGTGGCGAAAATCCTCGGTAGCACGAACGATAGCGGCGAGGATCTGCAACGTCATCGTGTACACGGTCCACCGCTCCATCTTGGTCACGTGCGGTCCCCGCTTCTGCAACGCAAAACATCGATTTTTTATTCTGACGTGTCTGATCCTTTTACGGATCGTGTGGGAGTGGGCCGGAATCGATTATCAGGCTTCTAATTGGGACGCGAGGCATCTCGGGTAGCACTCACTACCGGGGTCGAGAAAGCCTGACTAATGGTGGGATATTGGGAAAAGAGCGAAATAGTCGGAGAAATAGCTGGGAAGAAAGATAGAGAGTGAGAGAGTGAGAGAGAGAGAGAGAGAGAGAGAGAGAGAGAGAGAGAGAGAGAGAGAGAGAGAGAGAAAAAGAGAGAACAAGTCGAGAGATGCGAGAGAGAGAGAGAGAGAGAGAGAGAGAGAGAGAGAGAGAGAGAGAGAGAGAACGGTAGGCTCTCTCTTCGTCCATTTCCTTGACATTTACATGTCCGTGCCGTTAGGCCACGTCCAACGAGACGGCCTTGGACGTTTTCTACGTGCGAGCGGGCACGCTGCAATTAATTGCGCAGAGATAAACCGCACGGTTATCGATGGCAAGATTAAGATCGATTGGGCCATCTCTGAGTAATCCACGGACGATGCGATTCCACCAACGACCGTTCCGTTTCAACGACTCTCGGCAGCGTGGTTAGTCGCCTACTCATATGTATCACATAATGTCCACCAATTAAGTCGGCTCATCTAGTCGGTCCGGAAAAAGCTTCGAGATCATTTTCACTGTCTTACTAGCCGTTAATTAATCGTATCGCGGTGATTAAATCTGCGAGTCGCGCGCGGCGATTAAGTTGCGGCGTGCTGTGATTTAAGTAACTGGTTCGATGAGTTAATAAAGTCGTATTAATTTCAGAAACTAAGTTAACCACATAAGAAAAAAGTAGGAACTATGTTAAATATGTGATAATGCGAGAAAGTTGCGCGAGAATTTCTGATTGTGGTACAAGACGTACAATCATTTGTTTCGCGGTAGATTTACTCAACGTTAAGACATTAATAGCTTTTTTTCCTCTCTCTCTTTCTTCTTACATTTGTGAGTGAAAGATAATAGCAGTAAGATTTCTTAATTAAAATTTTTTCTTCTTATTGCAATTCTTTTCTTTTATCATTCTGTTGAGAATTGTTTCTTTCAGCGGCGTATCTAAGCAAAAGAAGGTTAATCGACGACACAAGCGTCGTAACGAAGACGAAGAGTGTAGCCTAGCACAAATCCAATTATCGCTCGGCTAAAAGGATGGCCAAGTTAGTGCGCCAGTCGTAGAATCGGCTTCTTACGACGCAGTATCGTTACGTCGAATAATTACCGGATCGCCTTGAGATCGGACAAAAATCGCGACCGGATCGGACACGCTGGCTGGGATCCCCCCCCCCCCCCCAGAGAAGCTTTATATCTCACCAGTGCTACCGCCCTTCTCGATGGACGGTAATTAATTATGCGACCCGGAGCACTCTCGGATCAACAACGACGCTTCTGTCCTGTCAATTAACGTCCACCTTTGTTACTCGTTCCAGTCCGTCCACAAAAAACTGTCGTGACTATCTGACGAACGAACATGTACTCGATCAAATATTACAATGGCATCACGCTTTCTTTGTGCACAAAAGAGCACCGTAAAAAAAAACAACGAAATAGTATCAGTGGATAAAACATTATATCAATAATTCACCGAATTAGAACTGTATCCATTGATATTATTTTGACAAATTAGAACTGTATCCATTTATATTATTTTGACAAATGTATAGTACAAATAGAAATAAAAGCCAACATTTTGTTCATAAAATTATTTTCTAACCATCCCGCTTGTCACAATAAAAACATGGCCCAGCAAATCTATATATGGAAAATAAACCGCAATAAATTGCCGCGGGACTATCCATTATAGAAAAAAAATTATTAACTCTGAAATTTCAAAGGTGATTCTATTCGCCCCGTTCCGCGACGATGATCGCGTAAAAACGGTCTCGGATTATATGATAATTCGGTCGATCTCTTCCTTTTACGCTTATTTTACAACGGTCAGCCGCGATTATCGCGTCCCAATTCGTTCCAGGCCTGGCGGCGACGAGGAAAAAAAAAGGTGGCAGACGGAGTATCCGTACGTGTGCATTCACACCCCGGCAGCGATCGGAACGACCTTAATGCACGCGAGGCTCCCGAGGAATGCAGATGCGCGTACGCGCGCCGCATCTCCCGCGAGATGAATTATTCGTCTTGGCGTCGTGAGGCAGGAGAATACTGTATGGCGAAATCGCTATGTTGTACGTCACGCATCGATATTCATAAATGTCATAGCTGGACCGCGTGATTCTGACAGATTGACTTTACGTCTTACCTCTTGTGTCGTTATACTCGCTCGATCGTCGACTTTAGAGTTTAGAGGATTAGATATAGAAGCAAAGCCGCTTACACAGCAGCGACGGAATTTTAGAAAAACTCGCCTTTAAAAAAAAAAGAAGCAAAAATGCCTTATCTTTATTTATTTAAGTATCACCAGCTTACTACCAGCGCTATCTCAAATAAAATATTTATACCGAGCGATATTAATAGATAGTCATGGGGATTATATATTTGTATTCGCGATAACGAATCAGTTTAGAGTGATTGAACGATATCTCATGTCGAAGACACAGATTTAGCGGTTCTCGCAAATCGAATAAACGTTCAATCGTTGCAGACGACGACGACGGTCGCGTAAGTTTATACGTTATCAAAAGTGCATCTGTGGATTTATGTATATGCACATCAATGATGAATGGGTCAACGAAATATCTAAAGGGGACGTCATTATTATCGAAGAGCGTCTACATGGCGAAGAAGAAATATCTACCTAATTAACCTGATAAATGCATGTAATATGTGTACATGCGGTAATTTGTTAGGCTGTGTACTCAGCGTTTCAGATGTTAATGTCAAGTGGAAAGCATGCCCTCCTGAATTCGTCTATCATGTGAAGCTCGCGAATCGATACAAACTACAAAGTAAAACTGCACACGTCTATTTATGTATACATTTATGATCATATGTATGTCCATGTTATGGAATGTAATTGTTTCTCTCTCATCTTTCCTGTGAGAAAAAGCAAATTTATTCGTTGAGAATGAATTAATAATTTTGCTCCTTATTCTTTTATCCTTCAATACATGTTAAGTTAAATTTTATTTTATTTCATCTATACAATTTTAAGATAAATTTAAGTATTGACAATTTAAATTAAATATTATTAAGAATATTTTGTACAAATCGTTAGATACACTCTATATTGGGAGCTCCAGAGAGTTGATTTCTGATCTCCATTAAACCACATGCGAGATTCACGATTTTTTACTAAATATTGCTACAGAGTTTCAAAATTTCATCATTATTTCGGATTTCTATCTATGCAATAAACATCGTTACTTATTCCCAGAACTTGACCGCGCGTTAACCCGCCAAAGAACGAAGTTGATTAGAGCAATCACTATATTCTTTGTCTGGTAATCTAATCGCGACTTCATTTCACTATCGCCTATAGTGGAATAATCATTCCTCTATCGTCTGTTTGCAAGCTCACGTGTCGATGTTTATGAATTCTCGACTATCCTCCGTATTCTCCGTATCTTACGACACGACGATCTCGAGCTTAAACTCATCCGTTATTTCGCTCGCATCCGTGGCCTCTATCGCGCTCGGATCTCGGGTTCGAGTAGCAAAATACACGTATCTATCCGTCCGCGTTTCTATTCGCCTATCTAAGAAATGTGCAACGTTACTTTGCTCGTCGCGGACCGTAGCAACGCGGGACATTTATGACTGCGCCATTAGTCTTTATACTCGGCGTCCCGCGACGTGCTGAGATCTATCGCTATTTTGTGCTCGGACTCGTATCCCGCTCGACTGCGCCTATCTATCCGTGGCGACCTATTTATATGTGTGTATATCCCGGAGAGAGAGACTGTATATCCTATCGGCTTATTTTATTCCGATGCGAAGTAAGACGCGTCTCACTCCGCGTTTACCACGAGGTAAACTCGTAAAACTTTAGCTCGTGAGTCGCGCGCGTGTGGACCACACAGAGCGATACAACGCGATCCGAAAGTCAGGATGTACACAAGAGGTAACACAATGGGCGATCGATATAAACCATTCGATGGAATGGAGCGTGTAAAGGAGTTAGAAATAGGTATCACTTCCCGTGCCGCTCGCCAGCGATGCATTGTTCACCATTTTACACACATTTTACCTTCCATCTGAATTTTGCGGATGTCTGACAAAAACGTTCCGTTTTTTACTAACTTTTAAATCACTTTTCGCTAGAATATCTGTTTTAATGAATTTTACAAAAGTACTAGATATATTTTCTTTATACGCCTTTGATTTCGATCGGCGAATTTATCAAACTGTTTAAAGTCATGATTTTCTTTTATCATTGTAAAACAGAGTCTGTCGCGTTCTTCACTGTATGTATTCACTGTAGGTATTCTCCTTTATAAAGAGTAGATACAATATATCACAACCCATAGATCGTTCAGTCATATGCCCTCCCAGGTAGATAACGGCGTAATCATTTATGTAAATGGTGAAGTGATACTTTCGCATATACAATATTTTAAGGATTAACGATTGTCTTCATAAAAGACCGGTCTCCGTGAGAGACCGTAACATATTTTGGCACGTCAAGCAGCATGGATATACCGAATCGATATTCGGGCAAGAACCGGTATATCGCAGCGTGATATGACTGTTGACTAAATCGATATTACGCTCGCATATTACACAATGAAAAGAGCGCCACGCCGCGGTGTATGTTCGTATATCGTATATTGAAAGATAATATTGCCTAATAATACATTCCTGATCGCGCGCGTCGAAATAATTCATCGTGACTGTTCGACCGTAATTATTTCCCATTCAAGCAACCGTCACATTTGTTCAAACAAACGTCCTCATTTACTCGGACGAGATCAGTAGAGAGTGCGGTTGGTCATGGACACCCTGTGCACGGTGATCCAGGTGTATGAATGCGGTAGACGTGGACACAGGCGCTGCTTACGTCGTGGACCACACGAGACAGACGGCACCAGACGATGGCGAACGGTAGAGACCGGGCAAGGTCGACGACCTCGCCTACGACTTGGTATAGTAGCCAGCAGTTGCTCCTTTACGCCAGGATCGAGACTCCGGGACTGTGACCAACTGTGACGTTGCAAATACGATCGCGATAGTGTCGCGAATGATCGATTTATCCTCACCGTTTTCCCTCCTTGCACATGCACCGTGCCTAGCGCCACGATAAGAATACGTGTACCCGAGTGCGGAAAAAGTATGTTTAACAAACATAACGGGAAAGACTTTAAGTTAGGAAACATAGAATCGGCCGTTGCATCGATAATATCGTTGTTCTAATGTCAGTAAAGTTGCAATTATTGAACAATAAATTCATTCGGATTCGATACAGAAAAGTTGCAGACATTAGAGAATAGCATTAAAGAACCACAAAAAAATTATTTATGCGACAATTTTGAATTACACTTGTTTAAATTAAAAAACTGTGACAAAATTTAAAGAAAATTGATTTTCAGCCAGCAAGAAAATCCGATCTCGTAAGTTTTCTCGATAGCTCCGGGATACGTTGTGTAACAAATGGAGAAACAACATAATCATAAAAAATGCAACTACACGACACGCTAGCGCGCCTCTCTCTCATTCTTTCACTGTATTTCTTTTGTCTTTCGACGTCCGTCATCATGACAGCTTGCTTTCTCGTCTATGAATAGATAGCGGCATAAAAGAGGACATGAGACAAGCGGACCCACGTGGTTAAAGCGACAGTATATACACGTGTGTACCTACCTATTCTGAGTGCAATGCGTGAGGGAGGAGGCTTTTCAATACTTTCTATGTTTATTTACACGTAGACGTATCAACGGATCCATCAACAGCTCCAAATCGATACTCGATAATTCATTAACGGTTTCTCGGGACAAGTGGAATATTTAATGATAATAAACGCGCAACTATTTTGCGCGTCTTCATCACTTTGGGAGATGTACGGAAGTTGAAAATTTCAATTTTTATATTGTCACTTCTCCTTAAACTGAATTATTTTAACTAAGCTGGATAATAATTAAAATTTCTCTGCCTGAGAAATCGCTTAAAAAAGAAATATTTTACGCTTTGCATATTAAATATTATTTAATACTTACAAAAATTTTCTTTGAAGAAAGTTGTAATTAAATATTTCTTGTAAAATTAATTTTAAAATAATTAAATTTGAGTCACGCTAACTATTTGTTGTACAATTATGTTGTAATATTTGTTGTAAAACTAATAATAAAATAATTAAATTTGAGTTACGCATATTAAAATAAATCAAAATATAATTTAAGATTATATCTTTGTGATCTTCAAGTATAATGCGATCCTAAAGTACAAATAAAATGTTTTAATGGATGTCTGTGCTTGACAAGGAAAGGGGGGAATCGATTCGCTTTTTCGCAAGACGAAGGGAGTCGATGGAAATCCGTGTTTTTCTTGTATATATCCTTCCTTCCTATACGTAAGATATTCCGGACGACGTCGCGGTGGTCCCCGTAGGGTAAACCTTTTAAAAGACGTGCAATAATACATGAGCGCTACAGTGGTCCCGAAACTTTTAAAGGGACGCGCGACCGCCCCTTCGAATATTAATATCTCGTGCACTTCGTATCCACTCTTGTCAAAAGCATTATCTGTACAAGAGCTTTTTGATTAAAGGCTTATCTCTCTGTGAATACTCTGTTCCGTTACGGGCGATTGGTTTCATCTTATCGCTTTCATGCTTAAGAATATGCTTTACTAAAATTATGATAAAAATAATATAAGAAAAAATTGTGAAGCAAAAGATTTCTTATACAGAAATTTTAATATTTTTATTCCTGTGTTAATGTATTTTTACCGCATTTGTTGTTTTTATTTTCTATTATATGTAACATATATTTTATTAAAATAAATTTCTTTGTGATCATTGGAAATATTTATTTTATATATGTATAGTCCTTCATGATGTATTCCACGATTCGCAATATCATGTTCCGCTTTATAAAATGTGGCCAAATCCGGTCTATATTTATCACCGGTTGATCCTAGCTTTGCCTGATCTTGCATTCAATCCAGAAGGTATCGTTCGGTTTGAGTACCCGGATATCAATAACTCAAGTGCCCCGGACTTGTAACGCGTCTGTTGACCCAAAAAATGAAGAGCGTCGTCGACGAGAACCTCCAGAATCTAATGCCGCTTCCTCGCGGAGATCTGCTCTGCTTCTCTCGATTGAGAGTACTTCGTGTCTGCTACTTCAAGATTCGCGTGGTGTGATTTCTACATAATGACGTAAGGTAATATATAACATCTGGCATAAATAGACCGAACATAGCGCAAACTTTAATATCCAGCATTTGCGGGCTCGTATGTGTGCGTGTATGTTTGCGCATCTCTAGCGACAGGATAAATTCAAGAGGATAAATCAGCCTGGGACAAGTCTCCGAAGACGGATATTAACGATTAGAAAAATACAAAAATCTCTTGATCCGGCCGCGGGAATTAGCTTAGATAAAAAATGCAACGGTTACGTCGTGTATAAATACGCTTACCCGTTAGACCCCTGAGGTTCACGTAAGCAGCATTATCATTTATCTCTAATTTGCTTCGACAGTCTCTACGAGCGACGTCTGTCAATGACGCGGAAATCACAATTATACGTCATGCCAATTACGGCCGACGGAAGGCAATCGATCTGACAATCAGATTAATTGGCGAAGCGGAAAATTTACGCGATAAAATTCAACCTCGCGCCAAGTTCCGACTTTAGAAAGAGAGAGAGAGAGAGAGACAGAAATCGCAAATGCAGCCATACCATGCAATGCGAAACGTATTAAATGCGTGGACCATCGAGCCGAGTGTCGACAGAGACGAAAGCTCGCAATCGTTCATGAGGGTCGACAGTCGATCTCGCGGCGCGGAGTGTTAAGTGCGATTGCGTTAATGACGTGCGCGCGCGTTAACGAACGCGTTTTTTCTTTTTTTTTCTCGCGGCGTCCGTTTGCACCGCCGGTTTCCCAAGCGAACCGCAAATCGACGGCCGGTTTGTTCTTTCTTAAGAGAGGAGGCGAGAGAGTTCGGCTCTCTCGAACGAATTCCGCTCCGCGTGACAGCCGCGACATAATAATTACACTGTTCAACCTCAAGAGGATCCGTCGTTAGAGACGCTCGTAATTCTTGCTCCCGTGACAGACAATTTGGCGGTCGGACCGCATTAACGCTACCAATACCATCACGCGTGCCCGTTTCATCGAGATGGAGATTACGAACTTCCGTCGCCTGCATTAATTTGCAGACTGCACTAATTGATGACCACGATATTGGTGCGCGCGACGTTCCGGATGCTTCAATCTTAATTTTAATGAAATTCTTTGCCCAATTCAGGGACGATTCTCCTTTAATTAAAATATTAATTCTTGATCGATTACAGAAATTATAGAGTTTCACGGAGGTTACGTTTCTTCAGTCCGCTGTAATATAAGATGCGGTAACCGAGCAACGGTCGATCGCGCCGCGATTATGTGGGTGTCCGGTGTCGCGCGTCTCGTGGTGTGGGCACACATCGCACCGGCACGAAACGCTTTATCGTAATATACTCGAGAAGTGCTTTCGCAACGAGTGAGGAACGACGGGGAAGGATAAAGCGACGAGCTCTCGAGGCGGTGGGTGGCACTGTCCGCGACGCCGCGAAACCAGCCGGTTTTCGCAACGAAGAAAAAATTTCCGCGCGCGGAAAGTCGCGCGTGCGGTACATGCGCGTCTTCGGCGGATAAGGCTGCTGTCTTTCAGAAGCAGGCTCCGACGACGAAAAAACACTGGCGGCGTATACGCGAGAGGAATAGAGAAAAAGATGGGGGGGGGGGAGAGAAGAAAGAGGTGTACAGGTTCTGAAGTTCTGAGAAAGGATGAGCGAGTGGTGGGGCCAGGTTACACGCGAGACACACGCGAACGCTCGCCCACGCGTCCGCGAATTACGAAGAGGTAGATATAATACCGTGTCGATAGTTCACGCAAATCGCGCCGAGATTACCGGGGAAAGAAAGGCGAAAGACAGAACGCGGGGGTCTCGCGATACTAACTTTTCACTTGGGGAGATAATTCCGCGTGTATTTACGTGACGGGAAATGAATCATAAAACAAAACAAAAATTCGCCGTAGCGAATTAAGATTTCTAAATGATTGTAGCGACTTTACGATACGCAGTTTAAAAGGATAATCCGTTCGAAGTGCCGCCGCTTTCACTCGCTGCGAAATCAATCTGTCAAAACGCGAACGCGCATTAATGTCAAAACTGCACGAATGGCAAATTCATCGTGCGGCATTACGACTTAACGTTGCGTATGCTACTCGTTATGGATCCGAGTATCAACGAGCAGGAAATTACTACAAAGAGAATAAATCACCGGCATTACGATATATAATAAATTGTTGGCAAGAAGAGAGGATTTTCAAGTGGTGGTTGCTTTAATTCGTGGCGAGAAGACGAATGAAAATAAAGAGTCGTTCATTTACAAGACGGAAAAAAAGACGTGCGAGTGGCGGAAGGATCAATGAATGAAAGACAATTAATATGAACTGGTAGTAGCTTTCTCGTGACGACCGGAAGTCGTTATGAGGACGAGCGGAGGATATCTCGTAACACGTGACCGGAAAGAAATCCGTTAGCGTCACCAAGATTAGGTCCAGCGCTTGGTACTAGTTGATTATTTTTTAAAGGTCGAAGATTTCAGATAAAAATTAACAAAAGAAGATAAAATAAAATCAAGTTGATTCTTTATCAGTAAAATTTCTGGTATTTTCTTTTAAACTAAGTAAACAAATTCCAAAAAGAAAAAATAGCTTTTATTAAACATACATACATAATCAAGTTAAATAAATGTTCATTGTAAGAAATGATTTTTCAACGATATTCATACTGTAAATTAATTGCGTTTCGCTGTGTGATGTCTGAATGCGTGTATGTGACGGTCACCCAACGAGCGTTACGTTTAATATCCCAGGGAAACTGGCTTTTAAAAGGAAATACAAGCAGTTTCATAGTTACGCGTGAACACGGACGCAAGCGTGAGCAATCCGCCGTGACCGTTACTTGGGCACGATCGAGCTTAGAACTTAGAAAGGATGAAAACAAGACGACAACGGGGTTCGTACGGTATTAAAAGGGCTCTTCGTACCATGCTTATTACGTAATCGAATGAACGCCGAGATAAGGGTGAAAATTATCCGCCGTCTTTTCTCGGATCGCATGCACGCGCGACTGGCGAGAGAAATCTGAGACTCGTGGACGCCGTTGACTTTATCGGAATTATTTTTCCTATAGGGCGTCTCGTACACCAGACCGATCTTTTATTCCGCGATAAAAGCACTTGGACACGGATCCAACATATAACATTATCATAAATAATCCGAAAATTACTCTACAAATTACGGATAAAAAAATTTAATCTCGTACAGTTCGATGACGCTGCATTTATCATGCTCTTATCGAATATTCCATATTACGTCAAAACAGAATCCATGAATATCATCTGAAGTAAACGGAAGATTAATTACAGTAAAAGCTCCATACGCGCCAGAGGCGCAAAAAAGCTGAGCAAAATGAGTCGCTGGACGAGAGTTGGTATATACATTGCGTATTACGACCACCAGCCAGCGCGTTAACCGCCGAACAAAGGGCCGACTATAAACCGGGCACGGCTATAAACCAGGCCTGCCAAGCAGAACGCGCCAAATTCGCGTCTGAAATAACACACAGAGAAAAAGAAGAAAGCAAGTGCACGCGCCGTTATGGTAAAAGCATAGCGAAAAGGACAACTTTAGATTAACGAAATGGTCAATTTCCGCACGAAAACCTTCTGTTTTCTTCTTCTTTCTTTTGTCTTTTAAATTATCGTTCTAATGTCCACTGGAAGGAAGCGTCTTAAACAAAAAAGTTAAGATACGCAAAAGCTATGTTTTTAATTAAAGTAATAAGCAAAAACTCGCGTTCTATTACAATACGCGGTTCTATTAGCGTATCTGATTATGTTTTTCTTAACGTACGTCTGTCTAGAATTCCGATCGGAAGATAGCGTTGAAATGAGCCTGATTGTAAAATTTCATCGTCAACTTTTCAAAGTCGGATGATAAATAGGAATGGCGTGCCGTCAATTCACCGAGCAATTTGTCATTAATCAGTAGCTAGATGACAAGCCGGGAAAAGAACGAAAGCACGGCGACGTTTTCTCATCGCAGCTTTCGAAAACGCGTAGATATAATGATACGCTCGTAGGCCGCGGCGAGCGGATGATTAATCGCGCTCGCTGTATCGTCGGCTTCGATCTACGCACGCAGCACGATGTGCATACACACGCATAATTAGGTAAACCGATAATTGGCAACAAGGCCAAGGAGGGCAAGCGACCTTGATCGCGCGCGAAGGTTTCACCCGTTCGGCCGCGCCGTGCGATTTCTTCGCCGCTTTATTCGCGGGACCGAATTGTTAACCCTACACCCCATGGGCATAATATTTTGACTGGGCCCCGTAGGCGTGTAAGATTGTGTCAGGCTGTAATCACGCGCTCGATTAATTTCAGCGTCGACGCGAGAGAGGCGATGGAACCGCGCGAATTTGCGACTACGTGTGCCAAATGTACGCATAACGTGACCAGTACGGCCGACTGAGTAAATAAAACTTTTCTTTACAAGACTAATAAACTCTCCAAACATGCAATAATATATTCTGAATTTTAACATGTCAAAATAATATATTTTAGGCCATAAATAAAAATTATTATTTTTCGACTGCATAATTTTTCTAACATATAAAATAGTTTTTCCTGATCTAAAATTACAAATATTGAAGTATTATAAAATATAGAAAACCGTCAAGTATATGAGAAAGAAAAAAAAGAAAGAGAGAAAATGAGAAATGTTATTTTTTTTCTTTTTCTCTTATACTCGGACCATATGATTAAATGTACCCTATAATCGACGACTTAACTCTAGATAAGGGGAAGATATAATCATAAAAATGGAAAACGACTGTTGTATCGATTTAAACTCGAAAGATACGAATTGTAATGTCTATAGGAGGGATTTATACTTCGAACAAGTTCACGCGTCGGTGCTCGTCACCACTTTCGAGGAGGGCAGAATTTATTCTTGGCATATCGCGCAAAGGTACCTATAAATATCAGGAGAGGCGACGACGTCGTTGGCGTATCCCTAAGATCACCCTTTTTGCTTGCATCTTTTTGCGCGAACCCTCATTCCAAGTATCCTGAAAACGTATTTATTTTTCCGACTCTACAAGAGAATTGCGACATGTCAAGATGTCATACGGCGATACCAATTTTCTCGTCATTTTTTTAACACACTTAACTAGAAGAAATTCATCATTCAGTTAAGAAGCTTTTCTTTTCTTTTAAATGAAATGCGCGTCTAGACATGCCAAAATATTTATCTGCCATTTTTACTAAAAAATACCTAAAAAATTTTCCACGTTTAAAATAAAAAAATATTGAAACATACATGAATATTCCTTATATAAAATATAAAATATCGAATAAAATTCTGCAATCACAAATTAACGGCGTGTTTTAAATAATTAATGTACCTATATAAAGAGAGTGTTCAACAGGTTTCAGATTTACGACCCACAAAAGATTATCAAAATAATGTAAGAGAATCATGATTTTATTCACTATTGTAACAGTTTCTGTTCCAGTACTGTTTTTCCAGACACCTATTCATCAAGATAGAATATCAAAGATATAGAGATATGGAATGATATAAATATCACGGTCCAATATTATCGAAATGTCGTAAACATTCCCAACGGCACATTTTCAGAGAAAAATGTTATGGCTTTTTTTACGCTATACGAAAAGATGTAGTAAATTTTTAAATTAACAAATAAAAAAATTGATTTTAGTTTTAGTTATCCTGCTCCATTCTTATCAAACACATACGTAGACCTTGTTCTTACATTTCTTATTATTGTTATATTGTGTCTTGCTTTAACTTTTTCGCAAATGTATTTATTGCATTATCAGTCGCAGAACCGTATATGTATAAATGTATGTGTGTTCGAAGTATATTGAGCTTGGGCCCGTAGGTTCTCTAAACCGAAATGACTGTCCGGATCAGTCATCTCTGCGGGAAACCGTAGTAAAAATCCATCTGTGCGCTATAGCGCTGTATCTCTTTGAAGGTAGAGATACAGTTTACGATTTCCGCGTCTCCAACGGTATGCCGCTGTATAGTGCTTTATCGTCCGTTTCCTTTGTCGTCCGTTTCTCCCTGTCCACCTTCGGCCGCATTCGATTCACGCAGATAGATCGGCATCGAACGGCGCGGACGCATCGGCGAATAAATTTATCCATTCAGTTGTCCCGTCGGACTAACTCGACTTACTTCTCTCCCGTCCTCGACATAAAGTCGTCGCGATCTTCGAACGCTCTCGCAGTTACAGCTCGCTATGCGGAATGAAACCTGCAGCTAGATATATACGATACGCGTCACGCATAGAACGGCATAGGCTGCGCATAGCGTCATAAATCTTTACGATTGTGTCCAGCCGTTTCTTTATATTTAAGTTACCTCCGTCGAGAGATGTCCACTCTTAAATCTCCCGCGTAAGTCTCTCGGTATCTCGCCGGCCGGTTCTCCACCCGCGGATAAGCCGGACAGATAATCAATCCTTTGCTGCCGCGCAGCTGATTAAACTTCACTGGAAAACTTTGCCGCACGTTATATTGAACACACCTGACGACGGCATGTAATTGATTCACGATCGCGACCGCACGGTATTAGCCGTGACGTAAGTTATAGGGGAGGTATACAAACCAATCTTGCGTACCCCTGGGAGGACGATGTCCGATGGACTTCGGATAATTCGCGAATCGCTATTAAGAACCTGTTTATCTTGTCGCGGCTACCTTTTTTTACGGTTATGATTTGTACCGCCTGTTACAATCGATTGTAACGTATGTTACACAACATCATAACATATATTTAAACCGATATTTTACAGATCTCGAATTGAAATCTGTATTTCATGTCTGAAGGGTTATTAATCGTAATGTAGCAATTTCACCAAAATAATTGACAAATAAGAAATAAATAATTAGTTTATCTTCTTAAATAAATTGAATTTTTCGCTATCAAATTATATATATGTTGTAAGCTAGCCAGGCTGGCTAATATCCAATCTAGCTTTGCTCCATCGCAAAAATAGCGATGGAACGTTACGTTTCTCATACATTTTTAACATTTTCCGCTTGTTCCAAGCTCCGCCCGCGTGTACATTTTAATAAATAGATTCCTCCGTCCCCCTTCTGGTGCTCTCCTCGCGGGGTGTGGCAGTCGCGGTTGCGCCCGGCTCGGCGAACGCTTCGTTTGCGTTAACTTCGACGCGATTTATCTTACCCACGGCGAGTAGGCTGGAAATACGGCGAGAGAGCCGCGTCGCGTCGTGCGGTGTGCGTGCGCGCGCCGTACACGTGCACGCGCTGGAGCGTGTGCGGGGAGAAGTTTTATGGGAGCGGGTCGCCAAACATGGTAACATGCCCGCGACTCACCTCTTGCAGAGGCAGAGTCTCCCTTCGGCTTCGGCTCGTTCCTGAAAGAAACGCGCGCGTATCTGTACGCGCCACAGACCGGAGAGACGACATCGATGAAGCTTCCGCGGTTGTTAAAACGCATTCTACTTATGCGGTAGCACATAACAGTAGTATGGATTCCCTGGTATGGATTCTCAATCTCTCTTCTTTGACAATGCGAATTCATTAAAATAATGATTAGTCGCATGCATTAAGTATACAATAAATGAATGTATTAAACTATTAATATAACTGAACTTAAATAAACTGTTCATGTACGTTAAGGCATACGTTTATTATTAACGTTCAATTTCAACGTATCTACTTGCTCAATATTGTAAACTGTGCAAGTTTGACACGATGAGTGATTAGATGCTCGCGTGATGTTAAAATTGAATAAAGATGTTCAAGTTTTTTCGGCAGGACTAAGGCATGTCAGAAAAGTTTCGGAAGGCAGCCGGGAAACCTTTGTGGTATGCAGAGAATGTTCGTAATTTGTCCCGAGTAAACAAGGGGGAAGGAGGACTCGTTCTGAACTTTAGCTCTCTGCGGAGAAAAACCTTTTTCGCGGGAGAGCACAGCGAGAAAATAGCGAACTGATGAATCACCGACGTTCGGTGGCAATTTATGGATGCCTCGCGGAATGGAGGTGAAAATTACAGCCGGAGAAGAAAGGGGAGAGCTAAAGGAGGACGAGATAAGAAATGCTTGCCCGACGAAAACGGATCAGAAGGAAAAGAAACACACAGCTAGACTCGTCTTCTTCTAATCGGTCTCGCACCTTCGCGCCACACATTTAACGCTCATAATTACTGTTATTAATTTGCGTGCGGTTTAGGTGTAAAGCGCGTGTAATCGCGGATGGTCAGCGACGGCGCGCAATTTACTGCCGCAGGCCACTAGGCATCGCGGATGTTAAAATAACTCCGTCGGCGATTTTGCGTGAGAAATCATTGCCGAGACCGCGTCGGCCGTTGAAAGATGCGCGACGTATTCGCGGGTCCGGCCAAAGTTCCGCGTCGGAATGCAATAAAAACGTCGGAATGCTCGGACGTTCGACGGATGGGGAAAACAGGTGGTTGGCAGATCGCTCGTTTGTTCTCCCTTCCTCTTTCCCGTCGCTGATAACAGGGCTATCTCCCGGCTTGACCTCCGCCTCGGGAAACCTCGCGGCGACGATTGCACCATTGCGCGCGGGGTCGAAGTTTTGATCTCGAATAAAACGCGCGCGACTCACGAAAGATGAGTAGGATCAACGGCCAGCGAATAACGCGATATCACTTTTGCGTGTACTTGGAACTTCGGCACTCGATAATATCGACGTTCCGTGGAAATCGAACTAGAGACGACTGGTGGATACGGGAATAGCGCGGTCTCTCATCCAGCCCAGCGAGTTAGCTTACGCTACATCGTATACCATATGGATCGATGTAAATACATACATACGGAAGCTCGATACGCGACTTCAAGAAGTTTCTACCGAGTTATATGTTCTAAAATATAGAAGTGCACGCTTACTTCCCTCAGTTTATGAGCGTAGTAAGTTCCGTTTCGATTTACCGACGTTATATTCTGATTGAAGTTGTGAAATCTTGAAATGTTTGCGTAAACTTATAAAGTATGGTTACATTGCGACGAGAAAGTTACTCTGCACGCGAATAAAGATAGAAGTTTTAGGATTGCAATATGCAAATTTTATAAATACCGAAACTAAAATTAAAGATTTAAAAATTACGTTCGGCATATTAGCTTCGTCTTTATTTGTTATGGCGTAATGTTATTTCTAATACCCGATAATGTATTTTTCTAAATTCTAAAATGTATATTGAAATTATATACATAGAGAGAGTTAAAATTTACGACTCGTAAAAAAAGGAAAAACCATCGAGATTTTTGCTGTCGCGTATCGTGCTAATTCAACACGCGTTTCGCCCACGCCGGATTTCGTCGACCACCGCATATTCGATCTGATATGATTACTCCTTCACGTGTAAACGTCCCGCCGATATCGAGCGACAGCCAGCGGACTCTTCTACAAGAGCGCGGCCAGTGTAAAAAAAAAGAAGGACGACTCCTGATTTATGGCGGTAATAACTCGGCCATGCGAGTCACGGGTGAGGCGGACATCTGTTTGGATCCTATCTCTAAATTCTCGACATGGGCGATCTCGGTGGCACCCGCGGTAATGAGCACACAAGTGTTATACATGCAGAGGAAACAGACCGAGAAACAGGGGAAAATGTGGTCCCTTTTGCTCAGAAGCGGTGGCTGATTGTGAGTAAAAATCGGGACGTATATTGATTGAAAGAAATTTTTTGTCGAATATAAAGTAATTAAAAGTTGAAAACTTTACACAATGTGAACTTTATGAAGTAAAACCACGAGATTCTTAACCAACTTTAAATAAATTCAACTTTTACAAAAGCTTAATCAAACGAGAAAGAAAACGAGAGAGCATTTTTTAAAAATACTTTTAATGTTGAAAGTAAAAAGCCACGGAAGTAAAAATAAAAAAAATGGTTCTCCATTTTCTTTCAACAAGATTCTAGGATGGTGCGCAGTTATCTATATGCCATGCTATATTCCAGAGAAACTAGATTATTTGAATTTGCGCTAGAAAAGTATTCGCTATCTCCCCTTTAGCGAACGCCGATACCTCCTCGCAAATCCTCCTTCCGATTCTCTCAACCGTTCAATTTACCACGGTCTTCTCGCCGGGGAGGCGCGAGTGATTCACTCGCGTGCGAGCAATCGAGGAAGGATCATAGACGAGCGGTGTACGCTTGCCGTCGCTACATTCGCCGTAAATAAATTACAGTCTCTCGGTTAACGCCGCATACCCCGACATATGGTCGAGATTGTTTGCGCTAATTAATAACACCGTGCGTTCGCGAGATTGTGTGTGCGCGCACGGCTTCCTCCTCGTATGTATTCCCTAGCCTGCTATCGCTGATGAAACTCGACCTGCTCGGGTGTAGCCTCAGCAAAAAAGACAACTCGCCGAGATACTTGCCGGAATAACACCGCGAAATTATATTAAACTCCTTTCCGCGTTTCCTCATTTCCGTTAAACTACGGCAGTGAATTAAAGTAAACTAGCCTACTTACTAACTGCAAACAAAATATTATTCCGAGCTGCCATAAATCACAACGGAGTGTATAATATATATGAAGTTATAATAGGGCACAAAACTTTCTAGATTGTTATATTACGGCTTTCCCCCTGTTTGCGGACCAAGTTTTGTTCCACGAAATAAGCGAGCGAATGTATATATATTACGTGTAATCAATTAATGCTGAACGCGTAATGATATGCTTGTTTGAAGTGGAGCCGGATTGTCCAAACACCGGATATGCGTCCAAACACAGCTTATTTTACCATCGTTTATTGCACAGAGTGCATACAGACTGCTTTACGATGAACACGAAACGGGCACTTAACAGCTTTACGCGAACGCTGTGATGTGTATAAGATTCCGTGGCGTTGAAAAGTCCCGAAAGTACCGAGGGTTGATAAATTTAAACGCAACACACGAATTCCCGAGCGAACGCCAAAAATAGTAGACGACAAACAACGTAACAACCGATAAACATTTTGACAGCGGATGTCAAACAGTTTAGATAGAAGTAATCTTTACTAAAAAATAAACATCACCCGACATAAGCCGATAAATAAATAGAACTAAAAAAGATTATAGATAATAAAATATTTAACGCAAAAAAAATTGATCAAGAAAAAAAAATTAAAAAATATATGTTGCAATATTATAATTGAATAATAACTGTTAGATAGTTTTCGAATAGAATGATACAAATTTACTGCGAAGCTATTCCTGCTGGGATAAATTCCGTAATTCCGGCCTCATTTCTCGAACAACTTACCCAGCTCTCTCCAGACGAGGTGTCTCGCGAACAACTGTCGCGTATATGGCGGACACATTACGAACGTATCGATATCAGTACTTGACGTACTCAAAAAGTACACACAGTGGCAACCGAACCGTATCGATAGCGTTAATCCTATTTTTCTGATGGTTAAATTTATGGAGGACATCCAACGCCTCTGCGTGCGGCACGTACGTCACGTGCGTGTGCAAATATTCCCGATATGTGTATACGTGTGTATGCGACAAACCGCCGAACGTATGTATGCGCGTAACAGCACATATGCGCAAGGCCGATCTGACCGAAGAGCGCGAAATCCAGATAACAAAAGTGGCGTCGCGCGGTCTCGCGCGTACGTCACGGATCGGCGCGAATCACCGCGCTCCTTCCGACAATATGCAGTGCAAGACCTGCAGAGAGTACAACGAAGCACGCGTACATCGCAAAAAGTCATCTTCCCAACACTTGCGGTGAAGAGTGGGAAATGACACGTTCGCGTGAAAAACACTGGTGAACGGATGGAAAAGTTTGCGGTAAATCGAGATATTTCAAGCCGATACAAATCAGAAAGGCGTGAAGAATCGTTAACGTACAAGCATATCTGTTTATTAATTATTGTATCTCGAAAAGAGTTGGAATAATAACTAAATAATAAAGAATAAAAAACTAATATATATATATTTTTCAAATTTCTTTTTCTGTTTATAGAACTGAAATAGCGAAATTTCGTGCCCCGAATTAATGTCGCAATAACAGCGAAACAATAGCGTGATCAATATGACAGCGACAATACATGCCACGTTTCTGGATATATTGGAGAATTAAAACAAATAATGGTCTTTCCCCGCAAAACAGTGTGTCCGTTGTGAGTGAACATTTGATACATCGCACGATGGCAAAATAATCATGAGTCGTGTGATTCGTGTGATTCGTTGGCTGACTCGGCTGAAAATGATCAATGGATCGATGACAAGAGGTCAGCGATATGTAATTTCAGCGCGAAGCAAAATAACGATACAGAGTGTAATGTAAGACAATCGCCATTTCTGCTTACAATTATCATTAAATTTCTGCTTACAATTACATATCACTTACAATTAACTGCATCGTTGCTATTAAATTCGCAACACTCTTATCGCTTACTGTTAGTATTAATTTTTCTCTATCACACCTGTTACACGAAGCCACGTAATCTCTAACTGTCTAATAATCCGTTATCGGATACGATGGCGACAAATCGATAAGATTGAATTTTTCCGAGGTTGATCGTTTACCTAACTATAAGATAATAAGTTCTATAAGATAATATAGTTCGATTTTAAGACATAGTTCTCGTTCAACGTGGAGCCTATTAAATTCTCTATAAAATTTAAAGCAAAATTACCGATAAAAATATCTCTAACTTTGTATATAAAAATTCGTACAATCTTTAATTATATATTAGAATACTTTCATACACGGTATTTTTGTATAAAAAGTGTCTCATCTAGAAAAAAAAACCATATTTAATGGATCTCTCGGAGTTAAGGGTTGAATAACCTACAAAAATATACACAAAGTTTCAGAGTTCTCTCTTCACGACTCGAGCAAGCTCTCTCGTCGGGCCATGCATAACTTCGCAAAAGTCGTTACCTAATCGCTTAAGCTGTTAGTTACGCAGTCTCGACAAGAGGCGTTAAACGTTTCGTTTGTCTGGCGTACGGTGAAGGAAAAATAACGTTGCAAAAGGTACAAGCCATTTCCTACGCTCATTGCCGGTTTATACGCTAGCGGTTCGGCCAGCATAAAGGGCGTATTCATGCGACCGTTCCCCCGTAAAGCGTAATAAGCTAACCACTGTTTCCCGTGTGCCGTGGCCGTGGATCGCGCGCAGAGCCGGGAGAAACCGAATGCCAACAAATTAGGATCTCGCCTGTGTTTCCTGTCAGCGATCTCACATTAGGCGTAACGCGGTACGCCTGCAGGAAAGCATATCAGAGATAAGCCAATGTACGTAACGTGGAAGAGGCTTGATTCGCCGGATCAAGCCGGAACCTGTTCGAGTCGACGAGCTAATGGGATAATTGACGTGGCGATGTAACTGTAACGCAGCGCAAGCTCCGAGGCTGAGAGGCTGAGAACAGAAACTACATACCGTGACAAATATATAAACGCGCAATATTTTACAAGAGCCTTAACTTCTCGTTTTAAGACCTGTAAACCATCGATAAATCATCAAATCGACATGGATCAATGAAAAATCGATTTATCAGGTCAAATTCAAGTACGTGGATGATTTATCATCAGAATCGGAATACTCTTATCGTAATACTCTTATCGTAATACTCTTATCTTAGATAACCAAGAATGTGTCTGAAAAAATAGTCTCTGTTTGCGTAGTTGCATTAAAAGTACACAAGGTGTGTGTGAGGTTTCTCAATGCGACTTGCGTTCGTCACTACCGACAGCAGGCTTGCGTGAATGCTTGGAAAGTAAACGACGTATAATTAATTAAGAAGCGTGGAGTCGTCGATGCTGCGTGAATCATTATTGTTAGATTATGCTAACGATTTTGTCGCGACCGGGAGAGGCTAGTGCGAAAAGTGCCGAGATCGCATTGAGCTCGCATAGGCATAGCTACGCCAAGGTGGCTGCCTTGCCGTAGGCGAGAAAGTATTCTGACTACATATACAGTATGCATCGAGGCTGCATGTAGTGCACGCACGCACGCCATAAGGATGTAGTAAGAGCACCACGTTCTATATATACGTGCACGAGCCGTGTATTTTAATCTTTGCCCTTTTAACCCCTTCACTCTGAGACATTAGAGAGCCATTAAATGTTTTCACTCGGTTTACTATTTAGTTCTTCAAAAATAAAACGTACTTTCACTGACTTGACTGAGGCACCGTTAGTCACTTTAGGACATTGAAAATTGATTGTTAATAATGTTAAGGAGTAAATAAAAATTTAATTCCCACGAGATTTTTAAAATACAGTAAAATAAAATATGTCATAAGTAAAATTAAAATTTTAGAAGCAAATCCGATGTTAAAAGTAACTAATTTACTCTGGATTTTATTTGTCTAATGTTGTGTTGTGAAAATTACAAAAAATAAAAATAAAATGAGAGTCAAGTAGTTATACGTAGTAATTATATATTACGCGACAAAGATGAAATAATGAAGATTTAAATTTGATTAAGGTACAGATATAAATTATGCATTTGTTTTTGTGGCACCGAGTAAAATACTCTGCTTCAACCCACATACATAAATTTTACCCGCATTTATGTATTATACTATTCTTGCACATGCAATATAACTGCAATAACGACAAAAATAACATAACGGAATGTTATATGATGCGTGTAATGAGGCGTCGTATTTAGAATTACGTGGCACCGATGGTATCTAATAGATTTTCACACGCGAAGCTCTATGTTCAGTTGTTAACATCCCCGCAGATACATTAGCGATAAAGGAATAGCGAATATGATAATCTGTAATACGAGCGGGCCGTAGACTTTCGCGCCGTTGTGTCGTGCATAAACGTCTAATGTCATATACAACGAGCAATATATCTTCGGCGCGAATCAGGCGGAGAAGCCGATGCAGCGTATAAGCGAGCGCGTGCGAACGCGAACCTAAACCCTCCAATTTATGGACTGAACGCCAAAGAGCCTGGAATGAACCCGAATACATACGCGCCTTGCACACTCAGGTTTTCTCCATTGCCGCGACATTGCCGGCGAGCGTTTATCGAGCAATATCGCTTGTGCTGCGAGTCGACGATGGCTCAACTTCTTCGTGCATACGGAATGCCGCGGAATGCACGTTTTTCACACGCGCGATAAAAGGGTGAATAAACGACATTATCCAAGTACGCGAGAGAGACCTTTGTATTCCATTGTTACTTGTTAAGATGAATAAAAACATTTAACTAACTGTAATATTGCTAATTATCGTGTGCTTCATTTCCATTTGTATATCGTATAGCAAAAGTTGGTAGCAATTTTCTTTCTGCATTCTACATTCGTGCAAAGAATTCATATCGATGATACATAAGAGACTATCTGTAAACTTACGTGAATAACTGTTCTTATCTGTAGAACCATATTAAATTGCTTTTATTTTATATATTTATTCTTAGGGAATTTATATATCAGAATAAACCTATCTATTATTTTTCAAATAATTCTGCAATATGTTTGGTCTGTTTGGTAAGCGTATTACTGCTCCGATATAAATCCGATTAATTCGATCGTCTTCAAAAGAAGCTCTTGTCGCCGATATCTCTGCGGGGTTATACCCATATAGCGACCCGCATGTACACGAATGCATCCGTGTGCGTGCCGCAGAGGTAGTAGGCCAGCACCATATACGGATCCTTCGTACCGTGGACCGTAGAGAGGAGAGGCTGCTCTGGCCATTGCTCAGACCAAAAGAGAGAAACGCGAGGACCGGTACAGGTTCGCGTTTGCCACGTTCGGTCGTGCGACGTTCGTGGTGTCCTATATGCGAGCGACGTCAGTCCGTAAGGAGCAACCTTCCTCGAAAAGCAGAAATTGCGGTACTTTCAAATTTTTTAATTTTCACGATAAACAGCGTGCTAATTGTAACAAACGGAGTACTTGGTATGTTATTAACGCATTAATAACCTGGGTGGAAAATATATACGGAAAATATAAACAAGAAAAGCATAATAGATATGATAATAATTCAAAGAAGTAATTAACCGCAAGATATATCAAGTGCCAACTTATTTCATTAACTAAGAAGAGTGATAAATGAATTATCGATTTAATAGCAGCCTTGCTCAAGATAGCTAGATGTGCCGAGTTAGTTTAGGATTGTTACTCATCACGCGTCGTATTGATACACCAATCAAAATCGTCAGGTGTAACGAGAATTAACCGAGACAGCGCTAATTCCAAATTGATGAGAACGAGAACGAGACGAGGAAATGGGAGAAACCGTGGAGAAAATACTTCACGTATAAGAAGACAGATTTCATTTTCGTCCCCTTGTTGCGGGCGCGTGCGTGGAACTCTGCCAGATGCAAACCACGTGTACCTACTCCGTTTACCGGTCTCCTCATCTTCTTCGTGTCCTTCCTTTTCTTCCTCCGTGGTCCACACGTTCGACCTTCGAAAATTTAAATCATGAACTCCCTCCCTCGCGCGCGCGTATACACGTACACCCGAAGCGTTGGGCGCGCTTGAGGGTGTGGGTGAACCCGAAAACTGGTTTTCTGACCCTTCTTCACGCCTTACAAATCGAAAGAGGCGAACCGGAATCGGGACATCATTACGAACGTTCTGTCGTAGCGAATGATAACGAGCAAAGTCTCACAACTTAAGATAAGATACCGCGAAAGATTAGATTATTCCGAGAAGATCTCTCTGCGATGATTATCTCGACGTTCTATAAACTCCTTCCTCAGAAAATTTATTATATCGGATTTATATATAGATCTTGATGTAGATACATAAATGTCTCACGGAAATTAACGCGGATGTGACAACAGAAGATATATATATATTTTTCTCAAACATTCAATTATGATGTCGGTTCCGTTAGAAATCGGACGAAATCAACATGATACGATTTTCACCATCCGCGTTTCATTAACACATGTATCAAGTTCTGTATACGAGAAACTGATATATGTATCCGATGTACGAGAGTTTAGACACCGTAATTTAAATCATTCAGCATCGAGCGTGAGATAGATCTAAATCCGTATGAGTAATCAAAGCCGCGATAAACAAGAGTTCTGCAAAAAGTTTCGAGTTCCGTACGGCTACGGGAAGAGATTTACGAGCGTTCGGAGGGAAGCGTGACCGAACAAGAACGATTTCGTCGCGCGTAAATATGCTGCGGGTGACGTGCGGGCTCGAAAACCCGATAATAGATTCCGCTACGCGCTCGCGTGCGTGGAAAACTCTGCGGCAAAAAATAGCGTTTCTCGCGATAATCTCAAACTACTCGTGCGGTCCAGGCGCGTCGTTGCTCGTTAGACACAGCAGCGTTCACAACATCCGTCTTAAGAAGACTGGATGCACTCGTCTCGCAAACGATAAGCGGTATTTTCGGCCCAGCCTCAGACGGAACTGGCGCCGGCAATGTTGCTGAAAGCTACCACTGGGTGTTTCTAAGAATTTACAGTACAATGCGAAATTATTTTAGGGACAAAATTAATGCTTCTTGTTAATGAGCCAGAATATGACCTGAACGATTAAAGGATCAGAAATGGAGAAAAGTTCCTAGAAAGATCGAATTCTACTCAAAACTTTTACCTATGGTTTGTATTCTTTACAGACAACTTTACCAGACAATTGGTCGATGGTTTTCGGTTTGTTATTGTTGCAGAATTTCAAAGAAATTAATGGTAACCTTCCTAACCTTCAGGGATACTATTCGTGCTATGAGAGAATGGTTCTTTCTAACATTGGAACGCTTTTATATTGCAAAGTATTCTTATATATTGTGGCAGACTCTGTAAAAAGAGATTCGAAATTAGCTTGGTTATTCAGACATATAAATTTTAACAAAATCGATTAGAGAATTACAATCTAATTTATTATTATTATTATTATATACTTCTTGTATCTAAATTTTTAGATAAGTAAGTGTAATGAAGAAAAATATTGAAATTTATCTCTTCTGTCCTAAAAAAATCAACATTTTCGTTTTTCTAAAAAAAAAAGACCGAATTATTGTATCACATCAAGAATTGACAATAATCGTCAGAATATTCGTGCTGCAGCGAAATTGATACATCAACAGAAATAAAAAGGAACGTAGACAGCCACAAAATGCGCAAAAATCAAGCGATAGTAAAATTATAGTGATTATATTCGCTGGTTGATGTGTTTCGAGACAATGAGGCATTATTTAACAAGTTTCTCATTGAACTCGCCCTCTGTTTCACCTATACGTGATTTTCGGAAGGTGCACAACGTTTTACGGTTTCCCCTTCTCTCTCCCGTCAGGAATCACGCGGCGAAGATGGTTAAGAGTTTTTAAAATTTCGATCTGCATCCGACAGCTCTCGACAACGGCTCGAACCATGGGGTTCCTGAACAGCGAGGAGATTTCGCGCCGCTCGAGCCCTCGTCTTCGACAAAAAGCGGCCCTTCGGTAAAGTCTGGATAGCGTCTTGCGGGCTGAAACCGCAGTGGCGTAGACGTCGAAAAAGGTCACGAACAGTAAATCACGGCGTGGCAGTCAGTCGATATCGATGCTGTCCGAAAACGATTTCAACCAACAGTTTACAACCCACCCTCAACTTTACGAAAAAGCATCGAATCATGTCTTTACGGTGTTTTTTTTTATACGAACCGCTTACTGTATATAGTTAAAAGATATTGGATTCTCTAGATGACCGAGCGTCGAGGTACAATATGAAAACTTATAAGGGAAACACGTTCGAGTTTTATAGAGTTCATAAATAATGCTGCCACCATACCTATCTCGTACACAGTAGATACTATTTAGATACTGATACATATCGTTATATCGAGAGTATGTTATATTGATACCGTTAAATTGATCTTTTCACAAATTTCTACTGTTAGTTCCCAAGACATCGAATCAAAGGACATATAATTTCCCAAGTTTTCGGACTTTTTACAAAATCGAGGATAAGTTTTACGGTTTAACGTAACGCGTAATTATCGCTTGACGAGATCCCAACTTTGCAGATATTTTTTTCCACGGACGAATATATTAACATCGTGACGGTCAGCGAGATTAACATCGAAACGAGCGAGAGCGTCAGTTTTAAACTTACATGACATCACGGTATTTGAGCCAGCGCTCAAATATAGGATTCGTTGCCACCCTGGGGGAATATAATACCTACTCTTCACGACACCGGCTTCCCTTTGATCGTCTCGAATTCGTCGTTCCGTCAGCGCGGACGCGTGTCTAATCTGAACGGGGTAGATAAAGCTTTACGCAAGAGAGCACGAAGAGAGCTCACCGTGCTCTGCTCCGGGGATTTCGAGAAACTAGATATTTTCCTCGGCCCCGAGGAAACGCAGCGGGTAATTACGAGCACCAACGATCTAAGTTAGGCTCGGCCGGGAATTAAGCCGCTAAACAGAATATGATCCTAAAGTCGAAATTTTAATCACGCAATTTCAAGATACGAAATTTAAAGAAAAACATAACGTGGAAGGTAAAAACATTTTAAAATAAAAAAAAATAATTAATTGTAAAAATCAACATCATTAACCATTATTTCTCGTGGATGAAAAAACATTCATATTTAAATTAACATCGAGGCTATTTAAATACAGCAGAGTTATTATAAGTTGATTATAAGTTGCTCATAAAGAAATGTACGCATTTTTAATAATGACTTTGAATCTATTTGAAAAAGATTATGTCTTTAATTATGAGTTTAATGAGAATGCATCTAGAGATCTCATCAGGTTATTAAATAAAAGAAACAATCCGGAACAAGATAAAAGTTGCACGAATCTAACTTTAACAAAACTCTTTTCCTGTTTGTGTAAATGTAGGTCATGTAGCGCCTTAGTCGAGATGACGGGAAAGCTACAGGGCAGAAAATGCTCAGCAGACAGTGTCCCCGGTGTGCTCGGGCTTAATACCTTGTATAATCCTATTACGATACCGAAATGCTCCTATAATGTCTATCCGGCGGAGATTAGGATCGACGCGAGTCATGAGAATCGACGGAGTTCGCGACCATAAAACTCGGTAGGCGCAGGCAAGCTCCGACTCGTGCCGGATTTTAATTTATGTCGTGAGAACGGCACGTTGCGAAAGTCTTTCTTCGGCAAGGCGATAACTTCGGACACGCCTGGCCTCTCCTCTCATCGAGCGTCGCTCTCGTACCGTTACTTTTTCCGCGATAAGTGCGCCGGCCGATTAGCGCGCTCATCATCGATGGGAACTTATGGACGCGTCCGGAGAGACTATCGTCGAATCCCATCGTAAAGTTACTTATATTAAGATTGCGCTGTCTACTAAATCTGCTTAATAATATTCGTATCATAAGTATATAATATATGCAATATAATAACTGTATATATTACATAACATAGAAAACGTATGAATATGTAAATAAAATAAGGATTATAAATTATAAATGAAATGAAATATTCACCACATCGGACATTAAAATGTACTAATAAATGGTATATATGTAATGGTATATATCCAGTTATTATTATAACATTGTGTGAATTCACGATTTCAGGTATTCTTGATACCTGAATACCTGCATGAATATCTGCCTGGATCTGCCAATCTGGAGACCCAAGTATTGTGTTTATATCGTAAACCTCAAATCTGAAAACCTCTCACGGCTACCTTTCGCGGTCCAAATAAAATAACTATTCCGTCCCCCCCAGTTAACCGCAATATTCGGAAAGGAACTCCTTTGTCGTCTTCACGAACGTTCGAACGCTCATATAAAAATCGCTCCTCGCTCAAATTCAACGCGAGGAGAAATACGCTCGCGCGTTAATAAACGGATGTGTAAAGCAAATCGTATAAATTACGGCCCTTTTTTATCTCGCGCAGCCGCCACGCCGTTACATGTACTCATCAGTCGGACAGGCCATTACATCTAGACAGCCGGGGTATACGAAAGCAGCGCAACATGCAGGCCGAGTGCGACACGACGTGCAGCGTGTTCCGAACACGTTGCACGCGAATTGCGCGCGTATCTCGATCTGCGGTTTTCACGCTGGGCCTGCCGTTTCACATTGTATCTGCCTCACGTGTCCATTCGCGACGTGTACATTCGCAAGATACTTGGAAGATTAACACGTAAATGTTCCGATTAACGGCACGTAAGTGCGCGCGCGAAATCGAAATTGCAAGGTCTTTGATAGGCCTACGATATGGAAAAACGAATTTTAATCGCAATCAATTAATCGATTACATCATTTCACTCTTTTTCAATAATTGACATCGTGATATAGTGACACACGAAATATCTTAAATATGATTAATACGTTTTTGATCGTATGTTGAATGTGTTAAATATTCTTATGATGCAAGAGATGCAACTCGCGCGCCTCTGTTCTTTATTTAGTGAGATATTTGCTTACGATTTTACAACTGACAATCTCGAGTTTATTACGTTTGTTTTGCGGAATGCAAATTGTCTGTTGCACGTGCGTTGATTACGATATACGTTTTATAATCCGTGACATCATTTAACGATCGCGTGAATTCGCGTCTGTTATTGTTACTCAACGGCACGAAGGGCCGAACCGAGGGAACCAAAAATCCAGGCCTCTGATCGTAAACGGCGTAACGTTTTCTCTTTCTCTTTCTCTCTTTCTATTCTTCTCGGGATGCACGAAACGTAGGGGAAACGCTTCGATAAATTATTCATGTCCTCACGACGAGTCGTGCTGCGCCCGGGACAGTTTTATATAAATTTTTATAGGTCGTACAAAAAAGCGAAGTGGTTACGTCTTCGGGAACGACGCGCGCGATTTCCTCGTATCGATCGATCAACGCTTGTACATAATATATTAGCGAAATTCTATTAATAACAATTGGCGGAAAACAAAGCCGGTGTGTATGTCTAACGAGCAATATTATTCATACCTAACAATATTTATGGCCACGTCTTTTCATAGATCATAAATTTTTAAACGCTTCAAAGGATTTTAATACCAATACCGACGATGCATATTATTAAAATTATGTATAGCCTTAGGCTGGATTCGAGTAATAAACATGTATTAAGCAGGGGAAAACAGAGAGTTGTAATCTCTGATTTTCTTATAAAAATAGATACGAGAAATTGATAAAATCTATCGATATGCATCAGTAAGTATTATATTTCCAAAGTGGCTCGCTTTAATAATACAAACATTAGTCTCGATAAATATTCGTCGAAGTTTGATGGCGATAAAATTAAATCTTATCGATTTAAAAATAGAATATTTTTAGAGGGAATTATTAATAATTAAATAATATAATAATTAGTAAAGTCAATTGCTGAGAAACAAGTCAATAGTACGTATTTATAATTGACATTTCGAAATAGCTCGAAAGTATTTTAAATCCCATTACCCATTACCCACTCGAAAGTTTAATTGAGCATCGTAGTAGCATATACGATGTTCTTATGAATCATCTATCCTTCTACTATTAAATTTACTACAATGAAGAATTTATCTCAGGAACAATTCAACTTTAGTGACGTAACTTCTTATCCGTACACCTCCTTGACACATTACACATTAGCGATAACGAGCAAGATATGAGCATCTTTAAAAAGAAAGAATGTCATATCGTTAATATTATTTATTCAGTTCCTCTCGATCCTCGAATAATACGTATGCTCGGGAGGGATAGCACGAGCGTCCTCTCGTATACCGTGTGCCTCGTAAACACCGTGTGCACGGGTAAGAAATGAAGAGCGCACAACATCAAGTATGCCTTACTATGCGTCGAAATTATTACTATCGCGCTAATCACCACATAGGGAGAAATATATGTACATATATCGTCCCCTCTCCCTTTCTTTCTTTCTTTCTCTTTTTCTCTCTTTCTCCTCGGACTTCTCTCCCGCTCTCGGGATTACGACCTCTGTCGCCGTCCGTGATTTGTACCGTTCCGGAGGCGACCACTCTCCGTTTGGAGCGAAAGAGACAACGGAATGAGAGAGAAAGAAAGAGAGAGATAGAGAAAAGGAGACATAGAACGGGCGACTCTAATACGCCGGCATAAACAAAGTGACCGAAGGAAGGAGAGAATCGGACTAACTGGATCGTTAAATGCCAGAATCGTCACTGCCATTTGATTTCTCGCGGTATCGCGTAACGACGCGGGCACCCGGTACACGACGGAGAATCTCCCGCGCGAGATGTGCGCGACGACGCGACGACGCGTCGAAGGATGTAAAAGCGCTAATGAAAGATACGACGTATGTAAAAACGGTCTACCCCTCGTCTCGAATGTTTACTCAAGAAACGGCGTTGACGAAGGAATACAAACGCCTCGTGCGGCGAACGAAACAGGAACGATACTTCTTTTCTCTTTCGTCTCTCGATGTGACATTCGTGCATGTTGAATATATTTAATCGCGTATAAAAGCACAAACGTAAATATTTCAAAGAGATTCATGATATTGTAATAAAGCTAAGCAACATTAAATAACGCTATTAAGACGCCGAATAATGCCTATAACGTTAATGTTAGTGACAAGAACGCGCGATTTATAGTAAATAGTAGTGCAGCGTAATTGATAAATTGTATACATATATAAAATATTATATATATAATTAATATTAATAATATAAAAGATGTTAATATCATGTTATTGATATCTGCATTTGCGATATTTTCAAGGAATGTTAATACATCAACAAAAAACCATTTGTCGCTCTGGAATACCAATTATATCACAAGCTTGATTTACAATGTAAATCTGACTCGCGCTCATGAATAAAACTATCAATTATATATGGACTGCGTGAAGTATAACACGTTATCCGTAAAGAAAGGTGTTAACTACTGTGATAATCGCTATCGTTGTCCTTAATACGTGCCGTTTAAATTTACAGCGCAAAAAAGAAAAGCTGCGACTTCGAATCTCGAGATTTGTTCTCGACGTGCGATCGCATCCCTAAATTCGCGCCGGTCCGGCTCACCAAAACAAACGACGAATCATGGCCGCCCGGGGGATGCGCGCGAAATTGGAGCACGAAGCTCCGACACTCGTCGCGGATCGCACGTGCGCGACGGGGAGAAACGCCTCATCATTTCGCCTCATTAAACCTAATCGAAATCGCTTGTTTCTCTCAAGAAAAAAAAAAAAGAAAAAGAAAAAGAAAAACGGCGAGAAAGAGGCAGCCTGCAGCCAACAGCCGCGCTAGCAATCAAAGGGTTGCGCGCTGCGAAACGAGATGACATTAGGGGTTCACTCACCGAAACTGAGAGAGATCAGGTCAATCAGCAATCCCGCGGCTCCATGGCGTCCACCGATTTCCCGTACTCGATGCACAATTGAGTGTCCCGTGTCGAGCCGCGTGGATGTTCGCGCCGCACCATGAAGTCACCGCTGCGAAACGTGCATCCGGACATTCACAGAGAGAAAACACGACAGCGAGATCGAGTGGAATTTTCGCGACGGACGCACTGACGGAACGCGACGTGACGTGACGCGCCCGCGATTTTGTTTATGTACGATCGCACGACGCGACGCGACAGGGAGAAACGAAACGAAACGAAACGAATCGCCGTCGAGCGAAGCCTTGGCAGCTAAACGCCGACTGAACACTGAACGCGAGAGACGCGACTTCGGCTTCGGCGTCGGCTCCACGCGTCGCCCGCGTCGGTCGCCTCACCTCTCTCTCTCGCTCTCTCTCTCTCTTTCTCTCGCGCGCGGCAGGGGTGGCGGCGAGCGGTGGTGGAAGCCAGTTTGAAAGTACGCGCAGTCGCCGCTAAGTTGGCGCCAGTCGACGCGGCGGCAAGTACTCGAGATTGAGACGCGCTTGCGGAACGCTCTCTCTGCTCCGGGAGTTAAACTCTCCTGGGGAGAGAGAAGTAAATAAAGCATGAGAAAGCGATGTAATCCAAAGAACGTAACCGAGTATTTAATTAAAACATTAACAATGTATTAAATAAAAAAACCGTTCTCGTGTATGTATAGCTTAAATATGGAATAGGGTTTTCCGTTTTTAATCGTGGGACCGCGACTCTGGTGGTCGAAAATCCGTCAAGAAAAGAAAGAAGAACAAGAAGAAAAAAAGATAGGGAGCCGAGATAATTAAAGAATAAAAAAATTGTTGTTATTTGCGTTAGAATGAATCTGTAGGGAAATAATGAGACAGCGTATCATATCTCTTATTTCCGCTGTCTAAGGATGATAGAAGCTACAGAATATATAAAAATAAAAAAATGTAAGAGCCACTTCGACCAAGCTCCGATTAACTTAATCGTTGATTAGTCCATTGGAAATGACCAATCGCATTTTTGCTCATTAAGCAGATTGACAAATGCGATTGATCATTTCCAATGGACTAATCAACGATTAAGTTAATCGGAGTTTGGTCGAAGTGGCCCTAAAAAAATTAAATATATAATTTTAATATAAGAAGAAAAGAAGGAAATTATTGATGTTCGCGAATAAATCATTACGAAAATAAACTTCTCGCATTGTAGGCTTAAACAGCTTTCTTCGAGTTTTCTTCATTAAAAATTTATATGACATTTCACACATATATTTATAAATCTAATCTATATTATACATTTATATGGAAATATATTAACGAGCTGCGAGACATGAGTCGGACACTGGGATGCTATCGACATGCGATTTCTAGAGATCGAGGAAGCGACGCAAGTCGCACGTCCTTCATTAGTTTAAAAATCCTCATCGCTCGAAGTTACATTTGCACCGCGGGAGATCCCGGCGCGTAATAATCGTAAACAATTTCTAATATGTACATACGTGGGACACCGTTAGAAACTCGCCGCGGGTACGGACGTGTACCTGAAGTGCGTATATACGCGCCGCAGAAGTAGCGTCGTCGTCGTCGTCGAGCAACAGAACGAAAGACCCCTTGAAGCGCGATTCAAGAGTACCGGCTAAAGAACCAGCTCTCCTCGTCCTCTATGCGTGCTCTCGTAGTCGCGTCCCGTAGCCCGTATTAAGAGAGCCTCGCTTTATTAACGACGCTGGGAATTGACATCTGCTCGTTACGCAGAAGTCCGCGGCTTTGCTTCAGTCGCCGCACTAGAATCATGATTATGCGATTTTCTCGCGCGATTATACAAGACATTCTTGCATATGCAAGATTCAGTTATCCCAATATACTTGATATTCAAACATCGAAGATAATGAAAATAGCGATATGCAATGGAACTGCGGTAGAAAGTAACGCTCGATATTTTTTACTCCGCCGAGAAATATCGCGCTCCTTACGAAATGGACTGTTATTAAATACTTGGTATTGTTTGGGCTACTGAAAGCACGTTCAGAAGTGTCTCGTGAGAAATGTCGAAATACTCTGAGTGCATTTTAGAAAGCGACACCTGCAGCGAATATCGATTGGAGTCACGGATTACATATTCCAAATGAAATGAAATGAAATGCGTCTCTCATGCACTATATGCTTATGCGACAAATGCCGGATAATTAATTAAATGTGAGTGCCTCTCGGCACGAATTCATACATATTTCATACATAATGCAGCTGTAGGTAAAGAGCTCTTAGAATAATAATATACATGCTAAACAATATATACGGAATAAAATTATGTAAAATTCTTAATTTATTTAAAAAAATACTTTTTTCTAAAAATAAAAAATTAATGAAAAGATACTCAGATAGGGAATAAAAATACAACAGTTACATTAATGAGAAGAAGCTGCCTCCTCTTGCAGTTGTAATTTATGATTGAGTTCGAAATATTGAAATTAAGGACCGCAAAAATTCTCGAAAAACATAAAATGTTATTATCGCTTTTCTATTTCTGCATTCGTATCCGTCACGCGGAAAATTATGTTTCTTGGTTAGACTCCGCGCTCAAGAAATCGTCGCCCTAGCTTCTTGCCGTCGGTAAACAGGAGCAAGATAAGCAACCAAGGGATAAGGGACCTGTCATCCGTGACGGAGTACGTCCCGTCCCAAGGCTCGCCTCAAGGACGATAACCCTCCGCGAACTTGAGTCGTCGGTTCAAACTGGACTCGATCGCGAGAGCAGGGAGGAGGAGGAGAAGAGAGAGAACTTCTCTCTTCCACCTTACATCTTTCTTCGTCCTCTTCTCGGATCTTGCCCTTATGCGTCTTATTTCGAGAACAGGATGATTACGCGTTTACGATCTAGGTTCCCCGCTACCTGCTCCCGCTCCGGTGAAGTCGAAGGTGAATATATATTATCGAGAGAGGCTCTCTCTCTCTCTCTCTCTCTCTCTCTGCGGAGGCACTTCAACGTAGCCGCTCTCGCGTGAGCTACCTCGAGAGGGGGAGGTGGGGGCAGCGACGGGAGAGGAGGTTTCAAGGACGAAGAAGGAGAATCGAAGCCGGAGGAACGCTTTTACTATACGATTGCGTGGGGGGTCGATGCGCGCACGCACACATCTCGGCGCGGCTTGTACGGGGAACGTTCATAAAGAGAACGGCCGTGTTGTGCGAAGGAGCGGTTTCGGGTCGGCATAATCCGAATTCGAAACCTGTTCCTGCCCCATGGGTCAACAACAACATCCTCCTACATCCTGCTCTTTCCCCGTGAGATCCCTCCCCCCGAACCGCCCGCCCCTCGATCCGGCCTCGACCAGATGCACGAGGCACTTCCACCGGGAGTAACGCGTATAAACCCCGGTGTCAAGTGCTTGGTCGGTGGTTACGTTATTTTTTCCCCGGTTTTACGGCTCTATCCCGCTGGTCGGAAGCGACTCCAGCCTTTAGCTCGCGCGAGAAACGTTGCCACGGAGGTGTGAATGTACCGCGTGACTTGCAGATACATTTGCACTGGCTAAGAGCGTTCACCATGCTGTAATTCGGATGGGATGAACTCCTCCCACGTTAAGAAAAAAAAATAGAAATAGCTTCTCAAAATATTTTTTCTTTCTTTTTCTACCCTTCGAAGTAACGATGTACGCGATGGAAAGTGTTTTTTTTTTTATGAAAGTCACTCAGCTTTTAATGGCTAACAAAAAATATGAGGAAAAGCGTGCTTTATAGCTGACTTTAATCCGAAGAGGAAACGCGCGTGTACACATACGGCTTTGCGGTTAAAATCCCGCGAGATTGAAAAGTGCAACGTTGAACGCTATTGGTCTACTTTCTCTCCAGGCGTAAATTGCAATCACGTCCCGTGGGATGCGCCTGATACGCCTTCTTCGTGCCGCAGCTTGTTCCGCGACGAATCAATTAGGAGCTTCCAGGCGCGTAATTATTCGGATCCAAAGGAAACTCTGCGCGCAGAACGGCATTCGACAACCTTGTCTATATAGCGCTTCGCGGGAGGCACCGTAATTTCCGCGGCGGATACATTCAATTTGATATAGAGCACTAAACTGGGTTACATTAGACCGCTTTATTGCGGCTCTATAATGGCGCGACGCGTTTTTTGCATCTGCATAATACTACGCGTTGATTGCTGACTGCCCGCGATCGATTGGGGAGTATCGTTTTTATGCATTTTCTTTTCTCCCCAAGTCGCTCGTTCGACTTCCTTGTAATTCAATTCTTGGCGTCTGAGAACGCGAGCTTTGAGAGGTTCTTGGCGGAAAACTGCGCTTTGACAATCAAAGGTAAGAGGATCAGATCGCTTCGATTTTGTTTACAATGCGTACAATTAGCGCCGCGAAATTATAGAAAGCTGATGTGAGGGACAAAGCGGTTTAAATGTCTCATCGAGTGTCATTCAAATAATGCGGGTCATTGTTCGCGTTGATCGTGCTTGCAATTTGCAAGTGGTAATAGTCGTGAGAAACGCTTTATCGCGTGAGTTTCTATAGTGTCAAAATTAATCAAATTGCCAACTACCTCAATTGCAAACAATATTATTCAAATAAACTTAATAATTAATTTCTTTCAAATAAATAATTAATAATTAACGCCTCATAGAAATTTGCGAAAGATCAACAGAAACTAAAAGATGACATAAAAGAACGTCACTTAAAAAATTTCTTAATACAGAAAGACAAGTAACGTGGTGTAATATGTGTTTTTTATTTTAAAATTTTAAAACGTAATATATCATACGTGTAACGTGTAACGTGTAAAATATTTCACAGAAACGTCACAATGACGAGCAAAAGTACATATGACGGAAGATTATAGCGTGTAAATGAGCGAATGCTCTTAAGAGTTGATACCTCTTATTTAATTACACTCGCTTAATGTACATAGATCCCGTTACGTAACTGTGACGTGAATAAAGAGAGCTGGGACCGAATGGACAATTAGTACGTGAAATGGAGCACGTTGCAAGTGTGATTATCTCCAAGTCCTCTTTCGTGCCACTGCGTGCCAGTACATCTCGAAAAGCCGGCGGTTATTATTGCGCTTCCCGTATTAAGCGTCTCGCTTGTGAGAGATGACCTTACGGCCTCTTATCGGTAAACCGTACTCCGTCCTGACACGGGCACGTAACGAACGTCGACGAGCGTATAACACGAAATCACGCTGCCGACGGTCCAACATATAGATAAACTTTGCTGATGACTTTTGACAACAAACCACGATTTCACCTCATAATCTTGACGGCGATGATTTCACTGAGATTCTAATCCCTAACTCTGCTAACTCCGGTAATAATTCCAAGTCCAATAATAGCCTACCGCACATAGGAGCAAAACGGCGTGGCGATGCGGAAAATCGGAAAACGAGAAGTCCCGGATGAAGATAGCACACTAGTCACCGTATGAGATATCGCTTTAATAAACGATCGGCGCGCGATTCTTAAATAATTCTGGGAAGCCAAAGTAATTGAATGCAGACAGAGAGCGGTGTCATATTAATGTACAACAGTGCAGTCAAATTTGATTGAAAGTAATAGCTAGGCAGTACTGCAAAGTGATTAGATTAATCGTGAGGCCGATTCAGGAATATCGCGTATGTCGGAGACAGCTCTGTAATGAAGATTAATATCCGCTAAGAGCCACGGCGCGAGATATTCCTCGAATCTATTAGCCTCCGCGAGACGCGGATAGTGCCCGTTCGAGGGTTCGTGCCGGGGAAACGATGAAAAAAAGAGAGAAACAACGAGGGGAGGAGAGGGAAATAATTACAGGGAAGGCCGCGTCCGCAAGGACGAAGACGGTGGAAAAAAGGAAGCCGATATAACAACGTTTTCGGTACCGCGGCGAAAGTAGCCCGAACGTGAAATCGAATCAGCACAGTTGAGGCGCCGCCGCGCCGCGCGCCGACTCGTAATCCCCGAACAAAGGTCCGTCTGAGCCTCGCCAGCTCGACAAAATTTCGAAAACGCCCAACATACTTACGTTGAATTTATTTTAAAAGATAAGAGCGGGAAGGAGAAAGTTTTCCCATACACGCCATACATAAGATTAAATAAAATTTGCCTGACATTGTTACGATTTTCTCTAATTTTAGATCTCGATTTGAGGTCGAAAATCATAAAAAAAAAAAAGGATTTAAAGACAATTTAATAAAAATTACACTCTGGACACTATCTCTCTCTCATTTCGCTATTTCTATTTTATATCACCAATAATCAGATATATCAAACGAAAAATACATATGTTTTAAGTGTATTTGTAGTTTTTGATGTATCTTTTCATGAATAAATATTTCTATATTAACCAATTAATTCAACGTTACGAATCAAATACTAATAAAGTTTGTTAAAAGTTTTTTTTCTCAACGAGTATGTAATGCAAATAGCATGAAATGAGAATGCGCAAGTGTTGGCAAGATGATGCAGCTCGCAGTCATGCGGACTGCACATAACGAGGCTGCGAAGTAAAAATATCGATAGTGATGGATAGGTAAGTGATTAGAGTCCCCGTCATGGAAAGCAATTTTCTTAAAAATTTGTTTTACACGTCGAGCGAGGGTGAGAACGAATTTCGTTGCAGATTGATCGGACCGCAGTTTTGCGAGTCATCATCTCGCGGCATTATTCGCGTGCATGCAGTAAAAGAGTAATAATTGTACGTGCAAAAAGCATATTGAAAGAATACATCAAGCGCAACACTCTTCAAGAGTGATGATTTAAATGTGCACATCGAAGACTTTTACAAATTCAATGAATCGATGACGGAATTTCCTTTATATGCGCGTTACATAGATTATCTCTTATGTCATTAATCACGATTTATCTCTGACTGTATCTCACCTTCATTTTTGTTAGCTATTTTTACAGAGTGAAATTATCGCACTTATTTATCGGACAATTACCACTTAGCGTTATCATAGCTACCACTTGATCGCGAATAAACGCGCAAACAATATAATTATAGCAAACACATAAAATTGGATGGAATTCAATTATCTGACACGTTAACTCTTTAAAGAAGACGATCTACAAGCAATCTGGAGCATCCAGTATATTGCAACTTTACGACTCAAAGGAAGAAATAAGGTGGAAAAAAGAAATATAAACGCACGCGCGGCGAACGAAAAAGTTGACGTCCGTCCGAAATAAATCGCTCGTGCTTTTTCTTACGACCGCCTCCGTCAGATCCTCTTACGCTCAATCTTAATCGGCTTCGAGACGTGCAGCTCGTTACCCCGTTCGACCCACGACGTTTAGGGACGATTAGGGCGCAGCGAGCGTGCGACACGATTTAAAAAAAAGACACGTCTCGCGTAGCGAGCCTGCCACGCAAGCTGGAGGATTGAAACCGGTATAATCTCGGTGATTGCAGATTCCGACGGTGCAGATGCGCAGGACTGATCTCTTATTCCCATCGATCGGAACATGACAACTGGGTCGTGGCAAAGTTGCGATTCCGAACGACGTAATCATACATAGACTATATAGAGAGTGCGTTCAATCACCGTGTAATATTTTAACATCGTGCAATGAGGATTAATCGGAGAAAATCTCTTAATGCGAAAATGTCGGGATCGCAACGGTTTTCAAGTTAAGAGCGATAAAAGTTGGTCATTCGTATCGAATTTCACGTTCACCGATCTATTATGCATTGATCTTTGCAGTTTAGGTAAAACCTTCGTTGTTGATTTTGCCTCTTAGTCTTTTATGTGCGACGTATGTTATATTAATTAGCTGACGCTGACAAGTTGATTACTAATAGAAAAGTTACTCTTACACGCTTTTATTTAATCATATATGCATTAAAATTGCAGAGAGACTTTCTCCCTCGCGTTCCAATTCCATATCATTTTAAATAAATTTAACATAAGCATGTTACATAATTATTTTCATCACTGTTTTAATTACCGATAGTGAACCTCGAATCATAAACGACGTAATTGAAAACAGTATTCGCGCACCCGTTTTCTTAATATTCCTCTCTAATTCTTATGTAAATTCTCCGAATACGAAAACGCGTGCGATCCAAATAAAACGAGAATAAACAGTTAATTTCCCAAATGGCATAAAACGTATAAATGATGAATCACTCACTTATTGTTGTTCCGCTGATGCCGGAGAGATAATTTTACACTCACTGTAGTACGGATACGCAGTAACTCATCCACGTTGATCTGTAAAATACAAATAGACCGAAATTATAACAGAGTCCGGAATAATTAATATTTCAAAAAATAATCTTGAGCGTATTAAACTTTTTATTCGTTTTTCCATGAGATATTTAATAAAAAATTTAATATCTAAAAAAAATTTTTTTTACTATTAACTTTAGATTTCGTAATATAGAAAAGTTTTCTTCTTTATTTTTTACATGTATCATTCAGATATAAATGATTTAAATATTTAATTAAGAACCGATCAATTCTGTACAAAAAATATAAAAATATATAAATGTAGGTATATATAGGTAACTAATTACTCACTCTTTGACGCCTCTGTCGATGCCGGATGCCACCCAGGCCTCCTCTTCCCCTTTTCTGTTCCATCGTTGTCGTTTCCTTGTAGCATTCACTCGCGGGAGCACGATTAATTACGCTCGCACTAATTTTATACGATCGTCGCGCGATATTTTGTGTGGCACTCCCGTTAGTCGCGACGTGAATTTTGTTGAGACGAATGAATAATATGTTTCAGGATTAAATATCTATTAGTACTAATCTGTTTTTAGCTCATCTATTTCAAGACACTAGTGACTTAATGACTAGATCTATCAAACGAATTGTATTAATACACAAGTCGACACAAACGTCGTTTTATCAGTCTTGGCATTCAAGGAGTAACAAAGAGAGAACGAGACTTGTGTCGACTTGTGTCAGTAAATGGGAAGCACCTAGCGTGTATTCTTTCAGTTCTATTATCTCAAATTAAAGTAAGGCACGATTCGACTGACCAACCCGATGCACAGCAGCGAAATTGTAAAAAGCCGTTAACCTGTAAAATACAAATACGTGTGAATTAAAACAATGCCCAAAGTAAACGATTTCAGAAAATTATTATCCATGAATTTTTCATACATCTTTTCTCACACGGAAGCATCCAATAACGATACAATTCCCAGAAAGCGACCAATCCCGTAACAAATAATAAATAAATAAGGTACTCACCCAAAGCGTTGCTCCGCCGTTGCCCGATGCCTCCCAGGCCTCCTCCTCCTCTCAGGTTTCTTCGTTGCACACACGTATGTACACACACGTATAATACACGGCACAACGCTCGCGACACTTTGTGTACGGCACTCCCGACCGACCCGACCCGGTAATCGAACGCGTACTTACTTCATTTTTACGTCGTGTCGCGATGATAACGTACGATCGTACCAAACTGTGATCTGTTCAACACTCACGACATCCCGCAAATTAATGCGACGCACGAAATGGACGGAGGGGATTTGAAAATCACGCGACCAACTTCACGCGCCAACCGCCGCGGCCCGACGCCGACGCGACGCCAGGATCAGGCGACATACAGAGGCACGGTCAGGTTAGAAACTTAGGACCCGTATACACGGACTATTTTGTGGCGCAACAGATAAGCGCTATACGGCTATACCCATACAGACCAGAGAGAATCAAGGAAGAGCGAAGCGGATTTACCGGAAATCCGCCCTTTTCCGACACTGTCGAGCATAAGTACACGGACGTGGTCTCCGCTTTGGTGTGCGTTACCAGTGCATTCCCTCCACGTACTAAACAGCGCGCTGTCCTTGTCATTCTTATGAAGTTTGTCGGAAAATGGCGGAACCAATCAGAGTAGGGAACACTATCCGCTGCATTATTCCTTGATTCTCTCTGGTATGTATGTAGGTACATACAGACATGCCCTTAGATTCGACGATAGCGACAGATCTCGAAGGAATAACGCGAAAAGAGTAGAAATGCATGAAGCTACGATCCGCTCGGGACTCGTGACTCGCGACATTTCGCAATATAGCGTCATGGACGAACTCGAAAATCGCAATCACCACTAATTAACGCGTCATCCCTAGTGGCAATGTTACATCCGCTTCAGCGTATACTTATACGCGAACTGAATAACAAATCGCACACGTTCGCCATGCATTTCAAACATTTCAAATTCCGCGAAACTCGCGTATTATTTACGGCTCGTGTATTATAATTCTTATGCCCTCGATCCGAAAATAATTGCGTTTAAAATCGGCGAAATAATTATTCCATTCGTCAAACGGCGCGATGGAATAAATTAATTTATAATTCCTCCCGTTCTGAATTCTATCTCAAATGATTGAATTGTGCGAGACACGCGCGTTGATAAACAGCCCGTCGCTTCGATACGTTTCGGTTTACGAGACGCTAATTGCGGTAATTAATCAAGCGCGCGCGTTAAGAATTGTTAATTGTACGTGGGTGAGTGTCCACGGTTTCTCCTAGTACCCGTCGCGGCCGTGTTTCGAGAGGTAATAACACTACCACGGAGCGACCGTTGTCTACCGAGTACCGAGATTCGAGTCTCATTGTGCGGATGATAACACGCGGCGACCTTGCGTAAACAAAACGCACCCCGCCCCGAAATGATTAGTCGAATCGAAGTCGATTTGACGTCGATGCGTCGGTTAATAACTTTTCAAAATATTCAACGTATTATAAAATACACATACGACTAATTTCCCTTCTTTACTTTTTATGTTTCAAATTGATTTCATCGAGTGTGCTATTATTCCTTTTGACGATAAATTAATTCTTTTTGACGATAAAAGTTTGAATAGTTGTTTAATTATTTCATTTAAAACAGAATTATAAAATTAAATGTTTATGATTTATTTTCGTTTCCAAAAAATATATAGAAAGAAAAAACGTTTACTTAATAAAAAGCTTTTTTTCCACAATTTAATAATCCCCGCTAATTTTTATTACACACATTTTTCACTTTATACCTTTTTTATTTAATTCAAGCTCACAGAAACAATGACATATTGGACGGCCAGATAATCGTGCAATACCTATTATACGCATGAGATACGTGCTCGCGCGTGATTCGTTGACTGCCATCGTGGAAAAGTTATTCCGCGTGTGGCGAGAAGTGTAACGAGAGCTCGATATATCAAGCGGTCAAGTTACGCCGTCGTCTCGAGAAATTACAGTGGTCCAAAAGGGCATCGTGATAAATCTCACCGACGCATCTCTGTCTTCCGTACCGCGGTCGCCGAAGGCCGCGAAATTCGGGAGAAATTTGATACACACGATTTATCTCGACTCGACACCTCGCGTTATCCTTTTAGCATCCGTGTCTGATCGGAGCGATGATCGATGCGGCGGATCGGGACGATTAAAGAATTCTCTTAAAAAAATAAACGTCACATGTTGTGCCCTAATGGAAGAATGATGTCGTTTAGCTTAACTAAAAATAGTGATACGCACTTATTATATACGATGTAATATTAATATGCAAAATATATATTATGATATATTTCATGTTAATAAAGCATCTATTAATACTCTTATTAGTAATCCATCGTATAAAAAAGACTGCATGTTGTATGATTATATTATATTAATAAAATATAATGTTAATAATGTATATAATATTAAAATGTAACATTAAGAACTTGACAAAAATCAAAGGAATATAACAAAATTTTACAGATTAAGCACAATTTTCAAATTCCTTCTTTGACTTCCTAATAACGAAACTTTTTATCTCTTAATTTCCTCCGTCTTTTGTTATCAGCAACATATCGCTTATGACGTTATCCAATGATTCCACACAGGGATTTTCTCCTTCCTTTAAAAACTTCACGTTTCCTTGGTCCCCGACTATCGAACGACCTATGAAAACACGTACACGGCCACGGCATAGCGATAACATCGTTACCAGAGAATGTCTGTCTGTATATATAAGTGTAGAGGAACGGCGGGGCGCGACAGAACGTTAGCAGCGCTAGGTGCAATATAGCCGATCGCCGATCGCCGGTGCACGGACATTTGTGCGATATCCGCTTGTGTACGACGTGATCTAACCGGATTTTCCTTACGCGCTTACGGTTGCGGAGAAAAGCGCGACTCTACTTTCTCGCCTAACGTTTGTCTAACGGTCGGCGAAGATCCGGAGAATCTCGGACGAAAATGGCCACGAAAGTCTGCTACGTCGTGATGCTCGTTGCATTGTTGGCCAGGTCAGTTCTTCTCAGTGGAAATAGCTTATTATTTCTTTTCCTGGACATACCTACAGTGAACATAAATTAAATACCGATTATGTAATCGCTGATGCGATAATCGAGTCAAGTGCCTGTATCGAGGCCTCGCGAATCCAGACCGATTGAATAAGCGCGCACAAACACAAACGAACAACTTAATTGCCGCGAGTATTCGCGACGCACATTTGTCGAAGCAAATTGTGCGTTTGTTTGCTTGGTCTGGATTAAGCTTTAGCCATTAAAATTTTACTATGAATCGACAAAGTATTTTTAAGTTAAATGCGTTGCGACACTGTTTAGTGTCGCGACAGGACACATTTATAACTGATATCGTCATGTCTCGTCATGTGCGCATTTATTCATGGTCGGCGCGTATGAATCATCGCGTTGCATAGATGCGAACATATAGTTTACCATAATTGCGTATACGTGACCGAGCAAACAAATGAAGTGTATAATTATTGATCCCCGATAGTTCTCATGATTTTTTATGTTGCAGTGCTCATCCGGGGGCGAGTGCTCCGGATTGGATAAGAGATTTGAACGAACAAATCAGTGCTATGACCCGCAATATTCAACGGCAGACGCAAGAATTAACCAAACATGTGCATTCGCAAATAGAGAATTCATTGCGACCGGCGCTCGCAGAAGTCGACAAAGCAATTGCGAACCTACCGAAAGGTAATCGATCGTAAAATATTTTATAATGTTGACTGGCGTTTATTTAATATAGGGATCATGTCTAGAGCATTGATATGTAATAAAAATTAAATCACATTTAAAATAGCGTGACGCACACTTACCTATATTTGATATCAATAGATAATCCAAAAGTTGAAAGAATTTTAAAAAGTAATTTTTGCATTGTTTATACAACTAAAAAATATAATAGAAATCACAGCGATGTATCCGTGTGCACTGAAGCGCATCACGAAATTAAATAGATAACTTTGCACTATTTTATCCAATATCTTTTTAAACGTCTGAGTTAAGATTCCCAATTGCAGTTATTTTTCTGTCATTTCCTGTTTGGAAAATGCCGGAGCATCAATATCTTAATGTAATGTGTAAAAACGCAGTCTCTTTCCTATCGCACGCGGAAGAGAGAGGTCGACACGTTTGCATAATAACGATATTCTTTATCGTTGCGAAAGATAGTGAGACGGAGATTCCAAAATCGCATCTCGTTCGCGACGCAGTCGACGTTCCTTTCACTATCGGCCGTGATACGAGAAGCAGACACTCAGCATTCTCTGCTAAGTCTCAAAACGGCCGATTATCCCTTTTGCATTCAATCGGTCCGTTAATTCGTTATCGACGTTTAATTCCGCGCGGAACGTTTACCTATGCAATTAGCACGTAGCTATATCCACGAGCGTATCGAATCGAATAGTGTTATTGGCGATTAGTATCGATAAAAATTTAATCGCCGTAATACCCGCTTGGAATCAAACATCTATGACATTGTAATTTAAAAGCAATTAATCAAGAATTTAATAGGATGTCATAGAGCTGCACTTGCTGGATCGAACAAAATTCTATTGTGATATTACATTATCGTTGACGATTAACTAGATTATAGTTTGTTTAAAATAATGTCTGCTTGTAAATAAAATATCAAGTTTCTTCCAAATTTGATCACATTAAAGTAATTTCCGAAATTAAAAGATTAAAAAATGATGTTCTATTTCGCGTAACGATGACAATTCAACATCAGTTTTAAGAGTTTTGAGCTTCCTGAACGTGTAAACATATTTTGATAACAGTTATTGCAGTCTTATTTGATCTATCATTAATTATAACGTAAACATTGCGTGACAAGCATCAGGTTATCGCATAATTAATGTTACAAAAATAGCAAGAAAAATTAGCTCACAATAAAATTTGTTCGCAGATGCACAAGGACGTATAATATCAAGTGGAAGTGTTATAACAAATGGCGGCAAAATCACAAGATTCAGCTCTGTAAATGGTAGGTCACAAACGATCGAGTCCGGTCATACGCCAGATGGAGAACCGTACGTGCGTCGGATTGAAGAAGAAAACGATGGGAAATATCTTCATCACAACGAGGTTTTTTTCAATCCAAGAACTAATGCCACCGAGAAGATTCGCTGGAAGCTGGACCTCACAACTCCAGGTGCCAAGCCCGAAATCATCACAGACGAAATGTAAAAACGATACATTCTAGTTTTTATGTTCTATAGTATATAATTTGCATTGCTTAAACCTTATATAAAGGAATTGAGCTAAGTTCATAATTGATTAGAAAAAAAGATGATGAAGCTACAACTGTAAAGCTTTCGACAACAAAATAAATAACGAGAGAAATTATGAATCACGATAATCGCAAAATATTATTGAATTTTTGTTCGTTAGAATTCGATGGCAATGTCAGAAAAATGTGTTTTCTTCATCTATTCTCTTAAGAAGATACGTCGAAAAACGTTGATAAGCGTGTAGTTTGTACGCTTCGCGGAATATCGTTATCTGTCATGCAGAGAGGACGTAAACTGATCGTAAAATGCGACAGTAAAATCGTAAGTTATGCGGTGGGGAAAGTCACACCATTATCGAGTTACGCAAATCGACGAAACGCGAATACGGCTAATTTTTTATTATAATTCTGTAAGAGGAAATTTGAAATAACAAATTTCAATTAAAATATGCACTGGCATTATCGACTTTGCGGTATCAATATCGATATCCGTTCATTGTGGTTTCCTACTATGTATGTTCAGCTGAATAAGCACTCGTTGTGACAAAGAATTCTCCCACTTGTGTACTTTGGCTACATTGCGAATAAAGCCCTTCTCGATTAAAACGCTCGATAAAAACTCTTACCAATGTTTTTATGTACTACTCATTGTTGGTAAAACTGATTATTTGCTACTTAATATAACTGATTTTAGCACATTATTTTTTCCTTACTTTTCTTTCAAATAAACGCAATATTAATATTGTTTAAAAGTTATAATTATACCATGTAAAACGACGACATAAATTTATGTTCTTTTTAATGTCTACTCAGCGTTTTATGCTGAAAAAGAATGTTCACTAAGGCTACTAACGACAGTTAACGTAAATGACTGAATATTTTCACGCATTTTTATGAAAGAGTTACAAGTGTTAAAGGACGGAATCGCGTCATGTATGTTTTTTAATATACAGAAAACCTATCATTTAATCATAATAAAAACACGAAGTACCGAGAAGGGCGATCGTTTTAATTGAGTAAGGCAAAGAAAAGCGATGAATAAAAAAATGGGAATAAATTTGCACGCGAAAGAGGTTTGACCAATAAAGAATCATTTGTTACGATATACGACTACGAAATTTTCAGGGGAGGATATGGGTGGAGTACCGTTCGCGTTTCGACGCACATACAGAATATTTACACGTATGCGAAATAAACGCGACATACATATATATATTTTTTTCACGCAATGGCGTCGAAGCTGTATCCAACAATAAAAATGTCGTTACCCAACGCGTAATTATTCCCCTTCATGTTTCGCCATAAAGTAACACCATAAAGTAAGTCACGACGCAATTTTCACGACTTTGTTTTCATGTAAATGGATTTAGCGCTGAATTCATTTTCTTATAGGTAAACAAATATATATATATATATATATATATAATGAATTGCGAAGAATTAAAAGCAGGAAATTGCAAAAATGAGAAACGAAATTATGAAGAATAGCGTGCAAAAATGTATACTCTGAAGAGACGTTTTCTTCATAAACATTGGATTATTCGAACACATGAATAAAAACGAAAGTAAGTAGCAGCGTTTTATCGTGCGTCGAATGCGAACTTTCGAGGCGATACGTACTTTCTTCCCTTTCATCATTCGTCTCTACGCCGTTGCCGATAGATTTACATACGCATACAAAAGGATACGTAATACGAGACTCCCTACGCGCTTCGGAAAGGGATACTCCCACGTGAGTTTCGGTGCGTGCGAGATCGGTCGGTTTTCGGTCTTTCTTTTTTAATGGATGTGGGATCATTGTCTACGCGTGACCACGACCACGAAACACGTGGGCGTAAACTGGTAAGGACTGTAGGGTTATCAGTTTTAGCCCTTGAAATTTTATTATTCTATAGTACTATAAAAACTTGAGTGAAACCGTAAATGTGCATTAATAGAGATGTACATATTTAATCGACCTCTTTGTGGCATTTTCTTTCAAGCAAACCGAAAAAAATAGCCGTGACAAAATAGACTGATAAATAAATTAGAATAAAAACTTGCAGATTTAAAAATGAAAATATTATAATAATATACAGATTTAAAGTAGAAATTTTGACGTGATGCAACTGTTTCTATTTTTACATTTTTTTCTTTAGAGGAATATAAAACTATTTTATGTTAAACATTTCTGAAATAAGAGACTTTCTGCCTTACAATCTTGTAAAAATTTATTTACTTTCTATAAAAAATTTAAATGCTATTTCAAAATATCAATACAATTTTTCTTCTATTTTGAATGATTAACATGCAGTCTCTAGAGATCTAAATAAATGATAAATTGTGCAATCAGAGCATTGTACCCAATCGATGGTGCGTTCAAATAATTTTCTCCCGAACGATTGGATGATTTGGACGCGTATCCTCGAGCGATGCACAATAATTATTATTATTCTTTTGCCTTGCACATCGGCGATACGTGCTTGCTGCGAGCGAGACGCGCGTTTTCCAAAGCGGAGCATCTATTTTCTCAATCGAGCTGAATGCTCTCGAATAGCCGGCGAGCGAATAAAATGGGAATCGCGAGGCGCAGAAGACTATTCCTCGAATAATAGTCAAGCTCGCGAAATACGGGCGGCGTGACTTCGTACTGCCTTTTTTATAACTCATTCGTAAAGTTGAGATTTTTCGCGGTAAGTCATTAAAATGCATGACTCTTGCGGAACGGGAAGCTCGGCAAGATGAGATCTCTACGACGGGAATGTCTCGTTAGAGACGCTAATTTGTCAGGACCGCTGACACGGGGATCCCGAAATGCGTCGTTACAGATGGTAATCGTCGGAAGGATGCAGGAGAGGTCCACCCGATGCGGTAGCGGAAGCGTCGAGACGGGAGAAGGAGCAAGCAGCGGAATTCTGAACAGGTATGCAATTCAAGGGAGAATATCTTTTTCTCTTGCATAGGAAAAGAGTTTCCTGGAACAGTGCCGTTTGAAATATGGATTCCATCGTCGATATATGGACGCCGTAAAATTGCCGTCGCTTTGTTTATGTCTTTTTGAAATGCAATAAAATATACACGCTACTTTGTGTAATGGATTCAATAAAAACCTTTTCATTCTAATATCTATCAGAAATATATGATACGGGAAAATGTTCTTAGCTTAATACCTACGTATAATTTCTATATTTCTCTCAATATTTAACGTGTAATTGCCAGATATATATAATTTGATAAAATAGCATCGCTTGAATACAATCTTATAAATTGCGTTGCATGACGGAGTCACGCAGGAACTAAATATAGCAAAGTGATCTATTTACTGACAGAATAACCTTCTACCTGCGCGGACTTGAACATCACCTCTCGCTACGATTACGCGACGTGTGCGATAATGACCCGGTCGACGTCTTTATTCCACGAGACTTTTTACGTCGAAATGCCGCGATAGCGGCGCTAATTACTACGGAGATACGGTAAGGATATTTATGTGTGTCTCCTCCCTTTCCCACCCGTACGCACACACGCGCCGTATTTGCCGTTACGAGTGCAAGGTGATCCGGCCTAAGAGGTAATAACAACGCGCGCAATCGTCCCCCTTTCTTCGTATCTTCGGTCCGGATGCAAATTCTTTTAGAAAATTTCACCGTCATCATATTAATTTCTACTTTATATGCCGATTGCAACGAGCTACGAACCGCGGTATGGGCGCGTGCCTCGTAACTCATCAGAAATTATGCAGCGCGGTGCCACTTCGACGTTTCGTTACTTTACGAGGGTGCAACCTCGGCGCTCCTCTTCGTCTCTCTCTCCCTTCTTTCTCTCCCCTCTTTCGTTCCCTTTCATCCGCATTGAGCTTTTCGGATCACGCGCGAGTGGATTTCGAGGAGAACTGAGAAGATTGGATGAACTCGGAGAGATTGAAAGAAGACAGAATTTCGAGCGAATTTCGATTTCCAGTGCTGCAGATATGATATGTCGTATCAAATAATAAACGCGAATATTACATTTTTATTATTCCAACTTTCATACCTCGATGAGATGTCAAAATATTTATTTATCGGAATCATATCGCCTTCTTGGATACATGATAATGCTTAAAAGATTAAAAATTTAACGAAATCTTACACTCGTTTGTCCATAAAAGATAGAACGATTTCTCGTACAAGTGTTGTTTATTGTGAATCTGCTCGGGTTTATCGGCCGCGACATATATACGTTTGATAATGTCGCCACCGATATTTCTCCCGGCGCTTATTAACGCCGTCGCTATTATCGGACACGCTCGGTCATATTTTTCGCGATTTTATCACCGTGCGCGCCTTTAACGTAATTTAAAACACCGTCCACGGAAAACACATGCGTGCACCGACGAAAATACAAGGTAATAACCGAATGCGGTTGCCGCCGGTCGAACGAAGTCTCTCGAACGATTCTCTCGCGGGTCCATGGAGTTTCACTCACATCGAGGGGCTACCAACTTAATTTCTACTTTATATACCAATTATGCCATCTCGAAGCGCACGACTACGCGACACGACGCGGCCGTTCGTAACTCGTCGCGAATTATGGTTGGCATTATCGCTTCGACGTCTCGTTAGTTTACGAGGCAGCGACTCCTCTGCCCTCCCTGGTCAACTCCGATCACACTTTCCCGATTCGCCCGCGGCCGCTTGTGTGCGGCCGTTTCGTTTACCGTTCCAAAGCGTGACTAAGATGGTTTTGGTCATTAAGTAGCAATAAACGTACTGCCACGGGCGTACGAGCTTGGTCTTTAACTTAGAAAGCGATAAAAAGATTTATTTAGCTTATATAGCTTCAATATATAAAAAACTTCAAAATTGAAATTAATTAAAGCTCCATTATATATTTATAATTGTTATCTACAATTTTATAGTTCAAGATTGTCGTCGTCTATCAGAAAAAGAGGTAATATTATGTGGATTAGTCGACCGCGCTTTGCTGCTAATCGCGTAGTAAAATAACTTCAGATTATAGAGAAAGATCCTTTCTACAATTTTTCTTGCAGCAGGAGAATTAAATCTAGTATTATACATTTCAAGCCGTGCATTCTGGCACATTTAATTCCGGGGTGAATGTAAAATATAGAACTTTCTAAAGCGTAAAAAGATGTTAAAACGGTAAACCACGGCATATCCGAGCATCGGAAGGCGAAAATAACGTAGGAGAAATTCGTGCAATATCCTACGCGGAAATGGATGGATCTGTGCGGGGAAGGCACATTATTTTCTTTTTTCTGGCGAGCGATAATCTCGAGGGCGTCGTCACTTTCTACTAGATATTTCCTTATCTACGATGGCACAATGAAGCTATAAACTTCCAAGGTAGTAGAACATTCGCCGGGCGATTTTATGGCTTATGACTTTATTTCTTTACGACCTCTCATTTTCGGGGGACATTCTATATTTAAGCGACATTTCATAGTTGCAGTGTATTCACCTCGCGCACCGTTCTTTTTATAAACTACCGCAGGTGAAGTCTATGGACGAAAATAATCCACGGCTATAAACGAGTTTGCCGAAAGTCATTTACGATTCGAGTTTTCGATTCGAAGGCGTAGGTTTAGGATAAAGAAGAGCAATCATTTTCTTGCATAATTAATTTTTCTTGGGTTTATTGTGTACGAAATATATTCACCCTCTGGTACGTAGTCCTAATTGCATTTTTTATTATCTGTAATAACAGATCTCCTTAAAGCTAGTGTAAAAGTATTATAAAAATTAATTTTTTTTGAATAAATTTTCTGCTTTATACTATTTAATTAAAATATTACGGTAAACTGTTTATCTTTTTATATTAAATTTTTTGCAGCAATTTTTGTTGCAACGCAGGACGTTTTTTAATTAAAGTTAGGCAGCAATCATAGGCAATCGCAAACGATTATCGTTTCAAAACGCGTGACAGCGTTTCTTTTTAGACAACTTAGAATGATCTCACGCCTTGTTAGCCGCCGCTTTTAGTTCAGCTTTAGTTACCATTAAAATCGAAAGGACGTGACAGGTAGAAACCCAAATCTCGTTAGCGCGTGCTTTCCTTTCTCGTTTATTATTCCATCTTCCATTCTGCCCTTTAATCTCCGAATGCGTGCGGCGATTCCTAGGAACTCCCTGCTATCTTTCGTGTTAACGAAGATAGACCATTTCTCGTAAATTTTGGATGTATGCTCTTTATTCATGAACTGTATTTCACGATCGTCAGTAATTTGGTCCCTAAATATAAAATAACGTGTGATATGATTACGCGTACATATAAAAGTAGCAATTATCAAGTAATATGATATCTACACTTTATATAAATTGTAATTATTTCTCGACAGCCTGACAAATAATCACGAGTTTATTTATATGTAAGACATGTAAGTATAACATTTTTAAGATACTATAATAATACTATAATACTGTAATAATGTCGTATTATGTTATACTTATTAATTGAATAAGCGGTGCATAATGAAACGACGAAGTTATGCAAAGTCTTATATGTTTATCAGTCTCCGTCGAAAATATATCGCATAAAAAAGACAATTTTTAGTGGATAGATAGCGTGCAAAATATCTCGTGATTATGCGTGCCAGAGACGCGCGGAGCAGAAAAGGGATATGTACGGGGTACCTTAAATGGTAATGCCCCGGGCTTTTGCCCCCAAATCGCGATCTCTCCGGATTTCATTCCCGTCTCTCTTTCTCTCTCGTTTTTCTTCCGTCACTCTCTGTCATTCTAGAGACACGCGCACACTTTGCGTCTCTCGTTTCTTCTTACGACGGTTATCAAGCAACGTATCTCACGATCGAATATCTTTGAAGAAAGGTCGTAAAGTTGATACGTGACGCCGAGGAATTAGATTGTCATCGCGCTAAGTTCCCTGTGTGTTATTTTAAACACATGTCCATTGGCACCTGTCTGAATTTGAGCGATCACAGTTGACTTAGTCATTTCTTGCTCGTAAATCATTGTCTCAATCTTTTCATTACCACTGTGTTTTTCTTCATCGGAGAATAATAACAGCACGTGCGATACAGTAGGTAATACGAGCAAGACAGATCCTAAAACTTCTTGGCAAATCATATTACAAGCATTACTTTATATGCAATACATCCATCTTCTTCCAAAATTGTGAACGCGAAGGCTTGTGTGCCGATACAACGTCAAATTAATCTTACTCACAAGCAGATTTAGGACGGAGATGTTGCGCCCTCAATCTTGTACGAAAGATCTCGAGGTGAAACGCGTCGGATGATGATAATTTCTTATCGACGCGTAAATTCAACGTTCGTGTAAATTCTCGTTTCCTTCTTTTTTTTCAATCCTTTATAATTTCGCAAACGCACATTCCTCTAAAAAATTATTCAGTTTCGTGTACGTTCGCATAAGGAACGTTCTGAAAAACTCGCGGTGTTCTCCTTTCCATCGTAAAGTCATTTGTGGCGAGTCAATTTTGCTTGCACGCGAACCTTACGTGACATCTCGTGAAACCCGGTATTTTATTTCTCTCACAAAGGATCATATTCGAGCAACAACGTCCTTTTTGGTGCAGCGCCAAAGACAAATTCCGGGACGCAAATGATGAATTTACTGTTAAACGTACACAATGCGTTAAGCACCCGGAAAGACTTGGAGACTCGATGTGTATACTTATTCTTTTGTACGGCTGAACATACAATGAACACGGAGAACGCACATTTCAAACGTTAAAGAACTGTATTATTAGACGCTTTATCATTCAACTGCGAAATGCGGACGTTTCTCTGAGAGAATTACGAATTTAATTACATTTTTTCCCTCATTCGCGGACGAAATGCCTCGTCCGAGTTTTATGTCGTTAATTTGTCGCTATAATGTAGATAAATCTAATTCTACTTTTTCTTTAGAGTAGAGAGAATAATTAAATTTTACACGGACTACAGTAATTAAATTTTTCAACGTCTAATTCTGACTCTAGCTTGGCTCTCAAATTGCTTTTTATATCCGTTTTATTTCGTTGAGTAAGAGATTCGCGGATCTTAATCCGAAAAAAGAAAAAGGAAAGAACGAGCATGACCCGTTATTGGCACAGTCGACTTCGAATTACGTTTCATTTGGAGCGATCAATGACGCGTGCATAAATAGGTAGCCGACATGCGTAAAATACTGAGAAGCGAGCTTCTCTCACTCGCAACTGAATCGTGTCCCCTTCGGCGAAATGTTATGGATATCGGTTAAGAATCTTTAAAGTGCTCCGTATCTACCTTTAGAATGCTCCATTAAACAGAGGACACATCTAAATTTTATTTATATCTAAGTAATACAAGGCCGTAGATGTGCGTGGTAGAAGCACAATACGAGCAGAGATAAGAATCAGAACTACATTTACCGCTGAATTCGTGACACGAAAATAATTTTATCTAAATGTTAAATAGTGTCGATATGCGTCTAACTGTTCGCCTAATACTCCAAGGTACACAAATCGTTCGCTTCTCACGCGACGTTTATGCGTGTACTACACTCTCGTACGTGTGCGTGCGTGCGTGCGTACGCTGCGTGGCACGGCGATGCCAATGGCCTGGACAGGTATGTGGGTGATGTCCGTTTTCTCGAGTATCGCATTTAGAGACGGAGATCGCGGGATTTGTCTGTCGGGTAAAGAGAGAGCCTCGTTCCTTTCATTCTCGCCCGCGACTCCCCTCGTCCATCCTCGGCCACGTTTCCGCTCCTCTCCGCTCTTCTCTCGGGAATCTCGGGATGGACTCTCGCGTGGTCCCGCTATCCTTCGCCAGCTCCCGGACCAGCAGCGGCGAGATTCCGTCGCGTCGCAGAGTCTGCGGCGTCAAGCGGTTTAATGAAACGTCGAACGGAATCGAATATTTCTCAAGTTATCGGCCGTCCATTACTTCTCGCTTCGACAAGCGTATGCGCCGCCGAGTATTCGCATGAATTAACCTTTGTCCGGACAGGTCGCGCGCAATTCTCCCGCCTCGCTTCTCCACTTCCACGAAGTGACTCCTGATTCGCGGCCTTAGCCTTTGCGTCAATTATGCGGCGTTAATAGGTTCATTGAATGATCGGAGACTGGAGAAGCGATGTCGAATTGCCGCGTTGAATTGGCACAATGCAGCATGCATAAAATACTTTTGTACTACAATAATCTGACGCGGCAAAAGTTCAATTAGACGTGAGATATCGCTCAACAATAGCAAACAATTTTAAAGAAATATGCATTGTTCAAGTTACAGCAAGCACTTTTTATTGAAACTTGCAAATTATTTAAAATATTTTTCTTGTATATGTCCTATTTTATTTTTCAAACAAGAAATTATTTTTCTATATATATTAATGCAGTACAAAATACTTAACTATAGCTACTCAAGTGGTAGCAGTGAAAATATAATAGTAATTAATGTATCAACATTTTTCATTAAATTGTTCTTATACTTATGCACGTAAGAAACTTGCGCGTCACGCGAGCGCCTAATGGAAGATATCCAGCTTTGAAAGAGCGTTTGCGTGGTTCCGTACAGTACAGGCGTGTATGTGTATATAAGTGACGGTTTTCCATATTTCGGAGTCATTGTCTGTTCCCTGGTTGTCGACTAAAAAGCCGCCGTTACGTTGCCGTGACTTGTCACATAACGAGAGTCGGTGCGCCGATGTTAATTAAAATGACGCACATTAGTATCTATCGAATTGTGTTATTCTTTTTATTGTGCATCCTTCAATGCCGCCGATGTCTCCCCGTTGATTTTCAAAACACCACGGGTAAGCATTGTTTTATATTAAATAATCTTAGATTTTTACGTTATAAATATACACTGCGAAAAAGAAATTACTTAGACTTTACTATAATTAAATTTAACTTGTTACTTTTAAATTTAAATTTGAACTTTGAACTAACTTGATTGTGTTTCCTACGAAACAAGTAATAACAGTGCAAGTCGATAAAAAAAAAAATTTGTTTATATGTTTGGTTTAGTTCAGGATAAACTATTACATTTTTGATAAAATAGAAAAATATATTTTTATATGATGATCCAGATCATACGTCCGACATGTCCACGTGATCTGTTTTATAAACTATGACACAATCAGACTACTTTTGATAGATATTCATAGAGTTTGTGTCATATTACATGAGAATGCGCGCTTTTCTTGACCGCAATATTTTTCAACGTATATACATTAAATGCAAGCGCATCGAGCGTAATAAATCAAGAGTAGTAAAAGCAGATTTAAACGTATTTTTATGTTTCGCAAGTCTTCGAAAAGGCGTATTCTTTCAACGGAAATAGTCAAATCATATTACGATAATGTATCATCCAGACGTTCTATCTTTCAATGGTCCTCTCTAAATTTCGATACACGTTATACATGTGTTCACGCACACACACACGCACACGGAAACGCGCACATGCATCGTGTTCACCGATGTATGTGGGACGTCCCATATTTCTTAGATTCGTCGATGGTTGGGAATCAGGAATGGCAGGCACGTCTTCATACGGAACTGCTTCGATTTCCGGAAGACATTTCCCATTCGTACCTTCGCTACAAACGGCTTGTCGATCAAAAACTTACGATTTTATCCCCGAAGGTGCGTTATCGTAAACTTATCACATTCTCTATAGATTCGGACGGTACTTACACAGTAAAAAATTTTGTGTCAATGGAAGTCCACTCTCAATTTTGTGTTAAAATAACTCATTCATCGTGTTATTTTTTACATTTAGAAATTTACTATAGAAATGTCGATATAGACATTTTTTTAGTAAAAAATGTAAAAAATAACACGATGAATGAGTTATTTTAACACAAAATTGAGAGTGGACTTCCATTAACACAAAATTTTTTACTGTGTAAAATAAGAATGCTGTAATAGGAATTTATTTTTTTTTTCTAGAAAGCATATCAATCTTGCATCGCGCCGGGAAATCGAAACGGCCACTGCAAGTTTTTCACTGAATGCCCTTTGGCGGTTCTTGATCAATCCCGCTCGTACTTCCCGCAATTTATGGGTTATATATGCATAATTGAGGAGAAGTAAGCTCACACATTATGTTTTCATGCATCAATTGTTCCTATTATTAATGTTTTCTTTGTCGCAGGTACGTCGGTGTGTGCTGTCCGGATAGCATGACAGCTCGATCGAAAAGGACATTCCACGATGATTTAGCCAGCAAGTTACCGGCGATAGCGAGTTTGTATAAATCCTAATTATTTATTTTTGAGACTAATATAATTTTGTTTAATTATATTATTTAGTTAAATTATTTACATATCACAAGATTATTTTCACATGATAGTAACGATTAAAAAATAATTCTTTTTAATTAAATAAACCGCTGTGATTGTAAGATATATATTTTTATATATTTATGCAAAATTTGTGATAAATATGCGGATAAACGTTTTTATCAGCTAACTTGACGCATCTTGATGAAAGTGCTATACACGTGCGCTTTCATGACAAATACCGATGTCTCTCGCGGTACTCGCGGTATCAAGTGTCCGCTTAACGAACGAGAGTGCCACGTGTATGTGTTCCAATTCTTCTCTCGCAGGTCTCGACAACGACGAGGAAGAATGGGACGAAACCCGCGGGAACGAGGACGAGAACGAGCCATCTGCCAACGAGACAGTGCACGGCGATACGAATTTGGGGAAGGATGCGATGTCGGCCAAGCAAGAGACGAGGGAATCACGAAGACCCAGAGGGTGCGGTACAACCGGGAGAACGAAGACCAGAGTCGCGGGTGGCCAACCGGCTGACCCTAAAGAATGGCCGTGGATGGCGGCTCTTCTCAGACAAGGCGCGATTCAGTATTGCGGGGGTGTATTGATCACTGATAGACACGTGCTCACCGCCGCACACTGCGTTTACAGGTAAACCATCCAGTAACTATCTATCAACTCTATTCTTCTGTGATATTCATTAAAGTTTTTAATGAATATTTAAGTATGAAGAATGACCCTTGTAAAGACAAAACAAGTTCTTAATACCTTCGTATTAAGCTTAATAGTTTCAAACTATTTTGTTACTACAAGGTATTAAATAAAAATTCTTTATTATCTCCATGTAATTTTTCCATATATGTAGATCAACAGAACTTCACGTTATCGTACCTTGTTTCAATGTAAAGTTTAAAATAGTTCAAAAAAATCGCGACTGCATTAAAAAGAAGAATTACGACAAGTGGTTACACAATAAAGAAAGAAACATATGCATATGATATTCACTTCGGAACACATGTGTACGTGCTCATACTTCAAAGTTTACGAGCAAAGGTTACGATGATGTGAACGGCATTTCAGACGCAATACATTCATATTCTTACGGTCGTGGTTGAATTCATAATGTTTTCGGCGCGCCGGCACACATTTCTTCGTATCTTCGTTCAGAGGCTCTAACGCGCGATACACGCTCGCTTTGTCCGTTTGTTGTAACCACGAAATGAACAGTTAGACTATGGGAATGAGTTACAGTTATCCCGCGCGTTGCCGCCGTCGTATTTTTACAGGTACAAACCGCGCGACATTACGGTGAGACTCGGCGAGTACGATTTTACCACGTCCGAGGAGACGCGGGCGTTGGATTTCATGGTGTCGGAGATACGGATACACAGGGATTTTAAATTGAACACCTACGAGCACGACATCGCTATTATTAAAATTCATCGGCCTACCGTGTTTAACACCTACATCTGGCCCATTTGCCTTCCACCCGTTCAACAATCGTTCGAGAATAAAATCGCCATCGTTACCGGTTAGTACAAATAAATCTCATATATATATATATTATATTTTAAATACATCTCTAAAAATTAATAGCAAATGTTAACTGTTCCATTCAAGTTTGTCATTTATACACAAATAGATTATTTTTTTAATTGCCATAAAAATGATTAAATGATTGATTTATTGTCATTGCTACCGCTAAAAATATTTTTTTAAATAGTGAGTGTAAACTTATCACGAAAAAATTAATTTCTCTGACTTATCTGCTAAACGGCGAGATATACGCGAACGCGAAGGAAGTAAAAAGATGCGAGCTGTTCTCTGAAAGTCGTGAACATTTTTATTAGGTTGGGGTACGCAATACTATGGAGGACCTGCTAGTACAGTGCTGTTGGAAGCCACGGTGCCGGTGTGGCCTCAAGAAAGATGCGTTCGCAGCTTCACGCAACTGATCCCGAATACTACTCTGTGCGCCGGCGCTTATCAAGGGGGCCGCGATGCCTGTCAGGTGAGACAATAATTTATTCATTCCGAGATTGATGTCGCGACGATGTGATGAAATGTTAAGAGCGCGTAGACTAGCCAGGAAGACTTCATCTTTAATGAACGCCGTCTTCCTAGTTAAAACCGTTAATAATTTAAGACAGCCTGAGGGGCTGTCGAGAGAAGGACGGACCTAATTTAATTGCAGTACCTGGTTCAACAAGCCGTTTCTTCTTTCAGGGTGACTCGGGCGGTCCGTTGCTGCATCAACTCGCCAACGGCAGGTGGGTCAACATCGGGATAGTATCCTGGGGAATTCGCTGCGGTGAACCCGGATATCCGGGGATATATACTCGTGTGAACTCTTACCTCGATTGGATATTCGCGAATGCCGTGTTTTGAGAGTCACGTAGCATCAGCCGCTCTCACGTGCCAAAGATTTTTTCTACTTATATACATTTGAAATTTTTTTCACTTACGTAAGGCGTGCATCCGGCTGATAAGGCGATCCTTCCGGCTCTGATTGGCGACGCGACACACGAAAACGAATTTATTAAATGGCCGCTCGACGCCGAGGCTAACTTAGACGATCTTGAAAACGATTAAACTTTATTTTCGGAATATTCATTGGTACATCGTTGAAAGAGAGATTGACACAGATAGAATTTCGCTCTTTACGATGCGTCACACCACTCGTACAACCATACCACGCTTACAACAGGGCGACCGCAGAGTATCATCAGCTACCTGTACCGTTCGCCCATACATTAAACACGGGTATGCAATCGCGACCGCATATGCACATACCTGTCTCGTGTACATATGTGTATGTGTGTATGAATACGCGCATGTGTGTGTGTTTTCGTGTGTGCATTCGCAGATATATGCACTTGCAATCGTTATTATTTCTCAGACACGTCACAGACTCGTTTCGCGAGAGGCCCAGCCCCCGTTTGCCACGAGTGACCCTAAACATCGACGTTAACTACGGTAACTTTTGCTTTTGCAGCCATACATATATATATATAATCTAATCTCATAAACATATACATGTACTTGCGTATACATATATATATATATATATATATATCTTTTTCTCTTTTGTATATTTATATATATATAACATCCTTACACGTGTGCGGAATTTTGTGTTGCATGGGTCTCGCGACGCGAACGGTCATATTTGTCATATCGAGCATGTAACGATAAACACTGTAGCCGAGCTATGTTTTCCATGATGCTTTCTCGTGATCCGTGATTCCGTATTCGGAAGGGTACGAAAAATATTTTGCAGTAAATAAAAACGTTATATTGGAAGAAGCTTACGCAAATATTTCTACAGAATATGTAACACGTTTTGGTCGGAGAAAATTTACCGTTCTATCTGTTACGATGAATCTCACGTCAACCTGTCAAACTCGATAAACTATTTCTCTCTTCCATTCTCAATAATCGCGATAATAAAGTAGACATGAGAAAAAGACGATTCAGTCAATCGCGATTATTTTTTTTGGTAAAATGGACCCTACGATCCTCACAAAGAGAGAGAGAGAGAGAGAAAATTTAAATTCGCTTGCGTTCGCGATCGGATTTTAATTAATTCGGCGTGTAAGGCTCGGCGGGAGTCAGGTATCGGCTGCGGCCAACTTCGAAAAACTTGCCGCTAAGCTAATTGTAAGCCCGTTGCATTTTTACCTGCCTTCGCAAATGAATCGCATGGGGACGTACGCGCGTAAACGGGAAATGCGAGTGTTCTCGCTTTGGTACAAATAAATAAAATGCACACACACACGACCGGTATAATACTGTGATGTCCATATACAGAAGGCTGTAAGTACCTTCGGCAAAAGTACATCGCCCCGGTCGTGTACCTCTCTATAATTAATTGCTCCTTCTTCTCTTGTTCTGGATTCGGATCATCCAATCAGACGATCCTCATTGTCCATCCTTATCGCGCGATTAACTCATACGCGATACTCGTATTTATTCTAAATTGCGTTAATCGGTAAACATTGGTTCCATAATACCTTGTAGGAAGAGATCACTTTCAGCGAACTTGGAGTCGGTCCCTTGTCAGCTATATCTATCGCAAATGCGAATAACAGTCAGGATTTATGGTACCAAAAGCAAACCTTTCACTAGTTAATTATCTAGAATCCTAATTTAACAGACACTTTCTAGAAATCAAGAAAACGTCGTCGTTGAAACTAACGTTAATTAATTCAAGAGAAGCACCTTTATCGTAAATCTGATAGAAGACAATTGTTGCCACGATATGTTCACAAATCACTTTGATTACTCCCGAAACGAAGAATCTGAATTTTAAACACTTTGGTAGGTTAGGTTAGGTTTGGTAGATCAGAATGATGAACGAATCCTTCGCTTCCGTTGTCCTCACGTCCAAGTCCGTTCGTCCCGTCATCCAATTTTCTCTCGCATCAGTTTCGATCAGTTTCGACCAAAATCATGTTTCGTATCAGTGAACCCGAGCATTGATCCGGCTCGGTTGCTCCACGATGTCCTTCGGAGGCTCGATAATTGGCAAGGCGGACGTCGCCGGGAGGACACCTTAGAAGAGCTAGACTCTGGGGACCGCGCCGGCGGGTAGCAGGAGCGGCGCATTGGGACCACTCTCGGTATGATTGGGCATACTCTCGGCTGTCGGGTATACCTGGTGCACGGAGTTGTTCGTACTCGGCGGTCCGCTCGCGCGGTTGCGGGACGGCGAGGAGTTGCCGATCGGCGTCGCGACGACGGTACGCGACGCGACCACCGATTTCGGCGCGCCGTTTCCAGTCACGCCGGCGAGACCGCAGGCGGGATTAATTGTCGTGGATCTCTGACCCTGAATCTGGTTCGTGGTCGGCGATGGATTGGTCGGGACCGTTTGGCACCGCGATTGGGCGGTCATTAAACCCTGGTGCTGCGATTCCTGCGGTCTCTGTTGACCCGGATGTCCCTGCTGCCGCGCTGGCTCCTGACTCCTCGACTGAATCGATTGCTGGGTCGGATACGGCTGGTCCGACTGACCCTGAAACTTGTGCTGCTGGCTGACGGAGGAGAGCGCCCGTTGCTCCTGTTGCTTCGGTTGCGTCATCTGAATTTGCGTGGTGACGGGGGATTGATCTATAGGAATCGATACTTGGCCGATCGTCGTCGTGGGATTTGCCTGTTGAATGTTGTTGTTCGTTGGTTTCTCGCCCATCAACCAATAAGTTGTCATCGGACCTTTACCCTGTGAATATTAGCGAAAACGAGAGATTATTTCAAGTTAAAACGATCTGATATTTTTCACTACGGCGTGTGATAAAATCTGCATAAGTATTTTATAAAATTATTCCGCAAAAGATATATTTTTCTAATATATATATATATATTCCTAGATTATTCATTGCACGTAGTTAATAGTTAAACAATAACTCGTTAACGTAGCTCTCAAGTATCTGTTACAAACAAAATACGCGATAATTTATTCATAGAGATGAAAAACAATTAACTATGGCAACGAAATTATCTTGTTCGTAGTTAGCCACGATGGATGGGGATTAAGAATCACAACAAACGCGCAGTTCCAGAGATTTAATTAAGGTCGTTCTGCAGTGGAATTCAATAACAAAGGTGAAACCATTGTATCGCTTTGTTACACGATAACGATCAGCGAACGCATTTAACTCAGGCACACTCGCGGAATATTCAAATAAGCGGCGGCATGCATTACAATGGCCCAGCCATATATATACGAAACACCTGAATTTTAATCCCGGTCGGTAGCCCCGGTACTACATACGCGCGAATTGCCAAGCGTGTTTCACCGGCGTTATCTTACTAATTAACTGCAGCATACCGCCCGCCGAGTTCCGCGAGTGCGCGCGCGCCCGCTCGAGCTCGCTCGCGACCGCTGAACTTTGACCCGAATTGTACGGTAAACGTTCCAATCACTTCGCGGACGCTTTCGACCATCATTCGAGAAGATGTACTTAATCGACCGACGATTCGACGTTTACGATCGTGGCGTTCGCGGGTAATGAAAACCGATCGGGTCGCAAATAATCGCAGATCTGTAATAGAATAGTCGATTGTTACGTTCACGTGGGGGATATTGACGATCCCCGCGATACTGTTGTGGTCCCGGGATTACGATGCGTCCCTGTCGCGTTATCTGTCGCGTCCTCTTTATCACGCGAGCGACGGTGACGCACGGGACGAACGACTGTAATTTCAGCGACACCCAAAATTGACTGACCAGCGGGAATTGCTCTCTTCCGGGAAAACGAAGACAGATCGCACCTGCGGACAACGGGCGGCAGAAGCGATGCATGATGCGGTGGATGTGTATCACGCGAGAGAGCATAACGCGCTCGGTTATGGTAGAGCACCCCTGAATATGTAACGAGCGAAATGCGCATATGAAACCTAACCGCCGGACACGACTGCAATCTGCGACTCATGGCTCTCCGAAGTTGCAAATGCGATTCGTCGAAGTTAGGAAAGCCGAGTGTGTCCCTTGTCGAAAGACCGTTGCTTACGCGTTGCACGTCGAAGTGAAATTGGTACCTACTGGTAACGTCAGAATTAAATTGGAAAGAAAGATCTCAGCCCCTGACGTTATTCCAGCGAAAGTTGCGACGTTAATATATAACGCGAGATCAATTTATACTAAATACATTTAGCGATAAATTAAAGAGATATTTTAAATAACTAACTCGCAAAAGACTGTACAGGGATACATGGGGGCAAAATGATTTTCGCATTATATGTCGATCATTCTCTAATACCTCCGTCACGTAAGAGATCACTTGACAGTCTCATTCGATACGACTTACGAGGGTTCTTTCGTTTAGTTCTTCGAGACAAGACAGTTGAGTTCGCGAGATAAAAGGCAAGGCAAGGTAGACAGGAGTGCGTCTCGATCACCGCGAAATTGAGGAAAAACCGCATATCAAGGGTCTTACCTTTAATACGACTTCTCCTCTGCAGACGAGTTCGAATGTACCAAAGGTATCCAGGATTTCCTTCGTCTTCGGGCTGACATGGATCTTCAAAGCTGTCGTAGAAAAAGGAAAACGAATTCTTTTACGTACGTCCTATAATCTTCCCGCAGCACTAATTTGGAACGGCGCTCCTTTAATATTAGTTATTATACGCAAAATGACTGGTTAAAGAATACTGTGAGACAACGACTGCCTCGCTAAACGTTACCTTTGTGTCATGCATTAACTTTTACATAATTATCAAGACAGATTTGAATGTCTTTGAACGACGTTTATCCCCCGCAAAGTGCATAGAAAATGTAAAATGATATCTCGCGAGTGACTGTCCTTAAAAATTAGTCGAATCAATCGTTTCAAATGTACTACATGTATTATTTTCAGTTGAATATATTTTATTTTTAGATATTTCATACTCTAAAGATAATATTGGACCTGATGTTATTTCGATCCCATAAAATCAATTCCAGGGAGAGAACGCGGCGAGAGAACGCCCTTTTCCGTAAACCGCTTCAAATATTGAAATGTAACATTTAACGTCCGGCGGACATGACAACAAAATTTTTAAAAAATTGTTAGATTGAAATTCACGCAGAAGAGCGTTTCAAAGTAAGTGCACTTCATACGAATAAACTCGCTTTGAACCAATCGCTTCCGGTGGTGGTGCACTATATGGACTAAATGTGGTTTTAACACGTTGTGTATGTGCCGCGATGCACCATGATGTATCCGCGAATTCTGTGTACCTTTGTTATTCGCGCAATTGCTCCCTTGTTATTTTCCATGCCATTAAATTACACCTACAGGGCATTAAAAATATATATAACTATCTCTAATGCCAGATATTTTGAAGGATCGTTTTTCTTTATATTCAAAATGTTGAGGAAGATTGATGATCGAGTTGTAAAAAATTGAGAAGAAAAATCTTTCCGAGGATAAAAATTTTAGAAAATAATTATAAATATAAAGTTTCTTTTTAATTCTTGCTTTCATTACTATTCGTTGCTATTCTCTATTTGAACGCAAATCAGATTTTAGCACGTACTTGCACGTGGACGAAACAACATATTTATTTTACCTGTCTACTGAAAATAACATTCATCAAACTTTCAACTAACAAAAATACAATTTTACAACGCGCGATAAACGACCCGTTCGATAGATAGAAATATTTTTTATTTCGTTACGCGAGAGAAGCATAATGAATTATTCGCTCGGAAAAACCGCGTTAATAATTATGCAACGAAAAGCGCGAAACGTCACTTTGTGAAAATGAGTTGTTGTCTTACGGCTCCCATTAATTTCGCAAGCTGACGTGACCTTTACAAAAGTGCTCGATTTGTTTTAACGGTTCGACGAGCAGCGTCAAGGCGACGCGTAAGAAGGACCGGAGAATTTAAAGCTCTTTGACACGTAAACTCTGTATCTTGACTACCAATTAATTTCTTGGTGTCACCGGAGGTGCGGACGTTTGACATGGACTCGATGAAATTCGCAAGTTGTTCGGTGAACCGCCTGCGACCCTTTTTATGTCGGATGAGATGGATTGGAGACCTTGAAGTAGCTCGACATTGTCAATTTCCTTTTCGACATTCGTTGGGAGACACGAAGTATATTCGTGAGTTATTTAGAAAAATATAGAAGCTAAATTCTCGTCGTATTTATTTATAATCTATTATCTCTAATAATTATATAGTTTAAAGATAAAGGGTTGAAACGTTTAAACAAAGTTTCGTATAAATTTTTATACAAATACGTAAGAAGTGTACTAAAAAGTGATTTAATATGACAGCTGAAGGAAGCCAGTAAGTTGCTTGAAAACAAACTGTTCAGTCTTTCTCAGAAGTTTAGATTAAATGACTTGTGTAATTTTTCGAATAACTGTTTCAATTGTGACAAAACAAGAAACACGTGTAAGAAAGATGATAAAACTTGTTCAAACGCTTGAAAATTATGAAATGCCGTTGAAAGATGTAATGAGAAACGTGGGGAACAAAATCGACTTACTGCTCCGAGAGAATTTACGTGATCTAAACTAAACACGAACAAATCGGCGGTATCACATCTTCTCGAACCGGTATCGGTAGTACGGGAGAACTTTTAATGGAATTTAAATCGATAATAAAGTTATCGCACCGATCGGAACTTCCGCCGTCGTCGACTGGATGTGCAAGTTCGATTACAGCACGGCGCGGCGGCCGCCGCGCCGGCCAGAGCGAGCGATCGCAAATATGCTAATCCGATATGCGCAATTTTCGTATGATACCCTATTTCTACGGCAACTTGATTGCATTTTCTACGGGAAAAGAGAGTACGGGCGAGGCTATACGTGAGGATCAATAGCGAGCTAGTTTTTCGTTTTAAATCAGTTACACAACATCATCGTAAACAATTAATTACGCTATACAATGTGTTCATTATTTCGTATACTAAATATTCTACTAAATATCGCGTTAATGAGAGGGACGTTAATTGAGTATGCGTATTCAACGATATTCTGCAGCGAGATATATTACTCCTGAATAATAGATGTGTTGGGCCTGTGTAATCAATCAATTTAACGTCCGCTAAAATCTGATTGAAGCCGAAGATTTGACGCATGCATAAAATGCTGCAAGCGTTGAGAATCTAAATCTTGCGGGAATCCGATTGACGTTTCGTTTAATTAGAGAGAAGCTACAGAAAAAAATGCTCTTAATTAAATAAATGTCTTAACTTTTTTATATTTTTCGATCGAAATAAAAGTAAATCTTAATAATCTTATTTTTCAAATAAACATCTAATTTAATAATTCTCTTGAAATAGAATAATTAATCAATTATTCAAACTTTTATTATGAAAAAGGATTGGATAGTTTATGTGTCGCAGTTATAATTTATTATTAGTAGTATATATTTATGCATATATTTACGTTAATCAAATTACGATATATAATCGAATTGAAATATAAATATACAACAATATAAATTCAAATAATAATATATTTGTATTTATATTTTATATGAAGCTCTCAATCCACAATGGAATTAATCTAACAATAAGCGACGTTATCCACGAGAGAAAGACAAAGAACAAAGTATGCGATAATAATCTCAATGAAATTAATTTTGAAATATAAAGATTACAAAGAATAGAGAAGATCTAAACTAAACAACGCTCGGCATTGCGATTACGCGAGATCACCGCGTGTCATCATCCGCTCGGCGATATTCGAATCGTAACCGTCGCGCGTGCCGTGTCGCAGGCAACGGTCGCGGGTCGCTCGCTCTGCGCGTCTGACGTCATATATTTGGTATGCGGGGGTGCCAGCCTACCCCCACTCCCCACCACTCATCGCCGAGATGCCGCGACGCTCGCGGCCCGCGACTCAATCAATGTTGGCATCCCTGCTTATCGAAGCGCGAACGCGGCAGGCGGCAGGCGGCAGGTACCGGGGAGAAAGCGCGAGCATTTCCTCAATTCCTTCCACGGACAGGTAACAGGTTTCAGGTTTCAGCGTGCGCAATTAATCAATGATCGCGATTAAAGTCTCGTGAACGTATCGAGGCGGTAGCTATTTATCAAAGCGCTTGTTCAATCATATCATTCGAGATGGAATTCGGAGCGATGGAAAACAAGAGTAAATCCGTTTCGTCGCGATGTTCGCGGAGAGAGGGAGGGAGGGAGGGAGGGAGGGAGGGTAATGATTATTTCATCGATTCCGAATGTAATTGTTTTCGATTTGAGGGTGTGAGAATAATTCACGAGCGTGTGTGTGTGTGTGTGTGTGTGTGTGTGTGTGTGTGTGTGTGTGTGTGTGTGTACGATCGTGGTGTGTGGGGCGTAATTCGGGTAATGGAAAGCCGCGATATATATATCTCTCGCTCATAAATAATACGCGTATCTCGCGAAATTTGAAGTGCTTGAATGAATCGAGAACGTGTACAATTTGTTATTCAAAGCGCGAAAGATACGTGCAAGTACACGTCGAAGCATAGAACGAATGTGACGTTGCCGTAGAATGCGTGGAAGTTGACAACGGTCGCGATTGTCACGAAGTATGCGTCGCGTTGCGTCGCGTGTGACTAACGTCGGGACTGTCGGGAGTGCCGCGCCAAGTGTCGCGCGATCGCCGTATTTTGAAAATTAGTCCGCGGGTAATTAATCGTGCTTCCGCGAGTGAACGCGTGTGAGTGCCACGAGGGAACGACGGGGAAGGAGCAGGAGCAGGAGCAGGAGCAGGAGGAGGAGGAGGAGGCCTGAGTGGCATCCGGCATCGGCGGAGCAACCAAGGAGTAAGTAATTTTTGTTACCTATACATAAATATTTCTATACCTATTACTTGCACACAGTTAATCGGTTGTTAATTAAATATTTAAATCGTTTATATCTGAGTGATTTGTGTAAAAAATAAAGAAGAAAACTTTGTTATATTATGAAATTTTACGAAAGTTAATAGATACAAAAAAAGCATTTTTTTTAGAAATTATATTTATTTAATTTCATTATATATATTCAATAAATATTTTCTAGAAAAACGAATAAAAACTTTAATACGCGCAAGAATTATTTTTTGAAATATTGGTCATTTCGTGCGCTGTTATAATTTGGATTTATTTGTTTTTTTGCAGATCAACGTAGAATTACAACTCCGCTGCTGCGCATCGTATCGGTGAGTGTTAAATTATCGTTTATTTTATGGCGAGGAAATAGAATTGCAAATATTTTGGATAATATAATATCTTTCTCATATGTGGATACATTGCCTTGAAATGAATGGGCTTTGATAGATTAACACATCTATTTGGTATTTAATCCTGAAATATATATAACCGTATCAATCTATTACATTTGCAAGGCTGGATATGCAAAGCTCGTAAAATAGAGCGCACTATTAACGGTGTATTATTGATCATTTTGATCTTATTAACATATTTTGGTACTCTATTATACAATGGAATATTAATTGCATGCGTGATTTGAATTACTTGAAATTTATGAGAAATTTAATTTCGCTTTCATAAAGATGAAGGGACGTTTCACTGTTAGAGTCCTTGATAAAGAGTAGTTAAACAGAGTAACAGGGTAAAAGAAAAATTGTTTCTGGCTTTAATAAAGATATCATTATCCCTTTTATATACTTTTTTCCAAGTAATCCATACGCAGGCAAGATTTTTAAAAGACACAATGGAGAACATAATGAGGATATCATATTTTAATTTTAGTATAAAATACGTTTTAAAAGAAAATAAATTTTCAAGTTTATTGCTTATAGACAAGTAGAGTTAAAAAATAAGGAAGAAGAAAAAAGATAAAACTGTAACAAAGAAAGAGCTGACATTTTTGAAAATATAAAGTTTTTATTTAATTTTGTTTCCTTTATGGTATTCAGATTTTACGACAATTTAAGATTAGACAAACAAGATTATTTTTATTGTACATATTTTTGATATAAATTAATTTCTGCAAAATTCAGTAGGGAAAATTATTAATATTAATTTCTCCTCCTTTTCCCCTTTTTCCCTTAAATATTTTTTAAGATAAAATTTGAGGCCTGCGTTTATAGCCTCTTTTCAGGATTAAATACACAAATTGTGCAATAAAGCAATACAGCAGCAGAGATTTTTTTCAAAATGTATACGTCATAAGCATAAGGAAAAAATGAGATATTTTATGGTTATATTTTTTAACTAATTTGTTAAAGAGAAACGCGCAAATAATTATTAATTGTTTCATATAACGCGCCAATATTATTTCAATCTTTCATGGCCTATCTATTTCATTGATTGATATGTAAACTTGAAATATTTGAATTAAAGTAAAATGATATTTGATAAATATTTTATTGCGAAAATCTTTATATAAATTATTTTAAAATTGACTAATTATATCTCGCAGTTATATTAAAATATTTGATATTGAGAATAATATGTTATAAATAATGTATCATATTAAAAATAAAATTTTAATAGCGTGGTTGAGATGAGATACTTATATCAACATAAAAATTTACTAAGACATACCTATACCGAAGACATAAAAAATTTATATTGATAGAAGTGATCGGCGCCGATGGCCCATTATTCTTTTCGGGTCTGACGTCATTCCTTCTCATTGACAATTTCTACATTCTTCTATTTTTATAACAATATAATATGAAAGTGCTCGATATTATTTTGAAATAAAAATGTAGATATAGATTTCGTACGTGATTATAGTTATAAAGAATTAATGATCAAGAATAATTTATTACGGATTAAAGGGCTTTATATAAATATTGTGTCAAATTTTTCGCTTCTCAGTTAAATAATGCCAGTGAATCTCTAATTAAAGTGAAATCATTAAACCGTGCGCGATCTTAAAATGTGAAACTTTATCCTCATTTGATTCGCTTAATATTTCATCTGATACGCTTTTAATATAGGATTCAAATAACGATTATAAATACGAGTCATATAAAGATGTTTCGAAAATAACTTTCTATAAACGTGACATTTGCAGTTTTATATGTCAATTCTCGGTGTACATACAAAATGAAAACATTTTACGATCTTGCTTTTAAATTTTTATTTAAACTGAAACTTGTGCGTGAAAATAATATGGTCCAGTAAATAATATGGTCGTTGCAATTTTTAGACATTCAATATGTTAAATATCTTAACAATTAAACACATTAAAAATCTAAAATGTTAAGATTTTTTAAATTGAAATTGAGAGAGAGAGAGAGATTAAAATAAATTAAAAATTAAATATTATTTAGAATTGCTTTTCGAAACGTTAATCTTTAGAAAGCTCTTTATTTTCTCCCTAGAGTGAGGTTAACAATAAGATTACGAGTAAAGCATTATTTAATTGCTTTCCAAAACCACAGTCTTTAAAAAGTCTTCATCTTTTCTCTTCATTCTTTTATACCTTGAAAGTTTCTTTTATACCTTGAAAGCCTCTTAATATTTCGATTACGATAAAATTGATCGATCGATAGCATCAAAATAAAAATCTGAATTTCCGAGATGTTTGTAATTGTAATTTAACAGCCCGTTACGATAATACAATTCGCGAGAAGTCGTTAAGGTATCACAATTTCGCTCTCAAACGTTCTCGTATCCAACATATCGACGTATCAAAAGAACAGGAAGAGAAAAGAAAATTCGTGTAAAACCCCTTTCAGCGTAATCTATCACCCGGAAACTTTAACGTGCGTGATATAATTTTCGCGCGACGCACAAAACGAGCTACGAAGAAACTCGATAAACAGCCGCGTGGCGCCTTGCGGTGCGTCCTTGCCTCGCGCGAGCGACGCCCGGCACCCAAGTCCTTGCGAGGGAAAAACCACCCACGCAACATTAAGCGATACACCGCATACTCGTGCGTGCCTCGTAAGCGTGTCACAGTATACGAGATCCAGCGCGCAATCAATTCGTCGTTACGTGTCGTTCCGTCAAGCTGCAATCGAGATCGTTGTCAGCCAGTAAAAAAAACTCTCGAAAATGATCGCGGTATAGTCGGTAGTTATAAAGGAGATATCGAAAATGAAATGATTTTCATATGTCGAGGTCTCGTTAGACCTGTTGACATGTTAATGAAACTCCTGGGAATTATGAATAATTGAATTCAAAATCGATCCTTCTAGCGCTGTGTATATAGTCATTCGTGATGTTTGATATCAAATAAGTTAATAACCCGTGAACACGCATCACGTTGTTAATGATCGCGGGAAATCGTTGCCGGAAAAGTTAACACGGTGTGATTAAGGGTAATCAATAGTTATGATTACGCTTGGTTGAAAACGAGTTAACCAACGGTCTCTATGGAGACACTTGAAGCAGGGTCGATTTTCTCTTAAGCGGCGACCTTGCTTTCGTCGCCACACCTTTACTCCGGCCCCTTTAATTGCCGCTCGTGTCTAACTTTCTACCTCCACATTTTCTCTATTACATCCCCAACGTAAAACGTTTCTTTCCCTGAGAATGACTGAGCTGTTAATTACCTTCTCCGTTACTCTCCATCCTGGATGCTGTGTTGACCGTATCGCCGAACAGGCAGTATCTAGGCATCTTGAGACCTACCACGCCGGCCACGCATGGTCCTGCAAGCAAATGGTCCAGCACTATATACGCCGATGATTTTTTTTATCACCGTTTCTTTCTGAGAAAGATAATAGAAATAAATGACTTAATAATTGTAAAAATATCTGAAATAATTTTTTTTTATTTTTAACAGAACCTAATTTTTCATACTCCCTTCTATTTTTCAAGAAGATTTTCTTTATATAAAAGAGATACTTTTTAGATGTCATTGAAATGTTTTATATCATTAGGAAAATTTCATAAAAACATTTTCTCTTTTTTCTTTAACGTCGTTTTTAGTCTTTTTGATATTTAAAGGGTTAATTATCCACTTTTAATGATTATAAAAAAATTTGACAAGCAATTATTTTCGCGAATTTGTTAATCATTCTTGTCAAGCGGTGCAGAAGCGACGTTGTATTCCGAGTCCATTTAAAAAGTAATTAACTTTACTAATTATAGCTAACCGCTCGACGTATATATCACGCTGAGCCATTTCTTTCTCGCGGAACTGGTGTAATCCAAGTTCTATGCGATCTTGAACGATGTCACTTCGGAGATACGCGTGACACTGCTTGTCACCGAGAAAAATTTTAGTGAGATAGAAATGGGACGAGTTAGTGTCCGGGAAATGGAGATTCTCGTCACGTAATAGCCTAAAGACCGTCGTGTCATGAATTTAAAACTTAATTGAAACAGAACCGAAAACGATAACGACTTCAATCGAGAAATACAATCATTCATTCTCTCGCAACGGCAGACGGCTGCTGATTTTCCAACACTACCATTTCCATATTGGTTCCGCTCGCATCGAATATCGTTTCGAATGAACGACATATTCTGTGAGAGTAAACTCGAGGAAAAATTCCCACTAGGAATTATTTTGAAATATTGTGCTGCGTTTTTTATTTAATTCGTGTTATTCGCGATATCAATTGAGTTGTTTGCGCATTCGACCTTTTGCTATATGCAATCGATTTGTAACACGAAAGGTAAACCCGATTTATAACGTCATTCTTTAACGCGTTGAACGCGCTATTCTCTTTAATCAGACATTGAAAAGTTCACAAAGCGAAATATAAAAAATTTTTCTTTAGCGAAGAACAAGTGACACACGTAATAATAGGTTGCAATAAAAAAATGACACACAATGTATGGAACTTGAAATTGGAAATCCTGAGACACATTGTAGGCCATACGCAATACGATCCTGGCATTAAGCCCGGAATCAAGTTGGGACTAATCTTATTTCGCTTTACGCGAGCGGGAAAAAAGCACAATATAGTGTTGACTCACCAGAATGCATGCCAATACGAAGTTTTAATTGCTCGTGTGGTCTATGGCGAATACTGAATGTCAATACCGTATCCCTGAGGGCTAAACTCATCCTCGCAATTTCTCTAGCGTGATTCATGCCATTTCTCTCTGGTAATCCCGAGACGACCATGTAAGCATCCCCTATCGTTTCCACCTGAAAGAATTGAGAGAAATTCTGCTGAATGCATTGTTGATAAAAAGTAAATATCGTAAAAGACGATATAAAAACATATTCGTGTAAAATTTATTTCTTTTACATATCTTTTACATTCATTTAAGAAGTACAAGACCATTTTTACGTTAATTCTTCGTGTACAAAATTGTCATGTTAAATTTACTTATTTCTATCCGTTATATTATATTACATCTTCTGTTTGAGTTAAATAGATTAATTGCGAGAGAAAGGTGCCAGGCAAAAAAGAAAGTCTGCGGAAATAACGCCATTATATTTAACAAGGACACTAGGATCTTGAAAAGTTCGTAACACCGGAGTGAAGTAAGCGGATTAAAAGTAAAATATATTTAATGTATAGAAGTATCACGGAACACGAATAAAGCTACGGATGTGACGAACGAGAAAAAAACCATTTTATTTCCCGGAGTGATAATTTGAAAAGCTCTGATAATTGCTCGATGAGATATTAATGGAAAATTAATTATAGTTTCCAACGAGATTTATTTTTTAATAAACTGATAAACTCATATAAACTCATCTAAATAAATCGCGATAGCGATTGCTTTGAAACATATGAGAGAGTATGAATAGTAAGCGGAGGATTATATTTAATATTGATATTCAATATCCTAAAAAGCGAATAGCGAGAGAGAGAGAGAGAGAGAGAGAGAGAGAGAGAGAGAGAGAGAGAGAGAGAGAGAGAGAGAGAGAGAGAGAGAGAGAGAGAGAGAGAGAGAGAGAGAGAGAGAGAGAGAGAGAGAGAGAACGTTCGAGGGAGAAAGGGAAAGTTTAATCTGTAATTAGAGTAAAGTAATGGAGTTCAGCGACTGTTGCGGGGGATAGATATATATAGTCAGAATAATCTATGCCTATGTATATATATATATATATATATATAGGCTGCACCGAGGGGTGCTTTTTAGACTATAAAATTATAAAGACTTCTGAAACTAAAATACTGGCGTTTTATCGGTTGAAAATTCCGTGCGGTTTCGAGCTCGGTTAATACAAGTTTTATTCCTATTATATTAATTAAATAATCTAGTCAAAGTGTCCCTTTCGGTTCGGCAAGATGATTGTATTATCGCGAATTTATCTCACGCGTGTGACAATTCGTGTCACATCCGCTTTTATCTATATATATATATATACACACATATATATACATCACTTTTATATAAGTCCACGCGCGGTAATCGTGTTATTTTCCTGGAAAATCGCTCTTCTAAGAAATCAAGGGCGATTTGTTCTCCGGAATTGCTATGTTTCTCTCATCCTCTCCTTGTTGTCATTTCTTTCTCACGTTGGCCTTAACGGGTCGAACAATTCGCGATAGGCTCCAAATAACGGCACGTGGAACATTTTGTAAATATAGAATCGAGGGGACTCGAGCTTGATTCAATTGTGCTGGCTGTGCAATATGTTATCTCGAATGATCGTTTAACCCGAAGGCGGAACTTTTGGAAAAATGTGAGGATGAGACAGGCAGAGAGAGTGATGAAGGCGAAGTTTCTTAATAGAAGAAGTCAGGTTCTCGCAAACAGAAAAACTTGTCGAAATGATGAACGCTTTGCTCGTCCAGCTTCGATAAAACTGCGCCGGAAGAAGAAAACTGCTTGGATATTGCGAGTGTGACGCCATTGGACGCGGATTGCGAGCGAAAGTATATCGCTATTTCGTGAGCCAACATCGTGACTGTCTCTCTCGTTAAAATATTCATTCCTTTCAGTCGAGGCTTTAAATCATCTTCATATTACGTCCCCGAGATGCACTTAAAACAGGTCGATGCTTACCTTGTAAACGTCGAAGTTCTCGATAATGGAGTCGAAACACGTGTAAAGGTCGTTCAGCAGATCGACCACCTGCAGAGGCGTACTCTCGGCGGACAGACTCGTGAAGCCCACGATGTCGCTGAAGTAAATTGTCACTTGGTCGTACGTCTCGGCGATTACGCTTTGCCCGAGAATCAATTGCGACGCCACTGATCTGCTCGCAGGAACAAACAAACACGTGTCTTTTATAGATAGCGGAAAAAAAGTTCAAGGAATACTAGTCTAAGCAGGGACGATTTACACAATTATTTGGGCTTAGCGAATTCACAGTCCCGAGCTCGATATACCTTACGAACAGTCATTTACATTTATTCATTCATACGTTTTAGCGCAATAAATATTTGTGAATGAATAAAAAGTAAGATACACAACTTAATTTACAAGTAATGAAGGATACAAGATGTGTTCCATATACGTGTTTTAATATAGATGGAGCAGAGAGACTCTATACTATATTTTTTATATATTTACATTTCTTAATTAAAAATGAAATAGACGATTTCAAGAGGAACGCAATGTAGCAAAATTTAGCAAAATTTCTACATGTACAGGGAATTTGTATATGCTCATGAATCTTCGGCGTTTACTTCTTTGATGAACTTATGTAACCTTTTCATTAAAGGAAAAATATGGAGGCAATATTTTCCTTGGAAAACTTTTTTTGAACAGAATTATTTTTAACTTTTTTATCAGAAAATATTCGGCAAATTTTAAAATTGAATTTCTAGAAGTTAAAAACTATGCGCGATTAGCTCATCGTTTAATCTCTAAATAGCAGTGAAGCATAGTGAAAAGAAACAGCTGAAAAAAAGTTTTATATGTGCTCTTGTACAAATATATAATTTTACGAAATGTTGCGCTTAAAAGAACTAATTTTTCACGTAAAATTTTGTGCGGAAGTAAAAATCATTGCAGAGGTCAACAATAAAGTATTGTTTTATCGCGCATAGAAATGGTAATCATTTTGCAAAGATCAATGTGTCGGATACAAATTTAACATCATCGTCACGTATCGAGATATGATATCGATTAAACGTGACGCGATAGCGCACTAATTACATCACTGACGCTCGACAAAAGAGTTATCACTCGCGAGGGACGAACGGTGATAAAGTTTTCGAAGCTCTCAACAAATTTCCCTCGTATCTCGCGCTCCCTTTTATCTTCGTAAAGTTCATTAAGGTTCGCCTTACTTACTTGCTTGCTGGAAGTTACACGAGATATGTTAACCACGCACGCTGTAATGAAGTAGTTTCGTTCAAATGAGCATTTTTGGTATACAATATACACTCTCTATGTATACAATCTTCTTTTTTTTTTACCGAGATCTCATTCAAGTGTAATGGTTTCGATATTATCAAAACCATTTTCAATTAATTCTGTCACGAGCATATGTAATATTTTCAAGCAAACGTGGAAAATTTTGCTTTACCATACCGTAATGAAAAGATTAATAATTACATCAATGAGCTACATGTGATGAACTTGCTCAGCTCTACAAATCATTTCGAAACTTCTTACGTTTTGCATTGCTCTAGTTGTCATATGCGATCTTGAATTAAAACACCTCAGTTTCTGTTAGATAATTAGATTGTAATTCTACAAATTATGCTTTCCAATGGCGCTCTTGTTTCGTTCCAATTTCTTATCGTTTCGTTGCTGTATGCGTTGACAGTTTTTACTTTTTTCAGATCAATTTTAACTTTAAGGTTGACCAACTTTCGATATCTAATCTTCCGGTTTGTTGCGTGAGCAAATCATTCGATTCGACTGATTTTCTATTTCTATGTCACACCGTTCAATTTCATACCGTCATACGAGATGATTCTGTCATACGAGATGATTCTTCCAACCGTTAATTTACGTCATGGTGAATTGTTGCACTTTGATATAAAAGCCATTTGATATATCTTGATCATTATTACTTGCATTTGCATTAATTACAGATTAATGTTTATACATTCGGCAGGAAGAATTCTCGCGTACATTTATACATGCCCGACTAATTTATATTCGGTTAAATTAGCAATAAAGGCTATATTAATGATTTCGATAACAAGTCAGATGGGAAAATGGTACTGGCACGAAAGCAAACAAAAAGTTAATTAGACCCAGCTGCAGTGAGGCAAATTCAAACTTTGTATGCGATTTAATTATTAAAATGAGTAAAAACTCATTCAAAAGCATTCCTTTAAACAAACAGTATCACAAAATTATTAATAATAGTAAAAACTTCTGAAAAAACTTAAACACACATTATAAATCTATACTGTAATATATAAAATAGAATATATGTGTAATGTATTTCAAATTTCATGTTACTTCGAGTTATGAATTTTATATCTGTCCAGATTTATCCGCGTCTAAGTAACTCAAGTATTTAAATATTTATAGCCCTTTGCGAAACGCGAAAGATACTTCGGACGAATTCTCCGCAGCAGCTCGCGGCAAATATAATGGCAGTCTCGTTCTTTCTAAGAAAAGTCTGTTTTATTCGCGTACCGTGAAAACTTACTTTGGTAGTAACTGGTAGAGAAGTTCCTCGCATTTACGTTTCTCCTCGAGATAGTCAGCCGTGCGTTCCTCCACCAGGGTTTCTAAATTCGTGGCATACTGCTCCATACGGGATAGTAAATTGTCCAGGATATTGCTGCTCTCATAGTCTCTGAAACACAGAAAAAATATAATTCATACCTAATTTTATATTTAACTTCGATATACAAAGCGACGGAGGAAAATGGATCACAAAAAGTACTCGGGACCAGGGCGGAATAATAAGATATTAAATTGGCCGTGTCGCGCAATCGGATACCAATAGCCGGATATCAGTCGCAAACAATGAGAAGGAATTCTTCAATTTAATCCGCGTCACGGACTACATCAATATTGTTCGATCAGACGAGAAGCTACGAGAAGCTACGAGAAGCTACGAGAAGCGTCTATAGGATACGTCAGATACGTAGAGGATAGGGTAAACCACAATCGAGACAGCGAGCCTTCGCAAAGGACAATTAATCCAATCTCCGCGATTGTGGTCAGTCAAACGTAATATCCACATCATGTAGGTATGAGGGACTGATATCCGAGAATTGTTTGATATCATGATAATCGACTCTCGTGAAAGCCATAACCAAGATTAACCACTTCGTTGAAGATGTTATTGAAAATCAAGTTTTTCGTCAATTATATGTGATCTTTCGACGATGCTATTCATAAAAGAATAAACGGGTTGTGCACGCGCATGAAATGTTAGAATTATTTCATTTCCTTTAAGTAATAGAGAAAAATATAATAGAAAATTTTATTTTGTTTAAATTGAGAAAAATTTTCTGTTTAAATCTTGATTACGTATCACAATCGGTAGTCGTTTTGTATTTTTTCTATGTAATATTCCTATTTATTTCGATACTTAACTTGCAATGCGACAAAAAATCTGTCTTATTCAAGGAAACTCTACGTTCCTTAGCGAAATGAAAATTACGCGGGAAAAGAAATATCTGTGTGGCCGCCTGCATTTTAGAAATAACATCTCAACTGAGGTGTATGCAGCTTCGCGCGGAATTAATGTTGCTTTTAAGTTCAGTATTCTCTTTGACGGAAAAGTACATCGCCCAGTACTCAGGAAATCAAACAAACAAAGTCCTTGCTTCACCTGAAGAGAAAATCGTAAGATATACAATAAAGGAATTTAGATAGATTACACGACAAAAGTAGAAAATTCTGAAACAAGTTTAAAAATTATTCTTAAAAAAATGTACTAAATAAATGACAGTAGATAATAATAAAATAATTATAGAGTAATAGCAGATGTGACTTATGAGAAGTTATTGTTTTAGAAAGAGCCATAACGGTAATGGTGACAAAAATAACAATAATAGTTTCTATAATTTTCTTCATAAAATGTAACGAGGAGATTTCCACAATGTAAAATTGCTTAATGATAGGAGATATGGTTCACTATATGGCTTTATTAACAAAAATACTGATTATTAGAGACCCGTGTCAGTCTGACATGTCAAGATTTCCTCACTTACTTTCCTCCCCTTAGAAGAATGAACGGAATGGCTTCCGATGGCAAGGGTCTACTTCTCGGGTTATCAGGAAAGACTGACATAACACAACATGCATTCCAAAGATAATAGAAAGGGACGCGAAAAATATCGATATTCGGCTAGAGTATCACTTAGTCGACGTCAAACGTCAGCTATCAACAATTTGACCAAATTTCGCCAGAAAATATAACGGCATATCTTTTTGATACAAATTCGCGATAAGTTTACATACGTGAATACATTTCTTTCTGCGCTAAGAATTATATTATATGGAATAACCTGAAAATACTGAATTGACGAACTGCACGATTGTTTCTCGAAGTGAATATGTATTTCCGAATAATGTGAAAACTAAAACGTGATTGTTCACTATTCAGCCAATTTTTGCAGTAATGAATATTATATTACATATGTGAGCCGTTCAGTTTCAAAGAATAAACACTATTTTGGAGAATTTATCTAAAATAATATGTCACATTACTTTATATTCATGGCTCACTGAAATTCATGATATTTTAAATCGTTTTAGAGATAAGAAGCTTATCGCGGAACTAAAAGTGAAGATACGCCGCGGAAAAGATCATGTCCGTTTTATAGCTTTTATCTTCGTTGTGAAAACTTTTGAAGGGGTGTATAAATCGGCATTTCTATCTGCACAATAACGTGCGCTCCATTTACTGGAAATTAGCAGTTCGTCCAATATCGGAAGGTCGAAGGATACACATCAAAAGAACAGAAATCGATAAAGGATACCTTCGCGGTTTTATTCAATCTCGACAATTTCAGCAAAATATGATATTTTCACGGACAATGTAAATTAATTAAATCGATTATAATTCCAGAGACAATTATTTTCCCAAATCAGATTGATTGATCTTGATTAATAATGAATTCGTAAAGTAATTGTTACACACATATTATATTATTATTATATACATTTATATATTTAAAAAAGCCAAAATTTTTAGTTTGTAGATATGGTGAATTTTTTATTACTAATGACAAGGAAATTATATATCTGCCGTTAAGATATAATTATTAGTATATCTTATTTGAACGTATAAAAGTGAGCTCATGTTTATTCAGTGCAGTATAAAATTTATGGTACATAACGTGCATATACTTTATTAATAATTGCGGAACTAGAGGATTTAAACGTCGACGGGTTAATTTGTTGAACAGGTTAATTATTCATATTGCTGAGCGCGCCGCTAATAAGCTTTTTGCTCGACTTCACACAAACGGCGAAATTCGGCCTTGCGCACAGAACTTTTCTGAGATTCTGAATAAATTCGCGAAAATGCAAGCACTTAATTTGTTAATATCTCCAGAATAATTGCGTATGCAAGATCTTTCTTTTTTCGTCTGACTTTTTTACCTTTCCTTTATTTTTGGAATTAAACTGAATTTAATTGTTTAACATTTACAACGATTTAACATTTGTCATTCAAAACAATCAACCTCTTACGAAAATATACATTTACAACGATGTATTGGAGAAACTGAAATAAACAATTAAATAGTATAATCTCATAAGATGACAGATGAAATGCATCTGAGCTGATTAAATTTATTTTAAGATTTAAGAAGATTAGAATTTACGGTATAAGAGTATCAATTTGCTTTGCGAATTAATAAAAAAATTTAATATGAATGTCACCGTGGGTGGATAAAAAACAGAGAAAACCTTTAGTTTGCTTCGCTCGCAATTCGTGACTAAAATGATAAGCAAATTGTTTCACCGCGGTCGTGGTACAGTCGCATAATTTATGAAGCGGAAAATTTTGCGAGGAATATTTACGAAGTGATATCTGGGCTTTACATAAAATTTTTCTAACTAACTACATTACTGTAGACAAATATTTTGAATAGCGAAATAATAGCAATTAGGCTGAAATGTAAAAAATTCGAGGAGTCACAGTTTCACAAGCGACTGCAAATTTGAACGCGATATTGTATTTTAAATGGTTAAAATAACATTTTATAATTTTTAAAACGGCAACAAAGAGAGAAATTTATTTCTTTCTCAATGATTTTGTTATATAACTATTCGGAGAACTTGCGTTTCACGTTGCCTCAACATCGAACAGGAAGCTTTCGCGGGTCTGTTTACGTAATTCTCTTACGAAATATCGAACGTAATTATCTCGTTCGATCTAATTCTCGACTTGCAGCGCGTAGCGCACGTGCGCGCTAACGTCAACGCCGGGCGTTGAAGCACATAGCAGAATACACGTGTACGTAGTTGTGTAGAGAGTCACGCCACATAATCGTCTTTCAAAGAGATGCTGTAACCGTGTTAACGTTGGAGAGACGTTGACGCGCCGTGCTTCAAAATGAAATGGGATGCCATTATTCTAAAATAATTTTATGATAATGATACTCTCCATCAGTGGCATTCGGCAAAACTCTCTGTCGATATTAAAATACTTGTTAAAATATCAAAAACTAACTCCTAATGGATAAAACATTCTGTGAACAAAAAAAAAATAAATAAAACTTTGAACATTCAATCGACGGAGAGAAGATAAGGTTTAGACAGAATATATATACTTATTAATATTAATAACATTTTTTTCTTTGCGAAAAAGATCGAAAGGATTAACGACGCTGTTAAAAATGAGCCAAATAAACTACGGAGAAATATGTACGGTTGAAAATGTGCATTTCTGTTCACGAAAGTGAGTCCGATCGTCAGCCGTGACGCTTTTGAAGTTATAACTTGTCGATGAAGTCGGCGCGAACAACGTGTGTTGCGCGACATATGGAAGGAACAAAGTGATGTTTAGCATTGTACAATAGCGAATAAAGTGTATGCGCAGCGTGCATACGCGCTAATGAATTAAGATCTGTATCTAACCCGACTAGCTAGTTCAAACCACGAAATTGCATTAGTAGCATCATAATTGTCACGAAAGATAAAGTGCGAAAAGCGAAGTCTACGAATTTACCGAAACATAATTGTGACTCCTTTCCTTTTATTCGGCCTCTAGACGTACAAATTACATTTCAATTAGTGAAAGATCTAATAAACACACAAAGATCTGCTAAGTAATCAGTCGTTCCTCTTTAAGCATAGTTTTTATATAACGAAGTCAATGAACACTCGTTTTCGAGATGGCCTAATATTATTCCATTAGCAAAACGTTCGTATTGCGTATAGAGAAAATATTTTAGACTAATTCAAGAATATTTTAAGAATGAATTAAAAAAAAAATATTATCGCGAGAAGGTTTTGGTATTTTATTTGGTATTTTTTGATTCTCGCATTTTAAGCTTCGACTAAAACTTCTATTAACAAGTACTCGATTTTTTATTAATTAAGGAATAACATTTTATTATTTATATTCCGAAATTAATAATTTGTAAGAAATTTTTTCGGAGTAAAATATGACAATGCGGAATTAAAAAAAAATCTTGTTTGAGAAACTCAATTTTATGTTCGTCGGATGCATAATTTATTTGTAAAGTATTTTTATTTGGTCGAGAAAGAAATTCATATTACCTGGCATACCTGCGTAGCACGTACGCAATGAAATAAGAAAAATTAATTTCTGACTAATCGCGCACGGCTCAATATTCCTTGATGACGTTATGAAATATCTTGGAGATCGATTTTATAGCTCGGGAAATAATAGAGGAGACGAGTTTATAGCGGGCCTTCTTTGTGAAAAGATATTAGATATTCCTCGCGCGCGGGCGCATTGCCTTCATAGAATATGATGTGATTTATAATGTAATATTGGCACGAGTCATGCATAAAAGCCCAAGACTTCTCACGCGGGAGTAAATCTTCGTCTTAGAGGATCCTTCGCTTAGAGGATTAAAAAAAGTTATTAAAAACGCACGTGGCTTTACTCTAAAACAACGATATCAAGTGGCTCTTTGTAACCGTACTGTATATAGTGTCTTTATAACTATATACGTATATACGCACAAACTTAGCTAAATTACTTTGTATAATTTAATATACTTTATGTAATCTTTATGATGGTAAGTATGTGTGTGTGAAAGAAATTCCATTCAAGTGCATAATAAATGACACCGCCTTTTTGCGTATTTCTTTCTACTTTTGCCACAAACACTATTTTCTCTTTACCCTGTGCAACCACTCTTCTAATTTTTTTTCATCTTCATTTATCTTTTAATATTGCTCTTTTCTCTCTGTTTTTTATCCATCCTTATCTTTGTTAAGCTTTAAAATTAATTTCATTTTTTCACGAGAACCTTTTTCGTCTCTGTTTCCGTCTCTTCCATCTTTCGAGCCTTTGGGCCTTTCTGTCGCACTAGTAATTTAATAACTCGTGCAAATGAAAGCAAAGAGACACGAACGTATTCCGCATCGAGAACAAAAAATATAATAATAAAAGCATATAGAGTACGCACACATACAGGGTCATCGCTGTCGCGAGATTCTTTGGCTTTGATAATTTTCGATGTACCAATCAAAGGAAACGTTTCGTCGCTAGATTTCTTATTTAATAAAATTTTTTTGGCTTTAATCTTCTAGCCGGACGGAAAAGGTACATAACGATTTCACAGAGCAACGACGGTCTCGAGAGAACTGTCCAATAGTAAAAATTCCTATAATCGACGATGTTATCTTCGCAAATTCAGCATCCGGCTGAGGAACGTGCGAATCTCGACGACACTATCGTCCGCTTTAATCTGCCGCTGCCAATCGCACTATATTCGTTGCAGCATTGAGCACCAAAGCTGCTCAATGCTTCCCACGTGCTCCATGCACGTCCGATCGCCTTTATATCGGTATTTATTCGCGGTGCACAATGTCATACTTCAATCGAATACGTAGGGTTCGTTTTCGCGTTTCAAAAGCGAAACCATCGCGAAACAGAAATTCTCGTATAATATCACGCAAGCGTGATTCCACGTGGTGGAAAACTTTCCTGGAAAAGGCGCGCGTATAGAAATTCATAAAACGTTCTTGTTAAAAATACGAGTATTAAAAAATATTCCACGTTGAAAATTAACAGGTATTCAAAATACATTCCTCAATTATTAATCCCAAAAAATGCACTCTATTTTCGAGCAGTAGTTTGCGCAACGTGTTTAGGTGTTGAAAATAGTTCTATATCGTTATTTAATATTCTGCTCGTGTATTGTGTGCGAAACAATGCGTTTACCGGCAGCGTAAATAAGATTTTATCGCACATATTGAAACATTTTGTGATATTATCCTAACGTTTTCATTCGTTGGCATTAATTCGAAATTGAAGAACACAAAGTGTCGTGATCACTATAAGCCCTTATTATCATAACGTCTTATTTGCTGAAACCGCTTAACTTTGCAACAATCAACACGCTGAATATATGGTAATAATATGCATAACAATGTGCATTTATTTATAGATCGTATAACACGTATATCTGCGTATATGTAATATTCTTCTGCAAATAGCTCTGACGTTAGTTAACAAAAAATGCAGGCATGTCTTTGTGAAGTTGTATCTAGTTCGAAATATAGAGACATATACATGTGGCGCAATGTAAAACTTTTGTCAGATATAGCCATTAAGTTTCTTATTTATAAATACGTCAATGACGGATTTAAAAATAGTCAGGATTAATAATGGAAAGACCTCTTTTAAATAAAGATTGATAAAAATATTTGTCTTTAAGTTCGATAAAAACTTCAGATTGAAAATGTTCTTAGATTTTGAAACTTTTTTGCTTCAACGTCCTGTACATAGTCTCTTAGTAAATAGGCTTTAGGAAGTTTAAAGGGATTGTCAGTGTAGTGCGGTGTCAGTTGTATCTCTGAGAGTCCGTGATGTTGTTACAGCTTTAAAACTTTAATGAATAATACATACATCAAACGTAAGCCCGAATAGGACATGTTTAGATGTAATCCTAGCTGAATGACTCGACATTTCAAGTTACAGTTTAATTATAAAATTATAAATATAAAATAATAAATATATATAAAATAATAAATTATGAATATTGTATATTAACTTTAATATTAAATATGTCACGTACAACATTAAAAGAATTAGATGTAAAATGTAAATGTGCTTGATGTGTTATAGATCGCGTTCAATCGCGTTAAAAGTAAAATTGTTCGTAATTATTTCCCTAAAAAATACGAATAAAATAGTACATTGTATACAATATTTACATGCATAATACGTTTTATCTATATTAAAAATCAACAGTTTTAATAACGATGTTTGCGAATATGGCTCTCGAGTCCGCAAAATTCTCGCGAAAGTCAATAACCGGCCGCCACGTTCGGTCCAATTCACGAGTCATATGGATGTTATCGTCGAAAATGAAAATAAAAATTGTCGAGTACTTCGATAAAACTACGTCAAAGTTAAATGAGATCGGAAGCTCTCGATCAAACGCGGCGACGAGCCGTCAATCAAAACAGCCCCGTCCGTCGAAGATATTGAACGAATGTCGATTGAATCGCTTTTCCTGTGAGATTGGAGAATTCTTATTTGACGTAGATTCCAGCGCGCAGCATGGAAGCGCGATGAGAGAAATTATGCCTATAGAAATTATGCAAAGCAGCGATCTCATTTTCTTGTGTCAAGCTCCCTCTCTCTCTCTCTCTCTCTCTCTCTCTCTTTTTCTTTCTTTCTCCTTCTCACTATTCTTAATTCACATTTTCTCGCAAGATCACCGTTGACTTTCATCAGACGATCGAAAATGTAAATCTCACCATCCCTTCTAGGTGATACGCTCGTTTTTAGTTTGTACCTCCTCTAGAAGAGATAATCTCATGGATGATTCAGTCGCAAATTTGTATTTCCGAGAAAAGCCAGCGGCGCCTCTTTCAAGCGTAATTTCCTTGAAGAAAAGGGCGAACGATTGCTTCGATGATCGATTGCCGGTGACACGGTTCTTTTAACTTTTTTTTCCGGCTTATTTCGCCTCCCAGTCTCTCATCATCATCTTTTCAGCTTATTTCTCGACTTTCTGTTCCTCAACGGAACACGCTCAACCGTCCAGAAGCCGTTTTTTCCACGTGCAGTTATTGACCTACTGAATTACCGTGTGCCTGGATTCGGCGATGTACTCTTTCTCGGGTGTGAGGTGATGCACGATACCCGGAAGGTCGACAACTATGCCAATATCTAACCGGAGAGAGAAAGAGAGAAGGAGAGGAAAAGAGAGAGAGAGAGAGAGAGAAAAAAGGAGGTGACTACCCGCCTTTACGACAGAAGAAAAAGAAATGCTCGAGATATCGCGAGTTTTGCTCTCGGCGACGCTTTATGTCGGCTTCTACAATGGCCCGTACAATTTGCCGTACTGAATACGAACGACGCTGTTCCGCACCATATACCGGGGATCGCAGTCAGCCATTTCTCAATTCGTTTCGACCTGAATCTCACGTCTCTCTTCCGAGCCGAAGACGCGGCCGCGTTAATGCCCCCGCAATTATATACGATCGTCATCGTTGATTCCGTCGACATCGTAGGAAATCGTCGCCGTTATCGACATTTCCGACACACACCGACATCCTCGGCATATAAACGTAACGGCGAATCCGATGGAAAGTCCGACGAGACGGAAATAACGTTAGACGGGGACAATACCTCGATGACGCAGTTAATGCATTCTCCTGATAGTTCGCACGTTACCCCGAGTTTTACAGCTCCGCGCTCGCATTACATCCCGGCTCGAGCTTTATCGGTATTCTAGAGAACGACATACGCAGGTTTTTTTTTCCCATCACAATCTCGATATCCGCGCTACGCGCTCACGCCTCAATGCGGGCTTTTAGCTTAATGAGAGAATGGGTCATTAAAATTTGCTCGAGGTCCCGTTTTAAGTCCGCTGTCAAACTACCTAACGTTTTCGACATCGACGTGGGCTTAATTCGTAATTAGAAACGCGCGACCCGTAGATTGCGATCTGTAAATCGCATAATTACGTTAATAGCATAAAATGCTTAGAGAGAAATTACTCACTTATTAATTTTACGAATCGTCTGCTTCAGCGCAGGAAAATCCGGCCGGTCCGCGGAATCTTGCGCCCAGCATCGTCTCATTAGAGTAGCTACCTATAAAACGAGATTTATCTTTTAAATTTATGCTCTTTCTCTCTGTAAAAATTCATTTTAAAAGAACGGGCTACTAATAACATATATGTTAATAATACATCAAGTGACATGAATATTTTATGGTGATATGCTGTTGATAATGCTAATGAACGACGCATTGATTATCATGAGCAGATAAATCTCGCATAAATTAATATAAACGTAAATACGCGAGGGCATTTAAAATATTTGCCAGATGATATTTACCTCTTCTTCAACGGAAGCTTCGTCGATTACAGGCCTTAAGGGTGAACTGCCACCTCTTCTGACACCTTCTACTATTTCTGCAACAGAGACGAAGCGTGTTGCGTGGTATCAAAGTTCACAGGGCAATGTAAAAAAATCTTTTCATGAAAAGGAAATAAATAAAAAGAAAGAAAGTGCGCGGAAAATAATCCGCTTGTTGCGCGTAAAAATATCGATTGGGACGCGTGACTGTTATAGGACGTGATAACGTGTTAAAAGAATCAGTCGACGTAATACCGGGGGGTTTCCGCGATGTTGCAATTACTCAGAATTGGAGCGTCCGCATGCAATCGCGCGAAACTACGTTTATTCATGGCTCAGTGGAGTAGTCCGCGCTTACGTCAGACAGCGATGTCCGCTTAGCGCGAGGAACTTTCTCCTTCGTCTCCACCTACCATCGTGCTTCACTACTGTCCACGTATCATTTCAAAGAGCAGCCAGCTACAAATTTTCCGTTAACCGTTTGATCTTCTCGAGTATAATGTCGTTCGTATCGATTTTGTAGCGCATCTAACCCGTATAAAAATTTTCCAATAAGATAGTATATTTACAGATTGACGTGGACATCTCGGGGCATCAACGAACCGTGAAATTGTAATACGTCTGTCTTATTGAGAATAATTTTTATTTCTGTCGAGAGAAAGAGAGAAAAACGAGTCGGCTCTGTGACTCCATTTAAATGTTCTCTTTGCTTATATAAGGCACAATTTATTCTTATCTTGCGACAGAGATTTCGTTTTACGAGGATTATACAATGTTTGAATGAGTGTAAGTTATAGAATATAACTACCGGGACACCTGACAGAATTGTCGACTAGATAAAATTTCAAAAACGGCATTTGCAGGCGTTTACATTTTACGTATATGGCATACGCCAAATTCACAAATAAAAATCATGTCGGAACGGGATGGAGATCAACTTACATAACACCTTACGTTCATGCCGGAACTCTGTCCCGGCTAACGCTGATATATTCGTTCTACAAAATCACGGAATTAGTTAAATGGTTTTCTGGTGTAAACGTCATGAGCAACGTCACGAGAAACGAATTGAGGTAAAATGACAAAGGGATGTAAATGTATCAATGATAACCGAATTTAGTTTTCTTTTATAACTTGTACGTATAAAGAAGCAAAAATAGAGTTTTATCGTAACCATCGTAGTTACTTCTTTTTAAATAAAATCAGTCTTATTTAATCGTCGAGCTGTGAAATGAAATGCAAGCCAATTTTCGCAATTAAAAAGCGATTGAAGCGATACGTTTATTGATAATAACGTTCAATTTACATCTTTGCTTTTTCTGTTTTAATTAATAAACTTCTCTTCAATCTTATTCTTTTTCTCATTCATAATTTTATTTGAAATATTGATACGTGATGAGCAAAACTGAAATGATAGGTATAACAAACAATAGACCTAAATGGAAATTACATGGAAAGATTCCAGTTTGGATGATGTTTCATAGCCCACGTGGCAAAGGAAATATTTGCCAGCACTTCACATGTAGGATCTCCAAATAGATTCTAGTTTGATTCCTGTATATCATCATATATCATGCGTTATGCTCCTTGAATTCTCGAAATAAAAAATTCCGCTAAATTAATGATATACAATTTCATTCAAAAGACAGGAATAAACAAGGAAATTTAAAAAAAATAAAACTATTGTAATAAAAAATATTTTTTATAAACCAATAATTATATACGTAGTGTAAAAAATACATGAAAAGTACAAATAACATATATGTATATATCTAATTAGAACAAGAATATTAGTCGGCCTGACTGGTAGTAATTTATTAGTATGACAAATGGCGAATAATTATCTTATTGAATATATATAATTAGTTAAAATTATAATAGTAATAATGATAATGCATATCTCAAGTATTAAAAATCTTATAATGTGTGCGTGTGTGTACCTGTACGGGCGTATGTATGTCGAAAAGTACTAACAAATTAAATAAACAAGTAAACAATTAAATAAAACAAGTAAAATATATTGTTGTTTATTAGAAATAATGTAAAAGTTCCATGGAATTCAGTAAAAAAAAATTGCAAAAATGAGAGGCATTTTTGGGCTATTCTATTCCAATTACCTAGCGAGGCGTTGCATATTTTATAAAATTCCTCTCCGGCAACACGAAATCAACATCAATTTATAACATGTACTGTCTAAAATGTCTATCTCTTCTAATGAAATTCTGCGCACTCCGAAACGCGCAAATATGTCACAAAGTGCAACTAATTTTGTTCGAGGTTAATACCGGGTGTTGTATTCCGACGGATCTCTATCCTCAGGAGCCGGATGATACGGCCGTGTATAAATGCGCTTATGGCATAATTGATTGCGTATCGAATTCGACCGCGACTACAGAAAACCGAATCCGCTGTCGTGCGTCAAGGACAACGGACACGTACTGTGTCTGTAGATGTCCTCGAGGAACAGGTTGCAGGAATCGCAGTTGAGGGTGCAGTGAGGCCTGCGGACCTCGAGGAGAGGGCTGACGGCCCTCCTGGGACTGGTCCCGCCGTCGGGACTCGGCCCCGGCATTTGTGGCAGGGTCAGGCTGCTTGTGCTCGAAGCGTTACTTCTTTCCGCCATTTCGTCTTCGTCCTCGAAGAGCCTGGCCGTCGATCACGGGAAAGCCAAACTGCCTCGCCGGACAGCCCTTGAAAATTTACCGTCGCGATATCGGATTTTTCTTCTTCGTCCTCTCTTCCTTTCCTTACTTCGTGTACGTACACTCCATGCATGTGTGCATGTAGATACGTACGATGCTTCCGCCGAGTCGGCATACTCGATAAAAATTTTATTTATTCGATAGAAAGTATTTTATAATCCGCGAACATTTCCAAATTCAAGATAATCCTCCGCGCGAAATTTCGCGGTTGAATAGTCGGATGCGGTATATCATGCGGAAAGTTTGTTCGTTAATATCGTACCCTGCGTCTTGACAGATAAAAATTGTTGGAAAGTGTTCCCCCCGATCATTGTGACGTGTGATGAAAAGGGAAAATTTAAATAAAGATTAGAGGTCAGATAGAGAAAAAATTATTATGCTCTCCGGAGCACGTTACTGAGAGCAGATATAGAAAAGGCAGGTAGATATAAGTCATACATTTTCGTGATTTATGTATCATGATTTCAAACGGTAATTCTACTGAAAATTTGCATAAATAATATCTAGACCGCATAATTCTATATATATATATTTTTAAAGATATTTAAGTTTAAGATATAAAATCTAACGCTGGAGTTTAAATTGTCGAAATACTGATACATAAATTTATATCACGCTTCTCTGCATATAATTATGTTATGTTAACATGCATAATAATATGTATTTTATTGTGTTTATCTTGAATCTAATAACAAGTATTTTATACCGAATTAATTTTCATTTGCCGTTTAGCATGCAAGAGAAAGTGTACATGCAAGAGAAGTGTACTCGATGCATTGCGTAAACAGTATCTCTGCAAGCTGTTAAAACATTTATCTTTTAACCATTCTTCTTTCAAGTGTGTATTTACCTTATTTCGTTTGAAAACACGCGCGCGTATTTTGCAATGAGCTAAAATAATATTTATTAGGTATCGAACCGCTTTATTTTTTCAAAAATTGCATTAAAACTTTAAATACTCAGTTATTATTATTATAATTGCTTATAGTTACACATTGGTATTTCCACGACTAATTTCTGCAAATAATAATTGTTATAACAGTCAAATTAATCGATCAATTAAACGAAATTAAGTAAACAAAATTTTTATTAAAGAATTTTTATTAAAGTCACGTTTTTATAGAAAAGTATAGTTTTATTAAAATATATATCTAACAATAATATCTAATGACGAACAAAAACTATTACAGCACTTATATTTCTGAATAGAATCTCAATTTTGTGCTAAATCGATTTATAGAAATTATATTACAGAGCTAATGAATGAAGTTATTATCCGAAAGCTTTCCTCAGAGCGCTCGACATTGAAACGCGATGAGCGTCTTAAAGTTTAATTCGCGTGTAATGATATTATGGTCGATTTATTCGACGGAATTTCGTTGAAAAGTTACGTCTCGGTGGCCTTGGATCTCGCGCTTGACTTCTTTCCTCTTCAACCCCTTTCCGTCATCTTTATCTGATCGTTTTACGTCCAACGACCCTGTTTTTGTTCGAGAGTTCACGAGTTCGTTTCGAATTTTCGCCGAGAGACGCAATTTTCGTGAATAGTGGCAATTAGATCGAATTACACGTAATCTCCGTTTAATGACTTCCCGTCTTAGGCCGGTATTCATAGTTGGTTCTTATTTTAAGATCGTCTTAAGTAATGTCTTAAGATGCTAATACGGCTCTGTGATTGGTTAATGGCATCTTAAGATCGTACTTAAGACGGACTTAAATATAAGATTCAACTATGAATACCGGCCTTAGAATATATTCAAGACTAAAAAAAAACAACGTTAAATTGCCATCTTCACTTAAATGGAGCAATAAGATTGAGAGCTACCGAAGGTTACCGTAGTAACTGAAAATCAATAAGAAACAACTGGTTTCCGGAAAGAAACTCAAAAAGTAACAAGCCACTTCATTAAAACACCAAGCGCAAATACCTATCTCCGCTACACGTAAAGCAAAAAACTTTCCGGGAATTACTCGGACGGACCATCCAATTCGCTTTAAGGTTTAAGTGATAATCCGCAGGTCCTCTTTTGCCTCAGAGGAATTTCGCATTAAGGAAACACTCGCGCTTATATCGCCCTTTCCGGCCGGGTCCACCTTGGATCTTTGCTCCCAATTCCACTGACCATTAGACTTTATCCTAATACATATGCCGGCTTTAACTTTCCAACACTACTATCATTACACGACACGCCGTATTTTTTCATGGGACGCGCGAACCGCAAAATGTTCATGAAACGAGGGAATTGCTTCGTTCGTGTCGCCGTTTCGCCGGCAGCCGAAAAATGCCTTGCAAAATTAATGACCACAAGCCGCGAGCTCGTAACCTCGATCCCGCCGTCGAGTAAATTAGCACGAATGCATTTCACCGTTATTCTCCAGGAAATAAAGTCGGGACGTTTTGCGAGTGAAATATTCATGGTACAAGAAACTCGACATTAACGTGGATATCGATATTGGATCGTTATATAATGCACATTTATCTCTCGGTTTATTTCCCGCTGGGTTTATGCAACAGAAAATCTGAATATTAATATAGAACTCTGTTGTATTAAAAATTAGTGTAAATAGTGTAAAATTCAAAATAAGATTCTTAGATATCTTCAATCAAATATTTTTTCTTGTGGAAATTGTTGTGATCCGTTTATTTCTAAGCCTGAAGCTAATGTCTCTCTTTAAAAATAAAAGTTGTATTTTCCTCTGGGAAATCCTAGGAAATACGTTCCCAGGACGTTCCCAGGATTTCCATCACGGCCGCATGCACGAGAAATGCGAAAGGAAAACTTCGGAAGTAAGAAGAAAAGCAAGAACAACATACAGAAACTGAACTACATTGTAATTTCGCACTGTTGCAAGCATGCAGCAACAGGACAATAAAACGACACGTCTGTCGCGACAAAAAAGCACTCGAGAGCGAGATGTAAAAAATAAAGGTTTCGTTCGCGCGACGCTAAGAAATCGAGGTGGAAATAAAAGGTTGTATAGTAGAGCGAACGGCCGGTGAACTCGCGCAGGAAATGCAGCAGAAACGAGTCGTTTACGACGCTGTCTGATCGGTTATGCGATCTATCACTTGTCGGATTACCATGCGCGCTACCTCTCGTCGAGTTTCTCGTAGAGTTTCTCTCGTCGGGCTGTCAGCAAATCGTACTCACTTTCACAGATCAAACCGCATCGTACGTATAGATGTGAAGTTAAATCCACTAGTGATTCAAGTAAACGAACGATCCGACTCGGGCTAATACTCGTAACTGATGCTGAACACACTTAATAAATCTTTGATCTGCGAGTTTACACTATCAGCGGTTTACTTTGCGTAACAGAGAGGACCACATTATCAAAAATTTGCTTTCAACGTCCGCGTCGTCAAGGAGTTACTATAAGACTATAAAAGGTTGGAAGCTTTTTATAGAAAAATAAAGAATTTCCTTCAATAAGTTTTTTTCTAACTCCTTTGGGGGAATTTACTTTCTTTAGCAAGATAGCTTTAATACAGACGGACTACATTCCGTCTATCGGGGGACCTCTATGGTTAGTGGCCTCTTTTCCTTTAACACGGTCACCGGGATTTATTTCCACGCGCTGCTTTCCTCACGTTCCATGATGCAACAGTAATTGCTTCCGCTCGGCTGTAACGCGGATATTACGAAGGTGCGTCGACCCGGTGCGGCGGTCTTTTCGCACTCAGAATCGATACTGGCGCCGGTTAACCGGCGATTAAATAACGGCGGATAAATCACGCGACGAGATCAAATTTTGCAAACAGTCCAATAGATTCCGATGACACGTTCGTGCGATTTCCGAGAGAAAGAGTGGAGGAACACAGCGCATTGTGCACGCACGTTGTCGGGTATGCCGCTCGCCGAAAGATTTCTCTCTTCCGTTTTAGAACAACACCTACTTATTAGACCGTGGACACGGGCATACTTAAATGATGCCCGATGCTTTCACGTGTCGCTGTCGAGAATATTTTTTCGCCGAAGAGACAAATGGATAGATGGAGAGAAAGAGAGCGACGACGAGAAGAATCTCCGTGGAACGCGCGCGAGAGCCGTGTGCGTTCCAGGACGCGTGAGAGCTTCGACTGAGCTTTCAGACCTCGCTTCAGCATGCTCCTACGGAACTCGCGACACGTTCCATTCCGCGATCGATCCTCGCGGCCGGTCGTCGTGAGCTTGCGAGCTTATGCGAAAACTCCGTTACCGATCGCGCGAGATATCGATTTTCCCGGATATGTGGTGAGCTTCGGCGGTAAAGCTCGAGTCATTTTACTCCGACCAGGCGACCAGTATTACCGGGCGATCAGCATCTACTAATACTCGATACGGATATACATGTCGGATACCCCTCGCGTTTCCCTCCCTTCGAAGCCAGCAGTCGGATCAAGATGTCCTTGCAAGCTACGTTATCAATCTTCGCTGATCATCAATATTTGATAAGATATCAATAAGATATTAATAAAAATATGTATTGAAGTCTTTTGATTACATGTTTTATGAATTATTTAATTATTTATTTTATTGCACATATTAAAATTTTTGCGAGCGTAATAATAGATTTTCCAACTTTAGTAGTCAAATTCAATTAAGAAATAAACTTGCTCGAATAATAATCTGTAATTTTATATTTAAAAAATTTAATATAAAATTATATGCAGTCTATGAGACAATTGATATTTATGTTTTGTTTTAACATGATTTAAACAATACATACAACTTGCTCTGCAGCGACTGTTGGTAACAGATTAGCTAAACTCCAATAGGAGCTTGCAAGCTCACTAGAATTCAAGGAGATTCCTTGAAAAGCTTTAGCAAGTAATGATATCCGGCGGCCGATAAAACGATGAGCGAAATTTCACTTATCAGCAGGCAAAAAGCTCCTTTAAAAAATTAATCGTAAAACCAATGATAATATAAAACGTACAAATAATTTAGTATTGCATTTTTGTTCTCATAAAAATTGTATTAGAATAAATTAAATGCCATTAAATTAAGAGCTTTTTAACAATGAATTTTCTCATATAATTGAAATATATTTGGGAAAAGGTATGCATTATTGATGTCCTTTTAACAAAATCGCAAAAATAGCAAGTAACTGAAATAGCTTCGCAATATAAAATACAATATCTGTAATTTCGCATTGAAAGATGATTTCTGCATATTCTTTGCGCATATCGAGTAAATTATGAATCGAGATCACGCTTTTCGTTAAAATCTATAGATTACCGTCAGCTAAATCGTAACATGTGAACCATCACAAATCGCGTCACGCGACGGTATGTTCGTGATCATATTCCAGAACGTGCATGCTCTGCCTTCAGAAACAAGGGCACAAAAAGTCAATATGCGGTGAAATGAGTCAGTGTGCAGTGAAATGAACGTAGTTATATAATACACGTGAGATTCAAGTTTCCGTTGGTCACTCTTTAAAATGCTAAACCAAAGCGCTCACAGAAAGGACCGTACGATCATGTATCAGACAAAATGATCTGCAGTTTATTCTGATCTTCCGCGTTCATGATTAGCAAAATGCATTTAAGTTGTTTATCGATGGCGTTTTCTGCACTGTCATTGGAAAACAATGTTCACGAAGAATAAAGAGTTTTAGCATTATTTTTCTCTTTATCATTATTTCGCTGGCATAGAAAAATGGACACGATTTTTATGAATTAAAACATTTACATACATTTTTCTATATATATATTCTATATACATAAAATATTTTATATATTTTTCTTATGTCTATATTACTAAAAATTTGCTTATCAAAATTATTTTGATCTTAGTTACAAATAACAGCCAACTGATCTTGTTGCTTCCGGTTAAATTAGCTACAATGCAAGTCATGCATATCGAAAAAAAATTATGCGCGTAACTAGAGGATCGTATTTATTCGCGCAATATGAAACACGATGAGAAGCAATTGCTTGGTATCCGCGATTATCTCGAGTGACGTTAAAGACTCACCCTTTGGAGAGAGTTCGTTATTGTCTCCCAAGTAGAATGGCCCTTGGCGCATCACGATCTCGTGAACGATTATAGCGAAGCTGTACACGTCGCCTTTCTGAGTGCCCTCGGGCAGTCGTATCTCCATCCTCAGCAGCTCCGGAGCTGTCCACAGCTGTTCTGCAAACACCAAATTTCCTGCTCTAAAAAAATCAAAGCGGGTCGAGCGGTTTAACGCGGCCTCTCTTTCTTTTTCCACGCGTTTGATCGTTATTGCAAACATAAATGACAAATATTTGAGAAGTAAAAACATCGTATGTAAATAAAATATTTGTCGCATTTTATAAACTTCTGTTTGATAGAAATTATTGATTAAATAAACATTTTTTCCACGCGTTACTATTGACAAACGTATGTGCGCCGAAGAACTTGTCCAAATAGTTAAATCGCCAAACAGAAGTTTCGTACATTTACTCTCTGACTATTATCTCCATTTCTGTCCGCGTTTCCAGGCGCTTGGAAAATATTTGGCATTGCAACTACGATCATTGGAAAAATATCGCCGCGCGAGAACGCTTTACGGAAACCGGCTTGCAGATACGTACTCCTCCAATAAGCGTAGCTGTTCTGGTCGCTGTCTTCATCCCCATCCGCGCTCCTTCTCAGCTCGTGTAAGCCGAAGTCGGCGATTTTCAGGACGAATCGTGAGTCGACGACGCAGTTCGAAGACTTGAGATTACCGTGACTCTTCACTTCCGACGCATGGAGATACGCCATGCCGCGCACGATATCGTGTATCAGGGATCCTCTGAACACGCGATCGAGCTTTAGCTGCTCGTTCTCTAGTATATCCTGTTCAACAACAAAGGTTTAAAGTATAGCGCGCAGGGTCAATCCTTATGCAACTTTACATCTCGGTCAAACGTTCAAACACATTGTATGCTTTGCTTCAGTATATATTACTATTTACTATATATGCGTATGTCTCTCGATACTCAATATGTATACAGAATATTTTACATTTCATGCGGCTCCTTTGACATACTATCTCTTTGATCTACTGTATAAATTTCACTCGTGTTTAAAACTGCAATTCGTGCAAGGCAAACTAATAATTCAATCGAGTACTTAAAATTGCATTATGAGGCGGGACAGGTATCCAATAAAATGGAGCATCTTTTGTTTCGTATATAGGACGCCTGCAACGTTTATAGACGAATGCAATTAGCAGTCCACTACGTACACTTGCTCGCAGCGCACATTTGCTTCTCGAGTATTAACGCAGTCACATGTACACGTATGTTGCATCATTTCCAATATTATATATATGTACAATATACGATATTGTAGAGAGACATGACTACATATACAGAATGTTTCATATCTTATGTTTTAATCACAAATGTTGTGACCAAACTGATTGATTTTCTTTCAAGGAAATGTCAAAGAAGGCATTATTCTTTATCGTAATTTATCTATTTTTAATATTATATATTCTCTCTTTGTAACTAATGTAAGCTTTAAAATATCCTATTAAAATTAACTTGAAATTAACTGAATCAATCGGTTACACAATTATACAAGAAAAAGATTGCCATTAAAATTAAAATCATAAATTGTAGCAATATACAACTATCTCGCTTTAATTTGATGACACGCGGGACATAATTATTTCCTCGGTTGTTCATCATCAAAACTTTAAATCGGGACACGGAATGCAATTCACCTGGAGAGATCCTTTGGGGCAGTATTCGGTTAGGAGACAACAATGCGGCGGCTCGAGACAGGCACCGTAAAATCGTACAAGATGATCGTGCTGGAGGTCCTTCATCTGCGAAAGTCACCAACATCACCACTCATATTAAAGCCTGTTACATGCAATACCGGTCACTGAAGGAGAAATTACGCGAAGACAACTTATTGGGAATCGTTATTGAGAGAATTGCGTTTCGAAGTGTGTGCTCAGGAGTTGTATTTGATAAATTAAAATTGACAAGCAATAATTCATGAAGCTCGACATACGTTCGCGAAGTCACTCACCCGCTTTAGCTCCAGCAATAAAGGTCTTGAGATCTCCACTTTGTTCCTCGGTATCAGTTTTATAGCGACTTTTGAGTTCTGAAACGAATTGCGATTTCACGGTTGGAAACGGAAATATTGACTGACAATTCTTTGATTGTTGCCTCGTGAAAACCATATGCCTATGAAAAAGTGTATATATACATACACACACACTCACACCATTCTTTATCTTACAAAACGCGACGTGCAAAAATATAAATTGGATCAATGTTGAATAGCGATGAATTTCGATGGCCTTTTTGTTGTTCAGCAACAAATAAGCTTCACGAGAAATAATTCAAGCTATCAAAAGGACGATCGTAAGGATGCAAATCTTATGAAATTTCCTAGAATCGCGCACTTGCGATTGAAATCATTAATAAATCAGTTCTCGCGCTACGTTTTCTATTCGGACGTACTTGTCGGGCGATTGTTTGACGTTTTATTGAAGCAATATCTCTATGAAAAAAAATAGAATGAATATTGATTGGCAGACGCGAACAACACAAGCCGTATTTCAACGTTCATGGAACATATATGTATATTTCGATTGTAGATAATATATATTGGTATTTAATCCTATTAATACCGAAGAATGCAACTCGGAAATAACTCGGAAATAAGTCAGAAAATATATTTTTTCGCGATACCTACGCAAATGCACCATGATTTATTTTTTTTAGATTTTATTTAATATATTAGTATTATTAAAGTTATACTTTGTATGTGTGTGATTGACAACGTTATATACGTGTAATTTAAAAGTAAAATAAACACGAAACGTCTAACCTTGTAAAATCCTGTCGGGACATTGTCATTTCTATCAACTCCGTCTGGCAGACTTGCGTTGTCCTCAGAATAAATCGTCTGGAACAGAGATCGTCTCTTAAATAATAATGAATTAGAAGAGAGTTACGTAAGGCAGGGTATCTTAAGTTACTAAGAAATATTTCAGTGATAGATTCGTTGACAAATTCAAAGTTGACCTTCCTGAAAACTTCAAATATTAAATGCCTTAGTAATGAAACTTTTAACTAAAAGCAAACGCGAGTTTAAATATAGTTAAATAGAGTAAATTGTCATTATAGTGTTGAAACTTCATTTGGAAAAAGCTCTTCACTCACAATTGTTTAAAATCCGGAAAGTAGCTATTGATACCTCGACATTTCAATTATATACAGTTTAGCACAAATTGGTCAAAGACTCTGTCGTTAAATCTGATTTGTATTATCGTGCAAACAAATGTAAAATCAAGGCTAAGTGGCATTTTTCTTCCGTTCTTTCTTCCATTTGTATTAAGAAATATAAGAAAAGAAGTACAGAGAACGAAATTTAAAAACGGCTTTCTCTTTTGCTTTTGCACCGTAACGCTATACGTAAAGAAATGATAAGGAACGCGTCAACAGAATAACGTACAATGGAATAAAGTCTTCTTTATGGTTACTACTTCCGACGCTCCGGAAGTGGGTAAGCACTACTCGCGAAGTATAGTACTTTCCACTATTGTCCTCTTTCCTTTCTTCAGAGAGATTCTGCCTAAGGTACGAACACCATTCTCTCAGGAATAAAATTATTGGAATAAATAAACGTTATCGGAATGAGCACTCGAATGAAAATTCGATCGCCACCGCGACGTCGTTTATTTTATCCACTGTAGCTCTTGTCACGACTAACGTTTATTACGTCCCTAATCCACTTGAATTATATCCGCTTTTCGAAATAATCGAATTGCCGTTTCCGTGAACGAAGCGCGATGAATATTACGCGAGAATCGTGTTTTCCGTCATATTTACCATTTGACTACCGCGAAACCCTTTCGCGATTAGGGAGTACATGGAGCCCCTTGTCTTCGCGCTAGGTATCACGATTACGTCGTCCCAATGCACCTTCCACGTCATGGAGACAATTTCCGCTTCCAGTTTGAAGCGCCTGCAAAACAAACGACAATATTATCGGCGATCGACTCTCGCGGAGGAGAGTCACAGCCGAGGCGCGTTAAAAAAAGAAAAAATTTACGCAATATTTTACGGCCGCGTGATAAACCACGCGCTTAAGCGTATGCGTCGTGGATTAATTCCGGACAATCGCATTATCTTTCTTTCCGACGACAAAGAGTATTGCGCGTTTTTCCTTCGTTGATTAACGAGATGCTTTTTATCAACGGCAATTATCATGCCGCGTATATAACGGAAATATTTTCGCAATGTCTCCGTGCGCTACAAAGATGCAATTTGTCAACTCGGTAGACTTGCGCGTGCGTGTATCTGTATTGCTTGTACGTACATGTATATGCTACCCGTTCGCCCGATAACTGCGAGGATGCATATGCGAACGTGTGCGAACATACGACTTAACAAGTTTGCAACCGGCGCGTCGGTGTGCGTACACGTTGAACAGCGCAAGAGGTAATTACGTGCCGGCGTATCTCATAACGCCTATCTGTTTCAGGCGGGATATTATTCAGCGCATAAAGGCTCCGTGCGTTCGAAATTTCCCGAACTAAATGAGTTCGATATATTCATCGAAAGTTCATCGTCAAACGTTCGTGGGGTGAATTGCGAACGACGAAAGCGCAATCCTGCAATCCTAGATATTTGTTGGGATTTGCGACACCGATACGTGTAGTTTAACCGAACTCGGTAGCATTGTAAACTCACTGCAAATTCTCGCGAATGGACGCATGGATTATTTTTGTATATCCGGTATTTTTGTGTAGCATCGAATTGCGTATCCTGTAGCATTGAAATTCGATATTTTGCGTGCTGCCGGTGCGCAAGCATATATCTGTGTATCAGTTTTTAGTACCCGGCAGTTATCTAATAATATGCGATACGCCGCTAAAAAATGTTATCGACAGTTTCCTTTTTCTCTATGGCTTTTAATAAAATTCCCTCAGATATTTAATCCTAAATTAGCGAATTATCAAGCCAACATACTCGTCGTTTGAACGACGATGAGTATGTTGGCTTTTTGTACGAAGTAATTTCGTGTGTATTTCACAAATGTGTAATATTACAGATGTGTTTGACTTTCGAGGTGAGTTCTCGAGGTGAAACGCGTTTGCGGCTCATCAAAAAGGTATCTTCCACGCAAAATAGTAGACAAGCACAAACTGCATAATTTGACTGATGGCGCTTTGTACTTCGCCCGTTACCACCGTGTTACCGACATCTCGTAAATTATAAAATTATTTCAACACTTTCCAGTAAAATTTCGCGTAAATTAAACTGCTCTCAATAAAAAATGTGAATAATTTCACTCATGATTTTAATCTTTTAAGAAATACTTTCGTTCAACAGACTTCGATAAAGATCTTATAAGATACCGGTAAATTTAATGTTCGACGATTGAAGCGATAAATATCTTGTTCGCGATAATAGTACACTCTATTAAGCAGAGAGATCGTAATGCGCGTTAAAGCAAGTTGTAAAACTGTGCAACTGCGCTATCGCATCCCTGATTAAAATCATGCGGAAATATACGACGTGTGCCAAGTTATAATGGCAAGACGATACGCAATAAACTCCGAAGAAGAGCCGGAGAGGTAGGACGATGATAATAATTACCGAAAGCAGATCGCCGTCAAATATACCAAGCTTAACGTTAAGCCAAGTATAGTACTTCTGTCTAAAACCGTTATTATCTCCTATATAATTTTACGTTTACGATTGCATCGTAATATTGCACAAAACTTTTAAATTAAATTAAATCTGTTAAGCATAAATACTTTTATATTAAAGTAATAAATTTCCTTTTCCAAGTATAAACGCTAAATCTAATCGGCATCGATGATCTATTGAAATTAATTGGGAATGTAATATATTTCAAAGAACAGAATATTTGTGTGGAAATAACTCCATTATATAAAGTGTTAAACGTTTCGTACTGTCAATATGTCGATTGTAAAGGCCTTGGCCTTGGTATTTGTTTTTTTGTAACGTATAGCGAGCCGCTATGGATACAAGGTCGCCGCGCTACCATTCGCCTGTCGATATTCGAGCGAGCAGGTAACAGTGAATGGTCGCTCCATATATTGTCGCGTTAATTTCAGGAGACAATCGCGACAAGTACCAAAAGATACTGAATGCATTCATACCTTATGATTATTATAATACAGATAAGGAATTACATGTTATTTCATGATATTTACAAGGTTCTTGCGTGTCAATAACCCAGGTAGAGCAGAAAGTCACAATAAAGTCAAAATGACATTAAAATAATGATGGTAAAATGACCAAAAATCGTCATTATTTTGTCGTCATTGTGATATCATTTTGACTTTATTGTGATTTGCTGTTCTACCTGGGAAATAGTGCGTCTAATGCACTATGTCCGTTTTTATCAACAATCGCCGTCGATCGAGTAAGTAAACCCTGGACGTGTTCTTTGCGTTATGTCGCAAACGTTCGGCAGCGCCGTGTTAACAGTCGGATTAAAACTCAAAAGGAGTTTTAAGAAAGAAAGACTTGTGTTAATAATTAATCCGCATGCGATCGTAATTTTACTCCATTTTCTTTAAATTTTAACTTTGGAAGTGCCGTGCAAAGTATCGCGTGATTATGATTATGCGTGTGTTTATCGCAAGTGTAGCATCGAGGAAATAAGGAGCTGACAGCGATAAGAGAGGAGGAGGAGGAAATAGCAACATTAAGGTATAATTGATTTACATATCATAAATATCATATATTCTCCTTTACGATTGTTAATTATTATTATTTATTCTCATTATGCGCTGATTTTAGCCTCAACTTGTACAGCGTATCTATTTATTGATTGATCCAACACCAGATAATGTAGTACGGTAATAAGGCAGGCTTATAATTTTGCACATATATGTGGAATCGCACGTAATTAGAGGAGAGATGCCGTCTTGGATTAAATTTCAGTTGTTTGTATAATAATAAGTCCCAATTAAGATTCCACTTTCCTTCAGAATTCAGATGATCGCGACTAGCTATGGATAGATAGGAATGTCACGTGTCAGAGTAGGTAGGTAAAAATACGGATAGATAGAAATATGGATAAGTATACGTAGAAATACGAGTGGGTAGAAATGGGGAGACAATAGTGATAAAAATATGGGTAGATAGAATACGAGCGATTATTATAATTCAAAAATATGACATTAAATATACAATAAATTAAAAATATGTAATGTTAAAATTATAATAAAACTTTATAATATTTAATTATAATATTAAAATTATTTAATACTAATGCCAGCTATATTACACGAAAACGGCAGGACAAGTACGATAAGATAAAATTCATTAAATTAACTTAATAAATATCAACTTTAAAGACTTTTAGATAAGATTTAATAGCTTTTACTCTTAATTCAAAATTCCACGTTCCAAAATGATCGCTGATTGTTATTAATACAAATTTTATTAAGTGTGAAAAATCTGAATGCTGAACCAACAATGAAATATAAGCTTCTCACTTGTGAAGTTTAATCATTATTGATATTACAGACTCACAAATATATTTTATACAATTTTTGCGAAATTCAGTATTTGAATATAAGTATCGTCGTTTGTTATTAGTCAAAATATTTTAAATAATAAATCTGGTATCGTTCCTAATAAATTTCACAAATTTTATATCGCATTTCACATATCGTATAATTAATCGTCATTTTTTGATATATTTACAGTTGCCAAAAATTTGGTATAAGAATCGTGAATTTTATTATACTTATTTCTTATATTAATTATTATACGTATTTTTGACGTCTTCGTCAAAAATCTGGTTTTAATAAAATGTCTCGAACGTGTAATTTATTTGTGTATTATATAATTCTGTATTGCATATTTTATAATAATGAAATGGATAAAATACAGAATTGTGGGTATACTTGTCTAAATTACTTTGGGACTTGGGATTATCGCGCAGCTGGATAGAAGGAAACAATTCGTTTAAGCTCTTGAAAATGTTCTCATGGCTGACAAACCGAAGAGACAAAGGCACTTGGCGAGCCGAGTGGTAGCGTAAAGTTGGACAGATGGTATTAAATCGATTAACTCGTAGCATCTGAGAAATTTCAGCACGGATAAGTGTCTCGTCTCGCTTCACTCGTTTCTTCTTTCTCCCCGGGTTTCTCCCCTTGTCTTACTCTTCTTCAACCGTACCGTACTTCAAAGAAGCCGAGAAGCTTCTCAGCTATACGTTCTCGATATGTATATGTGCACTTAGCGTGTGCTACTTGGGGTTATCGAGATTACCTCTTCGTGGTGAAGCAAGTGAGGCAACGACGTCTTTTAAATTTCTAATAGCGAATCTATGCTAATTAATGCGCGTCGGCGCGAATGTCGGCGAATATCTCTGAATATTTAAATGTGTACATTTCAAAAGCGTAAATTATTTGCAGTAGCTATTTTAGCGTCAGTTTCACTTATTGATTTAATTTAAACAAAGTGACGTCATCGGAAAAATTTAATTCATTGTTCTGGAATATTTCGGTGGGTGGATGCATTGTTGTAGATTGATACGCTCAATACGAAGCTTCGCGGCAAACGTAATAGGAAATAATATTCCCAGTAGAAAACAATTTTGTTAATCTTATCCATTTTAAATGGAAGAGAAAAAGAAAGAAAGAAAAAGAGAGCGATCTCTAAACCATTGTGTAATTTAAATTGAGAACGCGCAATTATCGGTGATAATTGAAGTTGAAATACACTGGTTTTTATTACATGAACATATACATCCGTTTTATAAATATTTTTTTCCTTTGCAAAGTATGTTTATTTGATTTAAATATTTAATCTCACTTTATCGTATTCGTCCTATTTCTCAATATCCAAATCTTAATTTATCAATAGTAATACTTATTGGTATCTATATTGTTGTTAATACCGATAAATTCTCTCGCATAAAAGAAATATAATGTAAAGTTGCAGTAAAAACAAGCTTGACTTACCGATAAATAAATACTGAACCGACGACGAGAATGACCACGATGGAGCTCAATACCATGGAGAGAATAGCGTATCCCGGAAGAGCTGTGTTGAACATTAGTAATTTAAATAAGAAAAAATATTGCACTTTGAAAGAGAGAGAAAGAGAGAGAGAGAGAGAGAGAGAGAGAGAGAGAGAGAGAGAGAGAGAGAGAGAGAGAGAGAGTCAGATGATTTTATACACTAGAAAAAACTACACAGAATTATGCCAATACAATTACGAGAAGGAAAAATTCTATTTTAATGTTTTATTTCGTCCAGTTACATATTAAACGTTTTTAGTAACCGAACATAATTAAAATTTATACAAATGTAGAAGTCTTTTTATTCTTCGTTGCGATTGCATATTTCTACCGTATATCGTATACCCAACTTTATATCATATATTATTTATTTGTTATTATATTTAAATTAAAAAAGCATTACCCACTCACAATTATCGGGACATAACGACCCGTCGAATCCGCAAGTGGGCGTATCCGGGGGTGGTTCTAAACGGCCACCGGCCCAGTGAATCTGCTTCCCAGGGATATATTCCAATGTTTTATTCGCACCATAGTAATTGGCCACAATCTGCGAGAAATTATTTCACGAATAAGATGATAAGCGGATCACCATGCAACGTAGCAAATTAAATTATTTTAATTGCGGGACTATAGGTAAAATTGTATTTTACAATTAGGCATAGATAGTTATTAATTCTCGGAGATGTCTTACTTCGAATCTGGATGTTTCCGGGTCCATGTCCAGCAAAGAGTAATCCGCAATTCTGTCCCCATTCTCGTCAATGTTTACATCGCCGGTTATTCCTGGAATTGGTCATAATTATGCGAAAATAAAACGAGACATTGCATATTTATGATTACTCGGTGAGGTTTAATCAAAGTTGAATATTAGTCGCGGCAGGCGGTTGCGGAATTGTTAATTCTCGAAAAGCTTCATTTCAAGCGCGGTGGTAAAATTTCACGTGGGCGATTGGTGCAATTCGAGGTAACCGATATAGAAGTGCAACGCGGGAATGCATGTATAGGAGGATACAGCGAGACAAGAACATATTGAAACACAAAGCAAACTGGCAATCTTGCATTCCGTTCGACGTAAGCTACGCCAGCTATAAAACTCTCTCAGAAAGCTCGAGAAACGAAGGTCGAGGCGAAAGAACGTACATAAAGGAATAAAAGATAGTCATACTTCAAAGATCCTCGCATGCAGATGAGACGTAAAGCCAGAGTAAAAAGCAATTGTTTGCATTCCTATAGGTATCGCAAGAGAAAATAACATAGACGCAGATTGACAGATATTTGAGTGATATGAATTTATTTACGTGCAAGCACAAACATTTCTTTAGAGGATCGAAACTTGAAACGTATGCGTGACAAAAGTGAAAATATCATAAGCATTCGGATAATTTCGACAATTCGGAAAATTCGAGGAAACTAGAAAGAAAATGATAAAAACGTAGCGTAAAATCGATAATGTGTAAATTGATTCCATTAATTATAAAAGTTGGAAAATCGTGGCGGGTCAATAACAGATTTTTGCGAGTGATGATTAATTATCCGGTGAATCGGATAATTAATTTAACTGCTCTGGCTACAAAGAATTTTTAATTAACAATGGTTGTAATTTGGCTGTCGTGCGTCTGGCGAAATCATCATTCATTCATTCTTTTCCACATTGCTGACCAATTTTTATTCTATAGATTTCAGTTCTATAGATCTGTTCTGTAGTTTTGTCGATTACGATTATACAATGGTGACCCATAGGCTTAATATAACACTGATGCAACAGATAAGGCATAACACAATTTTCCATCAGGAGAAAATGCCTACCGTAAAACCTTAAAGATTACGCGCGAGAAATCCCCCCATCGACTTATACCCGGTGTCGTTTTCGCTAAAGTCGCGCTAGATTGACCGACGCGAATGACTTTCGCTATAAATGTAAGCAACGATAAATGAGAGAAGCTGAAACTTACCCTTGAAACTCTTTCCCCACATTCTCCGGGTCAGATTACCGCCGTCTAGGTTGACCTCACCCGGCTTCTCCGGCAGACTCTCCTTAAGAGCGAGGGCGTAAAGCAGCACGGCGTCGTAAAACGCCGTCACGAAGGTGGAGACCGAGCTATTACCGAAGGTGAAGTCGTATTTGCTCTGAGCCAAGGATTTAACTTCGCGCGAAAAGTTCAGGTACTCTAGGTTGTCCGGGGTGCGCGCTGTTACCGTTAACAAGGCCTGATAAGCCTTCCGAGCCTTCTCGTTCCTCTCGTCGGTATCGCCCTCGACTCTCCATGGCTCTTTGGAATCATTGTCGCTAAAATACATTCGTTCATTTGATATTTTGTAATAATAATGTTTTTCACAAATATATGTTATTATGAGACAAAAAGATTCATCGAATCGTTGGATGATCAGATTTCAAAGACTTTAATTTTATGAAAACTTTAATGATATAAAAACTGTGCTGTTACATAGTAAGCATCTTTTGCTAATAAAGTATTACATTTAGTATTAAAGTATTACATTTAAAACTTTTAGAAAAGAATATAATTATCTTACAGAATTGTTAGAATATTTTACATTTAACGTTTCTATAATATATATTGAAGCCAATATGACGTTGCACAAGTAAAAGCAGCTCGTAGTATAAATTCTGCTAAAAAAAGGTTATATTGTAAAAAATATACAGTTAGACCCTCATGACACGGATTCATATAATACCGATTTATATAACATGATGGAAAAATTTTAGTATTTGTTTGTTTTAAAGTAAAATAAAAATATTTTACTATCACATCTTTAATATTTATTTTACATTTTTTATAATAAATCCTTATATCTTTTATAAATATGTTATATCGTTTATAAATTGTTTCTTATTTTTAAAACTTTTTTACTTTAAAACTTTTTAATTAATTCAATTAAAATAAATTTATAAAAATAGTCTTTATATTGAGAATTATTTAAAAAAAACATTAATTTTTACAATTACGTATATTTAATTTCCTCGAATATTACCTGAAATCGTTGATATTAAAGCGACGCATTATACGCGACCCAATTAATTTATGTTTCGGTGAAACATCATTTAACTACACCGTGACCGAGCAGCTTTTCGCCTTCACACATACCAGAGATCATAACTTTCATTTTATGATGCTCGATCGTTACATTATAATTGGAACATATAAAAGCCACAAACACCTACCGTACGTAATGCGCGTAACACTCGAATTACAAGGCGCGAAAATTCTCGTATAGAAAAATTCGTGATGCCCTGCGGCGAAACAACTGCAGGACGCGTGATTAAATAAAGTGACGTTGGAATAACACGGCATCACCGTGAGCGTTCGCACCGACAACTCGCTTGTTTATTTTTTTTTTATTTCTACATCTCTTGCACGTCTCTTTCGAGATTAAAGTAAGCGAATAAATCGGCATAGTTCGAAAGCAATCTCAAGTCTCGCCGGGAAGTTTTCTCCACTTGACATTCTGAAAATTCCTCAACTTTCTAATCTATTACTGGAATATTGGAGAGCGCTCGATTATCCAAGAAAGAACTGCCGAATACGTTCTCTAATGAACATGAATTTAAAAAATTTGATATTTTTTTGTCATCTGCGACGGACTATTGTAGGAAAGCTTAATTCAAGCTTCAAGACTTCATCATCAGATTAATTCTAACTGGAATAACTGATGAATAAAAATTCCAATTACCGTTAAAGTCAACGCCAATAGTGCTGCTCAAACCACGAGATGGTCAGACTGCTTTTCATCTCGTGCTCGTTTTAAATCTCACATGAAAATCTCGTTAAATCAGATTTTCATCGTTTTTTCGTTCCGGAAAAAAATTCACGAGATCGTGATTTCGTTAAATTCGAGCGAAAATTTTCGCTTATTGTATTTTCCCTTCCGAAAGCTGTTTTCCATTGTTTACTGGCACAATGAAAATTTATACATTCAATAGTTTTATACGGTTTACAACAGATTAACGATTGTGTCTATTCTGACTCGACTATAATCTAAATGAAGGGCTGCGGTTTGAGGTTTCCGATACGACGGATTGAATTCCACTCGACCCGAAATCGCATGATATCCTTTATTAACAAGAGCCATAGGAAAACAGAGAAGCGGAAATGCAACGAGATATCCAGTACAATAGTTTTGTTTTCCCAGAGAGTTCTCTGGGATAATGTAGCCGGGCGATCATAACCCTGCGATCTGTATCACTGGTATCGCTGAAATTCAAGATAATTCTGTTTTGATTTCGTCTGCAGATACACGACCATCGCCCGAATAAAATCATCAAGAAAACAAAATAACGTCCGAGAATGTGATCGTAAGGAACTTACGATCGCGAAGAATCACGTACTACGTTACGTTTACGACGTTCCCGGATTAGCAATTTCTCGGGACGAGGCTTTTCAAGGCCTCGTTAAACGGCGCGATTGTACGATACATGTACCTGTACTTTGTACAAACGGGAGATTTAATACCGTCCGACACGCTCACACTCGTCGGTCGAATTTCTCTCTAACGGTTCACGGAGCGTCTTTTCGAAGTTAACGGTATACAGCTGGATTGCTTTGTTCTACGAAAGGATGATCGGTGAGTCGCATGTCAGGCAGTGAGGCAGTCTCTTTATGAATGCACTGGGCGATATTAATGCTCTCAATCGTATATATAGTAGGGACGTAAACGCAAGTTTATCTAAGCGAGCAAACTGCTTCGCGAGCCCACGCGAAACGACTGCGTCGACGATATGGCAAGGGATAAATTAGATTGAATTAGAACTTCAAAACTTGACCCCTGATAGTATAAAATAACTTCTTGCAAGCGAAACGAACAAAGTAAATGCAATTGTCTCGTCCTAACCATATTATGCTAGGTAACTAAATTAATATTAGCGTATCCAGGTTCCAGATAACCGTAGAAATTGCTTCTAGTTATTTAGATAGAGATAATTACTGTTGATGAATATACTGACATTAATATAGTAAATCATATCTCATTAACAACGGAAAATATTTATACATGAATTTATACAGAGAAGTTATATTTTTAAATTCTTAGTTTGCGTGAATAAAAAAAGATTTTTTTTCTCTACGTAGGCGTAGAACGAACGTATATATGTACATATATTGTTCGTTTTACGGAAACATGTTCAATGTCGTCAGATCCCATTTTAATCTCTTTTTTACTTGCTTCTCGCCCTCCGTGAGCACTGAAGACCGACGAGACATATTTCATGCCAATTTTCCTTCTATATGGGGCCAAGCCGTCCCGGGTACCGGGTACGACTCCACATTCGTTTCAATTATAAACCGGCTTTAGTGACCGAGACACGTGCCATTGTACAAGCACCCCTGTTTATGCCCTAGTTTTTTGACATGCGACCCGTGTTCCCGCAGATTTCATGCGTTATTAGCTGATTTATGGCACAAGATATCCCAAATGATATTTCACAACTGCGTCATTAAATAGCGTAATATACAAAATTCTGAAAATTCTAATCAGTTTAGATTAGAAGAAAATGCCATTTGGCTTGAGGTGGATTTTGGTAGCCTAATAATACCCGTCACGGATTAAGGGAGGTTCTATGTTTGAACTGTGGCTGAGGTGATATTTTTTACAATAAATTCTTTACAGTAATTTAAATAGGATGCTTATTAGCATCAAAAATCGATTATTGATTTAAGTAGGAGGAGGGGGTTTACTGTTCCAACGAAAGCTGTGTTTTAAAGCCAACAAACAATCGACGCGCAGTTTACTACAGGAAATTTGTATACTTGGAAATACAGATAAATGTTATTAGACTACCAAGATCCAGCTCGGACTGTAAATGGCATTTTCTTCTAAATTGATTGTATATCATGACGGTCGTGTTTCTCTCAACAAAATTTTAATTTTTAAACATAGAATATTTCAGATGAGATATCTCGCATATCGAAAAGAGAAAGATTAAAAACGTGTTACACGCAAAGATAAGTCTGTTAATTCTTTCAGATAAGCACAATTTTTCCTCGAAATTATCTTTCTCTACTTTGTGCTCTCTTTCAAAACGTACAAGGATTATCTTATGTTCTATCTCATTAAAATGTTCATGGTACGTTACATTTATATGGCCGTACGTATACTTTTTATTCCGTACGAAATTTCCGTAATAGCGCTCTATTCACGTTCTATCCACGACGAATAACACACGCAATTACTCTTAGTGGTAAAATTGCGAGTTTACTCCGCTCACCTGGAGGAGAGCTCTATGGAGAAGAACACGTACTCCCCTGAGTCCACCATCCCGAGCTCCTCGGCAGCCAGCAATATTTCCCGGATGGTCGTTGAATTAGCGCACATCACCACGACTGAAACATAAAGAAAACACGATTTCTTGGGAGACATGTTGAGATCTATATAAATATTATCGCGGTCGAACCACTTTCCGATATGCGCTCGATCCAATCGCATTTGCAGTTTGCTGCATACGAATGTGGCACAAGTATATCCACTTAATTTTACATAAAGGTAGGTTAACGTATGTTAACCACGTATGTTAACGTATGCGCGAGAGTAGAATTTAAAAAAAAAATGAATAATCTACAGATGCATCAGTAGATGACTGATCAAGATATATTCTTGCATCAACCTTTTTGCTAGCAAAGTTTTTATCGTATTCTTATCTCTTATTTTTATCGCATCTTGTCTCTTATTTTATTTAAAAATATATTCTGGGGCTTACACACATACACACATTTTCAAATATTTGCAAGGTTTAACTCACAGTCTTAAAAAATAGAGATTATGTATATCTGTGACGAAGTTCTTTTTTCAAATTTTTTTTGAAATACATAATCTCTATTTCTTAAATACGGATTTAAGATGGTTTATATGGAGAAATAAGTTCTTCAATTATATAACTTTATATAATTGCAAAAATTAATATACATAGATTAAATGGTTATTATTTGCTGATAAACTTGCGGGTGATTATCCATTGATGCACTTACGTTTCATATAAATTCCAAAATTACAAAACACTATCAGACTACAGCAGCAAGATGAATAATACCGTCTGTAAAGTTCAACTTCAACGATCTAGAATTGTTGTCGTATATCGTGCTTCGACATCTTTATCCTAGTTCAATCCAGCTTAAACCCAGCGGATTCAACGCGAAATTCAGGGAGATGTATAATATGTACATAGATAGACGGGGAAGACAAGGAAGTTTCGATTACCGTTTCTCTTTAAAGTAGAATACCATATACGCCGACACGTTTCACAGTCGCTTCTACATTGCTGTTTGACGTGCGAACGCTCTTGCACGTGAGTCTTCCCAAAGCGCGCGTCATCTTGTCAAATCTCGTACGCGCTTAAGATATTACGGAGAGATGAATATTCTTCGTGTTACGACGAGAGATATAAAATTCGACGTGAAAATCTTCTGTACATCACCGACGTTCGTCAGGCATTTTACTTTTACTTACACGTCGACAACGAACATGTAAAACTGCTCGAATTTCGAATAAAATGGGAATATTGCGCATGCAAAGGAAGCTTGTATTAAAAACGTATGAATTTCGTTAAACATTAGATAATTTAGCGCGAGCATGTTTGAAGTTAATAATTTCTTTTTTGCCATTATGAAATAAAAATATTACAGAAATTGCATTGTAGCTATATGAATTAAAAATAATTGCGATGTCTTTTCGCTTTGTCATTTCAGAGAACACTTTTACGCACCACAAAAATCTAAATAAAATCTGCGCTGAGCTTTATCCTCGGTTTTATTATATCGTTTGAATTTTTCGAAGAGAGGAAACGATTTCAGTTATGGCGCTTTCAGAAATTGACTTGCTCACATAAATGTCTAATATTATAGAAAACTGTTGTTCGTGAAATTGTTACAACGCTATAAAGTTATATGTGTGTGTGTTGTATGTATAATGTATATACATTTTAATATATCTTGAAAAAGATTGCCTTTTACATTCGCTAGTAAAAACTATATAATTAATTAAATGTTATATAATGTTATTATACGTATTATGCAAATAATGATAATGTTTATTTTATTCATATGATTTTAAGCACTTAAAAGAACGTATTTTTTGTTTTACTGATTATTCCAAACAATTTTCAGAGAAAATGAGTAATAATTTTATGTACTTCAGGTATTTACAATGAGTAACACATTTAAGAATCAGACGTGTTATTAAAAGAACTGGTCCTACGAAATTGTTTCGCAGATGTCTTGAGCCTCACGAGACATGTTTAAGCAAAATGCGCTTTCACAAAATAATCCGGGGCTGCTCGTATCGTTGCACCGCAACGCGCCAAGCCAGATATAAACGTTTATCCAAGCAAAGTCATAATCCCGCTTTTACGACAAGTCAAACACGCGCCATTAATCGGTGCAACTCTCGCATACGCCTCTAACTAACTTTGGATCAAGACACAATTCGGGACATTAACATTTTGAGAGTCTATTCATTTTGTACTAATTATCGATAAAATGTTCTCTTAATCTGATGTTGTTAAACACAACTTCGTACATGCTATTTATTCGCATACCTCGTACAAACCGACGTTGTAGAACATCGCGCTCTACTGTATTTACATGTTATTTTCGAAATAAAGCGAGCGAATGAGACGTATTGTCTCGTAATCGTAACGTCAGTAAGATTCAGTAAGATGGGAAGCGTTGTCGTAGTTGCATTATTATGAGTCGATCCCACTTAGTTTCTCATTAGAGATGCTCTTCATTTAACGCCACCGTAGCTACCACCGATGACGACGATTAACTAGAGTCATACGATACAAAGGGGTAAAGTTCGTTCCATTATATCATGAGCACAGACATCCCGCCGACGTAATGACATTGATATCGGCTAAAGTTTACGCGCCGCGCCGTTCCAACCGTATTTCTTCACCCCGCAACGCTTAAGGCGTTTCGATTAATAAATGCAGTTATGAAAACCTGCATTAGAATGGGGATATATACACGAAATTATAATAGATTGTAGTAAGATGCGACGAATGATTTTAATATATTTCTAATATCTCTCGATAATATGTATATATAAAATTATACGCTAAAATATCGTGACAGATGTTGATCGAAATTTTGTGACGCATTCTTTTGTACGTTTTCAAATTACGCCTATTCAGATTTTTAGGCATATTAATTCCGGAAAATTTTATTTCCTTGTCACGCTCTCTTTTGTAATATAAAATAAAAGTTGAATGAGAAAAGAATTGACTGAATGAGCTACCAAAGAGAACTTAACTAGTTTATTATTAGAACTTAACTAGTTAGTTTTAATTAATTTTACAAATTTTATCTTGCTGTCGAATAAAAATACGAGATCTCTTGTAGAAAAGAGAATCCTTGCACTCGAACTGATTATCAGCATCGCTGATATTTTTTCGAGCTTGGAAAATTTTCCTAAAATTTCCTTCCCTATTGGTAAGTCGAGATACGCTAGTCTTGTTCAGTTTTTATGAAAAAAATTACAACTACAAAGCATTTCGAGAGCATACTCGTAAAAGACTAAAGCGTGAAGTATTTTCATCTTCTTTCAAATCTTCGAGAACCGAATATTGATAAGTAGATCTAGATAGGTAAAGGACACCGCCTTTATTCCAAGGCGAGGAAATTTGATTAAACAATCGCTGAGTCAGTCGCGATGAAAATCGACTTCAAAGTCATGTACAGAGGGCACGGAGAATATCGTGATAAACGATCGGTTCGACTCATCGAGAGCGTAACACCCTACATCGATTGAAAATTTGAACGGCGGTAAAAAGTAGTCGAGGCGTAAAACGAAAAGACGAGCAGAGCTCGGATCAGCCGCCGATGCAGGTAAAATGGATAGATCGATGTTATACGTCTGTATACCGGGAATAGCCTCATTATCACATAGATCGAATCTTCTTTTACTTCTCTTTTATAGCTCGTCTTGCGCCCCCGTTACTTCGTAGACACACGTACCTGAGACAGCCGTTCGAATAGAGTTAAATGTAAACTCGTTGTGTAATTTCGTCTCCCGGCACGGTAACGTGATAATACTGACAACAGACACTTGCTTTGCAACACCTCTTTCGAGGAAATTTGATAAGAATTACAGTCGGAAACTTTCAAATAACGCTTTAGAAATTCGATCGTAAGTAAAACTTTATACATCTTGTATAAATTTAAAATATAACTGTAAGTAATTTATTAATTATAATAAAAGATAAAAGATATATTATTAGAGATAAAATAAGACTGAATAAACAAAGAGGATATTTTATGCGCTAATATAATGTTAGAAAAAATAAAACTATTGTTGAATATTTTTTGGTATTTTTACATATAATAAACAATATATTATTAATACTCACGTCTGTTCAGTAATATTAATTTATGTATTGAATATAAAATAATTTATCATAAAATACTTTGAAAATATGCACAAATGGATCAAACATGCATTCAGAAAAACTGTGTGCATACGATTGCCAACACAAAACGTTCGATAAGTGTTCCATCTTGATATGAAATTGATAACACACATACACATTATATAAAATAAATATTTTTACTCCGCAATAAGCCGTAGCAGAAATGTATCTTGGATATCAATAACGCCAAGATTAAACGTTTTGCACAATATATCGAGATTAATATCCAACCTACATTAAGCATGAAGCAGATATCCCGTTATCAGATTGCCTTATTGTTTCGGATATTATTTATAGCATAGACGTGAGAACTCGGCGAGACAGCGCGGGGTACTGAATCATCGTTCCTTCCGCGCGAGGCGGAGAATGAAAAATTCGATAAGAATCCGTTCTTCGACATACACACAGCGGAACTTTGAGAATTCCAATCAATCGACGATTTATGGCATTCGCTAGTAATTTAACGTAGATCGCCAGATCGGTGACGACACGGTGCGCCACGTCCCGTTAATGTCTACTTCTCGGAAATCGGATCGTGTCGGCGTCTCGATCGACTATGAATTCCTCGCGGCGTTGTTCTAAAAGTTCGTTCTCGCAATCAGACACGCGCGCGATTAGAATTCATGAGACCATCAAGTAACTCGATGGCGTTACATATCTAACGATGGTGGATCTGACGATGGTGATGATAATGATTAAAAATCGATTAAGCAATAATTAATTATTGGCAATAGCAAATTTATTTGAAAATTTAAGATCTGTAGAAAACATAATACGATTTAAGTTTTTTTATTTCACCTTCAAAACATTATTCTTTATATGCACGTGTTTCAAAGAGTTTTATTTAAAAGAGATTAAGAGATTAAAAGATTTCAATCTCTTAATTTATCTCACTTGAAATGTCATTGTTTCTTTTATGCGCTCTTCGTTATAGAATAATTTGAAAAAGCATCTTGAAAAAGTATAAGAGGATACAATCTCTTTTATTCTTTATATTATGATTCAAAGTGTTATCCGGTATTTGGGTCAAAAATATTTGTGCTTTCCTGGAAGTTGCAAGTGCCGCGCAGATAGCATCAAATCGAAGAGACATATTCCGCAGCTTATTTCACTCCTATTGAGAATAAGTCTACCGTGAACTCTTTGTAATGCGATTTGAAGATTCGAGCACGTGGGGGAGCGATGAGGAACAAGCGTGGAGACATTTTCAAGATGAAGCTCCGCTCGTACGAATCACCTGTGCGATATCGTGAGGGAGAATTGCTCGTCGCGAAATGTGACGTTCCGATAAAGTGCCCTGAGATTTATGACATAACTCGATCATTGCGGTATCACGCCCCGGGTACATCAAATTAATTAATTGCACGCGGAGACGTGCTCTCCGCTTCGTTACCCCGTGCGACGTATTCAATTTTCCCAATGCCTGTAAGATGATTAATTACATCGTAATTATGAGAAACGCGCGCAATGCGAATGCGTCGTTTTACTAAATACCGATGAAAGCTCCTCGGCGTTCCGAGGAGAGCCGATTGTGCGTTACCCACAGGGATGGAGTTGTTAATGGAAATTTATTTAACGTTCGGATAACGCATGTAAACCTAGTTGACGAGTTTGAAGTGTTAAACACGATCAACGAGTAAAAGGCAAGGGGCGCACTTGTAGAGGCAAACTTCGTAAACGATATCAATTAAATGATGGTGTCGAAGTTCACCGTCCGTGGACTATCAAGCCCGCGTTTCACAACGCGACGTCCTTTAGCAGTGTTAAACGCTAAACGTTACACGCCACGTCGGCTCTGATAAAAGCTGATTGATTTATGTAAAGTCTGAAAGCACAACACAAAATTATTTAGGGTGCGCAATTACGTTATGCGATGAGTTAAATGAACGAACATATATTACAGAGAACTCGGAAATGCAGGTTTCTCTATATAAATTATAAAATAGGCAATGTAAAAGAGGAAAAAAGAGTTCGCCTGAAATATAATAAATCTTCTTTGCAAAAAGAAATCTTAAAAATCCTATTACAGACAGTCTTTTAATTTTTTAATTTTTTAGCAGGATTTATTCCATTAAAACTTTACATAAACTTTTTCCCTCTTCTACTTTATATCCCGTAAATTGCAAAAAAACACATCTATATTAATATTCCGAATATTTTCTATTAACATGTATTTTGTATGAGCATGTGTAATGACTCTGAATATATTTTTAGAACATATGCACATTTTAATCATTTACACATTTTGTAGGAGGAGTCCCACACACATATTTCCATTTTTATAAATAAAATATATCACATGAACTTTTTTGCCCAGTTCAAAATAGATTAGTTTGTCATAACTTTGTCACGCGTGCATGTTTGAATTAAGCTACACAATAAAAAACGTTTTTATTTTTGCGAGCAAAAATACGTCACAAATGTCGAATTTCCGATACTTTCGTTGATATTTGGCATATACCGTTCTTCTGATGAATCAGAAGACTCCCGCGATTAGGAGGGCGAATGAATTAATGAGAGAACAATCATCGTGAATCGAGCGGACTTACTCCGTGCCGATTTCGAGACGAAGCTGAGCAGGTTTCTGTAATCCTCGGCGGTGGTGGTCTCCTGGTTGAAGCTCTTGTGCACCGGCGTTTGATTGAGCGCCGTGAATACGGCGCTCAGCGTGAAATGACACTCGGAATTGCCTCTACTGCTGGCCATCTCGTGATTGTGAAACAGCAGACCGCAGATTTTCCATCCGAAACGCCGTAGGATATGTCTGAACGCGTCGCCCACCAAACGATGGGAGCCCATCATCCTGGTTAACGTCGGGTAATGCTCGCCCTTGTGACGAAACGCCTCCGCCTGCGCGCCCGCCGTCAGCACGGGTATGCCCCATACCCCCGCGTATCTGGCCACGGGCGCGATCACGTAATCACATACGGGACCCAGAAAAGCGTCTGTTGCGATTCGGGAAATAATAGATTTATCAAATTTTGCGCCGGTTTTTGCTTAATCGGGAGGCCCATTGCGAGTGTGAAACATCACGAAAAGTTCGACGCTTTATTTAGAGCCGAGATTACCGTAAAATTCAATCTTTTATGTTTATTTAGCGTTAAACACCTTTCACGAATAAGCGATCTGTCTTCTTCTGTCACGGAAGAAATAAATCACCCAAAAAATTATCGAAAATTCGATGCTTTGATTGAGACAAGTAGTAATCATAATCGTAAAAATTCAGCTCTACAAGCGATTTATTCGCGATTTATTGTCGGCACACGCGAACCTGCTATTTTTCTGTGTCATACATAGTTTCAAGTAGTATAGAATTGAATCCACTCTTGGCGCCAGGGATGATAGAAAACAAGGTAGAGCCACGTGCGCGAAATAGATAACACGAATCTGAATTTATGAATCCGAATATATTGGCTCCGCGTTATAATCCTATCACCGCCGCCTTTATGATCTGATACCTCGATAACAAGTATATTGTTTGTCGAAGGGACTTCGCTTGCAAGATGTACACTCCGCGTATGAGTGTACACGGTTGATTAACGTATCGATTGATGGGCGCAATTAAATTAAACTGGTACATTTCGTGTTCGCTCACATGGCTTATATACTCTCGAGGGGTGCACTTATAGATCAGACCGCAACTGATTACGGAAACGTCGATGTACATCCTCCGGGAGTATGCTTTTAACGATTATTAATATCGAATGTCTTCGTCACGACTGACACGTGACAGATGTATGAAATGTTCCCGGCGGGATAAACGTCCGGAAAAATATTTCTTACTGCGTCAGCCGCATCGCACGTGAAGCCGGTAATTCCCCACGACGCTAAAGCTCGTTCGCCGCGTGTTCACGCATTCACATCGGCACACATGCATTTGTACACGCGTACAATATGTTTTTCAAATGCACGTGCAATTAAAATCTTGCTGACTGAGGCGATATCGCGAGTTGGCGAAGGGAGAACTTGACAAAACGTGCAACGAGAACGTGAGGATAATAGAACGACTAGCTAATTAAATAGATTGTTATTCTCCCGCTGTGCAAGGAAACGCTTATTGTTCACGAGTTTTCGAACCAAAATTCCATTATTTTTTGCACAATGCTCTTGGCAATTAGCAAGGGACATTCGCTTCGTACGAAACGTCGCGCGGACAGGGAAATGGAGACAAGGAAATCTTTTTCAAATGATTACGAAAGTTTGCCCTTATTTGCGAAATAAATGCCACGAGAATAAAGACGTATATGTCAGTGCATTTCGTTCACCGTTGTAATTAAAGTGTATCAGCTTTTACAAGCAACAGGCTTCCAATTGCGTTTGTTTCATTCACAGATTTACACGAACGCGCTAAGCCGCGCGACCTGAAACGCTTCTCGAAATCCTCGATTCTCGATTCCCGCGCGTTTACCCGCAAGCAATGCGCCTCCATGGAGCCGCAGTTCTAATTAGCAATCACGAGTGATATTGCGTCGATATCCAATTCCACATAAAGGCAAACATTACCGTGGAATAATCGTTCCGAACGACACGCGGTCCGCGTTTAAAACGCATTAATTCGCGCTAACGGCTACCGAATTCCCCCGCGGTGCGCCCAATTTAGGGCTTTCAATCTTCATCGATCGAAGCTACGTAATATGATAATAACTGCGTCAGGTTACCTAGCGTCATTGTGGCTGCAAATTCCAGCGTAAAGCGGTTACGTCCGATTAACGCCGCATGCATCCCCAATGTCGCTGCGGCACTGCATGTGGTCGCTTTTATCCGGCGAAACTGCCAAAGTTGCTGGAGTTTATGGCAACTATATGCTATACGAAGATTCCCGTGGGAAACTTATAAGCCCCATCATGTCGTTAACGGATGGTGCATTAAGTCCCGCGTACCTTTTTTAATACCCCGCTTTCAGTAATATCTCGCCTAAGTTTAATTCACTTCCTTACACAATTTTTTTTACGATTAATTTCAATTTATTATCTTAACTCTAATTGGATTTTATGTAATTTAATTAAAGGCTTAATTTGAAAGATTTAATTAAAGGCTTAATTGAAGAGAATTAGCGTAAGTATGAAATTAGCGTAAAATATGAAATTACATGATATCTAATGACAGAATTTTTCGTGAATTAAATTTCAAAATTACATGTCGACAAAATTATGCCAAAAGTTTACGATAAATAATTGTTAAAGCCAAGTTGACTTATTATGTACTATTTTTATCAGAGTTATACTTTGTATATTTCTTGTCGACACGTTGCGTCCGTTGTAGTATAAAGAAGTATACAAAAAGTGAAATATATATTTCTGTGTAAATTGTTGTTCAATATAGAACGCACTTTTTAGACGCATATTCCGTTGAAACTTTCCTTTCGTCGGATGAATAAAAACTCGTCCCGCGCGAGGCTCTAAAATGTGAGAGCGTGAAAACGTGACTCGTAAATTCGGCCGAAAATTAAGCCGCAGATGACGAAGTGCATTCCCGATGGCGATGAGTTATTGCAGTCGCATGCCATATTTCGGTGTACCGCAATATTTCGCGTGTAGAGATTATACAGACGCATAGTTTTGCACAAATAGACGAAGATCCTCGTGGATTTTATGACGCAAATACGTGCTTGTTACAGCTCGTTCAACGAGTAAAAAGTGAATTTTACGGATATGATTTATTTATGCCGATTTGGAGAGGGAAGATAAAATCATGAATAATTCTAAATTGATCTTTAATAAAAACGGGCTGTTTACAGCAAGGGATTAAGCGGGTGTAACGATATAAATCAGTAATAATAGAAATATTTACGTGAAATAATATAAAAATGTATAATATGACATAAAATCATATACATGTTCGTGCCAAATTAATTTATTGTATCTAATATAAAATTATTAGTGCTTTTAGCAACCGCGAGAAAGTGTAATGGAATATATATATATATATATATATATATATATATAGGACTTTATTTGGATTGGGAATTTTCGCGAATTCTTATTTCTTGAGATAAAAGAAATATGACTCATAGCACTCTCCAGACTTGACTCAGATATTCCGAGCTTCGCATAGACTATCTATTATAGGCAGATTTATCTCTCTTGGCAGGTTTTTTTTCGCCCTTTAGACTCGTCGAAAGGAGCAACAAGTGCTATGTTATATGAGGGTTTCCTATATATACCCCCCTAAGTACGTGAATACGCGCCGTAAGCTTGATACACCCTTTACGCCAGGGATAACCGAAGACCCGTTTCGTCTACGAAAGTTAGCTTTCGGGGTAAAAGCTATTCTTATCACGTACTGCTGGCTTAGCGCGAAAACTCAATTTCATTATTACTTGCTCGACGTCTACGTGGATTTTTGTCGAGTAAGAAATAATATCACGGATTATCACCTCGTAATTATCGCCGGCTACTGCAATATACGCGGCCGCGTAATATTAAAAAAATGTAGCTGCAGGGCTTATCTGGTGACATTTGCGCAATTCTGGATTAGCGTGCTGACAAACAATCTTCATTGTTTACGTACGAAATATTTCAACAGAAATGAAATTTTATTTTACTCGTAACATCTGTATCGTTTTATATACTGTAGCTAGATAGAGAAATATCGCATATATACGCTTTGCCATAGTTATTATATTTCTATCATTCATTCGTGTTTATATGATGTGTATACATATATAAATCGATATATAGGATATAACATAAGAACTTAACTTTTACGGACGAAACGTGAAGAAAAAGGAATTATATTTAAAGAAATTACACTTGTTTTCCACCTTTTTAAACGAAATTGAAGAGATTTTGAGAATTATTATTATCGCGATTTGCTATTGTCGCGATATCTCGGATTAAATTTACCGTCATGACTAATGAAAGATTATTTCTATAATTCCAGTTAATAATTATGCACTCGCGCGATATTTTATTTTTAACTGCCTTCAAACCACGGACATGAATTTGCGTTTCTTGCAATCTATACTGCGAATAATATCGCGAAAACGCAATTCACTTTTATTATGAAGGTATCTGCAATCATAAGGGGAAACTGCTTATCATTGACTTATCAACTTATGCCACGACAATTGCGAGTGAAAATAACAAGATAGTCATGAATTTCATCTCGTGTTAATACATAAACAAGACTAAAAAATATTTGTAATTCATGAATCAAGAAAATTTCTTTGCCTCGCTATTTTTCTCTGTAGAAGAAGCAACAAATAGCATACTAATAATATTTTATAGAATTTATTATGCATCTTGAGAAAAGTATACAGTAGACTTGAGTAGACTAAAAAAGAAATAACAAGCAGCTCTCACTTTTTTAGAAGAAAACAGTCAAAGAGATAAAATACACGAAGTTGTTGCGGTGAATAGTAAACGCCGAGAGAAACGTGCAATGAGAGACTGCGTCTCATTAAAAACTGAACTGCGTCTCCCGCAGTTGTCTCGTTTCAATACGCGATGTTTCTTCGCTCTCGATGAGCTCTCGGTAGCAAGAAAAATACACCTGTGACGCCGCATGCCATTCAGATATTATACACGATCGCCCACAATCGCGGCAGAATAAGATCACAAACGTGTTTACCTTCGGAATTGGGATAAAAAGTTATATGTTAAATTTTTGCGATATTCTGTTTTCCTTCATAACATACTTTTTGCTTTTCTATACTTTCGAGTTAATATTCGAGCGAGATAAAACAAGATATAAGAACCACGCGTATCCGAAATCACATTTGAAACGAAATTAGCATGAAAGTTTTCGCAATCTTATGTAACACGGAAAACTTCGACAGATGTGGGAAGAAGTTGCGATGCATCTAGTTAGAGTCTTGAGAGATTTGTATGGGTCAGAAAAGAGAGAAGTTCTTCTATTCTTCGCGACGCGGCGACGTCGAAACTACAAACTGATCCAGTCATCTCGCGAATACTGTGAAAAAAATTGCGGTTCTGCTCAAAACAACAGAAACTGCACAGTTAGATTGTTTTATTATTTAGACGGGTCCTGTTTCAGGGAAAGAGAGAAAATATTTCACAAATTTTAGTAACGAAAGATTCGAAAAGAAATGAAAATTTATATGTTGAGTGAATAAAAACGTATTTCAGTAAACCAACCAATGTCTATACTTATCATCTGTCTTCCATAATTTCATCGAAAACAAAAGTGCAGAGAATAATTTTAAAAGGTGCTTTTCCATCTGTATTAACAGGATTTTCATAGTCGATGGAGATGAGCGTGCATATATAACGTATATGAATGGCTTGTTCACCGCAAGAGGGATTATAGACATCTACATAATATACAAGATATTCAGTAATACGTCTAGTACTCTCGACCAAAAGTATACAATAGCACCCTATTTTTGAGGTATATTCAAAACAGAGTATCACGTAGAGCACCCTATTTTTGAGGTATGTTCAGAATAGAGTATCATGTATCTTCCAAACCAATAAAAATATTTTCCCTTCTATACGCTTCGCATAGATGGACGCAAACAAGAAAGCAAACCTCGCTTCGATCAACTTTAGTCTGCACCCGTTAGCAACGTAAACTTGTCGCCTTTAAGATGTCGCGAAAAAAAGCGGTTATTATTTTTGCATAATAATAAACGTGTATATATTATTCGTAATAAAAACATATGTTAAATGTCTTCGCTTTTCGAGAAACAAATCTCCGGAGCGTACGTAACTTCTCATGAATGCAGTCAAACTTGATGTTATAGTGTACGTGTAAGGTCAAGTACATAACGTAAAGCACGCGATTCTAGCTACCGTTATTTTGATGTATTTTTAAAAGATTTATGAGAATGATATATATATAATATTCATCATTTCTTATCATTCAACCTCTCTTGGGTACAATTAAATTTTATTTTAAATTCAAAAAAGATAAATCAGATGTTTAATGAGAAAATAACGTTTTTTAAATGATAGTTTAAAATTAAAAAATGCTTGGAAAACATTAAAGTACCAGAGTGTACAAATAAAATAAAACAGCAAAGTTTCCAACAACATTATTTTCGATATAACTGCATTAATCATATTTGAAATAAAAGTGTCTCCAAGCTTGCAGAAAAATAAAAAACAAATTGCATGAAATTAAACAGAGTAACGTACTTTAGTTAAGCGCAAGATATAAATGTTTATATCACGGTTTTTCGAAATTCATACGATCATGTTGATCTCGAATAATAACGAAAATGTAGAAATGTAGAACGTGGCTCATCGAGAAAAATTTCCGGTACAAAAGAATCCTCGAGTACGCTTGTCATATGCATCGCGACGTCAAGATTATTACTTGCGTAACGCAGAAATAAAATAGACATATCTCGGCTACGAAACATACATACATAGCCAGATACTTTTATTCAGTTACGATTCAATTGCTTGCTTTAAATTCATCTACTTTCATCGATGCGACCTACATACGTATACTCGAACTTGCATTATGGAGGAAACCGCTCATCTTTAAATTCAATGAAAAATGAGATGTACTTTACAAATAGAAAATAATCATATTCAACATGAAATGGAAAAATTCCTCCCGTGAATTATTATCACTGTCATTCTTGTTCGATTACCAGCTACAAATGTGTTTACATCCTCCCTTTTTTCTTTCCGCGCTTGATCTCACAAATTATACCGGCGAATACCACACACGACTAGAATAAATCTATGCTTTATAAAATTTTAGCATATCTTTCACAGACAATTGATATTTTGTTGATATATTAAATATCGTATCTTACTTATCTTGCTTTTATTGTCAAAATTAAAAAAAAAGATAATTATTCATAATTTTTAACATTATTAATATAAGAATTTACATTAAAAAACATGAATATAAAATGTAAGCATTTCGATTAATAGAAAGTCCAGCATTCTGTAACAGTTAACAATCAAGGAGAAAAGGCTATCAGTTTCATTAAATTGAATTTTAATCGAATCGTTTGTGAGTCATGTTTATGTTTAAAATTCTTATATCGTGGCTTTAGAACCTCGTTGTAATGCTGTAAAAAGTAGGCCACCTCTGAGACTGGGTCTATCATCAGGTGGACATCAATCCGAAGCGTCGAGAACGCTAATGACTTCCGCCTGTTTCGATTAGATTGGATTTATTACTGCGCGGCGCATAAACACAGTAGTGCATCGCGACTGCAGACGCAACAAACGCCTGGAATAACTTCGATGAAATGACACGAATTCACCTATCGTGTAGGAAAATTATTTTCAGCGATGCAGTAAATTATATCGGGACGCATAATAAACCCGGAGGAATTTATCGCAGCGTAAAATTTTTGTTACGGTCAAAAAGAAAGTATAGTGTTATACGAGCAATCTCGCGAGAGAAACGTAAACAACCCGCAAAAATCGCAAGCGGTGACGTTTAGCAGAGTTTTGATCTTAATGACTGATCTCGCCAATTAATTATTATGACGTTCAAAATATAAAATTTTATGTTTTATATTGCAGAAGAGTACAACATAAATTTTTTGTTAATAATAAAATCAAAAAATAGTGTTTTTTTTTCCATGTGTCGCGTATTGTCTGCATTCGCGAGAGGGAAACGTTTGTTCAATTCTATTTAAATAAGCAACAACAATCCCATTATATAGAAAACCCGTTTATTCGGTATTAAGACGATTTAAAAGCGGAAATTTTATGGAGCGGGCCTTCAGCCGAATAAACGTCGAACATTCCCTAGGGGAATATATATTTCCTCGCGTAAAACGAGGTATAAATAGAAGCAATAAAATATCGTGATTCAACAATGGTGAACGGTCGGTTCAAAATTTTCGGATCGGTCAAAAACGATTTAAAACGTGCGTGAATATCGATGTATATTCAAGTAGCGCGGGTAGCTAAAGCCATACATTTTCCTTGCATACACGCGCGTTTAACGCCTCGCCGCGTAAAAAGAGGGATATATAACGCGACTGTAGATACGGAAATCGGAGTCACTCCGCCAGCAGTTCAAAAATAAGGCAAATAAAGTTAATAAACCGCGCGGTACACGTGTACCAGATCTGTGCGGGAACGCTCGACGATAAGAGAGCGCGTCCGCGTGGAATAAAACGCCAAGGAAGTAATTTCATCGGGAAATGCATACACGTCGTCGTCCATTGAGTTTGCCTATTAAACCATTCCTACATCATCCTTTTTTTTCTCTTCTTCCCTCTCGTTCCTCGCTTTTACCTCGACCCACTTGCTACCGTGCCGATTGAAATCGTTCGTTTTTCCCATTTAAACCGGCAATCGCGTTGATTAAAAGAGGAAGTACACGGGATAACCCTTACGCGAGATAGTGCCGACAGCCTCCGTTGCAAGAGTTTTCCCGCGCGGAAAGAGGCGATCAAAGTACTGAAACTTGTAATCCGATAGCCATGTACTATACAGTTTCGTATTAACTAACATTAACAAGCACACCGCTTGTGTCAATATAGCGTAATACGGCGAATTTTATGAAAGTTCTAAGAGCGTGAAACATCAACGTCGCTGATGGACCCTTACCTACTCTCCATTTTCATAAAAATAAAGATAAAGTGACGGTAAAGTAATAATAAAATTGAATAAGCGCGTCTCGTTTTTATATAGACGCCGATATTAACCGACGGCTGGTGATACCGTCAAATCGCACGACATGAATATTTATAAAGGAACGATATATTCGCGCGTCAGCAGTGGGTCGTGCTAATTCGCAGAAAGGAAAAACGAATAAAATACGCGCCTCGATTTATTCAGCGGGAGATTTCTTTCTCGCCAATTTGACGAGCGATGCGAAATCTCGTTATTTTCGCGATAATCGCGCAATCTCTACGACCTCTACCGTGGCTCCGTCCATAAGAGGAATAGATAGGTAAGGGTGGGAAAAAAGAGGGAAAAAAGAATGCATTTCCGAGAGCAATTTATGGTGAGGCGGCGCCATTTTTGCGGCCGTTACACAGCCCGGCGAAGTAAACCTCCGGCGGGCGTCGTAAGAAAGTGAAGATGCGCTTACTGCATCTTCACGCGCGACCTTTTATCGCATACTTTATGCAGAACCTATCTGCACACACGCGTTACCCTTCCTCGTGTACGACACAAGCGAATTTACTCGTCGAAAAACTCGGCGCGGATTGCTCCGACAGAGGTATCATAAATAATCATCATGAATTCATCATAGAGGTGAATTGCTCGCGAGCTGCGAACGCGACGCTTCGGAATGAGAGAGATGTATCTTCTTTGAGAACGAAAAGCTTCAAACGGAATATAGGACTGCCGGCAAAGCGCATTAAGCGCGAAACCGGTCGTTCCCGATGACCGAGACTGACATGATCAACAGGTGAATGACTAATTTAGTCTTTTATCGGTATCGCCGTATTATCGTCGCCGCCGCGACGCAAATAACGCGTTTTATAGCGCATTTGTGGTTTAATTTGCATTATTTTACAACCGTGCGTTGCAACGTGATGTTCTGAATTCCGCTGATGTCGCGATTTCGCGATTTTATTCGCGACAGCAATAAGCGAATTATAATATAAATACATAATATATTCTGAATCGACTGGCAAATGCATTTAAGGGAGTTCCACTCTGTTGCATCTTCCCTATCGTTGAAATATCGTCGTGAGAAGAAAATATTTGCACCTCCACGTGCGTTTTTACGACCGAGATTACGACTCGACCGCGCGACGAAATAAGTAACTATACAAAAAGAGATGGAAGGGCTAAAAGATTAAATTCGATTTCGTACCGCAATTGAAAAGTCCACAAATTAACGCTCGACAAAATCAACCTTTTTTCTTCATTAATGGATGAATCGTAATCAGCCTCCGTCGTTTCACGCTCCGAGAGATTTGAAATGCCAAATCAACGATGAGTTTCATTTAGCAATGTTTGTTAATAACTGTGCGTATTTTATTTAAGCAAACTTGTTCAAGAAAGTAAACGAGTTTAAAGTGCAAATTACAATGCATAATCTATGTGTATTTTAAAGTAAATACTGAAGTTTAAACGGTATTTAATCATATTAGGTTTTAAAGTATCCTATTTATTATTGCGTAAAGTGTCGCAAAGATCCTTCACTTTTAATGTTAATGGCGGAAGTTTTGATGAGTTGGAGTCAATTTCTCGTTGGGGGAACTTCTAGAAAGACCATTATTCACCACTATTTTATATTTACACTTAATTATTTCAGTAATTATACGTTAATTAAAAATAGAAGAGTAAACGCATTCAGAATGCTTTGCATGCTTAATAACTCACTTCTCAATTTATTCAACTTAAGAAAAGCGATAGGAAGGAAAGACAAATGTTCTTTTCTGCGTATCATAGTTTTCGAATTTTTTAGCGATTTCTACGAACGCGAAAAAATTTACGTCCGAGTTGATTTAACCGGGATGGATTGATAAGGATAGATTTATACTCCAGTTTAGCTTCTGTCGGTGGATTGAGAATTAATCCGCTCGAACCTATTTCCCCATAATAATAAGATTCGTAATTGAAATCGAGGAAAGAATCGTAGATAACGTGCAAAATTCAAAATGAGTTTTCTAGCCAATTTCGCAAATCGATAGGAATGTCAATTACAATTAGTATTTTCATTAATTTCGTGCTGAAGGAGAAGGGAATCGTATTAAGGGCTTCCATGAGTATCCGTGTCGATGCAATTAAAACTGTAATGGACTATCAATCGAATATCGAACAGAAACGGCAGAAAATGTGCTCTCTTCGTAAACATTCATAATGAATTCTCATTACCGGTGAACACGTAATTATAGAGTTCTCCCATCGAAAGCATCGTTTGCGAAGACGATTCTTCTGACCGAGCTGTTCTCCTTTGATAAGTGGCAACGAATTATATCTCGCTCTTGCTCGGCTCTCGATCTCTCACGAGAAAGATCGGCGCAGTTTTCTCGCCGGTCGCGGGCACGATTTCACCCATTAACGCGTAAACTCGTCCCGCGAACAGAGATAGGATATTTTTCATCGGCGATCCGCACGCACTCCTGAGAAAGTAAATGATTCGCTTACGAGCGAGGGCGTAAGGTCAATTAATCCGAAGAGAAGAGCGAGCCACCGGCACGACGGCACTAATTAAGCCGAATTAAAGCGATATTTAACGGAGTCTGGATGCGCGCGAACCGGAGGGTCGACGAAAAAAGACGCGCGGCTTTGGTTGACTGACCGGCGAGAGCCGTTTTGTCATCGTCATCGTCATCGTTGTTGTTTCCATCGTGTCGTCGCGGCTGGCAGCTCGTTTGCAGCTGCAAATTGACACGGGCTGACGTCATCCCCTCATAAAAATAGGCGCGTTTCTGCCGAGGCGGTTTGCCGCGGCATTATGGCACGGCTCTAACTACGGGGCCCAATTAAAACATACGGCATCGGGCCCTCAGAGGAATATCGTCTCTGGTTAATCTAATTGGTACAATGACGCGAGCTCTAAGCTCTAAGACACGATCCTCGGAATCCGCGGCGGCGATGCACCGCGAGGTCGATGCGCCTTTTCCACGACACGATTACTCCTACGTCTAATTAACACGTCGTTTAATTGCATTCGATCCTCTGCCCGTCGAGTTTACAACAAATTTATAACGAACGCGTCTCGCGCGATGTCGATTGGATCTTCTCACAAAAACGCCAAGACTGCTTGACTCGTAGGAAGAAAATATTTACAGACGCAATTTCCTTTTCAAAACATATTTTTGCAATTTCAACGCTATAAATTTATTTTCTAGTCACCAGAGATTTCCTATCGTCTGTCTCGTATATCGTCGATATAATATTCGCAGCAAAATATTCTGAAATATTCAAAAGCTTTATGGGAATATACAGGTAGATAGCAATATATCAATGTATTAAAAAATTTTTCAAAGTTTTTATTGAAGCTACACAAAGAGATTTTATCGAGATTCCCGTAGGTTATTGAGAAGAGATACAATTTAACCCATTTCTTTGCATGAAAACAATGTTCCTTCACATGCATATTATTCGTTATAAATGATGCAGAAATCATCTTTGCGTACACATATTACATTACGTTACGTATGTTTATCCTACGTGATCCCCCTGCATTCGTTTCCGTTTAAATGTGAAATCGGCTTAAGCGCGATAAAAATGAAATCCGCTTGTTACACAAATCCGAGAACGCTTTTGGCGTAAAAGGAATATTCTTGACGTCACGTTGGCGGCCAACAGGTAGATTAATTATACTGCCGTACACGTCGATTTAATCCGCTTTTTGAAGTCGAAGAAAGGGGAAAAGTGGCCCTAGAGGAGCGCGCAAATAGAAACGGAAGTCTAGGCGAGCGATTTATCGACATTTCCATTGAAAATTAATCCGTGCTGCGCAGTCGAGGGTGCTTTCTCTACATTCTCATCTCTCTTTCTCTCTGTCTCTTTCGCACTTTCTATCTCTACAATCGAGTATCAAATGTACCTCATCGTAACGAGTAAAGTACTCGAAACAAATATCCGACTGTGAAGAAGCGGCTTTATTGGGAATTAAAATTGTTAGCGATATATACGCCGACACAAACTTTTTGACGTATTCGCATTACGGAAGTCCGACGCCTGCGAGAAATAATATAAAATTACGGTATACGACTCACAGTAGCCATCTGGGCTTTAATAGCTGTTTCTACAATGTTTCGTGACCAGCTATACGTAAGGCGAGAGTACAAACAACTTTACGAATCACTTTTCTTGATGTATGGGCCTCCCGACTTCGCGCGTTTATCATACATGTAGCGCGCTACACTTCTTTTACCAAGCGTCAGGCTTTTCATAAATTCTTAAATTCTAATTTATCTTCAAATTTTTGACTCTAGTTCTTAAGGAGTTAAACATGGCCATTTTTCAAATACTGGCTCTGAAAAGTTTTCTGATAATGAAAGAAAGTCGAAAAATATCAAGTTAAAATGTACTTGTTAATTTACTGGATTTTCTATTCTAATTGCAATATTGAATATAACAATCACAGTAATGGGCAAACACATATAAACTTTCAGAAAATGTTAAAAAGGACTGGATTTTTTAACCTTTTTATAATATATAAATATAATTAATTAAAAATATCTACTGTGAAAATGAAATAGGAATTGTGAAAATGAAAGCGCGTAATTATAACGCAAGAAATGATAAGTATTGCAGAAATATTTACAAAATTTTGCATTCAGTACCATATTAAATTAATTAGAGGTAGCAAACAAAGTTAATGAAATCCGATGTTTAAAGCTTAACAAATTTGACATTAAGTACTTGCTGAACGTAATCGAGAATCCCAGCGTGTTTAAAATGCTATCATTTGTAACATTCACCTCTTCAAATATTCCAATGCATGAATTACCATTAATTTTTATACATCCCTGTGTTGGGTCAATTACATGCGAATACCATGCATCTATGAAACCTTTTAAATAATTGCCAAAATAGTTGAAAGAATATCTAGCTTTACGTGCAAAAGAGTTTCCCGAGTTTTCTTCAATATAAAATCTCAAACTCGTATAGTCTGTCGGAACGCCGCGTCTCTCGATTACGTCGGAGAGAGATGAGGAGTGATGGAAAATAAAATAAAATAAAAAAATAAAAGCAAAGACAAAGGGAATAGAGAAAAGGATGAAAGGAAAGGAGATGCGGAATATAAACGTATTGTGCGACCTGCTGTCTGATTGATGTAAAACTCGAATGCGGCCAGGGGCCCGTAAGTGCTGGAGCAGTGCGAGTCACGATGGTCCACCTTGATGTTCCATCCGTATAGAGGTCCCCTGGGTGAGCTGACGTATTTCACAGCCAGCAATACTGCCGGTAACACCCTCTTCAGGCTCTGCTCGTGGTGAGGATCGCCCGGCGCGATCACCGCCAGCTTTACCTCGTTTCTGGACTGCACCATTCGCATACCCCCGCCGATACATTCCCTGGAGCCACCAGCCGGCGTCGTCGTCGTCGTCATTATCGTCCCCGTCGTCCCCGTCGTCCCCGTCGTCATTCCCGTCCCCGTTGTCGTCGTCGTCGATGCCCTCGTCGGCGTCGTCATCAGGCCGATATCCGCGCAATGACCCGCGCACAAACCCGACAGGGTCAGCGTTAATCGCACTAAAACACCATTCGCGCACCACCGCTTTCTCGTCCGCGACGCCATCGCGTCCCCCTGGCGCACGTTACACTTTTATCTCGACGGGGCTATCTATCTAATTATTGCGCGTCGCGATGCATTTGCCGGATTACGGCCAGTTACGCGAGAGGAAAAACGAGTCACTCGCAACTGCTCGCGGGATTCAGATAACCGACCTCTCCGCATTGTAGTGTTACATCAAGTCTCACTTGGAATATCCCAACCGCAACGTATCTCACGGCAAAGTGGTACCAGCGTTCGTCGCATTCAACGCGCTTGCCGTGATCCGCATTTTGTTGAATTTCTGACGCGATATGAAGACGTGAGAAGAATAAAAAGATCAGCGACGCGTATTTCGGAAGTTTTTGCTATGTTTTATTAAACACGTTTTCATATAGTGATATGGATCCCATTATTCTTTCCAGAGAGACACAATGCGCGGATAGTCCTCCGTGATTTTGATGGACGTGTGCTGTATTTTTGTTTGTCTTCATTTTTCGCCATTCTCATAATGTACACATATAAACACGTGTCTCTATACGCACGGAAGAGCTTCTGAAGCTCTACGTGCATTAATGTCCTTATAAGAGAAGTGGTGTAGATAATATCACCTCTCCTTTAAAGCGTTAGATATCGCCCCTCGCTTGGGAGGTTTCACTGCAGTTCCTCGTACAGTCCAATTTAACTTCGATGCAACAATAATCATTAGAAATCCCGAACATCATGACTCCACTAATTACGAAATACACGTGCTCTTTAGGAGCCCGGCTGCGAAACGAGTCCAAAATTAAAAAGTGTGAGATGTCTTGATTAATCTCGTTACACCGCACGCATAATCGTTCTGCGCGTTAAGTGACATCACGCATTTACCTCTACGTTTTAAGCTCGCAAAGAATTGTAAGATATCACCAATTTTGTTTAATCGCGTAAATTCAATTCTCGTTCTTTATCTGGAATAAACGATGTAATGCAAAGAGGATTTAGTAATATTAGCCTCAAAGATGCGCTTGGAGAACATGGAGAACATGAGAGAAGAAATAAGTTTCCTTCCTCTCATGATAATATAACCGCCACGTGTTATCGCTACGTACACCGAAAAGCAAAAATGAGTTTCTTTTTCGGTGTAGATAAGCGCACCATTTCTACCTTCCAGCCAATTGCGCGCCTAGAAATGCGCTCATCTACACCTATCTACACCGAAAAGGAACTCGTTTTTGCTCCCCAGTGTACAATATCTTTTTAGTATTTTTCAGAATACATAAAAGAGATCGCATCTGCTATTTCTCATAAAGAAGTTACGTTCCAATGATCTTAAACTCACTTTGGATCTATAATTCGTGTCAGAATTTGGGATGCAATTCTATTCACAATTTTATGTGACATGTAATACGAAAAATATTTTTAAAAATCAGAATATACACCTATTGTTGCGTTTGCGCCAATCAGCTACGTAGAATTGAGTCAGCTGAATTAAAAAATCAATATTAAGATTTTGAGCCTTCAAGTATAAAATGAGATTGAATTAACGTGTCTTGATCTGTGGTTTATTTATGCAGTAACGAATGATTTTCGAGCGTGTGATAATATGTAAAATATATATTAAAATATATATACGTTAAAATATACCGCATGTGAAATTATAAATAGAATTCTATCCTGAAAGCTGACACAAATTTTAGATGATGTATGAGCTTTAATAAGAGTAGCTTTCAAAGTTGTTGGCACATACATTTATATTATATTATATTTCCTAATTAAATTAATTAACTTAAAATGTATACTTGTATCGCAGGATATTATTTCATCTTTAACCCGTCGTATTAATATTATAATCTCTAGTATTTAATTATGTATGAATTATGTATTTAATTATGGATGAAACAAACGAAGAAATACATTTCGATATTTTTTCCGGATAAAAATAATATCAGAAAATCAAAGACTCTATATTTTCTTCCGAAAACCAATCTAATTTAAAATTTCCATGTAAACTCGCATCGTGTTATGCAGGACATCTATAATGAAACAGAGCTCGTAATATCTGATAAGAATTATTTCGCGTGCGTATCTGACCTCATCAAATTAACCCTCAAATTATTTAGTAAATTAATCCTTTCAACTAATCTTTAATGGCTTCAACATGGCTACAAAGGAACCCGACATCGTACAAGTAGCTAAATAATATGGCACATGAAGCGGGCCGCTTCATCAAAGTCTAAAACAGCAATTCATTCTGATGCTTCAAGTATTCGGGTGAGTTTCTTATTTCAGAGCCGGAACATGCTGAAAGCCGTCGACAGACCTTTTACTCCGCGGAAAAGTAATAGGGATAGGTAGCGCGTCTTCTTCGCTCTGTCTGCATCTCTTGGTTTTTCGCGCCGGGCTTTCGGCCTGCGCGCGCGAAAGAGAAGGAAAATGCGAAATGGAACGCACCTTCTGAATTAGGGATGGAAGAATGATGTTATTACGCGAGGCAGACAGAGTCGGGCAAACGGGACGTACGTGACCGTGCACGTCAAAAGTTATCCGTGTCGCGATAGACGGCGGACGGCGCGTCATGTAACTTTTAACTCGCAACGGCGAGATGTAATCTAACTTTAACACGGGTGCTTTATAAAACAAACAACATGCGATTCGCTCTTAGATTATTATTCTTTTATCTTGGATGACTTTGTAATTTTATACATAATTATGCTCTTTTAAAAGTTGCTCGCCCGTAGATTAATGGATATTATTTATCATCAGCACTTATTTATCATCAAGTCCAAGTTACATCATCTTGCCGCAACAGTTAATTAAGGCTTGCAAGCAGTTAATTTACGAAATATGTGCGTTAAACACGAGTGCGAAATAAATCACAAGATCACGCCGTTAGTTTAATCGCATAACGCAAGGCGAGAGACAGTAAGGAAACGGATTTGCACCCTGCATAATTTAGTGGAGTTCTCGTATCCGTGTGGATGTGCGAGAATTAATACTTGATTCATTGCTACCAGGCACGTATTCGATCAATGTACGTATATATTTTATGCATAGAGTCCGCCGCGATAAAAATATACGAGCGTTCGCTAGAGACGCTCTACGGGTGTACCCGGGAGACATCCCGGATGACGCGGATTACGCGATTACGTACCAATAAGTCGCGAGAAAAATTCTCGTAATTATCCGTAACACTGTCGTTACAGTTTACACGCGAGCAACGTTTCGCAGTATCGACAACGCAATTTAGTCCGGATAACGCGTTACAGTTTGCGCTACTGAAATTTTACGTTGCGATAAAACAATCGTACAGTGCTTTCAATGTTCGTAACGAGCTTGCGCAATCACGCATTTTGTTGCAAATTTTGTCGGCATTGATCGATCTCGGAGACGGCATAGAGCGACTTTTGCTCGATCCATATTCACACTCTGTGATCAACGATAGGGCGCGGAATCGTGTTGCTAGATGAAACGGTACTCACGAAGTTCCTGATACAGTCGATAATGGCTTCATTATGTAACCGGCGTCTTCGAAAATGAAAATTAATCACAGCAAACAAAAACCCGGATTCGGCCCGGAATCCCCAAACTCAACTTCGTTCGAACTTAATTGTAAGGATCGCGTTCCAATGAAGGGAGCGTCAAACCTGATTCGTAAATTGAGGAACTTTGTAACGATAAGGGGAGATCTTAAAGCGATATGCAAAACATTGCTGTTTGTATATTTCACGGAGAAAACATTATTGTGTGAAAAAAGAAAACGTAAAAAGGACACAAGATCTGTCTTTGATAAAATATTGATCATTTTATATATTTTATCTATCTCTATATACACTGAGACTTTTTTTTTACTAAAAATTTACTTGACCAATAAGCGGTTAAATAGGAAATATCCCGAAAGATAAAAGAATCTGATGGATTTAGGTCTTCAACGGAAATTAAATAAATTCGTTGAAACGAACCCTTTGTTCCGTATAATTTAGTACCTTATTGAGAAAATTGTCAAAGTGAAAGGAGCATGTGCCTCACTTCGCAATAGTTAATATTCATATTAATATTCATAAACTTATGCAAAAGGATGATGTTGCAACAAGTGGTACTCTCAACGAGTTTTATCAAATCCTGTTCTTTGAGGTTTCATCGATTTATAAAATATTACCGTTCTACCGAACAACTTCCACAATTAAGGAGACTTATAATTAACTCTCGAAATATTTTTTACTGCGAGTAGTTTTAAAGAAAAAAGATAGAAACGTCCTAAGGAGGGAATATAAACCAAGGAGCGGCAAGAGAGATAAGTGAGTCGAATCCGCGAGGCAAAAGAGATAAGCTTCTGAAGGAAACGAAGACCAAAATTGTGGGCAGGAATAGGATATTCCACAAGAATACCTTATTGTTGGGCAAAGAACAAAAGCTTCAAACTACGCAATTAACAAGTAACAAATACGCAATTTTCGTTGCAAGAAGAAAACGTTATTGGCATTTTTAAGCAATTTTTATCTTCCGATTCGATAAAATTTCAGCTGTCGGAATTTGAAACTAATTAACAGAGTGAATTCGATATATAAAGGATATATATATAATAGATTTTTGATATGGTTAATGCGCGATTGCGTGCATCAATTATAATAAATATTACAAATATACACTAGCCTACGCTATCAATAATTCCCTTACGCATTTATTAGTTAATTAATGTGCAACGAACGAGCAATGTGTAATTAATATAAACAACTTTGTATAATTTACATCATTCTACGAGCAATTCGGATTGGGCATCGTTCAATTTACAAAGCACCATCGCGATAAATATAATAATCACGTTACTGCATACGATATAGCATAGCATATCAAAAAACGAAAATGATCTACACGGTAATTGCATATGATTTCGCAGACTGTAGTTATCCCCGTTATTACAGCGCCACGTTGTGCCATTAGTAGATTTGATTTTGTACCCCGAGACCGAATTTTCAGGTCACGACTTTACTTTGGGAGTAATTCCAGTTTTCAAATGGCACACTACTTGCGACTTTCGTGGAGCATCATTCTCGCATTCCGAGGCGCAAACTGCCGGAGCTGGCTTTGTCGAAGTTCAAACGGAGAGAAACGGTGGATTAACGATCACCCGGGAAATCGCATACGGGCGAGTTAATTAGCAGCCGCCGGGCAATGCGTCGTTTAATTAAATCACGGTTGATCTATTAAAGACCGTCGCCAGAACTCTCTCATCTACCTTTCCCTCCGGGACGGCCGAATAAATATTACGATCATCATCGAGAAATTGTAATGACGATCGCGTCCGATGAAAACGCCCGCCCGGTATTTACCGTTGATGAATTTAATCGAAACCGCCGTCGCCCGCAAAGAAACGCGATCCGTCAAACGCGCTTAAACGAAATGCAATCGAGGTGCATCGCGTCGATGTCAATGTGACATTAATTACGAACCGCATAACGAAACGCGAGCCGCGATGCCGCGCGCGAAGACTACCCTATTGTGTTGCACTTGTGACGCTACCTTGCTTTATACATTCGCTCGCGTGAATACTTTATCCGCGCGGTGTGAATATCAAATGTGCAAATCGTCAAAAGCTTTGTACGTTTCCTGAATGACGTGCTCTACGCATTTGGCATTCACGTGGAATGTGCATAGCACGGCGCAAAAAGAGCGACATATGTAATACACGCAGCTTTCGAAGAGCTTATCGCTCTCCATTCTATTTTATAGGGCTCTCCTTCATCGTTAATTGCCGCCCGTCAATATTTATAGCCTCAAGTTCAATAAAAACTCACTCAGGAATTTAAAGCGTTTCAGTTATTATTTCTATCCGAATCATGTGAGAAATTCATTACATCTCAATTTACTGCATTTATTTTTAATTACGAGATGCACGAGATTAATTAATTGGCACAAATATATCGCAAATAAAATTTAAAAGATGTCTTTCGCGCCTAAGTGATACGATCACTTTTTTTTAAGTACTCGTACAAGCACACGTCAATATTACTCGCGCGATATAGCCGAGCCATTAACCGTGACGCAATTTAGCGCAACTTAATGCACAGACGAAACGTATAACTGCGAAATATGCTCAAAAGCTGCTTTTAGCGCAGGCCGCATCGGCCGCATCATAAAGCACACTGAAAAATTTCCCGAAAAGTGCTTGGCGCTCGAGTTACGATGCCATAAAAAAAATTCCACGCGCGTCGACGACTTTATCCTCGTATTCCTCAACTTTGTGGCTCGTATCTGTCGCGCTTGCATCTCGGCAACGAACGGGCTGACGGGCCACCCCGCGAACGTACCATCATCTTTCATCGCGCGCTCGACGCGTTGTTACGCGAGGCAGACATTCAATGTCATACGAGCAAACTCCAGAAACTTTCGTAAATACGCGTTTCCGTCGCTACAACCCGAAGAGAAAAGTTCGGGGGATATGTGCATCCGTGAATTCTCCTGTTTCCGTGGATTTCCCTAACAGAAACTGATAGCCAAGTGTTCAATCGTATGCAAACATGTCTGTTACATGTCCTCGCACATCGTCTGCTTTACTACTTAGAGTACTTACTTATAGATATTCTGATGAAATTATAGATTGCTTTTATTTTTTATTTTATTTGCGTACTACTAGCTCTATATAATTTTTTGATAAAAAGTTTCTAGAGTAAAAATGTATTTTTGTTAAAATTTAAATATTATATCTATGTAAATATGTTGACTGGGATAGAATAAGCTTTCTCTCTGACAAAAGAGTATAACCTCGATATATAATATAGTATACATTCTGCAAAATCAGATTGGATAGGAAATGGTTTTAGAAAAAAGAAAATATGCAAAATTCGAACTCTAGCGCCGGGTATATAACAGGATTAGCTAATAAACGTTGTAATATATGGAAAGAATAATAAGAAATTAGAGTGTGTATATATACAGATATATGTATGTAGTAAAATAACTAAATTCGCGTAAATTTAATTCAACATTCCGCAAAATGTCATGAATATGGAAATCGCGAGTAGTGCAGAAGAGAAATATATAGAATGATGAAGCTTGATATCAAAATAAATAACCAAGAAATGAAAACGCGTTTTCCAGTTTTTATCTCTTTCATTTAGTTTATATTAAAATAAATATTGCAATTGATTTTTATTCAAAACAAGAATGTCAAAAATTGTTTTTCTTTTTATCTATTATTTCATTACTTTCGTTAGTGATGATTTATGAATGAAAAAGTTTTGTAAATAAGAAAAATAGTTGCTGATATTGAGTTGCAAATAAAAATTGCGCGAATACGAAGAATTTTGAATGTATTCTAATATTTCAGGGGCTCCACGTCGTTTAAAACACGGAAGCAAATACAAGAACTTAGTAAATGTAAAAAGTTAAATGACTTTCCCTCAGATACTAAATCATTTTTATAGGCTTTTCGAGATAGGCTTGATCCTATCACCGTGTCTCCAACTGGTTGTTGGTCTTCAGTTTTTTTTACACAAAACTTCTGATTCCCCCTTAAGAGATCCTGAATCAAATAAAACGAGGGTTAAGAAATATGTGTATACATAGGCGAGAGAGAGAAATTCTCTCGGGATTCTGCTGAAAGACAAACGAATATTCGGCAGCCGCGAATAAACTCCATGCACTAAAAGAGAGCTACACTAATTAAAATATTAAGTTTAAGTAAAAGTATAAGATATTTTTTACACTCTATTTTTCTCTAAAAATGCAAGGAAACTAGAGAGATGGCTGGAATTTTTTCTTATTTTTCTATCTCTCATTTTTCTTATTCAGCGATCGCAGTTATTTTTACCTGTGTCCCTCGTTTTCCAAGTTTGTCAAGCGCACAAAGTGTATAACAGCCTGCCATCGCGCCTTTTTCGTATCCCGCGCGTGTACATGTGGACGTGTGCATTTTCATTCGGCACACGTACCTACTTCCGAACGAGAAATTGCACCGACGTTTACACATGTCCGCGCTCACTATATGATACGCAACGAATGCTATTCGGGATTTCTTCAATAACTGTATACAGCTCGGCGGCTGCTCGCAACGAGATGGAATACATATAACGAGATGGGTGTCACCGTAATACTGACATTTCGTTATTCTCGTTTTCGTAGCGTTTCGCGCAAGATAGACACAAAAACGAAAGACGTGACCATATACCCTGCAATGCAAAAAGCGACACTCTTGATTAAAGAAATGTTTTTGCATTTTCCTACTTTTACCGTCAGGTATCATTGACGTCACACAGTACCTCGAGGCCCGCATGAACCGGAATTCAATCAGAATATCGAATTGCTCACACGAACTTGGCGACATCGCGATATATCAACTTTGTAGGTACGCAACCTATGAAAAATTCCCTTAAGACGCGTTTAATAAGATTTATTATGTAATCGATAACAAGAGAATCCTTAGAGTTTTCGGATTAGCGCGAGTAAGATCTGATTTGCTTAAGATTTAATGAGGAAGGTCGGAAAGTACGGCGTATCGCGCAAAGTTTAATCGCGTTTTCTCCTCAAGGATGACAAAGTTGGTAATTAATTGGATCACTGACAATCACATTTTGTACACATCCGAAAGTACAACAAGCCGTACTCAAAGCGCGGTCAAAATGGAAGTTCCAAATTACGTAATCATGCTTAATTTTCGAAAAGTACATTCTCTAATCTCTCCGCAAGGTAAAGCTAAACTACTGTGTAGCCTTTACGGCGCCCCGTTGCATCGTAAATTCGTGAATTCATGTGAGACAGCATCTCGGTATCATCCATTCGCGATTCGTCGTGACTATAAAAAATGTAAGCTCGTCCAAAATATACACAACATGCATGGAAATATATGCGAGAATCAGATTCAAAAACAAATTAATAAAATATAGATAAATCAGTGAAACTTTTTAATTAATTTAATTTATATTATTTAAAGTGATGTATATGTAATAAGATCATCTATTTCTAATTATTATGTAATTATGTAAGCTAAAACAAGATGTCTTGCTATTTGTTACAGTTGATCATTGTTAACTTTTCCTCAAACATTCCGCTTTTGTTACTAATTTTAAATAACACAATTTGAAAGTTTAAATCTTGGCTGCTAAATAAAGAAGTAAATTACTCAAGAATACTTATTTTAACACTTGTCTGCTCGACTTAACAGAAAAATTTACATTTTTATCTTAACACATAATATGATAAAATATTGTATAATATGATTAAATAAGACTGTGCTCTTATGGGTAATGTGTTTAATAGCGCACTTTATGTTATATTATTATATGTGGTTATTTATATCATTCATAACTTTATATTAGACAGCAATTATCTTTCACAAGTGTTTTGTAAATTACGATAACCGGTCATGGATGATCACTAATCAACGTGTTAATTGATTCTTCATCGATTGATGTTTGGATTCGCTCTCATATTTGATACCCTGGATGTGGAGCCTGGCGTTCAGTATCAGTTTTGAATTAGGTATGCAATCTCGTTTTACTTATGAAAGTCACGAACTAACCCATCGCAAGGGCGAGATCAAACTGTTCTAAAGTCCTCTTTTTGCAACGAAGGGAGATCGCATAAAATTCGCATAACAAACGACCTCGACGGATCCGCATTGAAGAGATCGTTCGCGCTCCATCGCGACGGCGAAAAAAAGGTATTTCGGAGCGAAGTAAAGACTAGATCGGCCGTGTGTGTTGTGTACACGAATATATTTGCTTCCGTCGCCGATATATGTCAACGTCGAAAAAGCGAAATGCAAAAGACTCGAAATTTATTACCGTAGCAGCTGTTCTCCAGTCAATTTGCGCGGAGGGAACATTAGCACGACTCTTTATGACTCGCATCGCGCGCGATCGTCTCGCTCGTTCTCGCGTCGACGATTGATGTTCCAGAAAGAAAAAAACAGGACAATTTGTATCGAACATCGTCACGATTTCTTGCCGAACATCAGTAGCCAAGGACGGTAACACGTAGAAGCAGCTAGTGTGCCGGTCAAAGTCGAAATCATGGACTGTTATTCTTTTCTGGGATGCGATAAAAGAGCTCGGAATTAATTGCAATAATTATATGTATCGCACGCGTATTGTTTTCTAATCTTATTATTTAATGACGTTTTCCACACATGTTGTGTGTGGAAATAGAACTTGAAATTTTTAATTAAGTGATACGAGACGCACCGAAAATAAAACTCTCTAATTTATAATTTCAATTTTGCGCGGATATAAAAACCACGCTAACTATTTAAAACGGATCTTACAATCTGTAGATTTGGTCCATTCTTTCTGTCGTAACGCGTAATTCAAACCTTCAATTATCACGCACACAGAAAAGACTTGAATTTTCTGTTGTATAGGTGTATGTAATAATACCAAATGTACCTTTTCCACGAAATTCGAAATTAAATAGCGAAGAATACGGTATTTTATTAGAATTAACACCAAGTTTTCTTTGCATTTCGCGAAATGCGCCAATCGTAAACGTGATTAGACTGATCAATTCGCACAAGGATCAAGTTCAGATCCTTTCCTATATAAACGGAAAAGAGTGTCTCGAATATCCAGTGGAGTAATGTCACGTGCTTTCCGGTCGAGAGAGCCGGCAGAGAGACAGCTACACGCACGAACGAACAATTTCGAACTCGAGATGTCTCGGAGATCGCTCTTTACCGTAGACAGAGAGAGCCCTTACACGTCTTGCCGATGTTCTTTTTAACGGTGAGAGACACGCGCGTACCGGATATATCGCTAAGGAACGCTCGGCCGCGACACGACGTTGTCTAATCGTTCTTTCACTGACAGATCAACTTCCTCACTGTATCCAACTGTATTCGCGAGCAAGATCAATCGGATTCACCATCTCGCGGATTTTTCATTTGATCGCGTTACGGAGCACGTTTCGCACGCGTGTGACATCTCTCGAAGATAGCCGGTTTCTGGTCTCGCGATCGCAATCGATCGACGCGCGATCGGGCTGATTTCCCGATCCCTCGTTACTCATACTTCGAGGTGGCTCATTGTTTCGCGGACCACCGCGAATTTAGGTATCGGCTCTGTTTCCCGCCGATCGCCGATCTCTCCGGCTCCTCAGTTCGCGCTCTTCTGGAGCAAGCTCGGAACGCGCGATTGAAACTGAGAGCGAACCGAAGGAAAGCACGGTGCTCCGGATCGCCCACCGAAGTCGACGATCGCTCCTCCTCCTCTCCGTTCTCATCTCCCCTCGCTCTCTGCCGCACTCTTCCTGCCTCCAGCTCTCTCTCTCTCTCTCTCTCTCTCTCTCTCTCTCTCTCTCTCTCTCTCTCTCTCTCTCTCTCTCTCTCTCTCTCTCTCTCTCTCTCTCTCTCTCTCTCTCTCTCTCTCTCTCTCTCTCTCTCTCTCTCTCTCTCTCTCTCTCTCTCCCTTCCACCCTTCGATTCCTCCGCCGCCCTCTCATGCCTTTTCTCTCCTTATCCACCTCCCGATCTGTCTATCGGTCTATCTTTGCCGCCGGTCCTCCCTCTTTATCGCACCCCCACATCGCGCGGCCAGTTCGCTCCAGGCGAGCACGCCACTCCGAGATCGTGTAGGTGGATATTGCTGTGCGCCTCCACGAAGGAAGCACAACGAGGAAGTGGAACGCATGCGTCAATCCTTTCGAATACCCTCCGTGCACACCACACCTTTCATTTCGCATCGAATCGCCATGGAGTGCGTCCGGAGTGTTTAAAGGGCTTCAGGTCAAAAGTGATAGCCGCAACTTTGGTTTTCGTCCTTTTAAAAAACGTCATGCAATTATCATACGCCTTCAATTTGTGAAACACTTTGTAGAGAGATCCGCGAGAAGATACCTCGGGGAGAGATACCCCTTGACGAATTTAGTGTTATCTTTCTCAACAGAATTAAATATTGTAAGCATTATGCGAAATTTGCAGAGAGCAATATCGGAGGTTCACGCATCTCGCAGAGATGCAAGTAAAATCGCAAATAAAAAGATTTATGCGAGTTAAGCTCCGCGAGTGTAAATAGATCCGGGCGCAACTTTGTTTGTTGATTATTTTTCGCTTAATTTTAATGAAAAATGCGTTTTGAAACTCCCCAAGAAGTTTAAGTTTTTAAGAAGTAGATAAGTCTCGGTGAATAAATATCTCCCTCAACATTTTTGTTCAGGGAAAAACAGGAAAATTAATTCCAAATTTGTGACGTAATATAAAATATTTTTAGTAGACCTGAAATACGAAATAGTGGCAAATAATATTTTATAAAATTTTACTATAAATTCTTTCAGATTTTTATTACGTTTTTCTCCTATAAAGTTAGCACAAAGTGTCATCCTAAAAATTTATTTTTGCGTCAAGAATGTCATGGTCACTAAAAGAATGCAAATTTTATCTTGTAAACAGAAATCTAGCACTATAAGAAGCGGAGAAATTTGTTGAGTGCAAATATCTCCGGCAAAAATATATAATGGGACATCTTTCTATCGCATACTTTTGTAGATAACGTCACCCTACCTGCATGCCCGCAAATATTGGCGGAGAAATAGATTTCACAGTATCAAAAATCACATACGTCACAATACCGAGTGGAATTTATCGATAAATCGAAGATTGCAATCATCAACTATATATGTTTCTTTTGATTATATATAAATCTCTATTATTCATCAATTTTCAAACGTATATATAATATTATTAAAAAATTAAGAGATAAGACACAGAGAGAGAGAGAGAGAGATGTTATTTTTTAATATTTATTCTATTAAATCAAAAAGATTTTCTACTGATATTAGATGCAATAATCATACTTTTTAACTCTTCAAAAATATATAATAGTAGTGTGCTACGCAACTTTAAATACATGTATCATTAACATCTGATTATTAAGTCCATAATTATTTTCGGTTCTATTCTAGGCTCTTTCGTAATCGTCGTTTTAAGCGCGTGTTCTTGCTATGTATATATCATAAGTCTCCTGTCAAGGTCAGCTTTCTGATCTTCGAAGTGAAAGAACTGTCGATCGTGTCATTTACGCAAGAGTTGCCTACGTAGTCCTTTTATCATTAAAAATAGATTTCCAACCGTGTGAAAGAGAGAGAGAGAGAGAGAGAGAGAGAGAGAGAGAGAGAGAGAGAGAGAGAGAGAGAGAGAGAGGAATTTGTCTGTCACACGATTTTAGGATACATTTATATAGATAACGGCAAATCAATACAGCAGTAATATTAAAAAATACTTAGTGTTATGGATGTGATGTAGATTTTAAAAAATATATTTTTTTAAGACATGTTAAAAATATTATTTATAGAATTTAACTATAATAGCATTATCTTGCTCGTGGTTGGATAATTTATGATTTTATTTGGATATTTGTATGCGCTTTTACTTTAACGCTTTAATTTAAGATCATATCATAAAAATGTTTCAAAAAATGTAGAAAAGATATAAAAAAATGTCTAAATAATTTCTGTTAAGAAAAAGTGATCTCCATTTTTATCGAGAAAATCATGAGTAATGAAAAGTAAGTAAAAAACCCAAAGTAATCCAAAGTAATTTCCTCGAATAAAAAATTCGCATTCGTTAATCGATAATCGATTCGTTAAAGATTTTTCTTAAGATTCCGTACCATTTTTTCGTCAGAAGAAATGGTACGGAGTCGAAGAAAAACTTAAAAGCATTCGCTAATGTCTTCATTATGAGAGACGTCGCTCCCAACGATGGTTGCTTCTGAGCTTAATGCTCTCATGTCATCAACCTTGTTGCATATACCATAAAAAAGTACAATATTTATGTAACACGCGGAAAAGAAGTAACGCGGAAGTGTCGTAAGTGCCTATTTGCATATTCTTTCAGGGCATATGTGTCACCACGACACGTACACGTGAGCATATGCAAATAGGCACTTATGACCAATGCGTTTTATGCATAATGTATCGACGACATTCACAAATATCACTCTGCTCTGCGTTTTGAGGATGACACGAGAGTGACATATCCAGAAAGTTCTTCAATTTTCAAACTCACTTCTATATACTCTTGTCAAGCAATTTGTACAAACAATTTTCTATATTCTTGTACAAATTTTTTCATGATACAATAAAATTACGGATTGCAAAATTATGTTGTGATTTACTCAACTAGCACGCTTCTCGCGTAACAGTAATGAAGAGGATAGAATTATTTGCTTTGCAAAAAAGTTGTAAGAATGTTATAAAGTGTGTGTAATAACTTTAGATTTAAAAGATTTTAAATGTGCATAATTGCCGTACGTGTGCACATGACATGCTCCTATAATATGTACTTCTTGAATGCACGGATTTGGAATTTTCCAAAGTTTTGCAAAATCGCATAAATTATTGCCAACAATTTTTACCGACGTAAAAACGCTCTGATGAATTTTGTGTGATGAGGCGACACATTCGACAGTTGATAAAACACTCGAGACTCATCGATTAATATTCATCAATACTGCAAACTTTGATCTTTTTCCTCGACACTTTGTTTACAGAACGTATCTTAATAAAATATATTTTATCCATTACCCACACAACGTGTGTGAAGTATTATTTACCGCAAGCTATTTTTATATTATTTTTTATATAAACTTATTTTTACATTATTTATTTTATTACGTGGTGTCACGTTGACGCACAAATAGGTGTTATCTTCAAATGTATAAAGGGATAATTCCGAGCGAAAATCCTTGTAACACTTTAAATAGCGATAATCTTGTAAGTTCATTAAGGAAATGTTTAAATATAGACGTTGTGACGTGTAAAGCCGTGTGAGAAGATATCAATAATAGAAATGTCCAAGCACGATAAGTTACGTGATAACGTACGAAATGAGATATGATAAGGCACGATTCGCCTAATGATTAAAAAGAGTTAAACAAAAAATTACGCAAATACTTTCTTATCCGTTAAAGATATTATAAACGAGCAATATTTCAACTGAAAGCTCCACTTATATTAATAGATTACATTTTCCGCATCTGATAATTGGATTTTCTTCCTAGTGCTTTCACATTGAATTTAGCTAGAATTTAGAATTGATAAAATTTCTGTAATATAACAACGTTGTTCAACAGCAACGTAATTTTAAAAAACATAATTAATTTTATTTATATTGTACATACATTATTATACCATAGTATATATTATAGTAAATAGACTTATTACATATTTTAACTTTATAAATAGTAATTATTCTATAAAAATTAATTATATTTTTAAAATATATTTATTTAAATATATACATATACATATCTTTTTCTCCTTTTCATTTAAAATCTTGTTATATCATCATGATATTTAGCATTAAAAGAAGGAATGAAATGAGATAATCATAACTGTGGTGAAACCACTCGAAATGATTAATGTGCGGAATGTATCATCTTTCTCTCACGTCACTCGAAATATATTGATTATTATTAAATGTATTGCGAACGCTTAAAGCAACACCTCCGCTAACATTATGGGACAATTCAAGAATATACAGAGGCAATATATTTTTATCAAATTATTCAGTGTTGATTAGTAATTACTATACAATGTTTAAAAAATGCAATAAAGTTCCTATAATATAGTACACATTTAGAAAGTTCCGACGATTAAAAGCAATCTTTTTTTGTCGCCAATGTAAGATACTGATAAGATCCATACATATTAATTTCAGATGTATTTGATCAAAGTGCACTCGCAACAAAATTGACTGTTGAATTATAATCTTATAATTGTTAATTTTTTATTTATTGATTGCATATTAAACTTTATGCAACCATATATGCTTTTTGAAAAGGATCGTAGGAAGATATTCTTATCATAGATTCGACATTTCAAGACAACGACGTTTATAATTAAATACTTGTTTACAGCACTTGAAGCGTCATTGTCTACGACTTGATCACTTAAAGCCGTGGTATGCGATAAATATGGATAAACATGATGATTAATATCTTTTTAATCTGATTTCGATAGTGTGGTATTTCGTATGAGGAAGAATGACAGTGGAATATAATTATATCGTTAGATAAATGAATATATATATATCGGTAATTAACCCTTTAGATATCTTGACGAAGTCATTTCTCGGAAAGCTCCTTATACTTTTTTATGACAATTTTATTCATAAATGATCTGAATGTTAAATCCAGCTATTTGTCAATTGACGTCTAAAGACGCAAAAGAAGCAACTTTTCCGCTTGTTACTTTTACTGATTAGTGATAATACCCTTGCATTTTTCATAAAATTTAATTTAACTTTTTTTTTAACTGTTTTATACACTTTTCTTACTGTATAAAAGAAGATTTTATGTAGAATTTATTTTCCATTATTTATCTTAAAATATTTGTGCACGCAAACGTATAACTTAATTGGGTAAATATCGAATTTATTTTGAAACGCTTTTTTTCGACGTCTCAATGAATCATCTTTCCGATATAATATTTTCAAAAACTTGATTTAAGTGTTATATAATAATTAATTTTTAAAAAAAGTCACTCACCACCGTACGAATTGCTAACGTGATCTTTCAAGGCCTCCGGATAATCATTTGGAGTCGTAGCTTCGACGTCGAAAGTGCCATAAGTAATATCATGCTCCTTCTTGATGAATTCAACCATTGACTTCATCATAAGCTGACACGTATGTCTACCACCGACTTGATTTTGCCCGTTTGTTGCATAAACGAGATGCACTTTTCGCCACTTGTAACTAATTCATAGGAAGGAAAAAGTAAAAGAAAATTTTGTTATGATCCTTCAGCTTTTAGTTTTCTGTTTGTAATATAATTTGTTTAATATATTAACCTCTTTTTGAAGAAACACATAAAGACAAAATTTTTATTACATCAATTTTTAATCGATGCATAAACTTTGACCCATAAATACATACCGATTCATTATAGCCACAAAAAAATTGGCGATGTCCCTGAAGGCCAAACTTCCGATTCTTGTGGTCATGAAGTATTCATCTTTACATTCGACTTTTTTCTCGGTGAAATCGAAAGTAAAGCCTCCTGTGGTAATTAAAGGTGCTCCAAGAAATTTGACCACTCTGCCGACGACCGCTGAAAGAAAACTCTTAAATAATACCACAATAATGGAAACAGTATAAAAAATAAAAGAAGAACAGCTCAGAAAAAATATGCCATATGTTAAAAATATTTTATATTTTAAAGATATAAAAAAGACAAAAAAGGAGAATATAAAACATAAAAATTATTCTAAAATCCGCTCTTGTAGTGCGGTTACAATGAAATCATTTTGACACATAAATCTTTATGCGGAAGATTACGGAAATTTAATGTAATATATTAAAACAAATCTTATATAATGAAACAGCTTACTCAGTTTTAACGGATGTAATTTATATGTGGATTAAAGCATAAACCGAGATTGTTTTAGAATCATTTATTTTCAGACTGCAGGCAATTAATATTTTACGGGGGGATTCGGTAGAATTCATTAAAATAATTTCAAGTGACGTACCGACGCAATAATCGCATGCCGGCCCAAGAAACAGGTGCACGCAATGCGAATAGCTGTCGATCGCGCCGATTTGCGCGTACATCGCATCGCAATGATCGTCTTGCGGCACGAACTTCAGCTTCAGCCAGTACGGTAACAGATTCCGCGATCTCGCTTCGTACTCCGCTAAATCTGTAAATGAGAAAGACGATATGCTCTTCTGCACAGTGCACAGTAACAGATTCGAACAGAGCTAAACTTGCGAGGGGTGGCGCGTGGCAAAATTTGATTTTATTCAACTCCTCGCGTTTGCCGGTCCCATAGTTTGTCTGAGATGCTCGCAGTAGCTCTTACCGAGGACCGGGAGGACCTTAGGCAGAGAAATATCGTATCTTGGATCCGCCGGCAGGAGAACGGCGACCCTCAGCTCGCAAGAAACGACGCCGTCGCGATTCGTGCTGCACAACGCCTCGCAGTCGCGATGCAATTGCACCTCGCGGCACGTGATTTTGCCCTCCGCCCGATGTATCAGCCATAGGATCGTCAGCATGACGATCCTGCGGGAACCCATGGGTGCGGACCAGAAGGCGATCTCGGTATCAGATCGAGTCCTTCGTCGCGCCGGATCGGAAATCGCGTCGAAGCATCGTCGTCCCGACGTCACCGGCGATCACGACGATAAACGTCTTTATCATCGCGAGAAGAGCTCACCATGTGCGAGATCCTGATTCATGAGATCACTATTTCGCCGTCTCGCGATCGCGCCGCGGTCCTTGCGATTCATTCGCGCCGACAGCCGACACGTTTACGTTACACTCTCGAGTTCCTGCCGGTTTGTCCGACTGTATCGGCAGCTGTTTCACTTGCCGCTTCTTCTGGTTCAGCGGAGAGTATCGCCAAGCGGATTATCCTCTAACGAATTACGCGAATGCATTACACGGCTGTGTTACTTTGTCTCGTACGTTCGGCTTTATTACAATAGAACTACGAACAATGCAGATTGGAGCAAGTGAGCGCGGAGCTCGATAGGATATTACTGAGAATAGATGTTTTGTCAAATGATCACTTTTACCTTACGGAAAAATACAGTAGAAAGACTACGATAGTTGCGAAAAAAAAAGTACACGAAACTATAGTAAATATTGCAGTAATTGCTTTAGTTTCGTGTGCTTTTTTCGCAACTATGTAACTTTTTCCATAAAGGTTCTCATTTTTAAAACCAGGAATAAATTTCAAAGTAAAAGTGAAAACTTTAAATTGAATTTAAATAAAAAGAAAAAATCCTTCTCGAATTTTTTTGAGAGGTTCTCCAAAAATTAAACTTCACCGAACGGACGTCAATTGTTTCTGATTCACTTACTTGTTGCACATTCTCGTAAATAACGTATTTATGTAATGTCAACTGTAATCTACCGTTATCTATTATTTCGAGAGACGTAGAACATCATCGAAGATTACAATAATTGTAATCGAGCCGCGTTTATCGGAGACGTGACGTATTAGTTTTAAAACTATTTAGATTCCATATCGCGGATATTTTTAAAGCGGTTATCGTACGCGACACCTCTCTCTCTCGCCGATCACTCCGGGAAATCTATCAGCGAACCTATACGCGCAATACGTGACCGCCGCGGCCGGGGAAAATATTTACGTGCGAGCTGCCACAATGAACACTACGCCGAATCTAGGTCTGACCAAACGAAGAAGATCCTTGCGTGACCCGTTCGCATTCGCGCCGGACGCGCATCGTCCCACGTTCCTTTGTTCTCTCCCCCGAGCTTCGTCGAGCTTGATAAGCGGGGAGAGAGAGAAGAGCGCCCGGACGCTGCTCGACCGCGATCAGCGAAAGAACACAATCAGAGGCGTACTATCAGACTACATCGACTAAAAAAATGCGTGGAGGAGCAGATTCCGATTCCGATTCCGATTTCGATTTCGATTCCGATTTCGGGAGTATCTGGACGCGCGAGGGAAGGGGAGGGGGGAGCGAGAGGAAGAGAGGCAGACATCGCGATTCACATCGGGATCGCCGGAAATACACTGACACCTCACGATCACGCGGCCGCCTTGTTCCCGGTGACAAGCGGAGCACTTACATACACACGCGTCTTTATCACGGATATCACGCGTCGATTGATAGTAGTTATCGAAAACTCCGACGTGCACGGCTCGCTCCGGCTCTGCCCCCTCCCACGCGAATCATTCAGGGGGGTTGTCGGGGTCTATTCCATCTCGAGAGGATCGAGTTTCCGTCGAGGGTTCTCCGCCCCTCGATCGCGTCAAGCGCGGCCTCGCTCGGAGAATCGTCTCCGGTGGTTGGTCTCTCCTCATTGTGCTAGCTCTGCCATTTTCCCGTTTTGACGTTTCTTCCCCTCGATAGATATTTCCCCGTTTCTTCATCCGGTTCTCCGGATTGAACTGTCAATTCGGTTCGTAATGATTTTCTGCTCGTGTTTGTCTGGGATTCATGATTATAGATTGAAATTTACGATTGTCCGTTTCGGCTGTTTGATACTTTACGTCCTTTTTTCTTAAGCGTATAATAAAAGGATAAGTACGCTCTCTCTGTGTGTCTTTTTACAGTTATTACTATAAAGAAAAGAGAAAGAGTTATTTTTTAACATAAATAAAATGCGCCCATATTACAATAGGGCGCCTATATCTTTTTCTAGTTTTTTGTATAATGAACTTAGAGTTATCAATTTAGCGAGCAGAAAATGCCGAAACATCGTCATATGTAAAAAAAAAAAACGTTTCGAAAGACGCCTCGCTTATCGATCGCTATACAAAAACGACGCGAGTTCTTCATTCGAATTTTAACTCCATTTTAATTTAAACGCGCTAAACATTCGAACGCGCGTCACGGTTATTGATTGAAACAATTTAAAGCTGTTTTAATCAACTATATTTTTCATTTTACCTTTAATTGCATACGAACGCCAAAATGTCAGGTGCAATTTTGATTCACGACACGCTACCATTGCGAATGCGCGGTGTAGCGTCGTTTTCCGGAACTAGACGAATCACGTGCTCGATTTCTCTCTTTACACCACTTTACACGCCCGCGGATCGGCAGATGTTTTTAGGAACGCGTTGTTGAGTTAAATCGGCGGATAGTGTACACACGTGCGCTGAGAAAATATCTCAAATAAAATGAAAATAAAAAAAATCAGGAAGCTAAAGCGCAAGAAGAAGTTCAATCCAAATGTGAATCGAAAGAGGCTGCGAGATAAGCTACGGAAACTACCGGAGATCCCATGGTAAATTTCCTAACCTAGAACTTGTGTAACTGATACCCAACATACTTGTAAAAGCTTATTGTAACATACCATTAATCGCTATTTATTTACTCTGTTACGTTTGACTTTTAGTGATCAAATAAAGAAAGCATGGGAGAACAAGATATCTACTCGTGTCAATTTGAAAAAGATGGGTTTGGCGTATGACCCAAACGAGGCAGTGCGAATTCCTAATGTAAAGCACGAGATGCTGGAGGAGGCAAAGAGGAAAGTTGCGGGAAGCGAGGATTCGGATCACGAGAGCGAAGAGATGAAGGTGACCGCGGCAAAGAGTTACGTGGCGGAGAAGCTGGAAGCCGAGGCAAAAGCTCCTAGAGAGCGATTTCTCAAATTACCGAAGGGACAAGCGCAGTTTCTCACTTATTTAATAACGAAGTACGGCGAGGATTACAAGGTGAGATTTTCTGCAAGTAAAGTCATCATTATCCCCAAGAAGTAGATAATTATCTGCGTGTTTTCTGTATAGGCAATGTCGAGGGACAAGAAGAACCATGATCAATTAACTTGGAAGCAAATACGAGCTAAGGTGAAAATGTTTAAAGGAATTCCAGAACAGTATAACGAATTTGTTCAAAATAGCGGTGTACAGGTAGAGTCCTGACGTGCATAAATGTATATTAGGATTTTGTTTGTATTTTTAAATTGAGATTAACGTATATATGAGTCAATGACTTAATATATACTTTTATAATTTATGCTAATTTGGGTCACATCTCTTGATGGAAATCAAGCAAATTTTGTTACATTTGACAAAATGTATTGGCAAATAACAAATAATAATTCCGAATATATATTTGTTATTTCATCACTTTATATAAATATATGCTGATGCATTTCCTGTGATAGAACGTGTATTTATAAACGGATTATATCACAAATACATGTTTTGCTGTATTTTGCATAATTGGATATGCGTACTAATGTTCGTGCCAATAAAATGTTATTTTATTTTACACTGACAATTTAGTAGTTTACATAAATTAAAGCTTACTGCACGCGAATAAATATTGCGATCAAAATATAATATTTCTCCCTTCGCGCGTTTCATTCAAATATTTTAAATTATCTTTTATATGATTTTATGAAAGATTTTATTCGATAATAGAAAATCTAAGACATCCTATATAATTTGATATAAACTTTTTGCTATTAAACTTATGTGGGATGGTACGAGATAAAAACATGTGGTAGAAACAACTTGCTTTAATTATACAAGTACGTAAAATACGTGACACATAAAAAATTAGCGTTATCGATGTTGTTAGGCGCCCTGTTTCCTGTTTGTGCCCTGAATGAAGAGGGGTGATGCTACCTCTGGCATAAACATTCGCAATCGCGCTGAAATTATTGGCATTATTCGAGAATACCTATTCTTACATACGTATCCGAAATCCCTACAAATACAAATCAGGATACAAATCCTGGTTTGATTCAACGTCATCGCGGATGTCGATCCCTGAAGGAACGTAAGTCCAGTCTTATGAAAATCACGAAATTCTGTTAACGCTTTCCGAAGGTATGCTCCATCTTTTGGTCTCAGATCACTTTGTTTCTTAGACGTCCCAGACTCTCGATTTCGGTTTCAAGTACATCGCCACGCTGAAACACGCGATCGAGTGTAAAATACGCAGATTATACACACACGATGAAGAATATAATTTAATTAATTTATTAAATATAAGAACATACCTGCAAATATTCAGGTGGATTGCGTGTGAATCCTACCCCAGCCGGCGTGCCGGTAAGAATCACGTCGCCTGGTAACAATGTCATAAATCTGAAATTTTTAATTAGCATCGTTATTGCGCGTATTCTCAATTGCATCGTCGGCGTATCGTCGTGAAAAATACGAACTGCGAAAGATAGGCGACTATTTCGTGAGGTTTGAAGATGAGCTCGCTGGTATTGCCGTCCTGTTTCAAATTGCCATTCACCCATGTCCTCACGGACAGATTGTTGATGTCGCATATCGCTTCCTTGGTGACCACGGCCGGGCCAAGAGGACAGAACGTGTCCATCGCTTTGCCAAGCAGGAATTGACCGCCGTTCCGCTTCGATTTCTGCCAGTCGCGCGCCGATATATCCTGCGCCACCGTATAACCGAAGATACAGTCCTCGACGTCGTCATTACTGAGGCCTTTGCATCTCTTGCCGATCACTATCGCCAGCTCGGCCTCCCAATCGACTTTCTGCAAATTTGAAAATCAATCATACTTTAATCGGGCTACGACCGAGCGTGCGCGATTTCCGGAACGTACAAACATCACGTGCCGCATCCTACTTATTCAGAGTGTCAAGGACAAGCTACATAATGAATCAATGACGGTGTGTCGAACAATCGGACACGCGACCGCAATCCGGTATTCAAGCTACGGACCTCGCAAGAAACCGCTTGTAAAGAAAAAGCTGTCGCAATAAAGCGCAATGCCCACGGCCTGAAATGGATATAACGAAAACGAAAGCGGGGGGTCGTGACGTAATCCCGGCGGACTAAAAATACACGGTTCCAGATACAACGCGGAATCGACACGATCAGGGGACACCCCGCGCTTCGACCCGACCGCGCGGCGTTTCCCTTCTCCTCCTCCTCCTCTCGTTCGCCGTCGACTTACGTCCGAGATCTTCGGCAGCAGGATGTTGTCGCGCGGCCCGATGATGTTGCTGGGAAATTTGCTAAAGACTACCGGACTCTCCGGAGTCGGTATACCTTGCTCCAGACAATGTCCGCTGTAGTTGAGGCCGATGCAGGCGAGCTTATCCATCCGCGTGACCGGCGCCAGAAAGTTCACGTCGACCTCGGGCGTGATGCTCCGTCCCTCGGCGACTATTCTGTAACCAATCGTGCTCATGTTCAGCGTCGTGGATTAGGCTTCGGAATCATCCGATCAAAGTTAATCAACTTGCACGCGAGGCCTGGTTAAGCACGTTTTTTTTTCTTCCTACGGTGTGAGTGTCTATAAGCTTCGCGGTATTAAAAGAGGCAGAAGGAAGCGGACGGCGAAGAACAGGAAAAGAGGAAATTCGGCCTATATTCGCATGCAGAAATGCGTCCCGCATTTCCTGTTCCATGCGCAATCTTGTTAATAGATAATCACTGTAATCGCTGTCGATGAGTGACATGCGGTTCTGTGTACGCAACAAACGGGCTTTCATAGGAGATCCAACCTACGGCAATAAGCGTGTAATAACGCTATTAATTACTCCTATGTCTAAATCTCATCAATTATTGCTGGCGTTCAATATCTCGCCGATAATTCCGTGCTGCTAAATTGATGCGGGTGAACCGAGCATGATTTACATTTCTATTGTGTTCGCCGTGCCGCCGTTTCCGGTTAATTGCACCACAACGTACGCCCGTAGTTTTTACAAATGTTTTCCTCATTGATTTACGCTTCGCAAAGATGAGATTACGTAACAGAAATACGTAACAGAGTTGCGGGCAAAGCCTTACGTTGTCACGAAATATGACGTGTAATATAAATGATATCATTTAACTTGAATCTTTAAATTGGTGCGTCCTTTGTGCGTCAAAATTACCTTCGCGACTTCTTTAAAGAGACATTCAATATTAATTAAGTACATGCTCATTCAAATAATTTTCATTATGGTATCACATTCTAAAAGAAGAAGAATGCTATTCTAATAAGTTCTGTTGATATAATTGCTTCTTCTCTTTACATCATTTTCAAAGGAATACCGCTCTTCTTCTTAAAATTGCAGAGGAAGGAACTAATTAATAATATAGAGGAACATGTGAAAACTGAATATGTTACAAATATAATTTACACTACTATTCTTATGATTTATTAGTAAACATCATACACAACTATCATACGATTATAACATACTGCAAGCAGTAATTTTTTATATATAGCTTATTACATTATAACATGAAAAGTGTAGGAAACATTCGACCTTAACAGAAAAAAATGTTATCTCTTCTATAAATAAAACAATGTTGCGTGGAGAAATGTTCATGCCTGTTTTTATGACCTGTGCCGAATTAACGGTAAACGAAAGCAACATTGCGTAAATGAATGTTCCGAAACTGGAAGCCTCAAAGGTATATAATTAAACGAATATTCTATTAGCGAATCAATTATCGTTTTTACCACTTGTCCCAGTTTGCGGGGAATTGATAGTCAAACACGTCGTCTGACATGATTTATAAATTAAATTTGAAAGTAAAAATGGAAGTACATTTTGTATTTCCATTTACATTTTATATTTCCATTTACTTTTAAATTAAATTGATCAATCGTGATGTCAGACGACGGACTGATAAATAAGGGCTCCTCCATTCACCGGAGCGTGCTGCTTTCACTTAAAAAATTTTAGCTGTCCCAAAGAAGCTTGAGAGTCCGCCAATTGGCAGCGGTACAAGGCGCCGTCTCAAGTTAGTATTAACAGTTGCGTCTGATCGAGAGTCAGTTGCAATGATAAGACTCAATTGTTGAATGTCGCGCGATGCGTGATGCAAAAATGCGATGTATAAAAACGCGCTGTACGAAAGCTTAAAAGCTCCCTCAATGACACGTATTTAAGCGGGACTGCAATCGATAGAGGTGGTGTTTGCCGAGACTTAGCCGAGATCGATAAAAGTCGAACAACAGAAAACATGCAATATTTGTACGATTTATAAATGTCACGTGATGACGTGACGCATAGCAATCTTCCATTAATGATCGAAAATAATTCACGAGGCACTTATGTGTGATTACATGTTCGTCACGCGACATGTCCGGCTTTTTTTGTCAATCGTTACGTTCAGAGACGATGTACAGATCGGTAATGAGATATAATGTGTATTTTGAGTATATATTTATAAATGACTGTTTCTCGTGTTTGGAAGGCCGTTTGTCCCGGAAATTCCCATTAATAATTTGGATCGCGAGCAGGATGTCCATCGCCAAATTTTTGATAAGGCGATAATCTTGTTTGTACACGATTAAAATTCCGTTACGCAATCGTCATATGATTGATTACATCATAGCATGTGTACTGCTCCTCTCTCGCGTTTCAAAGTCACTTTCACGTCTCTTCCGCCGAATATGAAATATCGCGCAGAGGATTATAACATGAATTTATTCTTTTTTTTTTTCGTTCGTCGAAAGAAGAAATTACTTTGCACGATTGCAAAGAATTGCTTGAGTGCTTTGCATGTATATACCTACTTCATTTTTAACAACTTTCTACAACTTTATTGGGAATATGTAACAATTCGGAATTTAGTAAAATACCTGTTAATAGCACGAATGGAAAATTCTAGACTGTTATGAACGTAATGGATTGGATACAAAATCAATAAACTTGATAAGATATTGATAACAGTTGAAAAAAAGGAATTCGATTAACGAAGGTGCGGCTTCATATATCCTGGCGAAATGAGGATCAACGGCATCGTATATTATGTGCGTGGGCGAAGAACAAGTACAGATAACTAGCCGAAAGGAAAGAAAAAAGGGGAATAACTACTTTATCACACGAATCGAATGCCGAAAGCGAAAGCACCAACCTCTCTACTGCCTTCCTTAGGTCGAAATCGTCGTCCCTGGCGAAACAAATTCACTTTGAGATCGGACACTTTCTTTTCTCGTATTACCCGTTAATATAATAGTAGATATTTCAAAAATGTATATCCCAAATTCAAGAAAAAAATAACTTGTAAAACAATACCAAGGTTAAACTTTTAATCATATATCACTCCAATCAAGAGACGAATTTAATTCCCAAGGTTCTTACAGTAGCATTACTATAATTGTGTTCTTTTTTCTCGCACAACCTGTTATCATAATACTATATGTATATATCGGAATATATATTCCAGATAGGAAAAAAAATAACTTGTAAAGTAATTCCGAGATCAAACTTCTAATCATATCAGTCCAATTTGACGTATTTAATTATCAAGTTTTCTGGTCACTATTTATGATTAAAAAAACCGTAATAGAGAGTAATTACAAAATTGAAGAGTAACATTACTGTTATCTTGTTGCTTATCTACTCCAAATTATTTCCAGTCATAATTTGCCCACATTTTAATGACAAGAAGTAACTACGTCATCACGTTAGACGATTGCAGATCGCGTTAAGCGCTTATAAATATTGTAATGTACAATTGTAATCTCTCGCGCGAAAATATACCAGACTCCTCACTCCTCCGAGACTGTTTGAAGTCTCCGGCTGTTTAAGTCGCTCTCCTACCTCTTGGCCTTCTTGAGAAGATCATCGCCGCCCTCCAGAAACTTTTTCAGCGTGTTCGGTATCCGCGAGTCGACCGCGGACACGGCGATGATGTCACCCCCCTGCTTCAGCTGGACCCCGAGGTGCTGCGGGCCTCCGCTTTTGCTTGTGAACTGTACGAACCTGCGAAAAATATATGCCGCGTTAATCGACTAGGATAAGTCAAGTCGCGAGAGCCGGTCGGGCTAATTATCGTGCTACGTTACGTCACGTGTGACCAGACTTTCTAAATGTGGCGCGTCTTTGATCATTTCGCGCTCGCCGCGGAAGCGGAACCGCGACAAGCGGTGAAACGTAACGAAACAAGTATGAAGGAACGATGAATTAAATATTAAATCATACACGCTATCGAGAACTCAATAGGTAATTGTACATGACAGTCGAGAAATCAAAATAAGTTGAAATATAGTTTTGCTCTCTAAGAAATAATTCTCGCAATATTCGTTTTTTTTTCCTTCCTTTTTTTCCTTAAATTTATTTCTTGTAAAATGGCAGGAAGGAATAGATAATGTACGTCTAAATGTCAATTTCGTAATACACGTGCGTCCATTAAGATAAAAACGACATATGTTTTATTAGTGTTTTCCACGTTGCGTCTGTGTACGTGTGTGTGTGTGTGTGTGTTTTATTTTTACCAACGTAGATAAACTTTTAATTTCAATTTAACTTACTTTTAATCTTTTCTTAGTTCTGAAAATTAGAAGAAGATAAAAAGTGAATTAAATCGAAATTAAAGTTTTAATCTGTGCATTGATAGAAATGAACATTATAGTCTTTCAAAATATAGCAATTAGTGACATTTCGAGATGCATTGCGTTGTGACTTGTAGTTCTCACGTTTCCGAATCCTCTAAGAACCCTAATTATTGCTATCGCAAACTTACAACTTTGGAAAAAAAAAACGCAATTGATAAGATAATTTTTTCCACGTGAAACTGTAGTTTTCATACCGCCAGACGTCTCTAATTATTTATGAATAATTCCTGATGCGACGTTAATACCGATTTTCGTCCTTATTTATTCCCTTCTATACCCCTTCATTTAAGAATCAACCGATTATCATCCCGCGATCTTTATACGGGAGAAAGAAGATTTTCCGGCGGATCCCGGAGACGTAGCTTCGGATACATTCGCTTTTAATAGAGACAGACGACGGATGTGCGCGTGACTCCGGCAGACGTGGACGAATGGCCGAATCGTGAAATAGGACGAGCGTAGAGATAATATTCACCATCTAATTTTCGTCTTTTAGAGAATCTAGAAATGTATCCAGTCAACAAAACGACTGAATAGCATTTCGAGATCCCTACGACGATCTCAAATGGAATCGGATTAGGAATACCGTCTTCGTGAAATCGGAACGACGGTTTCTGGAGCATCGGGAATGTCGGGAGCGACAGCGACGGTTCGCGATGGAATCGCGACGGGATCGCAACGAAATCGGGGGACGCTCGAAGCTCGAAGGCTCGCCGATCACCCGAGGCCCGAAACATACCTTCCGCACGCCCGCCGCCTGGTTACGGCCCTGGATTCCACACTATACTCACCTCATATCGAGCGCGCGGCTGACGGAGAAGTTTCGGCTGCCGGCAATGCTGGCGACGGCGAAACACGTATTGCCCTCGCTCTTCCCGCACGCGTTACCGAACGCGACACACGCTCTACCGAGCAGTCGTAATTTTCCACGATAGGGCATTTTTCGACGAACGTTATCGCCGATAGAGGTAAGAGGGCGAGCGGGGAGCGAAAAACAGAGAGAAACCGACGCGATTCGAGGGGCACAAACGTCGTGAGAGACGAGACGCAACGGCGCAACTGAGATTACCGAGAGGCCACGGCCACGCTCTCTCGAGTGTCGTGCGGCACGTAGGGGGTACGACCACGTGACCCCTTGATAAAAAGGCGAAAAGGCTGATCGATGTGATTTTGGACAGGTGACGGAAAAGGGAGAAAAGAGGAAACTACGAGAGAATTGTTGAATGTAATAATGATACTCGCGAGATGTACGATAAGATATTGCACAATATTATCTTATCTTGAAGCGATATCGATCGTGCCAATAAATAACATCTGCGACAGGAAACGTGAATCGCACGTTAGTTGTTAGGCACACAAATTTTGTCAATTACCAGCATTCTTACTGCAATGGATGGGGGAGAAGGAAATTTGCGTGAAGAGATGTTTTATAGTTTTATATGTTCGATGGTAATTAATGTTTTGTTGTTTATATATACCCAAGTAGCAGGATGACGTCCAAACACGTCTTGATAACGTATTGTTGATATTAAGACGTTATTAATACATCATTTGACGTCACTCTGTTATTTAGGATAATACTAATAATACTATATAATATTATCGACATACAGTAATAAATACTATTTTATATTTGACTGTTTAGAGAAGCCTCGATAATAAATCTGAAATGTGTATCTATATATACAGAATATTTTATGGCACATTCGAAAAGATAGAAGATAGATAGATTATAAAGCATTTGGTTGCGTAGTAAGTGTAATTAATACTTTAGTGAGAGAACACGGTCCACTTTAACAGCATCATCTTTAATACCCCTTAAATCAAAAGCTTACAATTTAACAATTGTAGCTTGAAAGCTTACTCTAGCAATTAATAATTAGGTAAGAATTAAGGTAACGGGTTTTTCCGAGTGATCATAAACTCTTCGCGGTCGTGATACGGCTCGTACGGATCGTCGATGTAATAATGCCGTCTGCGCCAATACTTGGACGTCATCTTGTCCAGTAGCGTCGACTGCGTGGCATTGCAGAACACGTGTCGCCGCAGTCTCTTCTTCCTGGCGGTCGTCTTCGTCCACAGCTTGTTATGTCGACCCGACCTCGTTCTGATCCAGATACCCCTGCAACATTTCGTTTGTCGCTCGAATCTTGGCTTCTACGATATAAGATCTTTGAGGATTATTATAATGCGCTTGATGTATCCTTGAAATATTACCAGTGCAAACGGTAGAAACGGTCTAAAACCGTCTTCACGGTCTTCCGCTTTCCCGACGTTAGAGAGAACTTGATTAACGTTCTCACTGGCACGTTAGTAACAGGTTCGGCTGGCAAAGCCAGACGATTTTCCGTCGCTGCATGGCTGAAAGAATAACATTTACATTACTTTTACACAACAATTTGCATCTTATTATTTATCTCACTCGCATAGAAATCAATATGTTCCACAAAATTACTTCTGCAATATTCTACTTTAATTACTTTAGTAATGTTTTATGTTGCATAGGTCCGACAGCTGCCCATTTCTGAACAGCGATTGATAGCGCTCCGAACCCTCTATGCTGTACGGAGTTCAAAACGGGATTGCATCTTGAAGCAACGCAATTTACTACACTTGTACTCGTCGCTCTCGCTGCAACTCCTGAAAGAACACCACGTACAGTACGTATACTTGCAAGATAAGTCCCGCCCTACAATAGATGTTTTAAGCCCTAAGGGCCGATATCACAGTCTCCGATTAACGTGATCCTCCGATTAAACCCACTCTGCATCTCTTTCTAACTGTCCCCCTAGAAAGAGACGAAGAGTGAGTTTAATCGGAGGATCACGTTAATCGGAGACTGTGATATCGGCCCTAAGCCTTAAGAAATTGTTCAATCATAGTTGAATTTGAGAAGAATAATTGACTGTGATTGGTTAATTTCTTAGGGCTTAGGGCTTAAAACACCTATCGTAGACTGGGACTAAAAAATAACAAACAGTAATAAGTAAAACTGAACTTATGTAATCAATTAGAGAGAAACACCATATACGGTCCGGATGGGTATTTTATATACTTTTTCCAAACTCAGTAAACTGCGTGCCGATTTTGTGTGGGTCTTTAAAAGTTACAAACTCGGGGAAGAATGTCTTATATCCAAAATACATGCGATCACGTATTATTTAATTATGTGAGTATCTCGAGCACGTAGAACCGCGTAGAATGTTGGGACTTTATGGATTGCTCTTACACTCGATTTCTTCGAATTAAAACATACGGAGTATTCAGGAGTCTTATCTACACCGGATTTAATTAGGAAAAAATGATCCGAACATGATCTCGCGAATAGAAAATTCACAATCGAGAAAATTTCACGAGACGGAGAACTCCAAGTGCACGCGTTTAAACGCGCGCGCTCGCCCACGTTCCAATTCCGCGGCGTTCCCTCCGCCAGCGGCGTGTCATGGCGATCGCGGAACAGCGTACCTAACCTCCCGACGTCGCGCGGCACTCCGTCGTTCGCGACGCGACGTGACGCGAGATCGGCCCGGTGTATCATGGTGCGACGCGGAGCTGACGCGTGACAGGACCTCGCAACGCGGTCGCCGATCGCGGGATCGGCCGTGGAGCACGCGTACACCCACCTCGCAGCGCCGCGCTCACGGCACGCAGCATTCTTCTTTTCGCGCAGTTCCACCCGATTCCGGTGTGTCGCCCAGCCAGCTGTTTTCCTCCCCCTTCCGTGCCGTAGTTTCGTTTTTCGTTCCCCTTTTCCCGCAGTCCGCAGTCCCGCCCCGCTGGCTGCCCGACCGGCCGCTCGAAGGATGTTCCGAATTGGATTAAAATTTCCGTGCAACGGTCTGAATCGGGTACGTAGCCGCGTGCGAGATGTTCGCGGGTGGGCGCCGCGCGATCGTCCGGGAAAGTTCGCCCGCGTCGAAATACCGCGTGGAGCGACCGCGCGATGACACGATCGCGTACCGTGACGTCGTGTCCTCGCGACAGTGTCGCGCGACTATACCGCGCCGACCGACTCCACGCGCCGTCGGCGCGTCACCGGCGATCAACGACGAGCGTCGTGGGGTCGGACGAGCCGTGATGACGGTGACGGAGGATCCCGCGGGGTCTCCGACGAGAACGTCCGTCGTCGCGGGCGACGTTTCCCGGCCCGCGCGCGCGTGACAAAGATGGCATGTTTTCAAGAGGGCTTACATAACTCCAAAAGTTCTGATCTCAACGTGGTTTAACCCTTTCAGGTCAAAAAACACGGCTCCAGACTACATCTGACTGCCAGGTACTACGAGTCGCGAGCGCGCATCAAGTACGAGCCAGATGGAAGGTGAGTCCTTCCGGCCAAAGTCCATCCGGGTCTCGACAGGTCTTGTTGCTTGTCAGACGCTTGTCGTTATCCTGCGGAGATCGTCCTCGCGCCTCGTCAATTCCGAAACACGGTTGACATTATGTTTTCAAACTGTTCATGTGCGATTTCGTGCGGTGAAATCGTAACGCGGTGAGGTTATGTCCGATCATGTGTTTTCCTAAGTCCTAAAATAAGAATGAGTAATTTTATGAATGACATCTGCTACATTCATGATTTTACCACTACTGTATCTGAATTCTGTTGAGTAATCATTGATCATGAGAGTTGTTAAGCGTTCGACAAGTAATATAACTTTACTTAATCTTTTGATATTATGTGCGTCTTGTATCTATATGTGTACAAAAATATAGTCTTGTATTTTTTTTTTCAGGCTATGCAGGGATGTCAGACTTATCTCCAGGTTTACTGGACTTAAGTATTCGACCGCACCGTCAAAAAGGTACACACAGAACATGAATCTTAAGAATATTTGGCACGTTGTTTATTAATGCATGCTCTCCTTTTTCTGTGATTTCGTACAGGCTGGCTATTTGTATAATTTTGGGTGTGTACTGTATCACGAGAGAAGGAAAAAGAAAGTCAATTGTTTTATATAGATTTATTTTAATTGCTTGCGTTTTTCATAACAGCGAGAAAAGTCGGGGATCGGGGACGCTGTTAACTCTAGGAGCTGTAACGATAGGTACCTTAGGAATACTAACGTATGCAAAAAGAGATCCAGAGTTTCGAGCTACTCTCGAAGGATGGATTCCTGGCACAGACAAAGCTATCCGAATTATCTTTCAAGAAGACTCCAGCTACTTTGACTTCGTACTTACGTTCTTCGAAACGTTGAAGCAGACGTAAGAAAATAAGAATTATGTATAAAATTAATAGTTAATTATTTATGTCACTGAAATATGAATGTTTTTTTTACAGGATATTGGGCTTGTTCATCAAGGAGGCATCAATACCAGAACCAGGTCAGACAAGAATACAGTGCGCAAAAGTTGTAGAATATATACGTGAGTCCCAATCCATGCCTAATTCCTTAATTCCTTAACCCATGCCTTACTTACTTCTTTCTCATACCTTCTCCTTTGATCTTGTTCCTTTCTTCGACACTTTTTAGAATTACATAGATTACATATTACATACTTAATAAGTAATGCTCCCACTAACATTTAACAATCGCATGTGTGTACTGTGTAGCGCCCAAGTCAGCTTTTAAACCATTGGTCGAGCAGAAAGAAGCGCCTATTAACAAGAGTCATACCGAAATTCGTGTTAGTAAAGACAAGGGTGAAAAAGTAGATGTTGGTACGTTTACATTATTTCTTTGCAATCGTTTTACACGAAACCTATGTGGAAGATAATTAAATAGTTCATATTTTTATAGTTGAAAAGCCAAAGTCGCCTCCTAAAACTATACGCGATGAATTGATGCCGCAAAATCTTGTCGAGTTAGAAACATACTGTGGCGAAGCTGCCGCTAAAGCTATTGCGGCCTACCACAAAGCAGTGTGCGCGCTTCAGGAATACAATCAGGATGTTGTCAAAGTAGTTGAAAGTGCTGGCACTACGATAAGCGGAGTCGTTTGGCAAAGGTGATTGTCGTTATGCTTACGTAATCATTTCACACTTCACTTGTATATCGATTATGTAATCAGATTTGTCACGTTCGCAGGTTAAAGGAGGCGACGGAAAAGAGGAAACAGACCATACAGCAGGCGGAGGAGCACGCAAAAGATGCGTTAGATTCTCTTAAACGCATGTACAATCTAATCGATGAACCTGTGCTCGAAGCGGCCGCTCACATTAAAACGGCCGCAAGGCGGAATATTAGAAAAATTATAGACGACGTGGATGAAGCCAAGAAAAAATATACCGAGGAGCTACAGAGTGGTAGCGTTGCGGAGCGTTACTGGAAGCAGGTTCAGACAGCGCGAGAGAATTTTAACGAAGAATTGCAAATACTGTTTCCCAATATAAATATTCATGATAAGAAGTTGTCTGTAAGCGAAGAAGCCTTCGATTTATTCGTCCTGCATATGTATCACAAAGTCAACAATCTGCAAAAGGAGCTGGAGAAATTAAGAGTGAGTTGTTAGCATTATTTATTTTAACGTCAACCTCGTAGCCTCCAAATTTATATTTCTGAAACGCTTTCGTGCTAAAACAACGTGATTTTCGCATAAAATAATATTGCGTCGATAATATCGTCACTATCTTCAGAGAAAAATTGTTCAATTACAGACAGTCAACGAAGCTAAAGTGAAAGCGGCATTGAGAACGACGGGTGAAGACGCAACTCAAGAAAAGCTGGACGCGCTAATAAGCCTCGCGGTTAACCAAGAGAGGCTTGAGCTTGAAGATAAACACGCGAAAAAGGTAGGACATATTTTCATTATATTTTTAATTTAAAACATGGATCGCGAGCACAGACCTTTATTTACAGAAAGATAAATTCTGAGAATAACAGAATTTTAAATTTATTAATCGTCATTTGCGAACGTAACGTGACGTGTTATCCCGTTGTATGCTGTCGAGCTTATGCCTCTTCGTTCGTACATTCTGCTGTGGAGAAACTAATTCTATAATTCTATAGTGTGCATACATATGTGACAAGAGAATATATTCAAGTACGATTCAGATGGCTTCAAAGCGCCTTGTTTGGCGTGCGAATAGCGCACCGGCCGATGTTGCATGCCTTTACACGCTCCATCCCTGTTCTCTTAGTGTACAAATACAGATAAATGCGAGCTTTAGCGCCGTTATTAATGTTGCCGTAGCGTTCAGAGACTTTGTACAGCCACGCGTTCACGTATAAAATCTAGCTCTGTTGCGGATATAGCCGCGCGAATTAAAGAGGGATGGCATAAAATGATTCTCTCATTAAATCGTTCCGCGATAACAATCGTGTGAAACGCGAAAAATTTCTGAGATTTCTAAGGAAATGTTTTTCACGGTGAAAGGAAAAAATGATGGGGGAAGATGGAGGGAGGTAGTTAAAAACCGAGCGGTGGAAATGATGGTGCTTAATAATGCTTGTAAGACGAACGAATAGAGAGATAAAGCGGTGATAAAGCGGGCCTTCATTAAAGAGCGTCAGAAAATAACGGAATAAGAAAGTAACAACGGGTCACTTGAATCATAGCCGGTTAACATCACGTTTTACTACTTTTCAAGATTTCTCAAGTTGAATGGCTCCGCGCATAAGGTAATATCCGAACGTTGCTTCGTAAAGTTACATTTTACAAGATTCTACCAGTGATGCGTTTTTTTTTTCGGCTTTAATAATCCTTTATCAAATGTCCTTCCTCCCGCGTTTAGTAAGAACGTGCCAACTTTGTGAGTCAAATCGAGACCGAATCGCTTTCCACGCGATTGTATTCAGATCGTGGCACAGGTGCATCGGTATTTTGTTCGAATATGACGAATTTAAATCGGTGCAGGCATCGATGTGTAACGCCACATACGCGATATGTCCGAGCGTGTCGCGTCAGAGGATTGCTCCAGCAACGCCAGTCCCGTCTTGGTTCTTTTATTTATTTCCATTTGGCCGGGCGCCAATATTTCGACAGCAACTGGCGATATTATTCCCTTGGAGTGTACCTATACGGCGTTTGTGCGCCATAGCCATACGTATGCTACCGGAGAGGTATCTGCTGAGGAACCATTGTGACTCACTGTCCTCATAGTTGTCCGACAGCTCTTTTCCGGGGACTCTCTTCTTTTATATCCCCGGTCTCTGTCTCCCGGGGCCGCACCGCCGAATATAAATCTTGTCGAATCGATCGGCGCGGCGGACTCGCACGACCTTTTGTTCTCGTTTCGAACGGGAACAGCGGTGTCCTCTAATTGCTATTTGTCTACGAGCTTCCGGTACTGCTCGTTAACGTCCGGTCGAATATTTTACCGTTAATGCATCACGGACGGGCCGGGCGTATCGCTGACCGATATCCCTGCGTCATCCAATAAATCACATATATATGAGAAAGACAGCGGAATTAATTAAACGGTAATCATTGCATAAGTTGCCGCTAACAAACGATCGTTCGTCCCGCGACAGTTGATGCGAGCTGTCGGGGCAAATGCGACGAAAGTGTGTCATGTCATCGTCGTCGTCGCGAACTTTACGGTGCGTTTGCGTTGCTGCTCGTCGCGCAAAGAGGGATCCTCTCTCGCGTCATTTAATTAACGTATAGTTTCGCCTCGGAAAAACAACTCGTCGCGCGTCGTCGTTTTCGTCAACGCGAGCGACTCCGAATGTTTTCGTCCCAACGCGTTGCAACGTTGCGAAAGCAGAGGTAAAGTCACGCTACAAATCATTGGCAAAATAAAACGGTCATCGGAAAGGCCATGGGTCAAATTTTTTCGAACGAGTTAGAGGAATTAATTAGTTTTTTTTTTTCATGTATATATTCGAGGCACGTGTTTATATACATATCGTAAATGAATGTAAAATATAAATCAGCCGAAACGACCACCGTTTATCAAATGTTTCATTTTTGTTTATACTCACAACAAATAAGTAAAGTTTTCCGTGAAGCCGTAGGGATACGTCCCAAGATCGTAGGGAGAGCTTGAAAAATTCATAGTTCCTTATCTGCTTTCACGGCTTGGGATTTCAGTCCAAGGCGCCCGGTCACGGAATATCTTGATGGCGGTACACCTAAAAGTTATTTACCGCGACGGACGTGAATTATCGATGAAACTTTTTGTCACGATTTGTTTTGTCTCGCGCACGGGCGAAGCTTACCATCGTCTGGAAACAAAATGCGAGCAGTGAAACTCGTTCGAACCATTTTCCGTACATCAGTTTTCGCAGCGCATCGCCGCGCGATAATACTCGTCAAAGTATCACCGATAATTTTAGCGCTTTTGCGCGAACAAATTAAAATTTACGATATTTAATAGAAATTCTTACAGAAGCTAATAAATTCCACAATAATAAGCGACAGTCTGTGAAAATCCCACGCTCTTTTCCGCATTAAGCTTATATTTTAATTTCTAGAAAAAAAAATATATATATTGATTTAAACTACAGGAAAGTCTGTTTTAGCAATGTTAATTAAGTTCCTTTAATTTTAATTCGAATATTCTCTTTCTGTCTTTAATGTGCATGCACACGTTTATATCTGCGGGTAAGTCGTTTAGCCGCACTTTTCGGGCGCGAAGTGATGCACTCGTTCTTCGAAAACGATCTTTAGCGCACGTGCGCGCCGCCGCGCCGGTCGTATATCCGCTTTTACGACGGAAGCGCTCGCCGGTAGGAAAAATATTGCTAGACGTGTATAGGACGACTAACCAACCGCGCGAAAGAGCGAGCGTTTAAGCGTTCTTTCCCGTCTTTGTAAGTCGAAAAATTCCCACATTAATGCCATTGCGGTCGTACGTGCTGTACCGATCACGGCATCTTCCCTGAATGTTTTTCTTCCCGATCCGGAGATCAATTTCCTTTTTCGCTCGCGCCTTTTCCCATGAATCTCAGATACCTGTCTTATTTTGCAGACCAAGATTCTGGAATAATTTAAAGACGACGTCATCGGTATTCTGAATTTTCATTGAGTCTTCAATTGAATAATATGTAGTGTCTAGAGACGTTCATTCTTTACGTCAATGACGAATTCTTCGAGAATTTTTACTTAAGGAAGATGTTGCCGTAAGGTTTCATCTATTGGAAATTTTCAATTCAGCGTAAAATCATGGTTATCAAATCACGAATTGAAATGAAGAAGAAGTAAAGTTCGATTGAATATGAACAATAAGATTATTCTTTCTTCGTTTAATTGCAGCTCAGAAGTTTAACGAAAAGCCTTCCATTTCCGACAGGAAACTATCGATTGGGAAACTATTTCACTTTTAAAATTGTTGGTTGACATTTGACATTTTATTTGAAGTCGAATGGGGAGACTAACTCACGTTGCAAAACAGGAAGAATATTTTCATTGGAGTCGGAAAGGCTGACAGAATCATTGTCGTAAAGTCTAATGTATTTCGTAACTGGGGAATACGCGTGAGATAATAAATACATTTCGCGCGAGCCTTTTCTCGTATGTATTGTATTACTTGCCATCAACGCAAAACAAAGATATGGAAGATATGTGATGAGGATGAACTATTCTCCGGTTTAGAGGATTTTTATAGACAAATAAAATTCTTTCGCTTCACCAGAATTACATTGAGATTTACGATACGCGTAACTCCTGAAAATTCTTTATTACGGTCGTTTTACTCTTAAGAACGAAGAAGAGGAAATCAATCTCGATTTCATTAAATAAGGAAAAAAAGGAGCGTTGCTGGTTTTTTCCCGATCATCAAGTGGGAACGCCATCGAACGCGGGCGCGAATTGCGAGGCTCTCTGTCCGCGATATCTAGAAAGAGCTTTTTCCATCCGCAAACTTTCGATCGTTCGGCAAAGTCGGCGAGGCGCGACCCGCGCGAGTTAATAGCCCCAAATCCGTTTTCCTTTCTTTCGGGGAGGATCTCGCCCGTCGCATCCGTCGCCCGATCCCCAGGTAGATTGCCGTACAAATCGTCGTCATTAAATTAGTTACGCGCCCAGGAAAAACCGCCGCGATTTCGTTCGCTCGAATCCGTCTTCGCGAGAGATAAACGCGAGAACCGAGCGGAATTCGTTATCGTCAGCATTCGAGAACGAGGGGGAAAAAAAGAGAAAGATAAACGTAATACACAGAGGGGTACGAGATATATAACTGCATTGTCTAACCGTAATGAAAGGACCTCTTTGCAATTTAAATCACAAGAGAAATGTGCGAATATTGTTATCATTTTCCTTTGACGGGACGCTCGATTAAGTAGTGCATGTATTAATAACAACACCTATAACAATCTTTCCGTTCTTTCCGATTCTTAATCTGAACAGAGAAAAATGCCAGAATAATTAGTAGAACGATAATTGCGACAAAGTAAACACTGTAATCCCATAATCGACGATAGACGGAGCAGAAACATCTGTCGCAGTATTTTGCAAGCGGAACAATTTTCGCGTGACTTCGCGTGAATATAAACGGCTCGTGTTTTTCCTCTACCGTATTTAATTAATCCGGCTTGGCGCAATTGCGGCATGCGACCGGTGTTAGTGAAGTGTTTTAGATTTGCCGAAACGGATTATAGAGCGTTGCGCTGGAGCCAGCTTAGCTCAGCCGAATGGAAGAGCCTCGCCTCCCGTTATTTTAAAAAAATTTTTTATTACCTATAAAATGTCAGTTTTATGTCGATTAATTTCAGATAATTTACGTGAAAAAATAAATTTATAGTTAAGGGATATTCTATAATTAGGAAATAGTAATAAAAAAAGATTGTATAATTTCCTACTTTTATAAAAATTAAGATTCGTTGTCAAGGAACAAGTGTAACTTCCTTTTAGCATTTAGATCGTTGCAGCATCGACGACAGCAACGTGAAAAATAGCCAGCCTTAAGATTGCGGCTCATTTCCATTTGCCCTCGATTCCACCGCATTTTGCGCCTTTTGCTCAAAGACAACTGCATTTATTCGTACATTACCCGACATTGACTATCTCTAGAACTTCATCGATCTATCCTCGTAGGAAACCTAAGATGCGGGTGAATAACGATCGAGAAGGCTCGCGTTCTATGGTATCGATAGAAATCCCTCTCGCACCCTTGAAACTCCCTCAAACGGGTCGGCGAAGTTGTCGGGTCAGCCGTGCGTTAATTATTGACACGGGTTCTCGGTACATAGAGATTCCAGATGGTGGCGGATGCCGGTGCATGTCCGCGGACCGTCCCAGAAACACGGGTCCGTAGACGTTGTATACGAAACACAACGTTGGCCAGGGAGTAAAAGGGTGAACCAAGTGAGGCGAAACGACGTCGGTAGACAGGAGATGGAGGATGTATCAGACTTTCGAGGCTTGGGTCGCTGCCCAATGAGGACGGTCCGGCTGAAGCCTTAAGTGCGGATAATTCATCAAAGTCTCATTAGGCTAATGCCTTGAGGCTTGTATCTTGAACGGTATTATCGCGCCGAGAGTGGTGATTGCAGGAGACACAAGCTTCTCGGGGATTCTGATTTTTTTTTTTTTAATACAAAAAAGACATTCTCAATGGTCACGAAGGAAAAATAACGAAGCAAGTTTTCGCTAAATTCTATTCCTTCCGATTAGAATTTTCTTTCTTAGCGTATTTTACGTATTTTATACACCTTCAGTCCATTTCCAAATAAAAGGCGTTAAGTGGCGCAAATCCCGAGGAAATTATTTTTTTGTCGGGTCACCGTTGTTCTCGTCTCTCTGTACCTTGCAACAATATCGCCGAGCTGTCGAGAGACACTGTTTGTTCTAGACTTTAAGGCACCGGCATGCAACGTCTTATCTAGTTTCCTGAAACTTTGGCTTATCTTTCACGTGACGTTCATTTTCTCTTATCTCGCGTGGATAGGAGATTGGAAAGGGCTGAGGAACGCGACGTTACAATTCCGCGATGCACTTATATTTAATAGAATGTAAAGAGTTTATATTAAAATATAACCAATATTAATACTAGGGAAGGCAAAAGAATATTAAAAAAATAACGTAACATTTCTTATAAGAAAATTTTTATATATAGGTATATTATTTTATTTCTGCAACATAAAATACTTCTTTCTTTAATTATTTATCCAATATGGTAGAGATTATAAAACGAACGAATAAAGTATGCATATTGTCCATACTGTATTCAAGTTCACGAGTACTTCGTGTTTCAGCTGCTGACGGAGCAGAAGAAGCTCGACGACGAGATGCGGCGGCAGTTGAAATTGCAGTCGGAGATACACGCCGATCATCTTCGAGAGGCACTTTCGGTCAAAGAGCAGGAAACGCAGAGGATGCTGCAACGCGCGCTTAGCGAACAAGCCGACACCAGCGCCATAAAGCACAAGACACAGCTCGCAGAGGTAGTTGGAAGGTCACGTGCTGTTACAGCGGCTCTCAAAGGTGAGTACGTATCCCTGTATACATCTTCTTACTTCGAACCAGGAAGAAGTCGTTTCCTCAACGTTTTCTCTTGTGCAATCGCGTGATCGCGACTTATATCGCGTAGAAAAAATTCAATACCGATTAAAAATTGTGCGAAATGATTCAAAGTATAATTTAATTTAGTAAGATCAATCTCGCCAATAGTTCTGCGCATAAACTATACCTCGATAAGTCTCGTAAAAATTATCGTAGCCAACGTCCATCAGTTTAGTAAGTAATGCTCAATGTTCATTGTGGCGGTCAGGGGACAAATCATCTTTCGGGGAGATGCTTTCGCCTTTGTCGTCTTCACCATTGTGCCGTGTCCGGGCGTTTAATTACACGGGCAAAAAACACGGTCCTGGTCTCTATAAAAGACTTCGCGCGCTCGCGTCTGCGTCGAGAAAGTGTCGGCGGACATTTTGAGATGCTTGTTCTCCTCCCACTGTTTGTCTTTTCCCAATCTCTTTGTCCTTTCAACGGTAATGGACCTCTCATGGTCTCGAGTTGGACTGAGTCGGGTCGAGTTTCACCATCGAATGTGTAGCGTTTGCGCGATCAGTATTGTTTGCGACTTGCAATTCCCTGTCTTTCACCGAACCGGACATGTAACTTAGCCACGGATGTTTACAAAGGGGGGAAAGATACGATCCTGTAATTGTTCGCGAAAGAAGGGTAATACTTAACAGGATGGTCTCAAAATCGACGATACCACGTCTGACAAAAAGAAAAGTAATAAGAATATATAAAAACTTAAAAATTCCAGCGAAAAAGATTTGAAAGAGGAGATTCTGCATTTCTTCTAAAATACTGTTGGAAGTTTTCTGAAAATTACTTGTAAAGGCGCCGTTGAAAGTTATGCCGGCGATGTTTACCGAATGTCGAACGTTTGCCGGACGAAGTTTTCGGCGAATGGACGGAGTTTTATTATTTCGCGGTAACTTTGTAATCCGCGTACAAGGCGCACAACACTCTGAGACGCGCCTGGCCGAAGATATCGTAGGATGTATTCGCCCTTTCTAGTTTTACTGGTAGCAGAGGGGCTACCGGAGTTTAATCCGGATTAACCCTGTTCAAGTTTAACACAGCGATGGCACCTCCAACGGTCCCCTTATCGTCGCTGTCCGTACTCTTCTGTGTCCGACCAGTTGAGATTAATTCTCGATTAACAAATCTCGTATACACGACATGCACTCATCGCGCAACGCGCCGGCCGATAACTATCTTTAATTAGTTTCCATTCGAGTCATTTTCCGGTCACTGAATGGATTACGAACGCAACACGTTATCGATACGTCGCGCTCGCGCCCTCGATACGACTCGCTTGCGTTACATTATTGAAAATCGTTGCCACTCGTGGAGATGTACTTTTTTTTGTCCGTTTTCAATGATCCCTTCTCCCCAAGAAAACCTGCGTGTTTACTATCTGAACATTATTATCGATTATTTATAAAGAGTCCGTATTTAATCCCGCACATTTCTCGCCCATAAAGTGTCAGATATTTATTTTATCCCGCGCGTTACGTACATACATTAATTGTCGCGACACAAAGAGAGAACGAGAGAGCGGGGCTTTTAAATGAGGAAGAATTTTTTTAATAGCATTTATTTCTCGTATTCGACAAACGGCGAGGATCGCATTCGTTCCGCGCGGAACAAATTTCGTTGGAATTCATTGCGGTTTCCGACAAACGGTTTACTCCAATGCGAAAATAACGGTAGCTTCCCCGCAAACTATTGTGATATTTTCATTGGACCGTTTCTCATCGAGTTTCTCGATTAAAACGTCCTAATTTCCCGGTGGTCTACCGGTGCTTATAATTATTGTCCTAATTGCGGATTGTCTCTCGAAGTAGTGTCACCGAATTTGACCGACCGGGATATTTCTGGCTGGCGAGAGAGAGAGGGAGAGAGAGAGAGAGAGCACGGCTGTTCTCGCGGAGACGCTTTTCGCTCGTTAATTAACTTTGCCCAACAAGCGGACGGAAGTGTAGGTGGAGGTTTCCGGGAGGGAGAAGGGCGGAGAAAGAAACGCGTGGAATACGGTGCTCACCGCTGCATAATATCCATTATCCGGCGTGGAGTTCTGCGTTTAATTTGGTGAATTACGTCGTTTTACCGACGCGCTTTGCTACCGGAGACTACTCTGAGGCGGGCCGCGCGAGAACAGGAGCTACCAAAAGTTAATAAAATGCAAGTCCCTCGAAGGGTCGTAAGGTAAAGACGATAATCTCGAGGGGAAAAAAGCGCGAGGTCCCGTGATTTATAAGTCCGCATTGCGAGGGCGCGATGAAAATAAAGACATTATTGATCTTTCGTAAGGATCTCATGAGAAAAAAGCGTGGCAAGGATGACGAGAGAGAAAAAAAGACACAGCTTTTCTCTTTCTTCCTCTTTCACTGATCGCTCCCGCAATGGCGGTGGCACAGGAACGTATTTCATGAATAGAAATTAGCAATAAAAAGATGGCATGAAAAGAGATGAGGAGGCGTCGAGGTGTAAACTTCTAGATTTCAACGTGGGCAATGTTGCAACGGACAATGTTCGGTATCTCGCCGAGACGTAAGAGAGGCGGAAAAAGAGATTCCGTAGCTTCATAAAAGTGACGATTTTCGTTTTGGAAGTTTGAGAAATAACAATTTCACCATAAGTAAAATGGTAGCTTATATAATAGATAACTTTGCATAGATCTGGATTTTGTCCCGTGTCTATACGTTTCCGGCTGCGGCAAATCTTGATCACCTGTCTTATGATTATTTATTTGTGCAAAGGTCAAAAGTTTTTTACATATATGTAAAATAACGAGAGATAGCGAGATGAGCGCATATTTTTTCGAGCAGCCTGTCCTCCGGACGTAAAATTATCGCGAGTAATTAAATAACTTAAATAATTATATAATAAAAGTGCAAATTTAATATAGCTGTGCTTTTTTATCGTAGAATTTAAATACGGGAGAAAGACAGTCACGCAGGGTAGCTGGAAGGGCAATAAAGCTGATGGATGAGGGTAGAAAGCGAGGGAGATCGTAGGTCGCGGTTTTATCAGCTCGACAAACCGACTAACATATGCGACGTATGGCGTGTGCCCCAATTATAACTTCTGCCATACGTCTCTCGCGGGCGCTATTAAGGGTCAGTACACGGCTACCACGTCGAATGCCGGGTGGCGAGGAGAAAAAGTGCTACAGCCGCGCGGTCGGATGTTCGCGTATCGAAAAACACGGCTGCATCTCGCACCTCCGTGGGCGTTTATTGTCTTTCGCGCTCGTGACGAGCTCGGCAATGAAGAAGATAATAAACGTCGTAATTTACGGTAACGAGCGCGGAGGGAGAATGAAGCGCGAATTGCTCTCGCCCGAAGGGAGAAGTTGCGAGAAGTGCCTAATTTTCGGAATTTTTCTTTCGGATAAGATGCAGGAGGATCTCGCGAATGTGAGAGTGCGGCGTCTAATCTCGTTTGTCGTCGAGACAAAATAGGACTCGCGAAGCGAGTGCCGCGATACGCGGTGCATATTCATACGCTTGGTGGGACTCAACTAATGCTACGTCGAGCTACTCGACGCGCGCGCGAGACGTTGCCGCTCGCTCGCGTCGGACGCGAATCCTTCAGGGAGATGGAGATACCGACGTTATCCCGACGTCGATGCGGTTTATGTTCTTCCTATCTTGGCAAGTTTCCACCCCCGCAAAATACGGGATAGATCACCGCTATCGTCGAATATTTCCGCTGCAATTACGTCGCGTTAAATTCATCCGCGTCGCCGGCTACGCGAGGGGAGAAGCCTGCGTGTGACGGTTACCGTCCCGATCCGCCTCTCATCCGTCCTGAAGACAACTCCTCGGCGAAATCTCGCGAATAACAACGACGACGACGGATTCGTCTTTTACGATCCAGAGCGCGAGGACATTTTCAAATTCGAGGTATACACTTAACACGATTACGCAAGCTGCATTACGACAAGATTTACAATTCACGCGATGGAATCTCTTTCTTCGTGTCCTTTTTCTGTTACGATATCCTTCGCATTAGATTGAACCGATGCTGCAGGAATTAAAATACTGCCTTGAAAAAGAACATCAACTATTATAACATCGAATATTATGTAATAGCACGTATTTATTTTCTCCTGCTGAATAAATTATTTTCGTGCTGCTGAGAAGGAGATAGACGGGAGAACAAAAGAAGCATCGACTTTTCTCAATTGATTCAAGAGTCGCCCATTATATCGTTTGCGCGGAAAAATTTAAAGGGAGGATAATAAATCTCTTAATTGACTACGAGAATCGTATTCCGTCGGAATTTACGGTGCCATGCTTTTATTGCTGAATCACTCGCGATTGTTTGCGCGGGGAATTAACTCTTTTCGCATGTACGGTATTTCGGATATAACTTTTCTTCGCTCGTAACAGATTCATGTTGTTCATAAATATGAATTTAAGAATATCGAATCGTGAATATTGTGTCCATATATCGGGCTTCGCGGAGAAACGTGGCTGGCGAATCTGCAAAAAAGCATCCAATATCCGCGAGAGTCAACTTTTTTTTATACCGGCGGGGCTGCGGACGTAGAATCGAACGTTTAATCACAAGCGCACGAGCGTTTACGATTTAATATTTTCTCGGTCGCGCGTGAATGGCGCGACGAGAGTCGCAATTCCCTCGTAAATCAGACAGTACGTGCTCCTCTCGGTATCGAACGTCTCAAAATTAATAGCGTGACAGCTGCGGCAGCGGGACGCATAAACGTGGAAACGCGTAAAAGTTTGGGACACGACGCAGGGTAGATATGAAGGTGGAATACTGATGGGAACGAACGTGTATATACTATATATATGTTTAGAAGAAAAAAGTATGTGGATGTGTGACCCAAAAACCGCCGATACATAATTTCGTGAGTCTTTATACATACCTTATATACCTAATATCAAAACTAATTACATCAAATATTTAACAAATATTTCTTGAAAGCTAAACCGGTAAATAATAGATAAATTTGCCTCTTTGGCCTTTATTTTTTTATATTTTGCTATAAATATTGATTTTCCTCTTATAAAATTGAAGCCGGTCGTAAATATGTATTTGATCGAGATACATACTGATCGCGTCCGCGCTCGTTTTAATTAAATTCGCGTTTAAAATGCGTTCTCTTTTGTACGACGTCGCATGCTTTATCCCGCGCGATTTTCGCCCCGACGAAAATAGTTTAGCGAAATCGGGAGGGGGGGGGAGGAGATGGGGGAAAAAATAAGAAAATAGATCGTCGAGCTGGTGGGTTCCCACGTCGACCCTTTCTTCTTGCCCTTCGTTCGTGGCTGCAACGTCTACAACCCTCGCGCGGAAACACTTCGCGAGGAGAAAGGCACTCGTTTACGCGAGGCTCGAAGAACTAATATGGGTAATATCGAAGAAAAATTGCCCGCGGTCAAGAAGAAATATTACCGCCGGGCATTGATAAAGAGTCGCTCGTCAAATCTCAAAGCAATCATCATCGTTTCGAATCATTCCAATTTACGACGCTGCAACATGTACGTAGCATGTTAAGCTGATATCAATTTCCTCGAAAAAAAAGCGTTTAAAAAATTAATTAAATACAAGAATCCCTTGAAAATGTTTTACACAAATTAAACGTTCTGTATCTTCCAAGGGTCAACTTTAATGCTTCCGACAAATTTCTGCACCGAATATATTTTGCTGTGAATTTCCTTCCTGCGTCAGCACCACGATGAAATTTGCAAATACCAAAAGGATAGATCTGAAAGGCGCTCGTTTCCCCGACGTGATCTTTCGGTGCACAATGATCGCGGGATCCTCGCTTTTCCTGGCTTCCAACCCTGTGCTTTTTCTGCGCATTACTGTCGAGATACCGTGCCCGTCGGAATGCGGCTTAACCGTGTTCTTACGTCGCCGTTCGAAATGCAACGGGCAACTTTCCCCTGAGAGAGAAGCGCTCCTCCCTTATTTCTCTCTCGCGCCGTGTGGTTTCAGCGTCAGAAGACAAGGGCAAAAAGAAAAGCCAGCGGCGTTCTCTCCCAGCCGCCCGCACTCGAGTACCAGGGCTGTCGGCTCGTATTTCAACGAACCGCGCGGTGCTCCACTGGTGCCGGCTCGTGCTAGGGAACTGCACGACAGTAGAAATGAAGTCCTGGTGGAGTTTCTCGGTAACGACCACAAATAACGTCGACCGGTGGCGCGCGTCACCGGACTAGCGATATACCGACATTTCTTTTCCCGCGATAGAAAAAACAACGCTGTAAATGAGAAAAGTCTTGGGGTAGGTAACGATTAGGTGGACGCTTGTATTGACTGTCGCGCTATATCGAGTCGCCGAGTTGCTTAAACTCGCTTCGCGAATTTTGTAGAACGTCGATACAAAAAGGATGAACGCTTCTACTGCGCTAGCATCACGGCAATTAAAAGTTTTCTCGATTGTCCTAATTGATATAGTTACCCTTGTGGCGGACCAGTAAAAAGCTGAGAAGACGACAACGGGTAATTTATGGCGAAATTAAAAATAGAGAATTCCATCTATATTCAGTAAACTCGGGGGAGGGGGGATAGTCGGAAATAATTATGCATTATTTTCACCCATTAATTGAAAGTTAATTATGCGGTGCTCACGGAAACTGTATTTCGTAAATAGTTCTTTTATTAAGAATTTATCATCGTTTTGTAAGTACAATACGTAACGCGTATTATAATACTATTATACGTTATATTCCAGATAGATATACGTGATAGTATATCGATTTTCAAATCCAAATGTTAATCACGCGACAAGATTTAATACTAATTTAACGCCGGGTAGAGATAATTACCGTTTAAAATCGGAATTGTGAAATGGAAATTCGCGTGATAAGCTGTCATTGCTTTTTCGTCCACCGGAATTTTTACGGACGCTTAAATAATCTAGCCAGCCGACGGGCAGCCGGTCGACGAAACGAAATCAAAAACCATCCGCAGTACTGCAGTGCCAAATTGATCGTTCTCTATCGGCAGAGCTTGTTTCGTTCTTTTGACGGGCGCGAGTGTTCGGAATGACGTTTCTCACATGTGAGTGTTTTTCGGAGGTTTGGTATCACAAAGTTGTACCCTTAGAATTTCGCAAAAGGGGAAACTGCACCGAAATGAAGGATATGATCGAGAAATATTAACGATATTGATTAATTTTGATTAGAATTTCGATTAAGGAAACAAGACAAAAGGTGATCGGAATCACGCTTTTGAAGTTTCGGGATTATACGGATATATATATTTTTAGATTTTTTTTTCATGCACGTGTCGTGTGTCAGTTCTCTCTCGATTTGTTTACGATTTAGTTACGATGCCACCGTCATCGCAATTCCCATATTACGCGTTTTGTCAAAGTACAAACGTACGTGCCGGACATGGCGTTTGATTTCGCGACGTTGACGTAACGCGCTGTAACAGCTCGAATTGTGTTTCATCGCAATAAACACTAGTGCGCACGTATCTAACTGTTTCCAGTTAGATCAAAACGAGAATGTCCGGATTGAGATACATCGACAGTCTGAGATAGTTAGTTGAAATCGTATGCGAAAGTATATAAAAAAAATATACCAAAAATCTACAGTAAGTAAAAGACAGTCAAACTTTTAACAGTTTCAGTTTAGAATTTAATTTTTCGCAATCTCTCTTCTTTCTAAATTTTTATTATTTCGTTGAAATATCTCGATGTGATTGAGCTTGCAAATTAAAATACTAATATATATTCAAACGCAAAATTGAGTGAAGCAGTGACTCTATTTTAATGCAATTAATAAAAGAGGCTCGTCAATCGTTGGCTCTCACGCAATAGATTTATTAATATTGTTTTTTTTTGTCGGGCGGTCGCTATATTCGCTCTCTAACCACGACTAATTTACGAACGGAACAATAAACCGTGCTGGCGGATAGCATTTGCAGCGGCGATTAATTATCCTCGTAGCCGATGCGCGAATTTTTCTACCTGTTAGAGCTCTCGATTGCCCGATCCTCGAGCTATAGATTTTTTGTTCGTTTTTATAGAGCTTCGAACGAAAAGCAATCAATTATCCCGAGCGTGAGACCGTCGATGACGGGATTTTCGCGTTTTCACGTCAACGTCTGCACCATTCCAATCTATTCTTTTTGCAGAATTTTTTGTTCTACAACCTATTTTCTGGAAAATCCCCACATCTTAGGATTTAATTCCAAAATAATAAACTCGAGATACGATGAAATTATTTTATGTGTGAACTGGTTAAATAACATGGAAATTAGATTTACGCGTTAAGAGATTAGTCCTTGAAGTTAGATACACATTGGGTCAATTTCAATCAGCTAGCATCGCAAACGTACAATAGATTCTCAATTGAACGTACATCTCAATCGAACAAATCGAATTTGTGTGCATGTAAAATGCCATGAATAAGAGGAAGGAATAGACAACTTGATAAACGCAAGAACACTACATGGAATTAATGCACGACGAATTTGCTGTATCCTAGACTCTAATAGGCCAATTAAATAGGCCTGGGAATTTAATTTCGGCAGAGTTTGCGGATGCTTGTTACCCATATGTTTTATCGTTTTTATCTTGGTGGCCGAGTTAGCGTCCAGAGTAGCGGCTGGATACGTCTTCTGACCGAAAAAACCGCTTAAAATAATTTGCTTAACTAATGAAATTTTCGGGGGTCACGCACCGAGATAAGAGAGCGCGGCCACATATCGTAAATGCTTTAAACCGATGTCACCATGCATATCACGCCCGGGGCAATCGGGTCGTCCTCGTTAGAAAGTTGCTTGCTGCGGATGATCTTATTTTACGATTAAGCTCGAGCCACAGCTCTCCACCGCTGCGCTGGTCCGGGGGCGATCTCTCGTGGGCGGAAAAGTTAGCCGCGCGTTTTACGCGATGTTTAGTCGGTGGGCCGATGTGCGGAGGCGCAGCCTCCGCAGCGTGACGCAATGTGTGTCGGCGGACAGGGGAAAAGCCTTTGGCGTGTCGGTACGACATTGGGGTTGTGCAATCCACCCTTTTGTCGTGCGTCGACCGCATCGTTACGCTCTCGTCAATCCGAGAGCGTTCGGAAAACAGGGTCACAGAAAGGACGAAGAGCAACAGAGGAGAAGAGGGAGAAGAGTATGGGACGGGGAGGGCTCGCGCGATGAAAGCAGGGCATATAGAGCAGCCCTCGAAATTCGCGCTTTCGGAGCGTAAAATGTCACGTGGCCTGGCGCCGCTTAATTCCCTCCGAAACTGATTTAACCAGCGCTTCGCCTCGTGAAAGACGAGCCCGATGGGCCGGAAACGACAGAGAGCGCGGAGAGAAAAGGTCGCTCGTTCCAAATTCGCCCGAATGAACCGATAAGTACTGTCCGGCCACAAATTCTCGCAACAATAATGCCAGCATTTGAGTTTGCTCTTTATCGATTAACTGGAATTTAATCCTATGAGAGAGATAGAGAGGGGGAGAACATAAAAGAGAGAAACAGGCGGCGGCAGTGTGTGACCTGGCGCGGTGCCATCAGATAACATACGAAATTTTTTGCGATAAACGGCGGCAGGCGTAGAAATAATTATTGGAAAATATATGAAACAAAGCGCGTAACTTGATTGGTAAGGGCAAGTAGAATGGATGCATATCACGGGAAGGAAAGGTTAAATATATGTCGTTGCGTTACAACTAAATTTAATTTAATTCGTGTACATCAACATTCGCAGGATTAACATCCGTTTTATGCCATTCTTATTAAGTATTAATGACAATCACAAACAAAACTGGTAACGAAGTACGAACACACGTACCGAAGTTACAAGATAAATAAACAGTTTACTCTGAAATCTCTATATACAGTAACCAATATTTAGCGTGGCAATTAAAATTTAGAACGTCGATGGATCGAATCCCATCACTTGTAAGAGCAATTTATAAAATAAATGGTTCGAAAAGACACATTTTTAGACGTTTTTGGCTTACTATCATTATTTATTTATTTTTTTACTTTCTCACGCGATGCGCCCATCGATAAACGCGAAAAAAATTGTCCGCGGCCCGGTGATTACGATCTTCGCGAGTATCAGTGGAGACAATTAATTCTGACAGGCCGCAGAGCAGAACTTCGTCCGTCCGAGTGACGATACATCGCCGCCGGGGGGTACGCTTGGACAAACTAGTAATTATCCGGAATAATTGGACGCGTTCATTCGGGAGTCTGATAATTCCCGCGGATATATGGTGGATTTAACTTGGGCTCGGGAACTTTTCGCGACGACATTCGGTTCAGCCGTGGACGGCTTCGCTCCCACGTAATAACGCGATTTCGTCTGGCAAGGAAGGAACGGGCAGGAGGACCGACACGCGAGATGGAGTGGATCCGGCTTGAAACAGTCCTCCCGAGCCCTTCGACCTTCTCCGTTTTCCGCGTCGATGCTCACCGACCAGTTCGAGCGTGAGAATCGTTCGCTGAAAGTCCATGGCGCGGCAATATAAGCACGGAGGGAAAACGGAAGAAAAAGAGAGAGAGAGAGCTAGAAGGAAAGCAGATTCTGGGATATATGTCGCACGACGCGCAATCGGTCTGTCATTTTGGCTTTACGGTCGCTTTAACTTACCATTAAAGTCGATGCGTTCCACCAATACAACTGGAGATTCGATATTGCGTGAGAGGAAAGGAAAGAGCGCCTTGTAGACATTAATTTATGATCAGTCGTTTATATGCGGGAAAATGTAAGTAGTGCTGTGCGAGAAAACGATGGTCTCTGAGATAATTTATCTTTACCATTTATGGCCAAGCACTTTGCATTTTAGTAGCGATAAAGTTGATGAAACTCGACCGATGTATACAATGTGGTGGTGGGCGTTGCGAGTTAAGCAGGATTTAAGTATTATATCAAATATTGAAAACGCGTAACTCATTTTATTATATATACGTTTGCGTATTTACCTATACGAAGATTATATTTCGCGAATAGGAAGATTCAAAAGTTAAATTGTTTTTTTTTTGCCCAGATATATGTATTCATATTTTGACAGGCAACCGTGTAAAAATAGGATGGATGGGTCAATGTGTGGCATTATAGCCGATCCAACGGTATTGCCAATAAAACCGGACGATGATTGACAAGCGGATATAAAACCGCGGACTTAATAACTGCCCGGATGTTACTGAATAATTAGTTTCCAGGGCACCGCGGCGGGTGTATACCGTTCCGCGGACGGAATTTCGCCGTGGCCGAAACGTCGATACGACTTCTATTCGATTTTTCGCGAGAATTACCTATCGCGCTATCGACCCACTCGTAAAAGGAAATAGCGGCAGACGGTCGCGCGGTCTGTGTGTAATGCCACCGCCAATAAAGCGGCGGAGCCGGGCGGGCAATAAAGCAGAAATTGCACGACGGATTCGGTAATTCGTCCCGTATGCGGACCGGGGACTGGTCTGCGGTTGCGAATTTGCGAGGTTGCTTGCTTATGCGGCGAAATTGATAATACGGTCCATCCCCGGCGACCTCTCCGAGGCGTCGCGCGATAAAAATGCGCCCCGCGAAGGATTAGCTTAAAGAGCACCGGAATTTTATTGCCGTTGCGAGAAATGATATTGCCGCGGCCACGCGAATTGCGGATTCGGTTATTCGAGCCCGAGTAATTTAAAACGGGGGATAACCGGCGCGGCTTGCTGACTAAGCCTTCGCAAGGATTCCCCCTTTTTTCTCTTTTGCTGAACGTATTACGGATATTTTATGAAAAAGCACGATAATGATATTTGGGCGACAAAAGTGCGCCCCGTAACTCGCCGTGATGATAAAATCGCAGGGGAGGGTGGGACCCCTCTATCGCGGGAGATTAATCACGCGCGCGTCTGTGTCCTCGAAACGTTCGTGCTTTTAGAGCGATTGTCGTTATAAAGAATGATATTGCACTTATTACAGACCGTAATTTGCTTTCGCGCTTCTCTCTGAAACCCGAGAGCGTGAACCGACTGTAATTGCTTTGTTAATTTTGAGAGACGACGATAATGTTGGATTTTTTCAATCAAACGTTCGCAGTGAAATATAATAAAAATTATTTCATAAGTTCGAGAATTAAAGCTTATCAAGCTTCGTCTAAATTAACGTTAATTCACATGATGCGGATGTTCGTACATGGCATACAAGTAAATAGAAATGTGATTTTCCCAGACCAGACCCTGAAATCTGGGAAAACAGGCTGAGAGAAACGGGAGAGAGCTGCACGGAAAATCTCTAACCGAGCAGGAGTAATTTTCTCTAGACAAGAGATCGTTCTGTAAACCCTATCCGGATTGATACACGTAATAAATCACGAGCTAGAAGCACCGAGATTCAGCTGAATCCTGTTCCTCTCGCCCGCCTTGACGGTGTTAACGGCCATGCCGAACATCTTTCCGTTTTACAGTTCATCAATCGCCGGTCGACAGGTGGGATGCTCGTCATGCCGTCGATTAAATGCCGATTATGCCGACACGATAATTTAACGATGATTCAATTAGTTGCGGTGAAATTAACAAATACAAAATCGCAAATATCGCGACTATATTACCATTTAATTGACCCGTGCCGAGTACGTATAGTATATTTTGAAACAATATTTTCACGCTCACGCAACGCGGCTCATGAAAATATTTACCACCGATGTAAACGATATTTGAATACATTTTCAATTCGGCCGTATTGATGGCAAAGTCCGTTTATCGCTGCGGCTGTTTATTTCTCCGTCATCGCCAGTTGGTTCCCGCGAATCTGTGCCGAACGGATGCGTCTGTAAAACGCGTTATCATCCAGCACAAGGTAATAAATAAATCGCTGAGTTGTATTCGTATGCGTACTACATTTTAATATTTTAACAAATGACATTAATTATACGTTGTTGGCGTCCAAGTTTTATCTTTGTTTACGAACGGGATTATGGATAACGCTGATCTCGCGCGGCCTTTTAGGACCCGAGCACGTGTCGGGAGAGCACGGTTCGACGAGCTTTCATAATTCACGTACATATCGGGATTTTCCCACGGCGAGCGCTGTTATTGAAAAATGTCGCCACGTCACGGAAGCGCGCGAAATGTTTGTCACTGTAACACGACACCAGATCCCCCGAGGATTTTCGAATGATCGGGGAACTTGGACGGATACGTATGGGTACAAATTAAATTACAAGTGAATTTTACCGCTGGTCTCCCTTTCTTTAACAATTTCGCAGTAGATACTGACGAATCGCAATTTAATATTGGACTAATAACGATATACGTATTAAGTTTTATTACGTATATTAACATATAGAATACATATATCAAATAAATTGCTAAATCCCACTTTCATCTGGTATTTTTGCAATATTTAAATCTCTAGCGTATAATAATTTAGGTATACATCTCGGTAGCTATCTCTTTTAATAATTTACGATCATAAAAATGCAAAATTACGTTAGTTAAGAAAAACGAGCGTGATTTTCTTCATTAGCGCGAAGTTTTATCAGCATCATATAAACTTTCATCTCGGGTTATTAACAGGACTATTTAAATTTTTAATCGTCGAGAACGGAGTGTAAGTTTCTCTCGACTGCAAGGAATTTTTATCAAGGCGTTGAATTCAGTGCAGAAATTCAGTGAAATATTTTTGTTTCAGCTCGCATGGAGGAGGAGAAGGGTGCGTCGAATGTACAGATCCTTTGGGCAGCCTGTCAAGCCTTGGCTAGGACAGTGAAAGCCGCGGCGCCGGGTGCACCAAAGGATAAAGCAATTAAACCGCTGGAACCCGAAATTAAGGCCGTCTCCAAGGCAGCACGTATGTATTTTGATTAAATTTAACATTAGGCAAGCATTAAAAAAAAAAAACAATTAATTAATTAATTACGAAACTAAAGATTTAAAGAAATTAAAGAAGACCACCAAAATTTTAATTTATAAATTTTAACACATAAATAATATAAATTTATTATGTAGAAATATGCGCCCTTCTGTTCCACGCGGATGATAATTTATTCGAAATTTTAGCATGTACATATATGCTAACTTACGTGCATTTGAGTGCACTTGCCCTCCCAAAACGAAGAAATAACGCGATGGGCTCCTAAAGTAATTCCGTATTACGGTGGGCTGCGGTTTGCGCCTGATACAAAATACGGCGAATAACTTCTAAAGTAGCGCAAGAAACTTAGAAATGCGGAGCGTGGACTTTGCAGCTGTGGAGCGTCGCCGCATTTCTCGTGTACTGCAGTCGCCCATAATAATTATTATTTGCATTAATTGTGTACATTGTTATTATTATTACTGCGCGTTTTTCGCAAATGAATTTTGTTGCTCTAACGCCGGGCTGAGTTAATTAACTTGACAGTGTAGAATCTCATGTTACGTTATTATTATCCTTGAAACATTAAATACACACGTGCATATTCGCAGAGTATGCGGCTAGTTGAATTAAATTAAAACCTAACGCACTCTTTCTTTTTCTTTGTGTAAATTCTCTTTTTTATTCTTTTTAAGCGAGCAATTTATCTAAATTCCAGTTTAATGTTTATTTATACATCTCCATTTATGTTATTCTACGCTCTGATATCGAAAAATATTATTTTTGTACGAGATAGTTATTGTTTCATCCTTCACATTTTTTTCGGCGTGACATAGCGCCATTTCCAACGCGTTGGGACACGCTTTCAACAGCACTTTGCTGCACAACAATAGCATTCGAGCGTATAAAAGCCGTGATTCACATATTTCATACCTCTTCTCTATACACGATACTTTTTCCGTAAATATAATTTGTCACATATTTATTACCTCTCTCTTACTCTGTCTCTTTCCCCTATATGCATGTATATATGCATATAGATCTTTGTATCTTGCTACTCACAAATCTCTCGATACTTGCAATCGTCAATTTGAAATACGAATACCAAGATTCGTGATGTTGATTTTTACTGGCATTGATATGCCCTGCGTCAATCGAGCTTAATTTAAAGCTGCGAACACGAGGAAAGAGTATTATTCCAGCTTTTAGAGTATTATAGCAGCTTTTCCTCCATTCGGGAACGAGTTCCGCACGCGCTTTTAATCGGTCGCCCGCCGCCGCCGCCGCGTTCCAGCAATTCGCGCTTCCCAGGGGCCGCGTTCGTTTCAAACCGAGTATGAAAAGCTGGAACAATAGAGACGACGACGGGGTCTCTCCCTCAAATCGTGGTGCGTGTGTACGTGGGCCACACGACCGAGCGGATAAGAGCGGAGCAAGAGCAAAACGCGGCGCGGAAGAGAGCACCGAAGATTTACGGGTTAATCGGAAGCGAGCGGGACCTTCATAAAGGCTGTACGGTGGGGCATTTCAAAAGAGTCTGTGTCGGCCTGATGGAGCGCCGCGCACATGTTCATTAATTATGCCCCTACCGGGCGAACATTCGCCCTTAATTGCGTCAAACGTCCATAAATTTTTTCCCAAGCGCTTTCGCCGTTTTAATCTCCCACCGCGAAGTCACCTTCGTAATTTCAATTTTCGCTGAAACTCGCGGCCAACAATTGCACAACGAGAGGCGCCGTCCTGGTTACCGGCGTAAATATGCGATTATCATAAAAACAACGTACAATAAACTTATTATCGTATGTGCACCGTTATTCACAATAACTAAATGCCAACCGCAACTTGAAACATATATCCGTAGCGTGTTATAGGATTGTAAGCAATACATTCAACGACGGAAAAACGTAGCCAGATTGTTGTGGGTATGGTGGCCACAAAGCAAATTGGACTACAGCGGATATTCAGTTATTGCGAATAACATACGTACGCTGATTAATTTTGCTTGTCGGAATTCTCGTACTGTCGACCGAACGAACAAATGAACAAACCTAAAAATCAACGTCAATTGGTGCTTCAATTAATTAAACAGACGGCTGAAGAGCCGTCGTACATTCGCATCGATTCAATTTTCCATTTCCTTTGATTCTAGCGAAAGAGGATCCCCTAGTGCGCGCCGCTATCCAGAGCATTCCCGAGGAAGCGGCCAAGAGAGGCGTGTTCCCGGAGGATACCCTCCGCGAGAGGTTCCTCAAGGTAATTACCGTGCTTCTCACATTCCTTAGAATCAGGTTGCTCTCACGTGTTCTACTTTCGCGAGACGATCTTTGAGATCACTAGTACGCGATTTGAACCGACAAGCGAACAAACGTTGCGATTTTACGTTGCGTCTTACAATATAATAAACTATACTTTGTGCAATTTATTTTACTATACATTAGTTTATTTGTAGGTATATATCAAGTTCAATTAAATTTATTACGTCAGATAGATGTAATAAATTTTACACAGCCACATTATCATTTTCTAAAGTTTCCTTTTTCACTTACACATTTTTCATCAGCTCGCGGAATCGCTTTATGTAAATATCAATTTTTGAAAATGGCTCGCTCGTTGTGCATTACCAGGTAGAGAGCGTGGCGAGAAGATTAGCTATGGTGCCTGAAGGCGGCGCAGCCCTGCCTATATATCTTCTTAGTTATCTTCAAAGTTTCTTGATCATCAAAACGGCCAATTCAATTCCGAAAAGGGAGCTTGAAGACGAGCCAATCGACGTAGACTCGCTGAATACGTACGACATACTCCAGCGTGCCAGGTAAGAATTCTCGTAAATTGTTACAGATTCCCTCATATCTTTGTAGACGAAGGGGTCGAATGAATTTATTGCACGTAGAAACTCGCCGTAAACGAGGCGAAATACCTTCCCCAATATATCTGTTTTATGGCAAATTGATTATATACATTCCCTATTGCAAATTTCTCGAATTCCGTGAAAGTTTACGATACGAAAACGGTACGGGTTACGAAAGTAAACAACGACGGCGCAAAATTGTCGATGCTGGACACCGATAGAATTTATCGCGTCGCCGATTAAATGCACTTTTATTGTACTCGTAACTCGAGCAGCAATTTCCGCGTCACGCAAGGCCCTCCGTCTCCCTTTCTCTTGTTCGCTCGCTCACGTTTTGACCCTATAAATTATCCTTACGAGACCCTAAGGACCGGGTAGAGTGCAATATATCCAGCCGGCCATCAACGAGGCGGGAAAGACGAAAACACCTGCCGTAATACCCGCCACGTACACTTTGACAAAGAACACCGCCATTTACTACTCGTCAGGTTATCCCCGGCGAAATCCGCTGGCGAGCCGTTTTACCGACTTATCCCTTCGTTTTTCTCGTGTCAGCGGCCCTTCGGTTTCCCTTATGGAAGACACCCTCGATTTATCCTGGGTAGCGCTAAATAAAGATAAGCATATGTGTATGCCCCGCAAAATATGTGTTGCAGCTCGCTTTAATTTATTTTTTCGAGGGAAAATATTACCTAACCCATAAAAGCATTATAATCGCGTTTTCATTAAAATCCACAGCGTTAAATATTTGCGCGAAAAAATGTAGCGTGCGAGAGCGCTGTAAATTTATGAGAGAATTCGTCGTTAAAGTTTCATTCTGACGATAGAATTTCTTGTGCAACTGTGCAAACGGTTTTGGCACGTAATGACGGTATCCGATATTCGAACGGTCCCACGTACAAAAATCTGCGAGAATAGCGGCGCGTGTTTTCGTTCGTACAAAAAATTCATCACTCGATCGTGTCGTAGCTGAAGCGGAAGAATCGCAGGTGTTTCGGAAACACCACGTGGCGGATGAGATTTTTAAAACGGCCGCGATGCCACGTCACGGGATGCTGGAGAAGCAATCGGCCAGCATCTCTCACGTGCCACGAAGGGATAGTTTTACATACTTAATAGTATTTGCTGGTACTCGTTGTGGCTCGCGAAATGTCGAGTGTCGACCGCGAAGAAAAATACACCCTGCGCGCCGATTTTCCCGGCGATTTATACTTCCCTTCTTCCCTTATCTATACGCACCGCTACTCCTCGTGCCTATTCCTACGAATTAAAAATACATTATTCAGCGTATCTCGCGAATGGATTGCGAAAGAGAGAGGGAAAATGTCAAGGTTCATCATTGATTCGAAAATTAATTGCGGGGCATAATTTTTGCGAAGTACGCGAGGCGTGTGAGGGAAAAAAATCGCAGTTTCTCGAATAGATCGTGCACGATCGTACTCTGCGAAATTAAATGTAACTCATTGAGTTAATTTGTTGGTTGAACACAACCAAAATTTGTCTTTGAAGTCTTTGAATGACTCGTAGCATTTTGGCATACGTAATTTCGTAATTTCACAGAGCGGAGCGCTTGCAGCGTGCTCTTTTAATCAAAGCTGTTCCGCAATGCAATTCGTGTTGTACTTTTCCCTCGCCGCTCGTAGAAGGCGTGAGCGGTGTCCTGATGAATACTTAATTATTCTATCAAGAATACTTTTTCTTCCAACTTGTGGGATTTCGCACAAAACAAGCCGGACAAGCATAACGCGTACTTGCCTGCACCTGCACACGTTTTACGAATGACACTCAGCGGCGTGAATAAATAATACGTTGCTGATGCGAGTGGCACACTTTATCAGCGGACTAAGTCTCGGGTCGATCTCTATGGTAGGTCGAAATATGTTACGCCGATATAAGTTGTGCTTTTAGAATCGCCGATATTTGTGTTAGGTAACTCGCGCGACACGTTTGTCGTCCACGAACGAACCACGTGCGGACCGAAGCCCGGACGTGAGCCTCTTGAATTTTTAATTTCGGAGCGCACTGCAGTATGCACACGCTCTTTTAACACCCATGGATAAAACTCCCGGGTTGTCGGGGGGGGGGGGGAGGGGGTACGATCGATATATCACGAGAATACATCCATAAAAGATTTCGCGGGTTTGAAAGGGGCACCATTGTCTTAGCTTTGCAGCAATAAATGAATATTTGATGATGCGTTCTAAAATTTAATTCCCAAACTTTCGTTCGATTAGTTGGGAACACGCGCGACTGTAGTTACGTTATGAACGTAAGTAGGTCTGCATTCATTATTTTATAGTTAGCCGCATTTTATTTCGAGCAACAAAAGTTGATTCTCTTTCTTAAATCGACGAATCAGGACGAGAGTAGAGATTTCTAAATGGATACAAGCAATGAACTTTGTTTGTCGAAAGATCTGACACAAATTTTTGATTATCTGTTAATTAAAATTAAAGTTGAAACTAAAAGGTTTCTCTTTTTACTTTGAAATAGATGGACAAGATTTTCTTAAATTGATAAAAGCTTTTAATTCTCACATAAAAGACCGAAAAATTTGTAGATAAAATAAAGTACAGGTGGATTCTTCGTCTTGATGATTCTGTGATTTAATTATCACGAGAAGTCTATATTGCGCGCCACAGTCAGAACGATCGATCGGCGTAAAGAAAACTGAACTTATCCGCGATCTACAGCAAAGGAACACATAAAAACGAGGGATTTTCTTAATAGATCCGGAGGATCGCTCGCTCGTCTCACAATCAGTGAAGGCCAAGCAGAAAAGTTCCCGCGAAGCGATATCGCCGAATATGAAATCCGAAAGCAGCAAGAAACTTCAGTATCCGCGATCATTGCGCGTCCGTGCCCCGAATTAGGCCACATGGACTACGTAGGAGAGTCGATCTCAAGATACCGAAGGGACGAATAAACGTTCCACATCGCACCGTGCTACGCCGCGTCCTATTTCACGTAGTCGTTCTGTAGGATCTGTTGTAATGAGAAGATAGGCAGTGTAGTTTCCGACGTACGTTGGATTGTCCGTGACGTCAGTTAATTCTTGGGTTTTTTTTTAAGCTGTAATCTTAACAGTAGACCGGTGTAGGATCGAGCATGATCCGATAATGGCCAATTAATTCTTAAATTAATAATGTGATGCTTATTAGCATCACTAATATTAAATTGATTATCAATTTAATAATGTAATATATTTTTAGCTTTTATAGTATTAAAAACTTCGTTTGAAGAATAATAATCGGCGCGTGAGTTTAAAGGCATAAAGATGAAATATATAAAATTTATAGAAATTATTATTAAGCATAAAATGCCGATGGCCGACAATGTCAGTATTCATTTATTCTGTGTTATGCATATATACATAGGTCAATATTTACTTAAAATTAGCACATTGAAAAATATTGAAACGCATGTTTGGAACTAAGAACATAACGAGATTTAGATAATTTGTTCCAATTCGAGGATTAGTTAATTTAATATTTTTGGTCTTTTATAAATTGTCACTGCTCTTCAAGTCATTTTTATTGTTTTGCTCTAAATTATCAACAGAATAGATGGTTATATTGCGATTTAAGAAACGGCGATATTTTAATGCAACAAAAGAAAAGATGATTTTTAGTTGTATTGTTCGTTCATATAGAAATCCTTTCGCGCCATTTTGGGAACATTGGGTATTTTTTTTTCTGCCTTCCTAATCTACCGGGTAAGCCGGGATGCAACGTTAATCTCACTTTCCTTATCGGAAACGACTCGGTGTACTCTGTGCAAAGTTCTCAGCATATGTTCTATCCTGCATGCGGTTTTCTCTGGGAGACTCAGCGTTTCTACGGCCGAGAGAAAAGCGACATCCGCTGGATATCACCAACTTAATTCTAAGCCGGTGAATAAACGTTTCGTCCCCGAACAAACGAACGAACAAAGCTCGTAGGGAATGCCAGTTTAAATGTTCGGCCAGAGACGAAGTTTTTATAGCCGCAGCTTCTCTCTTTCTCCCAATCGGCGTTTCCTTTTGGAAGATCGCGTCTGATAGTCTGATAGTCTAGCTTTCGGTTGCCGGATGTCGCCAACTATTCCAACGTGAGTCGCAAACCATCGCGCAGCCCCTCCGGTGTTTCTCCGAAAACGAGAGAGGAAGAGAAGGAAGGGGGCGGATGAGAAGAAGGAGAAGCGGGTACGTTCTCGTCTGTTTCGAAACTCCGGAATGAAGTGGCCAGCAACCGGTTGTACTCGTGAATAACCATAGAGAAATCGGCCAACAAATCTTCCGCGCTGATTGCTTCCCACAAATTGCAGACCGTGGCCGCTCGTTGTTTGCGAGGCATTCGATTATATCAAATTAACAAATCGATATGAATTTATATCCAGAGGTATCATTACAATTTGTTAAACTGCGTCGAGCAAATAAAAATGCAAATGGAATTGTCCGGACGACGAGAACCAATGTCATTTTGCTCCGGCTTTGAACATATCGCTCCTAACTGCTTGTTTCAGATATTGGTGCGATCGCGGCGACTTCAAAATGACCCTGAGGTACATGAATCTACTCAAAGGTGCGCCCAGAAGCATCGCCAGCGACTGGATGAACGAGGCTAGGATCCTGCTGGAGACGCAGCAGGCGATCGACACCCTGTTGGCGTACGCAGGTGCGACCGGCCTCCTGTATCTCGGCGCCGGTGATGCCGCCAAGGTCAGTGCGCTAACAGTTACAACCTCTTAAACAAACAGTACGATTAGTACGCTCTCACGATGGTCCAGCTGCATTGAGAAATGCGTGTTTCCAGTAATTAATAGCTACAAGCCGCGGGATCTCTCTCAGTACCGGAAAACGATAGTTCGCTTATTGGACAATATATTTCCATGTAATACAGGTGTTGCTTAATTTTTCTGTGATAGCAGTCGCAGCATGGATAAGATTAACTTATATATTTATTTGTCACTGAGAAATTTATTTATTGCATTATGTATAGCATGAGCAGAGTATCTTTTTTTCAGCTAAATATTTTGTGATTCTTCAGAATGCATTTTTTGTTATATATATATATATTGATTAATGTATATGGATTAATTTACTTGACGCTATCGCTTCTTTTGATGTGAAAAGGCATTCTCGATTATCAATGTAGAACTGTTCGATGTACATAAGAGCGTTTACAGTAATTGGAGGTGGATCCGTGACCGTCCCTTCACTTTCCTTTCGGTGTTGTCCGAATTGTTCCAGCAGAAGTAAAGCGGGGGCAGAGCGTAGAAAACTGTCCCGAACTACGAGACGGGGGCGTCCATAAAAGAACGGGGCGGGGGTGACGGAGGGGAACAGGGAGAGACGGAGTTAACCGACGACAATGAAGAAAACGAAGGAATGAAGAACACAGAGATCGCTGCCAGCCTTGTATAGTCAACAATATCTTTTCTAGCAATTAAAAAATAGAAATACCGTGTGCCGGGAGAGGCGAATACACAGAGAGACGCTTTTCTTTTCCATCCTCATGATCGTTGCACGTAAAATGCACTTCTGCGCGCGTTAATATACCGCCTTCTAGACTCAATTTAAATTTTTCCGTGGGTTATCAAGTACACACGAAGGGAATTTTAAATATCTCGGATAGATCTTGCCGCGCGGAACAGTGATATGAAGTTGCGAAATATTTTATTCAATAATATTTTATTCAAATAAATATTTTATCCGATAAATTCGCTTTTCTCATCGCGCCGAGTTTTCTATCCAGGAAAGAGTCCAAGATTTGACATTCCGCCGGAGCAACGAGAGTCGGTGTATGTCGAACATTTATTTTTACTCGCCGCTATTTCGCTCAACGACTCAAGTAACGAATCGAGACGGAGTAGAAGGTTACCGGGCGCAGTGTAAATACCGTAGGCAATCTTGTTTTAAGGACGGCGGTATAAAAAGGCGTTTAAGCGCGTCCTACGTTTATCGCAGCGCGTACACACGGATATTTAAATTATTATTTGTGATCGACATGTGCGACACGCGGTCAGCCACGTCTTGCACGCGTGTCGCACGCATCGGGATCGCCCGTTTTGTCGTGCTTGCATTTTCGACGATCACCCGGTGCGCGTGTATTCGACGAGCTCTCCTCGTCCTGATCCATCCATCCATCCATCCATCCTGAGTTGAGTACCTTTTACTTTATAACCGGATATTACTCTCTCCCGCGCGCCTTACTCTCGTCGCTCGTATCGCATCGATCGCCGCGCGTGTCGCGTGTCGTTACCTCGTCTTTCGCCTCTCACTCGAAACCTCTTCGCGATTTCAGACGGGACGGGGAAGCGTGCTAGATATCATTGTAAAAATTGGAAATAAAGTTGTTTTTCGTGATGTAATGTGATATATTGATTGATCTAACGAGAACTCAATGTTCTCGAATTATGAGATGTTTTATTGTTTTGACCCTTCCAGACGACTAATTATCGTATTTTTAGAAAAGTGTGTAGAGTGTCTCAAACATTTTTAAAAACATTTTATTTATTTTAGAAACGTTTTAGTTCATTGAACAAATTCTTTAAATTTTTTTTTTTTTTTTTTAAGAAAAGCAGCGATATTATTCTTCTGAAATAGCGAACGTGAATAAGAATAAAAGATGAGTATGTTGAACGTTTGATCGCAGACAATGGAGATTTCGCGGAAAGCCCATGAATGGCCTTGAAATAATGACGGCGCCGTTTGCCAATGCGGCAACGTCGTTGGCCGGTATTAATTAGTCGTCTGGCGTTCTAAATAGGTCATCATGTACTCACGACAATCCGGAGAAATATCTTCTTGGAATCAGAAATGGAATCCAAAGACAATGGACAATTTGCTGTCTACAATCAGCCAATTTTCGTTGAGTAATAATGTTGAAAGTGAATAATAAAATTTATTTCCTTTACTTTTTCAGCCACGTTACAAATTATGCATCGATTTAAAATTTGAAGTGCTCATTTGTTTAAATATATGGTTAATTTTGTATTTTTCAATTGTCATGATATGTCAGACTATAATGTGATAATTTATTTTAATTGCTAATTTGACTCGAGTATCAGAGTATTGTCAACGATGATTATTTACAAGTAAGTATATATATTTAATTTTCTTTGACAATGCATTCAACAATTAGCTCTTAAATAGGAGAACAGCATTAATTAACAACAATAATAATATTCCGACATGACCGAATTTCTGCGTTGCGCAAAACTTCTTGTCGCGAGAAATGCCAAGGATTTCGTTAGCCACGAACCACCGTGTGTTCTTATCGCGAAATACTCTGCATCTCTGCAGTGTGTTGTCTTGCGCGTTAAATAATTCTGGGGAGAAATTGGCGAATGAGCACGGTTAATTGCGTTAACTAACGACACTAATGGCACACGTGGAAGAACACTCGGAGCTTCGTTACAATGTGCCGGGGTGAAACAAGGCGGAAACTGTGATACGGGGTCAGGTATGTGCGCTGAATACAGAGTGAACGCAAAAAAAAACGTAATCAATGGAACTAATTTGTATCCAGCATTTATTCAGAATTGTTTTTAATATAAATTTAAATTTATATTACAATAAAAATTTTCATCAATAGAAATTATAAATATAAAGGGAAAAACGCGTGTTAATAAAATCATACGTGTCTCTTCTGTGCATCATATAATACAAATTTTACACATTCTTTTTCTCTTTTTCGCGGACGCATAAAAATCTGCGGCTCGCAAACGCGATTTACTCGTGGGAGTATTATACGCGAATTTAGGATGCCCGGTGTGCCTCTGGGTCCTCGTGTCTACCCCTACTTAATGGAGCCACCGCGAGCGACGTATTTCCGTGTAAAACATAGCTTTGCGTTGTTTTGCCGCGGCAAATAAAGATCCCGAGGGGTCGGATAAAATACTGCGGCGCGCGCAAAGACGGCGTGGGGCCGCGCTAATTGGCGACGTTAATGACACTCGCGGCCGGTGCTCCGCTTTAATCTAATAACAGCAGTCCGCTCTGTAAAGGATAATCATCCCGGTTGTCCCTCGGGCAACGCCAATCTGTCGCGGCCGCGGAAAAAGTTTATGCCCGCAAAGCGGCGCGGCCGAATGCGGACATTTCATCGCGTGACCAAGCGGCTCAATTAAAGACGCTGCGCTGCTTTTTATACCTACTGTAAAAAATTCATTCGGTATACGGAAATCGTCGTGATTTGCATAGGTCCACATATCGCGCGCGGGCTTTGTTCAATAAAACGCCTCTACGGTCCGAAATCAATGACAATTCGTGGAAGAGAGATGAATAAATTTACTAGAAGCGAATATATAGGTTCTTTATATTTATATTACGACAGAGATGTGAATGATGAATTATTTCTACATGATTACAGATGTCGCAGAATCTTTTTTCTCGTTTTGTTTTCTGTTTTGCATTCTAGAAATTGGCTCTTGAGTTGCAGCGTCCGGGCGACGCTGTTTCCCGCTTTATCTCTGAAATCAAGGTGAACATTATACCGTCTTTGACGCGTTGACAGTTTAAAATCAATTTGCCATTCGCGTGCTTACGATAACGGCCACGCTCGTAATGCTCGAGTTCGACGTGAGTTTAAACCGCACCCGGATGCTGCCGACGCTCCAAACCACGTAACGTACCATCATCGACAACAATTGCATTTAACATTCATAACTGGTCGACGTCGATCCAGTCCGAATTAGGGATTCGCCCGGTGACCCGTGATGCCAGCTAGACTACAACGATTGTTTCGAACCGATAGCATGCTTCGTCATGGCCGGAGAAATGCCATAACGTGCATCACCATTTCGTGCGAAACTGTCGAAAGTGTATACCCTGCTTGATGTATACCCTACAGTATATTCATCACACGTGACCTAATCGGCAGTGATCATTAATGATGCCGCACCTCTTGAATATAAAAAGTTTATCAAATTGAAAAAAATATTTTCTATTGATCTTTATCTTTTTAGATTTGTTTCTAGAAACCTGTGCTTTTTCAAATATAAAATGTACCAACTTGCGCGTTTATTTTTCCCTCGAATAATGACGTCGCTTTTGATCGTAACGTTACAGTACCCGGTCCCTAAAACTATTAAACCGAGAAACATTCCCCGTGGCAGCCGATATTCCCGTCGGACGTAGGAATGCAACTACGACAAATCGAAATAACAACAGCGCAATTTCACCCATCGGTGGGTCGGCCGTTGTCGAGGCGCGCGTCATATATCGCCCGTGGAATAATTACTATAGCGGAAGGACCGACGTCTCTCTCGCTGTCGAACGGACCGTCTGGAATTCCCGGATCGAACTCGCCGAAGCGAAGCGTCCATTCTGCGGATGCCAAGGTGAACGTGCACACGACCGGCCGTACATCGGGGTGAGTACATGAACGCGCGCGCACGAGATCGCACCCCCTCTCGACGACCCCCGGGGGATGTGCAGTTGCGGCGGGTCGGATGCACGCGGCACCGGTCCGTAAAGTAATAAAGGAGTCGCGATATGCTGCGGAAATGCATATACGCGCCACTGGGGCACGATCTCAGTGTATAATAGCACCGCAACGCGACAGCATGAAGGCGTGAAATACGCGTGGGAGAGGGTGTGGACATGTGGGTCGAGAATATCAGAGCTTTCCGACTCTAATAAAACCGAAAAATGGTCAAGTTTATACATAATTTTTCCTTATAATGATTAACATCATTACTAATCTTTAATTGATCTGGCAATGAGATATATATTAGATGGAGATTAGCTCCGAATATAGCGTATCACGCTATTTTATCGTTAAACGGGCTCTTAAGATAGTCGTTATCAACATTTAAACAAGGCTAGATATATCGTGCCATTAGTGAAAACTATTTTAATTATCGCGTGTAATATCTTTTTATCGTTTTTATCACAACTGGTCCAAAGTTCCCACGGCCGTCATTACCTTTAGCGTGAGATGTCCTCTCAATGGTCGATAGAATCTGAAACTTACGTGAGTCGTTCTGCCGGCGTCGATGTGATTACGTATCTATATATAACAACGCGATCGAAAGATCGGAGCCAAACGAAGATCCGATAGTTTTATCGCGCGACGCATTCTCGCGAGGTGCATCCCTCCGCATCGAGAATTTCAAACGAACGGAAATGGTCCCTCCGACTAAATCTGCTTTCAGCAAAACTCACGGCTTTCGACAAATCGCGAAATCGTTTTCCGCTTCTTCCTGCACGCGTAAAACATTGAACCCGAACGATCGGCGTTCAATCGTAACCGACATTTATCATTCAGCCGGAAGCCGTCATTAATTAGCCGTCGAGAGGTAGCGAAGCCGCGGCGCGCTAAACTAATTTGAATGTCGGTGTCGCGTTGAATATGAATGCCATGAATTATTCGACATTCTTCGCGATTATTAATCGACGGCACAAGTTTTTCGAACGCCGCGAGATTAATTAATCCCTTTTTGTTTCTGATAGCGCGCGGGGGAGGGAAAAGGCCGCGTGCAAAAAGGTTTCCGTGTCAAGCTGCTCCCGGCGTGAAAAAAATAACGCTTACGATGCTGGTGGGTCGCCCGTTATACAAAGACACGCCGTTTTTACCTCGCCGTCAGCATTTTGACATTTTACCGGTGATGCGCGGCGCAGCGGCGTGAAACACCGGGCCCGCGATGTATGTGCACAAATTTTTATTTGTTTTACGCTGAAAAGTCAAAGGTGATTCTCGCACTTTGTCCCGGAGCGTTTACGAGACTTTTCAAGTGTCTGTGTTTTGCGCGAGCAGTTTTCCGCCAACGTGGTCGCGTTATTCGCTTCGAAAAGGGAGGCCTCGGAACGACGCGCGTAAGATAATTGCAACGCTGACTTGAAATAACATTGTTTTACAACACGATGACGTATACATTCCCGGGATAGCGTGTCGGAGGCTCCTCGTATCCTCGTTGTTTCCCCCAATGTCTTCGCAATTCTCCTTTGTTACACCGCGGCTATATACGAAGTACAGCGAGGTATATAGTGCGATACCACAGTTATTTTAGCTAACGACCTCCGCTTTGCGTCGTCACGTTTCATACACGAGCGAACGAGGAGCGCAGAGACATGCGAAAGTGTCCCAAATAAATTATCCCAATAACAGTAGACGTGTACGATTAGACGGCAAGGTAAATATTCTCAGGTTCTTTCGAGATTCACCGAGAACAATAAATTATGATTGAGAAGACGCGAAATCTCGACTCTGCCCATACGACAGACTGACCGCAGGATCCTCCGTCGCAATAAATTTCCGCGGCTTAAGATCAACGATCGCTTTACTCGGATTGGGCAAGGTGCCACGTAATTTCCGCCGGTAGAGCGGAAATATTAGCATATTTATTGAACGTCAGTCGTCATCCTCGGTCGGATTTCGGTTTTCGACGTTAACGTCCCCATCGCGCGAAGATCTTTCTTCGACAGAATGGACACACTTTGTAAGGAACGTAATTGCCTCTAGCGGTTCTGAAGGAAAATCTCGACCTTTTTTTTTCCGTATTGAAAGGCGATCCGTCACTTTGCACCGCCTGGCCCTACCGCCTAATGGAATTTTTTTTGTTTTTTGGAAAGAAACGTCCTTCGAGCCGACATTTTGGCTACTGCGAAAAATGGTTATCTTCGCAGCCGCTACTTTTCACGATTTTTAACTCTACTATCCCGTTTGATCGAAAATTGGAAATTACAGAAATTAATTCCATCGACTGGCAATTTATTAATCTTTTTTTTTTTATATCTTGCAGCTTTCAGTTTTATATTGATGATATGTATTTTATACAGAGAAAGAACAAAAAGGAAATTGCCTCGTAAATGATTATTAATTTCTATGGAGGGACTGGATGATTTATCTCTTGAAACCTCTTGCTCGATATTCGCGTATTTCCATTGCTATACCCTCGGCTATGAAGTGCCTTTGATCTGTAAGCGTTATGTGTGTGTGCTACATTTTTAATGTATCTTTTCATCAGTAGATTTTACTGAAATTTCACAATCTCAATGTACAAAGCTTTATCAAATCGCTTTAGCGACCTTATGGCCGCAAAAAGGAGCGCGAACACTGCGACGTTGTGCTACATCATTAATATGAGCCGCTTATTTCTAAAGTGATATAAGTTTAGTTTTGAAACTGTGTGTAAACATCGGAGGGAGAGGGAAATGCTAATATATACAATATAGTGCATTGGTTTTGGCGAGAATTCTGAAACTTTAAAATTGAGTTTCCAACAGATAGTATGTAAATTTTCAATTTTGTTGACTTTAGGTTTTAGCGTAGAAAAATCTTTGAGCGTTTCATTGCATTTGACTCGTTAACAGTGCATTACGAAATTGAAAAATTCGGCGCCGATTCGTAGCGTACACACTTAAATTGCCTTAAATATTCGTCAGCAAACATTTTCAATTTAAATGTAATTTTTAGAATTGCTTGTTAGTATGCATGTCGACTGAGGGGGAAAATGCTTACTTCGAGTACATTTTCACGAGCGCCACTGATAAGAAATGAAAAGAGGGAGCAGGAGAGAGACACAGAATGATAAATAATCGAAAATGATATTTTTTTCTATCTCTCGGCGAAGTTTTTAATTAACAAATTTACATTTGATCTACGATGGAAGCAAGTTTTTAATGAATATGCAGCACGAAAGGTTGGATCGAAGATTCACCTCATCGTACTCTTTTAGTATACGGAAACAATTTTTAATGTGCTTCGCACTGTTTAATGACGATAATGTTGCAATGAAAAAGATAAATCTTAGGACACTCATGGAATTGATTTTTTATTAACCGTAACTCATTAATTAATTAATTGTTCAAAATGAAGGAAACGGTGACAAATAGTTAACCGCATCATGTATTGCCGCAATATTTACGATCTTTATTTTCTGATCACGGAAATCCAGGCCGAAAAGCTTCCACAAGCACCCTTCGAGGAAATGATTAATTCGTGGAGGAAACCGAAGGGGTCGAGATCGGCGTAATACGACGAATGGTTTGTCCTCCGAATAATTCTTAGTGTCAGAGTTAAGTGTATTTGACTAGGACGTCGATTAATCTCGGTTAAGTTGTTACTGCGTAGTGGAGAGATATGTGGTGAGCATAGACCACTTTATGAGGGTGACGATGACAAATCCGATTCAAAGGAGATTGCGGAATAGATGTATTCATCACGCGAGTAGGATCATAATGAAGAAGATGGAAGTTAATTTGAGGAAGTTAACTTTGTCAAGTTATTAATCATAAATTTTGCATCCGGTAGCTGAATTAGGGCAAAAATTCTAAAAACGTTTATTTACCTTTAATAAGAATGATTAAGATTTTATTTATTAGAACGTCAGATTTCGCCGCGTTTGAACTTACCAAGATAGACGGCGTGTTTCGTTGTCAATTGTTAACGGCACTTATTAAAGAATCGGTACGCTCTGTGAAATCGTTCATGACAACAGAGCGTACAAATTCTAAAATAAATAACGTAACACTGCTCTTGAGTCAGTGAAAGTTACCGTCGTGTATTCCACTTGGTCTCCGCTGAAAGACATTTTACAGTCACAGATCGGCTAGAAAAAGCCAAAGAGACGAGTTGTAATAATCAAACAATGACTTTTTTAAAATTCTCTCTCTTACCTTGGATTTATATATTCACATAATGGTTTTTTAATTCGAATAATTTTTTATATGATAGGCTGCTCAAGAAAACGGTTAAAAATGTCTTACAAAGATAGGAAGTGATAATTTATAGATCACACATACGTACACACGCAGGAAGCGTGGAAGCACCGTCATGCACGTTACATCTTTTGTTGCGGAGAAAGCGTAACTTCCTCGCTATTTGATTCCCGACGTGAGTAACTCTCACGCGCTAGGAAAGCCTTCCCCATAATTGTTCAAAATCCTCGTCCTTCCCCAGATGAATCGCGTCAGCCGGTTTCCACGAGTGGACGATCAATCATGTCCGAGGGACGTCGTGCTTTCGACGAGCACTTTGCCGCGCTTGAAAAATGTAACACGACGTCGATCGTAAATAATCGTCGCCCCCGATGGAATGGGGAAATACGCCGCGGCGCGGCGGTACGGCAATCCGTGTTAACCGTGGCATACGGGGGTATTGGTGTCGAGAAAGGGAAGTCAAATGGAAATTGCATTAAGGCATCGTCTCTCGATCGCGACGTAGCGGGAATCGATGGGGGCCGGGTATACCCTATATATATATTCACTAAACGAGTTAAATTGATTGCCCCAACTATCGCAATATACAATAAATTTATGTTTGCCGGCGTATTTACTGCCTTCTCCAATGAAACGAGTGTCGTGCATTAATAGGCATTAATAAAAGAGCATTGGGACACGCGCATATTCGGAGTATAGTTTTTATTATTGCTGTGTGTGTCTAATATAAATGTACAACTCGTCATACATATGATTTTGCTTACGTAACTAAATAATATAATGTAATATAATATATATAATGTAATGCAATATGTGTGACGTAGTTTTATATAATATATCATATAATATGTAACATATGTATGTATATATATATATATATCCATATATATATGTATATGTATATATATATATATGTATATATATATGTTTATATAACTCTAATAATTATCGCGCAAATCACTCGGCTTAACAATTATTATTAATTGTAATTTTATATTATGTAGTGCGCGCATTTGTATCCATTTTATGGTATTCCCTTTTCGATATCGTTGTGATCAAATTGATATAATTGATGTGTCGTTCCACTTATACTGAATTATATTGTATAAATAATGATTGCAGCAATACTTTTTTATTAACTTGATATCGATTTAAACTAGCGAAAATGTTCGGCAATGTGAACGCAATTCACTGTAAAATGTATTTATCTCTCATGAAAAGCCGAGTGATCCGACAGCGATATTTTCTCACGATCTTGTTGCCGACAGAAGCTGATGGAACTCGCAACGATTGAAGAGTTATTATCGAGCGTTCCCTTCGCGATATAGTAAAATCTTAAACGCTAAGAAATCATCTATGAATCGTTACAGTGTGAACGTCCAAGAGGGTCTGTGTTTTTCGACAGCGCGCGTCTGTGTGGCTTTTTTTCAATGATACGTTTTTCTATCTCGACAAAATTTTTGGAGGGGAACGAGACTCGAAACGTTCGAAATACGAGAGCTCATTTCGAAAGATACTCTGGCAATTACCAGCCAATTTCGAATAACCCGGAATAATTACTGGCGCTTGTCAAGATATCTTTCCTGTGAAACGGGTTCTCGCCTCGGGACTCCGATTAATTTATAAACGGTAATTAAAGAATCACGTTTCTGTGTAGAGATTAAACTTGAATGCAGGTACAGTGGAATAATGTATCGCTCGTTGCAAAGTATTTTCGAATGAAGCCCTAGTGAAAATTTAATTCGTAGCTGTAAGAATATAATATCGCGGGAATAATTTAGTTGAGAGACGGTCCGCGCGGTTGATGGTGATCGATCCTGGTGCTACCTTTATAAAAATATATAGACGAGGCTTAAGCAAGATGTATCGGCGTTAAATAGATTCTCGATCAGCGCGGCTAATGAGTTGAATTTGAGAACGACTTAAAGTCTCCCGATGTAATCCAGCGACGCGTAATCTGGCGTAATCCTCCCCGCCGAGACGTCTAATCGCACGTGGTTCGCGCAATTTCGCGATCGGAGCATTAATCGTCGTTGAGAAGGGCGATTATCGATCCCTACGCTAATTAAACTAAGTCGATGCGGGCCGGCGCTCCGTCAACGATTAATCTCGAACCGCAGCCGCCGACGGCTACCTCCGGTACTGCTACACCTCCAACAATAACAATCGACGTTTAGATCGGCCGACGTTCGAGACGAGAAATAGATTAGCTTTAACGGTTATCCTAGAGACTCTTGTATGATCTAACTTTAGATAAATCGTCTGCCCCTAAATTGCGAGAACAGATAGTTCGTCGCCGTTTGTAACGCGAATGTCCAAAAGGCATCTTGAGGGATGAGAACTGAGAGACGTAGTCCCGTTATTCCGAATAGCGAAACGGATTACTCATTATTCGTTATATGTACGCGAATAAAAATATTTAATATTCGTTTGCGCGACGAACAATGACTATTCGTTACTCACTACTCGCCTCGTTACGCGGATTGTATTTTACATATTCTGCGGCCGTCTCTGTCCGTTAATCTTTAATATATGACGTCTTTTGGATGTTCGCGTTCCCGGGATGCGATCGCTAAACCCTTCCTCCCTGCGAACAGACAACAGATTATACGCTACTCGTGATCGCCCTCGCTGCTTATCCGCTAAGATGAATATCTCGCTACTTTTTAGGAATTTTTTTTTTTATTTTCTTGCCTACCTGCTCGTGATCCATTATGTTGATGTATGTACCGAGTGACACAAGAGGAACAGAATGAGGTTCCCTTCTTCGTTGCCGAGACGGAAGGACTGATCCTCGTAAAAGAAACTTTGAATATCGTCAATTTCAATGGCGGGAGGGGGGATACAAATCGAGAAGAACAGAACGATTCGATGCTCGGTCAAAAATCACAAGTGATTCTCTGACAGTGGATTAATAATTAATAAAACGGACTTTCGCCCAATATGAAAATCGGGATACGATAAGCCGTCGTGTCCGCGTCACTCGGTGTATAGACGGTAGATTATCCGCGCGTTAATTACAATTTATAAGGCTACCTAAAGCGGTTACATAATAATCGACAACTCCGCTTGCTCGCATTCGCCTAATTTCGTTCGTAACTACTATATGTATAGTCGGTGTGATGCACAGTAGTTCATAATAGTAATGATAATTAGTAGCAATAGTAGTAATAATAATAATAATAGTAATAGTAGTAATAACATCATTATTGTTATCCTCACTGTTCCTCTGTTAAACGTTATCTGTATGTAGGTTATTCACGTTATTTATTTGTTCAATCCTCTTCTTTCCCTTTTTTTTTCTCTTTCCCTCTGTGTGTTGTCTTACGGCTTAGGAAGTGTCTGCCGAGCGGCAGAAGCAACATTTCTGTTCGCGTTGTCGCTGCCGCCGGCTCCGTTACTGCATCAGCTCCCTTAACTCGGTCTTTAGTAACGTCGATGTCGTTGACAACGATTATGGTCCAATGTATCGATACCGATTTTCGCGCGGAGAACGTCGCCACGTCGTTTTTTTTCCTTCCGCTCGAACTGTCGATGCTCTCTCCCTCATTGCGAATCGATAAGCGGTTAAACGTTCGTCTCAAGTCGCCCCAAAGAGACAGGATATGTCACCGTGTCCCTTTATGAAAATTGACTCAATCAGGTTGAAATTTTGATTAAGGTATCTCAATTGTGTATGCGATATTCCATCGTATCGGTCTCGTCGAAACGACAAAACTGACTTATAAACTGCTCTTGAAGAAAGATGTGTGATGTCCGTTCGATATGCAAAAGAAAACCATCTAATTCTTTGAAAATACCACAAACGTATAAGAATGTACAAGGAAAAGGAATTAATTTCTGATAAATGATCGTTTTATTGGAACAGCTTAATATGCGTTTTCTCTGTAAGTAATCCAATTTCTGATTTATCAGTACTGATAAATTATTATTTATGTCCCCAGAGACATACAAGCGTCTCTTCTGTGTGCCTTCTGGAAAATATCGTTTATGTGCTTGAAATGGTAAAATATCTGCATGGACGATGCAAACGAGCTTGAATTTCTTATTGCGTGCTCTCTCTTTCTGATGTAATAAAGTTCATTATTCAAACGATAATCGGCTTTGCAGGAAAGGGCTAAAAATGGGATTGTGAAAGGTCGAGCTCTTTTTATCACCGTAGCGAATTTTTCTTCATAATAGAAGAGCTTTATATTGATACGATCGCAATACAATCCATAACACCGCTACAGCGTCAAAAAAAGATCATGAGGGTTTAACTGTTTTAAAAAGATGCCCATGAAAAAGCAATGTACCCGAACGATATTGGCATCCTGACACCTTCGGGCATCAATAACTCATTAAAGCGCACCGGGCATAGTTGTCCCGGCTCTTTTCGCTACGCTACTTTTAGCTTCATTCTTTAAACATTCAAGACATTTTAAAAAATGTACCATGAATCAGGCGAGTTGTGAACTACGCTTTTCAGAGATTTTTCAATATAAGTATGATTAATCATTCTTTATGGGATTACTTTTTGCCTATTCGGAAGTGTTTCAAGCATTTGAAATTTTTCAAATCTTTTTTTTGTGGACCGACTGTATTTTCGTCGACAATTACATGTAAAATCTCAAGAAGTCGCGCTTTAATGGGTTAATAACAATTGCGAGACGGGCATTCTCGCGCGGTGTGGCTTAGAAAAGTGTGGTATTATGAAAAGCGCATGACACGCCGAAATATTTATGAAACTCGAACACACCACGTGACGTTCGTACGAAATATTGATACTATATCGGCTCCTGCACTCTTCGGTCGTCGCTTTTTCGGCCCGCCAGCCCGCCGGTCGTCCCGATACTCCCGATGTTATTAAACTCGCATGTACAAGGCCGGAGCAACGGCGGGTGAACGGAAGAAGCGTCGATAAAACGCCCAACGAAAAATGGGACGCCGAAACTTTTTGAGTAAATTCAATTCGCCGTTGAAGGCTGACAGAACCGTCCCTCGATAGAGAGATGACCGACGAGAGCTCGGAGGAAAAAAAAAACATGATACAAGGGTGCCTTGCATCTTTCCTTTTTTTGTTCATATTTTTTTTTTTTTTTATTAGAGAGTAGATTTTTCCACAAAGAAAATATTTTAAAAATCTTACTTTCTTTTTAGTACATTTTTTAAATTAAAAATTATGAAATTCTCGAAAATAAACCGGTTAATTTGTGGTATAGCTGCGGTAAACCTCTGCCGCAAAAAAAACGCAGTCTGGTAAAGCAGCGGGGAAAAAGCTGATCACGCATCACGCGAGGGAAATCTCGCGCAAACGTGCGTCTGCAAAGTCGCATTGCATGAAAGCTACCGTGAAAGCGGATAAACGCGGCACGATGATGATGGTGGCAACTATTTTCAGTCTCTTTGTCGTCCTCGAATCGCGTGTTGCACGAGTGTTAAATATCATCGTTCAGATTATTTCCTTGTCGAGAAATCGCGTGCGAAATATCTCTAGAGTTTTCTAGGCATTGAGCCAGATATTTTTGGAAAACTTCCGCACACAATCTTCTCGTTGCCATCTGGATGACAAAGAAAAATTCGTAACGAGTCCGTCATCGATAACAATGATTTTTATGCGAGATGTCGCCTCATCTGCCGTAGGCGAGATCCCAATTCGAGGAGCGAGACTTGCTAAACGAAGTTTCAATCAAATCCGATCGAGGGAACTTTAACGTCGAGGGTAGTCGATCCGTAAAAGTATGCGGAAACGTGCGAATTTAATAGAGCGAACGAAGGGGGGAAGTTGGCGCGATAACGCAACGGATTTAACGAGCCGATTTCTCCGCGTCACTTAACTCGGTCGAGTTTAGCAAGTGCATTCAGCGTTCGCTAAATTGAGTCGGCCGTGATTGTACGACGTGGATACCGTCACGCGAAATGGGAGGGCGACGGACACGAATCGGTTATACGTGACATTTAATCAGAATGTAAATGTCTGGAAATAGTTCTGATATAACCTTTTATTAGTGTGCATTTCTTGTAATTTTTTTTCTTTTGAACAGTTTTCTTTTGAAAGTCCGTAAGATTTACTTGACAAGTTGATCTCTTTGAAAACAGAATAATTATACTCTTGACGTTAAATTTATTCTTTTCGGTATTATAGTTCCGAAAGAAAGGAAAATTGAAAAAATGTTTGAAGTGTTGGAAAAATGTATATAACAAGCACTTTGAAAATTGAATATTTGAATAGTAAATCTATTGTGCGAAGCAGTAGATGTACTTTAAGAGATATCAACTTTGAAGAAATGTTGCCTCGGCGTTTACTGATAAATCGATCGATCCGTCAGTTGGTAAAAGCAACAGAAATAACACATTAATGCCAACTTCCATAATAAATGATCACTGTGCGGTCAATGTGATAAAGTCAATAGAACGTTCTTCCGAGGGGCACAATGCATTCGCTGATTATCTCGAGTTTCAACTTTATCTCGGTTAAACGGAGTAACTGATATCAGAAAGCAGAAAGCACGCGTCAATCGTCACGAGAGGGAGGATATGTTCGATTACAAACGGTAACGTGAGGTTTCGTTCAGCTTTCTGACGAAAAGATTGAAGGACCAAAGGACGACTATCGACGTCTCCGTGATATCCGCACGTAGAAAGCCCCGATCGTTCGGCGCAGACGTCTAAGGTGCAAGATGCAACGTTCCCCTCCCACCTCCCGCCCCGTGCAAGTTTTTGTGATTGAAGTTTTGTGAAGGACGCCCGCGGCGCGGGTCCCACGTCTTGCCAGACGACACGTATTAGCCACGAAGGCTTCGGCACACCATGAGGACCGCCAGCGAGATCGCCAGGACGAAGTACGTGCTGCTCGACGCTGTCAACGACGGGCCGGAATTGCAGCCGTCCTGCTGGCAGCAGTACGTCCCCCCGCTCCAGGCCTCTGAAACAGCCAATATGTCATTCAGCAATTTGATTTGTCTATCAATGATGTCCCTGACGTTTCCAAATTTCATCGAAATCTTTTGTTTTAATATTTACTTCGCGTTACACGTGATTACTATCACAGAAAGACAGATGATTCTTTCGTCTTAACTCGAAGCTAGAGTTTTAGAACTAGCTTTTAATAATGTATTTCCATAACGTATTACATAATAAACGATAAATCCCGAGAGGAATCCCGAAATAATAATCCTTAAGAGAATGGACTCGGAATTTTCTCAGCTAGGTTTAATATCGACAAATCAAAAGAGGGAGGAAAGAAAAACAGCGAAGCGTGCCGTCGGACAAAGATTAATCGTGGCCCTTCCGTTCCGATATATGACACAAAAAAGAGGGAGGAGGAGTTATGAGGGAGGCGCTGCCGAAGGGACGAGTGGTGGAGAAATACGACGAGTGAGGAAAGGAAAAGTATGAAGGCCTTCATCCGCAGCGGAACAATAAAACGACGCTGCCCGATAACACGGCCACTCGCTGTTCGTCCGTGGGACCTTTAAGCGCGCGCGAGATTCGTCCTCCATCCTCTCGGCGAGGTCCTCCTCTCGTACCCTCTCTCGAGCGGCGGATAGAGCGGATAGAAAAAGAGCGCGCGCGATGCGATGCGGGCCACACGCCACGACGAAATCCGAAATCGATGACGCGGCTCGGTCGATTCTCGCCCGAGAGAGAGAGAGAGAGAGAGAGAGAGAGAGAGAGAGAGAGAGAGAGAGAGAGATATTCTACGAGGCTCCCATTCGGCGCCACGTCCCGGATGTCGCCGTCCAACGGCTGCGGCGTTACTTCACCGCCTTTCGGATAACAAACGTCGACCCGAAGCAACCGATAACACGCGGTTGCACAAATTTTTTAGGACCCCGGCCGTTTTATCCACTGTAAATTTCGTCGATGGAACCGGGTGGCTACGAAATACCGGCCGACCGAGCGGTGCCAAGGAATTTACGAGCGGCCGCGTGGATTTAGTGTCGCAGATACCGCGCGAAAAACATGCGAAACGGCTTCGCGAAAATAGATTGTAACGTTTACTTTCCTTTTTTTACGGCTACGGCACTATAGGAATATGTCCCGCGCGATGCGCGGTGGCGGGCGAGAGTTGCCGCACTCACCTTTCTCCACGCACTCGGTCACGCAGTCTCGCACCGTCGATCCTTCGCTGACGTATTTCTGAAAACAAACAAGATTAATCGTTAGATCAACACAAAACGATTGGTAAAAGCCCGTCGTTGAGCGCCGGTAATTTGCAACGGCGGAAAACGACGAGTGATGATGAATGTCGCGCCACCGGAACGGCGAATATTTTATCCGCCGCGAAATGATACGCTCGTCCACGCGCCGCTCGCGCACACCGCGCACACGGCCAATAAATCTGCCTCGGTTATCGAGTGAGAATCGGGACGAACGTTTCATCTGTCAATATTGTTTTGTACAATTCCTCAACGTGCCCCGTGACTACGCGCAAAAATGGGGGGGGGGGAAGGACGCGCCCCGTACAATTCGAAATTCTTTCCACGGGGAATGAAATATGATACTCGCGTCCGCGCCTGTAACGAGAACGGAAACGGGCGGTAGTACGATTTCGTGTTACACCATAAACGCGCGAAATGTATCGCGGTGTCATTTCTTCGAGCGATCTCGCGCGGCCATCCCGATATTCCCGATCGTGAAACCCAATTTCGAAAATTCCGATGCGGAATATTCTGATTTCCGCACCGCCGCGAGTGGCCATATGCGAGGCGGAGTTGCAGGACGAGCAGGAACGACAAGTACGCGGCTATGATCCTTCAGCAGGCCCTGATTGGTCAAACGGCAAGTCCCTCGAAGCCGGAGTACGTCATGTAGCGCCGGATGATCGATACTCGACCATTATAACGCCCCGAGGACGTCGTACATATTAAACCCTCCAACTCTGCCTCCCTTTCTCTCCTTCTCTCTCTTTCTCTCTTTCGCAGTTATTAAACTCCCTTTGCAGATTGGAAGAATTTCGCATTGACGATGCTCGCTATTGAAACGTTCTGACCGCCAAAACAGCGTGAGAATGAAAACGTTGATTGTCCGATACTTCTTTTCAGAGCTCGAACGGTATTCCTTTATTTCGTTCGTCTCTCTGAACTTGCATCCGCAAAATCGGTCGGTATTTCTTTATTACGTCAGACGCATGTTGCTAGCACACGGACGAAAGTACTGACCGATTACAGCTTCACTTTGTGACGATCTTCCGGAGAGCGGACGTGTTCACTTGTCTGCGTAAAATTTTTAGCGCCACGGAAAATCCGGCGTTGATTAATCTGGCGCGAATTCTTGCAAACTGTGAATTCAACGAACAATAAATCCGTAATGAAGTCGTTCGAAGAACACTGCGAAGAAATTTATTTCGCAGCCGTGCGCCGACTTCAGAAATAATTATGATCTTCTTATTGGAATCGGCGATATCGCGACGACTACAGGTGCACTGGGGACGAAATATTTTCGAAATAAAAAAATAGAAAAAAGATTAATATCCAACTCCGCTTGATCGCGGTTGAAATATGACCAAATATGACTACACGTGGGCGACATCATGAAAATAATGAGCGATGCTTACACGAGGACCGAACGAAGGGCGGGGAAACGGAATTAACGGGAGTGAGAGCCGCCGTAATAAATGTTAAAATCACGAAACTGTATTTAGCCGCGAGCGTTTAATTGCGACAATTTAAACAGTGAGCAGAAATCATTTCACACGTTCGTCCCACCGCGAGTGGATTCGCGTGGGTGGACACGCGATCGTCGATCGATTTTCATCACGCGATATTCGTTCCCGGGACACGACAAACTGCTCGTCGGAAAGACCCGTAGTCAGCGCGTATAGAATTAATTTAGCCCTTAACCAGTCTGATGAGCTAGTCTTCCATAAGAAATGCATGTATTATTCCCGAGGGCCGGGTTTATTCCTAAGCGCCTCATCTGACGATTTCTTGCCCTTAGCTAGGATTACCACCGAGATGCATAATTAAACGGGGTATATAATCAACGAAGAAAGTTATTTTATCATGGAAAAATTATATTCATACTCCTTTTGACACATTTAAGAATCATGATAGCTTCGAGCAACTTTAATGGCGCCAAATCGATGACGATAAATAGATGGATAAAATACCTAAATGACTTACATTGCAATTGGCTATTTATTTTTTTCTAACTCTCAGCTAATACGTTTCTTTAAATTATAATTTGTTTAGTAACATCTTTATGGCTCACCAAGTGAAATTTACGGAATAAGTTTTCGTCTCTGCGTCGGAAGAATCTTCATTTTTCCTCTCGTGAATATTTAATCTGGAGATGCAAGTACAGTAGAAAAAAGGCGAGAGAGAGAGAAAACAGCGAAAAAATGCTAAACGACAGAAGCAGGCGGCGGCGTGCCGAAACGAAATGTCGGTCTTTAGAGGAGAAATTTGCGAAGTATTTTGCAAAAGCTGTTTTTATCGTTTTTTTTTTTCTATGCGATTACGTGGAGATAGATACATCTGGTGGCGAAACACAATGGGATTGACTATGCGCTACTGATTTATTGCGTCTTTTTTATTTTCACGCGATAAGCTTTATCGAGCACGGATTGCGACTTCCCGTGGCAAAATGCGCATTACTTGACTTCCAATCTCAAAAATGAAGGTCACCGATCGATTTCCTCTGTTCGTTAACGATAATAGCATATCCTGTGTTTGAGAGATTTAAAGAACAGGAATACATCCAACTCTCTTTTTACGCGATTTTTTGCGCGTTTTTAACGCGATTCTTTTTAAACGGTTTTTCAAAAAATATTTGTAATCTCTCGCGTATATATGTACAGACCTTAATTTTAATAATGAATTAATAAAAATTTTTTAATCGGACACATGTTCTTCATTTATCAGGTTAAAAAAGCGAGTAATATCCTAGACAGACTACATTTTTCAATCATCGTTGTAGCTTCAATCATATTTCAGCAGTTCGGTTGTCATTGTCAATCATGATTCTCGATTATCATTCATAAAGTTGTTCGTTCACCGTTATTCTCTTCAAACTCAGTCATGTAAACAACTTTCGGTACAAAACAGCGTGTGTGCATATTTTCCCTCTTTTATAAAGTTCTAGAAATCATGCACACACATGGCATATGCATCTTCAACCGAAGAGGGTGTGCGTTTTAAGTTAGAAGCTTAAAGTTCTGTGCAATTGCTTCAGTTCGGTCTTTCTGACCATTTTTTATGTGACTTTTTCAAATAACGCGATTTCTTCTTACACAGAACTTATCTATCACGTAAAAAGAGAGTTGAGTGTATATTAAGTCCATAATCCGTAAGCTCCTCTTTAAAATCATTCGCTTTAAAATGTCTTTATAAAACGCGCTTTGTAAGTTATGGATTTAATCCATTTTTGCTCCGGATCCTTAATTTCATATCAGAATTATCAAGCTTAAGAGCGCGCACGCGAGAAAAAGAGAGATAGAGAGAGAGAAGAAAATAAAAAAATTCGAACGTTAATTATTCATTAGTATATTATCAGCGTTATAATTGGCATGAAAACAGTCGAGTATCGACAAAATACGTTTGCATTGAGTGTATAGCTGACTCTTAACTACCCATACTTCTCGTATATCGGAAAGAAGCTGTCCTCGAGCCTTGAGTAAAGATGCGAGCATCGATACCCGAGAACCCCAAGACGTTGCCTATCACTATTCCTTATCGCTTCCTACCGGCTTCAAGTCGCAGCTTTAAGTGCTTCTCAGACACTTGAAAAGCGATCGCACCCGCCTCGCCTCGCGTTGACGGCTGCTACTTGAAACCGGAAATTGAGAGTCGGCAATCGCATCGGCGGCCCGCCAGAGCACGGAGAGGATGTAGCTGGAAAAGTTCGTCGGAGCATCCGGTGTGTGCGAGGGGAACGAGAATTATTTTCCTGCTTATCTCGCGCTTACCTCGCGAACGAGTGCCGACGTAATGCCAACGCGAAGCGTCGCTTGACGAAAGAAATTCAATGAGAATGAGAATCGAATTTCTTGGAAGTACTCTACCACCACAGTTTGCGTCGAATTTTCGTTTAAAAGAAAATTGCTATAGATGAGAAAGGCAGAGGTATATAATGAATCGAGACATAATAAATTATTTATATGTGTTGAGGTAATTTATTGCGAATTTTAAATGTACAACAAGACTCAGGAAAAAAAGATTATAAATAATATTCTTCGAAGAAACGTATCTTATGACATTTTTGAGCTTTTTGAGCTTCTAAATTTTGGCAGTTTCAATATCTATAAAGCAACTATTTTTTACTACAACTGATCCGAAGCTATTTTTAAAATTAAAGTAAAAATCTAGCTTTAAAAGAAGGGACAGCGTTTTATTATTTTTTCTCAAAAGAGATGAAAAGGAAAGGAAATTAAACTTTAATTTATTGCAAAACAAATATGAAACTAAATTAAAAGCAAAAACTGTTAGGTATATGAAATATCATAGTTAATTTTAAACAATTGATACTTAAACGTTGCTAAATTTTAAAACGTATTTTTCCCGAGAAATTTATTCTCCTCACAAGTCGGGCTTGTTCATATAAGGCTTTTGTAACGTCGAAGGCATTCGCAACTATTCTCCGTCGGTTGAAGTGAATCGACGATGCGGATGTTTCAAGTATCTACATAACTCCGGCGAGTTTCACTTATCCCGAAAGTGCGGAGTAACCGAATAATGGACGAGGCTAACGACACGCGACAAGAGTGCGAGCTACTTCGCACTGAGTAAATGCGAGTGTGCCGCCGTTGGAAATTTACTTATGGGATAAGGCGATAAGTACCGGCGCATTTGTGTCTTGGGTAACGAGCTGAGTGCTTCGCTGGCGCGAATTTATCGGCTTCATCGATCCGAGCTGTCATACATCAGACGACTTTCTTGCCACTATCGTCGCTGTTTATAGCGAAATAAACGGTAAAACATTCCTTTTTTGCGACATAATTAAATTTATATTATTCACATCGGTGTTTTAATTGACCTCGCGTTGGTCCGTTTGCTTTTTTAATACGCAGATATCTGCGTATCAATAAACGCGAAGTTATAGATTTAATTATTCATTATTTTCGGGCAATGTACACACAATGCCCGGAATAACAAATCCGATTTATACAACGAAATATTTAATCCTTCGACCTATAAGCCTTTATACACCTATAAATCTATATATAATATATTGTATATTTGTATATTTATACGCGTATAAACTGTTGTAAATTTTGGGTACAAAATGTTCCCCATTATACAGGTAGCAAGATTAATTTTATATTTCAAAGATTAATTTTCACAAAACGCGCATTATTCGCTTTGGGCGCGTTGGCAATTAAATCCATCTTCCGTAATCCTATATCAAATTCTCTTTCTTGATGATATTTGCAACGACATTGTGTTTCGAGGCTTGTTAATCGGCATCAGAGCAAACAGACGCATCCGTAACGCGAGACTCGACCTACTTTCGGAACTATTCGTTAGAAAATCATCGTTCGCCTAACGACACGGCGGCCATAACGATGCAACATATTGTTGCGTTATATTGCCGCGGATATTGCGTTCTTTTACCCGAGTTAGCGTCAAGGATTACGTGGCGTAACTCCTAAATAATAAATTATATTTAGTTACGCGCGTTATGACATTTCGGGAGAATGATGATACCGCCCAGCCACAAAACGGAGCACTTCCTTTCGCGGGCATGCCAAAGCGATAAAGGTGGTTTATCATCGCCGTTGTTATTAGTACGTCGCCATCACAACGACGCGACATAAACGCCGAGTTACGGTAGCTGTAATTCAAAATTACCGTGTAAACGATCCGATTCTGCGTGAATGCATGCATTCCACGTGTGCGTGATAAAAAAAAGTGATAAAAGCAAAATAACGATGGAATTCACAATTTGCTCTCACACTTCCACACTAATTGAGATCTCGAGACTCACAGAGATATGCATTTTTTAATTGCAAACATCGTGGGCTGATAAAAATATTTTCCTTTTAACGTGTAATTATACTCATTTAAAATTATATTAGCAATTTCACATAATTCCATACGATATGGTCTACTTCCAAAGAATAGCTAATGATTAAGAGCGCCGATTTTCGAAATAGCGAACAACGATCGGAAACTAATGAAACACCGTGTCTCAAGTTGGATAATAATTGAGGAAGGGAGGAACGGAAATCGAGAATAGAATTATCTAGCGTGAAAGACGTAATAGGAGTTTAAGACAGCTTGGCAGACAGCTAGACGACGGGACTTTCGTGATGCTCAATGCTTAAACAGTTTAGTTGTGCTGAAAGCTTCATATGTTGTACGATATAATGCAGCACATTCAACAAATCCCTTGTACTTGTCAGTTATATGGATTAGTACGTTAATAACGGTATTAGGATACATTTCGCGTACAATTATCGAGACAAATTGAATGACATAATTCTGTCATTCTGAATATATCGGATTCCCGATGACACGAAGGAATTGTGTAACGATGCGAAGAGAAAATATTTCTATTCGTTCACGGGAAAAGATGAAACATTTATATCTCAACGGGCGTACTCGAATCGAAGCATTCGTTGTTTTCGGTTTTCATAAAGAGCGTCACGACTGTGGAGTGGAAACGCGATCGTAAAGAGCGTTGAATAAACTCGGAGAAAAACCCGTAAGCGAGTGTTGGTCCGATGGAAAAGAGCTCTGCAAGTAAGAAGAGAAGCGCGTTTTATCTGACGTGCAAAGAAGCGCGGAAGAGAAGACTTGAGAGGGAGAAAGAGATGGATATAAGACGTACACAGCTTGTCGCGGCAGGCTCCGCGATTTTCTCTGACATGACGCCGCAAGCGCAGCACATAATGTGCCTCCAATAATAAAAATGTAAACTTGTAGAAAGAAAGGGAGAAAGAGAGAGAGAGGCAGGCGAGAGGGAGAGAAAGCAGCTATAAGTATATAGACGAATCTTTCCTCGGGCATTATTTTTTTTTTAATTAAATAAACTCACGAATTTATAGTTTCTATAAAATTTATATTAAACCGTTGAATTTTATCTTGTTGAATTAGGGACGGCTTGAAAAGCTATCAGTCTCTCTCATAAAATTTCAATGCGACTGCTCGCCTCGCGATCAATTTTGAAAGACCGAAAAATCGAGGTGCGTCGCGCATCACACTTTTATATCTCGTAAATCGTGAATGCGTGTATCGTATTCTATCCAGATTCTCCATCAGCTGCACCGTCCATCAGCCATCAACGGAGATACCTATCACTTGCGAATGGGCACGCGCAGCGTTAACGACGCGAAATAACTAACTGGCGAAAAAAAGGCGGATAAATAAAATCAATCGGCGACCCGATGGGTATAGCGAGACGGCAATCGAACCCGTTCGGACGGGCATGGTGAAAACGCGCGCGCGACGGCGATATCAATCTGGCACGAGCCGGTCGATCCTTTTTTACGCGCCGCGCCGTCCTGCTTTTCTTTTTTTTCTTTTCACCGCGACGGACGATAATGCGACCGCGTCGGAAACGCACGCGGCTCGACGAGCGTCGCTACCGCCGGGATCGTTTATCTCGTTTTCGCGTGTGACACGCCATAAAGTAGCGGAGAAGTGTGCTCGACGATGAATGCTCCGGCTAAACGACGGCGTTCAGCGATTCGTCATCGCGCCTCGTTTTTGACTTTTCCGTGCCTCCCTTGCCATCGCGGTACGCCCGATCCTCGTTCGCTCACACGTACATGTAACACGAAACCGGTTTTACGACTTGAATCGATCTCATTGGTGAGTTCGAGCGTTACCTCGTCGCGAGAAGTACGGCGTCCGGCTCTCTCTCGGGAGCGATTATAGCGCGCGAATTTTGTAGTAGCGGAAGCAATTGCAGCAAACGATGATGTCGCGCGTCACGAGTCATCGTAAGACGTCGCGATATCGGAGCCTCGAGTATACGATAATGTTGCCGCCAAGTTGAGCTTGTACTTCCAGTGACATTAAGTGATACATTAACGCATCGTCCCCTCGTGGAAACAGAATGATAAAGTGTTGCAACGCTCGACGGTGCTTCAGCTAATAACAGCCAGACCCTCGGAGGGCTTGCTGTGTTTATATATAGATAATATCGTTGCTGTAATAGCGGCAAGTCGTTAACCACCTTATCTCTTTCTTGCTTCCCCGCCTTACTCGCCGTGTTTTCTTTACAGGCGACAAGACGCGAGCAATTTTCCTTAAAAGGGGCGCGCCGAACTGTGAAATTGCGATTCTGACGCGAAGAAAGGCGGTTATAATTGACACGCTAACCGGGAGCCAGGTTTATCATGTCGATAATACGATCCACTGCAAGAATAGAGTTGTTTAAGCTTGCCCTATATATTCAAACCCAAGTAGCTTATTTGCAGCTTCATAAAAGTGTCATTTTTCGAAAGCTCGATGCGTTTGCAATATTATTGTCAGATATAGCGGATGAAGAGTTTCCTGCAGATAAAATCATTCGTTCGATCTCTTTGTACATGACTATTGATTACGGCAAGTCGGACAATAGCGCAATAGAACGATATTAATGAATTTACGATATTACGTTGAGATACGGCTATCACGTCGCGTCGGACCGTTGGCGTCCGTAACTACTAGCGGCTGATTTAATCGCGGGCGCTTCTACTGCCGGCTTCGCCGGCTGACACTACCACTGCGCTTCGCTTCGTCCCTCCACTCGTTTTGGATCGATTCTTTTCGTACGATTATCTTTTAGATGTGCAAGTTATATATTTTACTTCATACAAAATGGGACTCTTTGAGAATTACGTATTGAAAAAAAATTACTGTTTATTATATTATTATAATCAAAATTATTATAATTAAAATTTGTTTTCTAAGATAACTAAAAATTTATTCAATAGTATTGTATTTTTTTCCGGGAATTGGAAAACAAAATCCACGAAGAAAAGCGTGACTCATGCACGTGCGCGACATTTAACATTTTATCTCAATGTATTTACATAAATTCACAATAATGGAATATAATGTGGCTAATGCTTTTATATGTGAACCTTTTCATGCTGTTTAAAAATACGCACAGGGTCCGCTCTATCCAGCGATTTATAGTGACTTATAAGAGACGCGTATTGCGCTCGCATGTATTTTAATGCATGCAAAGTGCCATCGGGAAATTCAATACGACAAAGAGGAGGCCTGGCGATATGCCTGGCGCCATAAGATAAGCAACTTTAAAGTGGCTCGCGAAGCATTATTGCGGGGATTTGCGTTCGTAATATCGATACGTATACGCACGTATGATTGCGCGAAATCACTTCCGCATGCGAATACAACAAATCTTAATAAATATACGCATAAAAAAGGGCAAACGATAATACAATTATTATTTTAAAGATATTCGATAGAAATACAATCTTTATTCGAGCAGAACTAATGAAATTGAATTGTTCTTCTCGAAAGAATAGCAAACTGGTACGTATATTTCTGTTCCTCGTTGAAATAATGCGGGGTTATAGACTCGTTTCGCGGCTTCTCTTCTTTCCGCGGTGCGAGGTAACTAAATGGCGTTCTGTTCTTGACAAGAACGACGAAAGTTGCATCGTCGATTCACGAAAATGCGAATTTTCACGATGGCATTTGTTCGCCTGAAACAGTTAAGTCTCCTTTAGTTTTTCGCAAGTTTTTAGTGGACTCGCATTTCTCCGTTTTCGCGAAGTTGACGGTGGCACTTTGTCGCCGATTTCCTCCGGGATCTCGAGCTTTATAGACGCATGTAAATTCCCCGCCAACGGTGCTCCATTGGAGAATGTCATTTGCAAATTGTATCGCACAAAAATCATTCGTGTTATTGCCTGCGTCTTTCAAGCTCGATATGCATATAGTCTATAAAGTCGGCCGAGAAAAGTTTTCTGAAGACCGCATCAAATGTAATATCACCAGATCGCTCATACTGCACGGCAAACTTTCTATACATAAATCGCTTTTGACATACAGTCGAACATGTTATGGCCATTCCTGCATGTGTAAATAATATTATTAAAATTTTCTGTAAAAAAATTATTTTTTTTAGCCTTACCATAAAATTGAACTTAAATATTTAGATAATTACTTTGTATATTTATAATAGCATTTCCGAAGCTTTACTTTTTTCGCATTATTATCAACGCGTGAATTTATAATAATTTTTTAACAATATACATCGAAATATTATTACATGATTGTGAAATTGCAGAAAGCCTGAACGGTTCGCTTCTATAAATTCAATGAGTCCTGACAGAACGTTCAATTTCATCATATAATTTCATGCGTTTTAAAATGGACAAGGTAACTGACAGGCGTTTACGAAATTACTAATGCGATGTACAATTAATTACGTAATGCAGACGTGATTCCCGTTAAACGGACTGTGAAATACTGGTTGGCAAACGATTTTCATTTTTGTCTGTATCCCGCTTAAAATTGGACATCCATCGGGACAGTTGCTAATGGACGTATAATTTCGTTGCCTCGTAGGAATGGGAGGAAGGAAAAATTGCCGTCAGCAAAAGACAAAGGCATTTAAATATTCAGAAGTCATCTTGAATACCTAGACGAATGCCATTCTGTTCCGTGACAAATGAAATTTCTTCTTTGTGGAATAAAAAAATTGCTTGTCGAGATAAAAGATGAGGACGACGTATCGTTCGATGATGGCTGTGGGAAGAATAATTATGGATAATTAAGAATAGAAGTAAAATCCTGATAAAAATGCATGTCTTTATGCTTGACACATTGATTTATCATTTATTATGAATTATTAATTTTTATAGCACAAATAATATTGATTTTTGCTGTTTGATTTTGCCTTTAATTTCTTGCACTATGTATTATTAACACTGACAAATTAATCACTAATAGCAAATTTTAATTGTTACATGCAAATAATTTTTAGCGAAATTGTATGATAAAAATTTGAATGATTCATTAATAATTTTATTTAAAAAAGAATTATTAAATTATTAAATCTAAATTTAAAATGGGATATCAATTCTCGTTTCGATCAGAAAATTATAATTATAATATTTATGTATTATTATCGTATGTAAATGGCTAAAAAAGAGATGTTAGTTAAATTATAGTTAAAGTTATATAGGACCTCCAAGCCGAGAATGATCGATCTTCCGAAAAATAACTTGTCGTTAGTATGCAAAAACGAGATGGGAAGGGAATTTTCATCAAAACGGAATAAAGCTGATAACCAGCCTCCCACATTATTCTCTACTCTAATATAATGGACTGACATCCACCCCCTATTCTTATGAAACAACAGGAGCGAAATGGAAATCAGGTTTTTGCGTAAAAGCGATACCCTAGAAGTGCCGTCTGAAACAGCTATTAATATTGTCGTGAACCCTGCTAATTTCCTGCCGTATCCGTTTCTCACTCTACATTAACCACATTCCCTTATGATGTTTAGCAACGTAGATTTCTCTTTTAAGAGGGGAAGACAGGCAAGAACGAAGAAATATGATGCTAAAAGAAGTTTATGCTTTTTTCGCAGTCTCATGATATCGATTTAACCGAAATCTTTGAAAAGATCAAAACAATGCATTTTTCTTGATAACGAACAATTATCAAGAAACGTCAACTTTACTGAAACTATCGAACGGATTCAGTTAAGTGCGTTTTAACCCTGTATCACTCCCCGCGCTTCATACATCACTTCCTTCACATTCCAGAATAAAAAGAAGCCTTCCCTACATTTAGCATAATGGCACACTTAACTAGCGAGCTATTAATTTTCCCAACCGACTCGCGCGAGGTCACGCGATAAAAGATATAGGAGGTAAAGTTTCAGTCGAGACACATCTTTGACCTACGATCCTCTCGACGGCTGCAGGTTTCCTTCAAACACTCACCGCTCCATTTGACTTCTCTCTTCGAAGTTTTTCTTTCTAAAAAGACTTCTAACATCCTTTCTGCATTCAGTGACCTATCGCAGCATTTGTCAGCGCGGAAACACGCTCCGCGCCGTATTTTACTTCACTGTGCTTTAAACTCATTACAACAAGTCATTGAGGGAACTCCGCTATCAAAGAGCTACAAAACGTTTAATTCTCTCGGTTCTTCTTAATGAACGGCACTGTTTCATGGTTGATAATTAACAGTAAGAAATACACGAAGTCTGATTTTTCTCCCCCACGTACTTTCAAGATATCGTATTTTATTTGAATATGTTCCTCTATTTCTAATTATATATAATTAAATTATATGTTTCTCCATTTTGCAGGCAAAATATATTCATTCCATTTTCCACTCCCAGATCGATAGATCCTTCGTTATCTGTAGGCTGAATTTTTCGTCTTAATTAAAGACCGTGATCGATTTCGTAAATTATTATTTCGCATCTGTTATCGCAATTGTTAGAACGCAAATAGTATTAATGGCTCGGGCTGAGTTTTTCGATGAAGGGAGAACGCGATATTCGGCGCAGACGGCAAAGGAATAATGCACAGGAAAGATCTTTTGAAATATCAATACGAGATACCCCGACTCACGTTCCTTGATATTTCATCCGGCTATAGTATGCTTTGATACCACGCCAACCATGATGCTCATGACGGTTTGCTGGTAATTGCACAATAGAATTTTTCCGTCGACTAAACAACGATTATTGCATAATTCCTATTGTTACCTCGTGACTGCGCCTTAAAAGTATGACATGCGTGATGAGTACTATAAAGAATGCATACAAGAATAGACAAAATTATATAATGGATATCTAATACGTACAGTAAGTGTAAAAATATACACGGAAATATATATAGAATATTTCATCGCCCACGAAAGATCGTGAATGTCTTTATTTAACGTCTAACGAACAGGAAGGAATCCTCCGTCTCCCTGATACCTCACGCAGTTAATTAATAACTAAAATGCCAGACGCATAATGAATCGACTTACAATTAGCTAGATAATTAAAGCCATGGAGGACGTTCGTGGGAGCCGAGTTGTCTCGATCGTAATGCCGCTATAAATATTCAAAACTTCAGGCTGCCGCTGTGGCACATAAGCTCCTAAGGTCAGATTGCGTCCCGATAACACCGAGGCTTAATGCCGCGATAGCAGCAATTATGAGCGATCGATTGTAACAAAACGGAGCAGGGGCACCCCCGTGAAGCACCGTTGCTTTATAACGCAGTCTCGCCCTCAACGCTCCCGATGCGAAGTGTTAAATAGGGCACACCGTTTTAATCAAATGTTTGATCAGAGGATTTACAATCAAACGACGAGGGGCGTGAGTCGAATCGAGTACATTCGTTCCGTTTGCCTATCCCATCGAATACACCGCGACATCTCGATCGGGCACGTAGACGCAGGGGAATGTTACCGTTCGGATTAATTTACGTTAAATCGGAGATTGATGGTTCCCTGGCGCGTAACACCAAAAGAAAACGTGAAGATTTAATTGATCTTGTTGACATCTAGGTATTTCAATTACTTTCGTTATAATTAGGATCACTAATAAATTCAGTTTATTTTGTGGCTTACTTCGCAGTTTGCGAGAGTTTCGAGAAAAGCGAGATCACTAAGTTTAATTCCGTCACACGTTTGTCTCGTGACTTTTTCCGGGACAACAAATTGTTCTCTCTTGAGTAAGCAAGAAAGTAATCTTCACCATGATCGAAGGATGGATCTCAAAATTTTTATATTCACAGGCATCTCTATAATCTTGTGAAACTTGTTCCGTTATTACTTCGATCACAATTAATAACAAAATCTAAATCAATTTAATATACTAAGGGTTCAGTTTTAAAACTATGAGAATATTTACTGTATTTTATAGAGTATATTACTTTCCAAAATAGGGATAAATTTAATGTATGCATTGCAATTTTCGAAAAATTACATAGTTCTTAGGTAAATATATTCAAGAACGTTAATAGCTTAAGGCGATCGTTTAAAGTAGATATCAGAGACGACGTGCCCTATAAATTCTTCAATAAACACGAGACAAGAATAATAATTGAATTTTAAAGTTGCACGCCTATTCTTTCCTAAACAAGAGCATTCGGAGAAATGTCGATGCATTTCCGAGTATCAATATTTTACTTCACTCTCAAAAGTATCGGCTGACGTAAGACATATGCTTTTCGAAGACAGAATCGACGCGCTTTCTTCTCAAGATGTGTACCAGTAAAAGTGCCTTCGTATCCAATACCTTGAATACTCCTACTCACAAAATGAAGGAAACATCTGCAGTCGCATTTTGCGATTCAAAGCAGATCGAAATGTTCGATTCTTTATTTTCGGCAAAAAATACAATTTCCTTTGTGGCGTTTAATAATATCTCAAATGATACAACTATTTCGATGACAGAATGCCACATAATATCATCGTGATTGACGAATGGATTTCGCCTCACAGGCTACACGTTTTGTTCTTGAAGCGGCGACATTGATTGGGATAGCTGACAGTCGCTTGTAAGTTCGAAAGTCTCTCTCTTTTTCTTTCTGTTCGAATGTATCGTCTGTTTTTACAACAGATAAACACATTACTCAGCGACCTACACGGACGCGTTCGCGCGTGTATACAAACTTTTCGTTTTACGACGCAGAACTAACGTCTGATAAAGTGCGCACCTGGCTCATCACTTTATATATGTATCCATTGCGCTTTTATTAACCCTTTCAGCATAAAGATTTTATCCCTCGAGCTATGCAGCCCGTCGATCGCATCCGAAAGAATGTCTTTGGAAGATATCGATTAATCTCTTACCAGCGTTTTCTGTCTGCACATCGACGTTCCACTACCATGATCGGGAAATCGAATCATAACTAAAAAAATACTATTATGCTGAAATAAAATACTGTACAAAGTGGAATATAAATCCTATGTATCCTCTATGACCAAAATTGATGATACATATTACGCGTACGTATTTCAGAGAACTCGTTTCGGCGTTTTACTTAATCGTTTTACTTTATCTATTCAAAATTCGTTACAGCAAGTTAGCAAAGTTGAAAGCCGGTGGAGGCTGATAAAATAATTTGCTCGCTTTAAGATGTCACGTTCCACGGGCGAAATTGTTTTCGTCGAGGGATAGGAGGCAGGCCGCATTAAAATGTCGAAGGTGTCTCGACGCCTTCGCGGTCTCATCGTCGCCGCGACGCCGTATCGTTTCCGCGGCGGTTAAAATGCATCGAAGCGCATCGCCGATAAGCTGCGCGTCGGCAGTGTCGGCACCCTTTCAGTATGTCCACTTTGCGACACGCGGCGCGTGTTACATGTAGATATGCGCGGATATTATTTTGAATTGCATGAATACGCGAATGCGTGCATCTTTATGCACGCGCAAAAGTAGACGGCATGTCCGCCGCAGGATAAAGGGGATGTTTTATGTATAAGATGTCGTCGGGGGTGAAAGGCGAAACATCGCGGAAGGAAGGAAACGGCAACAGAAGTCGAGAAAGCGGCATCGCGTCCGAGGAAAACGGATTCGACGGTGCGCAAACCCGCGAAAAAGCGGAACCGAGAGTAGGATTGTCGGATGTCGGATGTCGACGAGTTGTACAGAATAGATGTGGACGTAGCTTTTCTTTTCGAAGGATAACGATGTAATTGTGAAATAGAGTATATTCTTAATCATATAGCTAATCGTATATTTTTAATAGATTGGCTTTAACCTTTAATATATCTACGTATAATTAAATAATATCTAAATTTCTTTTAGGAAAATATGAAAATCTACACAAATGGCTTTTGTGTAGATAATAAATAACTGTTGAATAAATAACTATTGAAAAAGACGAAAGAAAGAGAGCCAGAGAGAAAACAGGTTTAAATCTTTGAAAATTTAGCCATTTTACAGAACATAGTGCTACCATTGCAATATGAAATGTTTAAATGCCTCGCTTAAAGCATAAAAATTAAACGTTAAAAGTGAACAGAGAGAAAGAGAAAAAGGGAGAGAAATGTTCCTTGCCTTTGATATTACTTTCTGAATCTTAAAATAACAATTCTATATTTTTCTGCTCAATGTATTCTATTATACTTTTACTTCAAGGTCTCGCCGCGGGAATTGGTTTCTAGAGAGAATCAGTCACATTCCCCCCCCCCCCCTGTTAAGATATTGAAAATAGAAAAACGAATATTCGAGGATATTCTAATGCACCTTTACCCTCACAATATCTGAAGAAGCGCATCGATTCTGCCTTCAAAAAATATATCTCATACCACCGATACTCTTGAGTGAAGTAAAATATTGATACTAGGAAACGTATCGATATTTTTTAATATTTTTATTTTATAACAGATATACAACTTTAATATTCAATCATTCTTGACCTTCGTAGAAAAATTTATGAGACACGGAATTTATTATCTACTTTAATAAATGATCGACGAATTAGCATTCTCGAATATGTTTATCTAGGAAGAATTATAAAATTTTTTGTGAGAATTGCAACATACACACGCATACACACATGTAAAAAATTTAACCCCTTTTCTTAGAAAACTTTATAAATTTAAAACCAACCTCGACTTCAATCCGTGGTCTTGGCCAAAGTGCGACGCGCATAATTTATGTTTCACGTATCGTCCCTCATATTTTATGTCGCGAAACGGAGGGACGCAAAAGATTTCTTTCCCCCTCACCTTTCCTAATACCAGCGAGTTCGCCAACCCGCGATATTTCACGGCTGTTATGCAGCCGCGCGTCATTTCAATTTCTGTCACGGTTGTTGCCCGCCGTTACATTTCGGCCGCGAACCGGCCGAACAAGCGGGTCGGTCGCGCGTGTGATTTACAGCTTAATATCTACGGTCGCGGGCATCGTATGCAGCGAGGACTGCGTTTATTGTCGGCCGAGAGTAATCAGGAGCGAGCATTAAGTCCGTACATTACATTTAGCCGCACATTCGCTATATGAACCGTCATCTTTTTATATTCGGATTACATACATTTTCACACGCAAACGCGATATTTATCGCGCCAGGTGTAAGGCTCTTCTGCACCGCCGACGAGTTTTCGCGAATAGCAGCTACCCTTCGACCCGGGTATGCAAATTTTATCTCACCGCCAGGTTTACGGTGTTTGTACCGCTATGCGCTTCCCGGCTGTTCTATCGCGGCAATTCCTTAAGAAACTGAATAATGAGCGAGCAAGCATTCAATTTAGCGAGGAATACCACCGGCAGCGACGTAAGGATCTACTAGGTTGCCAGATTAATGGCGCCGTTGGGCGCGTATGCGAACGGAAAGGATTGCCTCTGTCGAAGTTCTATTTATTCTAGTGCGGAATTTTATTTGTTGCTGCCTGCAGTTACGGAGAAAAAAAGTTGCGGATCTGTAAATGCCGGTTTCGCGAGCCGTCGGTTAATTTTAGCTTCAGTTACGAAAACAGGCCGGGAATCATGTTAAACTAAGGTTGAAGTTAACGGACATTGATAAAGCTAGCTCTCTGATGGAACCGAAATAAGTTCCTATGTGGTGCGCGTGACATCTCATAATCCGCGATATATTTCTCCGACGTTAAGGAAACCGTACCGTGGAATTTTGCAGGCGCGTGATTTATATGCAATCTGAAAAAGCCTCTATAAACAAACGACCATGTTGTACGCATATGCACAGCTGTTGGCACTTATATATATATACCTATATATATAACGTTGACCTATGGCACTTACGCCACTATGATCGGTAACAGCTGTGATTCGGGCAATGGACGCGCTTTGCCCGACCCGATGCGGCACGGCGGGACGAATTCGATCGTTTTCACCCTACACGACGCTATATCCTGTACCGTTCATACCCTATAACGTGTCGTACACGGGCGCAGAAGTGCCGGGCTATCTGTTCCCTCGCGACAGTGATTTTTCCGAGCAAACGACAATTTCGGCCGCTTCGAAAATCATAAATTCCGATCGTGCCGCCCGCGCCGCCCCGTTCGAGAGCCGCCGACGAGGAGACGATATATCACGAGTCGAGGGGGATCGATGGGGTTCCACGCCGGTTCCACGGTTCTTCCTCCTTCGCCCGTATTCGACTAGCGACGATGTAGAAGAAGCACCGCCCGTTTTCGCGGTGCAAACGAGCCGGACGAAAAAACGGGGCGCTCTACGAACTACCGTGGGGAAAATCGAACAAAGTGCGCGCCGGTAATGTCGGCGGAGGAAAAATAAAGTCGGAAGCGATAGAGAGGGTAGGTAGGTAAAAATCGAAGTCTCCGCTGCGAGTAACGGTACGAGGGTGAAAAATATCGTGCAAACGAGTTTCTTCCGTATTTGTAGAAGAAGAACGCACGCCTGTTCGAGATTCGACACGCCGGGCAGGACTTCCGAATCAATTCTCTTTTACCCGTTAAAAATGGATAGATTGGATTTATGACTTGTAATAATATTTTCGTTCGCGTGATCCATCCACGATATCCGGCCACAGGAACGCACACACGCCCCGGCTATATAGGAATGCAAAAGTGCATAGAAATGCGTTGCATAGAAATTTTATGCAAACAAGTTGCTCGCACTTTCGAGTCCCGTTTTTTTTTTCTCTTTTTATGGGATGATTTATGGTTTCGTTCTTTCTTCTCTTCAAGGCAACGTATCAGGGATATCATCGCAGCGGGTAAAGAATTAAAATCGATTGCGCCGGGCGTGGTGGATCGCAATTAAATCGGCAGAGGTTGAATTATAGATGCACGTATGCGTATGGGTATGCAATTCTGCCTGTCATCTCGCCGCGCGCGCTCAGTCACGTTCGATGCAGTTTAAGCGCGCAAACTGTTACATACTTCCGCGCAACGATTTATTGGCTCGAAAATAGCAGGCCGAATTGTTTCCTTCTTTTTTTTTTACTCTTTTTTCGCGATAAAAACCAGCCAGCGCAGAGGCGCGTTATGAAAATCCGATGCGGCAAGCGCTGCGGTGGTCGTCGCTCAATTATCGCAGTAAAGTTTCAACCCTTTGCGTCAGAAATGTTAGCTAAATTGGACGCCCCTCTCATTACGTTATTTGTTGTAATAATAAAATTGATAATAGCTGCGACTGCAATTTTGCATTAAACGCAAAAATACTTTAATATAATTTAATCGTGTGTAATAATAATAACCAACACTCTAGGTTTTATCTCCTCTTTCGAAAGAGGGAGAGAGAAGTGTGGAGCTTTTAGTCATATTTGATGTAAAGCAGGATGTAATTACGTTCGTGTGTAATACGTTGTAATTATTCCCAATTTGCTTCTCAAAGCTTACTTCACGTGTCGATTATATTACTCGGAGACTCGCCGGTTCACAAAATTGTGGGCAGCGAGCCATAGCGTTCGAGTGAATCGCGTTTAATGAAGCGAGCAAAAAAACGCGAAAGGAGTACAAGGCATAAAAGCGGCAATTTAGCATTAACAGTGCGAGAGTTACGTTTCCGTCTATTGCCGTGACGTCGAAATTAAATTCCGCGAAAGCGACTCGCGCTTAAAGAATAATCCGTTAAGACTCCGCGTGATTCCATCGTTTATCTTTAATCTCGAGCAATTTATTCATAATATCCGGACGCATTTCGATTCATCGAATCCCGAGTTTATAAAAGTTGCCGCGGGCGATACGTCGATATTAGCGCGCGAAAATCAGCGGCGCTCGTGAGGCCATCGAGTCGAGGAGACCCGTAAGGAACGGCCACGCCGAGATGATGAATCACGGGAAGAAACGACGATGTGGGGGGAGAAAAACGTACCCCATTTTCCGGCGGGGCGATCGCGGCCCGAAAAAAACCGGCCCGCGCCCGATCTCCTGACCGCGGAACTCCTGACCGTGCACGTCAGCTGTGCGTGCCACATTTCGAACGTTCACCGATTTATCATTCTGACCTTTGTCGGGATTTTACGTAGTAAGGGAATGTATAGATGATTTGGAAAGGCATTTCCGCTTAACTTCCCGACGAGATTGGACAGCGACGTTGTGACTCGGAAATATTAGAAATACTTCTAAATTCCGTTTGTTTCTAATCGTTCAATTCGGCGCTGTTGAAAATTTAGATTATGATAGCTGATTATTTACTTTACTTTACTTTGAAGTCGATTAAAGCAGAATCAATGGCTAATTTTGTTAACGAGGCTAATATGCTTTCGCAGCGACGCATAGAACATTAAAGTGAAAAATCCAATGGTTCATTGTCAAAGCCGTAAAAGTCCCAACTCAACGTTGATTAAAATCCCGCGGGTTTTGAAGAAAGTTGCGGACAAAGAAATATAAGGTCCACCTTTCTTTCTCTTTAATTCTCTTTAATGAGAAAGCTCGACACGCAAACCACCCGGCGAAATCCACAAATAAGAGCTAATCAGAAATCAGTGATAAAGCTTTGAATGTTCGAGGGTATCCCGAAAGGGGTTGCTTATTCAAGAGTAGCGGGGTCTCTCTTCGCGAAGAATCGAAATTATTCTCGAACGGAAATTGCGGAAATCCCGGCGATCGTTTAGATCCAAGATAACATTTCGGCAATGGCATTATTCGGCACCTTAATTGAATACTATAAAGATACAAGATTACTGATTCGGCACGTACGTGCATCGCTGATAGAAAAATCCGAAGGTTTTTGCGGAGTACAGCATCTCTGCTAAAGCAATTTAAAAAAACTAAATAATAAATAGAATTTTTCGGTCGTAAATTTTCAGCATTGATAAAAATTCGCATACATCAGGAAGAAATACAACGTCTGGCATTTAACTCGCCTCTCGTATATCGCGCGGAAATACGGCAATTATGAAAACGGTCGCACTCCCCGTGATAAAGAAGATTCGTGAACGACCGTGACTTTTAAGTCGGCGAAGGATCGGTCGATCATAAATTCGCCCTGAAATCTTTATAGTCTTTCCTCGCCGTTTCTAGTCGAGGACAATAAAGATGATGCTTTTATATCGTCGAAAAATGAAAAATCGCGCAAGCTTTCCCGTCAACCTCGTTTCATTTGATCCCGCGCGATTCTCACAGATTCGCGATGGACGAATATTAAGCTTTCGCACTCTCAAACCGAAATATATATACCGCCGCCATCCAATCTCTATGCAGATGCGAGACGAACACGCCGGATCGTGTGCGAGGTGAAAAAAGTGTGCCGTCGAACGGCAGATAAAGAGAGCAGCGATCCGATTTCGGTGGCAAAGCCAACCTGGGCTCAGTGAAAATTCCCGTATTCCTCCTCGCGGTTTCGGAGAAATCCACAAATTTATCCGCGGTACTTTCGACAGCGCTCTGGGGCGTGAGTGTCTTTGAAACAGAAAAATCTGAAGAAAATGGAAATATTGTTGCCGACTCTTCGGCAGAAAGAAACAATCTCGCGACGATCGTGCGAAGATATAACATGAAAACTGCTGGCAACTTTAGATTGTTTTGCCAACGAAACGAGACGAATGCGGGACGCGTGTATTTTTAATCAAAATATGAATAGGGCGGCGATTAATATATTTATTATACCGAGCAAGCTTGACGGTACAGAAATAATTTTATCGAGATATATCCATTTTGACATATTTATTATAGAAACGGCCGCGATATAAAATTGTTCATAAAAACGATCATAACACTTAGATATTCCGTATCAAGGCTTCTCATATAATATAAATAGTCTCATAATAGTACGTGACTCTGAAATCTGAGAAGTGTATCCGGCGTTAATAAGTAACGATGGCTGTGCAAACGCAAATGTCCTCCGTTATTTAAAAGAAGATTATTTTTACGACAAAAATTGCATTAGTATAGGTATAGGTAAACTCGGGAGAGTTACCAAGAGTTAATAACTAACGCAGCTTTTTTATTATAAGACTGCGCAAATAGAATTTTTAAAAAATCCTCCAACAATTTTTCTTCGAAGTAACAAGACAGTTTTCACTAACAAGAAAGTCAGCTTAACAAGAAATATCACAATCTCAAATATTATTAAAACTTTCAACAAGAATATTTGACACTGAAAACTATGATAGGTCATTAAAATGATCCCATAACTCTTGTTACCAATTGTTTTATAAATAATTACAAGTTTATTTTAAATATCTCGGTTTTTAGACAAACATTATTATACGTTGTATAAACCAAATTTACGCTGGAGTTTCAGAGCAGCCGTTGTTTACTTTATTAAACGATCAGCAGGAAAGCTGTTATGTGAGAATCATTCTGATGCTTCGCTTTTGCACGAATTTCAGATTTTATCTCGCGTACTCGTATACCTGTTTTAACTCGATTCGGGATAATTACACGTCCATTGCGCGTTAATGGGACGCTGGGTGATGGCGATCGGTTTTTACCGACGTGATGGATCAAATAATTGAATCGAATTCAAAACATTAAAACGTGCCAAAAGTTTCGCCCATCAAATCGTTACAGATACCATCGATTTTTTGAGAGAAAAAAAATGGGCGAAAGAGAGAAAGAGAGAGAGAGAGAGAGAAGATGCTTTCACCAGAGTGATGTACAGATGTAGGTCTGTCACAGCCGATAACGCAGCTAAATGTAAATTAATACGACGCGACATATGCAATTGGCACTAATTTGAAAGCCAAATCGGAATGCCCGGCGGCGGTGCACTAAGGGGAAGCGACAGGAGCACGCGTGTAAATAATGCAGTGCCTACAATGAATGCACCTCGGCGCGGGCGGCCCGGAGGCATCGAACTCCGCTTGGCCGCCGGAGATTGTCGGCTACCTCGAAATCGAGGAGACTTCGGAGGCCGACGGCCGCTATCGCGTGCACGGAGAGCATTCAGTTACAAATGATCGGCTCCCCCACCTGTGCGAAGCTCTCGAATCCAGTACCGCCGAAAAACAATCGGTGAAACGTTGACCACTGAACGACGATCAACGTGCCGCTACTTGCAGTCATGAATCATGAACGACGTTACGGATCTTTTTTTTTTACACTCTTCTTTGCTTCATTGTCCTTTCGCGAAGAGCGAAAGCTTATGCAGTAACGAGGTTGAAAGAAAGGAAATTAAAGTCAATTAGACATCGGGAATGATTCTCTTGATTGCGCATATACGCACATACACAAAGGGTATTGGTGTTCCAAAGAAAATCATATAAATATTCATTTGTAGAATAATAAATAGTCAAAGTAATTAATATATTTTGCGAATAAACATTAACGGTGCAAGCCTGGAAGCGTTAGGAAAACATGCGATTCTGAGATTATTTGTGTGGAAAAAATTGTAAACTTTATTCTATATTTATTTTATGAATTTTTGAATCAAAAAATAATGAAGAATATAAAAGATATGTAGTCAATTTTCCGTAAACACTTTTATTTTGCGATGACTGCTGTATGGAGCCGAATATTTTACATTATTTTTTATCAAAAAATTTTTATTATTTCTAAAAAATATTTAAAAAAATAAGAAAACATTTATCTGAATAAAGTTGACAATTTTTTCTTTAAAAAAATCCCAGATATGCATGGTTTCTTAACGCCAGGTAGTCGTGCCTCCTTAAATTCCTTGTTAGCTGACAAATGACCACCCCATTTTCATTCTATTGAAACGGGATCGTGAAGGATGACTCGAATCGTTACTGGTCGATTTCTTTGAACTCCATGTTAATACTCCATCTGGATTCAGTGTGCGAGCTTTCATGTTCGCGACACGAAAACGAAATAAGTATAAAGAAGATAGAAAGGGATGAACCCTGAAAAGAAAAGCGAAGATAATGGAGAAAAGCCGGGGATAAAGAGCGAGGGAATTCATTGCGGATGAACACCGCCTCACTTAGCTTGACAAAGCAACGAGAGAACCTTCTGCCGTTATGCTGATTAGATCGTACCGTTTTATTAAGACGGCGGATGTAAACTTCGCGATTCATAGAGCCGCGAGAAAATGGCTTCCGTGCCGTTTCACCCCGAGACGAGTCGGAGAGTTTCCAATCGTTTCCCATTGTCGCAGACACAGACGGACTACCATCGACCTCAACTCCACCTCGCTTGCCGACTCCGTAGAACATTCGAAGTAAATTCCAAGAGATTTCAGGAGATTTTATTATGCGCAGAAATCTCATTTGCGTTCTATACGTACGTACATAGGCCATTGATCCCCTTATTCGAATCGCGAAGTAATATTGATCGTTCTTGTTCCAATAAATCCCTCCAGTTTATTCCTCGTTTTTGGCTTAGCCGGTTTTACTTTTCAATGTGACGCAGATGTTTTCCTCTCCTCGCCTGCATTTACTCCGAAAACAATATAATAAAATATTCAGGATAATAAGGACTGGCGAGAACTCTAACTAATTGTAAGAAGAAAAGCTGCGGTTTCTCTGAGCAAATTACAACGCGAAATTATATATATCGAGCACAGGTTCCGGCTTCATTTCCATCTGGAGCCGTTTATCGTTCTCTTTGTTGCGCGATGAGTGGGAAGGATCGAAAGATTTAATAATGAGGTTTACCTCTCGTCGAGGGGAGAGCAGAACTCGACCATGCATCACAGGAGACAGGTAAGTTCTCGGTAATACAGAGAGCTTGGGCTATTTCATAAATTATTTCAATCCACCGAGAGAAAAGCGCAAACATTCGCAATATATAGTTAATGGAGAAATGGGTACACGAATCAGTTACGTACATTATGCGTATTTCACCTAGCTAGATTCGCATTAATGAATTAAAACTGTATCGCTTTAAACTAGTAGAGATATAAAACAAATCCATTGCGGATATATGCGTTCGAGTAAACAAGTATGTATATAGCGCTAAATTCAATAATTAAATATTTAAAATATTTGAATTTTACCAATTAATATTCAAATATTTTATAATAAATAATTTATAATAAATAATTTATCATCTAAGCGATACGACTCTTCGAACACTGTTAAATTCGTAGTGTCAAATTGTACTCAATTTGAGTCAGTTTTAACCATACCTATAGGTCGCCACTACTCTTATTCGATATGTCGTTAATTCAATTAAAACGATGTTAGTTTAACTAAACCAATGGAGTTAAAATAATATTGTTTTGTGTTAAAATAATAAATTTCGACACGCATGTTAGTTAACAATAACAAAATATTATTTAACTCAAGGTATATTGGTTTAAATTTCACCCTTAATAAATATTTAACAGTAAATATTTATAAATTTAGCTTCAAGTACCACGAAACGCGAATTACTCTTCTAAATTTAAGAAATTCTTTCAGTAGCACGACGATATATACCGAACTCCTTCGCGGTAGACGAGGAGAAACTGAAAGGTTTTCTGGCGAACGGACGTGCAAGCTTGCAGAAGACTCTCGAGCCAATTTGCGCGGACTCGTCTCATAAATCCGACATCGGCGAGCTCGCCGAGAGGTAAATAACGTCGTTATAGGCGACCCTGGAAGAGTGTCAAGTGATCGTTGGCGCCGCATCAACGCCTATTTTCGCGAAAGAAATATTTATCTTTTCACGGAACACTCGAATTCAGCGAGCTCTTCCGCTTCCAGCTGCGCGGGTGTTTCGACAACGCACGTTGCAATTTTGAACCGTAGAACGTACCGTAGAATATAATTTTTATTTTCCTGGCAGCGTTCCGTAAGATCGCGTCGGTGATCGTAATCACATCCATACGAAATATTTCGCGTCGTTTCGTTCGGTAAATTAAATGAAAATTAATATGTATATGTTGTACTTACGATACACCATTCGTCCCCGTGTGGGCACTCCATCAGCATGTGTGCGGTGTGATTAATGCACGGTGTAATGCTGCCAACTCCGTCGTTGTACTGTCCACATTTGTAACATCTAATACCATGCGCGACACCTGCGACATACATATAACGTTTTAATCGTCAAGCGAAACCGCATGGGAGGCGCGCCGCTGCAGCAAGAATAATCCGGAATAGAGAGCTGAGCGACGGGCAATCTACAATACAAATCGCGCGAAGCACGAAAATCCATTTTCCCGGACTCTCCATATTCGCCGTCCGTATCCGGGCGAAAATAATTTCGCGACGGCCAAAAACGCATCGGATCCGCAATTGGCCCCCTCGACGCGACACTCACGATTCGATTCTTAATCTTCGCGTGCGCCCGCGCCCGCGAGCGTGCTATAGAATCCGAAAATTGATAGAACTCATAAAACGCTTAATCGCGCCTCGTAAACGCGAAAACTCGGGCGTTCTGCCCAGCGCCGCATATTCCATCCCCGAACCGTGAGTAATAGCGCTACGGGCTCGTTTTGCGAACTTGGTCGAGTTTCATAATGCGAGCGACGCGCGAGGCAAAGTTTTACCGTGCTTTTTCGCGCCGGACCGATCGAACTCTTTTTCGCCGGCAAGTATAATGCGCGTCCGTAAAATTGGGGATTTATGAGGCGGCGCTAAGCGCCGCCGTCGATTCCAGATGAGGCGCTACCAGGAGGTAGCGGGAGACTCGCCGCTCCCTAGATTAAACTCCCTCATTCCTCACGACGAGAAAAAAGAGGGAGGGAGAGATGAAGAACAGACGAAACAACGCGAGACTTTAAAGCGCATATTAAATGCGGTCCGCCGAATTCAAGTGCATTTCTTATAAATTGCCAATTTATTCAATTTTCAAAAAATTTATATATACACGTACGTTTATTTATTATTTAAAATGATTGACGAGTATAAAACTTTAATGTCGCATGCTAATGAGAATTTTTCAATAATCGATAAACTCGCTCGGCGAACTTGGCGGACCTGTTTAATTACTTCCACCGTTGACGAAATAAAACTTGCGGCAGTTTCACGTCGAGCGTTTTTATAAAAGGCGGAAAGGCAAGGAGGGTATAATTAAGAAAGGTAATAAAGCGTTTTAAGTATCCGCCACAAATTCACGGTGGGTCCTTCACCGAACTTCAACAGTTCCTAACGCAGTCTGTGAAAGAGGAAAGGACTCGCAACCGTACGGTCCCCTTGAGAGGTGAACCACCGTGGAACCTCGTTAGAACTTTATGAACTTGCGAGTTCATCCAGGCCGATGTTTCGCAACACCGCCCGCCGCGATGTCGACTCGGTCCTCTCGACAAAGTATTAAGATCGTCCGTTTGCACACATTTATACGTCATGCTGCATTAAATTGGAACTGCAAGATAGACGGGGAAACGTCGAGACAGTCAGGGAAAGAGATATATAACTCGGATAAATCTTATCTGTGCTGTATCTTATCGCAGAACCGTGTACCTTTAAGAATAACGGGATTTTATATCAAACGTCCCGACCTGTAAACAGGAAGTCGCACAAACGTAAAAAGAAAATTGCGTTCCTTTCTCGCGACCTTATTTCTTTTATTGGTCCACGTCGTGGCGATGTAAAATATACAATATACGGACCTGGAGCGTGAATTTTAAAATCAGATCGCATAAGTTAGGCAGCAAAAATAAACCGATATCAAGGAGCAAATCGATCCGCCACGATGATATTACACGCGAAAGTCTAAATCGCCCAAGCGCCCGCTTGTCAAGAACCTTTTTGCCCTGCAGTGTTTTCCTATCCGCAATAAAATATTTTTTGCCGTATCTTGACTGAGCATCCGCCCTGCGCCGGAATCGACTCAATAAAAGGAGGCAACTTTTCCAATTTTCTACGAGTCAACCGTTTGGAATTCGATACACCAATCTAGCAAATCCTTAACTCGATTATATGCCAACCGCTTCCCTCTATAATCTCCTAGAAATCGCTTCTCTCACTAGTACTCTCCTTCCATATCAATAGACAATGGACGTTCAAGACATATAATTGAGCAATTAATAATGCCTACGTAATACAATTCAACAGTACTATAGAGCAACTGGAATAATAACTTCACGAGGAAGTACACGCTCAGTCCTCCTCATCGCGGACCTAAATTGCACGGTCAACGTTAAACAGAGTCGAAATTACAGCGGCGATATAAACCTAAATAAACCAGTTCCGGTGGAGTTCCGCTTCTGTGAGATTGGCGGATCTCTCCTCTCGCGGTACACGGAAATAGATAGGATCCTGAAACGGAATCCGCTTCGCGGGCGAGGACTCGGGGGGTTGTTTCGCTCAATAGTGCGGACACGCGCGCGGGCGTGCGGCGGCGTGTGTGGGGCACAGAGAGACATATCCGCGCCCCGGCGTTTCCTCTCGCCTCTCGCGGCCGCGGGGCGCGCGTTTCGGCGGCACGACGGAGACGCGACACGTAAATTCGACCCCGTTTTCGGGGGCGGAGGAAGAAAAATATTGGTAGTAAATTTCACCGAGACGGACGTGCCGCCCTGTATCTTCTCGCTCGCTCCCGCCATCCGCATGATTTATCTCGCCGCTCATTTTTTCGGCGATGCATCGCGCGCGCGCGCGCTACGCGCGATAGAACTGCACCCGCATTCTCGCCGGATACGGCGCGCAGTCGGCGCAGTATTGATAGCGCGGCCAACGTGCCGAGAGATGTATTTTTCCTGTTGTCATTATTTCGACGGGGGGAGAGGAGGCGAGAGGTACGTGACCGATATGATCGGCCAGTTGCCGAAACCGCGTTCGATACTCATGGAGATTGAAAACAGTCGTCCTATGCAATTTCACAGACCTCGAAGAATTAATTGTCTTTATATAACGGTATTTAAGAGTTCGCGGTTTTCTTCAATATTTTTCATATATGATAACTAATTAACTGAGAGAAAGAGAGGATGGATAAAAAATGGGTGAAGGCTAATTAAGCAAAATAAAAGTTAATTTTTTATCATTTTTGGACACGAAGGACACGTTTTATATAACACTGGCAGTATGTCTCAATTAAAGAGGGATAATTAAGCAAAATGAAAATTAATTTTACCATTTTTGGACACAAAGGACACGTTTTATATAATACTGACATTATGTCTCTTAATTAAATCAAGTCAAAAGTTATGACATTGTCGCAGGCATATAGCAGCATAATTTTCATGCAACGTGTCAATTATCACGACATTACTTTATCATTAACCATCATTATGAACCATAGAATGTTTAAGCAATTTACGCAAATTTATTCAACTTTATTATGCGAACTAAAAGATAGTTGATGTGCAACGATGCGATAAGATAAACCATCTATGTTCCTCTGCTCTGTAACTTTGATATTCTCCCGCAAATATTTGCTTTCGATCAGTCATAATGGAGTCTGCACTGACATGCAGCTTTACTTTGCTATGGAATGTGAAATGCGCAATAGTTTCATCGCAAATTCGCCTGATTTCCCAAGATTTGGTCATAAGTACTCTGAAAAAAATATTCTGTAAACATCAAGAACATCAAATGTATTTTAATATTTCTAATGTTTGATTTTACAAAATTTATAGCTACATTAATTATAATGTAGCTAATTTTGTAAAATCAAATATTAGAAATACTAAAATACATTAATTATAATATTTTGTTGTAATTATAACTATCACATTGATTAACACGAAAATAATGGCGATTAAAACTACAAGATAAATTATCTTATGTAAGTGGTTGCATCAAATATTCGCTCCGTCAATGGAATGCAGCCATTGTTTCGAAAACAATTTAAACTTCGTCGCCCCGAGTAAGCTCAAGCGACCATCGAAGAAGAACTCAAACCGACGAGAGTAAAATCCCTGATGAAGTCCGTGAGGATTTCGTTCGCGAAGAACGACGAACGCGAGTTAATCGTTGCTCCTGCCGATATGAAATAAGCACATCACAGTTCCGAAAGTAGAAGTTAATAGTTTTCTTCTCAAAATTATCGTAATCATCCATGAAATGTTCCTAACTTCCTGCATTATTAAGCTTTTGATTAATTATACTGACGTTAAATAAAAACTTTTTTTCATGTAAGAGTTAAATACTAAGTTCTTATGTTGAATATTAGGAAAATTTTGATCATTTTTATTATATGTACGGGAAAGAAATGATTCCAGTTAGTTAAATAATTTTACTCGTGGCGCGACTTCTGTAGAGTAAACGAACCGAAATTATTTTCCATGTTACATTCTGGTACAATAAAAATGCGACGTACTTTCGTGCATCATGCCGTTCAGATGACAACTTCAAAGAAGAAAACTCGCGGATCTTTTACGAGAAAGAAAATTCGCGATTCGCGAAGAATCGAAACTAGTGGAGAGTAACGTTATTACGCGAGCGGAAAGATTTCGTCGTCGTCGCAAAGGTATCCGAACGGAAATGTCGATCGGCTCGATGCCGCAATCGGCTTTGTGGCAGGCAACTTGCATCGAACGATGCCATCACGTAAAAGTACGTTTGAGAGAAAAGTTAGCCTCTCTCCGGCCACAAAAGTCGCCGGTGTATTAACGCGCGGAATGAAAGTCCGGGTTATTATCCCGACCGAAGAATGAAAGTAATTTCAGAAGTAAGTTTCGGGACGGAACGTCTTCCGCGGAAATATTCGCGCCCGTTATAACATAGAGGCCAGTCTCGACGGAAATGCAGAGAGGCGGGATAGCGAGCGCTCGTCAACTCGAGAAATAATCCTCGAGATGTGATTTTACAAGTGTCTCTCGAGACTCGGATTCTTTAATGAAAAGTCACTGTAAGTAGGCATTTATATAATTAATGGCATTTAAAGTCGACGGTATTATGAGGGAACGAGAAATGACAATTATTACCGAAATTTTCATTCAAAAGTGAACGAGCGACGGCCCGTGGGCTTTAATGAAGACGAACTGCCGTTATTTCTTCATTACAACTACGTCTGCCGAGTTAGTTGTGCCCGCGGCTTTTCGTATCCCACCGCGCACCGTAAGGAAGTCCAAAGAATTCCGAAACTGTTGGACTCCGAGCGAGGCATCTAAGTACTCCCGACTCTTGGAATTTCCCTACCGAGAGCAAAAGCCCGTCTCAGACGTCGTCGGCGTGGTGTGATGCTTTAGGCATCCCGCTTGCATCCTCTCGACACGATGGAATTTCCTCTTTCGACCGATCGATCGGGGATTTGCAGCATCCAATTTCCGTTATCGATCAACACACATTCTGCCTATAATAATTATATTATTTAACTGATTTATAAAATATGTATAAATCCAAACCATATCATAAAATCGCAATTTGAACACGATATCGCGAATTGAATTAATTCGACTGATAAAATATCATATTTGTCAAGATGAGTTGCAATTTATATGCTATTTAATTACTTATTGAATTTATAGTTTACAGATTTACGTTCAAAAAGCACCAAAATCGAAGGTCGAAACGTAGTAACGATTATATTTAATAAATGTGGCCAGTTGGGTCGAACCAAAATCACTATTGTTGATACAATATCTGTATAGATCCAGAGTTTTGTATAAAAAAAAGGTTCAAAATATCTATGCACGGCCCTTTTATTGTAAAAAAAAACAGTCAGTGTGATACTGCATACATCCAAACTGCAAACGCTTTCGAGGACAGAAAGATTTTTAATTGAAAATAGAAATTAAACATAGTCAGACAAAAGTACATCGAAGTGTTATATTTCCAGGCGCGGTATTATTTTCAAATTGCAGATCAATAAACAAGGCATAGCGTAATTAAGTCGACCGCGTGAATTATGTGGCACTGTGATTCACGGACGCGACGATGGTAACAGCATATAATACGATTTCGAAGCCGTCGCGAGGAAGCTAGCTCCACAAGCAGGACGTAAATGATCAGCGAGCGGAGAAACGGCGTCATTTCACGGGCAGTTGAGCCAATCGGGCATTCAGTGGTGCCCCGATTCGACGTTGGTAGAAACGAGAAGATACCCGCAAGATACGCTTATCGTTGGCAGACGCATTTCCATCGATGGAAATCGCTTTCGAGTCGCAAATAAATCCTAATATACGGCTATCGAAAATCTTTGGAAAAATTCTTTTATCGTTTGTGGGTTTACATTTTAATCACACTTATAAATCCGATTCCGATTACGACGTTCTGGAAGACCCGGCACAAAATTCGCGTTGACAGTTCTACAAGATAACATAAGAAACCAACGACGTGAATAACCGCGAATAATTATCTTAAAAATCATCGCTCATAACCGTGCCTTTTCTTCTTCCTCTCCCTCTTTTTAATTACATGACGATTATTAAATCTATTTAAGTTAAATACCTCGATGTTATCATAATCCATCAAAGCCAAATCTATTTCAATATTCGAAACCAACAATCTCAACGGTGATGTCACCGCCAATAGCCTTAAAGGCAGTGACCTTTCGACCAAAACCGCCGAGACGTCGGTCGGTCCTTGTACGCAAACAAGTCGATGAAGTGGTCCTTAGTGGCCCTGAAGCTTTTACGTGACGACGTCTAACCTGACCCATGTCAACCAATCGTGTTAAGAGCCCTCCTCTTCGTCGAATTCGTCCTTCGAGGATTTCTCGTCGCGGACTTTCGAAATGTGCCAATGTCTAATTACTCCCACCTTCCTCAAGAAGGAGGAAATAGGTAATTTTGCAAATCAAAATGGATAATTAGCTGACTAAGCACTCGCCACAAGAAATCCTCGAAGTGTCGCCACGTCTCGCTGAAGAAACGTCGTCGGGGTTGAAGAGAGACGAGGACGTCCCGACCGAGGTAGATCCGTGACTAATCTGAATCTCTGGCGCATGTGAATGCGCCCAGCAGCCACTTCAATATCCCGCGGGCTTGCCGAGGCAACCTCTTCCTACCCTTCTCGCCAAGAGGCCCCTCGCGCCGCCGTGTCTCCTCATTTTTCTTGCACCCTAGTCTCGCGCGCTTGAATAGCTGCGGTTATTAATAACCGACCGCGATGCGCTGTTCTCTCCAAGGTATTAATGTGTTATTTGTATACGAGAACCGCGCGGAAGGGTCGCGCGGATCTTCGAACATTTGAGAAAAGGACAGTCCGAATTTTAACAAAATGCAGAGTTTGGAACATTTAGAAAATTTTGCATGGAGAACAGAAAAATGGAATAAACTGCGAAGGAGGAAAGAGGTCTCTTATCGTTGCCAGTTCTAATTTGTTTATTAGTCAAGAAGGTTTCGCAGAATACAGTAATGTTGAAACTCATTTATCGGAATCTTTTTGTAAGATACAGTTTTCTCTGATATTTTCAAGAAATTAAAAATAATCCGTCAGCGTTACCTCGACGAACGCACCGAGTAAACGGTATGTTTAAATCTATAAATGTTGAATGCGATGCACTCGAGCGGTATCAAGTTTGCATCCAAGCGATATAAGATTAGCTGCGTCCGAGGCGCCGTAAGCTTATCAGACGTTGGGAAAGCAAGAGCACCCATGCATAAAGCAACAAGGTTGCTCCGGGATGACGTTGCGAGAAAATGGTCGAGCGGTGGACTGTCTTTTCAGAGAACCTTGGAATTGCGAACTGCGCCATTTCCACAAAAGTAATACAATTCTTTCCAGCCGTTAATAATGCACATTATGTATCAGACGTCGGCCGACCAGACTGAGACGTTGTTCACTTCGACCCTGTCTGACTGACCACGGAAATAATCCACTGGTTTAATGTCTGACCATACTCGGTCTTGTATCACTTCGCACCTGATAAATACAATCGTTATATCGAGGTAATCGCCGTTAAAGTTTTTCACACAATGATATTTCCTCGCGGCAAATCACCGGGTGTCTGTAGATATTAATTCTATTAGGCAACACATTATATTTCGCACTCATTTACGGAACACATACGTTTGTCGCGTGACGCCGCGCCGGCACCGCGATATGAATCGTCCCCGAGGGCAAAACGCGACTCTCGTACCCGTCTTTGTCCCGTTTGCGCTCGTACCGTTCGCATAACACCGTGGCACCGCAATGACCACTATGCAGAGGTGCTATGCGACCTCCCTCCGCGCCGCCGACGATCGGGATGCACTCGCGTGCGCGTGCAATGCGACGATACACGCCGGACACCGTCTGTCCTCTTCTCACGTGAAATTCCACGCGGGAAGTATGTTTACAGACCCAGGTTATCGCCGTTATTATACTTCGTGACAACGTCGCTCGCGTGCTCCCCAGTCGTTTATTAACGCTTTCTTCATTGAATTCCGTATAGCCAATAATCTGGTCAATCTTCTTTTCCTACATCTCGCGATAATGTCCGTTGTATAAATGGAACAATTGATTTGCGTGCATTACGAGTGCGAAAATTTGTTAAAACTAATCGTAAGAATTCAAAGATTCCATTCCAATCATCGTCTTTAATGACAATATGTGTTTAATTTAGCTTCAAATTTACAACTAATATGTAACTAATTTTATATTCATGGAATGTCACATCAAATTGCGGTTTCGCAGGGAGGATGCCTCCGCATATAGAAATTGTCGTGAAATTCGTTTGATCGAAATGATGGATAATCGTGTACCTTATAGATACGTGAAACGCGTCGTATAAAATATTCATAAGGCAAACATGTGTAAAATAATATTTGCACGGTTAAGTATCATTTGTCATCTCTTTCTCTCGAAAAATCGCGGTTTCGTGACACATCGTCGCCCCGAGCGCTTCAGCTTTATCCCTCTTATTTTCTCACATTATTTTTTCCATCACGGAAATAACAATTATTCCCGTGATATTACATTGAAATTATTCAGTCGGCGGCACACCAATATCAATCCTCATCGACAGCAATTATTTCGCTCGGGCGATTAACGGAACAAAAAGAGAACGGATTAAATCGAATCGAACACGATCTCCCGAAGATCTCGAACCGGAAATCCACGCCAAATAAAAGCATCGTTGAGATAACTAACGGGACGCTACGGATTGCTCGGGCCTCGCCCAGTCGGGAGGGACGGAGAGAGAGAGTTTGACGAAGCCGGGGTGGATTTCGGGGTAGGTCGAGGCCTCGGCTGGGTTGGGCAAACCGACCTAGATAAGTGAATAGTGAATGCACTCGGCGCACCAGGCGCGCTTCTAGACTCCGTACTGCATGTGTGTTCCTCCGTGCCAAAACGCCCTCTCTCACGCCTTCTGCCATCGGCTCGCGGCACGGATAACGTGATTTCGGAATACGAGTCGTTGGCACGATCGCTCAAAGCGCGCGTGACGGCGGAGGATGAAAAATTATGTGCGCAAAATTGCACGTTAAAGAACGACGAGTGCGAGAGAAAACTGAAATTGAACTTAAATTGACGCGAATAAACAAAGGTTTTAATTATTGCAACGCGAACAAGTTGTCATAATAACAGATTTATTATTGTAACACGTACGTAAATTTGTACGGTTTGCACAACTATACGGTGGCACTCCTTCGACTGAACGTTACAAATGAACATCGCGATTTGCTTAAAAATACTCCGGCAAATAAAATACGGTACGGTTGAAATGAAAGCTTCAACTGTCGGGCGGGTCTTCTTTGCGAGGAATGGAAATGGATACGTTGAAAATCGCGGCGATCGCCGACGGCCAAGATAATCTTCCCGAGATTCAGTCAGCGACGGTAAATTAAGCACGGCTGGAAAAGATAAATGGTGTGAGGCAACCCCGGGGGAGATAAACTACCGAAAGGCTCGAATGGAGGAGATTTATTATGCGGGTATAGAAATACAATTGAAAACGCGTGGCGGCGATAAAAAGATGCACGTCGATGGAGCGTGACGGACTCTGTAATGCACTTCCGAAAAACTCGTCGCGCATCGTTTTCAATTACGGCAAATGACGTTGCCTTAATCAGATCCCGAATCACGTTTTATCGGACGGTCAAACAATTCTCTCGCACATACGCGCTCGAAATTTTCCAACGCAATAAACTCGGCGCGATTCCGACTCGCGAAAGAATCGTTTAACTGTTTTACGGCGATGCAACGTTTCACTCCTGCCTAACGGAATACAATTTGTACGTTCGCTAAAATTACCGCGGCACCCCCAAAAGCTCGACCCTACTTTCGGCGGAGTGCGCGGACTTACACGTGAATCGCCCGCGCGTTCCTCGCTTTTAAACATTTCACTCTCAGCAATTTCGATTGTACGGGTTCGGCAAGATCATCCGAGGCTGTAGAGGTGCCCTATAGGGATTGCAGCGCGACCGGTGGCGAAATCCGTTTGATCTCCGATCCCGGCGAGAGAGATGCGCCGGGCGTATTCACGGGGGCGGAATCGGGGATCGCGAAACCCCGAGAAAACGTGAGCCGGAACTCCGGTCCGGGTTGGGCATAATCAAATCTGGTTGGTTGCATCTCGCGAACATTCGCGTCGGAGGAAGTTTCAGCTCGGGCTGAACGCCCGAGTTCTATCCCTTCCTCCTTTCTCACTGTTTCTCTCCCTCCTTCCTCGATGTCCGAGATTCAAAGTGTCAGATGGGAGGATATCATGGATGCGATGCGCAATAAAGTATACGAGAGAAACCCGGCGCAACTTTCCCCGGCAACTGCACGACGGCGAAGAAACAAATCGCAACCTGACGTTTATCTTCCGCGTCAGCTTGTCACGCGCGCCGTATTACATGGTATCATCTTCCACGGTAGACAGAGTCTTTAGAGAAATATTCTGAATCTCCCTTGGCGCGTAAGCTTGACCCTCCTTGCAGTCCGAGGTATTCCGAGAGAGGATCCATGAAAAATATTTAACCCGTTCGCTGTCGGCTGTCGGCGTACGTCTGAAGGGAACGACCGCGAAGGAGAAAATTACATCTCCTTACGCGATTTGTTATAAGGCCACGTAGGCGAAACTATCTTCCGGCCGTCCATTTCTAAGGTAGCGTGATGTGAATTTTAACCCCGACATTTATTACAACGTATGCAACGTTGTCACAAACGATATATTATAGAAATTGAGACGTCTCAGACTCGTTGGAGAGCGTTAATTGGTCTAGGAATAATAGACGAGGATGTATTTTACGTTTTCTTGTAAACCGATGAAAGAACTTTGTTCGGACATCCACGGCCAGCTGCGGTTCTACTAACTACCGGGGGCAATTAAGAGCAGTCGATAATTAACCGAGTAACTCCCGTCGGAGATCTTTCACGCACGAGGAGGAGAGATGCGGCTGGAAGCAATTCCAAAGTACCGCGCTCATTAGAGTCGCCCTTCGCTGGAAATCCTTTGAGAGTTGTCCGTCTCTTCCTCGATTAACTCTCGTTTAGTTAATTAATCGCGAATTTAACCACCGAATATTAATGCTCTTTTATCGACGCCGCGTTTTCCCTGTAATCGACTATGCTACTCGACGAGAGAATATCGTCACATATATGTATAAGAATTATTTGACATCATTTAGAATCTGCGAGAAAATCCGTTCTTTCTATCTATACAAATTTAACATTATTCCTAATTATAGTTAATTATCTGTTATATAATTTACAAAAATTTAATTAAATCGGGAATATATTTTAGAGCTGCAAAGTAAGAAAAGATTTTGCTTCGAGTCGATCGCCAAGTTAAATTAGCGAACATGAGACTTGATGAATTTTCAAGCTCGTAATTATAGGATGACATCTCTCTTGCGATCAATGAGATTTAATCTGAGAATATCGGAAATCCGACAATAAAGGCACGTGTCTGTAATCAGTTTGTAGGATTAACTCGTTTTTCAGTTAGGGTAATTTGTATACCGTGTACTTCAAGTATGCGGCTTTCTCGTTTCCTTAGCTGCGCTTCGTTGCATTTCCAACGAAATTTATTAATGGCAATAGAGGAACAACTTTCCCTCGCGACGTGAGACGCAGGCTCAGCTCGCGTTTACGTTATTAATGGAAAGTTAGCGTCTTCGCGTGAGCGGCGGTCGAGAAACGGAATGACAGAGTGCAGAGATGCAGAAGCGGCCCGAAATTCGTTTCGCGCGCTCGTATTTCGTAAAAAACGTCACATTCGTTGCGAAAAATTCTGCTTGTCAGGCAATCCCGGACAGAAAAAAAAAGACTTTATTTGATGAAAATTGCAAAACGAGACCGTTTCGCCTACCTTTTCCAACGTACATACGTTTTTAACGTATTTATTCTGTCCGAAATTTCATCCTGGAGTTAAGTGTGAATACACCTGCAGTTATTGATCTAAACAACGTATAGGGTAAGAAAAGAAAACATCTGTATAACCGGACGTTTTAAAAATGTACTTGAGGCAAGACTTGAGGCATTATTCAGCAGGAATATGCTGCGTGAAAAGCTAGTTAGAATTACTGCTACGCACTTCTGAAATGCACGAGACATTCATTATTGCAATGTAAAAAGCTTGGTTAGCATACATAATCCAATGAAGCGAGTGCTTTTAACTACTCATTCCGTTTTAAAAAAAAAGATGAAAGAAATTCCTCTCGAATAAAAAAGTTACCAACACGCAGCACAAAATTTTACATACAAAAGTAATTGTTATAATTTTACATTATGGCAAGAATTAAACACTCTACATATAAATTACTGAAATACTTGAATAGATATTAATATTAAATTAATAATAAAATTATTATTAGTAACAGAATTTAATTTTCACAATTTGAGTATAAGATTGAATCCCGTCTCAAACATATTTGCTAGTAAAAATGTATTAATGAAATATATATTGTTCTCGGGCTTTTAACCGCTTCACGATTTAATAAAGGGCGTATACAAGTCGATATTGGAAATCTCCATTGGAGATCTCCAGGAATCAGACATGGTAAATTACTCGATGTGAAAAGCTTCAAGTTCTTTAACTGCGCTTCCTTAGAAACTAACGGAAGTCCGGAGTTGTACCGGAGGAAAATAGTATCTCGAAAAAAAACCTCCCTTTAGCGAGACCGAGGATCATCCCGTCGAAGACGAAATTCCGAAGAAGATCTTTCAGTTGGCGATCCCAACGAGAATTTCATCGAGAAAACGCAGTGCTGAAGGAAGTTGCTTCCCGAAAATATCAAGAAGTATTTCCAGGAAGATCAAATCTTGGATGAAGAAAGCTCCTTCTTACTAGCGATGCCGAAAAGGATGCCTTCTCGTCACAAAAATGATTGAATGTTTAATGTGCGATATGTCGCAATTATACAACGTGTATAATCTGCGTGCGCAACACATGTATATGAAGAGAAGTCACCACGCTCGGACACGAGTAATAGGACTGAAGAGGATGTTGAAATATGAAATTTGCTTGGACTATAGAAGGACGATTCCCAGAGCTACGTCGATCTTTATCTCCGCGATTTTCACGATAGAGATCGTTATATCGCCGATATATGGCGTCTATAGCGGGCGACGGTTGCGCGCGTCGTCGACATTTCCATTTCCATTTTTCAGGAGTGCGCGAAAACGGCAAGGGCGGGCTGCAGAAGAAGGCAGCGAGAGAGAAGAAACATCAGAGAAAGGAGAGAGTAGACGGGGATAGACAGATTAGCTCTTTACTGCGGCACGATTTAATCTCTGCTCGCCGCAGGCCTCTCAAAACCGCCCTCCGAAATCCTCTTCCACCTCGGTCCTATACCATTCTCACATCCCTTGGTCTCTCCGCCACCTCTCTTCTCGACCCTTTACACAATTCCTGCGGCGGAACTACGACGTGCCAACCTCCGTTTGAAAGTTCGTCTCTCATCGGTCTCGGAGAACATCGGAGACCGAGGCGTTTACGAACGATTCTCCTCGCCTTCTTGCAGGGTGATTGATATCGAGAGGTAGACGCGTGGCTTTAGATCTCGAGCGCTGCGGCGCAAAAAATCCTCGGGCGACGTGCATTCGCTCGAACGCTTCGGGACTCGTGAAATCACTCAAGTCGAAGTGATTTTTAGTCCCGCAGTTGTTGTAACGTCGATTATGTATTATTCACGATAGAAGACGGATGATGAGAATGAGGATCTTTCTGGTTTGCAATATTAACAAACTGCAAACGTGTATGAACTCCCGATCCTTCTACTTTTCTGATAAAAGATGCATTTCGCGGATATAACACTGAAATGCTCCGAAAATATTAAACTATCTCCTTGTCTCTTTCCTTTCTTCTATTAAAAAATACGACACATATTGTGTGATGACACAAAATGTCGTCCGAATCTTGCATGAAAACATATATAACTTTCTACTCCAAATTATTTTTGTAGAGACGATGACTTGCTGTTGTTTTATACTTCGCGAGTTATTAAAATGGTTCGTCTTCTGTACCCTCTACCTTCTTTCTATTTTTTCTTACTTTACATTGTCCTGCATCTACTTTTAATAATAATTACAAAACTGAAATACATTGTAATCACACAAATGTATTTATATCAAGAACGTAGTATTTTATATATAACTTGACATACAGAATATGTATAATACAGATCATGCAATTATAAAGAAAGAGTTATAAATAACATCCACCTGCCAAGAGGGTAAAATGCGTGAAGAAAAGAGCAGGATGTCGCTAGCATGTGACGCGCGCAAAAGATAGATTGGCTGGTCTTTGAAGACGAGGTCGACGTTGCATCGTCTGTCGGGGAAGGAGCAGCGAGGCGAGCGAGATCGAAGTTGACATTGTCTGTTCGCTCGGATCAGGTTCCACGATTGCGCTCGCATACGTCAGAAGGAAACTCTCAAGACTAATGAAAAATGAGTCGAACGGTCGGGAAAACCGTGTCCATTCTTCTCGCGGCCCCGACCCTGTCTAACGTTGTGCGCCCGTCGCGTCCGCGTCGGGTATAGGAGCTTCCGCGGAGTATTTGCTGGAAAGTATCACTGGTAAACGACTGGGCGAAGATCGATGATTCGGTGGCGATGTTTTTCCGACCCGCGTGTAACGTCGCGAAATAACGTCCGCGTAATCAATTACGACGTCTCAAAAGTCGCGACTTCGACGTAATGAAAACAGCCGTTCCGCTTCGTTACTCAACGTGGTCGCCTATATAGTCGCGTTCTATCGCTTCGAATTACAACGAATAGTGCAAAACGAGAGCAATGACAAAAATGAAGATCGATAATGCGAAACGACACGGAGTCGCATTACCGTTCTTTATTTTTATCATTGCTCTCGTTTTGCACTATTCGAATAGTTGTGCAAATCTGATTGTGCAAAAACAGAGGCAGAGGATCGTCTTAATCGATCGACGCTCTTGTAACAAGAACAGAATCGTAATCAAGTTTGCAAAAAGGAAGAAGCTCGATCTCGAGCTTTCTCGTGATGTTTTCGACTAATTGGCGTGCCAATACGATGTGTTTGCCATGCTCGAAACTTGAAACCGGTAGGAGGCATCGTGGCCGTAATATCGGTGATTTGGAGGCGTCTTAGGCACCCGGGTCACGTTTCACGGAAGAGGGACGCTGCGGGGAATGCCAAGTTGCTGATAAATCGGCTCGGAAAATACCGGAAGAGCCTATATTCCTTTACTAATTCTCACAGCTCGAATCACGGGGAATCCCCGTTGTCGGCAGCACGGACTTGTAATTAGTCTGCTCTAAACCAAACGCGATCGATCAAGCGGACTCCCGCACTGACAGCGCGAACCAAGAAGGATTGTCCACGAATATTGGTGGCGATACGTATTTCGGGCATCGCCTCTGCAGAAGAGAAATGGTCGTGAGGCACGTGAGAATGCCGGCAACGATGATAGTCTACTTCTGTTGCAGGTATAAATCATTAATTAAATTTCTGATCGATCGTTGGGAGCAGATTGCATCGTGCACCACCGCGATCGTCTCCTCCGCCGCAAAATAACGCTCGAGATATTTTGCGAATAACTCACCGAACATATTTCCGTTTAGCTGTATTCATGTACCTTTTATCGCGTCAAGTGCTATATGTCATACAAGCAAAAAAATTTCAAGAACCTCATATACTTTTCCTGTTCCTCTTACATATTAGACAGAGTGTTAAAAATAGATTTATAATTTATAAGATAGATAAGTTGAATAAATAAATATTTAATAAATATAGATCGAAAAGTCAATCCTGTCAGAATAATTTATTTGCGTGGAATCATAGTCTCTTTTTTTTTAAATAAATCTCTCGTCTTTTTAAAAGATAAGTTCATCGAAAAATTAATGCTTTACGAGATATATATTTTTATTTTCTATCAGAATATATTGGGGTAAAATTCTTCTCAGATATATGTATTTGTACAAAATATTTCGTTAGGTATTAATATTTCGATTATATATACATTTTATAGACAATGGTAATTTCCGTAATTGAGAAACTCGGAGTTAACTTTCGCTTGCGCCCGCCGAATCCGAAAGTTGGGGACAAGACCGTCCGTGTGTTGCGGTGTCACGGCACGTCGGAGGGAAGCGTCGACACAGTTCATCGTCGGTATTGTGCCGGTAAGTCTGCCTGTACCCGTGTACCTGCGTACGGAAGTTGCCTGGTACGGCCTGGTGGGTAGGTTGCCGAGTGTATTCCCAGCAAGCCACCAGTGTCTCGCACGAGCATTGTCGGCGGCGCGAATAACAATGCTGAATGCACGTCAGATTCTGACACTCGCGCAGCCGTCAAATGTGCACTGTGTAGCTAATGACGACTGACTGCATCCAAACCCGATCGAATTAGACTGTGAAAATCTCCAGTGCGGCACGATAGAATTAGATCGCGTTCCGCAATCGAGACAATCAATCACAGACCCAATAAGATTGATGCAAAATCGGAAAAGAATCACTGTTCCCTCTTTTTGACGTGAGTCTCATTAAGGATACGCTCTATCGTACTTTAAGAGGAAAGGGAGCTACACTTAATATATGCACATAAATCTTTTTCTCGGTATATACATAGCGAAATGAAATGATCGATCGTTTTGATACCGCGTCGCGATACATTCATTACTTTAAAAGCCAGGAAGGTATCCCATTCGCTTGAATAAACAGGAGTAGGTACGGAAGAAAGAGAGAGAGAGAGAGTATCTCACGCGATATCTATAGTCTTGAGGTTGACAATCGGCGAAATATTACAACCGTTTCTACTTGAAGTGTCAAACAGATGATGCACGCGCCTTTTCATCGCTTCGACAATCCCCCTTTCTCATTCCCATTCGACGTAACGTAAAATACACCACGTATCCTCCACGTACCGTCGTCATTTTCCCGCCGGCTATTTACGCTCGGCCATTGTTTGAGGCTGCTGCCGCGGGATTAATTTCCCGGCGCGCGGCGGAAGGGACACCGAACAAGCAGCGGGTCGAAGGGCACAATGGATTAATTCGAGGTTGTCTTATTACACTGGGGGACTTACGTCCGTAACGCGGCACTCGCAAATGTCCGATCCGGCTCTCATCCGTACCTCGGATTAATTGCATTTCTTTTTCGTTTACGACCTGGGCGAGAAAGTGAATACGTCGTATCGCTGTCAGACAGCGTCCGCTACATTTCCCGCGTTGGCAAAGATAATATTCAGATAATATCCAGATAACATTGAGATAATATTCAGATAAACAGCGCTTCCTAACGTTGCCTCATTCCGGCAAACGTGTCTGGCTATAATAGCGCCCGTCTTCTCCAACGAAGGAAGGAATGCGATTACATCGGAGAAGCCGTGTAGCCTGCGGTTGACACTTGCGAGTGCTTTCCGCCGTTTCGGAAAGCACAAAGGGACACGCGGTCCCTTCGCGTATCCCCGCGTCGCATCCCGAATTTAGAAGACGTCGTTTGTTCCCGCGAAGTGACGCAGAAGTATCGTCGGTGAGGAAGGAGCTTTCGGATGTCGCGTCTGAGATGTGCAGAATACCGGCACCCAGCTATTCAGCATCTCGCGGAATGTACCGGGGGATCGGGACACCCTGTATTCGGTAGCGAGATGGGGGCTCTCTCAGTGTATCACGTCTTGCTCGAATATTTCCGTAATGATGTACGAGCGAGATACCGCGCGAGAGAGGAGCGCACACCGAGAGACAGCACTTAGAAAGCTATTCGCCTAACACCCACGATATACTTCTCGCGCGCCGCGCACTGAGAATATTCTTCTTCGTGGTAGATCCTGCAGGAGATCCCTCTATTCGAAACTGTCACTTTGAATATTCTCCGAGTACTCCCTTCGTAGCTCCCGTACGGTATACACTTAAACGAGATGTAAAATACGAGCAAATGTGCGGTAACGAACCGGAGAGAAAGGGCACTGGAATTTCTGTAACAAAGAATTCCGAGTTTCCGTTATAAAGGCGCGAGAGAAACACGCACGACCAAGTTCGCGTTCCTGCATATCCTGCAAATGAATACGTAAGCGTACATTCGCGATACGCATAGCACGAGCAAAAAAAAAAAAAGAAATTACTGCCGCGAGGCAATCACGTCGCACCCCGCGGCTTTGAATTCTGGGGGGGGGGGGGCCGAATTAATAAAGGGGCGGATGTGCCCGCAACTCTAATATCTCATCTGGTATCACAGTCAGGTCTAAATTCCCACCTTTCTCACGCACCTTTTTTGCGCTTTTCTCGCCGATCCTCTCGCGGGTTTTCCCTTAGCGTCGCCCGTCGCTCCAAACGCGCATTTCCGCGCTATCATTGCCGTCGCACAGCACTCGGGGCAATAAAAGTAAGCGTACAAGCGCGCGACTTTCCCCGATGACCGCGTTCGAAACGTCGGAAAATTCGGAAACACGCTATCTCACCGATACTGTCGTAAAGACGGGAGGGATATCGCATTCGCGACAAAATGGAACGTAGACGGCTTCGACTTACATACATGTTTGCGCTCGCGCAGTCAAATTCGTGCCAACTCCCATCGCCGAAAGAAGGAAATTTAAATTTTCGACGGTATGCATTATCCGTTTGCGTCGTTCAAGTAATAACGTATATAGGATATCTCGGATTCCTCTTTCCATTCGTGTATCTACCCTCTTACGTGTGGATTCTGTGGCTAGATTAATATTTGCTCGACTGAAGTGACGAGGTACCGTTACTTTCTTGAGTTATGAGTGTTCCGCGGAAATTTATCGCGAAGTGTCACGATAAATTTCTGTAGGCTTTTATCGGAAAGCCCTCAGCAGATTTTCGAATACAGTGCGATTTACAGAAACGCCGATATATGAAAAAAAAAAAACATCGTTCCACGAATACGTACACGTCCGGTTACCGCTCGGATGAATTATTGCGAAACTTTCCTGAAATTAACAAATAGCCCGCAATAGTGTCGGGAGTTTTCAAAAGGAAGGGAAAAGACATATTTAAGCTTGTATATATATACGAAGCAAAAGACCATTAAAATGTCTGAACGTTGAGCCCCGTATAAAGTCGGCGCATTTATCATCTCGCTCAAACTTCACCCAATTCTCGCGCGAAATCCCGCACGCTATATTTCGCGGGGGATCGTTAAGGATGGCCCCGCGGGTGCACGGATCAACTTTTAAACGCGATCACATAGAGCCCGCTGATGCACCCCCCCGAGATTATTAACAAGCGCGCGCGCGCGGGAGGGGGAGGGACATAAATAGATTAATCGGAGCAAAACTTCGCGACTACTCTCGTGCCGCACATTTATAGCGGCATTTTACAGGCCCACGACACCCCCGGGTGCAAGCACGACCGTGAATCATGCCGCACGACAACGACGGCGTGTCGTACAAGAAAACACTTCATCGTCGACCTCGTCGTTGAATCTCGCTCCTCGTCGCTTTTAATTGCGCTATAATTGCCGACCGCTACGAAGTCACCGTCGCGTTTAACTCGTCGCAACGCGAAAATTATGGCATGTTTTTTCCCCCCCTCGTCGTCGAACTTCGACCTTGCAGTGGCCAAACAAGCCGCTTTGAGTGGCCGAGAAGATAATCGATTTCCAGATTTTGCAATTAAAACATATAGATATTTGTGTTTTTTGCAACAAAATTGTCTATATAGTGTACAATATACATATAATATATGAAGTGTAAAACATGTAAAAACATTTCTACATAAATTAATTATTTTTCTGAAGTAACGCTTAGTTCCCCAATTCCGATCAAGATTATCCCGTTTCGAGGTTTTCGGGAAGATATCCGCGAAATTTTGACGAGGTTTCGTACTTAACGATGGTGAGCATGAACAGGCAGATAAGTTGTTCATCCATCGAGTGGGCTAACTTCGCTAATTTTCGGCGGACAAAGGGGGAAACTTAGGGCGACATAGGTGGGAATAGCCGGGAAGTGGACCGGATTGTCGACGTTGCTCGCCGGAAATTTCAGGCCGTACCAGTTCCGTACCAGATGTCATTGCACCTGACAGCCGTGTTCGATTATAATTATGCCAATTTAATAAGCCGATCCTGCGAGGTAGAAATCAAACCGACGCGACGCGCGACGTCGCTTGTCACGTCGCGCGAATTTGAAAGTTATTTATTAATGTATGAAGTCAGGAGAGCGTCGAGAAGAGTTCTCATGCAAGATTTATCAAGCTTGGCGCCATTTCTTTACGGCTGAAATATCTGAGGAAAGGACGTAGATATTAATTAATTTCTGGAAAAAAGTTCTCAGATCAAAGATCACTTGAGAATTCATTATTTAGTTTCGTACTCCATACATGTCCAACGCAATATCTCTTTTTACATCACACAAATATTATCCTGATTAAAAATAAATTATTTAAGATTAGATTAGTTTTCGCTCTTTTACAGGGAACACGATACGGGAGGTCGGTAACTTTCGGGGAAATTTCACAGGATGAATATCAGGTAACGCGGAAGCTGTCAAGGGTAAAGCAGAGGAAAAACAGGGCAAAAGTGGTTGTACGGATTTTCACATTTTACATAGAGGGGAAAAAAAGAGAGTAGGAGGGAAGGTTTTATTTTACAGATTTACGCGCTTCCCTCGGAACATTTGAGTGTTAAAACACTCGAGTGCCAGTAGTTAGCCTAACTACTATGTCTAACTACTTGTCAGGGCTTTCTTGGAAAATCTAAAGAATAGACGGTATAGAAACTAAATAATGAGACGAGTAGAGCTTTCATTATCTCGTGAGGGTGCTGCCGGTGCTGGAAGGCAGATGAAAACAACAACGGATACACAAATGATTTCTAAGCTTCAAAGGGAATCGTAATTAGACAAATTACAGAAATCACTCTTAATCGCGTAAATATTACTTATTTAAAGGCAACGTCTATTTATTTAAAAACGTTCAATTTACATTCACTGGATTTATTTACTTTTGTTACTCGCTTATGACGATCCGCTTGAACTGTATTTCTATTACTGTACTTCTATTAAATGGAAGCGGAGTCCTTGTTCTCACCGGTGTAATATTAATAAATCTTTGCCTACGGCAGCCATACAGTCAGAACGAATAATAAGTTAAATTGCTTTTGATTAACTTCGCTCGGGATTTACGTGCACGTCCCGCATAAAGCTTGACACGTATTTGTCGCGGCACGTAAAATCTCCATCACAAGAACTCGTTCGCCGCGGCCATCTGGGTCAACGGATATAATTGCTTTTGTCTCTTCGAGTATTTGAGCGGCTGACGTTAATCCGGGACGTACCCCCGGCCGTGTGTCTGTCCACGACGTAATAAGACTTATTCCGGAGACTCGACCGTGCGTCGGTTTTTCATCAGCGAGGACGGTCGCAAAAAAATTCCGCCGTCTTTCCGCGACGTCTGGTCGCCAGAAGTTCCTCAAGCACGAATCCTGAATCCGAAATCAATCGCGCGTCCGCCATCCCGCTGTCTCGGATTTAGAATGCGTGACGAATTTTCGAAATGTCCTCCTGTAATGCACCCTTTTAAATCCACGATTGTTCGCAACATTGTAATGTGTGACTTGTACCAATATATCATTAGAAACTTTACGTCAACGTGTTATATTTTATACAGGTATTTGGAGCTTAGTGTTAGATTCAAAAGAGCACGTGATAGATGTCTTATATTTCCCGCGCTCTCGACGATAGTGAGAGAATTGGCGGGTGGAGAAGTTAATTAACCGGATGAGAAGCAGATTTCTTTGCATTCGTGTTACGCGGATGTGCGAGAACAGACTTTTCACGGACTGGACGAGTAGGATTGATCGCGATGAAAAAACGGAAGGACGACGACGTCGGAGGGGCGCTGCGCAGGGGAACAGATCGCCTCAAGGCATTCCGGTTGTATCGGGAAATGGAATATAGGATACGTGATATCTGAGGCATTGCTGTTGACAGAGTACGAAAATGTAGTTGCATACACAGCGGGCAGCCGATTCGCGTTCGATGGCGACGCTCGCGATAGCGCGACTGCGACGAAATCCAAAATTTTTATGCCGAAATTCGCTCTAGTCAATTATAATTGCTATCAGAAAACTTATCGCAGATATCGACAATAACGCGAAACGCGAAACGTCGCGCGTTCGGGGAGAAATAAAAAAAGTTCCCAAGCTGCTGTTCAACGAGTCGTTGTTTAACGAGAGTTGCAATAACACATAATTTTTGGCCGCGAGACCAGCGCGAGATATTCTGCTCTTTTTCGGATAATCTTGACACGGATTATGTACCCGGAGGCTGTGTGATTAACGGGATCATCTCGGTTTTGTAAACGCTATCTGTTCTTCGGTGGTCCGTTTAACGTCAGATATTCGCGACGGCCGTGGAATTTCTTCGGGCAGCCTCATTAATTCCCGGTTCGCCTTTCTTTTTCCACGGCTGGACACGGAAACTTGGAATGAAAGGATGCTCTTTCATTCGCCGCACGTAAAAGACGGGATTCGCAAAAAATCCGCGTGAAATAAGTTGTACCACAGTTATGAGAAAGTTTACCGCGATTCTTCACACCGTTCTTAAAAAATTGTCATTTAATATTTTTCCTCCGTGAGTCACGGATCTCATTAGAGATTCTCGTTGTTCGAAACATCCCCGTCATGGTCGAAAATCAGTTTGGAAATGGAGATGCAAGGCTCCCTTTTACTCGCTAATTCAAATAAAATTTCATTTGTCTTGGAATTATCGATAGATGTAATAACCGATGAAAAAAGAAAAATATAAAAATCGCTACGCGCTATCGACTTATCGTTCTGTTTGACTGTCTCTTCGTTCTTTTCAATATCGCGCATGAATAAAACTTTCTCTCGTCGGATAGCGGGCGAACGCGATCGCGGGATCGACGAGTCCCATCGCGACGAGATACCGTTGACAGAAGGAAGTCCCTACTGTCCGGGGATTAAAGACCGGCACCGCCGTTTAATTTCCGCTCCATCAAAACATGCGGCGAGGGTCGAAAAGAGAGACCGAGAGACCGAGAGGGGAGGAGGAATCGTTAATGAGTCCTCCCAGCCGAATGTAACGAAAGTGCGGCTTTTGAATTGCAGATTTCTTCGCCGGTGGATCGTGAACGAACTGCGACGATCCCCCGGTTTAAAGTCGCCCGGGGGAAAAATATCACAGACCGCCACGCGAGATTACAGACCCGAGACGATTTATCAGATTGTTTTACGTTACTCGCGGCGAGAACATTACTCCACCGAGACTTCGAGACGGGAGACTTCGTCGTGATTGAATCTTAAGTCGTGTGTGGACAATTCTTCCGAACAAACTTGCTCTCTTGATAAAAGTGGAAAACCTACTGTATTATTCGATAATCCTTTGTTACATTTACGAAATATGTTTAATTTAGCGATCCCAGATGATCTGCGTGGATTCATCACATGTCGCGTGTTTGCGACGCTATCGCAGCATCTGACGCGTATATGAAAAACACCAATGCCATCGACAATGCATATATAGGCGCTTCTTATCCCGATCTTGCCGAGCCATAAATAGGCGCGGTGGCATCGATTAATCGATTCAGGCTCTCTTTCTCTCTTTCTCTTTTTCTGTATTTCTTTTTCAATCTATCTCTTTACCGCGCTGAAGCTTCCGAGTTCTGAGCTGTCAGAAGTCAGAACGCGGTTTCGTGTAGTTTTCGTCTCGGGACAACATGTCCCGCCCCGAAAAAAGAGCGTCGTCGACGCGTCGAGGTCGCCGAGATGTCAAGGTTCACTTTCGTTGAAGCGTTAGATAATGTCACGACGGCCGTGTCGCTTTCACGCGTGAAACTCGCGAGAGCTTTAGCGGCATCGTCGATAAGGGGAGACCGCGGAAAAAACCGTCCGCACAAAGGATATTATTGACGCGAAGGATATTATTCGCGAGCTCGCTGGAAATTGCGACAGGAAAGTGGGAAGACAGATCTGTCCCTCGTCCTTACGCGTAGGCACTTGGAGAAGCATCTGCATGGACAATATTGATGACCGATATCGATGAGCGCGCGCGGTTTCTCGAACGGTTCAGAAGAACGGTTTTCATCGTCGGAGAATAGCCGTCGATGAGAATAGCGCGGCGAGAATCGGAGTTGATGGAAAATGTTAGGAATTTAATTCAGCTTACATACGCGAATATCCATTTTATTCGGGAAATCCAAAAAAAAAGGGGGGGGGGGAAGCGAAAGAGGCGATACCGTACACGTAAAGCGCGCCGGATCTATCATGCATATACGTGTATCGCACACGTATCGTTTTGTTTAACTTTGGTATTCATTGAAATCTCCACCGTGGAACGTGGTTCACTGCGCGCGGCGCGCATCGTGGATTTATGAGCAAACGGGTCAAACCCCACAACACACAACGCTCCAGATGATGCTAGGGTGAGAAAAGGGCTGGAAGAAACCATTGGCCACAAAGACGTTATTAATACGAGCTCGCACGCAAGCGCGCGCAACCATGTAATTCAAACTGGAAATTACTCGGAGCTACTCCGACCCTCCCCATTCCGCACGGCACAAGTCTCACCTTTCGCACGAGTGTCTAATGTCCAATGTCCATGTCTCATGACGGAAAAATAAACAACTTGATGTCACGTGTCAAATTATAATTGGCGATCCTGTATTTTACAAACGTATAACGAGATGCAAATAAAAAATTAAGGGTGCATTAAAATTCAATAAAATTCAATATATCTGCACGAAATATCTTCGTGCTATCGGTATAGCACGTAAAATGAGGAGAATTCGAGGTAAGGTACATTGTGACACAATGTTCGTTATTTCAATTTATAATTCGATCTGTTCGACTTGTTCACTTGCATGATCAGCCAGGCGGTCTTCATGGAAGATTAAACGAGCGAGTATCAACCAGCGGATTGACATTCCAGCAGGTTCATGCGCTGACATTTTAATTAATTATCGTGGAGCAGTCGCGCAGAGGAGAGAGAGAGAGAGAGAGAGAGAGAGCAGAGAGCTGTCGGAATCAAAGATCTCGGTAGTTCACAAAGGCCACGAGAGCGAGAACGGTGGCTCGATTGCCCGGTCGTGATTGCAAGTGCATTTTTATCTGGAGAATGACGGAGTAATCTGCGCTGGCATTTGAAAACGCTTTATTAGAATTTCGCAGCGCCGTTCCGACAAGTCATTCCAAGTGCCCCCTCGTCTCGCGCGCACGGAACAAAGTCATTCAGATAAAGAACACCGTCTAACGTCTATGCGTTTTAGCCAGTGTTAAATAAATCAAGCGCAAAATAATCTCTCGCATTTTATCTAATGCCCTTCCTGTTCGTGCCGCTAGTAAGTATATCTGCGGGCGAGCGCGCACGCCTGTTTTCTCGAGAAAGACATTTTCGTAGATCCTCCGTTAGGTTCGATTTACGGTAAAAATATCGCGAGCGAGACCTCGAAAATTCAAGACACGATTTACCGAGACGGCCGCTTCTATCAATATTTATCCATGGAAGCTTTTATGCATGGGCGGCTGTCCCAGATAAATCTGAAAGAAGTAAAGCGACCGGGATCGACCTCCATTGAGGATCTCTTCCGCGAAATCGTGCCGCATCATCCGTTTTGCGACCGCGTGGATTCGAGGGTCGTTCCGTGTTGTGTCACACGTTCGCCGTTCTCCTCGCGTCGACGGCGATCGGAAAAAAGCGTCCCTTTTTTCTCTCCGTCGCGACACGGAGTTCGAACGTGTAAGGGCCAGCGCTCAAACATTGCCGTAGCGTCTTACGTCTTACGTGAGAATATTGCGTTACGCGACACGCAAGCGAATCTTACGGCAACGCACAAAGAAGAACGTAACGTAATTAGTCTTATGTTGCGTACGTTACATTACGCTTTTCTTCGTGCGTTGCCGTAAGATTGGCAACTCGCGTGTCGCGTAACGCAAGATTCTCACGTAAGGCGTAAGACGCTACGGCAATGTTCGTGCGCTGGCCCTAAGAAATCAAACGAAACCGGCATCCGGGACGGCGATCGTTAACATTCACGAGCGAGTACGGCTCGTAAATCATTTTGACAAATGCGCCGGTCGCCGGACGATAAATCGCGGGGGAATTTTTAATCCGCGAAACGAGCGGAAGAAAGGATTAGGTAGGCGGAGAGAGAAATGCACGGGCGGAAGGTAGGTAGCGAAGAAAATGGAGTTCCCCGAAGTGGGAATAGCCCCCGGCCGAAAATAAGTTTTCGTAGCAGAGTGATGCGCGAAGGGGTGGATAGAATGAGTCATACGATTATATTCGCTGCCCGTCGTTTTTTTTTCCCTTCCCTTTCAACGTCTCTCGCTTCCGTCGTTGAATAAGAGACTCGCAGGGAATAACATTCATATATCAAATATACCTTTGTGTTTTAATTATCCGTATTATTTATAAGTTGCATTAATTTATGAATAAATCGCAAATTGCGTATAAAATTATATGAAATATAAATTATGTAAATTTTCTCCGCTGAATATTCTCGAGCTGCAGCGACCCACGCGAATTCCGATCACGGGGAAATAAGCGATACTCATCAAAACCCACTTATGTATGTCCAAAATAACGGGCAAAATTAATTCTGCTAATAAATCTCGCGGGGATTGATAAATAAATAAATGTTAAACGTTCGCGGCCGCGTGCGCGATATGCAGCCGAGCAGCAACGTACAGCTAACGATGCCGCTTGATTGAATTATTACGTGAGTCATGCAACGTCCTACGCCCCGTGCGAGACAGAAAACCAATATAAAATGTACGTCAAACAGACGAGGTTGACGGTGGCGCGATAGAAATTAACTTACAAGAATTTGCGGCACGAAAGACGAGGAACGTCGTAACTTATTGCACTCCCCCGCGGGCTCTATATAAATTAAGACCTTTACCTTCGCGAAGTGCATATACGCTTTCATGAAGCTTATTCACCTATAACGCGGCAAACGTGCCGGCACACGTTTCTTCACTCGACACCGGCATCACGGAAATATCAAATTCTTCAAGAAACATGACGTGTACTAACGCCTGCGTAATCAAAGAGAAATTCTTACATTACCCTAAGTAGCCTGCGAAACGGCGTCTGGTATATGATAAGAAGTTCGCGAAAGTGTGCGTATTTCTTCGATATTCACGAAGTTTCACCAACAAAATCGAAATCTAACGTGGCAAGTGTACAGTGACTTTTGATGTTGTATCTTAATGCGAAGAAAATTTGTATCTCGATCATTCCTTATATTTCTTAATGTATTTGAGATTCATCGAAGTCGAATGCAGTAGAAGCTGTTACGCGTTTAATGGGCAATTAGCGCCCCAATATTTGCATAAATGTTCTATTGTTAAAAACTAGGAAAAACCGCAAAACTAGAAACGAGCCCCACATCGAGAGAAACTCGCGTCTTTAATCGAAAAATCTGTTGTGCAACGTCGGGAAGCGACAGCCGGGGCCATTATTTTTCAATTTTACGCCGCTTCGACGTGCAAAACAGCGTCTTACGGTGTTGACAAGTAGGACGGCGTTGTTGCGGGGAAAAATGGCTGCCCCGGGAGAAGACGCGACAACAAAAAGATCGCGTCGCGCCGTGTGGTTCCGCAAGACGGCGAGAAGTATCTGAAAATTCTCGCCCGGAAGTTTTATCAAGTTTTCGTCCTGCTGGAAGCGGATTCGCGGGACGAAGACGAAAGCGGAGTCCGCGGGCGAGGGCGGCGATGCGATCGAGGTTGAAAAGGGTCGCCACGAGAATGCAGCTCTTTCATTGCAAACCCTCCCCCACGAACGCATCGCGGGGCTCCGCCGTGCCTTCGTTATACGTGCGCTTGCGAGCGACGCGATGAATTATTGTCGTCCACCTTCTGCGCGCGACCCCGGATCTCCTATCGCCGAGGGGTCGCGTCCCGAGATATCTCTGCAATAATTTCGCGGGGTCTCAAGATATTACGTGTCAGTGTAAATAGCTTTTGCATTTGAGATAAGAGCGACGAACGAAGGCCGAATTCCAAGACTCCGGGATGTTAAGATTTATCTTAATATTTAAATCTCGATGATACATTTCTCTCATTACGCTCCGCATCGTAATTGTCTCTAGTCTTCTTGCCGTTTGTGCTATGCCATTTTATGCTATGAAAGGAATGCCAAGCTCTTAACATTTAATTTCCGTAATATACCTCTCTTGATTTATTAAGCTTTACATATGTATCTTAAAATGTCTAATCTCCCTTTGCTCTTAACGTTTGTGTTTTAATTATCATATTTGGCACTAATAATGCCATTCGTGATCGAAGCGAGCTACAGTTATATTTTTACAAAATCGATATCACGAAGCTGCTACTTAAGCTTCCCTATAATCAATCAAATCAGGTGTCTTCAACACTCTCGCAATCGCTACCTCTGAGACATCGGCAAAATACGGCTCATTATCCAAGCATTACTGGATTTAGCTGCACGATATTAAAGTCTCATTAAGCGGCACATGGCCACCAAGAGGACAGCTCGAGAGAGTGAGATCGGAAAAGAGAGAGGAAGAGACAGAGAGAGGGAGAGAGGGAGAGAGAAAGGGGATAAATGGTGCGAAAATGGCAAACCCAGAGGTCGGAAGCTTTATCAGGACTTTCGTACGCACGCCGGAGTCTTCGGAGCTCATGGGTTCCAAAATTAAGCGGAAATTACTTAAGCTAATAGGTCAGTATCGAGCCACCACCGTGACGTAAAGCCGAAACTACGTGTTTGATTTTCCGTGCTTCAGTTTCGTCTATCCAGCCGTTCCGCTTGCGGGGAAACGTCTTCGAATCGTACTTCGAGAGTTGGATAAAATTTAATCGCAAGCTCATTTCTCGGCTTCTAACGTAATGTAAGTTATTTCATCAACAGCTGTGCTTGTTCGGTTAAGAGGATTTTGAAGAACACTATTCCGAGGTAAATGCAAAACAAGTGAGAAAAGTTCGCCTCTCGATATTTCGTATGCTCGATACTGTATGACAGCGGTCTACATTTGAACTAGGTCGCGGGCGTTCCATGCGGAATTGAACTCTTCGTCTCGATGCATTACTTCCGGCTTGCCGGGGAAGTTTTAAGCCGTGTATACGATTTGTCGATACGTCAGCGGGGGCTATACTTTTTAACGCGCGGTTGATTCTTTCACACGAAATATTCGCCGCAGCACATTTCGGGGATTAATAAATTTTTCAAGTTTTATGTAACTAAACTCGATGCGTTTTATCGAATTTAATATGGCAATTTTTAACGCGCCCATTCGAAAGCTAAATATTTTAAATACCTTAAAAAGATATATGTTAAATAAATATGAGTTATAGCAACATTTGGCTGTGTACATGGCAATATTATCTTTTTATATTTATTTCTTATGGTAGAGATATTATGAGATCGACGTTAAATTAGTCGATTATTATTAGGCTCGCTGTGTTGGATATGTTGGCTACATACAGATGCATGTTCTTACGTCACCGTGAACTGACGGGCGTCATCGACAGGATTACAATAGCAAACACGTACGATGATAGAATGCATATATAACCGCGATCGAACCTGTTATTCTACGTGAGCTAACAAAGTGTCACGAAAATAGATGACGATATATGAATATCGAGGGCTCGACAAACTCATGATTATGGAAGACCTTTGGGAGCGCTGGGCCCCTCGTACCCGTCAAATAGTCAAGCTAAATTTATACTGGCCAACGTGGATGAGCTCATCTAAATGCTTCCCCTAAAAGCCATCACGCTCTCTCTGTGTGCGCGCAAAATGACTGCGTCTCTAACTCGTGAATGGAAGGACTAAAGGGACATTCAATCACGCTCGTAAACGGTCGTTTTCTGCATTCGCTCTTTTCGCATTCGCTTGACTTCCACGATCTTTCGTGACTGATCCGTCGCGTTGTACCATCCGCAATGGCGACGCGATGCATTTCTAGACACAGCCCGAATTCGCGATTTATTTATTTCTTCTATTAACGGCGGAGACTATTCTCCAAGATTGACGCTGCTTCTTTTGAGTCGCTCGAAAAGAAGATGTCTCGTTCTCTTGGATAAACGGCAGCAGTACAAGCGAGCGAGCATTTGCTTGTGGACGGAAATGAACGCAATTCATTTGATGCTCAAAAACAAGCGATGGAGAAATGCCGAGAGATATTTTCTCTCAACAAAATTCCACACATCAGTAATCGGGTCCAGATTTACCCCCACTTCGACTGTTTGCATTCACGAATTGATAAACCGACGTATCGCTGTTGAATTATGAGGCAACTTCGAGGCTCGCGGTGATGATAAGTCATGTCGTCGACTATCCGATAGCCAGCCGTCGGATCGTAGCTATGCATGGCGATGATGTTCTAATTTCACCGAACAGTGGTCCCGATCTCCCTCGCCAACAACGAGGCTGACGTTCGGTGCATTCCGTCCGTCGAAGGATTAACGGCCGTCACAGATCCGACGTCGGCGCGGGACGGTCCCAACCGTTGATCTTCTTCGGGAAGAGACCGGAGGATTCGCGGTTTTCGCCGGTTAGAACTTCGCGAGTCGTAAAACGCAAATATAGCTTGAAGGGATAGGAGAACGCGGTGGCGCTCGCCACAGAGTTAACATCGAACTTGCGCGGTAACGCGTAACGGTTACGTCCGGGAGGGAAGAGAGTGTTTGTCCGCGTTGTCGGGAAAACATCGTAAAAGGTAAGAAAGTGGTATCTACGTTTATTCCGGATGACGGTCTTAGTGGACGCGTCATCCTGCCGATTCTTCTTGTTTTTCCTCCGGCGACGTCGATCTGACGAACGCGAGTGGCTGTAAACGCTCTCGAAAATAAGATTGATACAAAGCCGTAAACATAAAGGAATAATAAGAATTATGAGACAGAAAGAGAGAGAGAGAGAGAGAGAGAGAGAGAGAGAGAGAGAGAGAGAGAGAGAGAGAGAGAGAGAAGAAGAAAGAAAGAAAGAAAGAAGGAGGGCAGACAACCGCGCGATGACATTATCAGGGAAATGTCTTCAAGAAGACAACCACCGCTTCTTTTCCTTTGTCCGCGCTTTCGCTGCATCTAGAGACGCGACGGGAGTGGTATTAGCAAACGCTTCGCAAACAATGTTAACGTTTACAACAGGAAACAGCGTTTCATCCAGCCGCCTACGTTGCGTAGCAAGAGTTTAATAAATGTGGATACAATGCGAGCCGATATTCATTATTCGTTGCGTCGAGAATATTTCTCCATTGATCTCCAGCGATATAACTCCAATAAATTTTCGGTTTTATCGATTTCAAAACGTTACGTTAAGCGCCTGTCTAAAGACGTCATTTCCTCGTAATCGAAATTTCGACAAGGCAATCGCGAAATCGTCAAGGCTGACCTTGTAATCATTATCGAACGGATGAACGCTAACAGTAGCGGAGGATGCATGGACCGCGAGAAATCACGACGCGCGCGATATGGCAACGGCAATGAGTCAGATTATGCAGCTGCTTACCGGCCGGACCCGATAAGGGTAATGTATGGCGTGATAGGCGTTAACGTACATCGCTATAATTTCATGACTTCCGCGATCAATTCTCGACGAGGGACGTCGCGAACGTCGAGATATCGGATCGTGCGAACGGGGGAGAGGTGGACGGTCGAAATTTCGGCCCAAGTCGGGGACTCGTTACAGCTTACAAATTGAGGTCATTGTCGACGCGCGCGGTTTTCCATTTTCTTTTCTTTTTTTTTTTCTTTGGTCTCACTCTACACCGACCTTCGATGCACCATGTACCTTCTCGTCAGGATTAACAGCGTCGAACGCGCGGCACAAAGGAAACGGGTCGCGGCAATTCGGTCAAATGTATCTTTCCCCCGACCTATTTTTTCGAGGCTCCGTGTTTTTGACTTCGAAATACGCGACCATCCAACATGGACATTTCGATTGCTTGCAACGATACGCGATACCGAAGGAACACAAAGTTTCTAAAGGCGCGTAATAGTAAAAATCGCGAGCGAAACCCCGGCCCACATCGACATTTCATCAGATACAAACGTATCCCAGTTTTGCCGGGGTTTCCTATATATGCACCGCCTTTCTGGGACTCGAAAAAGCTACGCTCGAACGGGCGCGTATTCGAGATCTATCGACGGTCGTGTAATAACACAGAGAGACTCGTGCGTCAGGGGATGAAAAATATAGTACTGTACTGATATTCAAGCGCTTCACTCCGAAGAGAGGAAGATAGTACGCGTAAGAATTATCCTATCTAAATACAAGCGGAAGTAAACAATTGTGTCGCGGCGGGAGTGGCTCCCGGGACGGCAATTGCGAGCCCTGGTGAGGATTAGCGGCGCCCTTTTGTAATCCTTCAACGCGCGGATGCTCGAAGCAATAAAGCGACGGTTGCGCACCTTGTATACTTACGGCACCATATCGCTTTACTGTTCCAAATGAATAGGGTGGGCTTCAGGGCGCGGGTGACACTCCGGATTACCAGCTTCCCAGGACGGAAGTTCGCGCGCGCGCGCGAGAGAGAGAGAGAGAGAGAGAGAGAGAGAGAGAGAGAGAGAGAGAGAGAGAGAGAGAGAGAGTACAGCGACTCCATATTCATCGCTCTATTAAATGATGTGCCCGCGCAAAAACGGGCCTCCATTACGTGATTGCCTCCAAGAGGCTCGATTCATTCAGATCGTGATTAACAGCTTGCCTATTCTATCGCGATCGGTCACATTTGTTTTTCTTTGCTCATATAATCTTGAAATAAAATTTGAAGTTAATTGAAGAGAGAGGCTATATATAGGCAATAGGCAATTACCTTAAACCTTAGTTAATTTTAATTAATTTTCTTCGTCGCGATAATAGTCCTAACGTGTTGCGTGTCAGTTGGATTTGTAAAATCCAGCGTGAAAATTTCCGCTTCTTCAGAAATGCAAAGTTCTGCGCAAACACGCCTGATCTACGCTGACCTTTATCAAGCACGAAGAAAGTACAACGCGGCGTTTTGTGCAATCTCAAAAGATCCGACTTCCCTCGCACTGCAATCCAACAGCATAATTATGTTGACCTTCAAGATAGATTTCATCGTTGGATCTCACACGCCGCAAGCAGATGTAATACTTGGGAAAAGTCAGTTCATCAGCAAGATTACACTATTACTGCGGAATTGGGCCGCTAGATACCGGATGTATATACATATAGCGCAGAACGTCCTTCCCGAAATCCCAATTTCATTGAGGGGCGAGGGGAGAGAGGGAAGCTATAATCTGCGCAAAACGCCCATCGATATATGCATGTAACTGTGTGCGCATAATCGTCCGGTACAGGACATTGCAGATTGACGACAGGGGAAATATGAGTGTCCAAATGTGTATCTCTATCGATAAATTAAACCCATTTTAGAATAATTCTCGATTACTGCAGCAACTCAAAAATATATAACCGTCGACCATTTATCGCGAATATTATCGCGAACGCGAATCGTAACTTTTTTTATCACATCGCTTATGACTGGCAGACAGTTTCACCGAGTTGAAAAACAAATTTCGCAATCGACGTAAAGTCGTAAAAACTTCTTACTTACATGTGTAATAATCATGCATATCTACATGGCAACCTATCTTCCGCTCGCAAACAGTTCTCTCGGCCCGCATTCCCTACGGAATTCACGGCGGTATCGCTTACGGTGGGGCGTGGGGCAGTCGAAAATTAAATTAGTCGCGATCGCCAGCGTCCGGCCGTGCGTTGATTTCAGATACGAATATTCGATGTCGCTCGTTATCGAGCAAGCCGAGTCGTGTCGATAAGTGACAATTTCGTTCTTGGCAAAGTCGCCCCCTTAACGAACCGTCGCCATTGTTCTCGTTAAAATGTCGTGTAACAGGAAACTGTGTAACTCCGAGTAAGCCACCGCCTTAACTATCCAATGGACACACAGAATGTCCAAGAAAACTATATGTATTACAAACGGAAACGTGTTCCGATTGTGTCATTAACTAAAAAACAGTCTTCCATTATTAATTAAATAGAAAAGAGGAGAAAAGAAGAATCTTCTCATCTGGATTGGAGGCAACTAAATTTATTCGCGAGACAGTCCTTATGACGTTTTTATATCTTTCGCGATAATTAATCTTCTAAAAAATCGATCTCTCAATTGCGTAATTGCACTTACATAAAAACTTATTGCACTTACATAAAAAACCGTATAGTATGACTAAACTGCAAGTAATTAAATGTGCGTGTCGAACGTAAGAATATCTGGCGAACGAAATATGTGCATGTAACGTGCGATACGTAAAATCGCGTTAATTGTACACTTGCCGACTTTTAATTAAGCAATCTTGATAACTCTGCGAAATGACGATTAGTTGCTATTGATATAATGTCTTTTATTTTATCGAACAGTTAACATGTAACAACAAGAGGTACAAACTTGACGTTATTCTCGACAATATTATTGTTTTTACTGCTTGCAATTCTACTAAACCGTTGGTACCGGAAAGCTGTTGAACATTTTAAGACATCAACGACTTGCGTCAACAATCCGAAAATAAATCTGATTCTTCATGGCGTTTCCCACTGGTATCTAATAAATACATTGCATATGCATCACGATTCCTGAAGAGATTCACAGCACGCAGTTTCGGGCACCCCTCCGCCCCCCAAACTTCATAAACGCAGCACACCCTAGCACATTTTCAAACCCGCAAATCAACCCGCGCATGGTATTGTTGTAACGTTAATTCCGCGGGAATCTTCGTCGAAATTGATTTCCCCGTGGATTATATCTCGCTTCTTTAAAAACGAAACGATTTTTTATTCTGACGCAACACTCACCGATGCAGATGACGAGCGCCACGGCGAGAATCGGCGGGAAAGCCCTCGAGGACGAAAGCATGCTGCAGCCGGGATCTCAGCGAGAGAACGGGACGAGGATAAGAGCCACCCACGGCAGGGACGAAGAGTCACTCAGCCACTTTAGAGCGTCCACGCGGAGACCGGACGTCGGACTGACGGCGCCAACCGGAAGGGGCGGGACCGAAAGACAGCGAAGACGGTGAACCCGCGCGCGAAAAACGAAGGACGAAAGGAAAAAGGCACTGCGTGCACCGCGACCCGCTCGTTGATCACTGGTAATCCCGCGGATACGTGGTCCACACCCTCGATTAGCACCGAGGATCGGTCTCGATCCCCCACTGGATACGGATCTGGGACGCGAACGATTTTCCTCTTCCTCTTCCAAGATATTCCTCAACAATGTTGCCCTCGCGTGAACAATCGGCGCGGCACATCCGCGCTCTCCTCGCCTTTGCTCTTTTTTTTTGCCCCCCTCTTTCGGTGCCCCCGCGCGATATTAATCGACAGCGAGCGCGCGGTCGCGGGTGGTACCCCCGATTCCGGTGGGTGAGGCAAGTGGGGGCGGAAGGGTGGCTTTTTTACAGGGAGACGCGTCCTACCACCGGTACGTCTGTTGCGGCGCCAACATCGGACTGACTTTCTCTACGTTACGGCCGCTCTGCAGCAGTGGCGGCGCGCCGCGCCGTTCCGCGCCGGACCGCGCGTCGTCGCGCGGGGTACATCCTGCGTCACGTGTGCGCCCGTGGGCGTGCTCCGGATGCAGCGGATCCGCCGACGCCGATGCGAGGGAACTGGAGAACGCGCTCGCGGACCCCCGGCGAAGCGGATGGACCCTCAGGTCAGGAGAGTCAGCCCCGACGCGACGCGACGCGTGTCGCGCGATCAGTCTTTGCCACATTCACAGAAACTCCTCAACTTCACGGCGAGGAGCAACGTAACACCGTCGTTTTCTGATGTATCGTCACTGTCACTTGACTCCTGAAACATTCGGATCGGTGTTCGACTTCGATTCGGATGCGAGAATTCCTTTCGTAGCAGCGCTCTACGTTTATTCCAACTTGCAGCGGTTTTATAGTGCTGAAAGGATGAAGTGTTTAATCGAATCGCTTTATTTTTTCAGTAATCAGTGGAAGCGTTATTCTCACCGAAGAAATCCGGCTTATGAGGAAAATCAACTTTTTGAGAAAAACCCATTTAAAGTTTAGCAATATAATGCTTTGGGATTTATAGGACTTTAGTCAGGCTTTAGTCCAAGAAACTGGCAACGCGCTGAATGCGTATGCGGTGCAAATTAAATTTGAATTTGTCTTACAATAAATTTAAAGTTTAATATTCTTTCCGTTGTTTATCTCTTCAAAATAAACAGAGACATTAAATGAGAAAAGTAATATAATATAAAAGATATATAAAAGAAAATAATATATATAAAATCCCCTTTCTCTAAAACTCGACTTCTACCTCAATTTTAAAAATAACGACCTCGGACTAGATTTAGTGTATAATAAATGGTTGGTAGATATTAGAACTGTCAAAACGCGTAAAAGGTCCAAAAATTTATAAGTCAGAGAATAGGTATATATCTTTCAACAAAGATACTCGTATATAAATAAAATAATAAAAGTTTGACATTGTATCGATCAATATTCTGTCGCGATTTATCGAGACAGTCATCATGTTGATCACCGTTAACTTGCCTCTGGACAAGAGTTTTAATGAAATAACTCATTGTTACCTTCATCGCGGGAACAATAAAGCTCGTAGCAAGTCGATACACAATTAGAAAATGTATTCATTGAAGTACGATAAAAATTTTTTAATTAAGAGAAACACTCGTCTCGAAAAAACACTCAACTTTCCGCTTTCAAAGAGGTCTACTCCGAGAAATGTTTGCCCGAAACAGAATTTACACGACGCCATAAATACAAACTACGGCGCGAAATAATTAAGGTCGGCGGGGGAAAAACTATGGAAACGACTTCCTGGGTAAATTATATTCTTCTGTACGAGAGGACGCATCTCGTCCGCTGTCCTTCAACTGAAGCTGTAAACGCGTTTCGCGTTCCCCATCACGCACCGCAGCGCGTACGACGGTTTACATATATCGAGTTATTGCAGTATGTATTCGCCCCGTAGTTATCGGGCAGTGTATACAATGTGTGCGCGTGCATATAATGCGGCAGCAACATAGTGCCATGTGGCATCAATCATAGGATTTCCTGCAGGTGAAAGGCCAGTCAGTTGCCTCTGCGCGAATTCGCACCCCTTCTCCCGTCTTTCTGTCTCTCTCTCTCTCTCTCTTTCACCCCCGCTCTCTATCTCTCGTTGTTTTCCAGATTCAACCGTCCCTATCGAAATTCGGCAGGTTTTGAGTCTTGAAAAAAACGGAAATGGAGAATGACAAGTATAACGGAAATGACAAGAAAGAGAGATTGGATTTTTATTCAAATACAGTATAATATATTTGTGAGAAGAATAAAAAATTTTTGAATAAGAGAATATCTATATGGAAGATTTGTATGAATAAAAAGTAAAAAGTTTATGTGAACAAAATATTGTGTCAACAATATTAATTTATTAAATCTTATTATTAATTTTGGAGAGAAGTGATAATTTTCTAAGCTGCAAAAAATATACTTAAACAATAGATGTATATAATTTTTATTACATTTGTATATATATTATTTATATACGCAGAGAATAAAAGCGAATTATTTTTCAAAAGTGCAAACGCTCATATTACTTCTGCATGGCATATCACGTTATTTCGATTGCATACACGAACGTATAACGTTCCATCGTAAAAAATATAATACTGCAGTGTCATTAATATCGTTTTGACTGTTCCATCAAAAATTTTCCAGTTTTAAAATTTTACGAGCGATTTGGCTTATCTCCGAGTTACCTCCCTAATGCTGCGACACTAAAACAGCGGTAAAAGCTAGTTCTCCCTTAATTACTAATTAATATTAACTCTAGATAGCGGGCGACGGTTAATGGTGTACTGTGCATCTATAGATAAAATGTTAAGTAGGCGATAAACAAGGATAGACAATCGCGGACTGAAAAATATAAAAAGGAGTGGCTTTTATTTTTAAGCAAGTTTTAATGCAGAAATACAGCGGCTGTAATTTTATACATACGATTGCCAAAGTAGAAAATACTAGAATCTTTATAAACAAGATTCTTTAAAATACTTCTTTATAATATTTTAATAGGTCGCGTATATGTACGTTAAGTATTGCACCAAATAAGGACATGTCGTCTTTAAAGCGTCAAACGTGCGTCGCGCGACAATTCTCTTTCGTAACTCGCTAGGTAATTATAAATGACTGCAAATAAAAAAGCAACGTTTATGCATACAAATGCAGGGTTAAATCCTTCATTTATGTATAAAATTCACTTATGTACACGTTTTTGTAGTGGGAATTGAATTTTGTGGACGCACGCGTACGATCGAAATTAATTAAGGCACCTCTCACGGTTTGTAAGCTTCGCATTGTTCTGCGGAATATTTATATTGTTTAAACACACGTTGTGAAATTGCTGATACGTTATTTAGCTCGTAAACAGGTATTTGAGACAACCGAGTAACATATATAAAAGATCTCATCAAGTCAGTTCAAAAGAGCAAAATTCGCTTTTTACTTTGTAGGTCGTGATGTATAACTTCACCGGAATATCGGCGTCTCTAAATAATACACAGCGGCGGAGAGTGATTCTTTGATCAGTGAAAGTCGGGCAATATAATTTATCAATAATCCGTTAATAATCCACTGTTCGAGATCTATTATTGGTACTTTATATCCAGAGAAAAAAAATAAAGTAAATCTCAAATAAGAAAATATTTTATCGTCAATAAATAAGAGATCAAAGCACGATTGCAGAAGCATTTTTAACGTGCGTATATCTTGCTTTTAAAAAATGAAAACGTTATTCACCATTAATATTTTACTGTCATATTTCTACTCTGTTCATAAATGTAACACAGAGTCGAAAAATAAAAAAATTAGTTTTCCGTTCGACGGATTATTCGCAAGTGAGAGACACCGAAGCTGATGGCAGCACGTTCTTGATCTTCAGCAACCAGCAGTGATTACTGTCCGCAACAACCAGACTCCCTCTGTCGGTTTCAGCTGCGCTACCGACAGAGGCAGCGAAGATCAATGACCGCAAAAGATGAAAGGCGGCACGCCGCCGGTTAAAGGTCTCGCAACGGCTCCGTATAAGTGACGACACCTAGGCTCACCTGCTCAGGACCGTTGCGATATTGTTGGGAAAATCGAAAAAATTCGAGAAATTTTCTTTCCATTGAAGAGTAAAAGAATTCCAATCAACTACTGGAAGATTATGATTTCCTCCGCTTTTTATTAGAAGCAAAATTATTTCTGCTTCTCTTTGAATATCGAGAGACCTCGTTATTTTAGCAGATTCGTCACTAAGACCTGTTACTTAAAAAATCAAAGATCACGTCCATTGTTCCTTGCGACAATCCAAGGAAATTAAATAAACGTTACTTTACGCTTTAATTTATGCTTCTTCTTTTTTTCCTTTAAATCATTATAACTTTTGCGTGAAACGTCTCTAGAATCGATAGCCGCAAATATCGACGTTCCGCTCGCGATTCGAATATCGTTCACCAGGCGCTTTTCGCCTCGGCATCGATACCGGCTTCGACGCCTCGCCGCCAACATCGATACCCTTTCCACTTCGACTATCATCCCTAGCCGTCCCTAGGTCCAAGTGACAACGAGAGCGATGATAGCGTATGGTAGCAGCCTGTGGTAGCAGCCGTCGTGAATGGGCGGCCAGAGTGCAACATGGCGGACTGCGAGTCGGAGGTGCACCGCTTGCCAGCCGTGAATCAGGACGGCAGTGCGAGGAACGTAGCGGCGGCCGTGACAATGGTGAACAACAACGCGCGCGTGCCGCAGCATCCGCCGGCCGCCGGGCCGGACAAGGACCCGGTCGGCCAGGGGCCGCGGTGCGTGACCATCTACAAAACGGAGACGGGCTTCGGGTTCAACGTACGCGGCCAGGTCAGCGAGGGTGGACAGTTGCGGAGCATCAACGGCGAATTGTACGCGCCGCTGCAGCACGTCAGCGCGGTGCTACCGCGGGGCGCCGCCGAGAAGGCCGGCGTCCGCAAGGGCGACCGTATCCTGGAAGTGTGAGTAAAGGGATCGGGTCCCTTCCCCGACCCGCGTTCCCGACCCGCGCTCGCCTCTCGGTGAACACACCATCAGAAGCAATTCCGACGTGAACCGCCCTGACCGAAAACGCGACGCTGCTCCGGTTCTGCGTCAAATTGCGCTGAAATTCGAACTGGAGCGATTCACAACTGGAACCCCGAGGAATCAAACGCGAGGCGCGTCTGCAGTAAAGAGACGCGTTGGTCTGGCGCGTTTCGGAGTACTCGGAGTAGAGACGGGATGTTGGAGATATATTTACTCGCGAGTACCAAGGTGTACTACGAATTCTGAGGCTGTCAAATGAAAAACTTGCAAATTGGATGATGCAGGATATAAGGATGTACAGATCAACGCGCTCCAATATCCGAAATCAAGCCAAAGTCTTCTTGCAGTCTATTACGAGTTATTAGAAATTACTGTTGAAGATTCAACTGTTAGTTTTATAGTTGATATTTATGAAATTCGTGCCTGCTTTGATCTGTACAGCACCGTATTTGTGCTTGTCGTCGCATATGGTGACAATAAGAAGAAACGAATGTTAGATACCTGGCAGATTTTTCTTCGCAAGGAGAATAACGTAATCCGAGATGCAAGTTTTTCATATCGAGCACAGAAATGTTTCGATAGACTCAACGACAGAAATGATAACTTAATTCTGATATTTTATAGATGCTATTTAATGCCTCTAAAGGTAATTTATTATCTTTTACGACGCATAATATTTCTTCCTTTTCAAGAAAAAATTACGTTACTTTAATTTTATTTATAACCCTAATAATTAACTGGTTCTAAAAAGAAAAGGAAAAGGAAATGTGTATTAAGAAGAATAAAACTTAATAGAACTTTAATATTCTAAGAGTCTATAAAGGATTAGTGATTCTCAATAATAATTATAATTTGTAGTCAAGCTTAAATATGAAGAGAACTTGAGATTTGCAAACAAATTGCAAACAGCTGTTAATATTGTGCACAGTTTAAACATTTTCCTTTCGAAAGTCTCAATAAATGCGTCTGCGATCCACGCGTTATCCTTGTAAGGATATCTAAATGTCTTTCAACTTATGAAACACGATTAGGAATGGATCTGGATGTTCTGGATCTTTGTTTTCCCACTTGACAATCGGGATTTCGATGTTTCGCTCACGCGACCAATGCTAAAAGCTACGTACAGTCGACAGTTCGGGTCTAAGGTACTTCATGGGGATACATTAAACGTTCTCTAACCGTATGCATATTCATCGAGGATCAACTCGCTTGGCAACTAGCCTGGTATCATATATGGCTCCTCAAGGATTACAGCTCTGACCATCGCACACGGAAAGGCAGATTTAGATAATCTTCTGATATACTTGGAAATCCTGTGGGGCCCGATACCAGCAACCTCGCTTAAGTTAACAACGTAAATTATCTTCCTTATCTTTTTCTTTTAAAGTAAAACTAGGCTGACTAACTGGCGTTAAGAATTTTATCGCGCGTTAGGAATATCGGCGAATGGTCGAAATTTTCTCTTTATCGTGGGGCTTATCAGAAAATACAGGGGCGTCGCAAAGATACAGATTACACGTTGCGCGTACAACTTTTCGACGGGATAATCATTGGAGAAGACTAATCGCGCTAACTGGCGGCGATAGAATCCGAGCGGACCGGTACACATACACGTGAGCGTATATCCGCTTTGCAAATTCTGATGTAAGAACGATAAATACAAACGTGCACGATGCGTGACGAAATACGTTCAATCTGTTTGACGTCTCGTTCGCGAAGCCTAACAAACGCGACAGTTGCAAAATCTGTCGTGCCCGCGAGCTTCAGACCGGTTCCCGGTCGTAGAGACTGGTTAACCGATTATTTCAACGAATTTCTCGCTATTCGTTAACCGGTTGGCTATCACCGGTGAACCGATCCTTCCAGGGGGGAAGAGAAATACGCGAGGTATACCCTCGAGTCTCATCCCACCAGTTTATCCTCGGTTTAATCCGACAAATAATAAATAGACACGCATGCTTCGGAGTTTATTCCCTCGGCTCGCTTTAACGTCGAAAAGATCGCGACGCTTAATTATGATAAACGCGACGTGCGAACATCTTTATCGTCGCGAATTAACTGTTAACCGAAACTGTCTAAACTCGCTAGGTGCATTTTACACTTTCCGTCGGCGGGGTCGTTAGCGCCATTGAATTTGCATACCCGATCATTAGCCTGTGTGCCCGGTAACCGTGTTCCGTTTAATTAAATGCTAATTTGCTTAAAACATTACCGCTTTATCCCGGACCAACTTATTTGCATGGAGTTTTATTTCATGTTGTACACGTACGTACATCTCGCAGTGGCCCATATTTGGTAGATTTGATTGCTACGGCGCTACACAGGTGAACGCGAAGATAAAGCTATACGCAGAAAATCGATGATACACCATATCAATCTCGAGAAATGTGCTTGTTTTAGGTATGACGCAAATCTCCCGATGGCCACTCAGACTAAAAGGGCTGCGCGCGCCGTATCTTTATTTCGATAACAACGGAATCGACTTACGATTAAAGAAATTGTGAGAGGAACGTCGATATACCGGCCTGATACTACTGACGTATCGAGAGTCTCGCACTTATAATAGTCGCGACAATAAGCTCGTTTGTTTATCACGGCGCAGATCGGCGGAGATGGAATCTGTTTACGATCCTCTCGCAGAGGTCCAGGGTTCCCATAAACTCCGCGCGGTTCAAGGACGCGTGCTGTCTTGCGAGGGACCCAGCAATTTCAGCAATGTCGTTTCTCATCCTCCTCAAAATCGAAAGGAGATTCTCTCCCCCCCCCCCCCCCCCCGCGGCTCTCGGCGACGACTCACCGACGCCTGAGGGAGACAAATTGGTGAACGTCTCGCCGATTCTCTCTCCATTATATTCTCTTCTCTTCCCGTTAATCACCGTATATCATCGTAAAGTGATTGGGACTCTCGCTTTCACTCGTCCAATTTTGCGGCTTCTGTCGTCTACCACGGCCGGCTTTTGCTGCTCGCAACGAGCTTAAAGAATTTTTTAAATTGAATGGCACGTTCCGAAACTTCGGCCAATGTTCTTTTGATCTTCATTTCATTATTTTATATTTTTCATATTTTTTATATAATTTGTACATTTCATATATTTCGGTTTTACGTTCCCAAAAGCCCGTATCAGACTACGGATTGGGATTGAGATTGGATTGAAATTTAATCAATCAGAACAGAGAAAACTGATCTCAAGTTTAGTAAACTTTGCTCTGATTGGTCTAATTTCAATCCAATCTCAATCCCAACCCGTAGTCTGATACGGGCATAACGTCGCTTGCATAAGAGTTTTAATATTAACCGCAGGCTACGTGCTTCCTCGTTAGCTATGCATATTCTATATGACTTCTTTTACGTTACCTTCTCATGTTAATGTCCTTAAAAGGCTTACTCCTCGTATGGTTTCCACAAAAGTTGTTTCACTGCGTTGCATTACGCAGCTTCTCCGCTGGAAATGTGCTTCTTGATCATCGAGGAAATAATACTCGGCAATAAGAACAACTGTCCCAATCTAAAGTTATAAATTAAACAATGGATACATCATAGCGTTAACTGAGATCGCTGGACTCGAAGATTTGACGATGACTCTCGTTTTAACGAGCGACGATAAGTGAATATTGCATAAAAGGTGCCGCTCTCTCGCTGCATGCATCCGATAAAGCGAACAGTCATTCATTCGGAATTGCGTCAATCATTAAGCTCCCCATTAGGGAGGGGGGTCCCATTAACTTAGGCGCGAATAATTACGTCTTCCACGCTTTATTATCTCGGTCGGGCCGCAATTAGCGGGCCCGGCCCGTGCTTCGCGAATGAATTTCGGATAGCCACCACGGTCACGGTGCATTTGTAATCCGCTCGCGGAGAAAGGAAGTGATGCGCGAAGAAATTTATCGTCAGACAACAACACGCACTCGAATGCTTATAAATACCGCGCGTCTGTGTGCTCGCGAGAGCACCACACACTCGCCCACCAGAGCGTATTATCTTCTAGCAGATTAGCATACGCGTAGTGTCGTATTATTGACCGATCGCCCGATCTAATTTCGTCAGCCGGCGAAAAAATATTATATTTTTCGGTATCACGTTCGGCGCTTTAATACGCGCGCTACTGAGAAGAAACTTATATTTCGCAGGTTCATCGGTATTCATATACCTGATGCTGATCGTTACCTCACGTAATTCCTCAAGTACGACAACCTCGAGCTGCGATCAAATTCGAGAAAGTCGCTCTCCCGAAAGTATTTAATATACGTAGCGATTAAATCATATCACGTACAAAAATATGTCAAAATTTGTACGTTTCAAAATTTTATTGAATCAGGCAATGCGTGTAAGACGCGATAAGCGGGGCGATCGACGAGGACCGGAGGTCCAGATAACGTCTTGCAACGGATCCCACCCGGTACAACGCGATAGCGAAAATGTATAAAGTGTGCGACGCGTCTTTCCTCGCACGCATACGTGCGAAATCCGCGACGGCGACATTCGACGACCTCCGGGGAGAGCCGTGCCTCCGTGTGCGGACCAATCGCGACGGTCCTTTCACCGGTCGGAATTCGAAACTCGTGCTAAAAAGGCCGATTACCGGGTATACCTATTCCCTTTCGACTGGCTGAGACTTTCGCGGTCGAGAGCCGACAACGCGCGGGAGAGAGACTGGACCGGATCGCGACCTCGTCGAAGGCCCGCCTGTTGCTCCTTTCGTCGCGGAGGGTCGTCGAAGATCGGATATGCGCCGTGCGGAATTGCAAAAATCGCCCCGCAGATCGTCGTTCATCCGCGAATCTCTCGATCGTGCCCCGTGAACCCTACGACGCGGTTTAGCTCGTGATTAGCACGCAATAGCGCCGATAGAGCGCCGATAAGAGCGTGGCACTTGGCGTGAAATATGTTGACGTGTTACATGACCGCGCTCCAATGCGAGTGGATCGAGAATCGCAGGCGGTGGAATTCCCCCGGTGCGCCGCACTCGCAATTGAGGTCGGTTCAAGTTGTGAATCGCGCGTATTACGGTGTATCGGTGGCGAGAGAGACGTGAGGGGGATAATAATGACAGCATCTATTTGCAGGAACAACGTCAACGTCGAAGGCGCCACTCACAAGCAGGTGGTTGATCTGATCAAGTCGGGCGGTGATGTCCTCACTCTGACCGTCATCTCCGTGACGCCGCAGGAAGCGGAGAGACTGGAGCCCTGCGAGGATCTGAGGTAATACACTGTTAAATTCGAACTGTCTTAATTTTTAACTAATTCCTATATATCGCCATTGCTCCTACTCAATATATCGTTAATTTAAAACAATGTTAATTTAACTAAACCAGTGAAGTTAAAATAATACTGTTTAGTGTTAAAAAAATAAGTTTCGACACACATGATAGTTAAAAACAACAAAATGTTATATAACTCAAGGGATTGGTTTAAATTTCATCCTTTAGTATTTAACAGCGTTCAACGTCACGCTATTTTGGTGTGAGATGAGAAACTTTGCGATTTATCAGCTTGACATATTTTTCGACAATATTGCTGGTATCGTTGCGATTATCCCGCCGATAAGACGTTTGAAATAATAGCAACCTTGATGATTCTAATAACTGGCGATCTCACAATCTATCTAGATTGATCGATTAAAGCATACACACACGCGTGCGCGCATCAACGTACAAGTATTAAGTGCGTATCATATTTTTGTTTAGCTACGCATCGGTGGACTACAGCGAGAAGCGATCTCTGCCCATCAGCGTGCCGGATTATCACGTCCGCGAGAGGAAACACGAGCGCTTCGTAGTCTTCAACGTCCACATGGCCGGCAGGCACTTGTGCTCGCGCCGATATCGGGAATTCGCGGCGTTGCATATGGCGCTGAAGAAGGAGTTCATAGGCTTCAATTTCCCGAAGTTACCGGGAAAATGGCCATTCCAGTAATGTCCTCACGCTTATAATTTCCCACGTTGCGCGTAGATCGCGTCTAACCGCGGAATGAATGAGTCCATTCAGCATCGTGGCGCGCCTTATAATCGACCGTTACAGATCTTAAAATACTTACTCGCGTTTTACAAGTTTCTCTTCGCGAAAAACGAGATACATCATTTGCCCATATCTCGGAGAATAAGAATTCCTTCGTTGCAGATTGAGCGAGCAGCAGCTTGACGCGAGGAGACGCGGTCTGGAGCAGTATTTGGAGAAGGTTTGCGCGGTGCGCGTGATAGCGGAGAGCGATGCCATGCAGGAATTTCTGACGGATCGACTGGAGGAGGACGGTGATCAGGGTCCGGCGGTTGATCTCAAGGTTCTGCTACCTGATCGCGAAGTCGTCACCGTCACCGTGCCCAAGGCGGCGTCGGTGAAAGACGTCTACGACGCGGTTTGCTGCCGAGTCGGCTTGGATGCGGAAACCGCAAAGTACTTTTACCTGTTCGAGATCGTCGAGTACAATTTCGGTACGCGTCAGAATCGTTCGTCACTTGTTGCAAATTCTGAATAAATTTACCGAGCTTATCTGCGACTTAACACTGCCATTGTGTTGCAGAGAGAAAGCTGCAACCTCACGAACATCCGCATACTTTGTACATTCAGAATTATTCGACCGCCAGCGCGACGTGTCTAGCGATAAGGAGGTGGCTCTTCAATATAAATAGGTCTCTGAGCGAGCAGGCATTGACTTGGATATTTTGGCAGACGATCGACGAAGTGAACAGGGGTCACATCACCGCGGGAGAACGATTGTATCAGTTGAAAGCTCTGCAGGATGCGTCGAGAAAGCACGAGGTTCGTACTGAATGAAGGCAAATCGATCTCCGACCGCGCGTTTATCGTTGCGTTTACGCGAGATCTTGTGTCTGCCCAGTATCTGAAATTAGCGAGGGAGCTCAGCGGATACGGCGACATCGTGTTTCCGCATTGCGCGTGCGACTCGAGGAAGGAGGGCCACGTGGTGCCGGCGGTGGGCATGGCGACCTTCAAGTTGCACGCCGCGAAGGAGGACGGTACCCTGGAGTCGCAGGTAGTCGAGTTCCAATGGAGCACCATTGCCCGGTGGGAGGTGGACGAGGACGGGATGGCGTTCTGCTTTCAATACACGCGCCAGGATAATCGTCCACCCCGTTGGCTTAAGGTCTTCACCCCCTATGTAAGTACTCGCCGATTCTTTCGCGAACCGACTCGCAACTGCGACATGCGTATAATCTCATGCAAGCCCGCCGCTCGATCAATTACCCTAATGTTGTGCTTACAGTATACGTTCCTCTCGGATTGCTTCGATCGAATAGCCGAGGAAGCGAAGTGGGACGACCCAGGGGAATGACGTAACGTACGACGCTAAGACGTATCCGGTGTGTAACGTTGAGGATCCTTTCACGGGATATCTCGTCTCTCCGTAGTCGAAATTTTTTCTTACTAGGATTAGGGCTGTCTTTAGAAAAAACGGTACCGAGTTAGCGTAGCACCTGTAGCATATCAAATTTTCCATCTTTCCGGCTTGGCCGTGCATTATCGATACTGCGCACCGAGAAAGCGTTCGCCCACCGTTATCGTCGAAACGAGTCAAACGCGCATACGCGAATGTAGATAGATCCCGGTGAAACAAATGCTTCAAACCAGTGAAACAACAATTCGACGGATTATCGCGGCGCTCGCGAGTAATCTGATCGAAAAACGAAATGTGATGTATTAATTTAAACCCGGATTTATATTGTATGCCATGCTCGCGTCCATGACCTGGTGAGAGAACCTTGACGGCAGCTCGAGTCAGCGCGCAAAAAAATAAATCTGGTTTTTACGTATATCGAATATAGCTGGGACTTTTGTTTCGTCGATGAAACACGTGCCGTTTCTCCTTCTGTTACGATGAACAAAATCACTCACGCGATGATATATAAGAGAATTACATTAGTGTACAGATATACGTAGACTGTCGTAGACTATTATTATACCACGCGGATACGGTCGCGTCCGCCTAGAAACCACCTATCCTTCCGGCCTATGAATTATTATATGTATACAGCACGCAACTCGTTTTCCGGCGAGAAAATCGATCGTCTTACGTAAAACGTTCCTTCTCTCGCTCGCCTAATAGACCCGAAACTCTCTTTCGTTGGATCTGCTTATCGATCGTGCGTTCACGACAGAAACGCGGTACCCTGTGCATTTTCTAATGTGCAATATTTTATAAATCAATAATAATTTGTCAATTCGTTACGCAGGATATTTTAAAACGAGAGCCACCGCTTTTTCGCACGTTTGTAACGGATCTCAATAGTATCGGCAGCGCGTTCAATTTATCGCTGCGGTAAGTTTCATTCATATTTTTTGCGATCGAGAGTTTGTAAGATTAGAAGCCAGAAGACTGCGAGAGTCCGGGAGAAAAGATGAAATAGATACATATCATATTCATCGATGACTTCATTATAAGCAGGAACGAATTCTTATTTTTCTTTTTTCTTTTTAAACTATCCTGCGTAACAAACGGATTCCTAACACACGCGTGGCTACGGCTGGTACCACGTGTCCTGTAATCGATATGTAAAATATCGATCAGTCCTCTAAACGTTTTGTTAATTCATTAGTATGTATAGAGTATTAGCGTCAATAAAAAGTAGAGCAAACTGTACATATTAATATTACAAATATATACTTTTTGAGAAGAAACTCAGTTGTATATATGTGTGTGTGTGTGTGTGTGTATGCGTTTTGATAAGATCGATAATGACTTGCTCCGCAAGATTAATAACTGGGTGTCTCGCGTAGCGCTAAAAACAAAACGATCTGATTATTACGCAAAACTGCGAATTGCGCGTGAATCGCAAAAGTGAATCGAAGGATCGTAATAAGAGTCGAGGACTATTTTTAAATCGACGTTCTCGCGATTGAGAAACTTTATCTCGGGCTACTCCCCCCTTTAATGAATTTATAAAGATACTGTACAATAGAAAATGCGGCGTCTATGCTCATCTCTCGATTATGTAAGCGTGAACGGGATTTAGCGAAGGAGGAAGAGGCGTTAAAAACTCGGAACAATAATGTAATGAGGTCGCGTGGTAACGGTTTCCTCTATTACCTTATAGGAAGGAGAAAAATAATACTCATTAATAATGTTAAAAGAGATACTGATAATAAACAGCAAGTAAGAAACCTATAAAGATAACGTTTAGCACTACTCTGCGCGTTGCGGGATTTTGCAAAAGGCCGTAATACGCGTTCGGCATAGTAGATATATCCACGGTAGAAAGCGAGCATCCGGAGCTTAGTTCTCTCTTGCACATTATGCTCATATGATCTGACGTTCGTTTTCTCTCTCTTCTTCTTTTCCTTCTTTCTTTTTTTTTCCGTTCCTACGTACGCATCCTGCCTTCTCGTAGCGCTTAAAATTCACTCGTTCTAAACACGTCGCTTACTTAACCGCGAGCAGTTTCAGCAGATAATAAATAAAAAGATAGATATATTATTACCGTTAACGTTTTTAAACTTTATTCATGGAGTATCGAGCGCGTGCGACGAATGGGAAATGTATGTGGCAATGTAAAATCCGAATGGTGAGAGAGAAAAATAAAAAAATATATATATATATGCTCGCGAGAGAGCATAGTTATGATACTGTTAATGATAATAGAAATATAGAGCATAATATAGCGTAATTATAATCGAACGCGCGAGTATCCGAGTGAACACACATACAAGACGATCGATATACGATGTGATATATTCGCGCGTGCACCTAGATATCCAGTCGAGCGAACAAGACGGTTACAATAATGGTTTCTATTGTTTTGTCGATAGATAGATAGTGAGAGAGAGAGAGAGAGAGAGAGAGAGGGAGAGAAAGGTTTTGTGAGAAAATTATGCAAAGTGATCTATGAATTGTAGTTAGCAATGTACGTGCGTCCGGAAATGTTATTATAAACGGTAATAAATGAACTGAATTAAACCTTCGGGTTATCACTTAACATTTAATTTAGAATTTACGAACGACAAAATTCGTGATGTAATTCTGTTCAATGTGTCTAATGATACTTCCGCACGATCTGATCTGCCTGATCGGACCCGATATCACTGAAATACGAGAAACCCGAAGGTCTCATTGGTTATTATATTACCGGCAGCAGAAGGATTCTCTCGAAGTAACGCGTCGAGACCTTTAGTGGTTTCGTTGCCCGATGAAGGATGAAGTAGTCGAACGAATAATTTTTAGATCGGAAAAGAATGTCTGTGGCACCGGAGCAGCCACGTATTTGGAGAATGGCAATAATATATTTATAAAGAAACTGGGTGGTTAATTGGTAGAGTTTATTGGTAGCGAGTATTTTTTGAGAAAATCAGTGCAGGGTGAGCGCAGAGATACGTCCAGGTTAAATTTGAGACTTCTGATGCGAAAGATCTGAAGATAGTCGGATTAATGATATTTTGTACAGTTTTGTAAAATTATCTTTATCTGGCAGTATTTTTATTACAATTCGGTCATTGCCTTACGACAGTCTTAGTGTCGTAGGTCGAACGAATGTGTCGAAAATTGTCTTTCATTTCAAGCTGTTTGATAAAAGATTTTGTTTATTTTGTGTTTGTCGTTTTTTTTTTTGCGAAATGTCTCTCACTAGGAAATCAATCGATTTGTTCAACCGTTTGTTAATCTCGTTAATTAGCGTGCTAACGAGCCTGTCAAACGCAGAATGACGAATTAGATAGTATAATTTTTAATTATTGTTATTAAAAGACCATATCATTACGGTTAACTCTTTAGGCGTTAATTAAAATATTCTGTATAATCATAGTACGTAATAACAAATGCTCCAATTTACCGTGTAACATCAGTTTCGCGAAACGTTTGCTGTAAAACTAGTATTTCGAATTAGCGAGAGAGCTATTATTCAATTTCTTTATGAGCCATCTTATTGAGAAGCGTATAATAAAAAGCAGAAGTAATAGAACTCTGGTTTGTGTCTTTTTTTAATGGAGTGTCCTGCGCCCATTATTATTATAATTACGCATTATAGATAAAATAACGCGATAAACGCAATCTGTGCAATACAATTGTTGTTACGTAACGCGTAATCTGAAATGTATCTGATAACGTGAAGCGAATTCGCATACACGCAAGCAAACAATATCGAGATGAAATAATGCGACAGCTTTCCCAGTGCCGCAAAACATATTTGTCCTGAAAATGAGGACCGTCCAGGTGGAATCTTGAAAATTTTCGCAAAATAGAGAATTTTCAATGAGACCACCTTTTCCTCATTAATTCGCCGCGTTTCCAGACTTAAAACCAAACAATCTTGATTCGCGAGCAAATTGACAATAGGCTTACATATACAGGCACCAGTTCACGAATGCCGCATGCGGAGGGATTACAAACTCGCGTTGGAAATATCCCAGCGGAATGCGGCCGCGCTGCCCAGCGGAGAAGGATAACGCACGATGTTCCCCATTATAATTACTGCAATACTATCTCGGTTTAAAGTCCCCGATCGTAAAGTATGTAAGCACAAACAAGCTCGAAGCGAGTCGTGTACTCGCGGCTACGCAAGATTACCGTGTTCGCGATCACCAGTGTACAAAGTGGATGTACACATTCTACGTAATATACCTTTGTAACTGGCTGTATGCAGGCTCTCGCGTGTGCACGCGACCTCGTATACGCGATACCGATACATGCAAGGCGGTCTAAGAAGATATCGCTAAGTGGCCGCCGATATACGGAACGACAGATCAGTTTAAGACCACCTGCTCCGGAAGGTGGAACTCCTTTGTAGAGAAATCGCTTATCGCGGATTTAATCCAATCGCCGGCTTGACGCTAAGAACAGCTAAGAGGATCTTGTTGTAGTCTGAAAGAAATGGATCGTGTTAAAAGAAAGCGAAAGAAGGCTGGTGGTGAAAAGGTAGCTTTACCGTTTAAGTCGAATTTTATATGTGAATTGGATTCCTTAAAAAAATCTAATTAATATTCTAAATATTAAAATCTAAATTATTTCTTTACCTTTTTTAACATTTCTTAAGATATTCAAGTTTAAGTTATTTCTTTACAAGTTTATAGTATAAGAAATTTGAGAGCTCTTTTATTGTCATCTACGTTATTATAATAATTTATATAATTCTATTCCGTAGAATTAGAGCGACAACGTTTCTCGTGATTTCTGAAATGCTGTCAGTTTATATTTATATTCAAAATTTATAAAATTATAATTATAAGTTAAAGACAAGTATTATAATATTTGCGTGAGCTATTATCTTAGCAAACGCAGGATGCTTACAAAAGATTAAAATCTTTTTTTATTTGAAAACGTCCGCCTTATCGATGACGTTTCTCAAGATAACAGTTGAAGAAATTGACAATGTTAAATTATATTGGTATGTTCTAGCTAATATTACGTTGCAAATCTAATTATTATAGTTTAAAAAGAAGGTCAAATATATTATATAGAGCAATATAATAGCCTGATTATAATTTTAAATTACAGACCATAGCTCTGACAGATTAATTGTTTCACATCTGTAATTAACTTTTTACACCTATATAGGAGCTATATGTATAGCTTCTGTAATTCATTTGTCATTTTATTTGTTTATTTTACGCTCATTCTGTTACAAGAAAAGCCAACTGTAGTAACAGAAACTTTATAACAAGTTACTTTATTTTTTGCCGCTGTTTATTTCCAATGTATACAGTTTATATTAACTTATTTTAATATCAACTTCTAATTTTATCGAAGAATATTTTTTCATATTTGTTATCAAAGTCTAAAGATTTATTCTTGTTACAAAGCGAGATACGACATAAAAATGATTTAATAAATGATTTATTAATATACCTGACAATAACTTCATCTGCATTATTATCTAATCACATGCTGACGCTGACCTAAATTCTTAAGAAATCTCACGATTCTTCGGACACAATTTCATTATTTTACTGAGATGATCGACACAGTTTCATATCATCGTTCTAATATGCTGAAATAACAAGAAAAAATGCGTATCTGACTAAAAATTCCGATAATCAAGGAAAATGCATTGTATATCATGAAATACATTATTCCTTCAAATGTGTACCGAAATAGCATTAGTCTTAACTGCTATTTCAAACGTTTGCTTCGAAAAGAACAATAGTTTTACGCACGGAACTTGAAACGAATCGCGACAATTCGAATGTGCATGGATTTGCATCAAAGTAGATCGACGCTGCAAAGATTTTCCTGTTCCGTAACGCTCTGATGGATAATACTTCACGCTTTAACCAGCTCTTCTTGTCAGTCGTGACATAACAATCACATAAACAATCACTCGTTATGGATTTACGTGTCATTACGTAATGGAGCTAGCAGAAACAAATCGAACTGTCAAACCGTTCCACGCGATTCGCCTGTCTCGTCTATTCGGCAAATCGGTAAATGCCGAAGACTAAAGACGTTGAACTTCTTTGAAAAATTAGCATTGTCCTAGGTAGAACATAGAACTCGTAATGATATCCCGATGACGTCGTCGTGACTTTATTCATCGCTTAAAAGTTATCTGGACATGTCCAGGTGATTGTTAAGTGATGAATAAAGTCACGATAACGTCATCATGATGTCATTACGAGTTCTATGTTCCTAGGATGTTGCCGACAAATGATTCACGTTCAGTAGCAAAAGGCCGATGAGCTATTATAGTATAACATTATTGCGCTAGGATGAGCACGCGCCATCATTGATTCAAACTTACAGACGCTAAAAATGATCCATCAATTCGATCGGCGAATCGGTTGAAAACTATCGATTTACCAATGAGGTATTCATCCTACACCGTATTTTATTCGGAAAAACTCGTTGCTCGCATAAATTCATAGTTTTATTTGGCAAGAAATTTTTTATCTTATCCTGTTTTTACCAAGTCGCTGAAATTTCAATTAATTAATTTATTACTCCGAAAGAATCGCGGATCTCTTTTTTCCGCGAAGAAGATCGCTCGGGAGAATTTTCGAATTTCTCACGTCGACGTATCTTTCCCACGAGTGCGCTTTTATAATTGAGAGTCAGCCTCGTCCCGATCGGAATCAGACGCAAAGAGCGAGAGAGAGAGAGAGAGAGAGAAAGAGAGAGCGCGTCCACCGCGGATAACTTTAACGAGACTTAACGAGTCCACTCACACACGCGGCTCCAGCGATCGCCGTTCTCGCGTACCGCCCCTCCCACGCTGCCCAGATCTCTGTGATCATCATCTCGTCTCTGTTCTACGACGCAGAAAGTGCTGCTATCCATCGTCGATCCTTGGGACGTGAAGGTGGCCAGTGTTGATCCGATCGGACTGGCCGAACGACGGGGCGTCTCCCTGTCCGTCTTACCCTCTAATCAGGACGAGGGTGCCAGCCAGGAGTGCCCGGCCTTAGGCAGGTCCCTCAAGATACCGTCACCCTGGTACAAACCTGGTACCGGCTCCTCCGATCACGTCAGCTCCGCCAAATCCGAGAAATCGCCGTTGATCGATCCCATCTGGCTGGATCCTCGGTACCCATCACGAAGGTATCCTCAATTTCCTATCAATATGCTAATAATAAACGAACATTAAAATATATAAAGTTGTATTTAAATATAAATTATTATCATTCGCTTGATATAAATGAAATTTTGTATCATTAAAACTAATTGGTGAGAACAAAATGAGTCTCTTTTCTCTTTCTCCTTTTAAATCTCGTACTTTTAAACTAAATTCTATATAATCTTTATAATTACATATTAATATTTATTAATTAGACAAATTTCTTACAATGATCATGAACGTGATGGAAAATTATAGCATATCAATACTTAATTAGCATAAATTAACATAAATATTAACATAAATCGAAGTCATCGTTATTACACATGTTAATTTTTTAATGACGTCGCGTCTCGAAGGTCACCCGTCAACGGAACTGGCGATTCCCCGTCACCGAATCCATCCAAGGAAAGATCGCGAGATAACGGACAGAGAACCGGCGAGACAAGGCACGGCGACGAGGCGGGCGAGGTCGACAATGAATTAATCAAGGCTCCGCAGGAAATTAGCCGCGACGGTTTCGATGATGTGGACGGTACAGCGGCGGTGCGTGTGCGTTTCGAGATCGACGGAGCGGAGCCGAAGCGGAATGGAGTGCGATGTGAGAACGGACGGGATGTCGTCGACGGTGCGCCGCGAGTGTTGACGAAAAATCAGAGCGCGAACGATAATTCGAGGCCCGAGCAACGCGAACGGCGACCGATCGCGGGCGGAGTGAATGCGGTAAAGAGGCAGGAGAGTACCTCGCGGCGAACGGACCGTGGCGTGGAGGTCGGGAAGAACGAGGAAGACGCGATTGGCGAACGGGACTATTCTCGGATAAGCGGAGAGAAGCCAGCGATTGTCGAAATCGTTCAGTGCTTGGTGGAGTCCAGGTAATTATATACTGGAAATAAAATGTGTGCGTCGCGCGAGTAATATACTTTATTGCCACGTCTTCGTTTTCTCTCCCTCTCTCACTGTGTTCTGACTAAAACGATATACAGATAAGATAAAACAAATTCTCTCTGAAAAGAAGAGTTTTAGCTCTTCCAAGTTGTGGAGCAGTATTAAATAATTTTTACGAATATTTAATATTCTTTTAAATTTAATCATCAAACGAAAGACAAGGAAAAAATATAAAAATTCAGCAACGCGAGTTTTACTTTACACGGCAGAACTCTGAAATTTCTTTTTTTATGTTTCGAGGTACAGTCCACAAACCACCGCGGCGGAGAGGAGAGCCAAAAGGATGCCATCATGTCGTCGTCAAGAAACTTCGAAGAAAATAGATCTAGTGGGTAAGATGGGTATTGCATGTTAAAGTGTAGAACAGGTCGAGATGGTTCACGAGATGATTCAGAGAGAATTATGTCGGAATTAAAGCGAGATCTTCCGGTAGTTTAGGCTTATTAGGGTTGTTCAGGATCAGCCAGTGTGCCAACCATAATACAGGATCGGCCGGTCTGTGCTTGCAACACTGTAGAGAGAAATTTGTTTAGAATTAATTGAATAGGGGATTGAGACAAAACATCCACAAAATATACATGTAACTTTTCATTGGCAAGGATTACTTTACCAATGTTAGACCTTCGACTAGAACCGGGTTAATAGTGTCCCACAAAAAATCTTCAGCCGTCTCGTCTCTCAGCAAGGGCTCAGTTATAACTGAGAAAAAACAAGAAGAGACTTCTAGTTTGATATCGAAATAACTACTAAATGTTAAGAAAATTATGTATTGTGGAGAAACATGAAACGAAGAGAAATCTACATTCGGGGAAGAAAAAGTGGATCTCTTTCTCGGCCCGTTCGCGACCGCAGCTGCCATGGACAGCGTTCTTTATGTTGTCTCCTTTACGACCATATCTCGCTCGGATGCTGTCAGGAAAATACAAACGCGCTTCGGCCACCTGAGAAGCGATTCTTAAAATAAATCTCGATCAAAAGGAAAATTGTTTCTTAAAATATTATTCGAGGATTCTAATACCGTGGTTGGTCCTATGAGCCTCTTCCATTCTTCAACAGCGTTCTCCTTTGCTAATACGAACACTATAATGGATCCCGAAGACATGTACGCCACCAGATGAGGGAAACTCAGTTCGCCGAAGCGATTGCTGTAGAACTCTGCAACCTGTTCGGGTGTCAGCTGCAACCAACGGGTCTGGCAAATCTCAAATCCTTCCGCGTATATTCGACGCTCGATCTCCTTTCTGTAAACCACCGCTTCCGGCTTTATTATGGCCAACGTGTACTCGATGTCCGATTCCTCTTCAACGCTCTCCTTAACTCTGTCGGTCTCGAAACAGACCGGTGATAATTTAAGGCCCTCTTCTTCGCCAGAATAATCGTATTCCGTGGGACAAACGAATTTATACTGCAATTATCAACGTAATTATTCGTTTGCGACATCCCTACAGACAATTTTATTGCAATTTTAATCTTCGAAGACGTTTCTAATCGATAACCTACCGTCCTGCTAGATTCGCTAGAGAATTCCGTATCTGTCGACGAGGTTTTCGCAGAATCGCATGTGGTATCGCTGCTACTGGACTGCACAGAATCGATCGGCATCCGATCGGAGCCGATGGGAATTGTATGCTCAAGGATGTCCCTTCCAGGACGATACGGTGCAGGGCATTTCGAAAAAAGAGTTACAGTTTCGACTTTTCCAACCGTCTTGTCGTCTCGCTTTTGCGAACAGTCACACATTTTTATCTCGCCGAACACTTCTTTTAAGATTATTTTATTATGTCCGTTTTCATTCAAAACAGATTTGATCGCAGACACAATTTAATCTAATTTTCCTATTTATTTATGTCATTTATATTTGCGACGATTATGAAAGGTTATATCAGGCTAGATTTTTTGATATTTATTTGTTCTGCCGTCGTAATAAAAGTACCAACTTTTTTTTTTATTAACTCTAGTGATCTTCTTGATCTCCGATCGGTGCCGCCGCTTCAATTATCGCGATGTTTTCTTACGACAGTTTGCTCTGCGATAAGTTAGCATATAGGAACGTACCCACTTGCGTAGGTTCGTTTTTAACGCTAATATTGCGCGAATATTTATACACCGATAATGACTTCGAATTATGCAAATTTAGAGATTAATTATATTGTTGTCGATTGTTTAACATTATTTCCACAAAATTGCCTCACAACATGCTTTAACGCGTGCTTAAGTACTTGTGATTTTTATTCAATTATTCCTCTCGATTTGGTTTTCAGACTTTCCAGGCAAGCCGAATGATAATGCCAATGCTGTTATCAACGCAGTCAAGCAAGAGAATAATCGAAAAACCGCCAACGAGACGAACACGGTGAAAGTATTGCCGGAAGTGACAGCACTACGCGCCACGAATATAAGGAAGACCAGCATATCTATGCCCAGCAACCTCAACGAGATGGACGATCTTCGGATAGACAGACAAAACGTAAGTTGATTTTATATTAACTGATCGCACCGGCATTATAATTACCATCGCAGTAATTTGCATGCAAAAGTTCCTATATATGTCATAATACGTGTCATAAATAGAGTCCGAGAGATCTATCATTAAAACAGACGTCGAGGAGTCTTTGACGTCTCGTATAAACTTATGTAAATATTAGAAGAGGATGACGCAGAATGTATACTGACGGAAATATTCGTCAGGTGTCAAAAAAAAAAAAAGAGTAATATACGCTCGCCCGAAAGACTGAAGAAGGTTCCGAAAGTCAAACAACAACATTCCGCGTATTTCGCACCCACTGAATCAATATATATATGTTAGTCTCTCTAATGACGAGAATAACATCATATCGTAGCTGTCGATTTCGCGCGTTAGTGAAAAGAAGTTCCACCGTGGTCAGTTTGATTTCGGGTGATTGATACGCCACGATAGTTTTTCACTAAGGAAATAATTCGATCCGATCTGTATCTTCGAGTTATCCTTGGAAAGCCTCGTTTAACAATAATCAGTGATTGTTATATAAAGGTGCATGTTAACTTCATCGTCGGGCGAAGCGTTTTACATCGCGTTATACATTGCACGAAAGAAGCGGAGAAGCGCGAAAGTGGCGGAAAAGTAAACGATGAGTGGTATGGATCGGTATGAGTGGTGCGAGATGGATGTCAAGGATCACAGACACAGTTTGACGTATTCCTTGGAGAATGCCTTGGCTGACGTTAAGAAACACAAGCTGAACATCATTCACGAGGTGCGGTTAAAATTGCAATTTGCAGAACAAAATTGTGTGATGTGACAGATTCTTATAAGCATTTTGAAAACTCTGATTTAAGAGGAGAAATACATATCGCAGTAAATTAAAGAAAAAAATGTATATGAAAATTATGCGAATTTTCTATATTAAAAATAAAGAACATATATAACTCTCTCTTATAATCTTCAATTTCAGAAAAACCGGACAGATCCAAATTTTTATCTGTTAATCATCGTTCAATACAATATTTATGCTCGCGTGTCAGTTTAGAAAAAAAAACGAGATTTCTCAGCAATATGTTACGTAACGTTTATCGTTTGCAAGATCCTGCAATACACTTACCCACAAAAAACAAGCAGTTCTCACAAGGACATTCAATACGAACGATACCTTATCTCATACGATATTATTTTAGATTTGACACTTTTTTGACTGCATTTTTTTTATTTACTGCAAAAAGGAAAAATCTCTCGAATTCGTGAAGCTTTTTAATAATTTAGTTTTTAGTTTCAGATTAAAAAAACATATCAGCAATTTTTAATTGAACTGTGTAACGTATGAATATTTGTATTCAAGGAACATTGCCATACGATGTAATTAGCGTAACGCTAATGTTTTTAGAGCGAAGGTCGAAAAACGTGCTCGACGTTTTACTTGCCAAAAAATTCCATTTCATATTTGCTAAATTTTCCACTTGATATACGAGGTGCAATAAACGTTGCTGATAAGGAGTGCATTTCTGAATAGCGGTCGTTGTACTTGATTATTTATCAACCAACATCTCGCAATTTGTACGACATTGTTACGAATATTTCATATGTTTTCTTTTACAATTTTTCAATATTTATTTGAGAAAAAGAACTTTAAAGGCGAGAAGCATGAAAAAAATATAAGATCGAATAAAATATTAATTAATTAATAGTAGTTTTATCGATGTCGCATGATATTTTCTCGCGGATCGAATGTCAATAAAAAATAACGCGATATGCTTGATTTGCACATTTCGTGCAATCATGTCAAAGCGCAGTGTTGCTTTCGAAACATTAACGATCGATATAGATAGAGCGCAGATGAGCCTTGCTATTTGATCGGTAAAGATCGTTTACAGACTTGATCGACGATTTGTTTCATTGCACAGGTACCGGCGCGGTTTAGGCACGCTTATTCACACCTAAATTCCGAAATGTTGCAGGGTACTGCCTCGAAATTTACGAGGGCGGAGAGCGAGACCAGCAGCAGCGTGACTTTCAGTAACAGCGGCTCGACACCGAATGGAAGTCCTCTGGGATCCGAAACTGAAGAGGAAGCGAATGACGAAGAATTGGCCAAGTGAGTGTCAGACTCGGCAATCGATTAAGATTAAGAGACGAATCGGAGAAGAAAGGAAGATGTAAAAACCATGCAGTGACTCTGTGTGCCCTAGCTCGCGATTCTCTCATAAATTTGTACAAATTAGAAATAACACCATATAGCTTCGGTTAATTTAGTGTCAAAATTTTAATTTGTTTAATGGCGATTAAAATTTCGTCAGCCTAAGCCCTAAGCGGTTAATTGACTTCAGTCGATTTCTCGCAGATATAATTTGTGTGAAATCCAGGTGATGTTTTTCTACAATCTTTTGTGTCAAGTCTTAACTCAACGAATGATAATAGCGTGGGACAACATATATTACATGCCCGTCGTGTTTGCCATTCCAATATTGAGCTGGTTCGCACCTGTGTTAACCCGTTTCAACCGCTTAATAAATCTATAAATGCCCGATACCATCGGGCTTGAGACCGGAGGAACGGCTCTCCGTGTAGCTTACTCGCAGGAGACGGATACCTCGCCTGCAATTTTCTCTCGACGTTATGCGCTCTAAATGCGCAATTTGCATTGTAACACCCCACTAGACGCATACACGAGGTACTGTTTATCGTTCTCGCTTGCGGTCGCGTTCCGACTGAGCAGATGAAACGACCGTATCTATCTCTGACCGTGTTCACGGTCATCGTAAGCATCGTCAACGTCGGGGCCCGACCTTCCTTCATATCGCTTCAGGGTTATCGCGCTATAAGAGTTGGCTCCTGTAACCGCCAGTTTCGGTCAACAGTCACCGCTCGATCGCAATTACGGCTTCCTCGCTTTTTCGTACATGTATAATTGTTCAAAATTTTCTACTAGTCTCCTGACTTTTTTGCGCCAAATATATGAGTGCACGTTGAATCTTTAAGACACGTTTCTGTTTGTGATTGTGGTTTCCGCATCAAAAAAATGATGTAGTTCAAAGGATTGAAGTATAGATAGTGTCCAGTTAAAATATTAGCTAGAATATCAATTTACCGAAATATTAGTTTATTAATTTATCCATTGAAATATCAATATCTACTAAGACTACGAGATGATTCCCAGATATGATATCGGTAGCGCCGTATCGTTACAAAGGTACAATGATGTATATCGGTATCTTCAGAAATGTTAAATAGAGGAACACTATTTATTTAAGTCTACTTTAGATAATCTGTAATTATCACATCAAGATATAAAATTCTATTTATATAATTTTATACGTTGTATGTTATAATATATGTTTTAATATATATTTATGTATACATGTATGTTTTTATTCTTCGATGTTTTTCATATTACGTGGCAAAATTATAAACAGATTTTTATCTTAAATTCTGACACACACACACAAATTAGGTCGTCTAAAGTGGACTTTACATAATCAGTGGTGATTTTTCAGAGTGCCGCTGCAAGCTCCACCGCGCAGAAAAGGCAGAATAGTGTCGCCCTCGGTTAACGAAAAAATGGGGAACGACACTACGGAACTTTCGGGTGTGCAGAGCGCGACTTCCACAATAACCAGCGTGAATAGCATTAGCAGTCTTCTGAAGGAGAAACTACAGTTATCGTTACCGCAGGCGTTACGTAGCAGTGCAAGACGTCAGAATGCTGACTATAGGTAAGGCGATCAAAAGAAACTTTAATTAAATAATAAACAAAAATTAAATAATAAACATATTGAAATCTAATAGAAATTATTACGTCGATGGCTCATAATTACAGTAATTGTTTAAAGGCCATCTAATTTCTTAAGAAATTAACTTTCCGCAGGCTTAAAGCATTTGTTGGTATCCTGTTCCTTTGCATCGTCTTTCTCGTGGGATTCGCTCACATTTACTACACTCAGCATGTCTTGCAACGAGCTTATTTTGAGAAATTTAGGTGAGTACTCGCCGTTGCGATCGACAAAACGTTATTAAAATTATTTCGCGTATGTATATTGATGCATTATTCAAGGGATGGTATTTCGATAGTCGGCGGCATCGCTTGTCGTCTACTCTGAAATAACTTTCGGTCGTTTGCCCCTGCCAGGAAGCGCCTAATGGAATACATTAAGGCTCGTTTATCGTGCTGATCTCGTGCTAGTCTCAAAATGCGTATTCAATTGGTAACCCAACGTGCACGCTTAGCTTTTCAGGGGCTGCATTATCTTAGAATCGTGGGAGGGAGATCTCGATACCGATTATCCAATATTTTACGCAACAATTTTTCTTCATCAGTGTACATGTAGTCGAGCTTAATAAATATTTCCTACAATTTCCGCTTCATTATTTCTCGTGAACACCACGAGAAGCTTTCTCTCTAACAATATTTATTAATTTTCGTTAATTTTCTTTTTAGATTCAATAAAAACGAAAGGGTGATGAGAGTCTACAGCAGCACCGGGGCGGAGATTATCGCTGCTCGGCTTGGCGAGGGTATCCCATCGAACACGGGAGTGTATCCTTGCCTCCCCCATCATCAGCGACAGGACTCGGTCTGCCTCGAGTGGCTGCAACAGACGCGGCTTTACCTCGAGCATACGAAGCGCGAGGGTATGCACTGCTACCACGTCACCTGGCAGAGCCTGAGCCCTTACTACAATCCCAAGGACTGCTTCGACTGGTCCTCGAAAAGGGGTCATTGGTACGGCGCCGGTCAAATTCAAAACATGGTGTATCCGTTGGAACGCGGCCGCCTGGAGCTGAGCCCCTTCATCACGGGCGACGTGAGGAAACATCCCTTCGGCAACGTGCTGAAGAGATACTTCCTCAATTCGAAGGGCGCTACGATCCTGGTGGATCCCGAGACGCCGCTTTACGTCTCCATTAACGCCAATCGTACCAGCGACTTCTGCCTGCAGGCAAAACACGACGCCTTCGCCTACATCAATCACTTGACCCCGCTACCTCAGCTTAACTACACTATCTGCGCGACCGACAATATGAAGAGTCTGCATTCCTCGATGGCGGAGAAGTCCCTGTGGGACGGTCTGAAGCCCGATGAGCTGCACGCCGTTCATTCTCTGCTGTCCGAGCCGGTTTGGCAGATCTCGCCCACCAACGAGGCAGCTATTTACAATTATACGGAAGACGTAATCGCGCTGGGATTCCTTCGCCAAGGGCACGTTCTGCTGAGCGAGGAATGGCAGCCCAGCCCGGGTGATTTCGTCCTAGACGAAGAACGATTCCCCTCTATGGAGGAGACTATCAACATCATTCATCGCAGAGGATTTAGGATAGTCTTCACTATCCAGCCGTTTATCTCTACGGAATCCATCAACTTCAAGGACGCTGTCGCTAACAGATTATTGATCTCCGAGAGGGGAAGCGATCCTAGAATTCCGGCATTGACAAGGTTCTTAATCAAGATATTTCTCAATATAAATTACTATACGAATTGTCACATCTTATAATGGGTAATATTAATCTGACCGTGGAAAATATTTTAAAAAGGATTTATATTTAATTTCAGGTACAAGCAAATTAACAGCGCCGGCGTGCTCGACATCACGACCAACAAGACTTTGCCCTGGCTGCAAACAAAGCTCGAGAGTCTGATCATGAAATATCACGTAGACTCGTTCTATCTCGACCTGGGCACTGCCCAGGATATGCCGCACTACTACAAGTGCGAGCAGCCACTGACCAATCCCGACCATTACAAGACCATCTTTACCCGCTCGATACTGAGCACCATACCCGTGATCGGTGTCTCCAGCGCCATTTCCAGGCCACGGGCACCCGTCTTCGTGTCCCTGCCTCCCTTCCCGTCGTCTTGGAAGGCCATCAAGACCGTCATTCCAACTGTCCTCAGCTACGGTATGATCGGCTATCCGTTTATCATGCCAGGAGCGGTAGGCGGCGACGTGGCGCTTCCGATGTCGGACAACAATCCGGATAACGACTACGAGGTAGATCTGCCGGACAAGGAGCTCTACATCCGCTGGCTGCAGCTGTCCACCTTCTTGCCCGTGATCCGCTTCACCCATCTGCCGAGCAAGTACTCGGACGAGTCGGTCCTGGAGATCGCTAAAAGATTAACTACCTTGCGACAGAAAACGGTCACGCCGTTACTGAAGAAGTACGCGAACGAGACTCTGGACACCGGTCTGCCTATCATCAGGCCACTCTGGATGCTGGACCCGGCCGACCCGGCGTGCCACGTGGTGGTCGATGAATTTTCCGTGGGCGAGGAGTTGATCGTGGCGCCGGTGCTCTATTCCGGCAGCAGGCAGCGGGAGGTCTATCTGCCGGCTGGGGTCTGGAGGGACGGCATCGATGGGAGTTTGAGGAAGGGCTCGAGATGGATACACAATTACAGAGTAGCCGAGGATAAGGTCGCGTATTTCGTCAAGATGCCGGACAACACGAGATTCTGAGGGACGCGACGTCGCTTCGCCGTTTCGCGTCGCGACATCGTGTCACGGTGCTGCTGAAGAATCTCTGGAGATTGATGGATTTTGAAACGACGATCATTCGGATGTGATCCCGCTTCGTGCGACGACACGGTTCGCTCGTATGCCAAATGAATCATCACGAGGAACGTGTCTCGGGCGATCGATTTGTCAGCACGACGAATACCGACTGCTTATCTACGAATTTTTATCGACCCTTTATTGATATGCAAGATGAACTTGTTTTTCGGTAAATTCCGAAAATGCAGAAAAGTAATCGTGCAATTAGCAAATATACATGTCACTGCGTTTGACGAGAACTTTGCAAACGCGATATTCAATGTGTTAAATATCTAAAAAACTGCGATTACAATAATTAAATATCCGACATCGTGATCTTTGACAGAGAGTGCAGAGCAGGATTGTTACGTAGGGATAAATACTTAACGGCATGTAAAGCTATGAGAGATTTACACGTGCATTAGTCGAGCGTGCTATTCAATATTCAACGAACATATCGAGAAGATTTGATTTACAATAAAAGTATCCAATATGTTACTGTATTCTACGGATATTGAGATTATTGTACCATCAGTATCAGTACCATATTACAGCGCATATCATAGACCAAATATCGATACACATATCGAACGAGTAAGAAACAAGTGTAGATTTAACTTAAAGCTATATCAATTATATTTATTTTATCTAACAACATGATTTTATACCTCTACCAATTCTTTAGTGAGCTACTGATTTAGCGAAACTGATTTATATTATTTTTTTACATATTTTTTAGTGATATGAAGAAAAAAATAAAGAAGTGAGTACAATTGACGAGAATGCATCTGAATGCAGTTTTGCAGGGCGCACGGGGCTGTTTATTTTTTCTTTCTTTTTGTCACCATTACAAACTTACACGACATGTGAAACGAAACACAGTGAGCATGCAGAAGCGGGATACGAAACCGGGATGCGATTGCCGACTGATTTAACTTACGATGCTGCAGCCACGAAAAGATGTGTCTCACGTCACGATTGTCGCGACTCGAACATAGAGGTGTATCATCACATCATTTTCGCGTGTCTGCAGCATCCATTTCCGAAAATGCAGCGAGATCCCGTCCGGTCTTGATCCTTGTGCAAAAACATCTCGAACAGGCGGCTGATCTACGGTCGATCGACGAGGAGAAAATCAAGACGCGTGAGGCACACAGGCGACAAATTCTAAGGTATAGTGTATATTTATTATATTATCATTTTTATCATATAGCGTAACATCGTTATTTCTATAATAATAATAATAATAATAATCATAGCACCATGAACACTCCACAGTAAGTTTTTTTTTCTTGTTTTTTCTCTTTTAATTCGTTATTCGAAAAGAACGCGACGCGCCGACGGGTGAGAACCGCGATCGTGTAATCGTGTAAGGAACTCGAAATATCAGGGAACATCCGAGAGTGACGTGACCATGGTACATCCCGAGCGTCCTCGGGACGATCCTTGGATATCTGTCCGAGGTCTTCGCCGATATTGCGCTGTTCGGAAACGCGAAAGTCTCGCATCACTCTCGTTGCGCATCAACGAGACTCTCGACCGGATGCGATTGGACGATCTTCTTCCCTTCTTATTTTCTCTCTGACTAGAGCTGCTCGTGGAATATCCGAGAAAATTTCATAGCGGAGGAAAGGCGCATATCTTTTGATTTTATCAATTCGTGCCGTTCGTCCAGCTCGTGAAATAAGAAGCGATCGAGGGGGGAAAAAGGCGCGAGCGAAACGTCGAGAGCAGAAGGGCGTTACTTTCCTCCATTGCCCGGGATGCCCAACAATTTTTCTCTTCTAATTAAGAATATTATTATTGATTGTTCTTCGGAGAAATTACCGATGTCACTGTTCTCACACCCGTCGGGCGTTGCGATTTTTTGGGGGGTTCGTACAGGTGTTGAGGCTCACATTTCTCACATCTCTCTCTCTCGCTCTTTCTCACTATCTCTCTTTCTCACGCTCTCTCTCTCTCTCTGTCTCTTTTATACTTCCTTTCTTACGTACTTTGTTCATATATTATATAGGTATCTATATATATAATATATATTTTTTTTCTTCCCTCATATTTCCCGCTAATCTGTTTCGGTGAAAGCTCGTTCCTAATCATTTATTTGTTCTTTTTTTTATTATTTTTATACTTTTTATTTAAATTACTCCAATAAATTCATCGTTTATTTAATCTATCCTGCGCGCATCATCATCGATCGACAATAGCTTCTCATTTAATAGTTTATTAATTTATTTTGTTTTTCGTTAAATTGAATTTCATAATTTTAACATCCTACCTAGATAACTGGTCATTATATTACTTGTCAATAAATAATACGTAAATACATAGGTACACATATTCATCGTCATCATCTCTCTCTCTCTCTCCCTCCCTTTCTCTCTCTCTCTCTCTCTCTCTCTCTCTCTCTCTTTTACTTTTCTCCTCATCTCTGTCTACTTCTCTCTTAAATACTTTTCTCTTGCACGTCAACTCACTATCATACGTATGAGGGTATTGATAAATATAAAAACTCTATTCATGTATATGATAGAAAGAGAACGATGATGATGATGATAATGACCCTCTCTCATGAACGTAATCGTAATATTAATAATATTAATAGTAATCGCAGTAATAATAGTAGCACAATAATATTAATCGCAATGATAACAAGCATAATAGTCATTAAAAAATAATCGGTGTGGTAATAATCGTATTTATATAACAATATCGATCGTTCTCGCCTCTCTTTTTCTCAATGTCACTTACGTCACTCACTCTTTCTCTCTCTTACGTTTTTTTTGCCTATTACAAAATTCTCTCGCTTGCTCGTCCTCTCTTTCGCCATTCGGTGAGATAAAATCTTGGTCGCGCACGACTCCGCCGAAAGCAAAACGAGACATTAAGTCTCTCGCTTCCCTGACAACTGATTTTCGAATAAACGCGCCTCTGCGTTCGGTGAACGCGAATAAAAAAGAAACGATCACGAACGCAAGCGAGAAATGAACAATAAATAATCGAACGAATGACAGATGAGCACGTGGGCGATACCGTATATGTACCGTGTATGCGTGTGGCAAAGTAAATCTCGCGTAAAATCGGAACGGAAAAAATCGTGTGTAACTTACAGGCGGTAAAAAACTTACGCACTAATCTATAGAAACCGGGCCCGAGGGCCACTCTATCGCTTCTCGTTTTGCAGCGACAAGACAAAATCGCTTTTATCACCGTCTCCCCCGTATATATCACCGTACCTCAATATCGTCATCAACGATCGGTCTAATCGAGCACCATCGTTTTCGTGTAGGCACGAATGTGTCTCGTATAGAGGAGAGCTTTCTCCGACTTTCATTCGGCGAAATCCGCTTGCGGTCATTGAGATCATGCTTCAACCGGGCAACACAATTATGCGAAAGACGTTCTGATCTTTTAGGCGTTCTCATTTTTCAAACGTCACTCAGGATTTTCTCAATTTCCATGATAAAGTCACAGGATGTCTATTGCAGACACGAAAGGTCTATCATCTTTGTGATATTAATTTCGTCAAAATATTACTTTCGTCGGTGGATCTCGCGAGAATGGTGAGTAAAGATGTCCTCTATAAGCTACAGTTCGATATCGCGCTTAATCGCACTTGTCTCTCTGTTACCTCTCGTATATCGATTCTCCTTCCGCGGCCTATGTGTTCTCTCGTAATTCAAGGATAACGATGAATCACTACTACGTACGCGTTACGGTACGTCCTTAAATCGCAGCTGCGGTCATTCTCGCGTCGAGTCGAAACCGACGCGTTTTGATTTCGATTCGAATTTAATTGATTCAAGGCGATACATCGACTTGACATTATCATCGGCATGCGACAATTGCGATCTAGGGGTACGCATGCAGGGTCGGCACTAGATGGGCTTCTTTAAGGTACAATTATAAGAACGTTAAGAGTCAAGATATATTTGGTACGACTCGGTCTCTCTTAGAAAAGATGGGGCACCACCCAGACAGCATAAGTGTCTAAAAGTCGTAAAAAACGTCCGAAAGAACTTAGTTTTCCGGAAGTCCTTTACGTAATACGTACGTCATGTACGTATATTTTGGATCCTTGTGCTGTTTGGAGCAGAATTTAACCGTACCACCATCGACCTCACGAAGACTCGCTGATAAACGTGTACCCTCGCATCAGGAAGTCACGGCAAACAGCTTTCCACGCTTCTACCGGTAAGATAAAAATGAATGGAAGGCCTGTCATCGGTTTGCTAAAAACATTCATGTCCCATTTTAGAGTCTCAAATAAGCGCGATGTTCGGCACCATTCCCTCTCCGTGTTATCAGATCGTTGTCCGTCGTTGTAGTCGTCACCATCAGTTTTGTCAGTTCGTCACGCATTGGCTTAAAACGCCTAGCTAAGAAAAAGTTAAGTACAAAAAGTTTTCATCGATCTTAATCAACCCTACCCCCCCTCCCCCGAATGCATTCTCGCTGATTTTAAGATCAAGCCAGCGACGAACCGCAAAATCCATCTGCGAACGGATATATTTATTCAACGATCAGTTTTTTTTTTTCAGACGTTACTTCGATACTTCGGAAAACAGCGATCGGCCAAATGTTTCTCACGCCGCGCCGCTGGGATTGTCTACTAGCGCGACAGATAGAACTTAGTTCGATTTGTCATTACGAGGATAATGTGACTTCTTGCGGCGGAGATTTTAGTCCGTTTCTTTTGACGCGCTCTCTTTTTTTTTTATTCTTCCGACGCTACACGGTTTAAGCACCCGACAATTTTTCCTTCACGCCATCGAGTTTTTTTTTTGTAATCATCATTCTTCCTTTGAAGAATTGTATTTTCGACAGATTATTTTTCACACCCGACAATTCCCTCCTGTAGAAAATTCCTAGAAATTTTTAGATGTCTTCAGGTATTTCCTCGAATTGCTTCCCTGCAATATCTGATCGTGAGATGAGTTGAAAAATTGCTTGTGCGACGCTACAATGATTCGATCACTGTAAGACACCTTCCACTATCGCTTTCGACGTATCCGACATTCGTTTCCGTCGGAATAGCGATGCAATGCGATGGCCAGGTGAACAAGACGATTTCATTTCTCTCACGAAGACGACGTCATCGTCCACCACGCGAATCTCGCGCGCATAATATCGATATCCGTAAAAGATTCTCGGTGCTACGACCGCCTGTTTTCCGAAGTATCGTTCGGGAAAAGAAAGGCTTCTACGAAGGCAATTTAAACAAACGATCGGACTGTTTATCCGTCGGATGGACGTTTTGAGACATGTCATCATCGCCCTGCACTCTCCTCGCGGCAACGAAACGCTCTTCGGACCTCTTTTGATATATCATCCTCGTCGGACTCCTCGGCTAGCGCGGGCCGCGTCGTCCGCCGAGCGGACGACGCGGCGACGGAATCTGTCAAGCTCGCAATCATCACTCCTCCGCCCGCGCGTATCTCTATGCCCTACGATATAGAAACACGACACACAGATAATTCCTACTCTAGTACTTCTCGATGGAATTTAGCTCCGTTTTACCTATGCACGAATAGACATTTACGACGAGAAAGGGGACCGTTAGTCACGTAACAACGAAGGAATAATATTTCGCAGGTGAAACGTAAATCGTTCTCCGTAAATCGTGCCACACGTCCTTACGTGTCCCATTGAAGGACGATCCACCGACGACACGAACGATGGAATCCGTCCCTCGACGCGCGCGCGTCTATCGAACGCGCGTCCCTTTCACAATGTATGCCTTCCCGCGTAAGTTGAACTGCGGTACTTCTCTTCTCTCATTTTTTTTCTTTTTTTCTTTTAACTGATACACTAAATACTACGCGGTGCTCTTGAAGCGGCAGCTGTGTCAGAGATATTAAAAGTCTTAATTTGATCTGCTGATCGAGGAGAGGATGCGGGCGAGGAGGTCTCGCATCGATTGTTCGATGATCCGCGTTCGACGGATTTAAAATTAGAATATCCTAAGATCAATTTGTAATTTTCAGTTAACTGGCGTTACAAATTGTTACCGGACCGCGGCGCTTATGGACCGTCGTCGTTTCGCGATCGATCGTCGCTCGTGCAACCCCATCGTCCCTCTTTGTTTTAGCTTCATCTTCGCAAAAACATTCTCGATTTGAGCAGTGATCGATAAGTATTGTAGGCGGTATCAGCGCGCTACGGGCCGCGAACGGTGCAGAGTGTGAAAATATATAAACATCCGATGGACGCCGCTGTTATCAGCGCAAACCCTCAATCGAACGTGGAATTCTCCCTGTCGATAATCTCGGCTTCTTAGAAGTAAATAATTAATTTATACCTTGTATCTCCGTGCAGGAAAAGAAACCCTCGCGATCTTTTCCCCCCTCTCTTCCCTTCTTCTCGTCGCCCGCACCGTCTCCTCGCGAAGGAATAAGGAGAACGTTTCTAACTTAGATTTAAAACAATCCCAATTTTTGAGACCTGAGCGCGATCGAAAGTCGGTCTCGCTTCCTCGGGACTGCCTCTACATTGTTTGACAGGATTTCTACGATCCTGCTAGGCCGCGGAGCTACGACCGCGAGGGAATCTCGAAAATTCAAAATGTTGTTCGTCTTCGGGTCTCCTAGAAGGGGGGGGGGTCAGGAATCACCTGACGGGACGGTAGGTCGGTCTGAGCTCTCTCTTTTTATCTTCTTATTTTTTTTTCTTTTTTTTCCCTCTACGAAATGGGAAATGAGTTCGGAAGCGCGAAATGATCACGCGCTCCGGACGCCGCTCAGAACTCGACTATTACGGCTGAGCAGGCTGCCAATCCCTAGAACTCGAGCCTGTAGGCGCTGCAACTAGTCTCGTGATCTTGGAGATTGATAGTGCATCGGGACGCGGACGGCGACAGGTCTATGTGATTCGCCGCGAGCGCTTCCTCGTTATCGGCGACCCAGTAGCCCAAAGTGTCGGTGTCGTAGGTCGGAATCATGGTTACCTCTGATAACAAAGGATAAAGTTACAGAAGTCGGAGTCGGAACACGTTGCATGATTAGCATGGATATTACCCGCATTCGAATATTAATATCGTTACGCTTTGATCGTGATCGAGTTTTAATAAAATATCGAGGAGAAATAATTTAAAAAATAATAATTAATAATATTTTTTGGGATCAAGTTATAAATTATCGGCCGTCGAGGAAAAAATATAATAAATAATTAATAATATTGATGGCAGTTGTAGAATCTGAGTTACATAACGTATTTTTTACAAATGTACAAATATAATGTACAAATATAACAATATTTGCAATAATTTATCATGAAAATATGTAGATCTGTAATTTCTTAGTATAATTTTAATAAACTTACCGAGATCCTTATCCTCCCAAGTCTTTTTAGCTTCCAGCAGAGCGTCGTAGACTTCTCGACTGGGCTCGGTGCCGCTGAAGACGTAGTATCTCGCTCGCACTCTCTTGAAGAATTCCAGAGAAGTATAGTACGAATTTCCGTGATGGGGCACATACGCCAGATCCATGTAAACCGGCTGAACCTTGTTCTTCGAGTCCTTCACCTTCTTTTCGTTCTTACCAGGGCTTTCCGAGCGCTTCTTGTTCTTGATGTTTTCCGACTGGATCTTCTTCGCTTGTTTCCGCTCTTTTTTCGGTGTACTAGGTGCTCCCTTGTTCGACACTTCGTTGGCCACTGGTGCGGGCGAGGGTAGCCTTAGAGGTTCTCCCCAATTTTTTACAACGTCGAAATTCAAAGTATCAGAGGTTGTCTCACTTGAGCACGATGGAGATTGAGCAGGATTCTTCAGATTAAACTTTCTGGGCGGTTTAGGGGACGGTAGACCGAGAGGAGGTCCCCATCCCTCTAAAGGATCTTTCTTCGAGTCACCTTTCGAGTCATCCTTAGCGTCGTCCCGGAACAGAGACGACGGATGATCTTTCTCGTCGGCCGCTTCATGTCGCACACTACCGTTCGTGTATATGGGCGCTATCCCGCTGCTGAAGGCCCCTCCGGCCTCCTTCATCTCTTTGCGCTCCATCAGAGCCTTATCGAAGTCGAGGTCGGCCTCGTCGACGTACCGCTTCGCGTCCGGCTTCTCGCCGTAAGCGCCGGCAGGCTCCTTCTCGACCGTAAATCGACTGTGAACGGGATCGCCGCTCTTCTGTATACCAGTCTCGCCGTGGAAGGTCTTCATAGCGGAAATCTCGGGCGGCACCGCTGGCAGCTCGCCGTAGAAACTACTACTCATCGCGGCTGTTGAGAACTCGACCTGTTTCGATGAATGTCCGACTTGCGAGGTCGAGGAGAAAGGTGAGCCGGGTGGCTCGTCATCGGAAAAGGTATGTCGCTCCTCGCTGCTACCCCACGGGTGTGTCATGGCCTTGCTACGCACGCTGCTGTGCTCACTCAATGGACTAGCCGGACCGCGATCCTTTTCGCTGGCTACGTCGTCGGAGCCTGGACTGTCGCTACGCTGCAACTCCGAGGACTTAATGCTACCGATGATGCTGCTGATCGCGCTCTCCGCGGCATCTTTGCTCGGCAGACGTTCGTCCACCTTCACGTCGGTCTTCTCGGCCAGCACAACCGTCTCGCCTTTCTCATTAGTCGTCTCCGTGACCTCCCTGGTGGTCGTCACTATTTCACCTTCGTCGGATACCGTCTTCGTGGTCGTGACGATAGTTCGGATCATCTCGCCTGATCTAAATCCTTCCGGTGTGTCCGTCGACGATCGACCGTCGGATCTTCTGTCCGGCGTTGATCTACCCGATACGTGAGGCTGAATCGCGGCTCCTTCTCTGATCAACGGCGACATAGGAATCTCCGGCGTAGACTTGCCGCTAAAGACGATGTCCTTGGGCAGCGATATGTCTGGCGAGGACTTGCCCGAATAACTCTTGTCGTCAGATATAAGTTCTCGTATTAAAGGAGACACTGGGTGTTCGAATTTGTCCGCGTCTAAGTGTTCCTTCACCGTAGACTCGAGTTTATCGTCATGTTTGGGATCAGGTGTTGATTTACCGGAATCGTAGAAGGCTTTCACATCGGGTGTCGCAGTGCCCGATGCCACAGTCGTAATCGTTTCCTTGATAATCTTCTCCGCAGGTTTGGTGGTTTCCGTCAATTTTTCCAATAATTCGTCGCTGGCCAAAGTGTCCGTGCTCTCCTTGACATCTTTCTTTGTGATAACCTTGCCATCCGGACCAGTGATCGTGGTTACAGTCGTCACGATTCGCTGCACGTCGGCGCTGGTCGTTGCGTCAGATGCATCTTCGTCACTCACAACCTTGTAAGTTGTACCCGAGGTGGGATCTCTGTAAATTTTCGAAGGATCAGTCTGCGCCAATTCGGCATCCGGTAATTCTTCTGTCACGATCGTTCGCGTCGTTCTCGTCGTAATTGTCTTTACATATTCATTGGAATCTTCTTTCGAGTCATCCGTCTCTTCCTCGGGGACGACGATCTCACGTCTGATCACCTTTGTGATAATTTCGGGCTCGTCTTGCTCAATAATTTCCCGTTTGACGACTTTAATGACCACTTCCGGTTTGTCTTGCTCCACGATTTCCCGCTTGATGATCTTGGTAATCGCTTCGGGCTCATCTTGTTGGATACTTGATCGTTTAACTTCTTTAGCTATTTCTTGTGATTCGATTCCCTTCGTGACATCAGTTGCCGATTCCGCTGCATGATCAGCAGATGTAATTTTTGGCTCCCCGCTCTCGTCGATATCATGTTTCTTCGTCGCCGAAATCCCTGCAGTCTCTTCGTCTTTATCGATAGTTTCCGCGATCTTGCTTTCTCTCAAAATCGTGACACTTTCCGCGGGTTGCACATCCTTCGTGTCTTTCACGTCCGTTCTCGTTATGTGAGTCGTGGCCAGAGTAGCCTCCGGTAACTTTCCGGGCGCTTTGCCGGTTGATTCGATTCCGGATGCGGAAGTCGCGTCATGTGCAAATTCCGGGGTTGATTTTCCAGACAGCGTGGTTATATGCGTCGTTCGCATCTCCGTCATACCGCCGGCGAAGGCCTTGTGGAACTGGCTCTCGTAATCCGTCGGATAATCAGGCTTGTCTAACTGTCGCTCACCCGATTCCGGATACATCCCCATTCTGTACTCGACCGAAGACTTCCTGGCATCGCGCGGCAACTCATAATCTGCCGTTTCTTCAAAGTGATACACTGCCTTATCGTGGTCCTCGTCCGGTTCTTCCTCTTGATAAATTTCCACATCGATCACAGATTCTCTCGGAAGCTTCCTCTTCAGTATGATCTCCTCCAGGATCTCTAAGATGACGTATCTGGGTAGAGAAGTCTTAACGATTATCTCCTCGAGTATCGCCTCCGTGATCTTCCTTCCTTTCTTTATATATTCCTCGTCCAAGAGCGTCTCGATTTCCATTCGCTTTTCTTCCGATATCAGGATTTCCTCGTCTATGCGCGGTTCCGATCGAGCCGGACTATCCTGGGTCGATTTGTCGGAAGGGATGGGCTCCGGACTCAAGCTGGGGCTAGCAGAAAGCCCCGCTTTCGAGTCCCTGCCAAATCGATCGCTCCCTACAGGAGATATCTTACCATCCGGACTTTCGCTCCTCATAGTGTCACCTGGCTTTCCTTTTTTTTCAAAAATATCCGGACTCTTTTCTCCGGGTTTCTCTAAGTCGCCTTCGATTAAAGTGTTCCTGGGTATCTTCGTCTTCACAATAATCTCTTCAATAATTGGAATGAGAATGAATCGTGGCACGGATTTAATCAATTCTTCCAAGGCTTCCGGCGTGATTTTCTTTTTCTTCGCAATAAACTCTTTAATAATGTACTCTTCTACCTCCGCTTTTTCGTCCGGTGCCAGCCATTCCGCTTCCGGTTCTCTTCCGTATTGAGATTCGGAGGCTTCGTCATCTACGAAGTCGAAGACTGCGCTCCTGGGTACGTTTTCCCGGCTAATAATGTCCTCTATTATCTCCATCACTGTAAACTGGGGCACCGAATACATCATAACCAATCTCTCGATCACTGTCAAGCTGATCTTTCGTTTTCTCACAATGAATTCATCTAAAATGTACTTCTCGATCTCCGCCTTTTTCTCGGCTGTCACTTTAACGATGTCTTCCTCTTCGTCGTCCGATTTCTCTATCTTGCTCGGCTGCCCGGCGTCCGGTTCTTTAAAATCGGCAAATCGTTTCTCGCGAATCTTCTGCATTTTTTTCTCGATTGAGTCGGGGGAAGTTATAGGACTCTTGCTTTCTTTCTTACATTCGTCCTTCCCGTCAAGTGGTTTACCCATATCGAGATGCGAGACAAAAGCTTCCTTTTCTGCTTGAGGAAGCAGCTGTTCATCGACAAAACTGGCTGTTCTAGATCTGCTGGCCGGTGTTTTCTCGCCAACATCGAAGACACTGTGCGAACGCGATCTATCCTTCGGAGTTTTGTCCACTGGCGAACTAGCTCGCGACGATTTAGCAGATTCGTCTTTCGGCGCCTTTTCGGCTTCCAAACTCGGCGAAATTAATCGTTCTCCCTTCGCTTCCGGTGTTTGCGAAATCTTGATGTCAGTATCATCGAGCCTCTCGCTGGCAACACTCGACGATCTAGATTTTTCCTTTTGATCGTGCTTGTCGTCGGCTGAACTCGGTGACTTTGAGACATCGGATGGCGATTTCGGCTCCGTCTTGTCACTAATGATGCTTAACGATCTTGCCTTCTCGACAAAATCCAACTCGCCGATTATGCCGGATATTTTTAATCCGTCAATATCTATTTTCTCCATTGATTGCTTATCGTCCATCGACTTATCAAAAACAATGCTTGAAGACACCGGTCTGTCGTGTATTTCATAGTGTTCTTTGACGCTAGCCTTGTCATCGGACTCATCGCTAGCAACACTGGGAGATTTGCTTCGATCAACAGGTGGTTCTAATTTATCAGAGACGGTAGGCGATGTCGATTTTCCCAATAATTCCGCTTTCTCACTCGCGACGCTTGACGATCTGGATTTATCGGCTGGTGGTTCCATTAAGTCTTTAAGATCTGGTTTTTCCTCCGTAACACTGGTCGCTCTCGAGCCATCGGCAGATTTCTTCTCGTCAGACCTTTCACTTGCCACGCTCGGAGACTTGCTCCTGTCGTGCGGCTCTTCTGTTTTGTGAGGAATTACGGGAGATATCGGTTTTTCGATCGGTTCTTTTTGGTCACTCGTCGCGCTTATCACACTAGCCGATCTGGACTTGTCAGCCGACGGTTCCAATACGTCTTTCAAGTCCGCCGCATCTCCAGCGATACTCGACGGTTTAGAGCTAACGGCTGACTTCGCCCCTTCGCTGGCCATGCTCGGCGATTTACTTCTATCGGGTTCTTCCTTTTTATCCGGGATTGTAGGCGATTTCGCTTTTTCCACTGGTTCCTTGTGATCAGATGTAATACTCGCGATACTAGGTGACTTAGATTTATCCATCGACGATCGTTCTGTAATGTCTGTTAGATCACTGCTCGGCGATTTCGATCGTTCTTCGAATTCCTTCAGATCACTCGTAGCACTCATCGCGGTGGGTGATTTTAATTTTTCATCAGGTCGCTCCGTGACGTCCTTCAAGTCCGGCTTCTCTCCAGTTATGCTTGGCGATTTCAAGCGATCTGCAGGTTCCGCGAGATCTTTCAAATCTATTTTTTCTCCTGCGATGCTCGGAGACTTGGAGCGGTCAACTGGTTCCTTTTGCTCGCTCGTGACACTTATAACGCTCGGCGATCTTGACTTATCAACCGATTGTTCGGTAACAGTCTTCAAGTCTGGTTTTTCATCAGCGACACTCGGTGACTTCGAACGAGCTGGTTCTTTAGGTTCGCTAATACCGCTCGTCACACTCGGTGATCGTGATTTGTCTGATGGAGGTTGCATTATATCTTTCAGATCCGATTTATCTTCGTCAAGCTTCGGAGATTTCAACACGTCCTTTGGTACTTCGGCTTTGTCGTCGGGTGATTTCGCTACTGCAGGGTGTTCCAGTTTGTCATCCTTAACGCTTGCGACACTAGGCGATCGGGTTCTCTCGACTGGTAAATCCATATCTTTGAGATCTATTTTTTCTACAGAAACGCTTGGTGGTCTAGAATGGTCACTTACTTTCTTGCTATCTGATTTATCACTAGCTATACTGGGAGATCTATCTTTATCATGTGATTCTTCAGTCTTATCAATAGCTTTAGGCGAATCTGGCCTATCAAAAATAGGGGACTTTGGTTTCTCTAAATAACGCTCCGTCACATCTTGAAGATCCGGCTTATCCGCGGCTATGCTCGGCGACTTCGAACGTTCGGCCTCCTTCCTCTCGTCGGATTTATCGCTGATCGCGCTTGGAGATCTAGCTTCGTCAATTGGTCCCTTTTCATCGTAATGTTCACTCTCTAAAATAGGCAACTTCTCACTTATCGTTTCTTTCTCAATGACACTAGGCGATTTCGGCTTATCAATTTCTTTCTCGTCTTTATCACTTAGAACACCAGCAGACTTATCGAGAGATTTAATATCCTGCTCGGATTTCTCACTAGCAATACTCGCAGATCTAGATTTATCCACCGGTTCTTTCTCTTCTGGCTTCTGTAGTTGTTTAACGTCTGTGGCAATTTTGAATTCAGGCAATTGTTTAATTGCTTCTTCGACAGCAACGTCTTCTTCGGTAATGGGTGCCTTCGCAAAGTACATTTCAGATTTATCTGTGGGTGACTTTGAGAAAATCGTCTCGGCTGGTGAAATATCTTCTGAGTGGAATGATTCGGGTGTCTTCGGAACACCAATTGTTCCTTCTTTCTTAGGTTCTGGAAGCACCTTCTTGATTGGAAGTTTTGGTTTTTCGGCTGTTTCTATCGGAGACTTTTGCGTTGTCATATCAAGAGGCGATCCTGGTTTTTGTACATCTTCACGTTTCACTTCAAGCGGGGAAGGAGATCGTGATTTCTCGATTTTTTCAACAGGAGAACCAGGTTTCTCGATCTTATCTTTAGCCGGAGATTTCAATTCCTTTGTCTCTCCTACATCCTTGGCAGGAGATTTCGGTTCCTCTCGTTCCTCCTTAGGCGACTTCGGTATATCTTTTTCGGCAATTTTATCCTGCAAGTCTTCTTTCTCCACGGGAGATTTCGGCTTTGCAATATCTTCTAATTTTTCTGGCACCTTTGGCTTACGCGATTCCAATTTTTCCAAACTGTCTTCAAGATCCTGCGAATCACGAGGACCAACGGGTGATTTTTCCAAACTATCTTCCGGACTAATCCTATCCTTACCTTCTGGCGCAGATTTTTCGGAAATGCTATCCGTCTCGGGAGTACTCACGCCCGAATGCGAGTCCTTATCTAAAAGTAAAGAATCTTTATCCGGGGTGGATTTAGCGGATACATCCTTAAGAGAATCATCCGGAGTGGCGGTCTTCGTGAAGATTATGCTGCCGGTTGGACAGATCTCAGTTTCTTCTCTGCCATCCTCGCTACATGATGTAACCAGCATCCTTTTGACAGTGCCATCGTCAATTTTTGAAGGTACGTGTGCTGGTAATGTTTCTTGAGGACTCTTCTCTTCCTTAGTTACCGGAGTTTCTTTAATTTCTGTGGTCTCTAATAGTTTAGATTTCTTATCGTCGTCCATCGGCTCTTGTGCGAAGCCTTCAGCAACTTTTTCAGGATGCACAGTATCTTTCAATATTTCGCCTTTAATTGGACTTGTTGGTTTTGATTTGTCATCCTTTGTTTCAAGTTGCGGTTCCTCGACTTTTTCTTTGGCCACGGGCTCAATCTCTTTCATGCCGAGCTTCTCGTCAATTGCCTTCGGGCTTGGTGTAGTTGATTTAGAAATAGCTTCCGGTATGTCAATTGATGGTCGTTTATCGGAGAAGTCTTTGGATGTTTTCCTACTTGATTCTTCGATCAAAGGCTTTTCTGCTTTGTCAGAGACTGTTGGTATCGATTTCGCAGTAGTCTCTTTCAGAAGAATGTCATCTGTCTTTTCTTTAGCCTCGTCTAAATATTTCTCTGTGGTATCGACGATTTCCGATATCTCGGGCGTTTCCCGTTCTTCAGGTTCTCGTTTTTCAGCTGGTTTAATATCTTTCGCGACGTGAGGTTCTTCTATTCCCACCTTCCCTTTGGTTTCTTGCACGAATTTCTCGTCCGCCTCGATAACTTCGCTCGTGGTATCTTCTGCGGCTTCTTCAGTGTCCTCTTTCTCTTTCATCTCATCCGCTTTCTCGGGAGACGTGACTGGTACATCGCGTACTTTATATTCCTGTTCGACAGCTTCAAAGTCGTCAATCACGTCTTTCTCGTGCTCCTTCGCAACTATAGACGAAAGTTCTGGGATCGTTTTCTTCTTCGCGTCAGCTGCATCGGAAATCTTTCTAGGTATACTGACAAATCCATCCACTTCCTCCTCCTCCTCGACATCCTCCTCTTCAGACATGGCCGATAATTCCTCTTCAGTACTTTCTCGTTCGAGCTCCTCTTTTTTGTCTTCTTTCAACTCAATTGGAGTTTTTTTCTCGGCCAGTATTTGCGATTCCGGGATCACTTCCTCCTTGATACGCGATAATTCTTCCTCGGTTACGCTAAGTACTGCATGCCTCGGCATCTTTCTCTTAATGATAATTTCTTCGATAATCGCGATAATGATTCTCTTAGGCACCTTCTTTTTACCACAGATTTCTTCAAGTTTTTTAACGTTAATGTTATCCCCTTTGGTAATGTATTCGTTAACAATATATTCTTCGACTTCCGCTCTTTTTTGCGAAGTTATCGGTTCTTCCATTTTCGGGATTTCCACGCTAGGCGCCTCAACGACTGATTTTTCTTTCTCCTCCTCGGGTGTCTTTTTGGATATTGCTGATAATTCTTTCTCCGTAACATCGAGTAACATGTTCCTGGGAATCTTTCTTTTAATAACAATTTCTTCGATAATTTCGATGAGAATTTGCTTGGGCACGGTCTTCTGAGCAGAAATTTCGTCGATTGTCGATGCGGTAATCTTTTTGCCCTTAATAATGTACTCATTGACGATGAATTCCTCAACCTCTGTTCGTTTCTGAGGCATAATCGGTTCTTTTTCTATAGATGGAGCAACCTCAGCGACAGATTCTCGTTTCGCAGTTATGTCTATTTTCGGTGTTATCTGCTCCTCTGCCGATTGTTCTGGCGATTCTTCCGGCGATTCCTCTTTAATTATTTCCGATAATACTTCTTCAGGAATATCCAGGATCATATGCCTGGCACTCTTTCTCTTAACAATGATCTCTTCAATAATTTCGATAACAATCTTCTTAGGCACAACTTTCTCAATCGAGATTTCCTCGACGACTTCTATAGTAATTCGCTTTCCTTTGACGATGTATTCGTTAACGATGTATTCCTCGATCTCCATTCTCTTTTCAGGTGTGATAGATTCCTTTGGCTTCAGAATCTCGAGATCGTCCACTACGATTTCCTTGGGAAGTCCCTTCTTCACGATGATCTCTTCGATAATATAAATCACGCGTTCCCTCGGGATGCGTTTCACCACGGTGATATATTCGATCACTTCGATGGTAATCTTCGTCTTCTTCGTAATAATTAATTCCTCAATTACTTCTTCAACGGGCGCTTCCCTGCTGAGAACTTGCTTGATATCCTCCGGCAACTTAGGAGGTTCCCGAAAGCCGATCTCCAGTCCTTCAGCGTATATCTTGTCCCCGACGAATTTCGGCGAAGTCGGCGTAGAACCGGGAGTCACCATCACTATCTCCGCCTTTGCCGGCGAAACCTTTTGCTCGAAGCCGATCACGGGCTCCTCTATTTCCTCGAGCTTCTCCTCGAAAGATGGCCGTTTCGCAACTTTCTTCACGCATATGCCCTCGATACCAGCGTGCATCACGTCCACTCGAGACGTATCGTCGTCCGTTGGTTTTTTATGTTGATCGCAAATATGCTGATCGTCTTTTAACATCTCCGTACAAATCTTTTGCGCGTCCCGCTTATCCCTCGTTACATCCTTCGCAGGCGACGTCACTGTATCGTCTTTTTCCTTCACCACTTTTATGCAGGGTTCTTCCTTTACCTCGATAGCGCCAGGTTCCTCATGTGGCGCCAGAAGTTTTCCAGGCTTCTCGATAAGTTCTTCGTGAACCGGAAATACTTCTATAACGCCGACTTTCTTCGGTATCGCAATATCCTCATGAGCGAGTTTAAGTTCCTTTTCTTGTAATTTAGCGATCTTTTCCGGAGATATTTTTTCACTTGGTACAGAAGGTTTTCTTTCCATCGAAATTGGAGAGATTTCTTCCTTCGATGGTTTTCTATCTGTCGAAATTGGTGAGATCTCTTCTTTCTTAGGGGCTTGATCGAATATCGCTTTGCCGGGAAGAAAATCATCTTCTCTGAGAACCTCGGCGACTTTCTTTACGATTTCTATGACATCCTTGGGTTTATCTTCGAGCTCAATGCCGGCAACGCCAGCAAGGACTTCTCCGACATCCCTAACGGCTTCTTTCATATCTCTGTATGGCCCTTCTATCTCCTCTTCGTATTCATTTTCGAATTCTTCATCTTTTGGTATGTCAAACTTGACCTTTTCCGGTTCTTTTACATCGGACAAGTGACTCACGATGTGTGGCTTTATCTCTTCCAACTTCTCGGCCACCCCTTCCAAGGTATCCTTTACCGCATCCTTCAAGGCAGATGGCACTTCATGTACCTCGGCTATCTCTTCCTTAATTTTATCCTCCAAAGATTCCAATGAATCTCTTAAACTGTCTTTCACAGTTTTGAATTTTTTCGAAGCTTCCTCTAATAGTGCCTTTACCTCTTCTACATCTTCTCCAATGTCCTCTTCCTTCAGAAGTTCAATTTCCTTCGCAATTTCCTTGTCTTTAATTGGTTTCGCCGGTGAAACGGCACGTGGTGATACGTCCTTCGCAAGGACTAATTCCTCGATTTTGTCTTCTACTTTTTTAATCTCATCCAATTTATCAGTCGGGAGTTTCTCTTCAATATCTGGCACTCTTTGCCTCTGTGTGTCCAGTATCTCCTCCTGGATAAATGACGCGGTTTCCTTGATAGCGGCCACTTTCACGTCAGCAATCGTGGGTTTCGCCTCTTCGAACGTGTCAGGTTTGTCAACGGGCTTACCGATTTTAGGGAACATCTTCTCCATATCGACTTCTTCTAAAAGCGTCTTCTCTGGCACTTTCGGTTCTTTCGGAGAACTCGATTTCGAAGATTTTTCGTCAGAATCCTTCTCGGAATCTTTCTTCTTCTTAGTCAATTTATCAATACCTTTTTCAAATTTATCCGCTACCTTCCCGAAGAAGCTGAAGACACCCTTTTGCTCCTTTGCGGTCGGCGTAGGTGGTTCTTTACCCTCCTGAGCAGTCGGCGATGGCTTTTCCTCTTTCCCCTTCTCGAAATCTTCCATTCTGTAAAGTTTAGGATCGACCTCTTCGTGAACCGGAAGATCGGCAACTTCGTCGGGTGTTTTAACGATGTCTCTTTGCAAATTGTGCATTGCCTGGCGAACATCAAATACCTTGACTTCCGGCTTGGCAGCCGCAGGAACAGTTTCCGGAACGACTTCTTTCTTCAGCTTATCAGGAGCGTCCTTCTCCTTTACCTCTTCAATAACATGTTTCTCGTCAATATCCTCTTTTATTTCATCTAACGGTATTCGCTCGTCTTCAGGCAAAGTCGGAGCGGTTGTAGTTGCCCCTGATTCTATCGTCGAGATTCGCTCCTGAGACTCTTCCATCTTTTCGAGAATATTATTCTCCTTCTGATCAACGTCCGGCTTCATGTCCGTATCGGTCGTTTTTTTCTCCGATGAATCCAATTTGTCCGGACTTAGACTGGATGGCTCCTTCGTGATTTCCTCGCTGTCTTTCTTACCGGAGTCGTCCTTCTCTTCGGCTTTTTGTACGATTTCAGCTGCGGAAGCTATTATCTCCTTCACTTCTTCCTGTAACTGTTCCTTATGCTCCGAGGATAATCCAGCGATTTCTTTCTCCTTTTTATCCACGATCTTTTCTACCTTCTTTTCCGGGCTGTCGTCCTTTCCCTTCTCCTCAGGTTCCTCCTTCTCGCCCTTTTCCTTCATCGCCTCTACGTCTTTCAGCGTCTTTGCCTTTTCCGACTGAGCTTCGTCGAGAACGTGCTTTTGTTCGCCCTCGCCGCTCTGAGCAGAATCTTCGGTGTAAACCTCTTCTTTCTCCACGATGAGATACTCGTCCTCCTCAGTTAATTCTTGACTCTCCTTTCTAGAACCTTCCTTCTTAGGTACGTCCTCAATCTCGGCGGTGACATCCTCCTCCGTGATATCCTCCTCTTTTTTATCCGTGGCCTCAGCCGTGATTTCGTCATCTCCCTCGAAACGATCGTCCTTTCGGGTCTCCCCGATCCTTTCCGCTTTTTGTAAAACAGCTTCAATTTCTTCCACCACCTCTCGCTCTTCCTTGAGATCTGCCAGCACTTTACTTTCTATAGAATCTAGTGATATATCTTCAGATTGTTCGACTAAGCTCTTATCGATCGGTTTTGCGGCATCTGGTTCTATGCCAGACGGGGTGGAGACCGTCGACGAATCGGTGGTGCCTTTGTCGCCCTTCACCTTGCGAATAACGCCGTCTTTATCGGACTTTACGGAAGCGGTTGGAGTACTGCGAGTAGATTTTGCCGGGCTGCCCGGCATACGGGCTTTGTTAGGACTGACCGGTTTCGCGCGACGGCTGATCGGCTTCCTGTCTATCGGCTTAGGTTTCGCGGATACCTTGACGGCGGGCGCCGCGGTATCCTTCACGGCGGACTTCTCGACCTCGGACTTCTTTTGTTCCACGACTTTCCTATTGTTGGCCTCCTTGGCGCTCTTAGCTGGAAGACTTGGAGCGACCTTGGCCGCCGGTTTTGCCTTCGGCACAGCCTTCGATATCTCTGTCTTTGTCGCAGCGCCGTTCAGAGTCTTCTTCGGGGTAGTCGGAGAGGACTTCATGGCGTCTCTTTTCTCCGCACCGGAAAAGAGGGCTTTGACTTTCTTCTCACTCACCTTCGGTTTCGGGGTTACGTCGCTCTTCTTTAATTCGACCTTCACCGCGGCCTTGCTTTCTCTCGGTTCTTTCTTCTTTGGTTCGGGTTTAGGTTTCGGTTCTTTAGGTTCCTTAGATTCCTTAGCCTTCTCGGACTCCGGTTTGATTAAGTCAGTCTTTTTCACATCATCCTCTCGTTTTTCAGGCTTTTCCACTTTAGCTGGTTCTTTTTTCGGTTCCTTCTTCACCTCTTTCAATTCCTTTTCGATCTTCTTACTCTCCTTTGCCTCGGTCTCGAGCTTCTTGTTCTCTACGACTTTCTTCGTTTTTATTTCGGTCTTAGGTTTGGTCGGTATAATCGGCGTCGATTGAGGGGTACTCTTGGGTGCAGTCGTCTCGTCCGCGGCCTTGATGGATTTGGGTTCCGATGGCTCTCTTTTCTCTTTCCTCTTGGACTCCTTGTCGATAAGACTGAATTTCGGCTTGGCCGGCTTATCTCTGAGCGTCGCCAGAGACACTGACGGCGACAGAGTCTTCGCCGAACATACCGGATGCTTCAAGAAGTCAAGATGTTTCAGTCGTTCGAAACCTTCGAAGATCTTGTGTTGCGGCGTGCTGCCGGGAAAGAGAATCCGCGTAATATTGTCTTCGGGATTGGCTGGCAGCCAAACCAAAAGCGCGCATATCGACACGAGATTCTGGATCGGAAATGTGAGATTATTCGAATCCTTCTTGTGAGAGCCTGCGAACAGCTTTGAGTCCGACGAGTGCCACTTGGCCAGGAACTCGCGCACCTCGCGACTGTCCTTGCTCGGACTGAGCACGTACATGTCCAGCGTGCCGTGGCCCACCTTGTGATAGAGATTGATCGGCTCAGGATTTCTGTAGCAAGGATGGGCACGGAGATTGATGTGACGAAGATTCACCACCATCTCTTGGCCAATGTCGGTGAGGTTGAGCACGAGCGGATCGATGTCCTTATCGCCATCAGGTGAATTTGATTGTCTTCTTTCCTGCATTGTATATATTTTTATTGATGAGAAAATAGCGAGGATATAGCAAAATTTTAGCGATTATTAGGGAGAATTTGAATTATTATTGTAAATATATTGAGAAACTTTTTAAAAAAAAAAGATAAGTACTATAACAGTGACTACTTACGACTAAGTTACAGAAGAAATGGCCGATCTGAGGGTAGACGTGCATCTCCTTCTTCTTGCGAAGAACGCTGAACATGCCGCCGATGTTACTATTATTTATCCTAGTGACTAGAACAGCATCCAATCGATCCAGATGTCTAGTAAAGTCCCAGAAGCATGCTTTCCTGGCAAAGCCGCCGTCGACGAGCATGTTGAAGCCGTTTATACCGAAAAGCGCGGCGTCACCTTGCCCACCGGGGAAGACGTATAAGGTCGGATGGCTAAATCTAATATTTCCAACGACGTCGGACGATTCCATGAGCTGGTCCAGTGTTTGCGGCACGAGATACTGTCCGATGTAATTCGTAAAACTCGTGATGGTCGGTACGCCGGCTGTGAGAACGTCGTCGGGGTTCACTCTGACTCTGCAAGATCTGCAGAGATGAAGGTCATGAAGTATCCGAGAAAAAAACATAGCTTCCGCTGTGCGACGCAAGTCAAAATTGTTCGTATAGAAAAAATGTACGAGAGAGAGAGAGAGATATGCACCTGCAACAAACTTCCTTCGATAATCGACTTGTCGTCCAATCGCCGACACCCGCGCAATGTATATCTACAGTAACGCTATTCTCGTAGGCACGAAGGACTCTTTGCACCTCATGTTCACTGAACGCATCCAGAAAGTCTGCGAGACTGAAGGTTCCATCCTGAACAAGAGGAATTGATTTCTAACTCAAGATACTCCGCATTTCGCGCGACTATTAATTAACGTCACGTTTCACAGCTATTGATCGGTCGAATATATTCCGTCGAGGTGTAAGTACCTGCAGTATCCAGGAACCATTGCCACCGAATGTGTATCCAGCGTGTATGATGTGCCGATGTTTCGTGAAGCTTGCAAGGAGATTGCGAATACACTGTAACAATGTATTCGTCTGCGGGTGAATGAGAACTTCCGTTACGAGGTTCTCGGTGGCATATTGGATCAATCTTTCGCCTGAAAATTTCATTTCGTCACTCACTAATAAATTGCATGACATAAATGATTAATTATACGTAATATAACGTAAAACAAATTAAATCGAAGCATGTTTGTGACAATAATTACCGTTTCTGGCTTCCTCGCCTTCAGGGGCTTGCGCTACTAAGGCCAATAATTCCTTCTCCAGATCTACGTGACAACTGTCTTTATCCCATGATAGAAAACCTGCAACAATCCAAGAGAAAAACGTTGATTGCTGAGTACAGCTGAACTTTCGAACGGGATCTGCTTCATACATGTTAAGCAGATACCGATATCGGAAAACTTATGGAATGGAATTCTGCATATAAATCACTACTTTTCTTCAAGATCGGGTATAACTTTGGGTATTCCGACAACATGAACTTGGCCAAGCTTCTCCGAGCCTGGCCCTGATATTTTGGAATGGAAAGTAGGTTGTTCTTGTTTTTATCATCGCTATATATGCACGTTAAGCTAGAGAAGTTCAGCTCTCCGAAATCGCTCCAAGCGGATATCTATATATCTCGAAAATAAACAACGGGGAAAGTACGTAATCTGAGGACTACGATTGTCATTCAGCTCTAAAATTCTTCTAAAGAAGACTTTTTAAACGTTGCTCAAGAAAGATATTTTAAATATTGCTTAAAGCCTCTTTAAATATTGCCCGAGTGTATATGACGTTTATAGGTGAACGAGGTAGTAGGTCATAACTGCGTATAAATCTGCAAGACTGCAGCGGTTTGGCTTCATAGAACAAGGGGTTGTTCAGCCACCGAGTGATGTAAGGTTAAGGTTGAGATATTAGAGGCTATCAAAACCAGTTATAGGTTGATTGATGAGAAAAATAAATTATGGTATCGCATTATAAGCACAACACAATTTTCTTTGATGTTTGTCAACAAACATAAAGTGTATCTGACGCTAATTGAAATAGATATAAGAAATAATATATCTTTATTTATCATGTTCGTGCTGATTTACAATTATAATTAGATGATTTCATGTTATGTTTAAAATTAAATGAAAGCCATTTGTATTAAAATTAATTAATTATTTCAGGCAGCTCAAAGAGAGAAATTTATATTATGAGATAAAATTATTAACACAATAACGGGTAAAGGTTGCACAATTGTTTATTTATAATTTATCTTACATAATTAAAATGCTAATAAATGCTTTGCTTAGAATTTTAAATTACTTTTTTAAATTACTATACGAATATGAAAGATCAATTACGAATTACATTTCGCATAGTTAACGTAAGAGAAGAAAAGAGAAAGTGCATCTCGAAACTTAATTGAATAATTAGGATGAATGAATCAGCAGTCGCAGTTTGTCATGAGGGGTTGCTTGGGGCGGTCGTTTTATGACGTCACCAACACCGCACCCCGTCACGTGGTTCCTTACCAGCTGGCAATCGATCGTCGCACATCCTGTACCCACCCTCTATTGCCAACTTTAACGCAGAGATATTCTACTTTTAACATTGTGCAAAAAATTTCCGACGCTCTCTCGACACCCCTAAATTTAAAAAGTTAGAAATAAAAGAAGTTGTTCTTAATATAATTATTATATCAGTATGCTTTATAAAAAATATATATTGAATACGTTAAACATGTTTATTAAATTACAAGGTATTAGTGTAAAAGCGTCTATATCTCTAGGATCAATTCTCTGCAATTTCTGTAAGTTGATTTTATCGCTCAATATTTCACGATTCAATCCAAGTGCGAGGCTTTTCCTAGACCTCCTTCCGCAGGCGGAAGTGCTGAAAAAATTCCACCCGGCATCTCGTATGGAATTAAAGGATTGATGATGCAGCACAATGGAACGTAACTTCGTTGCCAAGGGAGTTCGGACTCTCTCTCTCTCTCGCGTAATTCTATACCGGCGTGTACACAGACAAGTCTGGTTCGAGACGTTGCCTGGCAACGACGTAGTATCAATCAATGCCGAGGATAGAGAGGAGCCGGAGGAAATTAACGAAAAAGAAGGAAAAAGGAGAAGAAACGAGCAGAAGGCGTTAGAGAGCCGGTGCGAATTCCGCGCGGCTTCCTCGCTGCCTCCAATTTTATCCCGCAATAAGTAAATACGTGTTGCATACTTTCCAGTAAACGTGGGCGCTATTATTAGCCGCTCGACTAACGAAATGTATATCGCATTTTCGCGAAATTACGCTCGAAATATGCGCGAAATATCCGCGAAATATAAATTATGCCAACATGGACAGATCGCCAAAACGAGAACTCATTAATTGATTGATCAGTTACATTCCATTAAGCTTTCTGTGTGTTTCTGCTGTTACCGCTTTTAAGCAGTCAAATCTTCAATTGATTAAGTAGTAGTAGATTAATGTTAAAAGAAAAAAAAATGGTTTACGCAATAAATGGAGAAGATTGCACGTCCATTATATTGAGTCTTATCTGACAGCGAAAAGTTACGTTGTCAGAGTGGAACATATCGAGCATGCTCGACATGTCAAACTGATCGGAAGCCCCAAAGCTGATACGAGAGAAGCCGTTTCTTAATGCTCACAGCTGGGCGGCGTTACTTAATTCTCTCTGACCCCCACGGGTTTTGACTGCAATGTCAGAACCAGAAACATCATGACAAAGCCCAAAAATTTGCATAGGGCGAGTCTTCTTCAGAAACGTTCAGTCGTATTCAAGGTCGTATTTGACTCTACTTCATCATGTAAAATACATCGAACAAGGCTCGAGAACAATTTTTTTAAAATACAGATTTCAATTCTATATACGAGCATGCAAAAATAATCTTCGCATTTATTATAGGATAAATAAATCCATCGAAATTTTGCAATTTTAATTCATGATCAATAATTCGTAAGGCGCAATTTTGTGTACTGTTATTGATCAATTGATATCCAAACGAGTGGAAGTTGCAAATATAAATAAAACATAAAACACGTTTCAGATAAAGATTTAAATTTTAATCTAATAATCTGTCGATTAATATTGATAAAGCAAAACAGATAAGCCTCTTTTTATGTCTGTTTATTACCGGAATAAAGCTTCTAATTGGTATCAATGTGACATATTACCGCATTACCGCATTGGCTGCTGATTTACTATTTTAATGAACCCGATCGCACAAAACGGGCGGCGTTAACTTGTCGATGACTACAATGTCTAGTCCTGGTAATCATTTAGTCAATTAACGGGATCAAAATACCATTAATTAAACCGCGCGGCTATCATATGAGAATATGGTGTGAATCTATTGCTTGATGATTTGTTAAGTACTGATTAACAAAAATAGAAATAACAACAGAAAGAGAAACACTAATACTGAACAAATTAATTCTTGGGTACTCCAGAAATTCCTCTTTCAATTTCCCAGACTCGTTTCCGGCTGCGTTCGTTCTTGTGGATCAATAATTTATTTTATTAGCAGCAACGCCGGAGATAAATACGGTCTGCAATTGCAGTCAAAGGCAGCTTCGCCGTTAATTAAAACAAATGTTTTAATTAAATTGCTCACGGGCTTTGCATCGCGAATTCCCGTTTGACGGGATGAATCATCGCGCCAATCGAAGAAACTGCGCGGAATCCGAAATTCGGAATCATAGTAAACCGTGCGTAAAAAAAAAACACGAAAAAATTCGGCTGCGAATTTCGATAAATAGAGCGGAATAACGTTGCAACGTTAAAATATCTCGAACAGAATGATATCCGTCGGTGTCGAGTGGACGAAAAATGGCGCTAGATAATCCGTCAACGATTTATCTTGCAAATACTAAAGAGCGCGTTCGTTCTATCGAAAATCCCCCCGGCTTTAATCGCGAGAACAATATTTCGTCATCGCGTCACGAATACGGAAATACGTGTGAGCGTGCATGTATACGTACACGGCACACATTCCCGTGGAACAGACCGCGGACGTCGACGTATCTAACGTATTCCGCGGTTTCCTGCTTTGGAGCATGACGTTCTGACACGTCGCCTGTATCACACGCACAATGGGGATGTATCTAAATAGGCGATCGTCGTGTGTGAAAAGTGTAGGAGGACTTATTCACGATCAACCGCGGTAGCACATATACGGAGCGCGCGCGCCGCAATATATTACATTTACAAAAAGGGGAAAAAATCCACAAGGCCAGCTTTATCCAACAAGGTTTCCTTCTCCGTACGGATAATTCGATCGTCCTCCCTGACCTATAATATTTCTACGTCGAGCGATATTGTTTTTTTTTTCCCTTTTCAAACTGACGTCGGAAAAATAAAAATGTGCGAACGTTATATTGTTAGATGTAATTCGATGTAACCCGTCGCTCGAGAAATCACCATCAGTTCTCGTCCCCATAATCTCGCGCGACACATAGAAGAAATATTTGACACTCGATGTCCCTATGGATTAGCAGCTTAAGCTAAGTATAGACAAAACTGCGCGGTTTCTCCTCGCGGAGTAGCTCCCTGCCTCGCGCATCCCTTAGAGCACTCGCATTTCTCGATTTGCACATTTGACTTTTCCTTTCTTTTTTTTCTTCAGTCGACGACGGATGCTGGGAATGCTGGGTTTGTCCCGACTATGTTTAGAAATGTTTTCTCGTTGTCCTGCCTGCAACGCGCCTACGTGTCACGATGCGGGTAGTAAGTACACGTGCGACATAAAGTATCGCTTTAGCAGCCGGGAAAAGAGATCATTACGCATAACTATACGCATATTGTATATCGACCAATAGAAATTTCTTTTTTAAAATTGTACCGTGAAAATCTAAGATAAGGAACAGAAGTTACACGCTCTTGTGCGTTCAACTGTACCATAATAATTGTAATATCGAATATCCACTATAAATGTAAATATGTTCCAAAGTTCCAATATCTTGAAAATATCGGCTAAGCTGAAATATAAGCGGACGTAAAGCCTTTGTAATGTAAGAGGGTCAAAAAGATTCTAGGAAAATGTAGCTCTCGATTAATCTCCCTTTCAGGAAGAAATGTCAAAGAGGAGGTCGATGATGACCCGTTATTTCGACTCGTATTTCAACATACGCGTTTCATTGTATAGATATTACGTGCACATAATTCCACAAACGAATAATTGCTTTGAAAAGAATAAAGATAAATAATATAATATTACCCATCTCTTTTCATCGCGATAATTTCATTTTTATGTACATGTATGTATAATGTAATATTTTTTTTATTTAATATGATAGAATAATGCGATACTTACAATTATATAATAGTCAATTTTATCGATTAGATAAATCTATGTGATTGCGTGTAAGTTCCGTGTACTATGAGGGTCTGAGGGTTTGATCGAGTGCGGAGTTTGACAGGCCGAAAGTAGATCCGGGAGGAGGAGGAGGAGGAGGAGGAGAGAGAAAAATAGTAGCGGATATTCAGAAATGCAGTGCACGACCTCGGCAGAGGGAGCATAGAGATCGACCTAGCTCACACACTCGTTGCTATTTATATTTCCAAGACAAGGGCGAAGACCTGGATCAAGGATTGAGAGTGGAAGTGACAGAGGCTATATTTTTTTCTCTGAAAGGTCGTCGTATATAAAAGAGGAGACGTAATGGAGGAGACATCTTATCGAAAGAGATAACACTCGCTGAAAATTATGAAGTACCATAAACTTTTTAAATTGAAGATATCTTACTTTTTTTTGTTACACTTTCTATTTTTTTCGTTTTATTCTGTCTTTTATTTTCTCGCGCATTATATTGTGAAATGTTAGGAATGTAAGTTACAATTATTTATGACACTTTTTGCGATATCCCGTACATATATATATATATATATATATATATATATATATATATATATATAACATTGCGCAGATAAAAACAAAGCAGTCGGTAGAATTGAAATAACAAACGAGCTAAATGTAGCTGCAGGGATATGACGAGTGTGCGGGGAAATCACTATTCTCCATCTCTGCCAATATTTTACGCAATACCGTACGCACGTGATATATGAAATATTTTAAAATATTTTTATTATCATACTTGATAACTCGGAGAAAAACATATTTGCATTCTGTTTGACCTTTTACATTACCGCAGTTTCACCTTTCGTAGCTTATAAACATTTTCTATCGAGCGCACCGGGCACAGAAGTAAATTTTAATTAACGGTACGATCGAGCGGGAGAGAAAATATAACGAAAGACGCGAGAAATATCGAGATCATTTGCGTGTCAAGTGAAATGGTAATATTCGCGCGAGGAAATATCTTGTGGAACGCAAATACGAACACCTGGACAACTCGAAACGTATCCAGCGCATTTAGTCAAATTATAGAGATCGAGCCATATTTGCGACGTGATACCGATTTATCTCGCGTTGCATTATTCAGCAGGAATTGCCGTTCATCGGGATAAGCGGTCGCGACGCAAATGCGCCAGGGTACGCCAATTGGACCGGCGCATAAACCAAACTGATAAAGCGCGTACTTTGCGTCGACGATTTAACGCGCGCGACGATTACACACGTCGCGCGTTGCCAGCACCGGCCGTCACACTTCTTCGCCGGTCTTCGCGCGGTCGGCGCGGCGTGTCTTCGAAATTGAATGCGATGACTCACGGGCGGGGTCAAAGCACGTGGATTTTCATAATTGCGCCGAGCAGTTGGTGTGGCAAGTGGGCAAGCTCGCTCGTCTAGACACGTACAACGGGATATGTGTGTATCGCTATGCCTGAGAGAGAAGAAAAGAGAGAGCAAGAGAGAGGAATACCAGGGAGAGACTCGCCCACCGTTTGGATTATGCGTCTCTCATTGCGGAACTCGCCCGCGAATGCCATTTCGTTCCCTCTCCTCTCTCGCAGCCTCTACCTTTCAAATATACCTACTTAGCGGCCGACTCGAGAGACGCAAGAAAAATACCGGCGGAATGATTAATGAAGGAAGCGGAAGAGAGTCGAGACGCGTTGGCGTTGGCGTTTTCTTGCAGCGAATGTGACGGAGAATCGCGGAGATCGTGTGCATTTATTACGGCCGATAGGAACGGCCGGAAACGCGTCTGTGCGGAGCGCGGACGCGAGAACGCAACATCATTCCGCGAATAGAACCTCCCCTCGGTCGTTCCACGTGAGTTTTAGGACAATGACGGCATTTTTTTTTTTACGACGTTGTCGTTCCCTCGAGAAACGTTAAGTCCGACATCAGGTCCAGATAGGAATTTTTACGTTGGAAACATTCTCACGAGACGTCGCATCGAATCCATTTAATTTATCGGAGTCTGAACGGATGCAGGCAACCGTAACGGAGATGTCTTGGTGCGAAGTACAAACGTACTCCCCCGCCGCGGCATCGCCTTCAGATATTTGCTCGCTGATGTATGCCGAGTTCATTTCGCGCGAAGTCAACGCTGTCGGGGAGCCAGGGAAGGCGACGGGGGCGGAGAGATGAATGTGCGATGAACCATGATTCCCAGGTAACGTGACCCGTTTGTAGTTCAAGCGTGTCTGAATTGCTTTGGCTTCACGAGGCCTGCACTTGTCTGCGCTTGTTAGGACACAACCACGTGCGGATCGCTCATGTACGCACGTACGCACTGTTGCTCGCGATTAAACTTTACAGCCTCGCCGCAATCAAGGACTAGAGCTCTAGTAACATGAAATTTCGCTGAGTTCAATATTTTGTACGAAAATAATTCAATAATTGAATAATATGTAAATATAAAGAGAATATTTTAATAGCTGCTGTTTGTCGATACGAATAATCATTGTTAAAGTTTTCGGATAATCAAATTGGAGTCTGAATTCTACCCTTCTGTAGCAGAATTAGGAGCATGTTCAGGACCGCTTGTGTGTTAGTTCTGAAACGTCCAAATATCTGGAGAAATATAGATATCGAAGTTTGTATGCGCTCTTGTAATTTGTGAATTTCAAGGAAAGTCATCAGGAAAATGAAAGTTTTAGAGATGGATTAATATAATAATAATAAATCGTCAACAAAAAAGATTTATTTATTTAAAATCATTATTTGATAGATAATTAATTAAGAAAAAATGTAATTATTCTTGGTAAAATAATTCAGTATGAAACTATTGTAGTATCGAAAGTAAAGAAAGCAGAAAAAGAGAAGTTGGATAAAAATCTAAATTTAAGAAAATGTCATTCCAATATGGAAATAAATTTCTATATTTGATTAATCGCGGGACATAAGCGGTATCGCGATTCGCGATTGAAAATTATCGTGCGCGATTACAATTAAGAGACCGTAAATCAATCGAGAGCGTTTTCCTGTTATCTTTCCGGCACTTATTGACACCGGCACGTACGCGTATTAGTCTCGGGGTCAGGTTCAAGAACGAGGTAGTCGGGAGAGGCGAAGACTCGCGGCTGACTCGTGGAGCGCGATAGTGAGAGGAGCGAACTGGCGTGGCGAATGCCACGATAAAATTAGACACACTATATTCAGTTACATGCACGCACGCACGCCGAAAGTGTAAAACGGTCGTTGTCGGCCAAATGCGCCTCGCTCTCTTATCTCGCGAAATAATGACCGGGTGCTCCCCGTATGACACCGCGAAATAATAAAAATCGAGAAACGTGAATCTGAGGGCGAGAGCTTGAAACAGATGGGATAAGAAAATTTAATTTCGCTCTCGAGTCGGCTGATTGCGTTTTAACGAACATTGCAGAGGTTTAATTTATATAACGTATAATATTCCTTTAATTTGTAATTTCGAATTTTGTTGTAATTTATGAATGTGTAGGTGTAACACAGAAGTGGAGAATTTAACGTAATAATTTTGTCTGGGCGCATTAGATTATATTACATGACAGTTTTCCGACATGCATCTCCTGTCTGGCTTCTCCGTAAACGTTAATTAACGCGGTCATGTATTAGGGTCGCGGATAATTATCATTGTACAAGCCACTTCGTAAATTATGCAGCCGTGATGCAGTCGGGCTCTCAATTCTTCGAGCAGCTGGGTAGGTGGAAAACCTCGTTTGTGTTTTCGCTTTAATGAGTAGTGGCGTACCGTTAAATACCAGTCCTTCCATACCCTTAACCCATTTACCGCGTATCATAAATTTCGGGAAATTTCATGCCTGGTTAATTTACATTGACGTAATATCTACAAGAAACTTGGCCTCTTATATACGTTTCTGCTGACAAACTTGGATAAAATTAATCTTGAAACATAATATACATAGCTAATTAATCAATCTTGAGAGAGTCAATTTGATTCTCGTAGCGTCGCATCATCGCTAATCGCGATTTGATTGAAAAACTCAGACGAAGTTTGTAATAATAATTGATTTTTGAGAAAAGTTCGCATATATAGAAGATACCAAACTCCCTCAAAATTCACCCGAAAAACTTTAATCGCAACAAGTATTTCGCGCGATTTATTTTCTTGACGTACAAATACTGCAAATCAGAAATTATTAACGATTGTTTCAATCTATACAGGAAATGACTATCTCCTTCAACAACGCTCGAGTTCAAGTATCGCGCGTCACGTTTTAAGCTTTCGATTTAAATGTAATTTTAATTCTTCGAAACCGATAATGCTGGATAACATGCGAATCATTCGATCGAGCATAACGAGAAGCCGCATTATAGGCATCACGTATCGAAAATTCATTTGTAACGCAATGGAATGTTCAGCGAATACTCGTTTCGTGATATTTTAAATTAAATTATTTGAATAAAGCCGTTTGGGAGTGGGAGGGGGGGGGAGAGTTGTTTTCACCCGGCGCGGCGCGTACAAGGCCGTCCGTATTGTTTGTCGCGCAGCGAGCGTCGAGGCGGCAGGTAGTAGCGCGAGTCGCTCCGTGCGTTACTCCCCAACTCCTCTCTTCTCAGGACGTTCCTTTAGAATAATTAGCAATTATTATCAACGAGATCGATCGATTAATCCCACGATTCGTATCAAGACGATTCGTATCGGTCGAAAGACACTTTGCGCGATTTGATCGTAAAATGCAATAAATATCCGGACGCCGCGTAGAAAGGGAGATAATAAATTATTGTTTCATTTGGCGCATTTATCTCTTTGACGTTTCGAATACGCGCTCTGAATTTTCCCCACGGTTTAAATGCGATTCTCTCTGTTTTCGAATTTTAAGCGCGGAACAATGCCCGGAATTTCGCGCCGGATCGGGAAATTCGCGTGATGAAAAGCCGTGATATATCTCAATCGTATATAAAATAATTCGAATATTGCATGAAATTTGCGCGGGTTTGAAATACACGGCGGCGCGATATCAAATTTCAATTAGCCGCTAACTTCGCGCGTTACCGGAGCGAAGTTGCCGTATTTGAATCTCCCGATCACTGGTCAACCGTCGCGAGCGGCGAGCGGGCGGAGCGGGCCGTCGCCGCGTCGGGCGGCGTCGCGACGCGGCTTTAATCGGTGAGTGACACTCGCGATTAACTTCGTACCGCGATATTCGTCCACCGTGCGTAACGGAATTCGCCAGTGGCACGTCGGCAGCCCGCTGCGAACGCGTATATCGCGGGATTCGGTCGAAATCGGAGTCGCGTGAACGACGCCGGCGGAGCGACGGCCGTCGGATCGCTCGGATCTCATCGCGGGTAGTATCTATTCTTCGATCTTACACTGGCGTGTTTATTCATGTACGCCCACGATACGGTGGCGCGATCGCTCCGAAACGCGAGCGTGTCTCATTTCTTATCCGGAGTCGCGGAAAGCGGACGAAAGATACAGGTTAGAATGGGGGAGACGCGGCGGGCGCGGGCGGCGCCGGGCGCGTGAAGTTGGCCGCGCGACGCCGTTCTTCTTCCCGTCGGCACCTCGGGCACCCTGAGTTTCGGCCATTGATCGCGCGATCGATATGCGTTTCCGCGTTGTTCTTTCGTCTCGGTGTGACAAAGCGCCGCGTCGCGAGTGATTAAAATCGGGGGTGCCGCACAAAGTGCCGGGCGACCGTCGTAATTCAGCTAATTAGTGTGTGCGCGAAGCGTTCTTCCCGTCGGCATCTGAGTTTCGGTCATTGATACGCGTTTCCGCGTTGTTCTCTCGTCTCGATGTACTTTATTGAAGTGGCGTCGCGAACGATTAAAGTCGGGAGTGTCGTGCAAAGTGCCGTATTCGGGCGACTGTCGCATTCAGTTAATTAGTGCGCGCGCGATTTTAATTACTCGTTTGTCGCGAGTGTGCGTTGTGCGAGTGCCACGAGGGAACGACGGGGATGGAGTTGTTGGAGCAGGAGAGGAGGAGGAGGCCTGGGAGGCATCGGGCGACGGCGGAGCAACCACAGGGTGAGCATCTTATCATCTATTTTGTTGTACTGGATTTAGATTTGAATTATTTGTAGAAATATAAAATCAGAGATTCTTGTATCTATGAAATGAGAACGCTATGCTTGAGAGAGAAAATCGCAAAAATTATACAACCATTTTAGTGAACATTTTATTATTTTATATTACTTATATCATTTTAGTAAATATCCATCTGAGAGACAAATAACAATTTAGACGCGTTCGATAATTATTTTACAACGTATTAATTATTTTCGGCGCTACTTATAATTCAAATATATCTCTCTATTTTCCAGATCGACGTTGCGACGTTTACTACAACTCCGCTGCTGCGCGTCGTACCGGTGAGTCGAATTATCTTTCATTTCAATTGGGGACGATATTTATGTGCGATATGATTTACAAAGATTTGCCAAATCCCCGCCTGATTTGCCGATACCGGCATCGTGCGACTCCAACTTTCTCGCTGTTCCCCACGTCCCCTCGATCATTCATGTCGACAACTATGCCTGCTTATCTCGCGTATATAATATATATATATATATGTGCGTGTAGGCATGAGAGAATACATATATCTATTACCGTGTCGGGGAACACATAAAACGTTCATATAAGTACGCCGATCCGGCGCACTGCCGCGCGAGCTTACGCGTGTACGTTCGCACACGCACGTACTTTCGCACTCCTCTCCTACACGCAGACATCTCCTCTATCGCGCCATTGCGTTCCGCGTATTTCCTCTGGGCCGCGTTTAATAAAAACGCAAAACGCACCTTTGCGACGCGCGCGGGATGTCGATTCGGGCATTCCGACCACTTGGATATTTCGCGCCCGCTCGCTCTCATAATGAGAGCGAGAGCAAATCGTCCGGCGCTTACTCCGGAAAACTCCGATTTATCCGCGCGAATATTATGTCACTTATCCGCACGTACATACACCACGCTCGCAATCGATGAGACAGCGCAAAGTGCGCGCTAACCCTTTCGCTATCCCGAGCGTGCAACATGTTTAACCGTCTAGAATCGAGAGAGAGAGAGAGAGAGAGAGAGAGAGAGAGAGAGAGAGAGAGAGAGAGAGAGAGAGAGAGAGAGAGAGAGAGATACGATCGATCAAGATTCTCCTCGACGCGACGGTTCGTGATGTAATATTTCACGTTAACTTACGTGGAAGTCAACGTCGCGACCGATTTTCGTCACTCGGTATTTAATTAATTATCCTACACAAATTACAAGCGTAAAACGCGCGAGCGTTCGTTTTCTCGAGTCTTTGACAAAATATCTGCAAAATTTTAACATTGTTATGTGTTAATTTCACAATGTAATATTTCTCCAACATTATTTACGCAAAGAGAGATAGAAACGAGCAACGTACAATGATATCGTGTGAAATTAAATGTCTTGTACGTGTTTGAATAATTTTACCGTCGCGAGAGACGAAGTAGAAACGGGCGTGTCCGACGAGACGATTCCTGCCTCGGTTTCGCTGCTTATTTACAAATGAGCGAGAGAGAGAGAGAGAGAGAGAGAGAGAGAGAGAGAGAGAGAGAGAGAGAGAGAGAGAGAGGGGGGGGGACAGAATGAGAGAGGAAGCAGAAGGGCATCGTCGAGGTGATGCAAAAGTGAGCTGTCGAGCTCGAAATAAACGCATGAATGAATTCGCGTCTCGCCTTCTTTCCGCTTGACCAAATCTACTCGATGTGGGTGCTCATGAGTCAAACAGGACTTGCCGGCCGGCTGGCTAAGTCAGCACGTTTGCACATTGTGCTCGCGGCATAACAAGCGACTCGCACACGCGAATAAACAAACAAACAAACGAACGCAACGTGCGGACGAGAGGGAGAGGGGGGAGAAAACGTAGTCGCCGGTGCACACGCGGAAATTTCCGACGGGGAACCCCGCACGTGCGGGAACGGTCGGTCGTTAAGCCCGCGCCCACGGATCCGAAATCGAATTACGGACATGCAGTTGTCGTTCCATATCGTGTGCCGTTCAGCGCGGCGAGGTAGACAGACGGTATTGTTCGTTGATCGAACTCGCGCGCCAGCGGAATTTAGAATGGACGCGCGCGGAACCGAAAGTTAGATGTCGTGTTATCGCGATATTAAAATGCATTATTCATTTCCGAGACTCCGACAGCGAGTCGTCCTCCGTACAAAGCGTTACAAAGTCGCTAATGCCGGACGACGTGCATCGCGAGCGCACTCGTGCGAGACGTATCTCTTCGTACGAAGAGCGAAACGCGATCGTCGAGTATTTGCCATTGTTGCCTCGTTCTCCCTGTAGCGCGATATTCACCTCGAGATAAAATCACGCGGAGCACGGTGTCGAGAGAGAGACAGAGAGAGAGAGAGAGAGAGAGAGAGAGAGAGAGAGAGAGGGTGGGAGGAGAGAAACTCTCGGCGGTACACGCCGTTCGCGTGTCGTAAAGTGTGAACAAAGTGGAAAGCGATTATGATAGAATCTCGGTAGAAACGCCAAGCGACGAGTCTACGTAGGGATTCTTTATTAACTCGTCGCGTTTGGCGACAAAATGTCAGACTACACTTCGTCCGAGATCGAGCAAAGTTATTACAAAGTTATTACAACGGTATTTCAAAGTAATGATATTACGAAATTTTAGCATACAATTTTAGCGCACACTTGAATCTTTTTCTCTCTCTTTCTCTGATATAGATGTTATTAGTACGATAGAAATACAGGCGGCATCGATGTCTGAATGCGTCTCACGTTACGCGATTTTTCAACTGTGTGGAAGATTAGTATGGCTTTTTCAATCCCTCGCAAATGATACCGAAAAAAAGCGATACATTCAATACCACTACGTCACTCGATATCATATGAAATCAATATGAACGGAAAGACATTTCCGGGATGACTTCTTCTACAAGCTCGGGACCAACTTTGCAGCTGAATATATAAATTTATTTATATGTATAAATTTATAATATTTCAAAATTCTGTGACGGCGAGCACAAATTGAATGTGAAGCGAATTTTTCTTTATTCTTTTTTTTTGTATCTCCTGGATGTTCGCCGAGCCATGAGAATCACCCGCCCAATCGCGATATGAGTGCATTCGCGTCATGAATCTAATTGAATGAACGTAGGAAGCAGGATTTTATCCTCGTATTTATTTTGTGAAACCATATGAACGTGAATACAACGCATCATGTGCGTGAATACGACGTAATACGGTATATAATACGGTGTGGTACAATGTTGTTATATAGTGTTAGATAATATCAGGTGGAAAATAAAGCGTTATATAGTATTAAATAATATTAGAGACGGGGTATATATAATGTAATCTACATAATGCAGCATTGAGAAATTTTTCTATAATGTTAGCCTTGTCGATATATACTAAAAATACATCCCATACGTAATGGCATTATATCGAGTGTTCTTGAATAACGGTCTCAAAGCTTTATCACTTTTTTCTCAATTAAGACTTATCAGGAATTCCCTTTTTTAAAATGAAAGCGGTGTCAAAATTTTTATTGGATAAAAGGCATCCGGCATATATATTTCGACGAAAGACGAATTCATTCCCTCCAGGCGCGATCCGCTAATAAACGGTAACTGCATCTGACAGCCGACTGTGTGGTAATTCTTAGCGACGATGACTCTATTAACGTCTCGCCGAATTGTTCCGACGCGGAATTTAGGTCAGTAATATAATCGCCCAATAATCCGTGAAAGACAATTTTATCGGCGATATTTCCCCGATATCACGTCTTCGTGGTGTCCTCGCAAAGATTTCGTCACTGACTCACGGTCCACCTTTTTGCCATTTTACGAACTGTCACGAGGATGATTGTCGGAAAATATTAAACCGTCGCTAAAGGGATTAACGTTGGCATTTTCCTCGTCGTTTTTCGCGAGAGGACAGTTTCGCAGTTTGCCCAGCGCGAATGAGCGTGACGCGTTTCCGCCCCCGCAGGATGCGAAATTAAAACTTTTAATCCTCATTAGGAACCCGAGACAGGGATACACACCCCTCACTCCAATTATTCCTTGACCCGTGAACGGCGACCTTGCTGCCGCTGCTCATTGAATACGCGATGCTTTTATCTCATCTCGTTTCATCTCATCGTTCTCCGGGCTCTACAGTGTGTCAATATACTAAATTATACCTTGTATATATTACAGTACAATTACTTATTTTCCGTTTCGACTGTTTCGTTAATTCAACAAAAGAAATTGCAAAGTAAAATTTGCAAGTTTCTTGTGCTGGAAGTTGCAATAACGATAATTCAAATACACTGCTCTCCCTTCGTTAACAAATTTAAGGTTGCCTTATCTTTTTAAACTTCTTTCTTTAATTGCAACTTTATCGCGAGCGCACGATCCACATTCCGTCGATTTACATCTTCCATAATTATTTCTCTCCCACTCACCCCAGTTTCATTCATTTCTCAAGTTTTCCCAATGCATCCGGCGCACGATGCGCATTTCTTTGTTCTTCCACTCTCTTCCTCCCTCTCTCTTTCCGCGCTTTTACGTACGGATGCTAACGCTCGCGCTTCGATCGCGCGTGGCGAGGAAGACGAAATGACATCGTTATTTCGGCTCAGCGACAGTTTTCACTCAGAACCGGAGTGGATGGATTATTGATCGAAGTTCTGGGGACTGCGGGGATGTGGCCGTAGGCAGGTACCAACATGCGCATGCCGCATCAACCTACAGCTACACTCTCGCCCTCTCTCGTTCACCCTCACCGTCGTCGTTGCCCTATTCCTTTTTGCAACCTTCTTACCCTCTCGTCCTTTCACCGTCTCACCTTCCTTTTCCTGCCCTCCTCTCACGTGCCCCCCCTTTTTTTTCCCTTCGCGCAACCCTTCGCTCCGATCATTATTCTGCCTTTTGTCTCTCTTCCTCTCTCGCTCTCTCTTTCTTTCTGTTTTTGTTACACCCCCGTTGTCCCTTTTTTCCTCAAAACGTTATTTACCTTCTTTCCTCTTCTCTTGTTTTCACTCTCGATTTCAGCTTCGCTATCTTTTATTAAGATATCGAAAATCTATCTTTCCTTCTGATTTCCCATCAGTTTTCTCTGCGCGTACTTCCATTATATCTTTGTAGGTATATACGGCGCGATAGTAATTATATCATTGCCGCAGTGGAGCATTTATGCCAAAATAAAAAAAGTCGTTCAATATCGCTCTATTATATCTGCTCATATCTTAGTTGCTTCACGTCCTTTCTTCTCCGTGCCTCTTTTCTTCGACCATTGTTCACTTTTCCTCCGGCATCGCATCATCATATTTCTTGGTTTCCCACATGCGATCCATTGTGCCTTTTCATGCCTCTTTTACGAAACTTTAATAGCATCGTGTTCCATCGTGTGGGAGAATAAAATGTCACATTAAAATACCTGTCGAGATTGTTTCATTAACGACAGATATAAATTTCATTCTGTTGCAATCCACGATCTTCTCTTTATATACGACAGACGTGGAATGCAAAAATAAATTTGTATTGAATAAAATACCAACGCGACGTAGCGCGCTGTTTCATATTTTATACGCTAATTTCGTTTCCCATTAATAGCGCGCAAACTTCACGAAAAGTTCCAACTATATATCGTTGAAGTTTATCTGGCACATTAATTCTGCGAGTTTCGATGACGGCGAATAATTCGAGTTCTTCTTTCTCCAGTTCATATCGTTAATCCTTCGCGTTAACTTTAATATCGCAAATATATCATTTGGAAAGTAATAATTGCATGTAAAATAATCTCTTTAATAGAGAGAGACTCTTAACGCGCTATTTATGAATGTCGTTAAAAATTCCTTTAATTTCGCGAACGCCCAGTTTATCGTGCGCGAAATGACTGTATATACAGTGCATGAGCAAATTATATTCGATTACGCTGATTAGTATACATGATTCAACACATTTGTAGTACAGAAGCCACATGGCATCGATTTTCCTAACGGTACTTTGCTGTCGGAAATAAATTGTATTTAAAACGAGATTTAAAAATATACGAAAATATTTATGAAGCCCAAAATAGGAATTAAAAATTGCACCAGCAATTGTAGGATATTTCACACAGTAGCGAAAAAAAGTTTTACAATTTAATTGTGCTTATCGTGATTTCAGAATAAATATGGATATATTTTTTCGCGATGTGTAACAAAATTATGGCCTCTCTTCTGTATATTATAATTTTAGCAACTTATTGTTTTATTAAGTTTATTTCGTAATTCCATATATAGATGATAAGAAAATCCATTAACTTTACCTGACATAATAACACGTGTAACTTATTTATTACATAAGCGCAATGTACGTAATTAAGTGTAGAAATTATTATTATTACGGAAACTATTTACATAATATACTGTAAGCCAAGCAATTTAGCTAAGAACAGTACACGACTGAAACTAATTTCGCATTGTTTCATATCCATGTGTCGAGAGGGCTCCCTCCATATCAATATATCTTCTATACATATGCACGTGATTCCCAGATAAACTCGTAAACGTTAATATTTACGCAGAACCTCATAAGCTTTTAATTAAAACGTTTGCGAACGGCAAGTTTTGATTTGCAGTTCGAGGGACACATTCGTTAAGGGATATTTACCGAATCGCTGCGGCGAACTGTGCGCGATGCGCTATAGATACATGACCGATCACTCTATTTCGGAAGGCCGATAATTCAAACATTGTCGAGTGCTATGCAATACATACAAGAGTCGTACGGGCCGGGATACTTGTTTGCGTGTGTACACTTGCATGCATGTGCTCGTCACCACACACGCGATCAATCGGCGCGGCGTTCGAACTTTCGATATATAGATAGACCGGTAATTACATAGATACTTAAAGGCGTCGACCCGAATCTATATCTACAACGAAAATACGCGATTGATCGGGCGCGATTGATGTGCAAAAAATACACTCCGTATATTCACCCCGGCTAAATCGGTGTCGGAGCGATCGAAACTGCTCTTTCCGCGAACTCAATTTCAAAAAAGCATATCTCACGTATCACGGTTCTAACAATAAGTGGAGCTCATCTGTGCATGAGTCTACCGCCTAAATTTGATCAATATTATCTTATACCTAAAAGGATTGACCGTATTATTATATTTATGGTGAGCTATCACCATATGTGTATTCATTTGACGTTCATAATAGATACTAATTCCCTAATAAAATATGCACCTCAGTGACGCGAGGTGCGTCACGCACGACATAGAGACGAGTTGCGTGCGTGCGTGCGAAGTTTCGCATGACACAATCGTGAAGTTCCACGAAATATTCGGACCCCTCAATTCGCATTGCTATCGTCATAAATAACGAATTCTCCATCGATTGGCGAAATTATAATTGAATTCAGCGCGCGCTTGGTCGACGAAGGATAGCTTCCGTTGCAGAAAGAATAGCTTTTTAACACGGATAAATATATTTCTGTTAGAAAATTACAAATGTGTAGGAAACAGAGAGAATAGCATACATACACATGTAGTCTGTGAGTCACTTTTTGCCTTTTATATTATATTAAAGTAAATTTTTTATTAAGATGAGATGCTTACATAAGAAAATTCATTATTAATTTGCGTAATCTTCACGACTGCTTTGTTAATGGACTTTTTTTGTGATTGATATATGCCAGGTTATATATAAAACTATATCAATAGCCAGAGAAAAAGCCGTCGCTAAAAGAAATCGTGCATAACGCTGAGCCTTCATAACGATATGGTCAACGGCTTCGAGGACACGTTCTTGCCCATTTTCAGTATCAACAAATTCAAGGCAATCCAGATTTAGATCGCAATTAGCGGTAATGGTAACTAATAAACATTTTGTTCACTAGATACTTATGTGTATCCATGCGTAAAATTATCGTCGAAGTTTTTATAAAATTTAGGTAAGCGCAGGATGACTTCTGGTATCAAAAGGCGTATATAGAAATATTTGTATTTTCCTTTTCAACAACTTTTAAGAATATCAGAATTGTATAAGAAAAATACATGAAAACTGATTGTGAGTATAGGTATGTATCTCAATAGAAAAACAAAAGTGCGTTTTATCGCTTTATTTTGAGCACAGTCTGATATCTATTTCTGCTATCCGCCATGACTAATGCCGATCTGAGGAGCGATAAGAAAGAATATAAGGGAACGCCGTGGCGTCTCTTGATTTGTTCATAGAACGAATTCTTGCTCGCGAAGAAAGAGACTGACTAAGAGGCAACGCGACATCAGGGGGCGCATATCGTCCTCGAAGATCGGCGAAAGGAGAGGTTCCCCGAAATGCATGTCGCAGCTCTATAAATACAAACAGACATTTAAGGCCTATAACCCCCGTCCGTGGAGCAGAGAATAGACGTACAACGCGAGGTGGTGTGCACACGTGTGCGCACTTTTATGCGCATGTATGAACAAGGATCGATCGAAAAGATCCCGCGAGAATGCGATACTCTGAGAGACAGATATATGGCTTAACGTACGTGTAGAAAATCGCGATTATTTCTCGCTTAATCACATGGGATATCTCGGAATTAGATAAAATCAAGAAATAAAAAAATCCTTCGAGATTCTGAGACGACCTGCATATCATAGAAATGTCGTAATGCTAACTTTTATTATAGCTAGAGGAGCACTCATATTTAAATAATTTTTTTATTATTTAAAAACAATTATTTTATCAAGGAAATTCATTGCTCTACTAAAAAATTTGGTTATATATCTTAAATCGTGATATGTGACGTCTTTTAAATCGCGATAATGAGGGGGTTGGTAAAATTATTGGTATATACTCGTCAGAATCTGTCGATACCCTTCCGATAGATAGTCCCGTAAACATGGCCATTTATTAACTATAAATAGAACGAATGTGTAGCATCACGCTATCAACAAAGTAAAAATATCAACAGGGTGCACATGCAGCAGGTATGGTAAATATATTACGTTTAACCCTTGATATCGCAGTCGAAGAGATATTTAATAGAATTTAATTAAAAAGAGAACGATGGAAAGCTGTGTAGGATTTGCATGGAATTATCTTCTTATTATTCACATTTATAAAATTTTTTTATACGAGTACTGAATCATCGGACGAGCGAGAAGGTCCTTTCGGACTGCAGGCGAACCGTTTGTCCGTTGAAAATAAATTGCTATTATTATTTCCGCATGCACGACACGTGGACCTGGCGATTCGCGCTCAATAGCGGCCAGGACTAAATGGAATACGCGTCGCAAAGGATAATACCGGGCGGAAAATATCCCTTTCAAAAAGCCACGCCGTTCCTAACGCGATCTAATACCGCGCTATGTCACGCTATATATCCCGCGATATATTCCTGCGATCCGCGAACTTTGTGAGCGCGCAAAAGCGGTCGCAATTTGCCTTTGAAAGGCTCGCTGGGGCGTACAAAATTTTCCTTCTTCATCGAAAACGGATCCTCAGGACCTTCAGCCTTTGCCGAAGAAACGGAACGACCCATAAGGACATCGTAAAGCGGTAGCGACTGCAAAAGCCTTGTTTTACGGTATGTTACTCCGAATCGTTAACTTCGTGTATAAATCCGTAAAGATAAAAGTTCGATCTTGCGTAAATTCGTACTCGCCTTTGTGCCCGCAAAGCTCCTTGAACGTGCAATTAAAATCTCGCCAAGGAGCGAGAAAACTCGCAGTGGATAAACGTAGGTTAGTAAGAAAACAAATTAGAAATATGCTCGCGCGACGAGTTCTCAACGAGCTTGAACCAGAGGATTCGTAAAAGCGTGCGCTCGCGTTTTTGAGTGTATTTAAGGACTCGGCGAAGCCGCGAGAACGCGGTAACGCCCGCAACATGCGGCAAATGGCGCGGCAAATGTCTCGCAGGCTCGAAATCTACCGCTAAATTTACGCGAAGAAGGAGAGGAGGTCCACACGGAGGTCCGCACGAACCACGGAGAGCTTCTGCACTTCTTAGCGAAGAAAAGAGCAAACCGTGCCGAAGCTCGAAGCGCGGGGGAATGTTTTTGCGCGCGGCTATTTTCCCGCGTAAGTCTAAAGTAAAGCGAATCTTGATGATCGTCCGCGACTGTACAAGTAATCTTGAAGATGTATGTGCCAACTTCGAGACATGAAGAAATTGGAAGGATTCGAAGAAGACAGGAACAGAAGTAGATATTTCTGGATGTGGCAATAATGATCGTTATTATAAGAATGATAATTTAATAATTAATTTATAGAATTAGATACAGAATAGATTGAATAAATCTAATAGTTATGTATTGCAAGCTTTGGAAGTGACGTTAGCGCTAACGTTAAACTCCGTACACAGTTTCTCCGTTTGTTATACATATATTTACGGAACAACGATAAACCGCGCACTTTATGCTTAGAATGGAACATTTTAATACATAATCGGAGTATGTAATATTTAATCGCAGTAGGTTAAGTGTACATTCCATGTACGATGCATGAATGTGGTTTGCTATTAACGTCACAAGTTACAGTGCGCACGTATACATACGTACACAGCGGCGCTATTATCAGACGACATTTCGCGAAATCATCGTCGCAAATGCAAACGACCACGGATGAGGCGGACTATAGAATTTGCGCGCAAAAGGATTGAAAAATCAGCAGATAAACGTTAAACGAGAAGTTGACGAGCGCGCCGTTAAAAATCATCGCTGGCGCAATGCGGAAAACACGAATACGGGCTCCGTGCGTCGGCTTCCCTCTCTCTCTCTCTCTCTTTCTCTTTCCCCTCCTCTCTTTAAAAAACGCAGTGTTGGTATATTAATTTTGTCCTTACTCCGGAAAAAGGCAATATATTACGGAATTCCGTTATCCCAACTGCGGAACGTGTTGCATCAGCACATTAAGACGTGCATGAACAGAAATACATAAGTGATGTTCTGGAGAACTAAAGATCCTAATTAAGGAATTAATACGTAATATAATAAAAGACTTATATATATAATATCGATATAATAAGTCTTTTATTAACTGATCCTTTGATCATTGTGAAATCCATCTCATTGGAATTCCAGAACATCCTGCACTCATCTTTATCACGAAGACATAGAGCATGGATACATTTCTTTTTATTGATCCTTTTATGCTTCCTTTTTACTGCTTCTAATTAAATATGTGGACCACGTTGGCGTCGCTAATGATGAACTCCAAGCACATATTCGCATATAGCGATTGTAACGACAATTTCGTGACGATAATGGCAATATCGGTGAAGTCGATTAAGATACATAATATTGTCCCCTCTTATTTCCGAGAGAACGCTCGGAAAAATTGTTATTGTAGAAAACATATTTTTGCTATAAATATAAGAATGTATAAAAAGCATTTTATAAGCGTCTTTTCCTCGAAATTACGTAGGTTGTAGGCGTTTTTATGAAAATAAACGACTTCTCTCGACGTAAAACATTGCGTTTTGCTCGTGCGAGTGGGAAAAAACGAAATTCTACCGTATCGATCATTCGAAGTGCATTACTGTATGATTACGGTCGTAAGCGAACAAATGTTCGCCATAAAAGCCAATTAATATCATAGTATTAATACCATTTACGAACCTTTCTCGCGCGATTGAAAGAAGCTTTACCGGCGCCGCCGGCCTTCATGCGCGCCTGTGGGGAAAACATAGATAGAACGCGGATGAGAATTAGCAACTCGCGATATCGAGCATGTAGACGATTAGGAGTAAACGAGTTACGCGCGATGTCGATTGCCTTCTCGCGCAAGAGAGAAAGAGAGAGAGAATGAGAATAAGAATGCGTGTGTCCGTTTTACCGTCCGCCTAGCAACTATCCGTCCGTCAACTCGAGTCTGTCCGATAACTCGGAAGGAATATAATCGGAAGAGGACGCGAGCACCGTTAGACAGGCACAGTCGTGCAGGCGTCCAGGAAACGAGCAATATGACGGATATGTGCGATCTTAACCCGGAAACGCGACGTCGCGCGATACGACCGCCGAAACGGAGGATTATAATCGCGAACGGCAATTGTAAGGTGCACTCTCACAATCAGCCAAGCTCAGCATGCCATGTTACAGTGGACTGTTATGTCCGATACGTGATCAGACTTCGATATTCTCACGCGGATATAATAATTATAACAATGAACACGTGTATCAGCTATAATCGTACGCATATATGTGGATTAATGCGTGCCGTTCTGATAACGCGTAAGGATAAGGATCACGCGTGGAACTCGCCGTCCTTTCCGCACAGAGAGATAATGGGGGTCTTTTCCATTATATGTCCCCGCACTGTGTAACTCATATCTTTTTCTGTTACTAATGATAGCAAAAAGCATTCACGGTAGTTGCGAAACTCGATCTCATGAAACAAGCGAGATCTCACCTTTCGCGAGGCGGTTCAGGATGAGGTCCTTGTGTTGTGCGGTGTGAGGCTCAGGAAGCACCACCAGAAGGTAGCAACCGCTCAGGGGCGACGGCGGCGGATGTTGTTGCGGTTGCTGTTGCTGTTGAACGGCCGCCTGCACCACCGGCACGGTGGTGCCGGCGATCGGCGTGCTCGGGGATGCAGTCTGCTCGACATTTGTCGTCGTGGCACTCTCCCCTCCTCCTCCCCCTCCTCCACCCTCCCCGGTGGGGTCCGTGGTACTCATTGCTGCAACATTTTATATTATCATATATAGATTTTTCGGGAAAAATAATCCTTTTTCTGTATTAATTTTCCGCACGCTATTTGTTAACAGACGTATCTTTCATCAACGGCGGACCAATGATTGATTTTATAAGAATTTTTTTAAATTAGAGATAAATCCAGATATGACAATTTTAACAGAACTTTTGAACACGCGACATGGACAATAATAGTCTGCTGATCGCTGATAAATTAAGCGAGAAGTTATTCAACCATTAAACTGTCGCTACTTTCTCATTTAAATCTAATCAGTCTTTTAAGCGCCGCTACTTAGTCTTCTTTTCACGACGGCCGACCATTAAGCCTTCAATCACTGACGCAATGTACTCGGCTTTTAAATTTTAAATAACCAAGATCGTAATAAGCGGAAGGAAAATTACGTTGAGCTCCGCGTGAAGGAATTACAAAATAAAAAGTAACTTTAACATCTTCGTGAAAGTAAAATTTCATATCTCGTTAAGGCAAAGCGCCGGCTTAACGTTATCACGGCTACGACTACTCTTTATTAGTGTAGTACGTTACACGCATGGTGCTAATTGCAATTAACGCGTCCAACGCGGTCAGCCACGACAAAGAACGAAAGCTCCCAGCCGAACGATTCATGTTCCGCTATCGCTCTGCCTCATATTATTCGTTAAATCTACTTCTGTCGCGCCATCGTATACCGTTCTGTCCGACAAATGGCTCATGCGGATGCTCCATCTGCACCGCCGCGCGCCGCACGAGAGATGAGAGATGAAACGGACTCGGGGCCGAAATAGAAGTGGCAAGGGTCGAGGAGAAGCGTAACGCCGAGGGGGTTGGCGGTACACAAAGCGCCGCTCTGCCTCCTGCCTTGCTCCTCTTCCTCAAGTCGAAACGCGGCCGCAATTCCTTCTCCGTACAAACGGCATAGTCTCGAGATATTACCCTTTAATAATCGCTTTATGGTCGACGAACGTATACACCGGGGGGAAAACTTTACGATGGACGATCAATCGTTGAAAACTCTCGGCAAACTTCCCCGGCGAAAGTCGCGACGAGACAATGGGGAATTCATTAACGAGCGATCTCGGTCGTTTTGCAAACCTGCGCGACTTAACAAATTTTAGAAGGAGACACCGATTCCACTCAAATCAATCTCTAGAAATCCGCAACAATGCTTATTGTCAGTAGAAACTTTTAAACAATTCTCGACAAGAATAATTCTCGGAGTTTACTTCTAAACGAGATTCGAATAGTTGATTCATCTGACATCTACAACAATTTTCATAAGAATCTATGTCACGTCGTCCTAAATTCGGAGATATCTATATACGTACGAGAATTCGAGTGGAAATGGAGTGCTACTAGCCGGTCGCCGAATCGGTCGAAGATCTCAAGGCAAAGGCTGCACACCAGAGCGCGGCCCTGCGCACTTTTCTGCAGCTAACAATAAGCCGAACGTCGATGAGATTCCCGTCGAAACCCTACGAGAGGTCGAGCTTTTTCCGTCGAAAGGGAAATCGGTTTTCCGGGAAAAGGGGGGAGTCTGAGAAGCCTCGCGCATTTTCACCGTGGAATTCGCGGAATTTCCAACGCTTCGCGATCGCGGCCGATCGCGCAGCGGAGGATCGTCGGGGAACGATCCCGAAGAGATAGCTACTTTCTCGACGAGTCGGCGCCGTGGTCGCACCGCACGCACGCACGTCGACGAAGCCGGCATTGCGCAGGATTTACACGAGCCCTCCGTGCGGCGCTATCACATCCTGCCGGGCGCAATGCGCAGGACGGGCATGATGCCGGGTGTCCCGCACACAGTCCTTAGATCATTGATCCAAATTCGACTGGAGTCAACGAGGGGAACAGCCGACCGAATCGCGATCGATCTGCACGAAACGTTACGACGGCCGGTCACGGGGGGACGATATCGACATCCGCTGTTAGACATTGATGGATAGCACTCTCGACAAGTTCCCTGTCTTTCTATTCGCTTATCTCTAACAAAACGATCGAGAAGATCGAATTACGATATTCTATTACTGAAAGTGATAAAGATGACCGGCGAACAAGAGTCGATGGCATCCCGGCGAAACTCTCAGGACGAGACCACCCCACCACGTTCCGTGCACTGCAGTGCAACCCCTTAGTAACAGATCGCCCCCTCTCGCGAGGCGCCTGACGGCGGCGGCAGCGGCGGCGGTGACGGCGGGCGGTGTGCCGACCGATAAAATCCATACGTCATATGGCAGGCGAGGAAATCGTCAGCGCGAATTTCGTCAGAGTTGCACACACCGCAACCGTCTATCCGTCCGTCCGTCCGTCCGTCCGCCGTCGGTGCCGCCGTGACCCGATTAAATGGTGGGTCGCCGACACGTAACGGATTTCGATCGGTTCGAGAGCCTCGCGAGCCCTCGACCAAGTTTCCAATAGTAGTAGCGCACTCACCTGGTTACTCGTTACACTCCCTCCCCAGCAATATTCCTGGGGTACCACGAGCCGGGGTAGCCTCGACGACTGGGTTCCAGATTCCGGAAGTATCCTGGAGGGCTGGCTACCGGTCGCGGTAATAGGCGAGCAATGACGTCGCCCTTGACTGACGGGACGTCCTTCGGAGGAAAGGAGAGAGTCACGCGTACGTCAGAGACTGTCCGTCTCCGAGCTGTTCGTCCCTTCGTCCGCTTTCTCGAGACCCCGATGGGAGATGGAGCAGGGGGGCACACCTCTCTCGTTCCCTTCACGCACCGCGAAAAGTACTGTACGGACGCAGAGATCGGAGCGATTGAGAACGGATGAATTAAAGCGAGCGGAGGGGCAACGTAGAGAGAAGTAACGGGCAAGGAGGGAGTATAGGACGACGGATAGAAATAGAACAGGGGAAAAAAAGACAGTCACAGGTAGAACGGAAAGAAGAGAGCGGTGAGGAATGACAGGCAACTCGTCTGTAGCACAATGACGTACGTTTAACGTTATACGTGTCTCTGTGTGCCGGAGCGAGCACGGCGGTGCCACGACGCTGGGCGTCGCGAAGACGACGGGGTTGCGAGCGGACGGGGCGAGCGAGAGACCGAACGAGAGAGAGGAGTGACCGGGGGAAAGAGAGAACTACGCGAAAACCGGCGTAGGGAGATCGACGGACGGCCTCCGACGGTTGAAACGACGTTTCGTTGCCCGATGCGGAAGCCTCTCCGTCGAAGGTGCACGTCGGCAAACGTACGGACGCGAAATCCTCCTCTCCTCTCGACGGGCTGTTCCCCGCTGTCGACGGCGACGAGAGCGAGGGCAACGGCGACGATTCTCACTGTGCGGCCTCTCGGTTATCAAAGCTCGGCAGCAACACTCGCGTTGCGGGCTGCCGGCTCTCTGACGGGAGAACTCGCGGCGCTGCGGCCCCCTGCGTCGACGGCGGCGGCGGCGGCGGCGGTGGCGGTGGCGGTGGAGAACCCTCTCACCCCCCCTGTCGCGACGCACCTACCGGCATCCCCACTAGTCGTGCGGCGCGATTGGTCGTCCGCGCAGCCGGGCCTACCGCCGTTGCCGTCGTCGCGCCGGTCTATACGCCGTCAGGGACGATCACCACGTATAGAACGCTTCTGGGTATATTGTACGTGACCGGAGTTTGTCTGGGTGTCGCGCGAACCGAGTAGCGAGGGGGAGGCCGTCGCGCGAGGAGGCCCTGGAGGGAAGGAATACACGACCGTCGAATTCGCCGGTGGAAACCGGCGAAAGGGCTAGACGTAACGGAAATGACGTAACGACCGTCAGATCGGAGTATCCCCGAAGCGATCGTAAGAGCTGGGTTTTCCTCCTTCGACGGAGGTCGCCCGCCGAGAAGGGTAGAGATAATCGAGGATCGGGACCTACGTGCGCTCGGTACACACACGCACGGAATCGGCCGACTCGCACGTTGGGGATGGCATGCCGGCGAAGATCAATCGACGAACCGGGCGTGCCCGGCATTGTAATATTCGCGGATATTGTAACGCCTTGAAAGTTGGCTTAGCATGATGGTAATGGAGTTAGGGGCGAGTGATAGATAGGGGCAATTAGCGGTCGTCGTTTTGGTTCCGTATTCATGATTAGAACGCGGCTGAAGATTATCCCGCGATTATCCCCCGCAGATTCCGCCGGGATTTGTACAAACTGAATTATTGCGTCTAATACCAGATATTTATATTCCTGAATGCAATTCTATTAGTTGATAAGTTACGAATTAGCTGAAATGATCGTTACATGGCCAAACTGGCGTGACCTTGCTCGATTGCGGGGGATGGCATCTAACAGAACGAATGCACTTAATGACAAGTGGAAACTGGGTGATGCATTACCTCAATAGATTCTCGGAAAAAAACAGGTTTTTAGTTTCAGCCATTTTGCTTTCGTAAAGCTAGTAATTTATCAATCAACGTGGCACCTTTTGCAAGCTGTACAACGAGGGGAACATGAAGTATGACTAAATGCAACATACAACAATAGTGGGAAATGTAAATGTACGCCTATTATGAATTAAGGATAAAAAATGTATTTTTAAAACCTACACATACTTTCTGATTTTGTTATCTTATATGGTCATTAAGATATTATTTTATTACATAAATAATTATAAATGTCTAGTATCAATAGACAATCATATTAATAAATCAATATTTCTAATAAAAATCTTAAACTATAAATAAATTTCTTTCGAAAGTTTGTCGCAATATCAATGATTCAATAGTTTTATGAGATATTTATGACTTTATATCTAACTTTTTTTCTATCTTTTTATGGATATAAATGGGATCACTCGTTCGCCCGCCTGATGCTGGTTAAATTCACGAATTTATCGGTTCCAGAAGAAATATCTCTTTCCCCGCAGGGATGACTGATCCACACAGTCATTTGGGCTTAGCGAACCCACTGACCCGAGCTCAACACACTGCGGATCGTCTCACATATTTACACATTATATACACCTATATACATTTACACATGTCGTAAACGAATCCCATAAACATTTGCGGAAATAAAATGAAAGCAACATATAAATCTAATCTAAAAAGAACAAGATTAAAACTCATATCGTTTTATATTGAAGCAGGATAACGAAAGTTAAAACTTATTTGTATCTATATATCCCTTTTAAACAATTTCTTTTTCTTTCTCTCTCCCTCTTTCTCTTTTTCTCTCTGTCAGAAACATAGCGGAAAGTCGATATTCTTTGTGTTAGTATGTGCCGGGTGACAAGATGGTGACTGTCGGCATCCGGGAAAAGTGTAGAGAAAATCGACGGAAGGGGTGAGTCGGGGTTGCCATTCTCGTATCCGAAGAATTTCCTTCCTCCTGACTCCATACGACAGCCAGAATAATGTATCTGGAAAGTGTTGCTGCCGCACGGGCGAAACTTCGGTAAGCGGATTCGTGAGTTCCGCTTTTCACGAGCGAGACTCGCGCCGCCCTGAACCCGGACGTCGATAGGAGCTCGTGTGTGCGAAGAAGAAAAGTATCACTTCTCAAACTTTGTCTGCGTTTCTCTCATATTATAATATTAAATTTAAAAATTATTGCCTTCACGTTCACGCTTCTTGTTCCCTGATTTCCTTTTGTCCGATGAGTGCCGCGTGTTCCGAATTCTAGATTTCGCTTCCCGATAAATTACCGTTCAGGTAGCACGTCGTAAATGTGTCGATAGAAGTCGGAGCAGATCGTAGATGAACGACGAGTAAAAGCGAGTCGTAACCTGCGATAATTAATCACACGTTCGCGTTGCTTAACTAATGAAAAATTTCGCGATACACCCGAGTTTGCTAAATAGCGTATCGAAGGTGTAACATCGACAGATCCATGATTCTCTACGTGACGGTGTATCGATTTCGAAAGGAGACAAGTTCTCGTCCGATGCAAGTTTAATGCTCCAGCCCTAATGGCGCACGGTTGTTTATCGCGAGCAGGTCGGCGATCATGGGTGCGCAGCAACGACGGCAGTTAAATATCAAGGGACGGTTCGATAACGGTACGAGAGAACGCGAGATATAAGTCCGTTATGAAAAGGCGATTTATCGCAGTCATGCTCATTTGTCGCATTGCGGTGAGGAACGTACATTGTGCGATCCTTCGAGACTCGCCGGAATTCTCGCACCAAAGGCATCCTCTGACGGAATCTCTTAATGAACCAGGCACGCACGCGTCAACTTTAACGCTTTGAAAAGCGCTCGAGTGTGCGATAAAACAAAAACATCATCTCGTTACTACTCGTAAAGATATAATACCGCAATATTGCCCGTAATAACACGTTAGTAGGCTAAACAACGAGAATAATTTTACATACAGATTTTACATGCTCCGTGTCTCTTCCTGTTTAATTATCTCAAAGATTCCGCTAGTTAATTTAAATTTCTCAAATAGTTCCTAACGCTATTAACTATTTCCTCTTGATCTCAGTGTCTTCGTATCTGTAATATATTTTCAATTTTACGCAATTTTCGTAAAAGGACCTCTTTTATTTGATCTACGCCCGCAAGCGCGAGATAACTTATAATTTACTAACTGAAAATTTTTTTCGACGTGATGTGCGAGCAAAACCTAATGTCTAAGTGCCTCGCAGGAATTTTTGAGCAGCTTTGCAGGGACGAAAACGTGACTACGCTACTAATGCTATCTATTCAGGAACGTTCATAATACTTCCCGACGCGACCGAAACATCGCATGGTTCGCCAAAGGCATTCTAACATAACGACAATGTCTGAGATCGTAGTGAAGCCACCGTGCATAATTGAATCTAATAGCTCTTCAATTATCTCGCGTTACGTTCTTCTTCAATACAATTCTGTGATGTACGAAATGCAACCGCAGTGACGTTTAATTTAAATTTGCATGGTATCGTGTGTGACTGCGCGGAATTACATAATAACGGAAATTAAAAATAAAAAATATGAAACGAGATGCAAATAAAACAATATATTGAGCGCAATTAAAAAATATATAGAGACATTAAATGAGAAATGAGATTTTTATCTATTTGTGTCACGATCGAAGAAAAGCCAATTATTTTTAGTCTGCCTGTCCTATAATTATATATATACGTATATATATATGTCGCACGGCTTGACATTTTCACTAAGAAAAGAATGTATTATTAAAGCGGAAAATTTATGTGCTACTAAAGAAAACAGAGACAATTGTATCTTCCGACGCGTCGCCGCCCGTGCTTATTGGAAAACTCGTTTACGCCGCCTGCTTAAAACGCAAAGTTGAATTTATGCAATTTCGAGAATGGTCGACCTCTCTTAAAGCCATCCATTAAACTCCTCTTTAGCATTTAAGTTTCGAGTAATACGCGCGCGATGCTCGCAGCCGCTTGAGCACGTGTCGCGCCTTTAAAGGGGGATTGATACATTTTTTATCGGGTCGTGTACGATCGGTAGCATGCTCTTACTCTATCCTATAGATAGAACTACGACAGATATACCTTTAATCTTTTTCCCAGAAATATGATCCGGTAAGTCGCGCATTATGTACGCGAGATCGAGAACGCGAGTGAGATTGAGAACGCGCGAACGAGATCGAAATTAGCATCTCCAAATTTGGAGATGCACCAAGCGTAACTATACTTTAATAAGGCCCGCTTCAAGCGGCGATGAGATTACATAATCTATGCACGCATTGCGGAAGTTTACCCTAGCTCTTCGAAGTTTGTCAAACTAAAATAATTGGAGACGGAGTCGAGACTCTTGAAAAGAGAATCTGCAACGTAGTAGGTACTTGTCACAATTTCGAATCCAATGTAATTTATTCAATAATATAATTAGTCGAAATTACATTCTCTCATTTGAACAAAAATCCACGAATTAAATATGATAATTATTAATTAAATATTTATCGATCCCTTTTTGATTATCCATCAAGACTCGACGTGAACGATATTTGAGCCGAAAGGCGATAAAAGAGCGACGGTGCAGGTCACGTACACGCGCAATCTATACGTTTTACTAATTACGTCTGTGCTACCCGGTTAACTGTACTTTTGGGCGGTAGCAACACGGTATATAGCGATAACGGTTTGCAAGAGATTGCAATTCTGCAACGAGGGACGAGAGGAGATCTCCGGAACGAATGCAGTTTGCATCTGCTTTTCTGCTATCTCTCCCTATCCGTCCTCCTCCGAGTCTGTACGAATCCCAACGCGATACATTTGCATACATCGCACTGCTCTGACACTGATGTGACGCGACTCACGATTAAGAGGTTCCCCGCGACGTGCGATCGCGGTTGCCGATTCATCGATCCGTCGAATAGTTTCGATTCCGCACTACATCTCACGATTCTCAATGCCGTAATACGAAGTTGTGTTGCAAATGCGATACCTCATGCAAATTAATAGATATTCTCAGTCATAGATTTTATAAAAATTTATTGCTCTGAGGCTTCAACCATTTGCAGGAAATTGTATTCGTTTCAACGTAGATTCTCTAATAAACCTCTTTTTTTTAGTCAGTTCTCTTACTTCTTAATGTGACAACAGAAAGCAGATGATAATTTATAATTTGTAATAGTTAGCGCAAATGTATGGCATATTGTTTTGTCTTTTTATATCGTTCACGGTATAACTCGTAAAGTTTTACGAAAAGAATTTTATAATAATTGTTGTATTAATTGTGATATACTCGTACACATACACATAAATTTCACTGATTATATAGATCCAAAAAAATAATATTTAAAAAATATTCTTTATGTCGTTTACCAAAAAAGAAATGCAGAAATTCGTGCCTTGAATTTTCCTTGAATTTCCCCGAGCATGTTTCAGGCAATCTCACTTTGCAGATGAGATTCTCGGCTTAAGCGTAGCTCCCGCGATATCATACTTCTTGAGATATCCCGCAGTAACGGTCGCTTACAAGATGAAGTAGTAGTCGGGGCGTGGGACGCGCTTTTTACAGCCCTGGTTATACTGCGCGGTGCTAGTATTGACCGGCGCCCCTTACTAACCGTGTTGAGAACATCAGAAACCGAAGTATAGCAACCCCCTTTGCGCCTTTCTCCTCTTCCGAGAAGCTCGATCTTCCTTCGCGCCGCATCCCTTTAACTCTTACGTCCAATACTTGCGTCTACGCACCTGCGTTCTCCAGCTGCAATTCGGTGCCTTAGTTTGACGGAATATCTTGCGATTAATCGATACTGAACGTCAGAAAGCATCGGCTTCTCTTCCCCCCTCCCCCGTTACCTTATGCTAAAAATTGAAATTATTTTTGCTTAACGAAAAACTCCAGACACTATAATAAATCTTTAAATCCCTCGAGAGATAGGGGATTCCGAAGTTCTTCTCCTCGGAAATAATGAACTTGCGAGTGTCATCGCTTTAATTGAATTTTAATTCGAGATCGAATTACCCCGGTATCCGGTGATGAAAATTAAAAATATGCGAGAACGAAGATAGCGCCGAGAGAAAAAATCTCGCTCGGGGAAAGAGGTATTTCGGTTCTCCGCCGGGAATAGAGAGACAGTGATCTGTATTATTAATTTGTAGCACGTTGATCGTACCTGCATGTCGCATGCAGGGAATACTATTGCAGCGAGGCCGCTGCATCCGCGATCGACGCATTCGCGAAATTGATTGCAGCTGGTCGCGCGAAAGGCGGACCACCGCTCTCGCCGACAAAGTAGCGACGGGCGCCGTTAACGACATCGATTTCGCGAGCTAATCAGAGCAGATGATTTTAATTAATACCCAATAATGAACGAATCCCCTCCCGCGGGGGATATCTGCATATAAGCCTTCCGTCTTGCGCGGGGGCAAACACGGGAGGCGCGAAACGAGTCGACGTGCTCGTTGCGCACCGAAATTTATCGCGATCGCGTGATTACAGGGCGAGCCAGGCGTTAATTGCGCGCACCGAATATCCCGTAATTTCCAGTCCACCGACGAGCTGCGTTACGTCAGGCGTTACGTGGAAAAAAATAAAGGATCAACCCGATTCTTCGGCGGGAGGGAAAAAACGAGCGAATCGATTCGCGCGCATCGGGTGCAACGCTCTCGCGTGCTCTCGATGCCGCGATTTATTTCTTCCCGTGTCATTTTTCCCTCGCCGGTTTCGTACGAGACGGAGAGTCGCCGGTAATCTCCTACGCGCTCGCGTGTACCTACTACCTACCTACCGCGGAATTCCTCCGCGATTTCCGTCGCTCGGCAATCCGGATCCGTATGGTGCACCAGGTGCAGCAGGTTGCTGTAGGGAACAACGACGAGATCGCATCGCGCTTATCATGCGCGACTTCTGGGCGAATTAATTCGCGGATTAGCGTAACCGCCCGAGCGAGTCCGCTCAATAATTATATCGCTTACACCTGGCGGCAACCATTACCAGTTTCCGGCATGTATTTCTGGAGTATATATATATTTTCAGCGCGTAATAATCTCTCGCACAATCTCGTTGCTCTTATTACTAAGCTGATTGTCCGCATCGCGTCGCCCAATCGGATATGAAATTTCGCCGATAATCAGCGAGAGTCCGGGCAGCTATTCAAGTTGGATGTCAGATTTCATGCGGATTTGAGTAATTGACGTGAAAGCTTATCGGTTAACCCACATCGACGCTATTGTCCTTGTGTAATCAAAAACTGACCGAAATCTTTATGCAAATCACAGGATACTCGCTTCTCTATATTTCGAGCGCAATTTTGATCCTGTAAGTACGTTTTCTTTCTAGCGACGTTTAATAATTTCCAATGTAGCGCGGATAAGCGTCAGGGAGGATAATCTCTAGGAGAAGTTATCGCTCCGGGCGTCGCCTCGCTAATCTCGGTGCTAATTGCGACACGATTGCGGGACTACGATGCCCGCTGTCAGGGGCAGTAGGACGGCTCGGTCGTCGGACAAAAGCCGCATTAAGCTCGGTAGGCTGTGCTGCATTCGTGTGATACAGGTCTACCTATAGGTATTATCAAGTGGAAACGGAAAATAGGGCACTTCCGGTAACGATTAATCGCCACTAATAGGCTTATAACGACACCGCGATTTGAGAACGCACCTGGGCACACAATTTAACGCCCACGACATTATTCTGACGTTGCTAAGAAATTTCACGACGGTGAATCAATATAGTCCCATTGCTCGGTGCGATCAGACGCACGAATCACGTTTCAAGACTTGCTCCCGCGCGTGGATTTCCTCAAGGCACTCGAGACGGGGCGGGGGAAGGAAAAGAGAGACGCAATTAAAATCCTAATTAAAGGAGTCCGTGAACGACGGCCGCCTGGCGAGGCGTAGCGAGACACGAGAGCAGCTTCACCGTTCGGCAGTTCGCCGTTCGGTAATACATGTATATGTATATGCTTATTGAGAGCGCGACGAAGAGGTATTATATTTGCATGGCGAGGTCATTATCGCGCAGCTTGAATCGCTCCTCCGCTTCGCGTCTCGCGCCGCAGACGCCTCGGAGTCACCGGGCGACGCGATACCTCCATTAGTCGCGACTCACCCTTCCTTCCTTTTCTCCTTTCGCCTTCTCCTCGCGCTTCCTCGACTCTGTGATTTAACTCGCTTTGCGATAAGACGCATTCGCAGGTGCGCTGTGCAACAAGCCGATTATATTCCTCGAACAATTTGTTTCGGTTCGCAATCGAATTCTCAAAATAAACGCGATGACATCGTGTATAAGATGTTCCCAGCAAGCGTATGTCAATAACGATATCAGGAAAAATGTATCGACATCACAGACCGTTTGGGAAAATGTATATCAATATTGGATACCGGGATGTTTCTAGACAGATATACCAATACCAATTTGAGAGTCCCAGATCGAATACACTTACAAGCAAAATATCAAAGTTAAGATGTTTTAGGAAAGACCCCGCGATTTAAATATACAATTGTTAACCAATTGGCGAGTTGCATTTAAATGTTTCTCGCTTTCCGTGTTATTTTTCGTTCGTCGAGTTTTCCTCGACTGTGATTAACTAACTCTACAAACTTTCGTAGCTGCTAATCTAATATTCTCAGCTGGAAAATAGAAAATTTCTATTCCGCTGATTAAAATGTATGTACGGCAGAGTACAAAGTTATCGGCTTGCGCAGCGCGTTTAAGTGTTAAATGCGGCTATTCATCTGAGTTTTAATCCCGTCGTGTTACACGAGTATTCGGCGTTAATAGACTCGCGCGGAATCAAACTCGGGCGTGTTTCGGGTGTTAAGCGCGAGAGACGTGAATCGACTACCGGATACGAGCGGTTCGAGCAATTTGTAGTAAATAAGATAGAAAATCGAAAATTCATGTTTTTCCACGCAGAATATAAAATATTCAGACAACGTTGACAAGGCCGGCAATAAAAATATCGCGCCGCGTTGAATTACAGCGTCGACCGGGCAAAAATGTGCGTCGAGGCATGAGAATAAAAAAAAAATAACGGGCTTACAGGGGAATAAAAAATTACTGAACGATTCATAACGTAACGAATGCCGTAAATTTCTCACGGGTATTTTAATGCTCGCGTTACATAAATAACACGACGAGGTAAATCATAAACGTAGCAGGTTTCCGCGGGAAACTTGGAAAATATTTTCCATCGATCACCGTGAGATTACAAAAAATTAATCGCGAAAGGATTGATTCGAGCAATGAATCGACAGAAATATCGCGGCGCAAGACAAGAACTGCCAGGAACAAAACGGGCGCAGGGACGAGGATTTATCGAAGAGGGCAGAGGCTGGGCGTTTACGAGGCGCCACGACGACGGCGCCTCATCGATCTGACCAGCCAAATACCGCAGCCACTTACGATATACGACTGTGTGCCACCGTCACAGAGGATCTACATATCCGCAGAGAGAACGAGAGAGAGATATACGCAGAAAGAGACCTGCCAGTCATTTACTGCGAAAAAGAAAAACATACCACACGCGAAACCCCTGCGACGCGTACGTTTTGATATCCACGCGCGGTTAAATCCTTTGAGCCCCGGGAGGTCGATCTGTCAATTGTTAAACGGCGAAGACAGGCGGGTCTCGCCACACTCGTATATCGCTTTTATATACCGATAATTTTATCAAAACGCTCGGGCAAACCCTTCAGCTGCTTTTCACTTCTGAAATCGAGATGTAAAACGCGATTACACACATCGCGTGACGAAAGTGTATTAACACGTATCTTCGAACTCGACGCCATTATTAAATTTATTAAATTTATTATTAAGTTTATTATCTCGTTAAATTTGTATTATTTATTACTCCGAGCGTTTTAGTAACATCCTGTATACTCGGACCGCACCCGTCCTTTTATTTCGAGGTAAAAGGATGTCGTTTTTTTAAACATGAAATATACACGCGGTATCGGTTAAACTGATATATCGATCGCACTTGTCCAGCGTGCCGAAATGCATCGAGAGTGTCATGCAGCCGCAATCGCGTGTGTTTCGTTAGGACGCTCGATGAAAAATGAAAAAATAGCCGGCACATTCGCGTGATTCGCATAACATTACGGAAAAAAAATCTGAACACGATAAGCATATTGTAATGAGACGTAGGAATTAAAACATAAAAAATCAGGATAAAATATATTTTCCAGGGAGATATCATGATCCTGAGCTACAATAAACTCTCCTGATATGAATAATAATTACGTTTATAATGAATAATAATTTGTTTAAACAAATAATAAATTTGTGTCCCATTTCCAGGCAACTTATATAAACGTAATTATTATTCATATCAGGAGAGTTTATTTTAGCTCAGGATTATGATATCTCCCTGGAAAATATATATCTGCAATATAAATGTCATCTTACCTATCTTCGAAGATCAATTATGGATAATTATCATAAATATAAATTAACTACGTGATCCAAAGTTATTTTTGTAACTGTGAAGTAACGTTCTGTCTGTACTTATTTATACGCGACTTTTCGACGTCGCGAAAGTGGTGCCCGCGAGTTCAGCATGAGAACCGCAGCTCAGCTCAGACGGTTTGAAGGATACCCGGCAATCCACCAACGCCCGTTTACGTTCTCCTGTTAGATTGCTTTACTTGATGGAAACTTGGGCACTCTCCATGATCCCCCGCGCGAAGAAACCGGCGCGCGCCTCCTCTTTGTCCCGCGCATCCTTATTGAGATTTAATTGCGAGACCCGGGCTACACACCCGATCGGTTTCGACGTGTGCTAAATGACACGGAGCATCTCGTGAGGGATCACTTATCCCGCTGGAATCTTGCCCCACCTCGCGTTCTCCAAAGCGCAGTGGTTGGCATACAATCTAAACGTTTCGAACAAATTTTCTCTTTTTTTTTCATCGGTCGCATTACGGCGATAACAATGTTATACGTCCGCCTTATCGCGGCGATCTTGACACGAGACCTATAATAACGCTTATCCAATCGCCAGATCGTGTGTACCGTACTCTCGATAATCGCAAATTCCACTCTATGTTGAAGCCAGGACTTCACAGCGAAGGATTTACACGATGATTTAATTGCACCGATCATTTTCACGCGTAATTCGAAATTAAAGCGTTTTAAGAACGGTTAAGTCCGGAGAAAACGCGTTTTTTATTCTCGTCGGGCGACACGCAACTGCGTCCTGTGTCTCGATTTTCTTAGATGTACTCTCAAGGTTTATAGAATGCGACGACTTCTGCGAGGTGTGCGTACGTTAGATAACGCAATTCGCGTCAATACGCCCAGATATGTCACTGTCGCGGGACGCCAACGTACTCGGGGAACCACTGCACCGGTAACAAGGCGGAATCAGGCGCACGCCAACTCGTTCTTATGACCGCCGGATCCCGAGCAAGCTGATATTGCTCAACAGGTTATTCCCTACGTGGCTTTCCAGACGCGTCGTCTCGTTGACGTCACTTATCTAGTCACCACGACGGTTCTCAAGCTATAATACTCCTCGTTAGACCGCCTCGTTAGACGTCCCCAGGACGGTTCGATCACAGAGTGAGCATATTATCTTCTCAAACGTAGTTCTTTCGGATCGCGTTTGTATCGTTCCCCGCTCTCACGCCACTCTCTTTCGTTGTCTTTCGATAAGTCCCGAAAATTTTCGGTTGATCCGCAAAAGCGAGGCGTATGAGAGGTACTGCGCCAACGAAGTGACCACGTTTATGCTCGCCTAATAATATCTCGGCGTTGTCGAACATTGCGCACATCCCTCGGATTCATCCGCGCGCGCATATCACGTTGAAACTCCTCACCTCAGGCGCGTCTGACCACATTCTTTCTGTATCTACTGCACTGCGACTGTCAAAGACTCTCTGGCAGCGCGACCGCCCGGAACGGAGTTTTCGTAACGAGAAATCAATTGTGCTATGAAGGAATATGCTATGAAATAATACTGTTCATCTTGCTCCTAATTCGGAAAATTATTAGATAATTAGCAAATGGATCAATTATCTACGTGAATCCTATGTATATTCTCAAATTCGCGATAAGCGTGACGAACGAATGAAACGAATTCTCCTTGTTTCTGGGAAGGCAGTCCAGCTTTCCTAGACAACAGCTCGATACCTAATCAACCGTGAATTAGCCGAGACCGAGTCTGCGACCGAATCGCGTAGAAGGAAACCGCGGGGGAGATTCCATGATAACGCCTCCGCGTTTCCCCCCCCCCCTCCCTCTATGGTTTCTTTCTACGCGATTCGTTCGCGAATCTCGTCTCGAAAGTTCGATTGGCATGACTCAACTCAAAATCGGGCCGACGAACGGGATTTCGGCGTACGGTACTTCACCGGGATTCGATGCGCCGCGCCGGCGCGCGTTCGTGGGAAGACGAGGCGCAACACCGCGAATTTGCGAATCACTTCCTCGCCGGAGATGCTCCCTTGCTACGCGGTTCGCCAATTCGAAGGCCTGACGGTATTTCCGAGCCCTTCCTTCGTATGCACGCGTCGTCCGCGCGCATACACGCGGACGTTGACGCGCCGCGCCGCGCCGCGCCGCGCCGATATGCTATCGCGAAGACGATGACGACGACGAGAACGGTTGCGCGACCACCGATTAAGGAGTAGAAATGATCTGCATATATGCACAATGTGCGACAATAAGGCGCTAAGAAGTGAGGAGCGCCTTATGGGCTCGCATCGACCGATTAAACAAAAACTTCCTTATGCAAGACACGACGTTATGTCTGGCGCTTTCACCTCGTTATTATGTGCATGCATACTTGGTATTAGAATAGAATAATTTCTATCGCTTAGTCGACCTTTGCGGCTTTATTTTTATGTAAATCTCATTTTTCGTTGTCATCTAAAAGTAATAATTCTACGTAACGATAACAGATGTGGAAACATTGGCTATAAAAATTCTATTTTTAGCGAAAGAGAGAAAGATTAATAATTATTGATGTGCGCTCGATAATAGACGTGTCCCGCCTTCGATTTCTAAGAGAATGAATCTGTGAGGCTGACTATACACGCGGCACGTGCGAGCAAACGCGGTATGCGCATTGCGCCTCGCGGTAAGAAGGCGTGCGGATAATGCGAATTTGCGAATCACTTCCTCGCCGGAGATGCTGCCTTGCTACGCGGTTCGCCAATTCGAAGGCCTGACGGTATTCCCGTGCCCTTCCTTCGCATGTCGTGTGCATACATGCGAATATCGTGCCGCGCTGATATCTTATCGCGAGGACAGCGACGTGGACGATCGCCGCCTTCGCGATAAAATATATCTTCGGCTAAGGGGTAGACGCGGTTTACGGTCTCGCATCGTACATGCGATATGCGAGAATAATGCGCGAGGAGCGTATAGGTACGCTTCAGTCGACCGCCGATCAGACATGGCCAAGAACTTCCTCCGCGCGAGACACGGCCCGCACGTCTGGCGCCTCCGTCTCATTATTATAACTATAGTCGGCGTAAGAATAGAACTGGTTTTTACTGCTTGGTTGACCTTTACCACCACGTAAATGTCGCCTTTCGTTATTAGCTAAAAAAAAGTAATAATTTCTATACAACAAATAACAGCTCTCCGAAATGTCAAGTATAAGAATTCTGTTTTTAGTGAGAGAGAAAGAGAGAGAGAGAGAACATATTTAATGCGCTCTGTTGTTATTCTCGCGATTGAGTTGCAGTGGCATCTGCGAAGATGTTGTTATCGATTGAAACGCTTCTCAACGTCGACCATACGCGAGTCGCCGAGCTCAAGCTGCGCGCTACTAATTAACGGGTGTGCGTCGCTAATGACGACGTGAGACGTGTGTGATGCAGCGCGTCAGTTGAGAGCGTGGTGTCACGCGACGCGCACGGTAAGTTTGCTCATCAGGAGAGCAGATTCGCGCGGAGGGCTTGGAGGCGGTGGTTCCCTTATCGTTCACTCTCCCTCTCTCCCTCTCTCTCTCTCTCTCTTTCTTTCTTCTCTTTCTCTTTCGCTTTCTCTTTCTCTTTCTCTTTCTCTCCCTCACGACGACGACGTTAGATAACCGCAATGGCGTAATAATGGCGTATTCCCTCTCGCGGACCCATTACTGTTTAGAAAAATAACAAGAAATCATTCATGTAACGGAAATGATACGAATGAGAAGAACGAAACTAATGGAAGTAAGACACAGTAATTTCGTAAGAAGGAAACTAAATCCAAATATTTCTACCATTTCTTTAGACATATGGATATTAATATTTCTAATCTTGTGTACCTCGCTATCCTTTATTTCTCTTTAAACGTAACACGTACGCACTGATATGTGTGCGCGTTTATTTGTTGCACGACAATCATGATCTCAATGATAATTAAGACGCGTATTCTACGCGATGCAATTTCCATTCCCGAGGAATATTCTACAAATATTCTACATAATAATTTAATTTTTTGTCATTGTTGTATTAACGTTTGTTAAATTATACTACTGAATGTGATAAACAGACATTAGATAGTATTTTGGGGATAGCGAAATAGCCGGCGAGGCGTTGCGCGAGGCGGCGCGAAAAATTCTCGCCGTGCAGCATATCGCGCTTCCGAGACGATCGCGAGATTCTCACGTTACGGTGACAAAGGTGTGTACTTTTTATTAATGCCGATCTCTGGTCCTGTTTTCGCAATACAACGACTTCTCAGTGAATCTGATCTCCTAGTGACGTCGACTGGGTAACTTCAGTCAAGTGTGACCATCTTGTATAACGTAGCCGCGCTTAGAATAACGACCCGCGGGGACCATCGAAAGCGCGAGCCATTCTTACGTCGTTTCGCGAATCTCGAAGCGACTCACGTAGAATGCAGCTGCAAAGTTACACGACATCGAGTGCGACATTCGCGACGATCGCAATTTGCCAAATGCACTTGCCGAGCAATCGTCGCTCGCGATTCTCGAGCATTTATTTTGCAAGACAGAACAGTATCTTCAGGTGCTGTATAAGTCGTTTCCCTCTCTAATTAACGCACAAGAATTAGCATATAAATATATAAAGTGTTTTATATATTTATATAACGTTGCTCGATGTAACAGCAAGAAACAGCAGGTCAATTATGATTTCGTTTTTTGCATGTAATCTAATATATTTAATAAATATTATATGTTGTATATACATATATATTCTATATTTTTATGTAAGCGAAATATTATATATCTGTATTTTAATTAAATTTAATTCGACGTTTTTTATAACCATAAAATAATTTTTTTATTTTATATTTTATTACATATGCACACACGCGCACACATTGCGTACGATATAATACCCAATAAAATATATCTATCGTAATAATTTCATAAACGATTAGAATTCTATAACTCGATTCGATGTTTTTTACATCACGTCTGTCTGGACATTTCGTTAAATCTACCAAAATTACAAGCTTTTCCCTGAAAAATTTTATATATCGAAGCAGGAGAACAGAAACTCACTAAAGTCGCGTGACACCGATCCAAATAATTTCGCGGTTGTGACCTCCCCGTTAAAAAAAAAAGGGGCGAGAATTCCATAATTAATTACAAATAAAATATTGTCTAAATTCATGTCTCCTCATCGCGAGGCATTGCGGCTTATAACAAACTCTAAAAAAAAATAGACAAAGGTATTAGGGCTAATATGCTAATTTATATATTCGCGTTTGATTAACCTTGCATATTAAATCAAAGTTATACATATCCGCGCGCTTAACATTCCGGATGCAGTATCCGCGAGAGTCGCGGAATAACCGATCCGTGAGAAAATATTATTACAAATAATATTTCAGACCAAACGTGGTCTTCGTTGTGATTTTCACGACGACTCGTTGCGATAATCCGCGTAAATTCGCGAGGGTGAACCGCGTCGGTTCCTGGAAGATCCCGGCCGGGGGCATCCTGGCCGATCCCAGCGCAAATTGACGGTTATTTCCTCAAGCCGCATCTAGACTCGTTCTACGGCTATAATAAGAGTAACGCGGTGTTAATAACGGACTCGGTAAAAAGCCGATTGACAATCAAGTGACAATACATTTCGTCGGCGATCAGGCCGGCATGCCGACGGCGGAGCTCCATCGGCCACGCGGCCGCCGAGGGATTCGCAGCAGTCGGCACAACTTCGGAGCTACGAGGTAACAGGATAGCATAAAACGCCCTTCTCCTCCCGCCCTGGCCGGCCCTGCCGACGAACGACTCCCACCTCCCACCTCCGAGCGAAGGTACATAACTCTCCTCCCCCGCCGTGTAATATAATTTATCGCGCGTCATGAGCGCAACGAGAACTCGGTAAGACCGGGGCAGATCCGACGGGCGCACGAAGCGGTTTCGCGAGAAAAGTAATTCATTGTGAGATAACAAATTAAGAGCAAGATAATATAATAAAGGCTGTAAAAGGAAATTTAGACGTGAGATGAGGGAGATGTTAGCAGAATCTTAATTTCAGGCTTAATTATACTCGTAGCTCGTTGAAGACTCTGTAAAGATGACGTGATCTCTTCCCTCGACGTTCCTGCCGAGAAAAATGATTCTCGATTTCACGAGAATGACGCTGTGGGTACTCCCTGTTGATTCTAGACCGTAATTTGAATTTCGCTATCTCAGTTTCATCGGGGTTCGGCTTAAGCCGATGAATAATACATCTTTGCGCTCGTGGGCTAGCTCGCGACAGTTCGCGATGCCGAAAGGGCGTAACGTAGGAGTGTCCAGAAAGATCGGCGGTACCGAAGAGTACCGGCCGAGCCGCAATGGATTTCGCGCGCATCTCGTTACTTGAGGAGGAAGCGGCCGCCGCGAAACCGCGTACCGGTCTGGGTGGAGTTTCCCGCGGCGTTGTACCGCCTTTGACAAATACTTGGAAACAGGGTAGCAGCAGCAGAACCTGGGGAAAGAGAGAGGGTGAATCGCCGTTAGGAAGCGGGGGATCGCGCAGTGACGGACTCGACGAGTCTCAATATAATTAGCATGTCAATGATAAATCTCATTTAAGTTTTGCTCAAATCTCGTCTGAGCTTGCCATTCGAGAAGCGTCTTAAAAGTTTCATACTTAAAACTATATTAAATCTGACTTGTACTAATTATGTTGTATTCAATATATTTAGCTTAAACTATTTTTATTTCTCAATATAACGTATGTCCTAATAAAACTTATAATAAGTCTTTAATACAGAAACAACCTCAGCAATCTCTTTTTGCAACTCACGTATTTTATGTACTTCGAGATATAAAAATTTAAAATATGCTGAAAAGATTATTCCCATCCCGATTTTCTTCATATAATCGTGTTTAATTCCATTAATATTAAACAAGCAACATTGCTATAGATACATGATGAAATTTTTTTGAAATTTACGTAAATAATTTTTATGTATCTTGAGGCAAGAAATCATGAAATCTGTTAAAAATCTGTTTTTTATATAACTGTGCTTGAGAATAAAGATTTATCTTTACTGCTAATCATCTGCTTTATATATATAAAATTTATAACACAATATGTTATATATTATATATCGTTATATAATCTTACGTATTAATACGTTTATATATCATCACTATTATAATTCTCAGTCGGGAACGAGAGTCACTGCTTTATATGAATTATAAAGAAGAGAATAATTTCTATATCTTGTGCGAACGATGAAACGTCTGAATTTAAAATGTAATTACATAAATAGCAAGAGAGAGCAGCAATATCCTCAAGCAGATTCAGTTTCTACATCTCGAAATACACAAAATACGAATTTTAAAAATAGATCATTCCTTCTATATATCGAAGATTTACGATAATTAATTAATAACTTACCAAAATATTTTGTACAATTGTAATTTCTAAGATTTATCAAATTTACTTTTAATTTTAATATCTCTTTAAAGCGCTTACACGGGTACGAGACACGTCGAGCCGCCACTGCGGAGGCAGTGGGAAGAGAAGGAGTGCGCCCATTTCCTTTCCACCGAGGTGCGCTCATCGAGCGCGAGTCGCCACGTGTCCGGTCTGATTCCGCTCGAGCATGTTCCCCTGCGAACGCAAGACTCGAGTGTGACCCGGCCTGGGGACATGGGCACGTCCTCGGCGAAGGTCAACGGACTCCTCCGTTGCTCCACCACGCCGTCCGCGGGGCGTGCGTGGGTGTGCACATGTGCGTGCGTACGTATATATACGTACGAGCGGTACGCGGCCGTGCATGCGCGCGTCCGCGTCGCGTCGCCCCCCTCCCCCCCCCCCTCCCCGGTTAGCCCCGGTATCGACACGACCCACGTCATATTGCGGGCGAACGCGGGCGTCGAGGGGATGCCGACCAACGCGCGAGTCATGCTCCCCTGCTACGTTGCGCGACAGCTCGACATCTTGCGGTCCGCGCGGATTCCTTGCCGCGCGACGACGAGGTGACCGCGGAATGTACGCGCGCACACTCCAACACTCGCTCCGGAATACGAGACGCGCCGCGGCGAAGATGCCGAAGATGCGTCTCGTCGGAAGCTGCTCGTTTTCCAAAGGAGCGATTTGCCATGTTTCACTTTCTTCCGCATTTCTCTTCGCACCCTTCCGCACGTAAAATACAATCAGTCGCGCCGATTCGAAGAAGAGAGAGAGAGATAGGAGGACAGAAATTTTTGCAGGACGATTAAAATTTAAAGCATGGAAGAGATAAATTTTTTATCGCGCGTACGCGATCAATCAGCATTGATTGATCGATGATTTTGAGATCCACTTTGTTTCGGTATAAAATGTATTAAAATTACAGGGAATAATTTTGCAAAGACGCAAAAAATGAATGGCTGGATCTAAAAGTAGCAAGAGTTGAATTGGAAAGTCGATTATTCTTCTTTTACGTCAATTTATGTAATTTATTAATTCCATAGATCTATTTTCTATGATTACATCACGAGACTCACGAGTTATTTTTCCACCATTAAATATTCCGTTTAATTGTATTTCAAATGTGAAGAAAAGGATACGTGAACCTTTTTTTCCCTCCTTTTTAATTACCCTGAAATATATCATAATTTAAAGAATTCTCATTTCGCTAATTCGTACCGAGTGTTTGCAAAATTACGAAACTGTAAAATTCTTGATCCTTTAGCCTTAGCGATATTTATTGTTAAACACTGACTTTTCGCGGCTATTTTGACTCTCTTAATTTTTAAACTTCATTAAAATACTGACTTCACGCGTTTTTCATAAAATAACGTAATTTTAAACATGTTATAGCTATAAAATAGTAAATGATAAAAAATCCACTCTTATCTAGAAATCTTCTTAAAAGTTCAAAGTTTTTTTTTTAACGCAAAGTAATTTATCTGCTATTTTGTAAATAGCTGATATAAATATTATAAACACTCGTGTTTCTTATACAAGAGGAAACCGAAGAGGAAACTGATTTTTTCGATGCAGAGTTCGGAATGTATTTTAGGATCTTCTCTTATCGAGCTATTTGATCAATTAGATCCGATTTCTGGTCCAAAATAGGCTATTTATTTTTTGTTCGACTTCTTATTTTCCGTTTTACAATAAATAGTATTTTTGCTCGAATTTTCCTTGACCGAATTTCTCGAGCCGAATCCTCGACTCGATTGAACGGATTAGCGAATCGTTAGCTTCATCCGAACATGAAACTCGAGCATTTCTACTTGGAACTGTCCGAGCACAATTCGATCGCGCAATTTTTCGATCTCTCCGCGCTTCGGAACGAGATTTTCATAGAAATCGAATCGATCAACCGCATAAAATAAAAAAAAATAGGGAAAATCGAAGGAACAGCTGATCCGTGTGCCTCGGTACTAAAATTAGCGACAGGAAGGCGGCGGCGTTAATTAGTCCGGCGTGGGAGCGGCTCGAACGAGGCCACGGTTTCGCGCCGACGGACAAAATCGACATCTCGCGGCGACCTCGAGGCGGCCACGTGACCGCGTCAGTGCGCAGGGGCGGCCGGGGATGGTCGTCGACGTTCGCGGGCGCAGTGTTTTCACGACGATAATTTTCACGTGACAGGCCGCGGGTAGTGCGCGGGAACCCGGCGGTATGACGGTGTGAGACCCATCTGGCACCACGCACGTCTCTCGACGCACGTTAAACGCATCTGCTCCGATTTACGCTCCCCGTTATCGCGCGCCCCGTTCCGAAATGCCGGATAAGGAGGAGAACTTTTGCAAGAAAATGGCAAAAGCCACCCGGGGGATACACGCGATCAGCGATGCCCTGGTGAACGCGAAGCTGGCATTCGGTAAGGACCGCGAGACCCCGCCGGGAACTCCCGAGATATCGTAGATATCGAGGGATCCCACCTGGAGTTCTCGGTACAAACTGCGCACTCGATTACGTACTACAGCCAAAACAAAGATTTTTCCGCGAGACAACAAAAGCTGATAAACAACGCTTTGTTCTTTCACTTTTATATACAGCGACCATTGTTTTGTGCCTTCAGTGGTCATTGTTAATTTTCTAAGTCTTCTATTACTTGGCAAATATATTAATAGCATACGTATAATAAGTCCTGTGACTCGACATTAAGTGCTCTATATATCTAAATGCTATATGGGATATATTCTGTTGACGCGTTTCTCGCAACAAAGAAAATCTAGTTCAATGATCGCCACAATGTGACGACTATAATGCTCAGCTTTGTATCGTATAGTCTTGTGCGCTACTAGGGTTTCTCGACGATTCCGTGTGGGCTGATGGGCTTCTGGTTTTCTACGAGGTCTTTCGCTACCTGGAGGGTGCGATGATTAGATTAAGGAACACCAAAATTGGATTACTTCCGCTCAGCGAGCTGCAACGTACGGAGGCTTTCGAGCGCGATCTTGACCACTACTTGGGAAAGGACTGGAGGAAAAACTATAGTCCTAGGTAGATGATGCGCGCATACAGTAGCGTACGACAGTGATTGTGAAAATAAAATCGCTTTATGTTATGTCTCCTCCGCTTACAATGAGTAATACAGATATCAGTCTTTGACAAGTAGTAAGTTGGTAATTATTACCAAAGAGAAATCTTAAACTTAAATGTTTTACGAACTTCAGGGACAGCGTCGCCAAATATCTGATGCGCTTGAGAGAAGTGGAGGACACGGATCCCACTCTACTGATGGCGTATATCTATCACCTTTACATGGGTCTCCTCAGCGGCGGTATCCTTCTCCGGAAAAAGCGGCAGTTCGTGCAAAAGATCTCGCCCTTTAAAGCGCAACCGTCGAACGACGGTAGCAACGTCACAGACTTTGGACAGAACAGTATATTTCAGTTGAAGCGCGACTTGCGCGAATCGATGAACAGAATCGCGGAGACGCTGGACGAGGACACGAAAAATAAACTTATCGAAGAAAGTAAAATAGTCTTTGAATTGAATAACGAAATTATCAAAAGTGTGCAGACGGGCAGTCACGTTTTTGAAAAAATATTCTATTTTATCGGCCCAGTTTTACTGGTACTCTTTGTCCTGATTATCGTCCTCAATATCCTATACAAATACATTATACGTTAATAAACGTTAATTTAATTAACGCTAGTTTAACGTCAATTTACTTAAAAAAGAAAAAGAAAAAAAAGTAAAATATACAATAGACTTTCGCTCGGCCAAAAAGTGCTGATATCAAAATCGAAATGTATAATATCGTTACTTATGCGCTATAATCTCGCCTTTATATAGTTATAAATATGGATTATTACTATTATTTGTACATGATTTAAGGATGTCCTGTTTCATACAGTTTACCATCATGTCGAAAATATTGGATTACCAAGATTTGGTAAGATCGACAAATTTTATCTATTGTGTTTCAAATCAAGCAAAAACAAATTTAGAATGCTTTTAAAATCTTGCAATTTGCCTATAGCTTCCACAAAAAAGAGCGACTTAATATTTCTCTTTGATAGATCTTCCTCTATAATCAGTTTCTTTCCATAACAGCAAATTTGAAATGTCTCGAATTTGCATGGAATTTATCGTTATCATCATGTTAAGCAAGCCTGGTCAACTTGAATCTCCATTGCCACGACACTTTTCTCCCTTTCCATCCACTCTCCGTGGATGAAAAGGGAGAAAAGTGTCGTGGCTCCGGAGCTCGAAGTAGACCAGGCCTGATATAAAGGGTCTGTTTTCTATTGCTGCACTAGCCGCACTAGTCTGAGAAGTGTACGTATACATTGGGTCTGTTTTCTATTGCTGAACTGGCTACATAGTTCAGAGTTTATCTTTCCTTCCAATGTGGAGTGAAAAAGATAAAGTCTGAACTAGTGCAACCAGTTCAGCAATAGAAAACAGACCCATTGAAGCGTGAGAAACGTACATACGAGATTCACGCTTTAGTGTATGTACAGGTCTTGAACTAGTGCAGCCAGTGCAGCAACAGAAAACAGACCCAAAGGATGCATTCGCGGAGCGCGTTATTAGCACTATTGCGTCATTCTATCCTTGTTTTACATTTAATGAGCGACAAAGATAGAATGCGATAACGCTACTAATGCGCTCTGCAAACGCACAAATTATGAACGCCCAAAATTGTGCTAGCTGGCATATATACAATATACACAACAATAAAAATGCATATACTTCGAGAGCTTTCAACTAAAACTTAAGTCAAACTTAAATTTATCGATATTATCTAAATATCGCTCAACAATGTACGATAACGTACGAACAGATAGTTACACGTTTTAAACGCGCACAATTGACCAGCAAAGATAAGAGATGGTTAATATGATGGATTGGAATAACTCTCAAATCGATATCTGCACTTTCCCTATTTTGGTAATCCATTCTTCCGAGTTGTTGTACATACACGTAGCTACTTTAAAACTTTTAGTATCGCCTGGATATCGTAACTAAAATTATCCCAAATCTTTGTGCGAAATTCAAAGGTAGAATTATTTTGTTTGCCCATGTAATTCTTCGTTAAAGGCGACGGACTTACGAAGGGGGGCGGCGGAATGGTTTTAAAATCTTTTTGCAATTTGCGCGCAGCTTCTCCGAACAGCAGCGACTTAATGTTTCCCTCCGGCAGACTTTTCTTGCGAGAATCTGAAAGAGAGAAATCAATTCCGATATAGTAAATCCGATATCACAATATCGGATTATTATTGAAAAAATAAAAAAAAATATATATATATTAAAAAATAAACATTATTACTATAATTTAGATATCTCGTTAAATATATTATTTGTGACAAGCGAGATCTGAAAATTAAATAGAAATTAAATAGAAGTAAGATTTAGATTATAAGTAAACTTAGCGTACCTTTTGCTTCTTTTTCCAAAGGTTGCGCCTTGTAAGTAAAATCATTATATTTGATTGACTGAATCGCAGGATCAATTAAAAATGAACACGGTTGAGCAGGGCTGTCTATCAAGTGTTTAACTGTAGGTGATCGATCCTCCTCCTGATCTCCGAATAGGTTTCGTTTAAATGCCGTTTTCGACGCATCTTTCTTGCTGTCATTTACACCACGGCGACTGCGTGCCGGGGAAGTGTTCGATTGACGGCCAATCTTGAAATCAGGAACTTCGCTCTGTAAACGGAGCACGTGACAATGCATATGAAAGTATAGATTATAACAGAAATAAAAATTAAACAGAATAAAAAATACAAGATATCTACTTGTGGCGGGCAAGTAGAAAAGTGATGGAAAAGCGACTGCTGTTGCCGTTTGTTCTTTGAAACCGTCTCGACATCTCCCAACGATTTATGCCTTTGTCTTCGTACAGTTGCAATGGCGTTTCTCTCACGTTGCTGTTTCTCTTGAATCCACCGCTTTATCCGCCTGGACAAAAGAGCGACGTCAACACACACACACACACACACACATGTAACATAATTTTTCATTAAATATATGGATTTTGTAGAAAATGTCAAATAATTACTTGACGAACGGTACCACCATGAAAAATGCATTTGGCCCAACGCCGATTTTCACTTTAGGTGTCATATCTTTCTTTGTGTTGGGCAAATCCGCTACGGCGAACCACTCGACGTTCTTTATCTCTTTCCGCGTTTTCGGTTGAAACTTCGTATCCTTTTGCACACCCGAAATAATGTACAGTCTCACTGTTTGATCGTTTATTACAGATTCAATGTACTCGTTTTTATCTATCAGGTTGGATATGTCAAAACCGGTCTCCTCCAACACTTCTCGTATGGCGCAATGAAACGGCTCCTCATCCTCGTTGACCTTTCCCTTAGGAAAGCCCCAGCTGTTCTTCGCCCAGTAGCTTTGCACGAGAAGCACCTTGGTCGTGTCCTCGTTCAGCACAATTGCCCCAAACGTCGGCACATTCTGCTTGTACTCTCGCCATTGTTCGAGCACAGCATCAACATGCTGCACGTGCGGTTTCAAGAATGGTATGTGCTGAAATATGTGAGTGGCGAACTCCTTCATGCCGCACGACCTCAGCTTAGGATTCTCCTCCGTGCAGTAGAAGTCGAGGTAAAACCAATGCGCCAATTCGATTTGAAAGCAAATTCGCACCAAATCCTTCCTCTCCTCCTCGGGCACATTGATAATGAATCGACTGCAAGATAAAATACGTTAGATCCGTTGTGTAAATATGACGAAACTGACGCTAAGAAGACACAAATACACGCGATTCGACTATTTCCTATCAAGTATCTTATTCTTATTATATTACTTCGATGGAAACCGACCTGCTAAGATCGTCAAGAATACCAGACGGAATTTTGTGCTCCATTATTCCATTCGACGGTTTCTAATCATCGACCGGCCTTGATGCTATTGACAATCGTGCGTGAACGGCAGCAAAGAATACGCTATATAAAAATCGGCCCCGAAAATCTAGCGTGAAAAAAAATCAGGATCAGTGAAATTAATCGAGATACAAATTTGTGCAAGCGCAACACGTGACCGTGCCGCACGATAATACGCTAAACAGTTACTTAAATAATTACTCACGTTGACCTGTTCTATAGGTCGTGGCACATTCGCCGATATATCTCGTCTGGATTGGTATTACTTTAAAGCGGACAACGCAACGTATACACTGGATCCACAATTATCCTGCAAAATCGATCAATATTATTTACGTAATACTTGAAGCTTAAATAACTTCAAAAATTATGCTTTTTCGGAACTAACCTAGCGGCACCAGCACCGCGCACGCAGAAGCCATATTGGCATTTAATCTACCACGAGGCTCCGCGCGTCCTTCTTTTATTATTATTTTTTTCGTCCTGACTTTTGCATCGTTCCGAAGCATTTCGAAACGTTCGCACATCGCGTACGTTATTGCGAGGGAATAAACAAAATCTTGTCGAGCGACACTTTTCATATTACAAGAATGTTATATTCAATTATATTGCATAAAAGATTGTCACTAAATTGTAGTACATGACATTGCTTTCTTTTTTTTCCCCCCCAAGGAAAGAACAAAGAGAAATTGCGAATTTATTTATTGCACGTTTAACAGGATAGAAAGAGCTTTGCTAGCTGACGAGGCCCAACAACTGTCGCAGCATAGCTTCTACGTCGCTGTCATCATCGTTCTCCAGCACCACGTCCCAGTTATTTACATCGTCCAAGTCGCACTCCGTTTCTGAATCATCTATACCTGCGGCGATTAAATTCGGTCCTGTAAACCCTTGAAAGTGCTGGATTCTCTCTGGCGCTATAACATTGTTACCTGTCGTGTAGACCCAGCCACGTTTCTGCCTGGCTTCCTCGGGGCAAACTATCCGTACGGTCCTACAGGCGTCTCCAAAGTTTTCTATAAACCATTTGACGTCGGTTTTTCGTCTGACGTCGCTTATTATCCACACCGACTTGTCCCGCGCTGGAAAATACGTGCATTTATACACGTTTACGTAGAAATTAAACAGTCATGATGTTTCATATAAAGAGCTCTTTGGCTCGCAGTACCGTTATACATGTCAATAGCGGCGCGACAGAAGTAGCCGTAGTCCTTCCTCCTCATATCCTCACCCCACTTGACCATTTCCAGCCGATACTTTTCCTTGTATTCCCCATGTCCCAGTAATTGATCGATGTCGAGACCCAGAGATTTCGCCCAGTGTGATTTTATAGGTCCCGATAAGCGTATAATCGTGCTCCTTTGCGAGCCAATCCTGAAAATTGCGTAAACAAGTGCTGTTTCAGAAAGAAAAGATTATATTAATAATATATATTACTTAAGAGAAACATGGACTATATATCCAAGTAAATAACAATCGATTTCTCAATTATCAAACACAGAAATGTATTTTTAATACAGCTTTATATCGTCTCATCCTTATGTTAATTTTATGTCAATTTTCTGCTGAGTAACGCCACTTGCGTTATTTTATCTACGAATAATGACGAAATATCGTTGTGGTACCTGTTGTACAAGATATCGGTGATGTAGTCCTTTCCAGATTTCCTCTTGCCGCTAAATAAGAAAATCCTCTCCGGTTTCGTCGTACTCGCGATTTTCGTGACGTCGCGCGCGTCCAGCGTCCGGTCTGTGGCCATATTGACGTATAACTGTACGAGCCGTATAAGTGCCGTAAATTATTTAAAAAAAAAAAACGCCGGAACGATGAAATATCAAGTCTGTATGGAACTGTACTTATCACCTACATTCCACTTACTGCACTTTTAAAGAAATTCACTGTTCATCTATCGAACTACATACGAAATTACGAAACTAAAGAGAGGGTGAAACTGATTTTTAACCACAAGTGTTTTTTTTCCAATTTATTTTGACAGAGTCATTAATTTACGCTGAAATTATGTCTTATTCTTAGCTTCACGAAGGGCCTTTCGTTGCTCTGCCCTCTTCAACTGGGCCTTCGGTTTCAGGTTATGTTTCTTCGCGAAGCGTTGGTTCCTCAAGAACTTGAGATCCATCTGAAAAGTGCGTGCAAAAGATAAATGTAGGATTTTATGATACGTGTGAGAATGGACATCACGAAAATCTTTAAGTTATTTTAAACACTAAAGACACGTAGAGGATATTATTTACTAAACGACGTTTCCTCTTGCACAATATTTTACATATCTTTTTCTTTTGCGTTACGTTAAAAGGCCATGAAACAAAATAGAGGAATGAATAAAAGCACAATAAAATATGTCGATAAAACTTACGCCGAGTGTGCTTTCGTGCCTGTTTCTCTTTGGCTTTTTAATGCCATTTCGATGCGCCTTCCTGTCTGAAAATAATACAAGAATCAACAGTTTAGCAGTGATAATTGAAATGTTAGATTTATCTAAAGAGTTTTACATTAAATATTTTACTACATTTAATATATACAATTTGATATTTTATAATGCTATCTCAAAAGCATTAAAATTATGTGAAACATCTGTTTATAAAGATACAACTCTCTAGATTTTCTGATAATTTATTGTAAAATATACTTACTCTGGTTATGATTTGTGTGATTCTTGGACTTGGCCATCTTCTGGATTTACTTATTCCTACCTGTAATAATATTTCATTATTTCAAAACACTGCTGTAAATATATTAGTAGTTGAGATTGAGGTTAGGAATCGTGAAGGAAACTATCATCTCTCAAGTATTCATGCATAATACACGTAAGAAAGTACAATGATTTTGTATAGTAATAAGTAAAAAAAGTTGCGATTCTTTAAGTATATCTCGATTTTAGCAGATTGAATGGATTTTAACAGGGAAAATAATAAAACTTCGAAAAACCGTACGCAAGCTTTCGGAAACGGAAGCGGGAAGAAACGTGGTCGAACGTGATGAAAATGGACCATGTAGCGACGCTAGCGCCAAACGACTCTGACAACAATCCTTTGTGATTTGAACAAGACTGTTTATACATTTTGTTAAAATAATACCATTTAAAATAATATAGATACAATATTTTTAAAAATAATAAAAAAGGCAAAGAGAGATATTTTAGAAAGAATATTCAAACTCTTTAAAAAAATGTGTATTTAAAATACCAAGTATGTTAAAGTTTTTCTCAACTCTTCTGGAATAAAATTATTCTAAGCAATTCAATTCTTATATTAATTAATTTCAATTTTTATTTAATTTTTTACACACTTAAAATGTGATGTTTTTATTGAAAATTTTGCATACATGCATACGTATATTTACAGTGAAGAAAAATATATGAAACACTCAATACTTAACACATTCACAAGTTGTTTAGATATAAAGATACATTTTGCTCTTGTCGACTTAAAAATATACAATTTTACACTATTGCCAGAATAATGTGCACAACAAAATATAGAATTATACTGATTAATCTTAAGCGTATTCATGTACTACAAAGTATATCACAGTCAAATGCTAATACTAATAATGATTCCACATTAATCTAAAATAAACTTCTCATTTATATAGATGTCAAATCATTATCTTATTAGAACTAATTACTTTAAATAAAAGTTTAACTAGTTACAAAAAAAAAACTAACATAAACGAGCATAATACAAAGTATAGCAACACATTTTAAAATATGTCTATTGCACTGTTCTGTTGTACTATTCAAAAGCATTATTGAGAAGGTATTATTTGAAAAGTTTTAGATTGATGTCACAACATGTGAGAGGTACAAAAGATTGTACTATAAATATCCGTGTGATTTTTGCAAACGCAAATCGCACTACGGAATGCATATCGATATTTGAAGTATCGCTCTTTATAAACCGAATAATTGTCTTTGCAACACAATCCAATCCGCGACTTTTTGCTGGATCTGTCGTTTCTCCAATAGAGCCGTAGCAGCCTTTTGAAATTTCTCTTCATTTCGACGTACGTACATCCTTGCATCCTGTTCCATCAGACTGATCTTTTCGGGTCGGATTTCCACCATCGATAACATTTCCGTTAAATAAGGGTTAAATCTGAAGTAAATGTGATCGGGTAGCAGATCGTTGAGCATCGTATGTACAGCTGAAAAACCGAGATTGATGTTACAAAAAACCAATCAATTTTACCAATTACATATTTCCTTAATTTATTTCCAAATAGCTGCAATGCAGTTAATTAGATCGCCTTTGTTATATCATATTAGCATTACCCTCTGTATCGGTGGCGCTATCCAGAATTTTGTAAAACTTCTCTCTCCAGCTCGAGAGTGCTATCGCTGGAGATTCGCTTTCGCTGATGCGATGTGGGATTCGACCTGTTCCGAATGATATGACGCATTGGATCGGATTATTCGGCCACAGCTGTTTGGCTTCGTGTATCGCCACGGCGCACGGGTTATTTACCAGAATACCTGAAGCAATATAATCGTTCTCGATGACATTGCGAAAATTTTTATTCGATTTTTATACGGTTTAGGGCCGGTTGTTCCAACCTATTGGTAAGCTAACCAATAGATAAATCAATGCCTATCTTTGTCTAATGTAAAGGATAAACAAAGACATATATATGATCTATTATTTAGCTTACCAACAGGTTGGAACAACTGGCTCTTAGTCGCCGGAATAGTCGCGTAGCTTACCGCCGTCCTGATGAAGATAATCGCCGTATTTATATTCCTCAAAGTAACTCGGTGCAGCAGCTGACGCTCTCACAGCTTCCCACAATTTGTACTTGTGAGACCCCATGTACTGGCTCTCCACTCCGTGCGGCAACGTGTAATTTCTAAACACGTAAGCCATAACGCGCTCGTGATTTACCACGGCGGATATTGCTGAAAACTAAAAATGCAGACACGGTTGAACGCCTCTCTACATTCAAATTACCTCGCCTGTACAAGTCATGCATTATGCATTTTCTTTCGCTCGACAATATATATTAAAATCTACGCACCTTCGGTGCATTTGGATCGCGCGTGGTCTTAATAAGAATCTTGTCGCCCAAATGCTCCACTAATAATTTTTCCCACAACGCGGTGTCGTAATACGCGTGACTCCAGACTAGACTGCTCGTGCCTTTTATAGCACTCTGCGTGAATACCCTGGTGCTCAGTTCCTTGTACAATGACGAAACTTCATCCAGTGACTTTCTCTTGTGTCCTCCTGCAATAGCGAGTGAACAATAAAGCTTGCGATAAACGAAAACTTCACAAGACATTCTTTTTACATGCGGAACCATCCACATGCGAAACATGCTGTAAATCCACGTAAAAGTTTACCTTCCAAAACATCCTTTGGCAATACTGCATATAGATGACATACAAATTAATTTGGACGCACACAACAAACTTGTTACAAACGAAAAATTAGTAACTCTTTATGTTATAAAAATTAATAATTCTTTCTAATGTTATCTTGTAATAATTAATGATTATTAAGAGACTAATCAATGAATATTTCTAGAATCCTACATTAAGCAATTACCTAATACAGCAGCGAGAATGGCTCCTGTGCTCACGCCGCATATATAATCGAACATTTCGTAAGTCTTCTTCCCCGTGAGTTCCTCCAATTTCTTCAGCATCTCTATAACCAATACTCCGCGAATGCCGCCGCCGTCGATCGACAGGATTCTGATACCCCGACCAGGCAGAGGATCGACGTAACCCATTACAGCCAGCGCTTCTCTAATAGATGCTGCAAGAATCACGTTGAAGTAACCATAAGTAACCGTTGTCAATGGTAGAAGGTGACGCATCGCCATTCAAAATTTATTTTTCTCTTGTATACCTTTAATTTGTTCATCCTTCGTCTTTTGACGAGTCCTCAATAAGATTCGAATCGCTCCCTCTTTAATCGCATAATGTCTTGCCTCTGGATACTGATCGACGTGCAACAACAAATCATCCAGTCTGCGCAACTTCGAGGCATTTGACTCGGCCGACGCGATGCTGTTCAAGACGTGACGCGTGCGGGAGACGATGCTGTGCTTCGGAATATTGCTGTGGATGTTCACCTTCCACTTTGGTATGACGATGGCACTTGGCGTAGCTTTGGGAGATAACTTGGGGAACAACGTGGAGAGAATTTGCAGCATTGTTATGCCATCCTTCGATTCCGCTTTGTCGGGGATGCCTGGCTGTCCTGGCTCACGGGTTTGCTGCGCAGAGAAATTAACTCTTCGCACAAAAAGCACAATAAATACTATTATTGCCTCGTCCAGTTTAAAAATAATTACCTGTTGTGTTTTCGGTAGGACGGCTCTTGGATCAGGATCGGCGACCGACTCTGCTTGCTCGGACACTAACGTTAGCTTCACGTTCTCCGGATCATTGCTGTCTTTGTGCTTTGCACTCGAGGTCTTGTCGGTATCGGTGGTGTTGACAGATCCCGAAGATGATCCCAATTTTCGTATCGTCTCGAGCTGCGAATAGGTTAATTTCTGCAGGCTATCCAGCCAATCCTTGGTGACAACGAGCTGTTGATTCTTCTCGTAGTTGGCCCTGTTCAGATAGTCTTTCAATTGCGATATAAGCTTCCACTGATTCTGCATGGACATTGTGACTGTCTTTAAATCATTTATAGAGCGTAAAAATCTGTCTGTGGTGCTCGTTACATTTCCACCGGGGTCCTTGCCAGCCGCGCTATCCGTAAGTTGCCTGTAATCAAAAGACACTCTTTTTTTTCTGCATTTCTGACAAGTATAATCGCATACTGATCTCATCTTTCTGCATTTGCAAAACGTGAATGCACAAATTGTTGCAAACTCATTGAAATAAATTTTAAAGTGATTTCGATTCCAAACTCCGATCAACTTGATTGGCAGAATCGCCGATCAAAAGCAGCTAGGTCATTTAACGGCACAACTCCCTTTAATCTCTTTTTATGTCAAACAGCAAAATGTTTAATAATTCTAGCGGCGAGGTGGTACAGGTACCATTTGATAAAATTAATCGGAGTTTTGGTCGAGATAATTCACTCTCGGGAATAAAGAAGCACCGAAGTCGAAAGTATAACCTCTTTATTGTTCGAGAACGTTGACGTTCAGGTAACGCGCATGTTCCTCGTCTCCGTCCATCTTGCGATCGCAATTATTATACGCGCGCGTAGCTTCTACGAGAATGTACGAGACTGAGAACTGAATTCGCTGAATATCGATTCGGATTCGGAGTGCCGCGACAACGAAGGAAAACGGAATTCCGTCGCCGCTCGACGCGCCGTCGCCGACGTATTTTCCACAGCTGTCAAAGTCAGCTGATCGCGTGAGGGATCGAACCGATCGAACTGGATCGAACGAGAAGACGTCTGCCCTTATCAGTTTATCAGACTACGGATTGGGATTGAGATTGGATTGAAATTTGACCATTCAGAGCAAAGTTCACTAAACCTGATATCAGCCCTTCTTTATTCTGATTGATTAAATTTCAATCCAATCTCAATCCCAACCCGTAGTCTGATATACGGGCTTTAGGGCCTGTTCGTTTTAGCTCAACTTCTCTCACAGTTCATCTTTTCTCCTTTTCGCTCCAACGTGAAAAGGAAAAGAGGAAAGACGAACCGTGCAAGAAGCTCAGCTAAAACGCAGGCCTCTTCTCTCGAGTTGTCTAACCTGACCCGTGGCTCATTCGCCTGCGTCTGTGCGCATTTATATGACTTTCTTTTTTTTTTCCAGAAGATTGCTAATTCAATTATCGTGCCGACATTTCGATAACGTCATGGAGGAGCATTACTGGCGAATAGCAGATACCATAAATGACTCAGCTACTTATTTAAGTCGACAATGCATTTCCGTGCAACGGCTTTTCGTTCGCTATGATGAAATTACAACTGGCGATATGACGCACGCGATCAAAGTAGTTGAGGCTGATTTCGATTAGTTTCAATTAACTTAATCGGATTAATGTCCATTTTTACCAATGTAGTTTAGGCTGATTTCGTTTAGTTTCAATTAATTTAATCGGATTAATGTCCATTTCCACCAATATGTAGATTAACTTTATCCTCGATTTAACTTTACTTTTCATCTTTTCCTTTAGACGATGATAAAGAGTAGGCTAAACCGAGATTCAAGTTTAATCCGCATTGATTGAAATGGACATAATTAACAGAATTGTTTGCAGCAAAATTTCGAGCTATATAATTCTCGTTGTCTCCATTTAAATTTCTTTCCCACGTCAACAAATAAAAATTAATTATATTTCTGTCCATAAAAAAATAGTTGAGGCGTTACTCGACGAATCAATCGCATAGTTTTATATCGGTGGAAGTCATTTCAGAATCATTTCAACGAAATTAATTTTATTTAGGCAAAAAAATCTAGGGTTAATTTTACGCTCGTTCCTAACAAATCAATTTCTTTATATACACTTGTCACACAATCTATACGTTCTGTTCTTTATTGTAAATCAAAGCGTGATCTCACTCACCTAGTTAACACAATGCACTTTCGGCAGCGCGTCGCGTGTCTATTAAAAGACATCGTGAGGATCGCAGCGCAGATCAATATATCGACCCGCGCCACTCTCTATCTCCTCTTCCTCGGAGATGTTTCAATCAAACGTCAGCAAAATCAATTCGTTCAACTATCCTCTCTCCGCGAATGTTTCGAAAGAGGATCGAAATTGATGTTTCGATTACCGAAACTGTCAAGAAAATCAATGTATTGAATTGAATCCAATCAATCTTCGCGATGACAGAAGAAGAAAGAGAAATATATATGATCGTGTTCCGGCGCAGCGTCCGTCTAGAAGTTTCGCGCTGATACTAAACGCGACTCCGGCGCCGTTTCAATTCTTATACGAGTGCAACACGTGACGTCCCGGCGAGTTTGCCAGCTCGCCTCGTAAATAAAGATCGTACGACGCCGGCGGGCCAACCAGAGGTGGTCGCGCGACACCTTCGTTTACCACGGTGCAACGACATTTGGGCGAAGACGAAGGGCGGAGGGTGAAGGGAGCCGACAGGTTCTCGGAAGCTGAGTCAAGAGACGATCTCATCACGATATGTTTGTTTACGTCCGGTCTTCCGTACGCGTCCAATACTCCAATATCGGTTATCCCGCGGCGCGCGCTTCCCTCACGCAAGACGACCAAGCGCGACGTAAACATTGAGGCACGTGCGTCCGCTGTCACGCGCGCGATTTTGACAGCTTCGTCCACAACTCTCGCGAATTAACTTCGCATCTCGTCCGACTTTAGCGACGTGCGATCTGATTGTTATACTATAATTATTATGGTAGATTATTTGCGCATTGACATTTGCGCGTTGACTCTAACGCCCTTGTTTTCCCGTCCGATGATTCATTTCAGATCAATCGTATCAATAGCACAGTAGCGTATCAATAGCGATACTAAGGCTGCGTCCGGGGAGCGCGCTATTAGCGCTATTGCATCATTCTATCTTCATCGCTCATCAGGTATAAAACAAGGATAGAATAAGCAAATAGCGCTGATAGCGCGCTCCCCGAACGCAGCCTAAGTAATGCCAAAACATGCGAGCGTCGCATTTTATCGCTCTCTTGAACAACATAAGAAACGTTGCTGCAGTAATTACTAAATATAAATAAGAAGCAAAGTCGTGCGATTAATTCCACACTCCTGTCTTCATTTATGAAAAAATAATTTGGTATGAAATGAAAGATTGTTCCAGTTTTCCGAAATTTTCTCGATTTTACTTCCAATAGTTAATATCGTGTCAATAATATTATATCAGGTTGCATAATAATTTTTCGAAAATACGATATTAGGATAGGCATTGAAATAGTTACGAGACTTTCAATTTTCTTCATTTATTTAGCAGCAGCGAAAAATGCTTTACAAATAAATATTGAAATACGTACTTATCGCATTCCCTTAATCTTTAACTCTTAAATGCCCGATTTTTTGTAGCATTCTGAGTACTTTTTAAATAAATAATAGGCCTTCCTATATCCAGAAGGAAAAGAAGGCCAGAGAAAGCCCTTCACAGATACGCAAAGCCGCGCATTTTCAGTTCGAACTTCATAAGAGAGATTACACGATATATCGAGAAGTTGTTTTACATATATGCAAAGCACTTAAGGATTAAGGCAATTAAGAGGGAACTAGTACAGGAACGAGTTAATAAACAGCTACCAAAATTCCTAAGAAAAAGGGTTACGTACTAAAATAACAGTTGCGCGCTTCTAAAAAACAACAAACAAGTGTATATAGTATATAAAGTTAAATGCGATTGTTTATAACGATTGTTTATCACGTTTATTACGTCTAACATAAGTCGCCTGCTCGCCGTGACAAATAAGTACTTGTGCGCACGTCATTTTTCGAGCGAACAAACACGTCTCTCGGAAGACCATGATTTGGCTCGCACGTGGATCGGGTGATGTTACGACGTCATGCCGTAAATCGAGAAAGGCTCGCTACACAAGGAAGTCATCCCGATTGGCTCGTGCCCAGATGACCTTGCTGGCTGACTGGCCGAGAGTCGCGGAGGCTCGATCGTCGTATCGCGCCATTTTTCTTTGACAGAAAATTGGCTCGCTACGGACCCCGTTAAGCCGTAATGACGCGTCACTCACGGATTACGCGTCCGTCTCGATGAGGACGGAACAGGATTTCCGGGTGCGCGATTGCGTATCGTATCGTTCCCTCGAATCGATATTTATGATATTGTACCGAGATGCTTTATTCCAGAAATTACGCAATTATAACAAAAATAAACGATAATTATTATAAGACAATAATGATATTAGATGAATGATAAAGATATTAATAATGATATTGTCACTGGCCATTGCTATAAGATCGTAATTTCGTATCTGGAATATCTCTCTGTTATCATTTAATGATTTATATATTTATAATCAATACTTTGCCGACCGTCCGCGTAGATATATCTGTTTCACGATCCATTATTAAACGGCTAAATGGATAAATCCACTGGCGGGTCTGTCCCAGGGGAATGTGTTTTAATATTAAAACACTCCTCTTTCAAATAAAAAAATCAGTTTTGCTGCATCTGCTTTAAAAATCTAGGAAAAAATGCATGAAGTATTAAAGCAAAATCAGAAGTTTCACCACGTCCTCGTCGTTAATCTTGGAGTAAAAGGTAAGCGTGATACTAACAATAAGAAAAATATCCAACTAAATTTTGCCGACAAACACCTTCCATTATCAGGATCCGTTAGTGGATAGACCTATCTGTTTTGCGTCACACCATTCTTCTATGATTCTTAATTATAGTTTGTAGTAATAAAAGAAATTATAAGGAGAAGAAGAAGTACGATATTTTCAAAATCAATGCAGGTCAGAAAAATTGTGCGGTGCCTTATTTAGGGCGAAACTCGTACGATTTATAGTAAAGGGTTAATAGTTCTATTATATTTTTTTAGAATTTTCTTCTGGCGAAAGAGATCCCGAGGATCATAGACACTCCTAAATCAGTCCGGCCACAATTTTTACGTTTATCCTCACTGTCGAACACGCTATAGAAGTTCTATAATAGAACCTCGCGTGTTCGCTATACCCGACAGAAAATCCCTCGGGAGGTTTAACGCTACGCGCCACAATGCACTTCATTCTGCTGAAAGGCTCATCCGCCGGTAGCCGCGCTATCTCGAATCGATGTACTTTCGACGCGGATTCGCATCTTGGATTTCCCAGGCATGCGTGCTTGTACAGGCTGCTTCAGATCAGATCCGCCCGAGCCGCCCTTAGCGTACTGCAGATCATATGCGGTTGCGCTAGTAGGGAAAAAATCACTTTCAGCCCTGAGAAATCCGTAAAGCGGATCCGCGACACCCTGCATATCACGCGTATACAATCGGTACAATTGCCGTCGGACATTGGAAATCCGATCGAGGCTCAGATTCGCTGCATATTTATTTTCGCGAGAATTGGCACGAGATCCTCTTTCACGTGTTCACCGGAGAGCGAAATCCAGGAAGAAATATTGGAAGACATTTTTCTTTTGTTTGAGAGGTGATCGATTTCGAAACCTCGGCTGATCTACGGGCAAAAATCCCACCTCCCACGCGACTTCGGGGTCGAAAAGCGTCGGGAACGAGATTCGAGAATCGCGATAATTTACTTATTTTCATCCCGCGATTCGTATCTACGCGTACGAAGCATAATTAGCGCGTGCCGTGACATTTTTTTTTCTTTTTTTCCCTCTTTTTTTCCTACTCGCGGATACCTTCGAGGGGCGCGTCGGATTGCGCATTGCCACGGCTCCGTGGGACTGTATCAACCCCTATATAAGGCTGAATCCTTCCCCGCGAAAGTTTAGACGTGGCTCAGCGGGCGGTCCGACGTGTGATCGTTCCCTTTTCCGTTTTCTTTTTTTGTTTTCACGACACACACGTGACCACCACCCTGCGTGTGCAGGGATCCCAGCCCTTCTCTCCCCGCGATTCGAGAGAACCCTTATTCGCCTCGTTATGTTCGCGAAGACGAGGTCGTTCGTGCTGTCGGTCATTGTTGCTTCGCAAGTGTCGTGGCTCGTGAGTGGTAAGACGTTTGCTTATTCACAAAGATGTTTTTTCTTTTTCGTCGGAATGTACTTTCTTATTGCGCAAAGTGCCCCGAAATCCCACAATTTTCGAACGAGATCAGATCAATTTTTATCTGATTAATTTTTTTTAACTTAACACGAGATATACGCGCGCACATATTACTTTCTTTTATTATAATAATTTCCTTTTATTAAATACGCGCTCGCGTTGTTTTTTCTCTGCTGTTGCAAAGTATTATAATATACTATGTCTGGTGCGTAAAAGAAAAGAAACGGATAATTTTCTCTGGAATAAAATTATTTAAGTGCTAGTATAAGATGCATTTTTATAAATATATATAAACGAATTTTAATATCCCTGTTAGATGATAATAAGGTACATTTCAAGAAATACACACATTTATTAGTAAAATCTTACTTTTAAAGAACATCCACGTCCATCGATTTTCTTTTATCAAAAGTTTACCGACATGCTGTTCAATATTAGTGACGATAAATGTTTCAATATGCAACTTACGTATCAACGTTTTATTTTACCTCTTAATAAATACAATTGTTAACTCTTAAATGTGCAATTTCGTAGCATTCTGAATATTTTTTCAATAAATAGTGACCTTCTGGGGGGGGCCTTCCCATTCAGAAAAGAAAGAAGGCCCTTTACAGGTGTGCAAAGCCGCGCGTTTTCAGTTCGAACTTCATAAGGGAGATTACACACGGAGCATCGAAAATTCCCCGAGGTGAAAATCTAAGTCATACAAGTCATCATTAAATGCGACACATGCTCAATTCTATTGTTCTTTTCCGTTTACGAATGCTCCGCATCATATTCTCAATGCTCCATAGTCTGCAGCTCGTTCGAGTTACGTATTACACGTGCTCCAAAGTCGTATTTCTTCAAAAAGCAGCTCTTGGAGCACTGGTCTTTTTAATAATATAATATAATTAAATGCTACAAGTGCTACCTTTTGAGCATTTGTATGACATATATTTTCACCTCGGGTCGCTTTGCATAATATGCAAAGCTGCGCACTTAAGGGTCAAGCGTGTTTTGCGCGACTTTATCGATCTGTTCATTTGAAATTTCTATATGTTTCGATGGCGGGAATACGAGCTCATTGGATATGCATGGCTTGTAGTTCAATATTCTATGTCCCCTCTCGGCTTTTCTGCCGTGTGTAATCGCGCGTATGAATAAAACGAATGTATTTTCTGTGTGATTTCTTCAACAAATAGCGACACGTCGGCAGCATTTCTTCTGCGTAGTTGCGCAAATTAACGCCCCGGCGTTTCAATTTGCGAACCAATTCGAGTCCCAAGTTATTCCAGCACAGTCGCAGCTTTTCAATTACAAAAGTTATTTTGACTTATTGTGAAATATTTTATTCGAGTTAAAGCGTCTGTAATTTTACATATTTCAAGCGATATCTATGAGCAGCTTTTGAAATAATTGCTGGAATTTTTTTAAGCGACATACCTCTTGCAAATGTCGCATTGCAGAGATTATTATTCTCGGCTTTGTTCGTCCTCGATTTCAAGCCCGTGTTCAAACACAGCATTATTTTTGATTAAGCGTTCAAAATGCTTGTCGATATCCACACTCGTGACACGACGGAATCTCACGTCCTTTGATCCACTTCGCAGTGGATTACGGAAATCCTCTGCGGGTGTATAACGTGGGCGTACTCATGGCATCCCATCTCGACAGCCCGTTTGATCTTGAGCGATGTGGCCCGGCGGTCGACCTGGCTTTGGAAGAAGTGAACGAATTCCTGAATGTTCACAACGTGCAGCTGCGCAAAGTTCAAGGAAGGTAACTTTGTGCCCAATATTACTGTCGGCAAACGAAGGGAGGAGGATCGTCCATCATTTTAGACGCTGTATCAATCAAAACTGACGAAACAGCGAGGACAATTATCAAATTCGTCCGTCGAGTCAATTTAACAATCGCGACGTCCAATCTTCTCAATGCACGATAACGAAAAAAAATGTACCGGATGAAAGACGCGTAAGGGGTGTCTCGCCATCGTAATTCTCCCTCGTGTCCCTTTAATGGACCGGCTGTTCGTAATGCGTGCTCCTGTCATTTTCGCTTGGTGATTTTTTTATTTTTTTGTCGTTTCGGTCGTTGACAACGGGTGGAAAGAAATGCCGTCGAAGGAGGAAAAAGTACGTGATAAAAATATTCGAGATTACGAGTATGTCTAGAGGTAGTCACGTACAATGACTGTGATGTCATAAACGTAAATAAAAGACATTCCTTCACATCGGATGAAACGTCATTACTTTCTGCACCGTGATACGCGAATCTTATATTATTTCCCGCCGAGTTACATTTTGTGCGCGTTATAATTCGTTTCGCTGCTCACGTGCACCCCTTTTGCGTCATTACATTGATACAATTGAACAGGCATTTGCATGGAAAGATGCGCTCGTGATATAAATCGTGCAACCCTCACGAGAGATCGGCGGCAAGGAAAAAAAAAACGACGAATTATCTACGACAGAAAATTATTTTTACGTACGACATTCGCTATATCGATCATCCATTTCTCTCCTCCATACACGGTCGTATGAAAAATGTATTCATATGCATACACGGAGTATGTACCGCCGCGCCTATGTCTACGTTACGTGGTGTAATATCATCTGTTTCGCGGGGATTACACACTGAGGTTGTAATCACTCTTTTAGCGATGGCATCGAGATATATCTTTATAACGGCAGTTACTTATAATTAACTGCGATGTAAAATAACCGTTCTTCTAATGAATTAATCCCCGACGAAAATTCCAACAATTCGTTGATAATTATATACGTATCTGTTGAGCGCGAATTACACGTTGTTGTAATCATCGTTTTAATAGTGGCATCGAGACGTCCTTGTAACGGCATTTAATTAACCGCGACGTAAAATGGCCGTTCTTCTAATGAATTAATCCCTGACAAAAATTCCAATAATTCGTTAATAATTACATTATCCATTGAGCGTGAATCACGTTGCAATCACCGTTTCAGTACTGACACCAAAGTCCCGCGTCTTTATAACGGCATTTAATTAACTGTGATGTAAAACTATTTTTTTAATTAATTAATTTTTGATGAAAATGATTTTATTGACAATTACATATGTTACGCGGGTGTTACAATCACTGTTGCAATCCTTATTTCCATGAATTAACCCCCGACGAAAATTCCAACATTTATTTTGATTTATTGACAGTTTCGTACGCGAGCGACGTGGAAATTAAATTCTTTTCTATCGCGAACCGAGATTCGCCAACCGTCCGCATTGTCATTGTAAACATTTGCCGGAGAAACCGGCATATCTGCGCGCCGCGCCGCATTCTCAACATTTTCAATTAGCGCAGATCGTACTCGGGGAATTCAATCATTGGCCATTCATCGGGCACAATTAATGCGCCATTATCTCGAGTTGTTGCTCGCGGCCGGCGACGCGTCCCGTTCCCAACGCGTCGAATGCACCGTGATTATTGTTGCTATTCGTCGCTAATTGCGCGTACGAGCAATATTCGCACCAAAATGCGCATTTCGCCCTCTCAAGGACGCGGTACGTGCGTCACGTGCAACTGCACACGAGAGAGAGAGAGAGAGGGTGAGGACGTTCGGCTTATCCCTCTCGCTATCCACCCCCAGTAATCCAATCGCACTGTGTTTGCGTTTTAATACGTGATACATATGCGATCCATCATATAGTCCACTTTATGCGTCTTCACTGATTGATATTAACCATGTACGCGTACATTTCCATTATCAATGCAGGATAGGATTGTACATTTCTACGTTAACGCGGGAATTGGACTGCTGTAACCGCTGAATTCGAAAAATAAACACAGGGTTTTTTCGTTTAACGATTAAATAGCAACGTGAACATTCACGTGTGTATTAATATTAAAAACTCATATATTATTGACTATACATCTACATACAAAGGGATCAAGAAATATTGAAGTTATTGATTTTTTAAAAATTAAATGAAATCTCTCATCCAGCCCTTAGTAAGCTGAAATAAAAGAAATATCAAAACTTTTTCTTTTCTTTATATTTATAATTATCTGTTTGCATAGCAAAGGTTTTAAAATTTGTCGATATAAGAAAATAATACACTTTTCCAAAACTTGCGACATTAAAATTTCACAGGCAATTTTTTTTATCTTGTCAATAAAAAAGAATTAAATATTTCAAAAATCTCTTTGATCACTTCGTGACCAAATATAGAATGTATGTCAAATTTGAAGTAATCTGGTTGAAAAACTTTTTAGTTATATCAGAACCATCGTTTTGAGAAGACCATGATTACAGTGTACTACTCATTAATCTAATTTATTTCCTAATTTGTAATAAAACAAAAATAATACATGTACATAAATTTTCAGAAAATTCTATTTTTTCCAACTTTTACAATGGTCTAATTTCTACACAGCCAGGATTTCTTTCTAATATAATAGTTATGCTTATAACTGTGCTAAAAGACTGAGAAAAACGACAATCATTCGAACGACAAATGTTCGGTTCGAATTTCGAATTCCTCAGTTATCCGACCTGCAGCGGGGCGAGAGCACCCGGTTTAGCGGCGGACATGCATTTCCGGGACAATGTGATCGCATTCGTCGGGCCAGCCTGCGCCTTCGCCCTGGAACCGGTGGCACGTCTCGCGGCCTACTGGAACAGCCCAATTATCACTGGCATGGGTGATCAAGTGAGTCGCACTTGCTTTTGCGCTGTAGGTACACGTGTCAGCATCTAATTATCAACTCCACCGTACATTTCGTCCGCGCGATTAATTTACCATAAACGTTACATTTGCCGTAACCTCGGCATTTGACATTAATTAATCTCGCAACGATGGTCCTTGAAGACCACCCGAGTAGAGGGATGCTGTAACTGTAAATTCGTGAAATTGCGTTAAATTAGATCAATCTCCCATCTCGCACCCCTATTTTCTAATGTCCCATTTTGATGTCGCATCGTACATTTTGATATTACTCCGAATTGTGTCAACGTTAATATTAAATTATATGTGAAACGTGATTATCACTTTCTTGCGAACCAAGCCTCCCTCGGAGGGCGAACTGTCAGTCACGTCCGGTATCCTTGGAAGGATCCATAAGTGGAAGAATGAAACGTCGGTAAGAAGCGAAAGAGTCTCATAGAATCTTTTTCTTTCTTTCCAATTGCTGCGAGTTAAGCATTTATGATAGTTGATGTTGCTTGTCTGACATTTTAATTTTTTAAAATATAGCATTATTAATATCTTAATTAGCTGCTCGCTAATTACGGAGGACGGAGGACAGTCTGAGAGAGATAAATACTCTTGCATAATAATGTCACCTTACCCTCTCTCGTAAAACTCATTAAGCTCGAAATAACTATGTACGTCACAAGTTTCTCGTAATAATTATCACCATATCCCACCTAATTACTTGAATGATATATTATCATAAATTATTTACTTTTCTTAACATATTGCTTTGACAAAAGATGAAGTCTCACGGTAGAGTCCAGATATTTTTTTCTCGTAGCGATCTTTTCAACGACAGGATCTTTCGCGCTAATGTATCCTTCACCTTCTTCTCGAAGGGAATTTTCAAAGATAAAAGCAAGTACCCCACTTTAACGAGGATGTCGTACTGCCAGTGCCGTTTGCGGCTCGTCTTCGCCAGCGTGTTCAAGGAGTTCGGTTGGTCCCACGTCGCGCTGATACTGGACAGGTCGGACCTGTTCTCGTTGACGGTAGGGAAGAATCTGGAGTACGGTCTGCGTAAGAACGGGCTCCTGAAATTCGTGAGGGAGCTGGACGGGAATTCCGAGGACGAGTCGTATCACCTTTATCTGCGCGACGCGAGTATGTACGCGAGAAGTGAGTGATCGCTCTTGTCTTACGTTTGCAGAGTGTTCCGGAAGACTTGACTTAAATTCTCTCTCGGAAGAAATTGACTCTGAATTTATTAAAATGATAAATAGATACATCTTTATTGTAATTGTCATTAAAATGGATTCTAGAAAAATTGCGATTCAGAAACGCTTCAGAAACGTTCTTAATGACGATTAAAATAACAATTTGTTAACAGTCGTGATACTCAGCGTTCGTGGAACGCTGGTCAGGAGATTTATGCTGGCCGCGCACGAATTGGGCATGACGAGAGGGGACTGGGCTTTCCTCGACGTCGAGATATTTCACGTAAGGCCATAAAAAATGAAAAAATAATATCGTAAACCCGTCATACATCAACGTGACAGCAAAACTATATCACGCGTGACACTTCTCCATCAATATAAAAGCGATCAAATAATTTTTAAGGGTTCCTACTGGGGCGATCACGACTGGGAGGTGGGGGACGAGGACGATGCCAATGCCAGGAAGGCTTACGAGGCTCTGCTGAGGGTGTCTCTCCTTCAGCCGACCAGTCCGCGATTTCAGGATTTCGCTGAGAACGTCAGGCAACGCGCGCAAACTAATTACAATTACACATTTCCGGAGGGTGAAGAGGTGAGGTCCAATTAAAATAGAGTTCTGCAATGTGACAATGTAAAAGATTTCTCCAAATCTAATCTTGAGAGCACAATGACATCCGAAACTCGAAAGTCGCGATTTTTCGAGGGTTCAAGGGCAATTATCGATCAAGAAAATTGATACTCAGGGTGAAATGAACTTCTCGCTTTTTGCACAGGTGAATTTCTTCGTCGGAGCATTTTACGACGGTGTTTACTTGTTAGGGATCGCGCTGAATGAGACCCTGGCCGAAGGTGGCGATATCAGGGACGGCATATCTATAACGAGGCGAATGTGGGACCGAGACTTCATAGGGATTACGGGTCACGTCAGGATAGACGACAATGGAGATCGTGACGCGGATTACAGCATCCTTGATTTAGATCCCATTACCGGAAGGTCACTGAAAATTTATGTATTCCGTTCGACGCGGCTTTAACGTTGGCGGTCGAGAAGCAAATTGCGAATTTATAATGAGTAGACGCCTAGGAAACTATAAGACATTTTTTTCTAAATTAGATAAAGATATCGTAGATTATCTTGTTATATCAAGGATGAGAGTAGTTCTCTTCAACATTAGAGAAAATAAAAGAAATTCTATAAAAATACGATACGAAAAGAGGATCAATTCAGCCGATCTAAAATATTATTAACATTATATGTTAATAAAATATCACATAAATCGTCAAAGATGAGTTGAAAGATATTGACAGGTGTTTTGCAGGTTCGAAGTGGTCGCTCATTATTTGGGACTAAATCGAGAATACAGTCCTATGACTGGCAAAAAAATCCACTGGCCCGGAGGAAGGGAAGGACCCCCGCCAGATATTCCGGAGTGCGGGTTTTTGGGAAACGATCCGGATTGCACATCGAGGAGAGAAGCTTACACGTTTGTAGCTTACACGGGCATAGCGCTCGCCGTGTTTTTGCTCGCTGCTATTACAGCCGCGTGTCTTTTATACAGGTATGCACGACGCGATTCGTCAGACCTTACATTTGATCCGAGTTTTGTATAAACACAAACAGTAAGTATGTAAAATAAAAGAAATGAGAGAAAATATTAAAAGCACCGATATAAAGACATTAATATAAAATTGTTTAGAATTTATATAATTAATTTGTGAGAAATATAAAATTATACTAATCGACACGATGAAATTTTTTTGCACAGACATTTGCGGCTGTCCGCCGATCTCAATAACATGTCCTGGCGCGTAAGACCCGAGGAATTGCTTCTGGAAGTTGGGAAACAGTTCTCGTCGAAGATAAATCTGCACCAAGCGATGTCCGACGCAAATGTGAGCGATAAATTAGGATTACGCGCAACGTGCATGGAGAGCGCGACAAGAGATTACTTGATTTGATTTATTATTTAATCGTAGAATTATGGGTTGGAACAGAGGATACGTCGCGGTTCGCAGATCAGTTGCGAATCTCTGCCGCCTACGACGGTCTTTACCACTATCGGGATATACAAGGGCGAGAGGGTAGCCATCAAGAAGATCACGAAGAAGAAAGTGGTCGACGTGACGAAGAAATTGCTCTGGGAAATCAAGCAGGTCAGGGACGTTACGTCGGAGAACACCGTGAGGTATTTAAAAATTTTTCCCCCGTGTTTTTCATTTCGTAAACAATTAGAGGATGACCGTTCGCAAGATCTCTTCGATAGCATAAAGTATTCAGCATCAGCGTTATAACATCGCTGACGCAACTTCAAGCTGCCATTGCAGTTTCTTGTCGTTTATTAATAAATTGAATTGCTCGCTAGATTTATCGGAGCGTGCCTCTGTTCGCCGTCGCCGACTGTTTTAATTCTAACCGAATACTGTCCCCGAGGATCGTTGAAGGATGTTCTTGAGAACGAGGCGATCAAGCTGGATTGGAATTTTCGGATGTCCCTAATCCACGATATCGCCAAGGTAGAGGCAGGTGCAGAAGTTGTGTTTCTCCTAGGTTCTTAAATATACATTTTCGATACATTTAAACCATTTTTATATAACTATAACTTTATATAACTTAATTATGTCTATAATCGATCAATGTAATATTAATTGGTGTGTCACGCATCAAAGCGTGACGCGAAAACGACAAAGAGATTGCTTCCTCGCAGGGAATGTCTTATCTTCACGCCAGCGAGGTTTCCGCTCACGGAAAATTACGATCGTGTAATTGCCTGATCGACGGTCGCTTCGTATTAAAAATCTCGGACTTCGGCCTCAAAACTCTCACCACGCCCTCCGACATGATTATAGACGAGAGCTATTACACCAGTGAGTTGCATAAAGAGAAAATAAATCGATATATTAAAGGTGGGGCATCAATATGACGTTTCGTCTACATTTTCAGAATTGCTTTGGATCGCCCCGGAACTCTTGCCATTAACGGTAACACCCGGTAGCGCGGCGACGCAGAAGGGCGACGTTTATAGCTTCGCGATTATTCTGGAGGAGATAGTGGTCCGCGGTGGTCCGTACGAGGTAGCCAGGACCTTTATGACGGCGCAAGAGGTGCGATCCGTTTCATTCCTGTCCTTTTAATTCTAATTTTAGCGCGATTTCTTTATCACTCCGATGTCTTTGCTGCAAAGATCGTAAGCAGGGTATCAGCGTCGGAGAATCCCCCCTTGAGGCCGGAAGTCACGCCGAAGGATTGCCCGCCGGACATACTGTCGTTGATGGAAAGGTGCTGGACCGAAGTTCCCGACGAACGGCCTAGCTTCCACGCGATTCGCGGCACGATACGAGGAATCATGAAGTATTTTCATTTAAAATCTTATAATTAATCATGGCACACAGGCGACTCATTCGCATCACGTCTATATATTTTTCATATATTTATATTATATCTTGATATCCTACGACCGAATCGACCATCGCAATAAATACAGGAATTATATAATAAACGTAAGATATAAATACGCTACAAAAGAATTGCGTCCACGTTTCAGGGGATATTGCGAGAATTTAATGGACGATCTTCTACGGCGGATGGAGCAATACGCCAATAATCTGGAGGCGCTCGTTGAGGAAAAGACCGAGCAGTTGAGCTTAGAGAAGCGTCGCAGCGAGGAACTGCTGTACCAAGTGCTCCCGAGGTATCAGAATCATTCACCGTCACTTTATTGAGCTCTTCGGCTTTTCGCCCTTTTTTAATAGAGCGAATTTTTTAAAGGCAGGTCGCCGGTCAGCTGATGGCCGGGGAAATGGTGCAACCGGAGCAGTTCGAGTGCGTCACCATCTACTTCAGCGATATTGTCGGTTTCACGGTGCTATGCGCGCAGAGCACGCCTATGGAGGTCGTGGATTTTCTGAATGATTTGTACAGTACCTTTGACAGTATTATCGGATTCTACGACGTTTACAAGGTAGACGTATAACAAAATAGACTAAGTAAGCGCGCGTAAATGATTCGTTCCAGGAAAAAGAAGCGCATTTGCGCCAAAGTTGCTCAAACTCTAACGACAGACGCTGGGACGACTTTGAGAAAGGAAATTATCTTGAAATTGAGACTGATTCGCAGGTGGAGACTATAGGAGACGCGTATATGGTAGCGTCTGGTCTTCCGGAGAGAAACGGCGACGAACATGCAAGAGAGATTGGACTGATGGCCCTGGCGATATTGGATGCCGTCAGATCGTTCACCATAATGCACAAGCAAAACACTCAACTGAGCGTGCGGATCGGCGTGCACAGCGGTCCGGTTTGCGCCGGGGTGGTGGGTCAAAAGATGCCGCACTATTGTCTCTTCGGCGACACCGTGAACACGGCGTCTCGAATGGAATCTTCCGGTCTTCGTAAGATAAATCCTACATTAGAGCGACAATGACAATTGAAAAAAAAACTCACAAAAATTCCGAGTCTTAAAAATTGAATTTCTGTCGTTTGAATTTCACAGGATAAAGTAACTAGGATTAAGTAACTAATTATAATTATTTAATTATAATTTATGTCTCGCAGCTTTGAGAATACACGTCTCCGAGGCGACGAAGAATATCTTGGACAAGTTTAGGACGTTCGACCTTGAGCTCAGAGGCGAGGTGGAGTTGAAGGGAAAGGGTAGGGTAACATCTTACTGGCTGACCGGTTGTTCGGAGCCCGACTCCAGGTTGGCCGTGCCGAGGTATCGCAGGCTCAGTAGCAGCCAACCCGAGAACAATTTGAATCCACTAATCTTTCCGCCAAATAATACGAACGGCCCGAAACCAAGTAACAATACCTTCATCAACTTGGCGGAATTATAATGATTAACATTTAGGGTACGGCAACCTTTTTAGGGTTGCAACGAGGAGGAATTTCCAATGTGCCACACGCGTCACTTGAGGTATAAAAATGTGCGCAAAAAAATTAGGGATCCATAAGAATTACCGTAGAGGCGCTACTTTTTTTCGGTGCCGTTCTTCGATGTGTAAAAATGACTTAACGCTACATCAGTATGAATTGGATGTATAATAAAATAGTTTTAGTCTTATTACAATTACACCTTTTATTCGGAATTTTACATCGATAGCGTCTTATTTATTTAAATAAAGGAAAAACGATAGGCTCTTCGTGGACAAGGGTATGTGTATTAAATTAATATCATCTAAGCGATACTGATCATTTAGCTTTACCTTGGAGGGGGTACAAGCACATTGCACAAAATTGGTACGTACACTAATACAATAATTTATCATCTAACAATAATCTACATAAAACTACTTTCTAGTCTTTAGTTTCTTCTTTTTTTCCTTTTAATGTAAAAGTGTTTGATGTAAAAGAGAAATATAAATCAATTCAAACTAATTTTTCCAATACTTATATAGTACTGTGCTTTTTGTGTATGTCACATCGTCTTAATTTTATACATATGTATTTTCAACATGTATTTTTAAAACATTACAATATTAGCATTCTCCGATTCTCCTTCGTTATCGTTATCATTACCATGATCAATATCGCTACTGTAAACGATTAAAAATCTCTGTGATCTCTATATTTTTATTTGTCATTATATCTAGAAGGTCTTGTCAATCGATTCCATTTGTGACAAAATCTTGACAATAGATATTATCGTTGTAAGCTACTTAGACGCCAGGAACATTATTAGTCTGCAAACGAAAAATTACACGTTGTACATATAAGTTACACTCATCGTGTATTATATTGTAATAAAGTAACTGCAGTAGAGAGAGAGAGAGAGAGCTCTATCGCGTTCTAAAATCGGTCCTTTACCTAAAACTGATGGCTTTAGCAGCGAGAAGTCTATTACACTCCGCCGTGTCCGGTAGCGGCAATGTAAAATATGGGCTCTCGTTTTCCTGCTCGGTGAACTCGAATCTGTGAATTCTCGGATGGACTTTCATATCGCCAAACGGGCCTTTCAAGATCAAGTAATAAACTGGTAGCGGATAAGTGGTTTTTGTCTTTAGTATCAGCTACGAAACACATATTTTCATACTTAGATCGCAGTGTGTACATCGTACATCGGATTTATATTTCAATAATCTTTTTTACTCTTAGCTCGCGTACATGTGCACGTTACACGTATATGAATGACATGTTGCCATACTTAAAGCTCTTTCTGAAATTAGTAAGGACATGCGGTTTTTCGTACTTGGTAAGTTATGTCTCGCTCTGAACTTTGAGTAGGATCGCGTTGATTGCTATTGATCCTGGCCTTCACTACCCACTGATTGTTGAAAGCGCCAAATCGTGAGGTTTCGTAAAATAGTTTATGAATAAACTCGTCAGTACGATACGGCTTCATCTGTAAGTCTACAAATGATAAAATTTTACAGATAATTGATAAATCCTTCGAGCGTCGTCTGTAGCTATGAAAGGAAGAGAAGATACAATAGAAAGACAAGTCAAGAGAGCTAAAGTTAACATCGTGACCCAAAAGAATCATTTATACAATTGTAATCTGTCCGTTGCTGCGAGGAAAAAAAATCATATGGCATACATTTTCTCTCTAGTAATCTATAGATTATTTTAATATGTCTGCCTAACGTTATAATAATGCTTAACAATTGATACAGACCGTTGAACGTGATTTTCTCGTAGGACAAAAGATCAAAGACATTGTCATAGAGCCTACGTTCTTCCAAGGTGCGGGCATCGATCTCGCGCAGAGCCTCCATCACGTCCGCACCCGTACGATGAGGATGAGCGCAGTGACCCTCGTGTTCCGGGATCTCGTGATTCGGACCTCGCCACGGACAACCGATTCTACTATATTTGCAACTAGATATCCTGTACAAGTAATTAGATATTGGATGAGCACACACATAAATACAAGTCGTATAACAAGGAGAGCATGGTGGATTGTGAGAAAACTCTAAGGCTTTAAAACATATATTTCTAATCTGCGATGCATATTAAATTTTAGGAAATTTTAGGGACGTTATGTTTGTGTGCACACAAATATAATTGCCTTCTACTACTATTTGCGCAGTCCACCTGTAATTACATTGTAAAGAGATCAGTTGCATTAGTTGAGAGATGACAATGAAAAAATCCCCGGACATGTGAGATTATAAGTTTTGCCTTACGGATTTACCTTTCCTCGCACATAGCCTCCTCATGGTGCTCTAAGGAATTTCGCGGGAACTCCTTCGCGCAATATTGACATTCGGCAGGTAACTCAGACACGGCTTTTTCAACTGCCAGATTTCGTGACGCGGTGGTTTTGCTGATTTCGATTCTGCAGTTGGGGCATGTTGCCATCTCGTCCCGCAGCCTGGCATCTGCGAGGACATGAGTGAAGCAACCAGCACACATCAAGTGTCCATTAGCACACTGTGAACATCATTGCAGCATGTATTATTAACGTTCTTGTGTTTTGTTAAATTTTCTTTTTTATTTTTTACATATATAAGAGAAGGCTAAACACCTAGTTCTCGTACATGTACGTTATACGTTTACAAATGAATTAACTATTTAAGATGTATGCAACTCTCTAAATCACAAATTTCAACGACTTTTCGTGAGTAACATACCCGACGTTATTAATTCAATGTACATATTAACAACAAAGATATTTCTTTTCTGTTTTATCACAACGTTTTGTTGCGCAAAGCGTTCGCTCTCCGTTTCGCATTATCTGTGCGCACTACAGAACCCCCAGAAACCCAAATAGAGAACCAAAAAAATTAATGCCATGTATATTACCATCACTTTGACGTTTAAACCTGAAACACAAAATCGTACGGATACTCATTAATCACAGATATACTTATCAAGATACTTATCGAGATCTGTTTTAAATTATCACGAGTAGTCTCTAAGGAATTACTTTTAACGGTGCCAATACATATCGATGACACAGACGGGAAGAAACGAGGATGATGACACGTGGGACAAGTGAAAAGGGGGTGTTTTATGCGAAATAACTAACTAATAACCTTTAAGAATATTTATTTTTATCTTGCACTATACAGTTTGTACAGATCTTTTTTTGTTTTGTTTCTGTTATTCGCTTTCTCTCCCTCACTCTCACTCTCTCGCTGTTGACTATAACTGGGCATCGGTTTCGCATTAATCTAACAATAGGCCCTAACAAAAGGCCCTTATATTCTCATTGTGCTCTGAATATTGTCCCTGCCACTCGATAGTCTCTTATAGTAAACATAGCGTTTCGTAAGGTTCAAGTATCATTATATATTATACACTAAACAACTACAGAGATCTAGAATCTTAAGTACTTCACTCTATTTTATCTAAACCGATTTAATAGAGAACACTAAGTGAACACGTGGTCACCGACCCCGTTATATTCCGTGATAGCTATAGAAACAAACATCGTTCTTTATAAATGCGATGGGTTCTATGTAAAAGAAAAAGGGGGGCGGGGGCAGGGTGCGGGGGACGTTTGTAGAGACTTACAACTGAAATAATACAATGGATAAGTCTTTGTGTCACAAATGAAAGCGTCTACGTGCGTCTGCACAGGAAACTTTACACTATGAGTTTACACACATATTATCCGTTTTAACATTAAGAATAATCAAGATAGGCGCGATACAACCTCACTGTTACAATAGTTATTATAAATCCCTTTACGCCGTGTATCTCGCGTGTGTCAATACTCTAAAGAAAGGTATATCGAGATGAAAGAAAAAATAAAAATTAACGGGACCGACGGGATTTCTCTGGGGAATATCTACAAACAGTTTACCGTGTAATCCCTCTTGCGATCAACGTTTCTAAACGAGTATGAGTAACTGCATGCATACACACAAGTCCAGAATGCTGCTTCACACTCTGTCTAAGGTACCTGTTTAGGGATATTCCGAGGTATTCCTTGTATCTCTCCAGTAGTTGAAATTATATGAACACCGCGTTTTATTATATTCGCAGTTACAAAACAAAAGGCCAGATAAGTGTAAACAACTGCGGAAGCGTAACAGATGCGCCACATGGAAAATTCTGCGTGTAACTTTTTATATAGTATCAGGAAAAAGTGTTCTCTTTCTTAAATAAAAATCAAACACCTGGTTTCTCGAGGCAAAGATATTTCGCATACGCGTCTTACGGTTTTTTAATATATCAAGTCGATCTGTAATTGTAAAGGAAAACTCTTCTCGTATATCATATATACAAGTTTGCCACACAGAGATCCGCTGATTGGATACACCAGCAGACACATATCGTTTCCTTTAATATAAAGAAAAAAATATAAAGTCACCTACCTGCGGAAAACTTAACATGTCTCGTCTTGTCTCGATAGACAAACTCATTATTCGACCTGTGTATAAAGCTCAGTTTATGAGAGACAGGGGGACTATACGATTATTGTTATCATCATACTTGCTACCACATATTTCGGCGTATATTTTAACGTTATCGACACTAGGTAGAGATGAGAAACATAAGGGGGGAGGTCCAGCTTGGTACTGAGATGCGTTACATCACGACTCATATCTGCATTGCCGTAACAAAATAGAAAAAAAATGCAACTATTTGACAGAGATGATTCGTTAGTCACACCTAGATCGCACGAGCTTGAAAGAAAAGGGAAAAGCAAAAGATGGAAACGGAGAGAGAGAGAGAGAGAGAAAGAATTTTTAGTAGAGGGATAAAGTTGAGAGAGGAGAAGATGCAAGATCCAGAGAGCCAGAGAGTCCGCTGTGAACAATAAGAAAGCAAAAGCGCGAAGTTCCGTTTTCTGCATAGCGCACAAACTTTCTCCCAGAATTAAAGGCGTAGGTCGTACGTTTCTATACGAGATATCCGCAGCTTTTGATCGACTCGGTCGCACTTCTTCCAACGCGGGGTGAATGGGATGCAACCGTTGCAACCGTTGCAACCTGGTCGACGTTACCGAAAGAGAGAGGCTTCTAGGTAAGCGGTCTTGCGCCTGGCGACTGTCTCGCGGAAGGTATCCACGACAAACGACCTGGACTCATACTCGTCTTCGTCAGGGAAGCAAGATTGACGCGCGACCGTCTCGCTTACGCATCTCGTCGCTCTGAAACTCGGCATCCGAACGGAACGGGTCGATGGACTGGGGTAGGCCATCGCGGGAAGGGGGAAGGTGGTGGATCGCACGTCGCGATTGTCCGTCGCGTCGCGAATCGCGAATCCCCGGGACGATCGTCGAATTTGAGGACACACGGGCCAGGTTTTTACTTATCTTCCCAATAACGAGACCACGAGAGCTCCGGGGTGCTCCGTTACGCCAGGCCTCCCGCGGAAGAGGTGGAGGAGGAGAGGAAGGTGGAGAGGTAGGAGGAGGGGAAGAGAGGGGGGGCCCGACCTACCTGATAGACGGCCGCGCGAGGCAGATCGAGGCATACTGCGCAGCAGAGGATGCCACCCAGACGGTGCTCAAGTTTCTGCTCGGTTTTCGCGGCGTCCTCGGCGCGCGTCGTCCTGCGCCGCTTCTTGTCGGGCTCGTGGAAGTCCTCGGGCTTGTCGTGCTCCTCGCGCAGCGGGGCCGCGACGGCGGTGGCCGCCGCGGTCGCGGCTACCTGCTCCGCGACGCCGCTCGACGATGCAGGCTCGTTGCTCGGGTCCGCCATGTTGCTTGTTTTGGAGTTTTCCCCTGAACGAACGCGAGAAATGCGCAGATGTAAAGAGACGCCGTTCCTCCACCTCTCCCTCTCCCTCGCGCGTTCTCTCCCTCTCTTTTTCTCTCTTTCTTTCTCACACACTCTCTCTCTTTCTCTCTCTCGCCCTGACCTGACGTAATGCAACGCGCGCACTAGTGTCCGGCCCTCTCGCACACTCTTTCTCTCTCTTTTTCTCTTCCCCGCCGACCCTTTTTTCCTCGCCCTTTCGGAGCGCACTCGCGTGCTCGCGGCTCGCGGGACGCGGCGCCCGGAACTCTAGCGTGCTCAGCCGGATGCTGACATACCGCCGGAAGCTAACAATTTTTGGAGTAGCCCTAATATAAGTACGAATAACCTCACGCATATAAACATGCATGTGTACATATTTATATGCATATGCATGTGTATATAGCGTTCTAAATTAATTTAGCAAGTATAGTGGATAAAAATGTGAACCTTCGTCACCCTTTCGTACACTTCCCAGCCGTGCTTTCATACGCACGTTCCACGCGATCGCATAATTTTCGTGGAGATGGATACTTCCGAACTGCTTCCGAACGAGGTTATGTCACGCGAAACCTCTCCGCGACCAAAGACCTGAAGTTTGGCGCACATCCGCACATCGCTGTGTCGTTGATGGGTGTGAAAGGTGGAGGGGGAGGAACAATCGATTCTCAGGGGCGGAAGGAAGGGACGTCGATCGATCGATCGAGCGTCGCGACGATCGCGGCGAGGGACGCGGCGCGGGGGAATGCGGTAGTCGCGTGCAGGAACTGCAGGAACGTGAACGTAGCTCCGAGTAGCTCCGGAACGAAGCGGGGGACGGCGGGAATCCGCGGGGATCGATCGATCGCGAGCGAGGAGCGGTGGGCTGTAGAAGCGGGTGAAAGGTGGAGGGCGTACGCCGCACGTTGGCGGGGGTCAGTGATCGAGAACGCCACGCTGCTTTGTTTATGCGCGTCGTGGGATTTAAAGCTGGGATTTAAAACGACGGCGAAGGGAAAGGGCTGGCACTTGGCAGAAGACTTCGAGGACGGAAAACTCTCCGTTTTGAAAAACCCGAACGCCTCGGAGGACAAAACGTGAAATATATGTTTTAAAATGAAATGGATATATGTGTACATAATAAATAAATAAATAAATATATCTCTTTATTTATCAATATATGTATATATATTCATTTATTTATTTATTATAGCATAAAAAACATGCATATTCAACGTATTTTTAGTTCAATAATTAATTCCTGATTAATTCCCAGTTCGTGCCTCGGAAAGCAAAAGGGGAACGATTTTCGAAAGCGTGGGGAACGTAAACAAGATGAGTATGTTGAGTACATCACTCTGCAGCAACCCTTCCCCCTCTCCACGTGAATATAAGAGCGATCTCCGGACAGGAAACGGAGCGCTAAACCAAGGAGTCGGAGCGATCGTACATCACGCATATACACGCGCACAAAAACCGCATACCGCGCATATCTCAGGACGGCGTAATTCGATTCGAATAGCGGTCATCAGAGTTAGAAGAATGGAATCTCAATCCGCGCAATAAAATCGCGCCTCGATCGATCGCTCGGGGCTATCGGAAGCGCGCGATCGTCGGGGTCACTGATCGAGCGGACGCGCGCCGCCGCTTTGTTTACGTCGATCGAAACGCGTACTTTCCGTGACGATAATCCCCTTCCCTCCCCGATTTCACTTCGTTCATTCACTTTGGCTAATTGGTTCACGCTCTTAATCAGGCGATATATCGATCTCGCGCGGCTACCCACAAAAGATAACGATTATTCCAACGCTTCGTGCCAACTCATGACTCGTGACTCATTCCGAAAAAAATCATTACTTTTGTCAGCATCAAAATGCTGATGTTCTAACGAGATGAAAAAAAAAAAAATAATCGCGGATTCTGGCAAAATTCTGTCGATAAATGGCATGGCTAAACCAGCTATTTTATCTTTCTTTATCGCCCAACGACATATGACCTTCGAGCTTGGCTTCCCGGACAATAGTAATGCGTAGTTCGGTCGGAACAAAGCGACTGCTAGACGCCCGCGATTAATATTCAATTCGTCGCTAGAAACGATCCGCGTAAAATTCAAATCAATTCCGAGGTGTATCAAAGAATTTTCTGTTCACAATTACATTTTAAATAGTATAACAAATTTCGAATTATACAAAAATTACGAGACGTATAAACGACCTATATAAAAAAAGTCGGAGACTCGAGCGTACACATTGGATAAAATTGCGCGTATAAAATGCGCGTCGATGTCAGCTGGACGTGATCTCGTACTTACTCGTAGGCACTCTCTCGTATTTGGGCGTCGAACTCTCGCGAATTACGTGGCCAGTCGATCGGCGATCGGATCGCACTCCAGGAATCCAGTCGCGACCGAATTGTCCGCGCGTGAGACGAGGCTCGAACTACGGGGACATGCCGCAGCTGCTGCACCAGATGCACAGCACGGAATTACGAGGCCCGACCAATCGCGGGAGGCTCAGAGGCACGCGAGCGGGGCACGCCGAGATACACACGCCGATCTCGGGAGCCACGAGGGCGTCGGGAAAAGCTGTGCCTCTCGAATAGACGGGCGTGAGAGGTAGACGCGAGTCGACAAAAGAAAATTCACGCCTTAAACAGTTCCTTAAAACAAAAAGAAAATTAACATCGAGATCTCCCATTCGATTCCTAAATTGAAAGCTTAAGGAAATGGAAAACTGATAGCAGAGGAGACATATGGAACTTCACGAATATCGAAAATATAACAAAATGAATTTATATAAATCGTGATCAGCCTCTTCATAAACCTGTCGGACTTGTGTGCTCGATGATACGCTGAGGATACAAGAAATAACATTAACTTCGTCAAATACCTTCCTTCTTTTTTTTTTATTAATTCATTTCGGTATTGTCGTAGCCGATTTATATCGCATACTCGCATGTAATTATCTTCTTAAGTTCATAAATGCACTAGCCAAAAAACTTTTTAAAAAATTGACCTACATTCAACGATTTCTCGCACGCTATTGAGATACATTCGTCCAGATTCTTTATGATTGTGCAAAATAATTACATGCGAATACTGCATAATTCTCGTGTACACTCGCTGTCTATAGTTACATAAAGGGTTCGATGAAAAACAATTCATTCGCGTGTACCAAAGAGCCGAGAAACTTTCGGAAAGCTCATTGCTTCGGTTTGTCCCTTTTTCGCAAACGTCACCCTCGATGCGTACAAAAATAACGCTCGTTCTTTGTTAGAAAAAAATTTGATCAAGCTACTACAATACTATCTGCAACGGTGCAAGTTACTCGCTGTAGAAAGACTAACATTTTTAACCATCACACATTTAACTGTACATCCAACTGTATGGTGCACGTGTTGCTGAACTGAAAAAGTTGGAAACATATACCGCCAGTGTCTTGGTGTGTCAGTCGCGCGAACCAAACTTAATTAATTTTGCAATTAGAATCGTGCAATCGTTACTTCTCTATCATTTTATCACACTGTTTGTTATTTGTTAAATAATATTGCGTTGTATTTACATACATCCTGAATCACGGTATTTATATGTATGAGTTTCTTTGCAATCTGAAGAGTCTTCTATTGTTTCGTCAGAAAATGTACAATATAGCGTAAATGACGCTACAAAATGTAGAAGAGTAGAAAACTTTCGGTATACGTTGCCGTTACTTAAATATAAACGTTCTCTCCTAAACGTTGTACAACCGAGAATGCGTTTCGAGACGGCTGTCGACTTTGTACTTTCCATAGTATTTCTGAAATATCTTCCTCGCTACGTCGTGGTTAGTGTTATTAGGAAATTTTGACGTATCTAATCTAGTCGAATACAGAACGTTCGTCTCACTACCTAAATAATGTTTATACGCTTTAAGTTATTGCTCGGCGTTAAGTAGCTTCTTTCAGGCCACGGCACGCTCACGATAATCTCCTCTCAACGCAATCGCACGCCAAAGTGGGTTATTGACTCCACCAAAAACGCGTGCGATACCATAAATAGTATCTTCCTATGTACATGTGTAACGTGTACTTAATTTATTAGTATTTACAAATACACAGCTTCTCAGATTGCGACTTTCGTCCATGAAAGTCTCTTCTCAAGCCCGAGTTTCCTCCAGGTTCTTTCACTTCTCGCCGAAACTGTGCTTCCGCCACATTTGCAATCTATCATTCTTTCTCTGAGCAATATCACCTACATCTGCAAACGATATAGGGACAATTACGAATCTCTACAACTGGAAATTTTGCATGTCGAGAGATCCTAAGTATATGGCTTTACCGCACCTGTCGCACCGCGATCGGTCTCCGTTGTTATATCGCCGTTTAACGGTTCCGGTAGCTTGATCTTGCTGACCTGCTGTTGATTCTGCATCTCGGACACAGTCGCGAACATTATGCTGGTAGAGTTTTTCAGCCCGTTATACGATTGTTCCAATTGCTTGAACTTGCCAATTAGTTCCACGTCGGTTGTGCGTATCTCGTTCATCTGTATTAATTAGATATTAACGATTATATCAAAATGCCGATCAATAGAATCTCGTATTCGATACGCACCTTCTCTGTCAATTGCTGAATCGATGCTAGAACGGAAGCCTGCTCGGACATTTTAACACACTCTCCTTGCAATGACATCATTGTTGTGTTAATAGCCGCCGTCGCTTCTTGAAGCGAAACTAAGTTTCTCTGCAACGATAAAGAAACGAGACGTGACTATTTAATACTTCAAATGTTATTACAAAATCTATACGCCATAAATCGTTACACCATACTCACGCGATCTTTGTTTTGATCATCGGCGACCCATTGTAATTTGCTCGATAAGGTCTCGTTAACATGCGTTAAATTATTCATTAAATGCAATATTGTGAGGTTCAGTTTGTCAGTCTTAACTTGCGCTTCGTCGGTGCTCAGTATTTGAGGCTTTTGAGTAACGTTCGACAATTCTACCAGGGTGTGCTACAAGAACGTTATAAATTTATTAATAATTCTTTCATCTATTTTCACCTATTCATTGATTCATGGATATATTATGGATATAAAGTTATTTGTGAATTATATATAACTAATATATATGTATATTAGTTACATATATCACATAATTTATAACTCATTTTACACAACATCGTACGACGAATGTTGAACAAATCAAACTATTTTCATTTCCGTTCGCGAATATCGATTCGTATTTACTTTAATACTGCTGATGTTTTGTTGCATGGTGGTCTGTGCATCCTGCACCCTCATGTTCGTCTCTTTCAGGGTTTTCACCGTGGCCCCGAGATCCCTTATTTGACTGCCAAATGTTGCTACGCTAGTTGACAGCTCGTCCAAGCGTTTCGGCAAATTGGCCATTTCGGGCGCGGCTTGGAAGTACTCCTGCACTTTATGCAAATCTTGCTGAATGTGTGCCAGCTGTAAAAGTATCGATCCGGAAAGTCGTGAGTCATCTCGCGCCACAGTATTGCAGTATCGAATTATCGATGTTACTTGTGCGGTTTTACCTGTACCGTGAAATTATTTATCTGCTGCTTGAGATCGGACAGCCTGGAGAAAATTATGGTTTGGTTATTCTGGAGATCTCTCGACAATGAATGGCATTTCTGCAGAGCGTCCGGGACACCCTCGCTGCCCGCTATCACTATAACATACAAGAAATTAAGTACAAAAGTGCGAAAAAAATAAAATCGCGCGGTATTATAACGAATTCTAAATTCTGAAAGGTTCTAATTAAAAATATTTGCAGAAATCGGTTTTCTAACGCATTAAACCTTTAGATATAAAACAACATTTAAATATAAAAACAATTTTTGTATATTTATAACGGTATTCAGGCTCGTGCTTATTTGTTCGCATTTTCGAATTAGGTACAAATAATATTCGCTCTTTATTGACTTGATTTGACCGCTTAATGCCGGGCTTCGCGGATGTTCGACCAATACCTTGGTCTAACTCGGTTCGCAGGGCGGTAAGCTGTTGACGAACATCGATGAACAACCATATCAGGCTCGCGGTCGCTAATACGGAGGCACATGCCAAAAAGGCGTTGCAGGCCTTAAGAAACCCGGGACAAGCGCGACCCCTCCTTCCCCTGCACTTGCGTCCATTTCTGGTGGAAACGTTCCAGTATTCCGAACGATCGTCGCTGCTGTCCGTCAATAATTCCTACAAAAAAACGTAAGAGAAAGCAGCTATAATTCCAATTAATCAGCAGTGAAAAAAATAGCGATGTAATCCTCATTTGTATTACAGTCATAATTTTTTCTCATAACTCATGTATCATTTCTTATCTTGCTTCTTGACATAATTTTGCTTTGTCGTTTTCAGGCACATTAGTGAAATACTTCCAATCGACGAGTCATATTATCCACGTTTATGACTTTTATCTCGTTTTTGGAGAACAAATGCAAGCATCGACACACAAATGAATTCGAGAGGATTTTGTCTTCGTGTTTGCTCCCAGAATCATCTCTCTCTACACCGGTGCCAAATGTATTTTTCATTATCTATACATTATGTACTCGGAAGAGAGTCTTGCTACCCATTATTAACTTATTTTTCACCGACTCGCAGACTCAAGGATCGTTGTTCCTCGCGGGGAGGAGACCGACGTCGAAAATTAATTGGTCTTAATCACCTGCGAGCTGCGTTTCCCGGAGCTCCGGCGAGAGATAGCGTGCGCCGGTGCCAGGGCGTCGAGCTCCTTCCGCTTCTTCATCTTCTTCGTCGGCTGACGAAGCGGCACCGTCACCGCCACCGAGTCCATCTCAAGTAAGACCGCGCCGCCTATTTTTCAAGGGTTTTCCTCGGCGAGCCGCCTCCCGATTAACACACTTCACTCTCGACGTTCCCCCCGACGGGCACCGCACGATCGCCGCGAGCTCGCAGAATCGCTCCGCGATCGCGCGCGATCATCTCTCGGTTATCAGCGAACAACTGCTCGACCGCCGGCGCTCACACTCGCGGGAGAAGCTTGCGCGATTTCTCGATATGCGAGCCCGGACGGTGCGGCTGCTCGGAAATTAATCGGCACGAAAACCTTCGCTTCGGTCTACATTTTCGTCCGACGCTTCCTCGCTGTGTTTTCAGGATTTGGTTGGCGCACTTTAATCAAGTCACGGCTCTCGTTAAACGTGTCTCGTACCTATGCACACTCGTTAATTAATTGCATTCCTAAAATTAATTGCACTTCGCGGATAAATGTCTTGTATTGCGAATAATTGTGTAATAATGAAATGAATTGAACGATGTGTCGCGGCCGAAGTTGGTGTGTTGCGATCAACGTCTACGTGAAGTTTCAGAGAGGACAATAATTAAATTTGAAGGCTGATTAGCACAGACATCGTAAAAAAATATAGCCGATGTAAAACACATTAATATAAAAGAGATGTCAATAGATGCCTTCGCAGAACTTCTCAGGCAATTTCTTCTGATTAGGAAATTAATTCCGAATTAATGTTAAATACACCGTTGAGCAAATTGCTAGATAAGAACAAGATATTATAATGTTTAATATTATGCAAAGAACATAAAGATAACCGCTGGATCGTGAAAGATTACAGCATTAATTATTACACGAAAGATTACACGATTAATACTAATCTTAATCAATGTTTCTCGACAACCCTATCATTAGCTTTCTATCTCACTGACATTTGCAGATTAATTCATTAGATGTCGATTTTTTAATCGAATAATTTCAATAAATCCAGATACCTAACGGGGGACCACTCCTTTACGAAAGTTGCCTATCTGAAGAGCCAGTTTTAAGTCGATTAAAGTTTAATTAACGATTTGTTATCGTAATGAAACGATGATCGCAATACACGATAAATAACACATGTCACTGCAGACAAATCGACTCCACAACCCAGACGCGCTCTTACATCACAATTTCACAAAAAAACAGGAGAGGAACCGGTTCGAAGTAGGAACTGGAAGTGAAGAAAAGGACCGCGTTGTCACCTGATTGCGTCGTGAAAGTTGGGGGATCGTTGTTATTTTACGGTTCGGACTTCGAGAAACCGTGTGGAGAACTTTGCGTGTCGAACGTCGCAACGACACATTCGTCACTGAGGCAAGAGACTCTTATCAGCCGGCCGGCACCTGGCCAGCCGCATTTGCTGTTCGCACACGCACGCACGCACGCACGCACGCACGCACGTACGTACGTACACACGCACCGATCGAAAGGCCGGCTCTGAATTGAAAGCACGTGATACGCAACGACATACGGTGACTATTACGTCTCAAATGAAAGAACGTCCTCGTCGAAATTGCTCGACGGCGAGAAAAAGGCAGAGAGCCGACTGATAAGAGCAATCGTTGCCGTGGCGTTAATCCCTCCCAAGACTCCTCTTTGTATTTACTGCTCGTAGACTCGTTCGATAAACGCGATAACAACGGATGCGAGATGTATCTTAAATGTTTTGTCGCGCCAATAATGTTTTGTTCGTGATAATCTGATACGATAGAGGAGGTGTAATTTAAGCTAAATTTGTTGATTCTGGCCAAGGTAATTTGATGATCCACTTTAACAATAAAGGAGTCACATTTCACTTCGCGAGCGAAGACCTGGAATCACACATTTCGTTTTCTGCTTTAAACAGAGCTATGCAAAGCAGACACGGAAGGAAAAAGGAATGTGCGGTGTCGATATTAATTTTTGATAATAAAATCGATTAGATAAGAGCAAGTCCGATGAGCTATTAATATTGTATGTCTTCTTCATGATGTCAGTCGTAATTGGACTTTTTGGCTCGCAATTGACTGAGTAAAATCTACGTGTGATGATAAGTATTATCACGACATTTAACCCGTCAACATCTCAGTTGATATTACTATTATATTATATGTTATTATTGAATGATGAAACTATTATGGCCACTACGAAACGTCGAAAGTTTATTCGCTCAACAATTATGTCGTTTGGAGTCCCTTAAATAATCTGTCCTTATTTCAACGCGATTTAAAATCCAATTTCAAGGGTTTCTGGCGCGACGTTAATTCGACACGACGCGACTCGGTCGTCTGGATGGAAATGCGTCGCGACACGATTACGCTAGCGGCCCTGAATTCGATAAGATACCGATGTGCAAGGAAAAAAAGAGGACTTTGTCGTTCGTGCTAGTTTCGAGTTTCGAGGTGTATTATGTTATTCATTACATTAGGCTACCGATAAAGTAAATTTTCCAGACTAAAAAGTATCAGCTCAAGTTATTGAGAGAGGACCGTTGCAAAACAAGATAGAAATGTCTGGAAAATTGATTTTATACAACTGCACGATATAAAATTTTTACGTACGGCGACTTTGGAGTTTCGGCGTATTTACGATGTGTACAGAAAGGCAAATATGCCGATTATGCATATCTCGCGAGTCGACGACCAAACAAGCGTGATTTCGCCGTGTATAACGATAAGTAAGACAACTCGATTACTGTATAATAATCGATTCCACTTAATCGCCACAACTGAGTTCCCCTCTCCTGCCGGTATGTAATTAAATCAACGTGATTGCGCACGTTATCGCGGGCGAATCTTCCGCGGAGTCACGTATTTTCGAATTCTCTTCGTGCGCGTTGCGTGTAGCTCGAAGAATGCGTCGCGAGGTTGCGTTAACGCGCAACGACGAAGAAGAGGAGGAAGTAGCTACGTGTATCGGCGTTAATGACGAACATCAGATGTCTCGCTAATTAAGCGGATGTTGTTTGGCCATCCGTCCTCGCGCCGATACACGCAGAACTTTTGTGCGTAATAGTAATAGCTGACTAATCCTGTCGATTATTATTTAATAACGCGATGAAGCAACAGCCTTTCTTCGTCGGCGCTTCTTACATTAAAAAAACCCACAGTCGACTGCTTCAAAAAGGTACACACTGAGAATTCTAACACGTGTGTTACAATTCTTAATTTTAGATAAATAAAGATACAGGTCTCGACTATTAAGCATATTAAGTGAAGCGATAAGCGAAAAGAAGCGGCTGTTACAACATACTAGGCTCGTTACATTTCAAGGAGGGAGGAACGCGAAGCCGCGGAAGCGACGTCGACTCGATACCGGGGTTTCCGGACGCGCGTGTCTACTCAAATATTTATTGCATTTGCGTCAGCAGGAAGGTAGAGTACTCGCGTACTCGACTCGCGTGCGCGACTCGTACCGACGCGACGACACGTCTCGCCTTCAGCATTAATCAGGGGAAACATCTCTCTTCAGGTGAATAGAAAAAAAAGAAGTAGAAAAAGGAAATAGAGTGAATTTTCTGTCGGCACCAAGTGTGTCCGATCCTGTTCGCGTTGACGCGATTCCCTGACGAATAAATCCGACGAAAGTCGGGGGGCCGCCGGCCGCCTCTCCGTAGATTTCAAATGCAAATCTATGTAAATGCCAGGGACGATTTTACGCTCCTCGTAGACTCCTCGTAGCGTGCAAATCAATTTTGTCGTCACTCGCTTTCCGCATTATCTAATTTATCGCCTCCGTATTTATTTTATCCGCATTTGTGCTCCGTGTCCTTAATTCTGCCTATTTTCTACGTTTTTAAAAATTCTTTTTCTCCATTACCTGGAAAATTAATATCCTAAATTAATCTCATCCGGACATCAAAAATATTTTTGCAATCGTTTTTTTTTTTTACTTTCGATTTCCATGTATATTTTATTTGTGGATGTTTTTCATGTTTTATCTGCGAGACACCTCCATTATCAATATGAAATATTAATCCTCAGGATTGTATTATATCATATTGATTTTATTCATATTTAAGTACCTTCGATCGTTTTTTTTTCTAATTTATCCGAAATTATCCCTCTGGCGTTCACGTTCCACGCATTCGCGGTCCACATTTGACAATCGAACGAGGACGCGACGCTCCTCGAAATTCAAGCAGGAGGAAGAATAGGAACGGGAAGAGTGGGTGGCGAGCTCTCACACAGAGAACATGCAGAACTTGACCTACGAGGGGGATGAATTATAGAAGCGATTCTAATCGATTACCGCGCGGCGGACAGAAACGGGCGGACGGCGGCGGCGTCGTCTCGCTTTTCCTCAGGGCTAGAGAACCCTCGAAGAACGAACCGCGGATCGGGAGACAGGGGGGGAAGGGGGACCACAACACGACGGTGCCCCAGGATGATAACACTCACGAAGCCGTCGACGAAACTCTGCGGTATCGCGAAACGGCGCGAAGCGGCGGCGTCGCGACGCGGCACTCTCTCTCGCCAGCTGCGCCGTCGTCCGATATCGACTCGCCGAGGGTTGGTGGGCGACTGAAGCGAAGCCGGACCCCCGCGCTGGAGGGGTTTCCCTGATAAGAACCGTCACGGCACATAGGGAATTTCGAACGTCGCGAGCAACGCGAATTTGATAAGGCTGCGAATTGGATTCGATTATTCTTATCACGACCGTATTTAAATACTCCGGAACAATTCCACTCGGGGTAGTTAAAAGAGTAGGATAAATTAGTAGCGATTATGTAAATTACAGAGACAAAAAAGAAGAGATAAAAAATGATACTCTCACCCTCAGCCTACTGGTAGGCTTCATAACAACAGTATTGTTGGTGCCTCAACATTTGCATATACTTCTTTGTCTCCCTCACATTCTATATAATATTTAATCTCTTGTAGCTTTTTATTGTTGTGCATTGCAATAAATTTGTTCCTATTGATAAATAAATAATGATGATGAATTCTGTATCAGGGAAACATTTGTAGAAAATAATTACATACTAGGTACTTGAGAATCAAAAGGTGAATAATTGCAGATGAGCGCATTTCATTAACGTTGAATCAGTGTATATAATAAATAAAGTTTGTCTCTTCTTTAATCAGATTTATATTAGGCATTCGGAAAATACAGTAGAAGTACGTAATACATAAATACACGACGATTATGTGATAATTTTAACGAGTACTGTCATCCTTAAATTTGTGTAACAGTCATCAAAATGTTTGTCCATTACAATCTTCAAAATACACACGAATTGTTCGCATTAATCGTTTGCAAGTATATAAATCTCATCGACGCAAACAATTAACGATACCTAGAAACAGGGTTTAAAGTTTCCAAGAGAGGGAGAGATGACGAAAGGTAATGAAAACGTAAATTAACGTACGCATATCGGAGGCAAACAAATTTAATTAGAACCTTTCCTCGCTTAATTCCGACAGCTAATCGCTACTTACCAAGAAGTAAAAAAAGTTATATACAGACTACAGAGATAGGGTTTACCTGACTTTATAGACGTATCCATTTTCTTAATTTCGCCGTACAGTATAGCCGCCAGCCAAGATAGAGCGATCAGCCAAAACGTAATTAATACCGCCGCCAACCACAAGGATATGATCCGCATATCCGACTTGCCGCATCCGCAGGAGTCGCTGTGCCGGCTCCTGGACAACATCCGCGATCTGTGCCGTCTGCAATTGAAAAATACCGCCCGTCGCGACGCTAGTAATTTAAGGATGCCATCCGCGTAGCGATAATCTCATTAGGCGAATAAATCCACCGAGACCGGTTGCGGGACAAATAAATTAGTAATTACTACCGCTTGACTTTCTTCTTCTTCTGGGGCGCGAGGATCAGGTCGGTGCTGTCGGAATCGCTCTCCGACAGCAGATCGAGCAGGTTGATGGTCTCCTTCGGGTTCGGCTTCTCCATCCTCGCCGGGGGATGCTTGCGTCGCGTGTCACGAGTCCCCGTGACCGTCGGACGGCCGTGGCCGAGCGCAACGTAACGTCATAACCTCCACGACTTATTATCGCGCCGCGCGCGAACGAGCGTCCCGATAGAATTGTCCTCTTCTTATTACCGAGCAAACGAGCGTACCTTCGATCGGGCCACACTTCGGCGGAAGTTCTACGTGCCGCGCTAATTCCTTATCGTATTTCGCGAGTCAGAACGAAGCGAAATGCAGCTCACGTACTCGCACCTCGCACTTGTCACAACATAACCTATAAGGTAAATCTGTTCCCTTTCACATCTGTTTCCTTTCACATGTGCACTTTCTGCACTTTCTTCGGGTTTTTCTTTCCTTACCTTTCCTTTGTCTTTTATTCTCTCTTTAGTCTCTCACTCTCTCTCTCTCTCTCTCTCTCTCTGTCTCCTCCAGTTTCAAAGTCTCAATACAGAAAGTGCAACTGCGCAGCTGAAAATAAGCGACAGCCGAACGACATCTGTCGGAGGGGCTGTTCCGTCGAATTATTCGAATCTGAATATCATATTTGTTAACAGTAGATATATTTTGAGAAATTCCAAGATATTGTCTTTGTAACTGTACTTTCTATGCTTTTTTATCTTTTCTCTTTCTTTCCCCAACGCGTCGCTATATTGCTTTTCAAAAATGTAACAGTGCTGCTATCTCCTTCACACTCCGAAGAAAGGAATTTGGTCGAATAATCGCGAGGAGCAGGAAAAGCGTAAATATTCTGAAAATAAAATGCAAACAAAAAAAAGATTACTTAAACAATTATCGACGACGAGAAGGTCCTCATCGGATATAGCGAAACGTGTCATATTTATGAAATATGTAAACTCGTAGTGCGCAAAAACACTCGAGAGCCCCCGGGTCTCTTTTGTCCTCGTTGCGCTCGCAATGAGATTATTTAGCGCTGAGAAAATATATTTGCACTCTCTTGGATATTCCTTTATGCCTCATTAGATTCAAATATTTGCGAAAACGTCGCGTTGCGTGCCGTCATCTGGCCGTTTGGTTGGCTGGATGTGACACAGCCGAATTTCAAACAACATCAGCTATGCCGACATCTTGCCTTCTAGACGTCCAGTTAAAGAAGAAGAGAGAAATCGGGGGAAAAAATGTATTAAATTGCGTGACTGCAATTGTGCTTATAATTCGCGCAGAATTTTATTACGTGCCGCGTATTTTCGGAAAGTAATTAAACATATCCAAATGAGAAGAAAGACGTTTGCACATTCGCGACTGTCGAAATTATATTAAAAGATCGAGTATTAGCAGGAGCAAATAAATAAAAGTCTGGACAGGATTCCCGACAGTCTTAATGCTAATTTGTACTCACTCGATCGACGATGGCCAAGTTGCTCCATTGGAACGGTCCGTTCACCAATCCTATTGTTTTGACAAAAAAGAAACGTAATCGCGCGTGACACTGGAAGAGACTGAGAGAACCAAAACTGTTTGACAACGATATCACGTACAATTCCGAACTCACAATAAGGAATTTCAATTTACAGTGAATTTCGCAGATTATTTTCTCGTTGTACACTTTCAGGCGCAGCCGAAAAGTTCGTGAGATAAGACCAAAGTACTGCGAAAAGGGCTGAACGGAAGAAATTACCGCGCGATTCGAACGTTACGGAATTCTGCTACGTGCGTCATTTGATTGCCGTTTGTGGTGCAAACTTTTGTAATAAGACGCGCACAACGGCTGTGTGCTCCTGAATTTATAACTCCGGCTTTCCAGGAAGTTCTCGAACTGGAGAACACATCGTTATATCATTAAGAAAACTAGTAAGTTTCTGAGAAGCCGGAGACTCAAATTATTTGTTTCCCGCGTCAGTCTTTGAAATTTCACTGGCGGACTTGGCGCCTTGGATGTTTGTGATCGAGCTATTTCCTAAACACTTATCATTTTCCTAATTCCATACAGATAGGGAGGAGAGTTACGAAGATAAACAGCGAGACAGTCGGGAGATACGTTCACAACTCGAGATACCACGATGAGGAATTCAATAGCGATAACGGCGGCGGGGCACCCGGGGGTCCACTCGGACGCACGAACGCCGAAGGCACCAGAACCTGCACACAAAAGCCGAAGGCTTCTCGCCGAAGAACTGGTAGCGTGGGCGTCGATACCTTCGAGGAGACATGAACGTAAGGACGTGGCGTGTACCTGTCTACACCAGGAGCGGCCTTTAAGGAGGGGGGTTCGAACTCTTGCGCCGTCCCAGCACCATTGGTTGGAGTCGAGGTGTTTAGGGGCCGGAGCTTCTCTCTTCGCGCCGTTCTCCATCGCGGATCATCACTTTCCGTCGCCTCGACGGGGGCCAGAAGGCGTTAATGAATCCCGCTACAGTCTCGTGCACCCGCGACATTCCTAGAAATCCTCGAGATTGACGCGATCGTTCGCGCAGTTATAATCAGTAACGTCAATCTTTTACTTATTGTCTCGATGTCTCGTAGGTATATCGTTGATGAAAGAATTCAAGTAAATCTAAGAAATTACATTGCGTAAGATAATTAATCTCTTTTACAATTCACGTTAATCATTTATTCGTCGAATCGAAAAGAAAAGACTTGTTTAACGAATACAAAGTCGATTAACTATAATATTATAGAAAATTTTCACTCGGATTAAGACCATTGGAGGATGGTTCGCAATCCGTGCGTAATGCAACACTTCCGCCAAGGCGATAATTTCGATGTCTTCAACCGGAAGCGTGTCCGAAACGCGCTTTTCGATGGACTTCGCCGGAACGAGCGTCCCACTCGCGCGCGTAAAACGCCGCTCACGTTCGCGGGGATCTTAATGCTCTTCGTGACTTCCGGTATCGGGGCGGACTCGCGGCGACCGCCGGAGTCACGTGTGTCGCCGTCGGTGACCGGATATGGCGAAGAAACGGACGGCCAAATCGGCACGGCTGGGGCGTCTCTCCTCATGCGAATCACGCGTAACCCGTGTACCAAATACCGAGCACCGGCCGGTGACATCATACCCATTGTGTACATATGCGAGCGTTCGCGTTCGCGGCTTATTTTGCCGCGCATCTTCACCTAGAACGTCGTCATTATCATTCCACCATGGTGGCATCACGAACGAAGGGATATTGAAACCGGTATATGGTTTCGAATTTCGACGCTTCAGACGCACGCGAATGCCACACGCTCGTCGTTTTCTTTATCAAATTCAGCTCGCGTCGTTTCGCAAAAACCGCAAAATTCGCCAGAATCATTAATCGCGCGATTTCAATCTTCGGTAAATTATTTGAAAGATTGATGCTCCGCGGGACGCGAATGTAGGACGCGAGATTGATCGGAGAACGATCACCGATACTTGGTGCTGGAAGCCAACAAGAATCGTAAATTCTGTTTTCTTTCACTTTTCCTTCCGAGGCAAACTTCTTTCCCTCTTAGTCCCTCGAACATATAGGAAAATTCCTCGTCTCTGACATCGGCCGGCGGTATCGAGTCATTGCATCGCGCATTGATCATTCCTCGCGCATCGCGATCAGGAATGCGACGAATTTACATCGCGGCGCATCTCTTACGACGTATCTCTCGCTTTTTTTACGTAACGGCGAGTTGGAATATCCGAAATTTCCGTTTATCTTGATCCTTCGGGTGTTGCGGGATGCGGCTCAATTTTGTCCCGATCTCCAAGGTTCAACGCGGAGGCTCGACTTGACGACTCGATTTCGCGACGAATCCTCGTGCGACTTTCCGACGGTGAGGCGACACGAGAAAAATGTTTTCGTGGGAAATGAAATATCGTGACGCCTTCCTCTGACAGGTACACACTCGTCCGAGACTCGTTTCTCTGGTAGCGAAGGTACCGGACGTTATCGAACAGCTGTATAAACTTGGCGTCCTGCAGAAGGTTTAGGTCTAGCGCGCGCACTACAGCCGCACGACGCATACCTGCATACGCAACTCCAATCGCGCTTAAGAGACACGTTTTATCGACGCGTGACGAGACACCGAGTCTGGGTGAAGGTGCGCTTATATTCTATCCATATTCGAAGTTTATTTCAAAACGGCGATATTTTACTGTTAAATTCATAGTATCAAATTATACCTAATTTGAGTCATTTAATTTATTCCTATAAGTCGCCACTGCTCCTACTCAGTGTGTCATTAATTTAACTAAACCAATGGAATTAAAATAATATTGTTTTGTGTTAAAATAATAAATTTCGACCCACATGGTAGTTAAACATACATAAAATGTTATTTAACTGAGAGTATTGATTTTAATTTCATCTTTTAATATTTAACGGTGTATGCGATCGGCTATTGCGATTAACTGTAAAACTGTATGCTGAAACGAAATTTCGTGGATGTTAAATTACCACAGATTAGCGCATACGTATTTCTGTTGGGTAGACATACCGTTGCGGGAAGAAGTTCAATGAAATTTTCTTTCTCCAGAGATGAAGAGTAAATTCGTACAAATTCTTCCTGAATCGTCGTAATTTTGATCAACATATATTTAAATCTCGAGTCTTTTATTGTCTACGTCGATTTTATTACTTATCTTTAGTACTTCCTCTTGTCTACGTCGGTTTTATCACTTATCTTTATTACTTCCTCTTTTCTCCGGCCAAATATCGAAACTGGAAGACTCACCTCGCGGGTGTCGCGTCACCGGAACGAGAACTGCCTCGAGAGATCTTCGAGGAGGAAGGATCTGTGCCTCGCGACACGTAATCCTCCAAGAAGATACTACAGTTTTGGAAATAAACTCTTCGATCGTCGATCTAAGTAACTTCGTCGTTCGGCAGGCGATTAGCAGACACGCCGAGGAGCCGTCGCGGTGTTCCATCGCGGAGAAAGTCATCAACAATGACGACGGCTGCCATCGTCTTCGACCACCACCACCAACACCACCACCACCACCACCACCACCACCACCACTGTTCTCGCCATCGCCGCCGTTGTCGTCGTCGTCATTTGGTGTTGTATTCACCGGGACGGAAGAAGAGAGGAGAAGAGGAGGGAAGGAAAGGAGGGAAAAAAGCGTCGCTGGAGAAACAATTAATTCGTACGCGAAACACGTACGCGCGGACACGCACACGCGAACGACCGCCGCGATGGAACGCGCCTACGCGCGTTCTCCACCTTCTCCATCCGGTGTACGGAATATTCGGCTGCCAATCACGGCGGCCGCGGATATAAATATAAATGCCGGGGTGTACTCTCCTCTTCTGCCGGTACGGGTCGTTTAATTAGAAAAATTCGCCGATAGGTTTTCGCAAGTCCGGCCGGCGCGGCGGGTGCGAGATGAAACGAGGAAACGTCGACGAGCGTTTGGGGGACGGCTTTCGGGCGTATTTTTAGGCTGCGGGAGGCGTTTTACGCGGTCATTTCGCGCGTATTGCTCGCGAGCGTCGTTAAATCTTTATCGCCTCTCGTAGGCGCGCGACGCGCCGCGGGAAACGATAAAGATTAAACGGAAACAATCGGAACAGGTTGTTTCCAACTGCGAACAGCGGCGCGAACATACCATATGAGCGATATAGGAAGAAGACAAGGTGGAAATGGGGAGTAGCTGGTGGTCTCGAAAGCGAGACTTCCCAAAGTCGCTACACTGTTAATTTCGTAGTTAAATTATACTCAATTTGAATCATTTTTAACCATTCCCATAGGTCCCACTGTTTGTACTCAGTATGTTAATTTAATTAAAACAATGTTAATTTAACCAATGGAGTTAAAATAATAAATTTCGGCACGCATGATAGTTAAAAATAACGAAATGTTATTTAATTCAAGGTATTGATTTAAATTTCATCCTTTAATATTTAACAGTTCACGATGACTTTTTGCGAATATACAGATATAAAAGCCAATTTCTCTGACAAATGTAATGACACTGTAGGAGTTATTACATCTTACCCTGATGAAAAAATTTCTCTATTTCTATTTCGGATTTATGAAAAATTCTGAAAAAATATGTAAAATTTCTTAGATGCTTTCAGAAATAATTGGATGAGGATTTTCAGAATATTTCAATATCTGTATGTATGAAAATTTCTAATAAATTGCGCGGATTCTCTCATATTTATTCAGTGTTCTACAAAAATGTGTCAGGAATAATCTGAAATATTTTATTATTATTTTGCCTGAATTTTTCTTAAAAACATTTCAATAATTCATGTAAAAAAATCTGAAAAATTCTGAGAAAGTCTTAAAATTTTTATATAGAAACTCCAATTAATAATATAAAAAGTTCTGAGACATTTTTCCACCAAAAGTTCTGAGGGTAATGGTGTGTAATCGATTAATAGAGAAAAAAGATGGGTTCGGAATCGCTTTTCCAGATTCGTCATTTCCCACAGCGGAACAATGCGCAACATTGACGGGCGAAGAGGAACGCGGCGTATAGCAGGGCAGAGATCTCGGTAGAAGTAGGCCGTGCAAATGAGGTGGACTCTGTGGAACGCGTTTTACTATAACCGAGGCAACCAGCCGCGTGTTAATTGCAGAACAAGCGGCTACAGTTTTGTAGGGCGCGACGGACGCATCGACGCGGAGGTTCAACGCGAGCGGAGAACACATATGCGAAAGGACAAAGGGAGATCTCGCGATGATCGGGAACTTAGAATCGGGAACGAGGACATCGCGCGAGAGAGACGTCCCGATTTTCTCCCCCGAGATCGACGTCGATCGTTGCTCGGACGGAAAGGTACGTCCTGGCCGGCCGTTATTAGCGCGCTAATAATTAACGGGGGCGGTAATTAACTCCAGTTGAGACTTAAGTGATAACACGACACACCTGCGGTCAACAAGTCGTTTTACAGGGCGCTCATAATTGCGCGGTGTCTCTAATTAGCGAAACGCCGACGGAAAAACTTCCACGCCGCCTCGATCGGCTCCTCCGCGTTTCCTCTGCGGGGTCCACGGCGTATCTCCTGGGAATAGAATACAGGAATCTCACTCTGTTCATATTATGACGAAATTAAATCCAAATTAAACAGTCCGACGGGAAGAACGCCGCCTCTTCGTTGGACGGGACGCCGCGCCGTGATCGAGGAAAACGTCGCGAAAATTACCAAAGTCACTCCGCGATTTACGTGAGTCATTTTATGGATCTCTAGAAACGATTCATAAAACGACACCTCGTCCGCGATCAAACGTGCGGATTAACGAAGAGATTATCGGGCCAATTTTGATCGCTAGATACCAATTAGCGACTTGGTCCTCCTCGAGCACCACACCCCGAGCGCGGCGGTACCAATTGACACCTCGCGTTTAATTCGTGCACGCGGATCGGTCGCGATAAGCCGACGCGGTTCGCGCAACAAGACGCAAGCCGGGCGCGAGTGCGCTTATGTAACATTTTTATCGTTTTTGCCGGAACATTCAAAACGGGCCTCGCGACAGCTTGTCGCCTCAGAGCGGGGGATCATTTCTATCGCCGGGATCGAGAGTCGCCTCTGAGATTCCCAACTCGAGTCCCGATCGCGGCGAATCAATTAGATATGTTATAATTAGGCAAAACTCGCAATCGCAAAGGATTGAAAGAGAGTTCGTTCGCATCAAGGCGAATTTCTTTTCACTCTTTTCTTTCAATCGCGGGAGAGACTCGGTATTGAAAAAGTCTCTCCCTTTATCGCGACGGTACCACGCCCGAGGCTCCGCGGCTTATCGCGATCGGGCACAACATGGGGAAATCAAACGTCCCGTGATACCGCAATAACACTGTCAGCATGTTTGTAAATCCGCACAAACGCCCGATACTCCTCGGGATCTGACAAGGAATGCGTTCGATGTCGATCGAGAACGGCCGGTTTTCTGCGAAAACAGTGTACGAGAATGGATCCCAAGTGGAAGCCGTGTTTTAACGCTACAAATACGTCCCGAGTATGAATACTTGATTGTTTTGAAAGAGAAAGAAAGATTTCACGTAGAGAGAACAGTTTTACTTACCCGAGGATCTGAAGCTCGATATTTTTTAGGGCACACATTCGCGAATTTCTCGAATTAATCTGTCGGAACGTTCCTCCTGCTCGCGGGTAATATTCCTCTAGTAATAGTCTTCTAATTCGGCCTATATCACACCTTGCGAGACCCGTGATTTTTGAGAACCCACGTCTCTCCCGCCGGCAACGCACACGGGCCGCAAATCGCGACGCGCAATCACAATCGTGTGCCGAGCACGACGCGGGGATCAGTGCGACGGCACGACGGCCGCGGATCGTTTTAACTAGGAAATCGTTCTCGCCTTACAGGATGCCGGTGCGTCAATATTGACACATTTCTTACGAAACGCGAGAGAACCGAGCTTTCGCCCGTCCTCTATCTCCGGTCCTCCTCTATCTGATTGTGGGGAATGCCGAAAAACCCCGATGCACAGACTCCCGACGAAAATGAATTCTTCCCTCACAATTCCTCGATAAGATGTCTCGAAAACGTATTGATAATTATAATTAAGTAGAATATATATATTGTAATTAGATATATATATGCACATTTAATATAATACGCTTGAGCATATTATACGCGCTTGAATATTGACATTTAAATCTTTAAACATGTTAAATATCAATAATAATAATTTATTTATTAAATATGATTTATAAATTAAACATCAGTGAGGACATTATAATTTGATGATTAAATATTAATAATTAGCATATATAATTATTAACGTTAATACGTTAATACACACGTATTAATTTACGTCGATTATTAAATCATATTCAATTCTTTCTTTTGAATTATGGACATGACAGAAAAGATAAATATGTCGTCTTCTCTCTTTGATCGTTTTGATATCCTATGTGTGATCTACGTTACGCGAATGAAACTCGTGAAATAACGTCATCGTCGTAACAAACGTGTAAGAGTGCCGTTCAGAAAACAGGAAATTGATTCGGCGAACAAAAGATTCGTTGGATAACGAAGACAATTCCGTATTGATGAAACGCAAAAAGTCGCGTAACAGTAACGGACACCGATGACGCTCAGTTTGTGTAATAAAATCGTGAAAAGAAACAACGGGTATATTAATGCATCAGTATAGACAGTTTTAGCTCGTATGATTGATGGATTAATTTATCAATACCTAACGATTCCTATTAGTGACGGATTTACTTATTGTCGTCGCTACGGAGAATCTAATAAAACCTGATGAAGGAAAATGAAGGGAACGGTTGGCGTAATTCTCCAAAAAATTTAATTCTTTATTTCCTCTTTCATATAGTCTCTTAATCATGTAACAACAACTGCCAAGTAACAATGTCGCAATATATGTATATTGACAATTTAATATAACGCAAGCAGGAACATACGCCTGTGTATAAATAAATTGGTAGGGGGGGGGGGGCGAAAAACAATATATATTACTATCAATATGCTGCACCGCTTATCGAACGCTTAAATTCCTCGAATTGAATCCCGCGACACGCGGGTTCATTCGTGGTCATTTTATCGCTAGTGTGTCGCCCTGCACGCATTATAACGGAAACAAAGTTATTAGGCAACTACAATTGTACACTCGTCACGCAATGGATGGATCCTTTTCCTTTGGCCGGTTACTCGGCGTAAAACGAAGTTACCGAAGTACGGATATCTGTATGATTCAGGATACGAAGCAAAAAAAAGAAAAACGCCTCTCCAAACGCGTTTCGAAGAACGATTGCACGTCCGTTAATCTAGGATCCTCGCTCGTTTCGACGAGCGAGGAGCGAGGTGAGAAACTTCGTTTTACTCCTAACAATAAAATAAAGACTCTGTTAACAAGCGCGCTACATATCTCGCGTTAATAGTGATAATAGCGTAATGGTGATTACCATAGCGATCGCCTAAGAAATTACGGAATATATAAAAATATCTTTATAAAGATATAAAGATACGTGGACGTATTAAAAGAAGAAAACAAAACAAAGCGAATGAATAATTCGGTCATTTTGAGCCTATAACAAATGACATAGATATTAAAAGTGGTCTAGTATTATTGTATAACTTTGTGCACGAGAATTAAGTAGAATCGCAATCGTAAATTTGTGCAATAGAAATTAACGTTATCATTGGCTTAACGTTAAACGCTTGTACTGCAGGCAAATTAACGAACAATTAGATGAAACAGCCACAGCCTAATACGGATAATTAGTTATTAATTAGTTATTAATTAGTTATAAATTAAAACATAAAAACATAATAAGAGAAACAACTTGAACCGCGATACAAAAATATATTACATAAACGTTTTCCAATATGCTTTATATTAAAAATGTTTAATCTTTGTTAAAATCACATATTTTGCTACTGCCTCTCTTTTTTCGCTACTATAATATATTTAATAATATATTATATAAAACTATTATTTTTTTATTTAATAAATCACGTTGTACTATTTATCACTAATATAACTTCCTATCCGCGAAAAATTTCGCTGAAGTCTCACAATATAACTATATTAATATACTATTTTGTCAAGCATCGTAAAGTGAACAATTCGTTAAGTTTCTTAAGTTACGTGAAGTAACTTGCGGCGTAGGCGTGTATTAAGCTATCCGCGATATGTCTATGGGACTCGTGGAAAAAAAAAACTTTATTACGTAAGCGGTATTCTCTATTATTTCTAATTATTAAATCGAAACTGTACGTTCGGCTAATGAACTTTAGTTTAAGATAACTTTTTGTGTTCACTAAATGACGAAGGTGCTCGGTTGTTGGAAAAAAGTTGATATTAAAAGTTGCGAATTGTAAAAGAGATAGAGAAGAGGAACTGTCTTAAGATTATGTTAGAAGAATTGGAATAATAATTAATTCTTAATTGTCATGTGCGATAGATGCCTTTATGTAAAGTTTTAGTAAAGTATCGTTAGTGAATTGTGCGTTATCGTGAAATAGATAGTGTGCATTAACAGACATGTAATTGTCGAAAATATTTTTAACGAAAGAAAAGAAATATTTTTAGTGAGTGAGAGGAAATCGAAAAATTAAGGGTTTAAAGATAGACTTGATACCTTCATTATAGTAAAGAGATAGTAAAGAGATAGTAAAAAAGAGATAGTGGCGCGTGAATATAAACTACTAAAAATTAACTCATACCAGAAATCTATGTCAAGTCTCCAACTTCTTTGATATGCTATTAAAAGTGGATTTTTTTTTCTTAGAACTAGGGAAAAGAGGAATGGTTCGTAGATTGTGATTACGAGGAATACAAATAGCGAGCTCTCCTGCTGATATTTATCAAGACTACTGAAATTGATTGCAAAACGAAATACTCAAACTTAAGAAATGGAATTAAACATATTAAGCATATCCTGCATACGTATGTGCGTATTTATATATGTGTATATTTGAAATTCGTTCCCTTTGTCCTATCATATAGTACTCGAAATATAAAATTTCTTTAAAATGCGTATTTGATTATCTTGTACCTCGAGCAACGTTTGTTCGTCGCGATATCTAAAGTACGTAAATGTAAAGTACTATTCGCGCGTGCTGCCATTTATACTGCCTATTTATACCGTCTATTATGAAGGAAGTTTGACGTGTTCGTGGACGAATCTGTACTTTGTACCGAACAGCAGATATAGACGATTGATTCGTAAACTCTTGCACTTATGCATGCTACAAGGTATTAAAGCACGAAATAGTCTACAAATGTTTTAGACAGCACTTGCGCAACTTTTGTAGAACGTGTTCAATAATACACACTAATGTGCGCGCACTAATCATGCGATCATTGATCTCTAGTCATCTCGTTTGAGATGGCAATTTGAACTACTACTGATATTTTGACCAGTAAATTTGAAGCGTACTAAGAGAGCGTACGTCATGCAATCACAGTTTCTATATATCATATAATTCGAGTTTTAAATTTTAATGATATACGTCCCCTTTTATGGATATCTATTCCTCGTGAAACGTATAAAATCGAAAGACAATGCATGGAATCAGTCTAAAGCTTATGATATGCAATATTATCGTACGCTCCTACGAAAAATAATCGTAGTTATCACCTTTGAAAGCGCCCAGGCAAATATATATTTTATATTATCTCTCTATGTATGATTTTAAGATATCTCTTTATGATTTAAATCTGAATCAACGTCTTAGGCTAGTTTGACTCGTGGTCTCTATTAACGATAATATGCAAGTAAAAAATTCATATATAAACTCAGAATGAGAACGTCTTTCTTCGTTCCATTCTCCAACGCATTTAAACATTTTTCGATACCTCTTCTCAAATCGTAATATTCTAGGAAGTGTTGAAGGCTAAGTCTAAGTATTCAAGCGATATTACATCGCCATGGCATTAAGTTTCGTACTCCAAAAGCATAGTACCGTTTTATTAGGCTGCTTCGTTAATTCGCGAGAGACGACCCGGACAATATTGCTTTATGTTCTAGTCACGTTTACCGCATTCAATTGTCCCGCTGTCCTCGTTACAACTCCCATAACTTATACGACGCTGTCCAGGGAGCGACGACAGTCCACGACGGGAACTGTGCTAAAAATTTCTTAAATCTCAGAGATCTTTGGTGTTCGCCATGTAGGAAGTGTCCGGCCAATGCGATAGACAAGCATGGTCCTTTTTGCACCGCAGACACCTGAACACACAAATCCATAATGCAAAAGTCTGCATAACACGGTGGGACAAAGAGAAGCACGTGTCTCTTGCAAACTTACATTCAGTTCGATAGAAAATGTATATGGCACGCAATCTGAGGCACATGCGTAATAAATAAAATAAGTCTCTCTGTCGTTCCACATTGGACCTTGCAATGGTTTCTCATCGAGTACAGACCATTTTTCTAAATGTACACCTTTGTACGGAGATAAAATTATACCTATGTGGTCGGGACCTAAACAGTTCAAAGGGTAATACTTGATCTTTATTTCGCGAAGACACGTAAAATTTAAATTACTTAGGGCCGGTTGTTCCAACCTGTTGGTAACCTAACTAATAGTTAAAAATCATATATATGTCTTTGTTTATCTTTTACATTAGACCTTAAACTTTTACCGGCCCTTAAACTTATTAATATCTTACCTGTAACGTTAAAGGTGTAATTAACGATGCGCTGTTTCGCAGTCTTCGAAATTACCTCGAGATTTGTCGGAATATTTATGAGCGGAGCGGGACCGGGTATCCAGGTAGTTTTCCTGTAAAAAAGAGTCTCCTCAGTTCGTGCGTTTATATTCGAAATAATGTGCTACTGATTCCGATATGTACCACAAGAAAGTTGTGACCGGCAATAAATATGGGAAACCACAGTATAATTCCTTCTCGCAATCCCTGACTGTTGGCGTCGCGGCAGCTACTTCAGGTACTATTGATTCTAATGTCTGAGGACTATTCATATCTAAATCCACTAACCAGTATCCCGTACCGGAATACCTACCACTACCATCTGCACTGTAATACTGGCGTTGACTATGCTGTAAATCAAAAATGCAATGAACATACAAAGCCTACTACATTATCTTCTATCGAACAAAAATTTTCGGGAGACAAGAAAAGATAACTATGTTACCGCGATCATAAATCGTTGTGGAGCAGGCGACAACGGATCACCACTGTAAGGGAATCCAAGTGGTGTTAGAATTAACACAGCAATAGCGATTAAGAAAATTCCAACAATCACACTTATAATTCGTTCTGCGTTCTTTATTACAAGCACTATTGGCAACTGAAAAGATTGTTATATTTTATAACAGACATCAAGAGAAGTTTGTACAACATTAAAAGGTTTAAATTACGTCGTGCGAATAGAATTAAAGCTATTAATATTTTACCGTGAAGCAAATTAGCTGGCAGAATAATATCGACAGCATGTTAGCTATTACAACTTCGGAATTAATACTGCCACCGGATCGTCCCATTATTGGGATGAAGAGATAGAGAGCACCGAGCGCTAAATAAAACGACTGTATATAAGACAAACTCAACGATCCCAATTGGTAACAAAGCCATTTCCAGTCTACAAAATTCATAAAAATACATTCAGTCGAGTGATTAGAATACTTTTAAAATAATTGACACAGAAGGTTATCAGTGTTAGCATGTGAAAAAAAAAGAGATTCATAAAGAACAATGTTGTGACTGTCCTCACCTCTCAATTTGCTGAAGAAACTGTGTCGCACGATATTTCCAACTGCCGGGAATAAGACCCAGTGTAGCGGTATGAAGCCCGAGCGTAATCCAAATAACACGCACACGAAGAGAATCGACATCCATATCAAGGAATACGCGTCGCAGTACATATGATACAAAATCCATGCAGAGCCAACTTCCTACAATCGTAGATTAATTACTTATACGCTGCAAATCCGTTGGTGATATCCAAAACGATACCCGCAAGTATTACTTGAGAATTGAAATTGTTGCACAGCATATTTCTATTCACTTGCCTTTTTCTGCCTCGATCCAACTTGCAGGAGCACGATCATCGACACAAAAATGGTTGGACAAACATACAAGAAAAATAGCCACGCCGGTCTCGCGTACCAACTCATCACCTTTCCCAGCTTGGTCAGGACCAGGGCGATTAACGTGCAAGCAAACATAGATGCCAACCACGAGACCATAATCACCCCGATGCAAATCAGCACATGTCTCATGTACATCCATTTCTTAATATCTGTATCCGATAACGCAGAATTCGATTGTATTACTCAGATTTGTTCGAGAAAACGAGAACCGATTTTTCAGGTCTACTGGCGCAGACGGATCTAAATAATAATTATATATTCTTACTTCTACGTGCACTCTGCATATTCAAATGGATAGAGTACCCAGCTATAATTATACTGGCGATATTAACTGTACTGGCAATGTACTGTGGCCATCTAATAACGAATGCGCCCAAGAAGTCGAAGTACACGAGACTACCACGTGTCTCTTGCGCATCCGCGTCCGATAAGTGGTCTCCGAATATTATTCCTTGTGTCAAAGCGAGAATATTATCGCCGGTTCTTTGCAAAGCTCCCAGCGGTATCTGATCGACGTTATCGAACTTAGTGTGGTACACGTAACCGTTTTTCGACCATGCAAAGTCCAGGCCTGTGTGAAATTTTACAAATACGTCAGTGAAGATTTTCCATAGCGACAAATTTATCGGGACACAACTATATCACAATCTACAAATCTTTACGAACCAGAAATGTTTCCGAAGTCTCTAAATATCCGAAAATCCGTGTCACCAGGTACGATACCGCTCTCAAATATTTCTTGAGCCAACGATGATGCATAAGGATACGGTACGGATTTGGCGTATACCTAAGAAACACACCATAATAAGAAATTAATTTTAATGCAAAAAAAAATAGTAGAAAAAATCATAGCGAGATAATATATACCTCGAGAATCCAAGGATTGTGAGGTCCAGCTTGGAACAATAATTCACGTCCACCGGCACCGCATGCCTCTAGATTTATGAACGTTCGTACGTCCTTTGCCCAAGGGTGCTGCGTTATGAAGCCGTGGGACGCCTAGAAAGTACATTGCGTGCGGAATACGTTATCACAGAATTAATCAATAAGCTCCGGAACTAATCAATAAAACCAGAAGCATCGAGATAAGATATCAAATTAATATACCTGCAATATGTTTTCCTCCGCCCCATTGAACAAGAATATAATGCTGTGCTTCAATATTTTCGGGCTTTGAGTTATTATCCGTAAAATCTCTAGCATTACAGCGCAACCGGCGCCGTCGTCAGAACCACCTGAAATATTTCGACATAAACGATAATTATGCATGCAAATGAGATGCGTCGCGTATTAGACACGGTAACACGCTCTTTACCTGGACTTTCTAAAAACGAATCGAAATGACAATTAAGCAGCAAGCTGTGCATTGTAGGCCTGCGAGGTCCGACTTTGACAATGACGTTCTGTACATTTCTGTAGACATTAGTCATGCCGTCGAGAAACTTAAGTGGAAACGCGCCGCTGTGCTTTGTAACGTTAAGAAGAATCTTATGATTCTCGTGCGCCGTTCTCATCACATTGTCGATCGTTGTCGTTAGAAATCTAACAGCTAGGACTTCGTTCTCGTAGCTGCCGGCGATGCGGGGCCCGATCGACGTGAGATTCACCACGTGATTGCGAGCTCGCTCGGCGACGAATCTCCCCGGGTGCAGTCCCTCCGTGTCGATGGTAACCGGGTCAGGCAGATTCCTCTCCAGGACGATTATGGCGAAGGAAACGAAGAGGAAATACGTGAGAACGAAGAGGAGATGCTGAGTATCGTTTGGCAGTACATCTTGCTTCCTCGAGGCGATTCTGTTCTCGTAAGGTAACTCGGCCGACGACGTTCTCTTCGTGTGCTGTCTCAGTCTCACTCCGTCTTTCTGAAACTGAAACACGCGATAATCGCGGCGAATGTTTACATAATAAGCGTCTGGGCTCTGGCATTTGCACAACAGCACGGGTTCCCCGAAATTTCTTGAACGCATTAGAGATTAGAGCGGGGATTGGGGGGGGGGAGAAAGAAAAAGAAAAGGGGAAAATAGAACGGCGGTCGCCTGGGCAAGAGGACTCACCATTTTACCGATGCGAAGGCGCTAATGACAGAAAAGGCACTTTATAACCGCCGGAGTCCGCCGAGCGGGCTGTCGCGTCAACGGGAACACCACCGCGTTGCGTTGCTCGGTCGCGGTCTCGCTCGCCGCATCAGGGAAACGTTTCAGCGCGCGTCGCACCGCATCGGGGCATACCGCTGACCGTACACACAGCACACTAGGCCAGGCCGCCTGATCGCGATCCTCGCGTCTCGCGTTCGCGCGACAGAAACTGGAGCGACGTGGCGCTGGCGCGTCGAACGCGCGCGTATATATAGCAGCATCCCCTCTCTTTCTCTCTCTGTCCTTATCTACCTCTCGATTTCTCTTTCTTCCCTCCGTTGGCACTCGATTCCTTCTGTCCTCCTCCCTCCTTCGTCGTTTTATTGATTGCTATTCTTAAGTGGCTCGGTCGGCCTAGGTGTAAAACCTCAACATTGCGATATCTTCTTTTTTTTTCTACCTCGGAGACCGGAAACCCCGGAAAAATGAATAAAATTTTGTTCCAGTTTCAGTCGATCCCTTACGTGTTTTGCCATCTTTAGTTTCCGTCTCTCTTTCTCCTTTCTCCCACGATCGTCTCCTTAATTCGCGCCATCAAGTTCGATTCGACACGATCGATCAATCAATTTCTCATCGCGCTGAAATATTTACTCGGGCGAATAACTCGCGGCCGCGGCGTCGTGGCGCGGCACGTACACCGCGTACACGCCTAGAAATTTCGCCCCGCGGATGTTTGATGTTTGCCGAAAGAGAGGCGGCCCCCTTTTTCCTTTACCCTCCGCGCGCGCGCACTTCGGACCGGACACTTTTTTGCAATATCTTAAAGCGCCGCGATTTATCGGGCGCTCTATTTGCGCCGCGGCCTTGCTCGACGTGTAGACTTTCGGCCGATATCGCGCATCATATTATCATTAATCAGTTTAATTTATACAGTTACGACATACATATACATACGGCACCGCGGCGACTTACGACGCTCGTTGCGAATTGTTGCGAATTGAGCGCGGCAATATCCCCGGCCTACGCGCTCGCCGATTTTTTATCCCGCCGATCGGAAAAACAACGCGCCCCACGCACGTACGGCCGTCCGTTCCTCGATTGTTAGCTATACTTCTGTACGGTCTCGCGTCTTGAAAATCCGGATGAGTAAAATTACTCAGGAACGAGCGACAAAAACGAGGAAGTAAAAGAGTTGAATAAAATTGAGTTTAACAATAACGCAAATATATACAGGTCAATCGAGAATTCTGCATCTCGCCTTTTATATTACTCTTTAATATGTAGAGTATTTGTATAGATAGATATAAAGATACGCGTTGCAGAAATTACGTAAAAATATCATGCCGCGAAACAAGAGATAAGAGGTAATATCAGGAATCGAGATAAAGCGAGAGATAAGCCAGTGTAAAAAGCTTATATTTATCTTTTAAGCTTAAGTACGTAAGAAAAGGTCAATTGCAGTCAAAAATTCGAGTAGAATGAGAATGTTGGTTTAAAATAAAATCTAATTTATTTTACAATATAGAATATTAAAAACAATTGAACGCTTCGACTGTACTTAGTTTTCTTCGGCAACAACAATTTAATTATATTTAATATGAAAGGAGAATAAGAATAAGACTTTTTTATTCAATTCTTTAATAAGAAGAATGACTTTCTTATTCGATTCTTTAATACAGTTCTCTTGGTCAATTTAAAGACGATTTAACGACCTTCTTTGAATATCAGATTTCGAACGCTGGCTCTTCCACTCGCGAAGCCACGTGGCCCACAAACCACAAAAGACTTCACTTCATATCGTTGGATCGTCGGATGTAAACTCCTTCAACATGCTTACGAGAGATATCTTTATCATTCGATTTCATTGTTTATAAGATTTAGGCTGCGGTCCATTTGATGTTACAAGTGCTTCGAAGCGTTCTTTTTCTTCTTCTTTCTTCATTGAAAGAAAGGAGAAGAAGGAGGACCGCAGCCTTAGTTACATATGTAATTAACTCATCTTCATCTTTGCGCATTTTCGGAAAACTGTAGCAGTTTGAAGGCGATGCTGCTGATTACGAATATCGCAGTTAAAGTGCGATTTTCTCATTATTTAGGCCGTAATACGAATTTTACGATTCGTAGTTCACGGCTCTCCACCGTGTCTCCTGTCGACCCTTATAAAAATGTTCGTTTGTCATCCTTGTTACTAATTTACAATATATATTTTAAGCACGTATACACCTAGCTTTGTTGTTCGCTAGCCCTTTCCTCTTCTATTGTTTTAAATATGTGAACTTGATAATGTTTATTATGTATTGATATCTGTTCTCTTTAGACTGCAATACATACTATATACTTTCTGCATTTAAAATGAAATACATATATAGGCTGCAGTACTTACATTTGATGCAACAAATGCTTCGAAGCGTTCTTCTTCTCCTTCTTCTTTCTTTTACTACAATTTAAGAAAGGAAAAGAGAAATGTTTCGAAGCATTTGTAGTGCGCGTTATAAAAAGTTCAACTATGAAAAACAAAAATTTAGGCGCGTGGACTCGTATAAGTTTGTTCTTCAGCAATTCTTAAGATCCAGACAAACTTGCACAGCGCATAAACATAAGCACAAAAAAATTGATTGGTCCATATACATCCGCATAAGGAAATAGACCAATCTATTTCTTTATGCATATGCTTATGCACCTATGCAAGTTTGTCTTGGATTTACGGTATAAAAATTGCTGAAGATGAGACATCAAAATTTTTGCACGTTAACGTGACATATGAGCGTTTTGCTCGACAAAAAACATATATTCCACATTTATTCCGGGATAGTGATGATAATAATACATTATAACGATGTGAAAATAAGTGTTTTTAGCAGATGCTAAAAATACTTGTGTTTAAAAGCGATTTTAATGATTATTCTATCAAGATGAAATATGTTATATTTATATCACGTTCTCGTCATTAAAGTAATTTTTTTGCTGTTTTATGTAAAGCAATCTTTGCGTATATGCGATTGTCCAAATTTGTCAATTAAATATATCGGATTCTCACGCAATCGCGATTGAAGCGTTTCTATTCGATGAATTTCGGTACGCACTTCGTAAAATTATAAAACTGCCGTACCTAGATTTTCCTGTAAAAATAAGTACAAGCTTCGCGCTTTGTAGCCGAACTTTTTGTATCTTTCATCTTTTTCCGCCTTTTCCTCAAGTGCAGAAAGTGCAGTTCCGCGAGGAACGGAAGGCAGCCGAGCGAAGTTGGCTGAAGATTGAACGGCAGACGCGATCTATCGTTCGTAGCGGGAGACACTTCGCGACAAACGTCAGGTCGAGTCGTAAGCGCGCGCGCGCGCGCACGTGTGTATGTATGCATTTTCTTTTTGCTGTCGCTCTCGGTGCAAATTTCAGATTGTTTTCGTCGCACAGCTGATGTGCGCGGCGCGCGCGGACAACACGCGTATCAAGTATCGTCACGTCGACATCTCATTTCCGTTGAGAGTTGAGATTGGTTGAGATTTCATGCCGTTCGTTTAACGCCCCCCGCGACACCGAATAACGATGGCGAGTGCGAATGACAGATCGCCGAAGCTTCAGCCCAACGAGGAGGTCATAGAGGAGCTCACCCGAGATCTAGAAGGTTCCTGTATCCAAGCGGATGGCGACCGAGCGGCAGATTGCTCTTCCAAGAAGAACGCGCGATCGACGGGCACGCTCGGGGGCAACGCGTGGGACATCGTGGACGAGGAACGCAACGAGGATGATGATAACGCACAAGACGCGGATCCCCCTTCGGAGGACGTGGACGAGGTGCTCCTTAAGGACAGAGACCTGTTACTGACGGAATGCGAGCAAGAGGTGTGTCCACAATGTTTTTGAAATAGGACCTCTCTTCTGTGATTTTCTATTGTCCTGATTTCACACCCCAGTTAAACGTTACTGTTATATTAATCTGAAAACAATTATGTATATAGATTTACTCAACATTTTCTGAAAAAATTTTCATGCACTGTAATCTGTCTACTTTTGCAGATATTGAAAGGGGAAGCAGAGAATCTAAAGCAGGTGGGCAATGACCTTTTCAAAAGCGGCGAATACGTACAGGCGATATCGCGGTACACGCAGGGATTGCAGACTTGTCCTTTAGTGTATAGCAAAGAAAGATCTATATTGTATGCGAATAGGGCAGCGGCGAAAGCGAAGTGTCAGGTGATTGTCGGAGACCCAAGATTATAGATAAGATATTGGTGCGTTTATGCCTTATTAAAAGTGGTCATTGTTTCCAGACAGAGAAGGATTCGGCGATATCGGATTGTACCAAAGCCATCGAATTAAATTCAAGTTACGTAAAGGCGTATATAAGAAGAGCACAGTTGTACGAAGAGACAGAGAAGCTGGATGAGGCGTTAGAGGACTTCAAGAAAGTATTGACATTCGATTCTAGTCACACAGAAGCTAATCACGCTGTCAGGGTAATGTGTAATTTATTGCTTATCTAAAGTGTGACTTTCTGAGGAAACTTGGCAGAACAAAGATCAACTTTTAGAGAAAACGTGTTTAAAATTTTGATATATTCAAGTATTATAAAAAAAGAATAAGTAGTATTTCATAAAACAGTTTTTGGTTTAATTCATCTTTGTTTCACGACGAATAAATTAAATTTTATTTCTTTGTTTTTTGAAAAATACGAGATTGGTAAATTTCCTGTAGCTAAAGCTTGATTTCTTCTTCAATTTTCAAAACAGCAACCTCGAACCAGTTTTAGTAATAAATAGTTTATAGATATTAGAATTGTCAAAATTTAAAAATCCAAGTTTTGTCATAGGTCAGGTTTCTTCTAAAAGGATACTACAAAATGCAGGACTTCATTTTTACAATTTATTGACATCATAATTGCTTGTCTTTCAGAGGTTACCTCCGCTAATCGAGGAGAGAAACGAGAAGCTGAAGGCAGAAATGTTGGGCAAACTGAAGGATCTAGGGAACATGGTTTTGAAACCCTTTGGCCTTTCCACAAATAACTTCGAGCTGGAGAAGGATTCCAACAGTGGTGGTTATTCCGTAAAGTTTCATCAGAACCCCATGTAACAAGCTAGTTATGTTTCTTATTCATAAAAAAAACTGGATAAAATGTGTCCTTTACCTGTAAGAAATTAAGATATATTTATATATTCTACACGGATCCTATTATGGATTTCATCCCCAGCTCCTACAATTGAATATAGATATTAATGAAATGTCGACGGGAGAAAGTACAAATCGTCCAAATTGTGAAACAAATCTCATCAGATTTTACATACAGAGCCACTTCGACGGCTCATCGCGCGAGGCAGCTAGACCTCGAAATATATCTCTGTTCGAATTAACCGAGGCTTCAACGAGCAACATATATCGCAAGTCGCAATGTCGGATATCCCGCTATATTTGGCGCCGATGCTAGACCGGATATAGCCTATGGTTCAATAATACCGAGCTATATCGCAATAGCCGATAATTTTAGCCGCGGCTCTTTTCCGCGAAGCGGTTGAACGATCTCGGGGGGGGGGGGGGGGGCAACGAACGACCTCGGTCGCAGATTACGGGAAATTATTATTCGATCTCGATTGACAGTTTTAAAACGTAAAATTACATAATTATAATAATATCGGAATTAAAACGGCGGAGGTAAAAATACTCGATCGATATTTTCTTTCGGACTTGAAGAATGTTCATAAGGAATATTTAGTACGTCGAAATTGCAGCAACTTTTACATATCGATATCTAAAAAAATAACGTTGGTTCCCTACTCCCCTGCCCCTTCACCCCAGTGAGCAAGTGCAACGAACGATCAGGAGGGATGGATCGGTGACGTATCATCGGCGACGCGCAAGCGTCTCGACGTCACCGTCGACGGAAGCGCCGGTACATCGTCGGAGCGGACGGGGGGCTGAGCGAGAAGAGGGGGACGAAAGCGTGCGCGTAGGTGGGCAAGGCCATCGCGGCGCCGCGGGTCAAAATCGGGGGCGCCATTCTCTTCCTCGGGGCGCCAATGAGTCGTGTCCGAATAACATCGTATCATCGCGATACGTAATAACGAACATAATTAAGATTAAGTTAAATTAGCGAAATCGAGGAGCGTAAACATTTATCCGCGCGTCTCGGCGCGCTTGAAAATATCGATAAAAAAGACGGCATAAAAATCGATCGATGAGAGATCGTGATATTTAATCGCGCGGGGGCGGCGAGAGCGGCCACCCCGGGCGAGCGCTGATACCGTAAAGGGACGCCGTGGGGCTGAGGGGCAGAGGGGGACCAAGAACGCGGCGCCGCGGCGTGTCGTCCGCGCGTCACGAGCACGAGCCGGAGGAGGGGTGCGCGAGGGCGGGAGGGAGAGAAAGAGGGAGAGGAGAGCTCGGCAAGGGAGGGCGAGAGATACGTGACACACACACGCACGGATGGCCGTGCACCGTGACGACGCCGAGGCCAGGCCACGACGGCGACGGTGAGGGAGCGAGGGGGAGACGGCGGAGCCGAGTCGCAGCCGCGGGGCGTAAATATACGTGTGCGTGTGCGCGCGCGGCATGCAACCGGGGTGCCCCGGTTGATCCGCGGTGTGGGACACGCGCGCGATCCGTACACGGGACACGAGGTACATCGACGAAGGAACATCGCCGTGACGACGAGGACGACGACGAGGACGAAGACGGCGGCGGCGGCGGCGGCGGCGACGGCGGGCGGCTTTTCGCGTCCGAATCGATAATTCGAGCGCGATCGTGGGCAACGTGGCGGACGGAGGGAGTCCGCCGAACGAGAGAAGGACTCCGGAGTACTCTCCGGACGAGCGAGACGCGGGCCCACCCTCTCTCGCTCCTCCTCTTCTCCTTCTCCTCGTCTCTCCGTGGGATACGCGATTACGTGACGAGTGATAAGAGAGCTCGCGGCGGGAGCGGGCGCACCGTCGCCACCCTCGTTTCGTTATCGGCGGCGCGCAACCTATATCCGGCGGCACCGCACACACCGGCGGTACACCCGAGGGTCTTCCGGCTGGAGAGAAAGAGCGGTGGTGCTCGCGATACACGTACGGGCGAACGGCGACGATGATGCACGGCGATAAAGGGGTAAGCCGGACGGATGGAGCGCGCGGATTCCCGCCCGTCGGGAATCCGCGATGGAAATCGGGTCACCGGTTCGCTGTCAGGCTCGTTATCGAAGCGACAGCGAGTATATCCTGATAGCGATATCCTTTCGTTTGGTCCCCTCGGTCCCGTCGGCATATCGCGAACCCCACAGTCCCCACACGGTGCGGCGATCGCGAGGAATTTAAGGACGACTTCCGGAAAGATCCGGAGACGCGCTTCCTCGCGGCAGGTTTCTTGGCGAACGAGGATTTCCGGCTCGCTAACGAGAGAATGCCGCCCTTATGGTTTTCGCGTCGAAAATAGGGCGGCTGCATTTTGCAAGCGCATAAATGTTTGTATTGCGAGTGCAAGAAGAATGTGACTGGGATGACGAACAAGATCTGTTCTTCGTGGATCTTTTATCGGATCCAAGTTATCCGATAAAAAATGCAAAAGGGCGACAAGGCGATGTGCGAGTCTTGATTTTTTTGTTTGCTTTAGTTAGAAGATCTTATTCATGATTTAACAATCTCTATTGTTAAACAAATCGCTAATAAGGCTTAGACAGTGAGAACTGTGACGAAATATTATGTTTTGTTTCGCTTTTAAAAAGAACATTTTACATAGGGCAATATTTATATTTGTAAACAAGATTTCAAAGAATCGGTAATTCCGTAACACGGATTACGTCTTCGGCGTAATAAAAGTAAAAAGGAAGTCCCTCGAGTCACAATGAACGTTTCAAGTTTTCCCATCTCCCTCTCGCCATTCGATCGTGAAAATTTCCGTCTTATGAGAAACTGTAATGTCTGTATAGCGTGCGAATCTCCCGCAAATAGCACGTACAAACATTTATAATAGTAAAGACCGATAGCGCAACTTCCACGCGAGAGAACGGCCGCAAAGGCGAAGACTTCCAATGTTGGAACAACGTCGTGTCTCTCGACGCCAACGCTCTGGTGTATCGCGTCCAATTAGGGACCTCTGTAAAGGGATACGTGTGCCGTGAAAACATCGTTAATTAACGCGTTTTCTGAGAGTCTCGTCTATAAGGATATCGATTCCTGAATCCGCGGATCATACACGTGCGCGTCTTCACAAAGAAAGGCAGGCGGGTCGCAGCTTTCATCTCGACCAGATATTTTTATACGTAAAAGAGAGGGATTTTTATTGTGCAAAAAAGAGAGAGAGAGATAGAGGAGTATTATTGAACCTTTATATATATTTCCTTTTGTACGGGGGGGGGGGTTACTATTTCGTTAAAACGTACGTCAGTTCTTCTACGGGAGGCTTTTATTTCAATCGGAAATTTTTATTGCGCGCGGAAGTTGCTTCTCGTAATAAAAGAATAGCTCGATTCGGAATTGAATGCGCCTGCCTGTCGTAATTAATATCAATAGTAACCGACTTTGTCGGGCACTCGACTATTGACGGATGCTGCAAACATTATTGACACGGCCGTCGGAACACGGACGCGGCTTTATTGCGATTACGATTATTTACGGAGCGCGATGAAATTATTTCCACGCGCGGCTATTTATCACATGAATTTCCAGCGCAAATTGATAATCGGCGCAAAATGTTAATCGCGTAAGCGGTTCGCACCCCCTCCCCCCCTCGTCGGGCGGGGAGAGAAAAAGGATTTATTTAATGGCTTATTTTCTTTCGCACTCGAGAGAAAAGCTCATTAAACGCCACTTTCGCGTTTAATCTGATTTCGAAAGTTATATTTACAGCGTAGTCGTTCGATTGCGCGGATCACATTGCGAAAATTGCTCGTCATTCCACTCTATACATACGGGGTGTGTCGAAAAGAGCCGAGCCCGAAGGGTCGAGAACTTTCCAGCGAGGTCTTGGAGCGGCAAACGAGCGCGACCCGAAAAACGAAGCTCATCGACAATTTAATAAGCCCTCGATAAAATATTACGTTTCGAGGATCGATCGCGTAGTGAAATAAATGTCGCTAGACCGGTGACAATTAAACCCCCCCGCCCTGTCCCCCATCACCCTCCCGGGAAAAAGGGCTCGGCCCTTTCGATACCGCGCGGATGGGACACCCCGTATATGTGGACGCGTATTAATTTCGCCGACGGCAATTAGACAATCCGATACCGTTAACGGCTCGCTCGAGCGCGCCGTCGTCACTTTTACTCCCCCCCCCCCCTCCTCCCCCATGAATCCCTTCGTTAGTTGCATGTACGCATTTACGGGATTACACGTGCCGCGCGCTGTCGCGCCCCCGACGTCTCCCCCTCGCCTCACCCTCAAATTAGTATTCAGCCGCACACCGGATGTCCGTGTATGTACGCGCGTGTCTTTGATCTCTGATGAATCGCGGCCCGTCGCGATTGCGTAACGCGGCGAATTATGCCTCGTATGCGGCGCGGCACGCCGATGGAAATCATCCCGGGGGCCCTCGGAGAGCTCACCGGGGGACTCCGGGGACAGCTCTAATTACGGCTCCGCGGAAAATGATGTATCGGGCTGTTATATCGCGTATTTCATTACGCGTATTTCTCGCGTAAATTATTCTCTCTCTCTCGCGAGAGAATTAACGTCCGCGTTTATTAATCACATCGCGAATATCGAGAGCCCGCGCGATAAAATCACGGGATGGGAAAACGTGGTATGTAAACACGCGCGATTTCATATTTCCACGGCGATTCTCTTTTAATAAACGCGTCCGAGAGGCGGGGGGGAGTGATCGTATATCGCGGATATGTCGGGAATTTGCTTTACGAGCGATCGAAACGGAGAACCCCCGCGGGCGATGCTTTTCTTAGAGGGGTATAGTTTACGCATGCGAGAGAGGGTATCATCGATTTATTCAGCCGCGTTGTATTTGATGACAGTACGCGCGCACACGGCAGTTTTGTTACTTAGAGGCGCCGTATATGTGTACACAAACGCACACACATGCCTAAACGGTGGGTGCCGTGTCATATGTCACCCACGTATGTGCGTGTGTGACGCCCACGCCGCGCCGCGCCGCAAATCCCCCTCGAGCCGGGGCACGCGACCCACGCGACATCGATAATCGCAAGTCCCGGTCTACAATAGGTGTTTTAAGCCCTAAGCCTTTTAAGAAATTGTTCAATCACAGTTGAATTTGAGGTGAATAATTGACTGTGATTGGTCAATTTCTTAGGAGACTCAGGGCTTAAAACACCTATTGTAGACTGGGACTAATGAAATAATATGCGGCACAGGTGGAACTGTGTTTCTAAACACGGCCGCGGCCAGATCGGGCTGGCTTGAAAACAAGCCACTTAAAGAGAGACGTCGATATAAGCCGAGCCGGGGACTCCGGGAAGGAGGGTGAGCGATGTAAAGACCTCCCCGGCGAAGGTACGAAACGCGGGATAAAGCCGATAGGGCGCTTTCTTTCGCGACGGGGGTTGCCGTTCCACGCGACGGGACATCGCGTCGCCGAAGGTCGTTCGTGTCCTCGCGCGAGCTAACTCGATGTGACGTGGAATAAAAACTTACGACCGATACGATCTCTAAATTGCCCCTCATATCGGCGTTTATGTAGGGCTCGTTTTTTCTCTAATTAGCTCGAAGACCTCAGCCCCTCGTAACTGCGTGTGTAAGGGGGAAAAAAATATGAAAAGAAAAAGAAGCGGAATCGATAGGGGAACGATGATGGTCCAGATTGCGCCTGGATCGCTCCGATTTAAGATTGTTTGTTACCAAATACACGATCGGCGAAAGTATATATGAAAGTAAAGGGGAGAGACGCACTGTTGAATATTAAAGGATGAAATTAAAATCAGTATCTTGAGTTAAATAACATTTTGTTATTTTCAACTACCACGTGTGTCGAAATTTATTATCTTAACACAAAACCAGTATTATTTTAACTTCACTGGTTTAGTTAAATTGACGAGCATATTGAGTGGCAGGAACAGTGGCTTATAGGAATGCTTAAAAAATGATTCAAATTGAGTACAATTTGACACTGCGAATTTAACAGTGCGCTAATCTACGACTAATTCGTTCCAGTTGCAGGCAGTGAGATGCAGGCCGCGAAATCTGCAGGCGCGCCGCAGGAGGTGGCCTCTGCGACTGGGCCTCTTCCTGATCTACGTCCTCGTGCAGTACGTCTCCTCCTCGAAAGCGCCTACGTCGGCCGAGACGACGACGATGTTAACGAGCACCGCGCAGTGGACGTTGGAACCGCCGGTGTCTACGATCGACACTACCGAGGAGGAGGAAACGATACAGAAAACGACGACGGTCGCTGGGAAGGAGCCGAGGAGGACGACGGAGGGATCCAAAACTGAGGCGCCGCCGAAGGAGCACGGACGCGCGAAAGCCAACGCGTCGAACGGATCCGCGAAAAACAAGGAGCCCGAGAAGAAGAGTCCCGAGACCCCACCGCCGAGGCACGGTCGAAACGACACCACCACGGTGAGTGCTCCCGCAGGCCTCCCGGTCGCGATACAGCCGGACAGTCAAGTGGAGAACGTGGATTCTGCGAAGCTACAGATCTTGTTGGCGAAAGAAACTCATAGACATAGACTATAAGACTTGCTGTGCGCAATATGCTTTATTGCATTTCTATCGACAGCACGCCGAAATATTGTACAATACAATTGTTAACAAAATGCGACGGTAGATTAACCGCAGAAGTCGAAAGACTTTGTGACATAATTTCGTTGCGTTACGCTTGCAAGCTCTGTGAAGCTATATCATGGGTGCAATCCGATGCTAATCTTCCGTGATCTCCAATCGATTTCTATAATTCGCTTACTGGCGGTTTGTACATTCCGGCGGAGGCACCCTGTATATCTCGTGGCGCAGATGGATGGTAACGTCTTGAGAAAACAAGATTAGAAGCTGTCGCCCGGATCAGAATCCAGATACGCGATACACGGTGCGTGATGCAGGATTGCATAACACCTGCGTCAGGCGTGATACTGCATATAATTGCGGATTAACGTGCCGACATTACGATGGCTTTATCCGCGAAGATACATCTCGATCGTTCGAAAGAATTATAAAGACATGATCAATCTGTATTAATAATGAATGATGATGTTAAGTGATGAAGATTAATAACGAATGTTTCTTTTTTTTTTTTAATCTTCTTTCGCCACGAATGGCCCAGGCCACCCCAACCACCCAGATGACTACGAGGTATCCGTATCCGACGGTGAGACCGCGAAGGACCAACTGTTCGGCGCCCGCCATAGAGCAATTTCCGCGGCCGTTGATGGGCCCCGAGGCCAGAAAACACGGCGGTCTCATAATACACATCCTGGCCGCTATCTACACTTTCCTGGGCCTCGCGATTGTCTGCGACGATTACTTCGTCTCGAGCTTGGACAGGATCTGCGAAGGTGAGGCGAGTGAAAATCCCCTCCGGCGAACGTGTTGAAATCAATAATACCACTGACTCGCATCTGGTTACAGCATTACGCGTAGATAGTTTTGCATAAGAGGATCGTATTTCATCGCGCGGATCTGCCGCGAGATTTGTTATTAAGAGACGGTCGCTTTGGATTCCCTATGCGTTCGACGCGTTCACGAGACAGAGGAGACGTTCTTTGCAATTTTATTTTAAATGCATTAATTGAAAACAAAGGGACTTAGAGCCATGACTTGATGGCTTTGTTTTCAATTAATTTATTAATAGGTTGAGCCTCTTTTTTAAACATATTAATATATTTTTTAAACATGTTAACATATTGCCTCTTTCTTTTTTCAGAATTGAGACTGTCTCCCGACGTCGCCGGTGCCACTTTCATGGCGGCCGGCTCTTCCGCGCCCGAATTGGCGACGGTCATCATCGGCGTGTTCTTCGCCAAGGACGATATCGGAGTGAGTATCGTGGTCGCAATCGCGGTCGTCTAATCGCGCCTCGTACGCTTCGCTGCGTTTATTAAACATCCTGAATCGTGAATCATATAAATTACATTATGTAATCCGATGTGCGAGTAAATTTTATTTGTTTTTCCTTCATTGTGAAGGGAACCACTCTCGTTATCGCATTACGTGGATCTGGCCTCGGCAGCGAGCCGGACGTCCTCGTTGACTAACGGTGCAGAGTTCGGCAATCAAATCTTTCTTTGTCGCGTTTCAGGTCAGCGGCGTTATCGGCAGCGCCGTTTTCAATATAATGTTCGTTATATCGATCTGCGGCCTATGCACTGCGACGGCCTCCAAGTTGAACTGGTGGCCTCTCTGCCGAGACTGTTTTTTCTACGCCATCTCGATCCTCGTGATGCTCGGCACGATTTACAACGACTCCATATCCTGGTGAGCATCGTTACACACCTGCATGCGTCCGATCGCAGATGGAAACCGACCGGCGGAATCTCACAGACGAAATAAAAATGCCTTTCAGGATGGAGTCTCTCTTCATGTTATTCATGTACGCGGTCTATTGCGTGGCGCTCTCGTTCAATGTTAAGTTGGAACGTTGGGCGAAATCGTACAATATTCCGTTCCTGCCGAAAGACGATGAACCCGCCGAGGAGAGCGCCCTGGTTAGCTACAGATCCTTACAGGAGGATCGATTATCGTATACCGGTCCCAACTCGCCGGTCACCGAGCAAATGAAGAATCAGGAAGGTAATCAAATAATCTTGTCAATTCATATCTTTCGTGTATTCTCTAGAAATCTGAATGCATCGTTCATCTCTCTTCCAGGAAACGGCATTCAAGAAACGATCGAGCAACAGCCACGCCAGCAGCAACAGCAGCCGCCAGCACCGAGGCAGCCCGAGTATTACAAAGCGAAGGAGCACAATCCCAACGAAGTGTCGCCTCTCGTGATGCCGATGGACGGTAGCAAGTGGACCATGTTTACCTGGGGCCTTGTGTACCCTATCCATTTCATGTGCCGGGCGACAATGCCGGACTGCCGACAAGAAAAGTGGCGAAGCTGGTATCCCTTCACGTTCTGCATATCGATGATCTGGATCAGTTTCTACAGTTACATAATGGTGTGGATGATCACGATCATAGGTAACGTTATCGTTCGAACCTCGAGCGGCTATTTTTTTTTCGAGTGCAGTTTTAGCAAAGTGGCCGACTTTACAGGCAGCACTCTGGGCATTCCCGACACTGTGATGGGGTTGACTTTCGTTGCCGCTGGTGTGAGCGTGCCAGACGCTCTTTCCTCGCTGGCGGTCATCAAGGAGGGTCTGGGCGATATGGCGGTCAGTAACGCCGTAGGCAGCAACGTCTTCGACATCCTAGTATGCCTCGGTCTTCCGTGGTTCATACAGACCGCTATGATACAGCCTGGCTCGCACGTAAACGTCACCAGCAGAGGTACGCGGATTTATCTATATATTTTTTAAATCTCTTTATCTACAGAATGTACATATTTGTATCCTATATTATTTGTACATCTCGTTCTTATCAGGTTTGACATATTCCACCGTTTCCCTGCTATCGACAGTGCTATTCCTAGTGGTGGCGACACACCTGAACGGCTGGAAGCTGGACCGACGATACGGCATGGTCCTGATGGTCTGGTACTTGATATTCATCATGTTCGCGTCGCTCTATGAGCTCAACGTCTTCGGCGAGATGAATCCGCCAGTATGCCCCAGCAAGTTTTAATGCAAAGACGCCTCGTTCGTTTCCGACCTTTGCTTTGCTCAACGCGGAACGATCGTCCGGAGCAAGAGTTTCCGGCCGATTGGCTCGCGAACGATGACGCACGCACGGTCGTAAATCGTCGTAAAACGCTCAGCGACCTCGTTCGAACGTCCCTTTCCTCCCTTCTTCTTCTTCCTACTCGATAACGAAGAGACAGCGAGAGACAGAAGAGCTTAGAAGGTAGCTGGGTAGCTGCATGTCGGAAAGAAGCACGATTTTTAGCTTGCTGTGAAATTGTTGAAGCGACCGTTCGAGATTTTAGGTAAGAGCAAAGGGCTTGTCGTTGAGCTTTCTTTCTTTCTAGGCTGTTGTAGAAAATCTAGACAATATGTGCTCGCGCGTGAGTACACAGGCATTGTATCCTATTGGTGCTACCGAAAGTGACAAAAGAGTATTTTGCTTGCTTCCGTTCGACTAACGAGTCCCCGATCAATTTTCCACAATTCGGGTGAAAGTACAGGAAGTTTATGAATTTTCCCAAGCAACTATGTTTTCGGACAGACAATACGAATATTAGTATTAAATTGTAATTACCGTTCGATGACGTATTGGCGGCAATGTCGCGACAGTTGTTCACTAAAATCAGAAATCGGTCATTAAAAACGATCGTCGCAAAGTTCCAAGCTTCTGAAATCTCAACTCTTAGTCGCAGACCTCGTTGTACGTCGCGCGAGACTTGTTCGAATCGATATAGAAAAGAAGATGTGATACGTTTTATATCAGCCATATCGCGCAAATGCCTGAGTACCATGGAAGAGGAATGCGTCTTGACAATTAATCGTTTTATATCCTAAACATTAGAGTAAAAAGATCCAGAGTAGAGGTGTGGCTTGTTAGAATAGATCTTAGGAGCGTCATATCTGCAGCTAAATGTTAAGACTGTTAACGGTGCTGTGCGAATCGTCGGAAATCAATATCACTGCGAAGCTGTTACGAACGTGAAATATTTAACGAGAGCGGGCGAGAGAATTATCTCTCTGGGACTGTTGTCGCAACGTTACGCGCGATCCTTATATTGTCCGACACGATGGATATAACACACCTACTTGTATATTTTTTAAATGTATTTTCTATCGCGATATCGGAGCGCGACGTACTGCGTAAAATGTGTGAGATAAGAGGAAATATTTTCGCGCGCTTCTTAAGACGCGAGAGGTAGACTACGCAAGGTGATTATGATATATTTAATTCGGGTTTCGTTAAAAATGTACTTTTGCCGCCATCCAAGTAACCGGAAGAGACGAGACTTCGCGAGATCAAAGGAGATCCCTTGTTAGCGTGAGTGTAAACGTAAAATCACTTTTTTTCCAAAAGAGCAGCAAAAATAAAAGGAAAGGGAAAGAAAAATGTCTTGAAGCGCCACGCGAAGAAAGAACCGAGCGAATTATCCCTCCCGAGTGACCGGGAGTAAGTTCACATTCCTCGACGCGCGCGGAAAAATCGCGAGAACGGATGGAGCAAGCGAAATTTCATTTCCGCGACCAAAGGAGCCGGAGGAAGGAAGGGGGAGGGAGCGAGAGAATTCGGTTCTCCACGATGGCGAACGAGCGCTGAAAGTGACAATAATTAACGCAGCCTTATCCGAATGAAAGTATCTACAACCAGCACTATTATACTGCGCGTTCCTTGAGACCGATTCGCGAAAAGGGTCACCTGTAAAATCGCTAGACGGGCAAGAGGAACCTCCACCCACGGTAACAATCGGCGTACCTCCGCTTCCGGGATCCTTTGATCTTTCGAGCGCGCCGGAATCGGTATCGATGACGAGCCGACGGAATTCCCGCAGGAATAGCAAGAGATGAGGCTGCATCGAAAAAAAAATCGAATATTATAGCAATATATAAATTAAAGTGTCAATATTAAATATACGGTGGAGATGTTAAAAGTGAAAATATCGCCTAAGATATTAAAATTCATTTGAATGACAAAACGGAAAACTTAGGTCAATATGAATGAATAGTCAATAAAAAAAATTCTCTTTTTCGTATATGTTCATATTTGAGAATCCTGCGAGCAAACATTCTGTCGATGCAGCTCGTTGGGTTGCATCCTTAATCGGCTGTTTGCTTAATCGGGATTAAACGATCGCAGGTATGAAATCTGTAAGAAATCGCAAGGATCGCGCAGACGCTTTAGTGTGATTATATAAATTTAGCATACATATAATATATATATATATATAATATAATATAATGCGAAGAAGCTTAGATCGTAATGACTATTGACCGTTCAACGTGTTTGTTCACTACGTTTGTCCGTTATTGTTAGCGCATTAGAGCGATTTTATGCATATAAATACTATTATTATAATATGTAATAATATATATACTATATTCGCGATGCGTTCGGTGCCGATGGCGAAGTGACTGGGCTGTACTTCGAGGCCTGCTTTATTTGACCCCGAGACGAGACCGGAAGTGTAGCCCGAACTCTACGAGCGTCTCGGCGTCGGACGCATCGACGCACGGCTTCCAGGATTTAGGAAGCGCCGACCGACAGTAAAAAAAAAGGCGCCTTAGATCTTCATTAAAAGCGGACCAGTCTCGCCGTCGATTTCGCGGGTTCCGTACCGCGGCGTCGGTCGCATAATTCGAGGGGGGGGGGGGTAACCAGCGAACCTGGCGAACGAGCTTCGCGCGCACGGAGAAGCGAGAGGGAGGATCGTCAGGGGTGCGCTTTAGGGATTTCTTTGGCCTCCGTGTGCCCGGAGGCGTACTATATAGTTACCCTTAGGTTTCACGAACGGCTAGCGGTGACACAAAATTCACGGGGAAATCTTAAGGAGGTGAAAACACCTGGCGTCGCGCGACGGCCCCTGACGTGGAGAGCCGCGCGAGGACCCCGCGGGTCCGCACCTCGAGCATCAACGAATGAAAAAACGTTAAGGACTTAGAGTTTGCTAGGGGGAGTCTACCCGTCTAATTTCCGGTGACTTTCTTTTCTACCGTGCAGCCCGAAACCGTCGGCCCGAAAAACGCTCGACGATCGCTCGGGGAACCGGTGTGTCGTTTAGAGTCAATTCACCTGTGGCAATTATTAGTAGTAATTAGAAGAGCGCGGGGCGACTTGGAGGACGGGAAGAAGGGGGGGGGCGCGCGCGCGTTCCCTCTCCCTGTCTCCCGCTTCTCGGGAGACGCGTCCGAACGTCGATCAATTCGAGGGTGTCCTTAATAGCGTGTAATCGAAGTCAATAACGTACCTTTTTAGACGTTTCTCTCTTATAATTGTAATTCCCGTGAATCGCGCCCGTCCTCTACGATGTTCCCCATTACCTCCAGCGGTTCCCGGAGGATCGCACGGGGAGGCCGACGACGATATATCTATCCTTACACACAGACACGTACACACACACATCGAGTACACTTGTACAAAACGCAGCAGGGCAGGATAACGTCAGGCGACGTTAACGATAGGCATATACCGGGATGTAATACGTAGATTTTATATCACGATATTGTGTACTTAGAAGACTATATATATATATATATTACCGATATATACATTATTACCTGATTAATTAAGTTTATACAGCCGTTTCTCCTCTACCCGCAGTATTATCCCAGTCTTCGTCGCGTATATACGTTCGAATACGTTCGTACCTGTTAAATCGCGAAGGAGAGAGCCCACCCCTCTCCCCCCCCCCATCGTACGATAAGTTGTCTCTCAGATGAGTTTCTTCTCCGTGATCTTACTTGACGCCTCGCTTTTCGCATTTCGATCCTGCCTCTCTTCTTTGCAGTCAGGACGCAAGCGGCAGACGCAGCCGGCCGATGGCAGCTTCGAAAGTATATTCATAATTGTAACGAGACACATAATTATATAGGCACATAAGACATATTTAAAGAAAAAAAGAACTGTATACAGTATGAAGAAAGTAGATGTACAACGAATACAACGATATCGGCTGCCGCTGTGATAGCCTCGCTATTTTGCCCATACCGCTTTTCAGCTAGTCGAGGGAAGTTTCCTGATTTCCTTCTCCCTTTCCGCGCTGTTCACGCGTTGTCGTACAAAGTGCAAAAAAAAACAAACATTACCGGGATCTCTCCGACCTGTGTCTCTTTCCATCGTTATTCAAGTTTCCAGAACTATATCCTAACGCGTCAATATACATATATATATCTAGTCATAGCTTATTACAATGTTATGTAAATAATTGTTCTACCAGTGTCGCATATATAAATATATATATAAGTATTATATATATTTATATATTTAAATATACATATATATATATACACATACACACAACATACAAATTTGACAACTATATATACATATATATGTATGTATATTGAGAGTATACGTACGTAGTGAACGCAGAGGGAGATAGAGAGAGCCTAAAGTACATATATATCTATATATATGTTATACATAATAAATTTATGCGCCACCTTTCGCAAGGAGAGCTATGTACCGAATGGAAACGATTTAATATTACACATACCTTGTTTAGCTTGAAAGCGAGAGGAAGGTAGACTAGTTATGTACTCTAATGTACTTAAAACGTTTCAACAATAAAGCTATTGCTACCAATTAAAATCTCCGATCCGAAGGGAACGGCTAGCCATGGTTTTAACTCTGAAAATTATGAGTGAGCAATAACGCCGGATTTTATGAATTGCGTTGGTATTTGTTTTATCAAATTTCATACGTTTAAATTAATTCACATGCGCTCGTAGACATTTTAATATACTTCTGCACCTTTAACGGCGCAACGATATTCGCCCTTTTCCGATTATTTCGTCCCAGCATTCTATAAACACCCACGATACATAAAAAAAATATATATATGTATATAAAATATAATATATGTCATTTTTTGTGCATAATCGACGAAATCGTGGGTCCTCGGAATTTGTGATGGTGCTTAGATAGACTTGAACAAAGCATGCGTGCGGGTTCTCGGCATGCTCAAGAATCCGTAGTTTTCTGCTCCAATTGATGCTGCAACTGTTGACGTTCCTCGTCGCGCGGCATATCGCGGCTCGACAGTGGCTGCAGCTTAGGCGGGCAATTGTCCAAAGTTGACTCGAGAGCGTAAAGTTTGTCGAGTTGCTGCCGAATGTGATTCAGACATTCCAAACGAACGATTCGCCTGCTCGTGTCCACTGAGTCTCTACGGATCGTCAAACCGTTGAGCAATAACTGCCAGCCGTTCTCCTGGAGTTCGCGAGTTATCTTCTCGACGGTCTCTTGCTCCGTTTGTTCCTGCTGCTGCACAGGCGCGTCGTTCTGACAACAGAAAACATTTTATCGCACCGATGCAGGCATATTCGACCGTCGTAATATCTTCTTTGTAAAATTAAGAGAAAAAGATATGCAGAAGGTGAAGCGAAAAACCAAAGTTAGAAATTAAATCGTGTAAAAAATCATAAACTTCTTTAAAAAATTATCTTTATAAAATATCTTTATAAAATATTTTTATAAAATATCTTTATAAAATATCGTTAAAAAATTATCGGCATTGATATTTATAAAAAAAATTTGTTACATTCATTATATTTTCTCCTAAAATCAATCTTTATCTATTTTTCTTACGTTTTGTTTCCGAATTTTATATTTGGGAATTTTCCTCACTCTGCATATCTTTCCCGATATAAACGAGTAAAAGATAAGTGCATGTTCTACGCGTATGTGCAAGATTGACGAATAAGTTAAGATGCATATCGTTAAATACGTACTTTCGCGTTGTCCATGGTACCGAGCATACGGTCGATCGATTCCAAAAGGCGGGTTTTCGCGGTGTGGAGATCCAGCTTCGTTTGATGCGCGGGTCCATCAAGTTCGGATTCCTTCGTGGGTCCATTAATTGACTGTTCGATCAGCGCGGATGACTTGCTCGCTGCGCAACGAGAGGCAACGTCCCCGGGCTTTCTCGATCTCGTCGTTCTCGCAACGTCGGGTCTCCGTCTCCGGGTTTCGAGTCTCTTGTCGTCCTCGCTCATCGTCACCGTCGCCTCGCCGTCGCCTCGCTTCAGCCTCTCCAGGTCCTCGAGGCCCAGAACGAGCTTCCTCATCTCCTGAGACTCGACGTCGCTCTCGTTTCTCACCTCCGCGATGTACTCGCCGTCCCCGATGCCGACGTAGCGACGCCTCGGTCCGGGATCCGGCACGCGCGACTTCCTCGACTGGAGAACGTGCGGGGTATACTTCATCGACGCCTCGCTCTCGGAGCATTCCTGCTCGTCTGGCGATCTCTAGAAGATATCAGCTAAAGTTGAAAACGATCGAGACGACGGAACATCCCCTTCGGTCATTTTTTATAATAAATTATACTTTTCCTTTTCTCTGGAATTATATAGACTACTAGAATAATTCTTTATCGAAGAGTGAACGTTACCTCAGGCTGTCTGCAACGGTTGTGTTTCTTCAGCGAACTCTTGACGGGTATCGCGTACTTGGAGCAAGCTGCGATATCTTCGTTGGTCAGTTCCAAGTTCGCGGCGTCTCCCTTCATCTTGAACAGGTGTCTGTCGTGGTCGATTCTTCGCTGATGGCGGGCCTGCGGCGGTCTTCTGGGATAACAAGGATGAACATCCGCTTGACACTCGCGCCAGCATAGCTTCTGCGACAAAGGACTGCTCTGCGACTTTTTAATAGCCGAACTGATCGGCTCCGCGAAGACGCGTTCGCATCGATTTATCATCGCTTCCACGTTTTCCGAAGTTCTTGAAGGCAACCTCGTACCCAATTAGAAAGAGTTATTCATTCTCTCATTGAAAATTAATAATTGGAGAAAGCACTGTTTTTTTTCAATTAATAAAGCTTAATTATTTTTGCAAGTATCTATAACAATGGAATTAAAAACCCAATAAAGCCATGATGATTGCAACGTTAAAAATGAGTGCAGATTCTTGAATAATAAAAAGGAATGCATTTTTTCCGCTCAGAATAGTTCATTCGGGGTCACTGTCTAATGAGAAAAGATATAAAGACCAAAATATCGAGGACACTAAATAAAGAAATCTACCTCGTGCGTGAAGAACAAAATTGCAGAGGTAAGGCAGATTTTATGTCAAATTTATAGTTAATCACTAATTTACAGCTATTCTTTATTAATCAGCCGAGCACCAGAAGAGGGAATATCTTCACCTTAGTCTTCCAGGTGAAGAAAATCTTCGCCTCTCAGGCGGGCAGTGACACGAGGGACAATGCTTCTCATAATTCCTCGTTCTCCTCTTGTGCATCGCGATACTGCGCGGCACGTCCTCGCGTTCGTTTTGTCCACAATTAGAGCAGAACTCACCGTGACGATACGATCCGGGCATTCTCTTGTACAGCTCCATAGTTTCCTGAAATAAAAGTTGTAGTCGAGACCGAGTTGCGAGAACCGTCGGAAACTTGAGCCTCTTAAAACTTACCGTATCCGCCGTATTCAGTGGCATAATCCGAGCTCCGCCAAGGACTCTTGCATCCGATGACACTGAAATTCCACCGGGAAAGCTCGAACTGGACTCGTAATACCATCACCAGCACATAATTTCCATTTCTCGAAGATCGTATAATAAATTCCGCTCCCTTGATTACTAATATCTTCGCAAGTTTAAAATTGCGAGCGCAAAGAAATGTAAAAAAAATTATATAGCTCATACGAAAGATTGTATATCACACACGTGACACATAGAAAAAAAGAAACGAACGCGTTTCGATGCGAATGTGTTTTGATTCGGGTTCATCACAAAAATTTGAGATCCGAGGAAATTTAATGCTGGGGGTGGAGTATTTTTTAAATCCATTTGGAAAAGCGGAACGCCGCTATTTATTAATTATTATTGCACGTGCTCAAGCTCTACAAATAATCAATTAAAATTCGTTGCCTTTAAAATATTAACATACGCTGCGACATGTCGCATTAATTCTATACAAACGATTGGTTTATTGCATTGATAAAAATATCACAGAGCTAAAAAACCGCAATATAAATAATACATCTATATGTGCATCTTTCGCGTGTATTTTCGATTATAATGGATGACATAAAACTTGCGCGATTAATTTTCGGCAGAAACTCGTGACCAAGAAAATAACGATCTGTTGCAGGAAAAAAGTAGTATTATTTATATAAGAGAAAACATTCCAAAAAGTACCTTGTTTGAAATTTGAAATCAACAAGTACCTTCTCTCAATTCGACGATATGCAAAACGTGATGCTTCTGTGGATGATCGTCGAAAAGGATGTATTATGTGAACATTTATGCAACACGATTTTTGCTTAAAAAATACTGTTTATTGTAAAACAAGTTGCATATCTCTCTTTTGACGGGACATAATGTAAAATAAATATCATTATACATACAAATGTACACGCGTGACGTAGCGCGCCAACGCACCAGTGATTGTACATCGATTTTTTTTTACAGTCTGAGTTTAATATTCTGTACGATAGGATTTCTCTTCTCTTTTGAGTATCTCCTGACTACGGCACTTATCTAAAAGGAGGCTAGAATATCACTAAACGGAGTTCCAGGTTCCTTCGCGGCAGCCTCGAAAGTCTCGACGAATGCTTTCTTTTGAGATTCCTTGGATAGCTGAAATCGATAGATCATTAAATAAAATAGATGCCCAAAGTAGATAAATAACATTTAGGTAACCTACCTTGTGGTAAAAATCCGAAGCCGCTATACACAGTATTTTCTTGTCTTCATATTCGTATTTTCCTATCCTTGACTGGACGTACGGAAATCTACCATGTTATAGCTAAGGAATCGTGTTACTTCCCTACTTCCCTAAAGAAAATTATAAAGTTACGTCGGCGAGAAAAGGATACAAAGCTCTCAACCAATGGTTTGTTGACGCGCTTATGAAGAAACAGGATAAGCACCAAGTCGACATTGCCATCGGTAAGCTTTGAATGAAATTCGGTAAACTGAAGACCACCCAATCTTGAAGGAGCTCCATTTCCGTGCAGGTACACGCTTTCTCACAGACCTGGCGCAAAATCAGATCGGATCATACATTCGCATTCGCTTTTATCTCGCAGTTCGATCGCGCTATAATTCGAGATCTTCGATCAAATTTACGAACTTTGAAGACAACGGCCGAGAGTAATCTCGGATGCGGCTGCTGCGGGGACAGGAATTCCCCTATGACTTTGGTGAGGATCTCCGACGGCGGGAAGAAGTCTCCGAGGAGGCAGGACAGAACTGTGCACAGCACCTCCACTTCCATGGAATGTCCCTTGCGGATCTTGTCGAATATCGCGGAGGTACGCTCGATAGATCGGACCAGCGTCTCCGGTTCCACATCCGGCAACGGTTCCTCGACGCCAGGCTGATTCAATCGATCAGCCGCCTCCGTGTACATGCACGTCAGCAGAAGTTGCAACGCCGGTAACGCAAGCAGGGGGCTGGGTTGCTTCAGCCGGTCCATCGCGACTTTCACGATCTGCTCGGCGACCTTGCCGACGACGCTCTTCGTCGCCACAAGCCTCTCAAGACCCTATCAAAACAAATTGATACTCTCCGTATATTTGCGTTACTTATACATTAATCAAAAGGCGAGGAATGCCGTGACACACCTGCAGTAGAGTTTGATGTAAACCGTATGAAATATTTTGGGATGTGACTAGAGAGAGGACTAATTCCAACACGGCCGGCGCTTCCGTGTCCGGCGGTGTATCTTCCGCATGCTCCAACAGGAAGAACACCAGAGCCCACATTACACCCTGATGCTCCTCGCTCTGACTTAGAATGCTGCGTCGAAACGACAACGAATTAGGCCACAAAATAGTATCGGACAAATTAATAGATGTGTTCAATATTTTCTCAGAAAATAAAGTTAAATTAGACCTCATCTCGAATTACCTATTCGAATCCTGCGAGTCAATGTGCTTCTGTATGTATTCAATGGCTAGGGGATGTATAATATTCATCGTCTCCTCGCATTTGGCCAGCACTGCACTTTGTAGCAGGTATAAAGAACCGTGAAGCGCGGATACTCTGGAAGCTAGGAATACCGACTTCAAATTAACATCCACTATGCGCTTCACTTTATCCAACGTGTCCAAGTCCTGCGAATATAATGTTAGTTAAAAACAAGAAAGATCTCTCTTTAGTAAATGAAATTTCTTGCGCGTACCAAAGGCGTTAGAACGGCGGCGGCTTTACACACAGAGACGGCCAGGTATTGATGCAAGATCGCATTTTCCGTTGGATGAACCCTCGAAACTTCCAGGCACACGTCCAGCATCCACTGGTACTGCGATCTCTCGAGGAAGAGTTCCGAGATCGCTAGAATCGACTTGACGATTTCCGTCAGCAGCTGTACGGGCGTGTCAGCCTGCGGTGACGTCCAGATGGTGTAGTGCTCGATCAGAAAGCGCAAGCAGGAGTCTAGATCGAGGGAGGCCGACATCAGCGCGTCGTTCCGTCTGTTCTTCAAGTCGAGAACGGAGGCGTTCAACTTGTCCTCGTATAGATTGCACAGGGACCACAAATAAGAGACCGACAGTTGGCTGTACATATATCTGTCGAAAACCGCGGTTCTCTCTACGTTGCCCCGCTGGAATATGTGGTCCAATTTCAAGCCATTTTTATTTTCCGCGTCGTTCATGTATTCATACTTCCACAGGAGCAGCTCCTGTACCGCGAACAGCTTCTGGGAACTGGTCTTATGCACGGAAAGCTGGGGATCTCTCGGATGGTGGATCAGGGTGCTGGCGCCGGGATTGCCGGGACACGGTAGCAGCAGGGTTTCCAGCAATAATCTCGTTATCGCTTGAATCGCCAGGCTGCTCGCTTGGATCAAAGCCGCGATCTCGTCCGAGGGCGTGTTCTCGTTTTGCAGGAAGTTAAGCACGCTCAGATACGCCATCCAAATCTCCTCGAACTGCGACCTGGACGTCCAACCCAGTAGATTTACCCGGTAGATAAACTGCTCCAAGACGTCCACCTCCTGCAGCAGATTGGATTCGGACGACATCAGTGGAAAGTAGCACTTGGTGGGACCCGAGCCGACGATGTGACAGCCGCGTTTCCACACCAGCGGAGGCGTCAAGATGTAAGAATTTACTAATGCCTGGCGACTTATGCTGATAACCAGCGATTTTATCGTGTTAAACAGATACGGTGGTATGTTCCTCGTGGTGCCATCCGCCTGACACTTCTCGAGCCAGGCCACTATCGACGCCATTTGAATGCACGCCCGGGCGTAGTCCTTCGTATCCTCGTCCTGGAGAGCCGGCTCCAGCGCTTGGCAATCCATAGTCGGCAAGGGGTCCACCGTCGTCAGAATACTCTCCACGACTCTCGTCAGAGAGATCGCCGCGGAACAAACCCAAGTGTGACGCGCGTTCTTCTCACCGAAAATCTTACTTGGAGCGGCGTGCCGCAGGATTTCGGCCGCGCAACTCAGCGCGAGCTCCATGTCGTGCGGCCGCAATCTATGAGTACCCTTCCTGTCCGAATAGATCATCCAATGCGCCAGTTCGAGGCACAGGATAGAGAACTTTGCGATATCCTCTTCGAATTTCATGTCAATCTTCGCCACGTTATATTTGGCCAGTTTCGGTAACGTCTTCATGTAAATCTTGACAGTTGGGATTATCGTGAAGAGGATCTCCCAATAGAGAGCGTCGCTCAGCAGCTCGGAGAATCTCGTAGCGTACTTCAGTTCCTTTCCGCTGCTGTTATCCGCCTCCGGATTGTAAATTTGATGTGGTTTCGGCACGAACTCGCAGATATAATGAATATGCTCCAACAAACACTGCTTGGCAGCGACGTACAGAGGGTTAGCATCGAAATCAAAATCCTTCTCGCTCTGCGCTTTTCCGAATTCCAACTTTTGGCACTTCTCGACGGTGAGTCGAGCTCCCAATATCACGCAGTGCTTCAAGATCTTCAGATTGAATTCTTTACAAGAGAGAATACTCAGGCAATCGTCCAAGTCCAGATCCTTCAATAGTTGCGCTAATTCCATGGGATTGTTGCCGGCGCTCGCGTGGCAGCATCGCAGTCTTACTTGAGACAGGAACCAATTCCGATCCAACTGAATGCTCTTCACGGTGGATGGATTGAACGGTCTGCATTGGTCGAGCTCCAACGGTGACAGATCGTAATATTGTACAGCCAGCTTGTTCAGTAGGCTGACCAAGCCGCCGTGCTTCCTCGCCAGCTTGGTGGTCTGCAAGATGTCCATGATCTTCACGATGTCGTCCTTCGATAACTGGTCCTTTACATCCTCCGCGCTGGTGGTCAACAGTATCTCTACTCGGCGACTGGCGATCTTCGCTGCCATTCTCGACAGAGCGAGATACTTGGTGGACAATAGCCGCGGTATCAGGGTCATTATAACCGCGCCGCTTTGCGAGTGATGCGCGCCCTCGATACACTGCAGCAGGCGCTTTATGAAACTGGGCTGCGACAAATCCGTGCACTTCGTCGCCACGGCTTGCACCAACAGCCCGCTGGCCGACGGATTCCTGTGTATCGCCGTGGTCAACAGATCCCTCACCGGAGATTCGACGGCGATGTTTATCGCCTCCTCTATGTGATTCACCAACAGCCACGTTAGCGGTTCCACGTCGTTGAGATTCTCGCATATGTAATCACAGAATAATATAATCCCGCCTCTTCTAATAATTTGAATGTTTGTACTGGTATTGATGCAATCGCGCATCTTCCTCTCGTTCGCCCGGACATGATCGGACTTGTTGGTGCCCAATACCTTCGACCAGAAGGACATCTCGTTATATCCTAACAGGATCATCAAATACGCCCATTGGCACGTCACCGTCGGGCACACGTTCCCGATGCTGAGCATCAAATAGTTCAAGTCGTCAATGAGCAACTTCTCCTCATCCGACACGTTGCGCCCCTGAATCATCTGCATCGTTGCATTCGCCACTTTGCAATGACTGCCGGACTCGAACATATGAATGCACAATTGCAGGAAGAACGCGAACTGATGGACGAGGTAATTGTCGTCCGCCGTGTAATCGGAGAAGTCGACGAAGGGATCCGCGGACTTGTGATTTATCAGACCGAGCAGACTGAACACCTTTGTGCTTATCAGATTGATCACCTTGAATATAAATCTGGCTAATACCTGCTCGGGTGGCATTTGGCGCGACTGGACGCTCGAGGCGTTCAACGGATCCGCACATTCGCGGGAGGAAGAGCTCCGAAGTGGCGACCACAGATGCGACACGTCCGATACGCATACGCTTAGGTCCGAGAGACGCGCCAGCATCGCCTCTTCCTTCGCGCAGGAGATCAACGAGAGCAGTACGACGTTGATCATGCCTAGCCAGCGCTGCAGTTTGAGGATTGGAGCGGTCGCGGATATTGACGCGGTGAACAGTATCTTCAGGAGCGGATCCACCGGCCGGAAGACTGTGGGCGAGATTGCCGCGAATAGTTTCACCAACGCGACGTGAGCCTTCTCGGATTCTACTCTGAGCTTCCCGGCGGCCAGTATTGGAAGCACAGTGTCCATTGTTAGTCTGGACCATCTTCGCCATTTCTCCTCGCCATTACCGTCCCCGCTAAATCTGGACTCGGCCAAACATAGCGCCAAGAGTTCGACTATCTCGTGATATTCCACCAAACGCAGCAGCATGGCTATTAGCACGTCCCTCGTTGTTTCCAACTCCCGCTGCTCGACCACGCTCGAGCTCCCATTACGAATAAGGAAGATATCCTCGATGACGGGCGCGAGCGCGGGTATACAGTGCGAGATTGCCGGCTGTCCGCTCGCCATCAGACCGTCGCATAACTGAATTATCTTCGGTACGCCTATTATCACCTTGGAATGATTCTTCTCGTACGACAGGTGCACCAAGAAATTGAACATTCTCGGCAACAGATCCTCGGTTTGTTGTACGTGGCCCTCCTCGATAAATTCAAACTGTTTTAACACGAATCCGATGAATATTTTGTCGGAGTCCAGCAGACAATAATTGACCTTCAGTTGGACCAACTGACTCAGCAGCATCAGAACCTGGCACTGCAGCGCGATGTTACTCGTAACAGTGTACTGCTTCAGAGACTTTATAACCATCGGTTCGAAGAGCCGGATAAAGGACGCGACGGACGTTTTCTGGTCCGAGGATCGCGCCAAGGTCTTAAACACCGACGAAAATTTACGGTCGCTTTTTCTGCGCAGCAATCCTATCCACCTGGAAGCGAAAGAGAAGACATCAACGTGTCAACTTGCGTGCGGTACAACTATCGAAGTGTCGGGATAATACTTACCCGTTATCCGGCTCATTTTCGCCCCTGCAATTATTCCCGATGCATTTGATCGTGTTCGCCATTTGTCTGGCGGGGTGTTGAAAGCACTGATTATAAAAACCCCTGGCATCATCTTGCAGCGTGCCGCATCGTTCCACATTCTTCTGCACGTCCAGCTCGCTCCACTGCGCGCACACGTTCGTGCCGAACAAGCATTTCAGCAGTTGCTGCACACATTGAACCGTTGCTGTTGGTGACAATACGACGGTGGTTTTTAGGTAACATAATACCTCTTCCGCTATTCTACCTGCATCGTTGACGGACGCGATTTCAAGGATCTGCGAGAGAACGTCCAGCGTCGCGTTCAGCAGGGAAATGTACATCTCGCTGGCCTCGTGCTGCAGAGTGACCGAATAATTGGAATGCGCCGCCTTAAGAATATCATATATCCTCATATAATGCGGCATGCCGATGAACGTTCCCGTTTGCTCCTTCCCGCTCTTCAAGACGCCGATCTTTTCTCCCTTCTCCTTCGATTTTTGCTCCGACATGATTTTCTTCCTGGGCGACAACGTTTGCGTGGACAAGGACGGCAACACGGGCTTGGCGCTTGCCTGCATTAGCTGCACCTCGTCGATGACGTGAACGAAGATATTGAGAACTCTCGTGATGTGCGTCATCAGCAGTTCCATGTATCTGTCCTTACACATGTTCCAAAGTTTCATCGGATCACTGCCGGTCTTAAAGTTGCAGACGGCTAACCCGGAAGTCAGATTGCCAGCGAGGAGGATCAAGTGTCGATGTGTGGACAAATCTAAGCTAATGGCCGACGACGTTAATAGCGGTAATGCCAGTGACAAGAGACCGCTGCACATCGGGGAGGAAACCATCTCATTCACGAAACTAACGTCATTAGTGTCCGATCGGTCGCTGTTCTTCTTAGATTTTTTCAGCAACGTCTTTGGTAGGATACAGTCCCATCCTCTGACGTAAACCGTAGTAGGATATGCCTCGCTCAAACAGAAGAGGGTCTCGCAACATCCGTATATTAGATACTTCGACGAATGCACCGTCAGTATCTCCGTTAGGATATTAACTATACGGGATAGAGAGTATTCCAGACTAGAATCGTAATTCGTCCCGTTATAATAATTCAGAAATACAAAGGGCTTGATGGACGTGTTCACGAACGGCTTATGTTTATCTTGGTACGACGACAGTTCCGAGATACTTGACGTTACCGCGCTTAAAAACTGTTGAGTGTATTGCGTGGCCTTCCTCGTAATGGTATCCTCTTGAGGGTGTCGGAAATATAAACGCGAAATACTCCTGAATTAACAAAAAGAAACGTGAAACGATATTGTAAATCGAGTAAATAATTAATTGTACAACTAGAAATGTGTATCTTACTTAACAATCGCGTCTGATGCGGCGTGTCTCACCCTTTGGTCTTGATCACCTAATAACGCTATTATAACGTCGATAAAGTGTTCTTGGAATAACGATTGTCCCGTTATGTGTTCTATTGTAATATACGATAACTTGCTCAACAAGTCCGCTAATTTTACTTTCACGAGAAAATATGGACTTTTCATAAGTTTTGGCAACGCAGTTAAGATGGTAAGACCGTGTTCATTGTTGATGGAATCTAGTAACTCTGGCAAGCAGAGGTTCAACGCGTCCAACGTTTGACGGCAAGTTGTCGCGGAATCATCGTTCAAGCCCTGTACATTCGACAGAAACAGATGGTAAGTTAAAAACTCTCGAGACTGGTGTCGTCCTTTATAAAACGTATAGACTCACTTTTAAAAGTAACTTTATCATGTCTTCCAACAATATATTTCCATGCCCTTGTTGAGCTAGACATTCCGTCTCAAAGTTGCGAAAGGAGCCGCCGTACTGAACAAATATAGACTTTAAAAAGATTCCAACCACCACTGCTACATTACCTCTGATCTGAGGATCTGGGTGATTGGCAAATAGCAAAATGTCTGCAATCAATTGGTTTGTCTCATTGCAGCTCGATTCTTTGGCCACAGTCATAGTGAACAAGTGCGGATAAAGTTTGAGAATGTAACCCACGCATGTCAGAGCGAGAGACTTTACGCTAACGCGAAATAACTTGTCCGATACTAATTGCCCGGGTTTGCCCGCCAACAAAAAGGACGACACCAAGTAACGGCAGCAAAACTTAACGGGCATATCCGAGTCGGTAAAACTCCCGACATCAGCTTCGTACAACGCGAAATCCAGAGAGGATTTCTTAGGGGAAGCGAACGAGAAAGTAGTCTCTTCGGAGTAATCTTCCTCCTTCGAGTGTTCACTTTGCAGGCTTGGATACGGCGCTTTTTCGGACTTTTCGATCTCGCTTTCGGCATCGCTACCTTCTCCCGCAATATCGTCTAAAAAAACATTGAAAGCTAATAAAATGTAAAATTGTTACGCGAGTTGTGAGTTTACATGCTCATTCTTACTGTCAGTGGTTTCGATTTTCAGATGACAATAACTCTCTAACATCTTTTCTTTCGTCTCCGTCACGTCGCTCGTACACTCGATCTGCGTTTGTGGATTACACGTATCTGGTAATGTCGTTTCCGTATCTGCGATCCACTCTGCATTTGGAGTAATTTCCGGAATATCAGGCTCGTGCAAGTTTAAAATGGAATCCGAATTTCCGCCATGGGCAGTACTTGCGCTGGAAATGCTCATGTGACCCAGCGATGGAATGCATGCGTTTTGATTCGACATTATTCTGCTTTGCGTTATACCCTTCGAAGACAATAAAACAGACACCAACGGCTTTGGCGGCATTTTCAGGAGTTGCCCCAAAGTCTCTAAAGCTGCATTTATGACATTATGATCAGAATGCCATTTTGTATAGTGCAAACACAATTCATAAATGTGTAACAAGTTATCTATCTGTTGTGTCTCGCTATCTTGGGGCTCCGAGGGTTTACATATGTAAGGTAAAATCACTCTCAGGCATCCAAAGACGCCTATAACAGCAGAGGAATGATCGTCGGCGTTTCTTCCTGACGTTATTATATCTAGATAAGATAAATATTATTAATAAATGAACGTTTCTGCATCATGCAGCGCGTAATTACTTAGCGCGTACCTAACGTATAATCCATCACATAATTTAAAAAGAACTGTGGCTTCCTGCAATTTATGCACGTTGTCAGAATCATATTAGCTGCCGCCCTACGAAAAGCTGCTTGAGGAGAGGAGATATTTTCAAAGAACGCCCTCAGTAAATTCTGAAACAAGATTTAATGTTCTCCCAAGCTCATGGAAGTAGCTCCGGTATAATTATACAATGTCGAGACTCTTACCTTGACATCCTTGTCTGTCATAAATGGTCCTAATACTTTGAAAATTAATGGTAACGACTGCGATAATGTTTCAATCACAGTATCCTCTGACCGATGGGCGATGATCACTATACATGGGATCAGATTTGCCACGTAAGCTTTACCCCTCGAAGGGCGTATCATGTGACTCAGCAGGCCAAATCTCCAAAGCGCAGCCCTCAGTATGCGTGCAGGTCCGTTTCTCTTTATCTCATTGTAAAGCTCTATCTGGATCTTAACGATGTTACTGTCGACCATCGCCTGGCAAAGAACGTATCAATAATATATCTATCTGCCCAATAGATCGCTCTTAAGTGTTTAATTTCTCCACATATGCTCGCTTTCGTGCTTCGTCCGTGAACATCTGCAATCTCCGGTTAATAACAGGTACGAAATGGGAAGGCGCAAAGTGTCGTACCCTTATAATCTTGTTGAGAGACTCGTCCGCGACCATCCTGACGTCGGATTCCTCATCGTTGCAGAGTGCCAGCAGCGTTTCGATAGTGGCACTTAGAATCTGTGGGAACTTGGTGTTCTGCCTGACAGTCGGCGAGCATATCCCCTCGACGATGATCGCGCAACAGGAGACCTTCTCCTTCCTACTGTTCAAGAGCGAAAACTCATGTTTAAGGAACGATCTCTCTCATGTCGCCGGAGATGTGTTTACCGCTCATACCTCGCCCCGGGATCCGACGGAGCATCCGACTCCCGTAGCGCGTTGAGCGTCTCCACAGCCTTCAGCACCCCGTTCAGGTGAGCCATGCCGGATCCTGGAACGGACCTTTCCCGGCTTCTTCGAGGGGGCCGCCTCAAATCACCGTGCGACCGGTGAATGACATCCTGCTGCCGCTCCTGGCCGCTGGTCTATGACAGATCGTGACGGACACACATCGCAAATACCGCGAACTACATCACTACGTACTGGCTGATCAGACTACGAGTGAGTGCTACGTGCTGGCTGATCAGGCTGATGACCATCATCATAAACCATGGAAGGTATGAAGTGCAGACTGTTGCGAGCTCCGTTTACGCGCTATAGAAAGAACAAGGAAGCTCCGACGGGTTTGCCCTCTCTCTCCTTAACCTTTACCTCGGCGAGAAAGAGGAGGGGAGAGGTCACATATTCATGAATGTAATACATATATCATATATACGTCAAAATAGACGGCATATAAAATTATATTGTAAATAGGACTCAGAAATCCGTGATGCGAATTATAGATCGTCGGTCTGTAGGCGGCCTCGTGTAAAATCGGCCGCGCGTGCGCAGGATCTCCCTCAATCTGGGTCATCCACTCCACTCCACGTGTTTGTTTGCTTGTCAAAAACAAATCGGGTGCCAGCTCCGGGGGTCTGAAGATTTCCCTTTAAATAAAGTTAGGATTGCTCTGCGAGGAGGCTTCCGCGGTGATCGATCGCGATGGTGCGAAAACTGAAATATCACGAGCAGAAGCTGCTGAAGAAGGTGGACTTCTTGTCGTGGCAGGCCGACCACAATCTCCACGAGGTTAAGATCCTGAAGCGTTATTGCATTCAGAAAAGATCGGACTATACGGTGTACGTGGGATTGTTATTTATAAATATATCATGACGTGATGTAAAAATTCTAAAATTCAAAACATAAAAAAATATGTAGTAGCATACAGTAGAATATAAATTATATAAAATACTATCAATGTAATAAATACAATAAAAATGTAATGTAAATGCATTGATATTTATCGAAATGATTGTAGATACAACAAACTGTCGCGGGACATACGGGAGTTGGGTAGGAAGATTAAGGAAGTCGAGCCTGACCATCCCTTCCGCATCGAGCAGGGCGCAGTGCTGCTGGAGAAGCTGTACATGATGGGCCTGATCTCCACGAAATGGGACTTGTCGCAGACCCAGAAGGTAACCGCCAGTTGCTTCTGCAGACGGAGGCTCCCGGTCGTTATGGTGCGCAGCAAGATGAGCCAGACGATACCGATGGCGACGAAATTGATAGAGCAGGGCCATGTTCGAGTCGGGGTGGAAGTCGTGAAAGACCCTGCGTTCTTGGTAACAAGGTAAACATTTTGTACTCTCCACTCGCATCACGCAAATATTGGAGAAATGAATGAAACGAATGTCGATCGTATGTTTTACAGAAATTTAGAGGACTTTGTGACATGGGTAGACACGTCTGCTATTAAGAAACACGTATTGGAGTACAACAATGAGGTGAGAATTCCTGTTAGCTTTTCTTATATGTTATTATAATTAAATTATAATTTGGTAATTATATATACACGTATTTTTGTTTTACAGAGGGATGACTTTGATATAGTATAATCTACACGTCGACTGAATGCTCTTGCTAGTAAAATTCTACGTTTTTTATAAAAAAAAGAAATTTATTTGTGCAGCAATATATATAAATCTATTAATAAAGAGACTAATTATTCTTCATTTTTTGTTCGTAAACGTATTGATTGTATATAGACATATCTCAAGGAATATTGGTTTCAACATGGGCTTGAACAGCATCGTCTTTGTTCGTAAAAAGGAAGGTTTTCTTTTTTCGTATCGTTGTTTCATAGATAAGAGGTCGTTTTCTTCTCGTTATCAGGATTTTGACAAAAGGATACGAATACACACATGCTTTACCTTGAAATAATAAAGTACGCATAGATTCGTTGTAATGAGATAAAGTTGATTAAAAGTCGGATTAGTCGTCACCACTTTTTGTACGAGTTGCTTGAACATAATAATCGCTTAAACGTAAACGCTCGAAGAACGCGTTCGCGTAATCGTAAACGCGAAGGGTCTTGCTACTTCGGTTTAACGCAGATGCGACACATCCGACTCGCGATTTTTATTTATAACCAGGAATTTTACAAACTGTATAAAAACTACCGGCTATACACCAGTATCAAGAGACACGGCAGTGTCTCACGCCAACTTGGCGTCGCCAAGTTATAATAACTGAGATAAAAACCGATCGAACCAATCGGATTTATAATGTAGTTTTACTATTTAGTCTTCGCATTTCGGTGTTCAGTCTTTGCTTATAATACGAAGATACCGCATTTAAGATGTATGTGGAATTGAAAATCAAGATGGTCACATCTAGCGCTAGTCGGCAAAAAGGAACAAGAGTACAATAATATGCATTTTTACATAATTCGCTGACACTAGAGAGATAAGATTCGATTAATTGATAAACAGAACACATGTCTCGGAATTGATATGATGGTATCAGGAACACTTCAGAATCGGCATTTAGGAGACGCGGTGTCGTCGAACGACGAAGAAAAACGATGGAGCATCGATGAATCATACCACGTGCATTCCGAGCAGCCACTCATTCATATACTTATAATGATAATTAGTATTTATTATGATTATGATACAAATGTTACATGTTAATATCTTTATAGTAATCGGCAGTCTCTGTGCTGGTCTCTGTGACATCGCCGCCGCGTTAAATAATCGTTTATTACGTTATAGAGAGCACTCGGAGCATTCTCACTATTTTTTTTCTTTCTTCCCTTTTTTTTTCTCCCTCGCACTTTTCTAGAACGTAATTGACAGATCAAACGGGGGCATGTGTCGGCTCAGGTCCCTAAGTATCTCCTCCTCCTCCTCCTTCTCCTTCTCCTCCTCCACCGTCAACTATTTACATAATTGCCTTGCGAAATCTCTCCGTATAACACGCTGCATTTATTCACGGAAGGAAAAGAAAAACGGAAACGTTTACGTTTGCTTTTGCTCCGAATTCTTATCTATCTTCGCGGCGTATCCGCCACACCGGCCTCGTGAAATTTTTATTCAATTCGTTCGAAATGAAACGTGAGTCGTGATTGCACGTTTTTTTTTGCAGTACAAAACGCGCTTACGTGATATTTCCGATGTATAGAAGGCTCGCAGTGAAATATCGTACAAAAGAAAGTAGCAAAGACGAAACGAAAAGAAAAACGAAAGGGAAACGAGTAATATAATACATTTGCGCGGCTGTTAATTATCAATAGCCGAGACATCCATTAACTCGCAATCCATTACTCGCGAGATATAATAATGTGCCTCTCATACCTATCAAACATGTGATACTCGTATTACTATCTATTGTTCAATTCGTCTTACGTGGAGATATACTGTTACATACAGAATTTCGCACCGACTGGCTATTCGCGACTTTGTTCCCTCTTCGAAAGAAAAATTCAATTCTTTTTTTTCTGATAGTCCTACTGTTCTTTGTACAAGTTCGTTAACGTATTCTATTCTATCGATTAATCTTAACGAGATACTCAGTGAATTAAGTTGTCCGTACAACCTTGAAACGAAACATATATCGTGCAACAAAATGCAGATATATGAATTCCCCCCCCCCCGTAACCCACACCAGAGCATAACATTTAATAGATATCCACTGGAGATCTACATATATCCATATAAGTCCATATCTATGGTGGATATTTAATAGATATCTATTAAATATAAAAATATCCATATCTATCAAATAGCCACCAGCGATATCCATTAAATATCCACGTGTGATCCACATATCCATATCTATCAAATAGCCACCAGTGATATCCATTAGATATCCACATGTTATCCACATATCCATTTCTGCGGAATTATCGCAGAGATATTTTATTATAAATGAATTATTAATTAGAACAATAAAAATTAAATCTGACCGAGAGTCAATGCGGTTATTTGTGCGTAAAAAAATCAAAATTTATTTATTAATTCTTCTTACATCTTCGTCCGGACGAATTTTGATTTATCACGTATAAATAACGCATGTTATTTGGCCAGATTTAATTTTTATTGTTAATTATCGAGGGTCCGTGCACACTTAAAAACTTTGAGGAAGCAATGTGCAGATTTCTACTTGCACACTTAAAAACTATGAGGAATCAATGTGCAAGTTTCTATTTGCACAATTAAAAATATGAGGAAGCAACTATGAAGAAGCAATGTGCAAGTTTCTACTTGCACTCTAAAAAATTATGAGAAAACAATGTTCAAGTTTCTATTTGCACAATTAAAAATATGAGGAAGCAACTATGAAGAAGCAATGTGCAAGTTTCTACTTACACACTTAAAAGCTATGAGGAAGCAATGTGCAAGTTTCTACTTGCACTCTAAAAAATTATGAGAAAACAATGTTCAAGTTTCTACTTGCACACTTAAAAACTATGAGGAAGCAATGTGCAAGTTTCTACTTGCACAATTAAAAAAGGAAGCAATGTGCAAGTTTCTACTTGCACACTTAAAAGCTATGAGGAAGCAATGTGCAAGTTTCTACTTGCACACTTTTTTATTGTCCTAAAACATCATTTTTTGAAGTCTTAATTATTGAGACTTGAGATGTTCTAACTGTCCCCCTTAGAAAGAGATGAATAGTGAGTAAACTAAGGTTTAAAGTTAACTTATGTTTGTAAAATCACGACAATAGATTTCCTCGTCACCCATGAGGTACTATTGTTGACGCGTTTTTTTTTAAGTGGTTTCCCCTGTAGGCCTAGTCCACTAAAAAATAATATAATACAGGTTGTTGAACGGAGCATATTTTTTGTTGATTTCTGTTTGTTATTTAAACTGATTATAATAGATACATTTTATTGTATACTGCGTTTAACGCAGAATGCATTTTCATAATAATTACTGCCCTTATAGAAAAATACACTCAACCCATAGAAAAACCCTTAAAGTTGGGTGTGATTTCGGACCGCCAATAGAAGGTTAACCATCATTTAACCTTCTATTGGCGGTCCGAAATCACACCCAACTTTAAGGGTTTTTCTATGGGTTGAGTGTATTTTTCTATAAGGGTGCACTTAGCGCAGAATGCATTTTCACAATTTTACTACGCTCCGCGCAGAATGCATTTTCATAATTTTACTGCGCTTCGCGCAGAATTTAATTTGGTTGACTAGATCCAACTTTATACGCAATCAAAGGTTCATATACGAATTTACGAAAACAAAGTTTCCTCTATGAGGAAGCAAAAAGGGAATGCAGAAGTTATAACTTTTTTGACATGCAAGGAAAATGGCGAATATTCTGCCAAGGAAAGTAAAACAATACATAATTTTCATTTTGGAAAACGGATTAAAGTTAAATATTATATTATGAAAAAAGGGAATGCAAAAGTTATAACTTTTTTGACATGCAAGGAAAATGGCGAATATTCTGCCAAGGAAAGTAAAACAATACATAATTTTCATTTTGGAAAACGGATTAAAGTTAAATATTATATTATGAAAAAAGGGAATGCAGAAGTTATAACTTTTTTGACATGCAAGGAAAATGGCGAATATTCTGCCAAAAAAAGTAAAACAATACATAATTTTCATTTTGAAAAACGGATTAAAGTTAAATATTATATTATGAAAAAAGGGAATGCAGAAGTTATAACTTTTTTGACATGCAAGGAAAATGACGAATATTCTGCCAAGGAAAGTAAAACAATACATAATTTTCATTTTGGAAAACGGATTAAAGTTAAATATTATATTATGAAAAAAGGGAATGCAGAAGTTATAACTTTTTTGACATGCAAGGAAAATGGCGAATATTCTGCCAAAAAAAGTAAAACAATACATAATTTTCATTTTGAAAAACGGATTAAAGTTAAATATTATATTATGAAAAAAGGGAATGCAGAAGTTATAACTTTTTTGACATGCAAGGAAAATGGCGAATATTCTGCCAACGAAAGTAAAAAAATACATAATTTTTATTTTGGAAAACGGATTAAAGTTAAATATTATATTATGAAAAAAGGGAATGCAGAAGTTATAACTTTTTTGACATGCAAGGAAAATGACGAATATTCTGCCAAGGAAAGTAAAACAATACATAATTTTCATTTTGGAAAACGGATTAAAGTTAAATATTATATTATGAAAAAAGGGAATGCAAAAGTTATAACTTTTTTGACATGCAAGGAAAATGGCGAATATTCTGCCAAGGAAAGTAAAACAATACATAATTTTCATTTTGGAAAACGGATTAAAGTTAAATATTATATTATGAAAAAAGGGAATGCAGAAGTTATAACTTTTTTGACATGCAAGGAAAATGGCGAATATTCTGCCAAAAAAAGTAAAACAATACATAATTTTCATTTTGAAAACGGATTAAAGTTAAATATTATATTATGAAAAAAGGGAATGCAGAAGTTATAACTTTTTTGACATGCAAGGAAAATGGCGAATATTCTGCCAACGAAAGTAAAACAATACATAATTTTTATTTTGGAAAACGGATTAAAGTTAAATATTATATTATGAAAAAAGGGAATGCAGAAGTTATAACTTTTTTGACATGCAAGGAAAATGACGAATATTCTGCCAAGGAAAGTAAAACAATACATAATTTTCATTTGGAAAACGGATTAAAGTTAAATATTATATTATGAAAAAAGGGAATGCAGAAGTTATAACTTTTTTGACATGCAAGGAAAATGGCGAATATTCTGCCAAAAAAAGTAAAACAATACATAATTTTCATTTTGAAAACGGATTAAAGTTAAATATTATATTATGAAAAAAGGGAATGCAGAAGTTATAACTTTTTTGACATGCAAGGAAAATGGCGAATATTCTGCCAACGAAAGTAAAAAAATACATAATTTTTATTTTGGAAACGGATTAAAGTTAAATATTATATTATGAAAAAAGGGAATGCAGAAGTTATAACTTTTTTGACATGCAAGGAAAATGACGAATATTCTGCCAAGGAAAGTAAAACAATACATAATTTTCATTTTGGAAAACGGATTAAAGTTAAATATTATATTATGAAAAAAGGGAATGCAGAAGTTATAACTTTTTTGACATGCAAGGAAAATGGCGAATATTCTGCCAAAAAAAGTAAAACAATACATAATTTTTATTTTGAAAAACGGATTAAAGTTAAATATTATATTATGAAAAAAGGGAATGCAGAAGTTATAACTTTTTTGACATGCAAGGAAAATGGCGAATATTCTGCCAACGAAAGTAAAAAAATACATAATTTTTATTTTGGAAAACGGAATTAAAGTTAAATATTATATTATGAAAAAAGGGAATGCAGAAGTTATAACTTTTTTGACATGCAAGGAAAATGACGAATATTCTGCCAAGGAAAGTAAAACAATACATAATTTTCATTTTGGAAAACGGATTAAAGTTAAATATTATATTATGAAAAAAGGGAATGCAGAAGTTATAACTTTTTTGACATGCAAGGAAAATGGCGAATATTCTGCCAAAAAAAGTAAAACAATACATAATTTTCATTTTGGAAAACGGATTAAAGTTAAATATTATATTATGAAAAAAGGGAATGCAGAAGTTATAACTTTTTTGACATGCAAGGAAAATGGCGAATATTCTGCCAACGAAAGTAAAAAAATACATAATTTTCATTTTGGAAAACGGATTAAAGTTAAATATTATATTATGAAAAAAGGGAATGCAGAAGTTATAACTTTTTTGACATGCAAGGAAAATGGCGAATATTCTGCCAAGGAAAGTAAAACAATACATAATTTTCATTTTGGAAAACGGATTAAAGTTAAATATTATATTATGAAAAAAGGGAATGCAGAAGTTATAACTTTTTTGACATGCAAGGAAAATGGCGAATATTCTGCCAAGGAAAGTAAAACAATACATAATTTTCATTTTGGAAAACGAAAATTATCATGAATTTCATCATTACATATTATTTGCTTTGGTTTTTTGCTCCGCAGGTTGTACGGAGAAGTTGCACGCTTATTTATTACTTTTTTTTTGTGCACGAATGTCGGGTCATTCGTGGAAGTGTGAATTTTTGTAAGTAATTTTTTATTTTTTTTTAAATTTTTTGATAATATATCTTCAATGATATTATATTTTTTGCGAAATCGTTCGCAAAGACCATTTCTGTCTTGCGACACGTATTGATATATATATTTCTTTTGCATCTCTCCATTAAAAATTTTCTCAGCAATTTTCCAGATCGAATTAGATAATCCAAAAACCTGGCCTCGATCATCAAAGAAATTCAAATCTTGTAATTTCTCGAAAATTTCATCGACAGTAAATTTTGGTTTAGGGGCCATTTTTGTAATATACTTTTGTGTATATTACTCCACAAAGACACGCGTGTATTCTTTGCAAGCGAGAAGCTGGCTGTAGATAGACAAGTCAATACTCACAAGATGTACTATTTTCTGATGATACCGCTTACATACATCCCCTCGCTCACACATCCACTCACTCACAAATATCGATCGTTAGAATTTACGCTGAAGGTATTCGTCAAATCACGTGAAATGTATATATTACGTATATATTAGAAATAGGAAAATACGAATAAACCTGTTTATAAATGGCCCAATGTGTGGAATGGCAAACTGATGCTTTTATATAGCGCTCGAATTATTACAATCTAACTATACACGTGCAGGCAGGGCCAAGAGGATTCCGATGTATTTACCACAACCACAGATCTATTAATCTGTGCCCATAGACTTATATAGATAGACCGGCCCCTGCCCAGTGAGAAACGATACATCGGATCGACGTCGATTCGATATCGATCCTATCAGATCTCATCGATGCGGTTCTGCAGGTTGTTGAACATCGATAGTTTCAAATATTTCGAGGTTATTTCGATGTTATGATAACTTTGCAAACAATCTGTTTTGGTAGCATGTAGCAATATAATATAATATTTTCTTTCAAGATTTTCAATGTTTTTCATGTTTGTCCATTATCAACGATTCGATATCGGTTCGATATCGATTCGACTTATGAGATGAAAAGAACTAAATTGTTTCCTGAATCGAAGAAAACTGAAAATTATTGTGTTTTAAATTATACATTAACCAAGTATGCGGTCTAATATATATATTTATATATATATTTATATATAATTTATATAAATTTATATAAATTATATATACATATATATATATATATATATATATATATATATATATATCATATAATGTCCATTTTAGAAAAGGATTATATACATTTATATATATATGATGTTATATGAAAAATTTGTTGCCGGGGATTACGTTTTTTAATGAGAAAAACGAGTTATGGTAACGATAAGTTACTTTTTTTAGTGAGAATAATGATTATTATTATATTATTAATTAATTATAAATTTATTTTAAAAATATTATAAACATTTAAAATATATTAATATAACATATTCTTAAAATATATTGGGACAACTTCGCCGAATAATTAAGAATCATGCATGATGTAGGGGAGACCGGGGCTAAACCGCCAGCGGGGTTGAACCGCCAAATCAAATATCTCGGAACCTGTATATTGTGCGAACTCGCTATTAACATTGTAAACGCTGCTTATGGTACCCATGTGACCAACGGAGTTTCGGCAGGTTACCTGCCGTGTTATGATTTTTACGAGGGCAAACGTGTTTTCGGAAGGTGAAAGTGAAATTTTCTGCGCGTGGAAATATTGTAATATCTGCAATAATATTTGCTCTCCAAATCTCGCGGTACGTGATTATAAAGAGTAATGCATGCTGAACACGAATCCAGTGTAGTTTTTTCATTATCGTTGATGTCTAATATTTCGTGGGCGATCAAACCTGAAACTTATGTTTGGGGCTTATCCGCCAGTAAGCACCCGGGGTTGGTCCGCCAGTCTCGTCACTGTGGCGCGCCGGGCGCACGACTTCAGCTCACGGCGATTTCAGGTTAGGTTTCCCTCGAGCGTGATTCTGTCTTCCCTTGCACGTGCGTCAGTTTGTGTAGGAGGGAAATGGTACGCACGTATCGTCGCAAAACGGGTGTTTTTGGGTGTTTTGGCCGACCGAAAAGATGGCGGACCGTTGTTTTCGAGATCGCTTACGCTCACGGCACGTCGGCGAGGTAAGCCCCGTCTACAATCAGTCGGAAGACGCTTGTCGGATGTCGCTAGCCGTATGTCGTAGCCGCTTGTTCGACATACCAATCTACAATCGAGTTGGGTGTCGTTAGTCGTTACGGTGGTTTATCAGTTCGAGATAGGAGGTTTATAGGTTAATGCTTGGTTGGAGTCGAAATTGTGGACATCATAATGGATATTACTAAATTGGTTGCGGTTTATAATAATTTATTATTGGCTTGGACACAAATTCAAAGAATACGAACAATTTTAAAGAAAAAACATAAGCTCTCTCGAAGATGGTGGGTAAAACCTCATCTTTCCGTAGAAATGAGACACAATTTTGGAGCTCATCAGAATTTATTTAAATATTTCAAAGCAAGTGATCACGAAGAGCTATTCAAGTTCACAAGGATGTCTGTTGAACAATTCGACATGTTGCACAATTTATTGAAACCGAAGCTCGAAAAGAGGAGTCACAGAACTCCTTTGGCGACAGAACTTCGTCTCGCTCTTACATTGAGGTTATAATATTAAATTTTGTAATATATTTTTTGTAAATAATATCAGGGCGCATTTTATTCAATAATTATTTCTTATTTTTAGTTATCTTGCTCATGGAGATAGTGCTGCAACCACAGCATGGCATTTTCGTGTAGGAAAATCAACCATGTACAGTATTATTCCTGAAGTGTGTAAGGCAATATGGGATGTTTTACAACCACTGTATCTGAGATGCCCAAATGAAGAAAATGAGTGGTTGCAAATAGCGAATGACTTCAATTCTCTTTGGAATTTTCCAAATTGCATAGGGGCTATTGACGGCAAGCATATACGAATTAAAGCTCCTCCAAGATCTGGTAGCGCTTTTTATAATTATAAAGGCAGTTTCAGCATTGTATTAATGGCTATTTGTGATGCTCACTATCGTTTTACATGGTTGGATATTGGCGATTACGGTAAATTGATTAAACTATTTGAAATTAATTAAAATTATATATTTAGCTCATAATTATATACATACTTGTTCTTTAGGCTCACTGAACGATGCCGGCATCTGGTCTAACACTGAAATGAGTACCGCATTGGAGAATAATACTGTGTCTTTACCACCAGAACTTTATTTGCCACATACTAACATTGCTGTACCCTTTGCTCTTGTTGGTGATGAAGGATTTCCTCTAAAAAAGTATTTGATGCGACCGTATGCAAGGAGAAATTTAGTTGATAATCAACAGCGTATATTTAATTACAGATTATCAAGAGTACGACGAATAATTGAAAATGCCTTTGGAATTCTTGTCGCAAGATGGCAAATTTTCCAAGGATCAATTTGTTTCAAACTAGAAACTGTTGAAGCAATTGTACAAGCCACATGTTGTCTTCATAATTTTATTATAAGCACAAATTATTTAAACAATCGCTACATACAAGAAGATTTTATAGATCGGGAAGGTCCTAATGGTGAACTTATCGAAGGAGTTTGGCGAAGTTCGATACAACATTCTGCAATTAATCGAGTAGGACGAGTTGGTGCGAATATTGGTTCGGTTGCAGCAATGAGGCAACGTGACATCTTAGCCCAATACTTTGTTTCTGATGACGGTAGCATTCCATGGCAGTGGGAAATGATATAAACAAATTCCTTGGCTTACAACTTTAATCTTCTCATTGCACATATCTTTATTGCGTCTTTAAAAATAGTACATAAATCTTTAATAAAATTGTATATACTTTTTGGTAAAAAAAACTTATTCTATAATTTCTCTCTCTCCCTTAACAATCTTATCATTATTGACAATCATACTTTCTAATTTTGTACTTTTTGGTATAAATGTTTTGTGACAAAACTTTAGTTTCTAATTTGTTAGTAATCTTACTCTCTAATTTCATATTTTTGGATAACCTGAAGCACCTCGATGATGCATTGGGTTCTACATTTTCCGGGCACATGTTTTAATCCTTCTTCTATTGCAAGCATATACCCATCCTTTTCTTTATTTTTATTTACTGTACTTGTAATCAGTGTTGATACGGTATTCATCGCATCAGATATTACAGTACCTGCCTCTGAAAGTTGTTCGTCTAACTGAGTACTTTTCATTTTTTTTCTCTTTGCGAAATCGTCCATTGGAGGCACAATTTTTTTTGGTGTTGGCTTCATACATGAAATCATTGCTCTTGAACTTGTGGGAGTTGACGAAAACGAGCTGGTACTACTGCAACTAGATAGTGGTCTTGTTACGGACTCTGGACGATATTGAGCATTATTATCTAAAATTAAAAATAATAATGTCAAATAATGTCTTTTTATGTGTTTCACGATTAACAAATTAAAAAGAAATCATTTTACCGATGATTTGTGGTTCACCGTAAGCGTGATCAATTATTGGAGAACTACACATATCCTGAGATATCTCTTCTTCCAGAATAGCTTCATACTCTTTTGATGACTCAAGCTGGGAACAAACTTGCTGCAAGCGTACTGGCTGAGAGCTCGAACCTTCTATCGGTTTTCTTATGAGCGATCCCTGTGTCCTAGGAATAAAGTAAAATAGTTTATAACACAAATATGATGCACAAGATATGATACATAAAGAATAATTTATTGGTTAATTATTTACTTTCTATGAGCAATATGCGATGATAAGAAGAGTAGTGGTCGGTACAGATGCCACTCTTTACTTTCGCTATATCCTGATCCTGATGGTGGCAGTTTTTTTTTCCTTTCTTCGCGGCCAAACATGTCTCGAAGTGCTGACCATCGTTTCTCGACATTTTCAGCTTATATAAAAAGATACATGGTTTGGTATTGTTTTATTATAGATAAATAATGTATAACTAATATATTTGAGAGAACAGGTTGATTTATTTTGATAATATATATTTACCTGACATATCCACGTTATAAACATCTTTTAATTGAAAAGCAATCATTTTCCATATATCCTTTTTTTTATTACTGTTTTTATAATAAGCGTCCGTTTTATCATAAATACATTTATTATCTCGCACAATATTGATAATAACCTCATCAACAGTAATATTTTCTTCCGTCATCTTGGAGGTTAAAACTGATGTCGTTGTCGTAAAAGATGGGACTTGGCCATCTTCCGAGCGACAACGACGCCCGACTTTCGACGACAGCCGACACGTAAAAATCACGGTTGTGCGCATGCGCGCGACATCCGACTACGTCTTCCGACTGATTGTAGACGGGGCTGTACGGCGAGGCACGGCACGGCTCTGAGATCCCGCGATTTCCGCGCGAGAGTTGACATGCCGCGCGCGCTGTAGATCGTCCCGACTCCCGGCCGCGGTAAATCGTCGTTGTTGGTCGTTGTGTCAGTGACAGTCGCGCGTGCGACCGCATCGTCCAGCGTTCGCCGCATCGTCTCGGCGTCATTGTCGCCGCCGTTGTAGTGGTGGTGGTGTCGGTGGTGGTCATCGTCGTCGTCGTCGTCGTCGTCGTCGTCGTGGTGGTCGTGGCCGTTGTCGTCGTGGTGGTCGTGGCCGTCGTCGTCATGGTGGTCGTGGCCGTCGTCGTCGTGGTGGTCGTGGCCGTCGTCGTCGTGGTGGTCATGGCCGTCGTCGTCGTCGTCGTCGGCGCGTCGAGGAATCGGCGCGAGGACGCCGTCGAGTCGGTAAAATGGTCGCGCTCCACCGCGAGCTTTTCTAACCCCCCTGTCGCTATGTATCGCTCCCCCGCGAGAAACGCGGCTTGGTTAGGTTGCTCGAGGGTCCGCGCTGATCCTATGGCACCGGAACGCCGTCACGCGTATTCCCCGTGGTTGCCCGCGTTGACAATGTGACGTGCCGTTGGGGAGTTTACGATTTGGTTAACCTCTGTATTCACGTGCCTAAATTGTTTTATGGAATAGGTAAAACAATTATTTTTTAATGTTTTGCATAAAAATTTTTAATAAATTTTTATATTTTTCTCTTAAAAAACAATTATTAAAATGTATCCTATCATTTTTCAGGATTACATGTACGTATATGTATTGAAAATGCAGTGTGGCGGATAAACCCCGGGGGGGTGGCGGTTCAACCCCGGCATTTTTGAGATTTCAATTTTTGCACCGTTGTCGTTTTTGCTCTATACCGGTTAAACAAAGCGACGTAGATAAAAATTTCCTTAATAAATTTTGTAGCTAAAGGTTCACTCTTTACAGTGGTATACCACATTTAACTTCAATTATTTATTTTGTTGTTAAAAATCGGCTCCGAAAAAAAACTGGCGGTTTAGCCCCGGTCTCCCCTACGCAATCAAATCGTTGTTGAAACGATGTCGAATCGATGTCGATTTGAACTCTTTGACATCAATTTGACATAGTTTCGACATCGATTCGATTACTATTTCCCACTAGTTAGAGACGGAGCACGCGCTCTGAATATGTTTCGAGTGCAATTTCATGTCGTGAGTATGGTTAATACACACATCAAGACTGTCATTATTCTATTATTTTGTCAATAGGCCTATTTGTAATGAGCCGGCACTGGTTTCTGACATTCACCCGACATTAAGAAAAAATTATATTCGTATATCCGATTTGAAATTTTATTACTTTTTTAAAACTAAATTTGTTTCTTAAGAATTTTTGAAAAATTATATATTTGTGCTGGTTATGACACATGTAGACTATATATAACACTTACATCAAATTAAGAAGTAGTCTACCACGTAAGACGGTTGGCTCACGATCCAGAGGTCCCGAGTTCGAATCCCATTAAGGTAAGTGTGTTTTTCAAGTACGAGAAAAATATA